>NW_026294584.1:158224640-159585473 GCF_007827085.1 Peromyscus californicus insignis | reverse complement strand
CAGCTGCCTGAACAGCCTTCTAGGACTCTTGTTTTTTCTTTAATAACATTTCTACCTTACCACTTTCTAGGAGAAAGTGGTAAAACTGGAAGTGTTTCCAGAAGTTGCTATTCAAAGAAAGCCCAGCAAAGCAACTCTGTGTTAAGGAAAAACAGTTACGTGGGCAAAACATGGCCAGAGTTGTTTGTTGCTGTTTTTATCATTATAATGTCTATGTAATGATAGAAATTTTGAAAGACAATTCCTGTCTTTCAAAACATAGAAAGTCCTTATTCTTCATTATGAATGGAAATGTTGCCTGATTCCACAATGACAATAAAGCCGGTCAGACACATGGTATAGGAGACAGAAAGACAGCACTTGAGAGCAGAGTCAGGGGAAACTATGTCCAGCTCCAACTGAACACAGAAAGTGTTAGGTCTCAGGACAAATGGCTAACTGGGGTGCCTATCTAACATATCAAAGCAGACTCTGGCTGCCAGTCTTTCCCTTCACACAAGTGCCTGTTACAGAGTCATCCTGGCTGGCATGCCCCTCCACCTCCTACCCTAAAGATCTCCAGCCCATGAGCTTTGCTTCCCTTTTCCTATAAAACCCAGTCATTCTGGCCACATGTCCCCTTGGTTCCCACACGCTCTCTTGGTTCCCACACGCTCTCTTGGTTTCCACATGCCCCCTTGGTTCCCACATGCCCCCTTGGTTCCCACATGCCCCCTTGGTTCCCACACGCTCTCTTGGTTTCCACATGCCCCCTTGGTTCCCACATGCCCCCTTGGTTCCCACATGCTCTCTTGGTCTCCTGATTCCCAGGTACCATCTTCACTCCTCTCTTCTCTTTCTCTCTCACTCCCTCCTTCCCTCCTCTCATGGCTTAGTCTGCTGGCCTACTTCAGTCGGACCATTCCAGATGTCTCTGGCTGTTCCCTCCCACATATCAACCTCTCCTCAGACATCCCTTGGAGCAGTCACACCATTGTTTTCATTCATAAAGACACTGCTTAAAAATAAAATAAAACCAAGTCAGGTTGTTTGGAGAAATAAAACTGTGTGTGTCTTACTCATCAGGCCGGCCTGCAATTTGCTATGTAGCTGAGGATGACCTTGAACTTCTAATTCTCCAAAATGATAGGATTAGAGGTATATGCTATGTGCTACCCCTCCCCGTTAATTCAATGCTGGGGCTTGAACTCAGGGCTTCAAGCATGGTAGACATGAATTCTACCAAGTGATCTATAGCCCCAGCCCTTGTGTGTACACTTTAAACAAATCATTACTTCCATAATCAAAGCACTCAGCTCAGATTCAGAAAATAAGTTTTCACAAGGACCCAACTCCATCGGAAAAACCGCTATGAGTCCACCCAGAACACCACTTATATTTTTATCAAAACTCATAATTGGTTATAGTCCCAGGCCATCAAATTTTAATTTTGAAAGGAGATACTTACACCATATACCAAATGACAAAATAGGAGATTCAAAACGATCTTTCCAAGAGACTAATCGCATGGAAGCCTGGATGTCTGACCAGACCACAGCGTGGGATTTTATCTGGACTGGAATCCGCGCCCCACCCTTAGTCCTCAGCATCCACTCCCCCCAATACCTCACCCCCTGACAAGTCCCATGAAAGTGCTCAGTGGAAGGGACTTCCCTCAAATGCTCAGTTTGTCTGTCCTGCCCCCATTCTCACTGGGTCTTCCTGTGAAATGATCCTGCAGGGTTCCCAGTCAGAACCACAGGAATGCTCCACGGGATGGTAACTGCAGAAGATGGTGTCATCGGGAAAATTACAGTCTTGGACACAATGCTTTCCCCTCTCCAGTCATTTAAAATAGACAGGGTGTTGCCCAAAAAACTATGCTTTCTTTCCTGCAAGATGGGGAGGGGGGCTCTTCTCAGAACACACCTCCTGGAAACAAAAGCCTAAAGACACATAAGACTCCTCCCTCAGTCCACAGTTGGAAACCACTCAAACTATGTCAGCTGAAAGGAAAATCTATTAGAATATACCTTTACATACTCAATAAAAATGCCGTCTTTAATCGGCAAGACAGCACCTAATACTTTGAGATTCCTTGCAGCTCAAGTTGGAAAATAATGAGAATTATTGACATTATTATAACATTTACTATATGTTATTTTGGCCATATCTTCTACATAAGACTGTTGTGGAATATTCCTTTACACTGTATGAAGATATTTCACTGTGATTGGCTTAATAAAAAGCTAAATGGCCAATAACGAGGCAGGATTTTTGAGGCAGAGAGAACACTGGGAAGAAGAAGGGTAGAGTCGTGAGTTTCCAGCCAGACACAGAAGGAAGCAGGGAAACAGCATGGGCAGAGCAAAGGTGATAAAGCCACGAGGCAGAAAGTAGATTAGTAGAATGGGTTAAGTTATAAGAGCTAATTAGAAACAAGCCTAAGCTATCAGCTGAGCTTTCATAATAATAAGCTGGCAGGTGGGATGGTATTAGTCCTCAAAGAATTAAGATTCTAAGTAGCAGGCATGTGTGAGATATCTGTAAGGGCTGACAGATTAAAAAAAAAACAATTCAAGAGGGCAGCCCCAAGATTTACATATTTTATTCCTTCTCAGAATAGCCACTTGCAGTTACATATGTGTGTGCCAATGTGCATAGCTCTACGCCTCAAAACTCACTTATGGTTAAGATAAATAAATAAAAATCTATGCTAGGGGATGGAGAGAGACTCAGATCAAACCTGAGTTCAATCTCCAGAACCATGTAAAACAGTTGTGGATTAGGGTACTGCTCTGTGAGTTACTGTCAGAGAGGCCTCAGAGGCACTGGAAACAATACAAGCTGTTATCATTGCTCTTGGGCCCCACCAAAACTGTATGGTAAGAGCCAACTGCTGAGGACATCACATACTTTGACTGTAGGACAGAGAGTAATTTGTGTTTTTTTTTTAATTTTTTATTCATTTTACATACCAACCACAGATCCCCCCCTCTCTTCCCTCCTTCCACCCCTCCAGCCTCTCCCCCAACCCATCCCCCATTCCCTCCTCCAACAAGGTATGGCCTCCCATGGGGAGTCAGCAGAGCCTGGTACATTCAGTAGAAGCAGGTCCAAGCTCCTTCCCCTGCATCAAGGCTGTGCAACGCATCCCACCATAGGTAATGGGCTCCAAAAAGCCAGCTCATGCACCAGGGATGGATCCTGATCCTACTGTCAGGGGGTCCTTACACAGACCAAGTTACACAACTGTCTCACTTATGCAGAGGACCTAGTCCAGTCCCATGGAGGCTCCACAGCTGTTGGTCTAAAGTTCATGAGTTCCCACTAGTTTGGTTTAGTGGTCTCTATAGGTTTCCCCATCATGATCTTGATGCCCCTTCCTCATAGAACCCCTCTTCTCTCTCTTTGACTGGACTCCTGAAGCTTGATCTGGTGCTTGGCTGTGGATCTCTGCATCTGCTTCCATCAGTTATTGGATAAAGGCTCTATGATGACAGTTAGGGTATTCACTGATCTGATTACTGTGGTAGGCCAGTTCAGGCACCCTCTCCACTATTGCTAGTAGTCTAAGCTGGGGTCATGCTTGTGGATTCCTGGGAACTTCCCTAGCACCTGGTTTCTCCCTATTCCCATGATGTCTCCTATCATGGTATCTCTTTCCTTGCTCTCCCACTCCATCCCTGTTCCAGCTCAACCATCCTGTTCCCTTATGTTCTCATCCCTCTATCCCCTACCCTCTATTGCCTGCAATCATCCCCAGTTTACTCATAGAGATGTCATCTATTTCCCCTTCCCAGGGCAATCCATGTGTCCCTCTTAGGGTCCTTGTTAGCTAGCTTCTCTGGAGTTGTAGTCTGGCTATCCTTTGCTTTACATCTGGTATCCAGTTATGAATGAGTATATATCATGTTTGTCCTTCTGAGTCTGGGTTACCTCACTCAGGATGATCACATAATCATCTCATCAGATGCTGAAAAAGCTTTTGACAAAATCCAACACCACTTCATGATAAAGGTCTTGGAGAAATCAGGAATACAAGGAACATACATAAACATAATAAAGGCAATTTACAGCAAGCTGACAGCCAACATCAAATTAAATGGAGAGAAACTCAAAGCAATTCCACTAAAATCAGGAACAAGACAAGGCTATCACTCTCTCCATATCTATTCAATATAGTACTCAAAGTCCTAGCTAGAGCAATAAAACAACAAAAGGAGATCAAGGGGATACAAATTGGAAAGGAAGAAATCAAACTTTTGCTATTTGCAGACGATATAATAGTATACATATGTGACCCCAAAAATTCTACCAGGGAATTGCTACAACTGATAAACACCTTCAGTAATGTGGCAGGATACAAGATTAACTCAAAAAGATCAGTATCCCTCCTATATACAAATGATAAATGGGCTGAGAAAGAAATCAGAGAAACATTACCCTTTACAGTAGCCACAAATAATATAAAATACCATGGGGTAACTATAACTAAGCAAGTGAAAGACCTGTGTGACAAGAACTTTAAGTCTCTGAGAAAGAAACTGAAAGAGTCTTAACTGGCCAGTAAACTCTCCCTGCTGGCTAGCTGGAAGGCAGTATGGAGGTTACTGGCAGAGAAAAGACACCAATAGTCTTACCCAATGCTGGACCCTGTATCTATAATACCAACCTATTAGGCAGGATGTACCCACTACTGTGGTAATGGCAAGACTGTTTCTGGGGTAACCAACCATTCATGAGAGGGAATTCATGTCTAGTACTATAAACATGGTCAAAATCC
Organism: Peromyscus californicus insignis; assembly: GCF_007827085.1. Lineage (NCBI taxonomy): Eukaryota > Metazoa > Chordata > Mammalia > Rodentia > Cricetidae > Peromyscus > Peromyscus californicus. The sequence continues at coordinate 159,580,708 of NW_026294584.1, read as the reverse complement.
ATGGCTATGAAAGTCATAGGCCGTACAGGAGAGCATATTGATGTTGATTTTCTAGACATTAATGTTGCTAAACTACCTTCTAAATATTTATTTATAGATATGAATTTGCACTGCTTCTGAGCTTGGTCAGAGGAGTGTCTCATTGTGGTGGGTAGTGGTTAATGCAGATGCTTTGCTGTTCAAAGTGTTGAGAACTGTGACTACCCAGCTGAGGGTGGGATATCTGTATCAAACCCCAGTCCTTGCTGCCAAGGACTCAGGGAGCATCAAGGAAGACAGAACAAAAAGAATGTCAGAGCTGGAGTGTAGTATTGTATTCCCCCAAATATTGTGCATGCTAATAAACTTATCTGAGGTCAGAGACAGAGCAGCCACAATATTAAACATAAAGGATAGGCAGTGGTAGCACACGCCTTTAATCCTAGCATTCCAGAGGCAGAAATCCATGTGTTCAAGGATACAGACAGGCATGGTGACTCATCACGCCTTTAATCCCAGAAAGTAAGCCTTTAATCCCAGGGAGTGGTGGTAGAAAGCAGAAAGGTATATAAGGCGTGAGGACCAGAAACTAGAAGCAATTGGCTGGTTAAGCATTTGGCTGGTTAAGTGTAGATGTAACCAACCGTCTTATTAAATAAGAAACACAGAACCAATGCAAAGAAAGCCAAGAGATCAGAGCTAAGAGCCTTACCCTGCAGCTAGCCTCTTAAGCCAAGAGACCTCTCCAAAAGAGCCCCACTTCCTGTGTGTTTTTCTTTATATAGTCTTTCTGTTCTGCCTTCTCATTGGTTGTAAACCGAAATACATGACTGCCTCGTCACTGCCTGTCTGTAGAGACTTCCAGGTCTTCTATGGTTGGGATTGAGATTAAAGGCATGTGGCTCCAATGCTGGCTGTATCCTTGAGCACACAGAGATCTACCTAGCTCTGTCTACCAAGTTCTGGGATTAAAGGTGTGCGACACCACCGCCACACTCTTGCTATGGCTCTAATAGCTCTGACCCCTGGGCAACTTTATTTATTAACATACAATTAAAATCACATTTCAGTACAAATAAAATACCACCATAGTTAAGCATTCAGGCTTTTGAGCAGCAATTCAGCTGAGACCCATTCTGGATGAGGACTCAGAGGCCTCCAGTCTGAGGAGACAAGACCAGCTGAGGATCTGGCGAGGTGAGATAGCTGTGACTTGTTCTGTCTCTCTGATCTACCAGCATTGACCCCAATAACTTGGCCTCGGGTTTGATTTCATTAATAAGAACTTTTAAGATTCGTGCTACACTGGAGGATGGGGAGGAAGACCCTGACGCCCCGCCTTCAGGACATGACATAGTTGTCACACACAGGAATTCATAGTCACTGGTTACCTACACAAGATCTGAGCAAGAGCAAGCCAGCTAAAATTCCAGCAAGGAACGGGGCAGGACTCCTAAGACTCCACCCCTGAGGAGCTCTTGGCAGTTGATGGCTGCTGGGGAAGAGAGAGTCAGGTTTCCTCAAGAGTGTGGCCACTGGTGGGTCCCAACACCCCAGTGGACAACCCCAGACTCATGTGGATGAGAGCAACAATAAGTAGGCTCCAAGAGTAAACACATATAAAAGTAGGGCATGAAGTTGGAAGGGAGATGTGATGGGGGCCCCCGGGGGAGTTCGAGAATGGTAATGAAAAGTAGATATGATCAAGATACAGGTGCAAAATTTTCAAAGAAAAAATAAAGAGAAAAAAAACTGTGTGTGACAAGCCTTTCATCAGAGAGCTGGGGAATTAGAGGTAGGAGAAGCCAGAGGGGTTGTTGGCCAGTCAACCTAGCGGAATCAGCAAGTTTCAGGTTCAGTAAGTGACCCTGTCTCAAAAAGGTAAAAAAACAAGGTGGATGGTAATTGTGGACAACACCCACTCTCAGTCTTGCACACACAAGAGGCATGCTGATCACCTGGTTAAAAAAAAAAAAAAAGATGCCAGGTGCCCATCTTTACATAGTACCAACCTTATAAGTTACTGCTGAGTGGGAGATGGCAGGGGACAGGAAAGAGAGAGGGACAGCTTCATATTCTGCAGTATAAGAACACATTCGCACTTCATATTGTAAGAGGAGGACTGCACATATACGAAAGGTGTGTTGTTCCATTAACCCCAGCCCGGGTGACACAGGAGGAATTCGAGACCGCAGCCTTGGAAGCCTGTGTGCACAGCTGCACAGAGGAGGAGGGTGCAGGGGAAACACAGGTGGCGTTAGCAGCCGGCACTCACCACCTGACCAGAGGGGCGAGACTAAACTTTGGGATGATTGACGGCCTTTGTTTGTGCTCCCTCTGTAATCTTCTGGCTGAAGATGACACGCAAAGCCAATCCTGGAGTTATTAATCTACCGTCTTCTCGGACTGATTACTTTCTGAGTAAAACACAAGTTCAGTCCCTGTCTGCTCACTGGCATTTGTGGCAGCACACAGCACAAGCTCTGGTATTCCAGGTACAAAGGTGTGTCAAGAAAGGAGTTTCTAACCTTCAGCCTCTCTGCTACCTATCATAAACCTTGCCATGTTTTGGAGAAATCTTTAATCTCTCACCCAAATGACTAAGGACTTAGTGAACTCTCACAAGCAAAATCATAGAAGCCAAATTGATTTGAACAGTGAAATCCCAGCTTGCTCACAAGCAGAAACAAGTGATTACACAGATAAGCCATTTGGGCTCAGTCCCTCTGCAGTCCCCTCCACCCCACCCCCATGTCTGTCTGTCTGTCTCTCTGCCCCACTTCCACTCTCCAAAGCACTCCCCCATTGGGAAATAGCTTCCTTGTCTTCAGTCAATGCATTGCCCTGGACTTCTCCCAATATCATCTGAACCCCCTAGGGAGTGACAAGATGGACTCCAGCTCAGGCATTTGCCTTGACATTGACCAAAGGGGAAAAGGAAGTTGTTTAATGACTGAGAATTCAAAATAAATAAATAAATCAAATAACATAAAACATATTTTCTGGCAAAAATCTGACATCTACAAAATGGCCAAAGGATGATAACAGGATGGAGAGAGATGGACTCGGCTGAGCAAAATCCATCTGTAACTCGGCCTTCATTCATACATCAGAGACCAGCATCTGGTGGGTTTGGCTCCCCATCATCCCACCCCACCCACTGGCAAGAAGCTTCTTTGAGGCTGGTGGCCTCAGGCCACACCACTCTGGCCTGCGGTCCCATCACATCTGACACACTGTGAAGGAGCTGGACAGTACTTGGATGATGGCAGAGGTCAGTTTGGAATGGGCTCTGACCTGCTCAAGATCTCCCTTCCACCTCTACCCTCTGGCCTCTGCACTTTGATCTTGTCTTTATCACAGATGCAGATGAACTCCTGTTTTCCTAAGTTATTATCTCCATTACCGTATCCCAAAGCCTTCCTTCCTCTGCCTTCACAGCGTTTCCTCTCAGGCTGTACTTAGGTTTCTTTAACCAATATGAATTGGCTTCAAGTAAAACAAACGGATGCAACAATGGAATCTTAAATCACCAAGCTGGAGAGGGAGTCCCTTCCCAACCGAGAAGCCGTGACTCTTCAGTGTTGATGGGGGAATGAGGTTTCCAATTCTTTTCCATGTCTTCCCTCTAACAAGTCCTTTGGGATTCTATAGGAAGTGTGGTAGACTGCTTGGATGCTCGTTCTGAGCAGAGACCAAAAGAAAACCTTATCTAATAAACTCGGGAGACAAAGACACCCTCTAACTTTGTAAAGTTCTGAAGAATCCTGAAAATGCTTTCCATGTGTCTATATACTTAATGATATTGCATGCCAGGACCCTCCAGAGTCATTTCTTAAACAAGAATTCACTGTGAATTCTAGCTTTCCTCTTAGAAGATAAATTGTCCAGAGCTAGAGAGAGAGCCAGTTAAGAGCACTGGCTGCTCTACCAGAGAACCTGGGTTTGATTCTCAGTACCCAAACTGTGACTCATAACCATCTGTAACTCAGGTCCCAGGAGATCTGATGTTCTCTTCTGGCCCCCAGGAGTACCAGGTACGCATGTGACACACACACATGCATGTAGGCAAAACACCCATACACATAAAAAAAGAACTTTTTTAAAAAGATGGACATGCCACACACATCTAGATGTACACAGACCCCATCCCGATCACACAGCACTATCCCCCAGCATGTCAGTCAGGCTTCAGATGCAGCTCAGTTGGCAGGGCATTTGCACAGCATGCACAGAGCCCTGCGTGGCATCCCTGCACTGCACAGATCCAGTCATGGTGGCACTCACCTGTAATCCCACCAAGAGGTGGAGATTGTGGATTAGACGTTCAAATCATCCTCAGCTGTACGGTGAGTTTGAAGTCAAACTGGGTCACACAAAACCAAGTCTCAAAAAAAAAAAATCATTCATTCATCCATGCACTCACACACTTGTCTAGTGTGCAAGCCACACCCAGCCGCCAGCATCCATCTGGACATTTCCCCACTGACTTATCACATTCCCAGTGCTCTTTCCCACTGCCACTGTGGATTCCCCATGGAGTCAAAAATCACTCTGTAAAGAGCCAGACAGAAAAGATTTGGGGCTTCATGGTACTGGGTCCCCATCCCAAGCTCCACCCTGCTCTAGGCCCACAAAGGCAAGGCAGCTTCCTGTCCATGCTTTAGCCCAAAGACTGACATATAAGTGCTGTGTGGGTTGACCCAGTCTGTCAGTAATTACCTGATGTTTAAAATAATAGTAAAGATGTTTCAAATAGTACACCTTTGGTGTGTTTTTTTTTAAATGATCATATGTCTTTTCTAATCAGAAAACAATAGAGGCATATTCAAATTTTAACTAACATAAAATTAACATAAGGTAAAATGTACATATTACAGTCAGAATTAGTAATGCCACTGGTAGATAAAATAATTTGAAATTAATATATTCATATCAGAAAGAAAATTTCTACAAATATAAAAACTCATAAATGCATCCATGAATCAGCACCTCTAAGCTCCACCTTCAAGGTTTAGTCAGCTGCTGGTGGTTAGGCAAAAGTGCTATCCAGATCTCCACCTGGCATTTCTCGTGGCTTGACAGAGTTCCCAGTCTGTAATGGAGAGAAAATGCTCTATAAAAGTCAAATGAGGCCTGGAGAGATGGCTTAGCAGTTGGAAACACTGGCTGCTCTTGCAGAGGACCCAAATTTGGTCCCCAGCTCCCTCATGGCCGCTCACAGGCATCAGTAAATCTAGTTCCAGGAGTTTGATGCCCTCTTCCGGCCTCTGAGGGTACTGCACAAGCACAGAGCACATAACTATACGCAGGCAAACACTATACACATAAATAAAAATAAAATGTCTTTTAAATATCAACAAAACCCAGAATAGGATGGTGGCTGCCAGAGGCTGCAGAGAGAGAGAATGGGGACATACTAAAGCCCAGAAGAATGAGCTCTCAGCTATATAGATGAATGCATTCTAGAAATCTGCATTATAAACTGCCTGGAGTCAGCAAATCTAGCTCACACACTTAGAAACTGCCTGAGAGGATAGACTTTGTGGGGAGTGTCCTTACCATAAATGATAATAACTAGAGAACAGCGTTAGAGGTAACAGTGCGTTTGTTCCTGGTGTAGATAATCGCAGTGGTTTCCTGAGTGCATTCTTCTCTCCCAACTCATTAATTTATGTTATAAAATATAACTCTTTGCATGTAAAAAATAAACAACTCTACCAAAGAAGAGTCAAATGAAAGAAAATAAAAATTTACAGATCAGAGAGGTGGCTCAGTGAGTAAAGGAACTTGCCTCCAAGCCTGACAATTTGAGTTTGGTTCCCAGAACCCACATGATAGATGCATAGAACCCATGCCTGCAGATTGTCCTCCAATTTCCACACATGCACCACAATGCATTCATTCACACACACACACACACATATACACACACACACACACACTAAAATAAAATAAAAAGTCTAAAAAACAGAAATCAAAACTCTCACGCCTTCCCAGGGGTGTTACTGACTAGCCTAACTTCAGGCTCCTAGCACTGTCTCCAGATAGTCCACACCTTCTAGGAATCCACAATAATAGGAGAATGAAAGTCATCTATTCTAGAAGCTTGCCTGGACTCCTACCAAAACACTGTCTCCTGTGATATGTTTTTCTCCTGAAGGAACGCCTCTTCCTTCCCCTAATCTTTTGGTCACTTTTCTCATCTTCTCTTACTCTTGCTTAATCAATTTTCCAATCTGCTTTCCTAGAAATAACTTTGAAAGTACTCATATCAAGTTGAGGTGCTGACCGGCACCCCATAGGACCACACCCAAAACCACTGCCACTCTGTGAAACGCTTCTGACATCACCGTCTCACCAGCTCGGGAGAGTTTTTAATTCTGTTCTGTATTCTGTTTTAGAGTTGTTCTAGTCAAAACTCTGTGGTTTTCAAATTATTCCTGTGCACATAGGTTTCTCCCTTAAAATGGAGAACCCACTAGGAAAGCCTTTCTCAGACTTGCCTTCTTCAGAAAATGTCACACCCAGGTTTAAAAACCCTTCCTTAACTCATGTAGAGAACCTATAATCAAGAAATAGCCTAGACTTGGAGCCAGCGAGGTAGCTCAATGGGAAAGCCTGATGGCCTGAGTTAAATTCTGGAACCCACATAAAGGCAGAAAGAGAACCAATTCCACAAAGTTGTCTCCTAAGTTCCATGTAGGACAGCACACTCACACAACATATCATACATGAACACACAATAATAAAGTTTAAAGAAATTTTTAAAAAATCCTAGACTTGAGTTGAAACATCACCTGTTACCCTATAAATATGTGACTTTTATGCTTTTAAGTATCAAGCTTAAAATATTAGATTTAAATCCAATAGTTAAAGAGGGGAAGCATGGAAGGGGGGTAAGAAGAAGAAATGGCTGCTCTTGGACCCAAAGAAACTAGAGCTCTTGTTCTCTTAGAAGAAGCAATAGAAATCATTTTGGAAAACTAATCCTCTAAAAAGTGTCTACTCATTTCATCTGAACCGACTATATCTTCATAGGCTGAGCTTTGCTATAGAGTGACCACCTTCACTCAAGAGCACACTGGGTTTTAATTTGATAAAAGCTGGCATAGGGGATGGTGATGCATCCATGATACAGATTTGTCTGTCAAGAGCAAGGTAGATCGCTCTGGATTCAGTCTCCAGACCCACAAGATAAAAGTGATGTAAGCATTTTAAACCAGCCAGAATGGAGGGACACATCTTCAATCCCAGCACTCGAGGCAAAGACAGGAGAACCTCTGTAAATCTAAGGCCAGATTGGTCAACATACCTTCCTATGTTTCTGGCCAGCCAGGTCTTCATAGTGAGACCCCGTCTAAATGTATAATTTGAAAATATTATGTATCATTTAAATGAACACAAACTAAGGAAGAGAATTCAATGCCTCTTAAACATATCTCACATTTTTCTTTTTTTTTTTTTTTTTTTTTTTTTTTTTTTGGTTTTTCGAGACAGGGTTTCTCTGTGTAGCTTTGTGCCTTTCCTGGATCTCCCGCTGTAGACCAGGCTGGCCTCGAACTCACAGAGATCCGCCTGGCTCTGCCTCCCGAGTGCTGGGATTAAAGGCGTGCGCCACCACCGCCCGGCCATATCTCACATTTTTAAAAAGTATTTTTGCAATTAAAATATAATTACATCATTTGCCCATTTCCTTTCCTCTCTCCAGTGCTTTCCATGTACCCCTCCCCCTTGCTTTTTCTTAATTTCATGGCATATATATATATATATATATGGAATTTAATATATATTTATATATCCTTTAATTTATATATATTCTTTAAATTTCTTTAATAGTAGTTTCATATATGTGTGTGTATGAATATATGTATATATATATTCATAAATACAGAAATAGAGCCTATTCAGTCTGTATAATGTTATTTTTATGTATATGACTTCAAGGCTGACCACTTGGTATTGGAAAACCAATTTGGACACTCTTCCCTGGGGAAGACTATTTTTCCTGTTTCCAGCATTCCTTGGTTGCCCATAGTTCTTTGCATTGAGCTGAGGTTCCATGAGATGTTTCCCTTCCCTGTTATTTTGTCCATTGGTGCTGTGTGGATGAGACTTTATGGGTATAGCTTTTCTGGCATTCCTAGGAGACAAAATCTCACAACAAACTTCCTGTTCCTCTAGCTCTTACAATCTTCCCACTCCTCCTTCTACTATGATCACTGAGCCTTAGGTACAGGAGTTCTGTTTTAGATGTATCAGTTGGGTCTCGCTACCACACAATCATTTTGGTAGTTGGCTAGGTCCAGTTTCAGGCATGGTTTCCCTCTTGTTGTGTGGGCCTTTAGTCCAATTAAGAGCTGTTGGAAACCACCAAGGAAGGCATACCACAATTGTACCCTTAAGGATATAATCCCATGCTGGTCATTATTTTGGTTCATAGGCATCATAGTTGGGAAGGACTATTGGTTGCTTCCCTCCCTTGAAAGATTTAATGGTGCCATGAAAGACAGTCTTCAAAATCTTACATTTTGTTTCAGGTCCACATTGGGGATTTTTAACTGGGTTAGGCTTTCATATCTGATCTTTATAAAAAAAAAAAAAGAAAATGTCCTTAGGAAGTAATATGTTTTTAGTTTTTTCCTAAGGAAGACTTAAAAACCATTGACATTATCTTGTGCTTGCTTTATATACACCAGATTTTCAGGATATTCCACTCTACTTTGACAGACATAAGAAGCTAGTCCAGGCTGCACAGAGCCATTTGTCTTAGAGATGGAGCACATGAAGTACGGTGAAGCCAGGAGGAACACACACAAAATTCCAATGAGCCCTGGATAATCAGAGCACGTAGGGGTCTAGTGGGTGGTGTTCTGGCAGGATCTGCATGTGCCCCATGAAAGTTCATGGGCTAGACATTTAATCCCAACATTCGCATTAATAGTATAGCAGTGTCTAGAGGCAAGGCCCCTGTGATGAGATTAGTGGCTTTATAAGGAGAGAGACCTGAACCAGTTCTTGAGCTCTCTATATGTGCCTTCCTTCACATCGTGACAGCAAGAAAACCCATCAAAAATGAGTAGCTGTACCAAAAAAAGAACCAAATGAAATAAAATAGCATCTCAGAGGACAGTGAGAAGGCTCAGCAGGTAAAGGCACCTGCCACCAAGCCTGATGACCTGAGTTCAACCCCCTGGAGTCAAGATAGCAGGAGAGAACTGGCTCCTGAAAGTTGTCCTCTGACTGCCACCTTGAGCTGAATGAATTTCTATTGTTTATAACTGACTCAGCCCAGGGCATTCTCTCACAATCATATACAATGGACTAAGACACGACTCAACTCCTCCTGAAGCACCCTCGTCTAAACCACTCCTGAAATTCCTCAGCCTCACCTTCCCCAACTGTCTGAGCTGGAGGTGGTCTTGGATTCTTCTCCACAGGGAGCTTCAGGGAAAATAAAATAGAGATGGCTAACAACGCTTGAATGTTCAACACACAACCCCTTTTTTAAGAAATTGAAGTTCAAAACCCGGGGCCTTCCAGCTGGGCTGTGTACAGCTGTGGTACCCTGAATCCCTGCCATCCCTTTGAAACAAAAAGCAAAGCAGCCATAATAAAAATAAAATTTGTACTTAAAAAAATGTTGGTCCTTTCCCACTCATGTTTATGTATAAACCAAACACCACCAAAACAAACTGGTGGTTAAGTTGGCATTTTCGTTACGAGCCAGTGCATTAACCAAACAAGCTATGGGATGGACACACACAGGGATCTCACTTCAACGGTGCTTGACCAAGGTGGGAAGGCCCAGGTAGGCATTCAAGCATCCCCCTGCTCACAGAGGAGCCTGTCATCTCCACTGTTCCCACAGAACTTTATCTTAGTAAAAATCAGGAGAACATTTAGAAACTTCTAGAGAGGCACACCTCCTGAGCTTAGGCTTAGGGGATCTCAGAGAGAGGAGTAAACAGTTCCTACGCATGGCTTTATGACTGGCCAGAGCTATTTTAAATGACTGCTTCCTACCCTGGTCAGTGAAGCTAGTGTGTTCTCATCTGCTCAGAGCCTTCACTCTCAAGAAGGAATGGCTCCATGCCTGTGTGACTCCCATTCCCTCTGACGATGCTTTCCCGTCTGCAGGCCATCAGTTGAGGGGATTTCCTCACTGACAGGGAAGCATTGATGAAGCCTGCTTGTGCATATGACCAGGCCCAGAGGGCTGGAGAGAAAGTCTGGCGAAGTCCCAGTCATCAGCGCTGTGTTCATGAGTGTCCAGCCAGCAGCCCTGTGGGGCAGAAGACACCTGTGTCAGGGAAGGGGTCGAGACAGAGGATGAGTGGTCGGGGAACTATATCTGTGGTTTCAGCTGGCCCAACCAACCGCACTTGGGTTAAAAAGTCAATGGAAAAATGATCCTTCCATAGTTGCTTTTGTTTGGGTTTTGTTAAAATTTCTTTTGGAAAAAAAATTAAACATCTGGATGTCTTTATGGAAATAGTCATTATGGTCACTAGGATTGGGGGCAGGGTACTTTTTTTCCTTTAGGATTTGATTCAGTTTGGTCAGGGAAGGTCCTGAGGGTACAGAAAGCCCTGGTACAAGGTGACTGCTTTGCTGGCCTTTGAACACTTTGTTGATACATCTTCAGCTGGGAATATTTGGGGGGCACTGGACAAACCAAGCATTTGTTCCAGGTTTGAGCAGTTTATGTTTGCCTTGAACACCAAGTTTCCCCGAGCCCTGCATAGACAGGAGCTTGCTTCCCTAGGCAGGGGAATTCCCACTTGGGTTTGAAGTGAGCTGTTCATGTAACAGAGCTGCAGGCACAATCATTTTTGTCTGCACTCTTGATATTTCACATTTCCAGAGGGGTAGGAAAAAGTCAATCTTACTGTGTTTCAATCAGCATCACTTCAGGTTTTCTTTCTGTTGTTTTTGAGACAGGGTCTCTCTGTGTAGCCCTGAATGTCCTAGAACTCTCTATGTAGACCAGGGCACCTTGAACTCACAAAGATCTGCCTGTCTCTGCCTGTTGAGTACTGGAATTAAAGGCAGGCACTACCACACCATCCTTTTCTTGTGTATGTGTTGTGTGTGTGTGTGTGTGTGTGTGTGTGTGTGTGTGTGTGTGTGTACACATGCACATGCTATGCTCATGTGTGTAAGATAACCTCAGATGTGTGTCCTTGCCTTTCATGGCAAGCCCTTTACCCACATCTCCTCAGGCCCCTTTTTCTCTTTTGAGACAAGCTCGTGTAGCTCAGGCTGGTCTCAAACTTCACCATGTAGCTGAGGATGGCCTTGACTGTCTGATCCTCTTGTCTCCATCTCTGAAGTGCTGAGATGACAAACAGATGCCACCCCTGCTGGCTCAGTACCATTCTTTGATGGAATATATTTTTAATGGAGACATATTTGGAGAGAATGTGACAACCTCTCCCTATTACTTTTAAAAAGAAGCCACAGAAGGGTCTTTTAGCTTTTATGCTTATTACATTCTTCTCGTCTGAGTTTAGGCTTAACCACACATGAATGTCCAAAACTCAGTTCCTCTTAAAGAAACAGAACTTCAAAATCCAGGACCAGAGACGCCATTTTTAAGCCCTCCTAAAAGGAAGCATAGTGTCTTCCTTAATTCAGGCAGAACATTTGCACTCCCAGTGGACCCCAAACCCTACATCTTACAGGCAAACTGTGGGGCCCATTTCACAGATAGATGTCATAGTACCTCAGCTAAGATCTGAAGTGAAACTCATAGCTTTGTGAGGATATGCAACTCCCCAGTCTTCTGTGTTCTCCTCTACATCCTGCACCTACCCCAGGAGTGATCTTCACACAGCACATGCAACACTTCTTCCTGACCATACCCTCTCTAGCCTCAGTGGTCAGTCACGGTCCAAAGACATTAAATAGAAAATCCCAGAAGTAAACAATTCATGGCTGTTAAGCAGCATCTATGATGATCTCTCCCTCCATCTGGTGAATCATTCTTTAATCAGTGTGCCTGCCCCCACCCCTACCCGACAGGTCCTGCCTGCCTTTAGTCACTCAGTGGCTGCCTTGGTGAGCAGATCAACTGTGGTGGTACCTATGTGTGAGTTGCGCTTACCTTAGTAAACATGACCCCAGAGCACAGGGGTAGGGATAGTTCAGACATGCTCAGGGTAAGTTGAGCAAGGCCTCATTTAGTTGAAAAGGCAAAAGTTCTTGACTGACTGATGACATAACTCAGATCTGTGGAAAAGAATATTCTCTGAAAAAAAAACGAGATTCATGGTAGTTTTGCCATCACATCTCAAATTGCCAAAGGTACAGCCATGGTGCACATTTAATGTTTATTTATTTATTTATTTATTTATTTATTTTTTGGTTTTTCGAGACAGGGTTTCTCTGTGTAGCTTTGTGCCTGTCCTGGAACTCACTTGGTAGCCCAGGCTGGCCTCGAACTCACAGAGATCCACCTGGCTCTGCCTCCCGAGTGCTGGGATTAAAGGCGTGCGCCACCACCGCCCGGCCCTTAATGTTTATTTAATGTGGAAAAGGCATCGCATCTGTGTATGTTTTTAGAAAAAAATAGTCTGTCAGACGGATCTCTGAGTTCCAAGGCCAGCCTGGTCTACATAGTGAGTTCCAGTACACCAGGGACAGACATACATACATACATACATACATACATACATACATACATAGAGACCTTGTCTCAATAAATAGAGAGATGAGAGATGAGAGAGAGAGAGAGAGAGAGAGAGAGAGAGAGAGAGAGAGAGAGAGAGAGAATAGATAATAAATCTTACATTGCATTTGATGCTAACCTCCAGTTTCAGACATCCATAGAAAGTCATGAGGTATACTTGACCAGACAAAGATAGGACCACTCTATTCTATGAAGCTTAATTGAAATGCACACATTTGACTCACTGGGTAATCAAATGTTTGGAACGTGTTGCACGAAATTCAAAAAAAATTGATTCCTCCCCCCCTCCCCCGTGTGTGTGTGTGTGTGTGTGTGTGTGTGTGTGTGTGTGTGTGTGTGTGTGTGTGTGTATAAGAAGACACACCAACACTGGGTGTCTTCCTCTATCACCCTTCATTTTATTCTTTGGGACAGGGACCCCATTAATCCCAGAGCTCGCCAAGTAGCTGGTCAGTGGGCTCAGAGAACCCCCTGTCTTTGTCTTCCCGACCCATCAGCACTAGAGTTATGGAGAATGGCCACCATGCCTGGCTTTTTCAGCGGGCACTGGGGATCTGATCCTCACACTTGCATAACAGGCACTGTACTAACTGAGCCTTCTCCCCAGCTCCCTGGTCTTGCCTTTCAAATGTCCCTTAAACAGGACTGGCAGATGCTCCCTGAACCTTCTACATTTTTCCTCTTGAAAGCCCTGCACCAGTCGACTGGAAATCACAAAGATGAATGAAGGACTTAAAACTTACTTTGACTAATGTTCTCACACGACTAAAGGCTTGTTACTGGCTTTTATTCAGGGGATTTTTCTGCTTTTGTGAACCTTTGGAAATGCCAACATTTCTGGGGGAAACTGTCATATGAATATAGGACTCACTATCCCTTCAGCTGGGTGGTTAAGAAGGAGCCACTGAGGGAAGAAGTCAGACAGGAGAGAACAGGAATGGTTGGCAGAGAGGGGCCTGTGTTCCGAAGCTCAAGAGAGAAGGGTGAGAGGCCACTAGAGTTAGAAACAGATGGTCTTGAAAGCTTCATTTCACATAATTTACAGTTCACATAGTTGACTTCTCTACAAGATGCCGGCCCTGCACTTGCCCACGGGGGACACATGAGAAACACTTTGAAGTCCTGAGAAGGGAAGATTAGTAAATACAAAAAACACTTATTGTTACACCTGTTTCCAGGCACAGATGAGGGACTTTTTCTGCAGGTGTCTCCAGGCCTTGGTGTTTTCTGCATCAGAGAAAAAGATAGAAGCAGTTTGTACATTTCAAATGGATGAACAAGAAAGCTGACTTAATGCAGATTCACCTTGAAGCAGAACCCGAGGCAGCAATTTGGGTTGAAGTAGTTCATTTGGGAGGGAATAGGAAGAGCTGGGCGATGGGAATGAAAAAGGAAGTACACACAGCAAGAGTGCCTTCTCCAGCAGCTTACTCCCCAAGCCATAAAGCCCTGCCAGGTAGTTCTGGGATGTAGGATCACACATCAAACAGAATTCATACATGGAGCCCTAGGGTGCTCAGGAGACGCTAGCTCTGGGGTACGCCTGGCCATCCTTCTGGCATAGGGAGGGGCACAGTCACTGGCCTCTATGAATGCCATGTCCTGGACCAGAGAGTGTTGAGGAGATACAGAGAGGCAAGGGTGTATGGAAAGCCCACAATGTACTGAGAAGCCACAGCAAGTCCTAACCAGTCAGTGGTTCATATCAATCGAGGGTCTCTAAACCTGTCCTGGTGCCTTTCATCGCCATGATAAGCCATACCCAAAATCAACTCAGGAAGTAAAGGAGTCATTTAATCTTGCAGCTTACCGTCTATCACGAGGGGACGTCAAGGCAGGGACTGAAGCAGACACCATATAGGAACCTTCTTCCTGGCTTGCTCTCTAGGCTTATGTTCAGCTGCTGTTCTTATACCTCCCAAGACCGCCGGCCCAGGAGTGTCACTACCACAGTGGAGTAGGCCCTCCCACATCAATCATTAACAAGAAGAATGCTCCCACAGATAAGCCTATTGGCTAATCTGATGGAGGTCATCCCTCAGTTGATGCTCCCTCTTCCCAAATGATTCCAGCTTATGTCAAGTTGGAAAGGACTACCAGAAGAGCCCTGTAAGACGTTTCTATTTTTTATTTTTCATTCTTCTTGACAGTGATTTCTACTTGCTTGGGCGTTTTGGTTGGTTGGTTTATCCTGCCCTTGTTGCTCTGGTCACTGTTGTTTTGAAACAGGCTCGCTCTCTGTAGACCAGGCTGAGCTGAAGCTCACTATATAGTTCAAGCTGACTTCACACTGTCAGCCATCCTCCTGCCTCAGTCTCTGAAGTGCTAAGATTACGGATATGAACCATCACACTCAGTTTGTTCTCTGCTTAGCTTCCCAACAACTTCCAAATCACCTTTTGCCTGTCTAAACCACTTAGTTGAATCCTTGACTCATGGTGATTCCTGTTTCCAGGGGCTTCATGGACGCCATCTCCACTCAACTGAGAGCATCTCCTGCTCAGCACACCTTAACCACTCTTCCTCCCAAACCTGCTTTTTCCTCTTGTCTCCACTAACTCAGTGTCAGAAACATTCATCTACACACTCAAGTTAGAAACTTCCAAGGAACCTTGCTCCCAACCAGTCCAGTCACCCGTTCTGTACCATCTCCCTCCAAGCACTTTTAAGTCCATCCCGCCTTCTCCAGATTCTCTGCCACTTCAGACCTGACTGCTGCTGCATCCTCCCTGATGCTCTCCTAGCTCCTTCTCTTTTTTTCTCTAAACTATTGTCTACAGACGCCAAAAGGATGGTTTTTGAAGATTTCACCTTATTATATTTATCATTTGCTAAAATCTTTCAGTGAGTTTTCTTTGCCCTCAAAGGGAAGTTTACACTCATTTCTCATTTTATTTTGTGTATGAGTGTTTCACTTGCATGTCTGTGCATGATGTGAATGCAGTACCTGAGGAGCTCAGAAGAGAATGTTAGGTCCCCTGAGGTTGGAGTTACAGATGGTTGTGAGCCACCATGCAAGTGCTAGGGATTGAACCTAGGTCCCCTGCAAGAGCAGTCAGTGCTCTAACCACTGATCCACCTCTCCAGCCCCAGTTCTTAATAGTTGAACAGGGCTCCTGACAAGTTTATTCAAGTCAACCTGTCAAGTTCCATCATTTGTTCTATCCCTGATTTGAGTCAAAAGTCTTGCCTTCACTGTTTTGTTTTATTGAGACCTTGTCTAGGTAGCCCAGCCTGGCCTTGAACTCATGGCAAGCCTACCTCAGCCTCCCAAGTACTGGGATTATAGGCATGATCCCTCTTATTTTGGATTCCAGTTGAGCGGAGCCATGTCTGTAGGTTCTGGTTTAATGTCAACACGCAAGTGGCTCTCAGCCATCTTCCCTCACTTTGCTTTTCCACAGAACCACCAGACCCCGAGCAAAAGGCACAGCAAGGCGCTGGGTTCACTCCCAGAACCGAATGCGCAGTGTGGGAAGTTCCCTGTCAGACCTACCTCGCCACCAGGACAGCAGCCATATATAGCTCGGCCTGCTTGAGATCTTAGTGCAATAAGTGAGTGTGCCAGGCATTTTCTTTTGAGCCATCAACCGACTCCCAAATCATGAATCAGACATTTCTCATTATGAATGCTCGGCCTAGCTCAGGCTCGTTTCTGGCTAGCTCTTTTAACTTAAATTAACCCGTCTCTCTTTATGTTTTGCCTCAGGGCTTTTTACCTTTCTTATTTCTGTACATCTTACTTTCACTGCTTCTCATGGTGGCCACGGGCACCTCCCTCTCTTTCTCCCTTGTTCTCTCTTCCTTCTTCTCTCGAGCCTAGATTTCTCCTCCTACTTATTCTCTCTGCCCGCCAGCCCCTTCTAGCCCTCTCCTGCCTAGCTATTGGCCAGTCAGCTTTTTATTAGACCAAATTGGTGCCTTAAGCAGGCAAGGTGAAAGAACAACACATCTTTTCATAATTAAACAATAAAGCATAAACAAATGTAACACATCTTTACATCATTAACAAAGGCAGCAGAAATGAATATCACACACCTTCACATAGTTAGAGTAATATTCCACAGTATAAACAAATGTAACACATCTTTACATAGTTAAAGTACTATTCACAACAAGCAAGGCCTTGAGCATCATCAGGGTCAAATATAATTCTCAATTAGCAGTCCTTACCTCAGTTTTAAGGCTACTAGTTTCTATGGCAACCTCAGTGGCCATAAGTGGCCCAGTCAGGTCTGCCTGAGAAGGAAAGACCATTTGGTTGAATACATGATTAACCTGCATCCTCCATCACTGCCTCCCTGACTGTTTAGTTCAAGAGACTATCGGGTTAGCATCAGGGGAGATGGAAAAGAAAGTTGACATGGCTCCGGCCCTAATCCTTGAGTCCTCTGTTTGCTAAGGGATTTCTCTCATCATAGCAGATGCTCTGGCTCTATTCTAAGGGTTCCAGGCACAACCTTCCCCCAGAGCTGCTTCTCAACCATTACAAACCAGGAAGCCTGGATAAAGAAACATGTCCATACTGGTTTGAAAACAGCAGTCACCCTGAGCCATCAGCTCTCTGTGCCTTAGCTTCCCCTGTCCTGAAGGCCCCAGATCACCACTTTATTCTGTCTCTTACTAGACTGCAGGCTCTCCAGCAAGCTCATCAGGACTTCTCCTGCCACCCTAGGAGCCCCCTAGATAGAGCACAGCCAAATCTGAGGAAGGACACTCTGGTAGAGTGCTGATCCCTTGGCAGGAAAACACCTGGTGCCCACTGAGTTTCCCTAAGGCTGTGGTAACCCAGAGGTGTCTAGTTGACTTCCAGAATGTCCCATGGGGGGAACTGAATCTACTGCATGCTCTAATGGTTAGTCTATATTTCTAGATCCCCCTCTATACCTTGGTCCAGGTAAAGCTATTTATCATTCCGTATGGTCTCGATCACCAGCTAAATCCTGGGCCTTCCTTATTCCCTTCACAGATTTGTGTAAATATTCCCTGAAAGCCATCTGAATTTCCAGACAAATTGGGTGAAGCACATCGTTCAACACTCTGCCCCCAAGAGAGGTATTGGCGTTTCTCTTATCCACTCTCATTCAGAGTCTCAGGGAGCTGCAATGCCGTGACACTCTACTTCTGCCTGATATCAGCACACTGGGTAAAGTCACCTAAAACCAGATGTAAAATATTTTCTCCCGTGTCACCTGACACCTGAAGGTGTCACAGATGCAGACTGAGGGACTGGTTGTCATGGGACAGGAGCAGACCATAATAAAAGTTAAGCCCCACTGAATGCTATTCCCTCATGTCTTCATGGTCTACTCAAACTCATTCCTGCCTTTAAAGCCTCCTTTGATGGTGGACAGCTTCTACATGCTTCTTTTGATAGTAAGATTGTTTCATAAAGGGCGGCACAGACTACAAGCAACTGCCCCATGCTGAGGCATCCAGTCCCTATCAGAACCCTGTCACTTGTCTAAGCCTATTTCTCATAGGAAAATTTACATGGTCAAGAAAGCATGATTTATGCCCAAACTCTTAGTGTTGGTGTCACACGCCTTTAATCTCAGCATTCAGGAGGTAGAGGTTAGCAGATCTCTGTGAGTTTGAGGCCAGCCTGGTCTACAAAGTGAGTTCTAGGACAGCCAGAGCCGTTTCACAGAAAAACTCTGTCATGAAAAAACAAACAAAAAAAAAAAAAAAAAAAGAAAAGAAAAAAAGAAAGCATGATTTATGGCCAAACTCTTGGGCCCTTGTCATGAGCCCTTGGGAAAGGGTGCTTCCTTGCTGTTTCCAGCTTCTAGCCGGCCAGGCCCACTCCTCGGCTGTAGCTCTTTCCTCCATCTTCAGGGCCAACAGCACTTCATCTCTAACTTTCCTCTAAAGTCATATGCCTTTCTTTGCCTTTAGGAACACACAGGATTAAATTGGGCTTCCTGTGTAACTGAGAGTTTTCTCTCCCCACTTCAAGGACCTCAACCTTAGTCACATTAGCAAAGGGTCTTCAGGTTCCAAGAATTAGGACACGGGAAAGTTTGGAGTATTATTTGACTTACCGTAGCTAACAGATGGAATTTAGTTGAGGTTAGACATTTAATCTATCCCAATTTCTCTTTCAGTTCTTGGATCTTACTATTCTCAATAATTAGAAACACCTATCTATCAAGTAAGAAACTTCCTGAAGTTCCAAATTCAACTGATGATGTAATTTGGCAATCTACCTTATAAAACTGTTTGATTTGCAGCCACTCTGTGGTTTAAGAGATAAGCAGATTCAGCACACGCATAGAAATTCCCTGGACTTCAGACTGTAGGTTCTAGGCCAGTAATTCAATAACTTGATATTCACATTTTCCTTCAAGCTGATTGGAGGCTCTACCAGAAACCTAACCCCACGGCTATGGAGTTTCTCAGGTTCTTTGTCTTGTTCTATGACAGCAGAACAAGACATTCCATGCATCCTTTGTCTCCGATTATTACAAACCATAATATAATTATTACAAATCATAATATAATCAGTTAATTCACATGCATGCAGTTGGCTTTCCTCCTTTGTGAAGGAGGGACACGGGCCTTCCACAGGCAGGTGCAAACTGCCTGGCATGCAGCAGACCCTCCTAGAAAAACACCTTGTGTTTCTCTGCACACTCACTCACAGCCCAACCTAGCAGGGTCACGTGAGCACATGGGGCTTAGGCAGATGTCCACTTAACCTGGCAGATACAAATAGACAAAAAAAAGCAAAACCACAGGCCACTCCACCTGTCCCTGCCCGCCTCTCCTATGACAGGGTCAAGATCGAAGGGAAGTCTAGGTTTCAACTTTCTGACGATTTTAATAAGGCTGTCGGCTCACCATGGTTCTCATAAAAGCTGTTTTCCTTGTGATTAAGTTGTATTTGCCCCTTAACTATGTGGTAAACAAACCCTCAACTGCTGCCTTCTGGTTAGAGCACCACCATTGCCTATTAACTGGTACTTGGAGGGTAGCGGGCTGGCAAGGCCACTGCGGACAGAGAGCCAAGCAGCTCCATTTGGTTAGGTTATCAGTTCTGTTGACATGAGGGGAGCCACATGTGGCCGTGTGGCATGACCAACAGGTCAGGCTGGGGTTTCCCCAGCTGTGAAAGGCCTGCTGTTTGGAACACTTGGCCAGCAATCAAACAAGGACTTGCGATCAGGACTCTTGCTGTGAGCAGCCCACCAGCTCTGTGAGTAGCTGCCACTTGGGCAAAGCGGGAGAGGCAGACCAAACATGTCTGGTCCTATACTGAACTCAGGGCTGACAGGCTGTAGTAGCAATCAGCCACCCAGCCCGAGTCCAGGCAGGAGAAAGTCTCTCCTGAGACACTACTGAAGAAGGTCACTTACCAGGGCTGAAGTCAGATACACGAGATTCCTGGAAGAGGCGTCCAGAGGTTCAAATTGCGCGAGAGGCTTCTTGGGAAACTCCTGGGATACATGACTTAGGGAGAAATTGGGGCAGTGCCTGACGTTGTCCCCCGACCCGTAGGAGCAATTGCTGTCAACGTTGACTTATTTACAATATCTTTTAATTATTTTAGCCAATGGAGTGTGTATGTGTATGTGTTACAGGGGGTGTGTGGTGTGTGTGTTTTTTTAATAATCTGTGGTCAAGTTCCAGTTCACAAGAGCCTTTGAATTCAGGGGAGTCTGACCACCAAACCCACACCCAAATATTTTGTAGATAACAGAAGCGCCATTGCTGGGTCGTGCTCATGGGTACACAGACAAGCTTCTGTGGCTGGATGGTAAGGACCCTCAAGTGGGTACCGAATGAGAGGACCCTGTAAGAAGAACTACAGTGAGACATTCATCTGTGCCCTGTGCAGTGCTTGGAGAAAGTTCCACACAAACCAGCCTCTCTCCCCAGGGCATGAATACAGTGAAGCACCCAGTGGGCACGTTGTGCAGCGCTGTTGAACTCTCTCAGTGTTGGTTGTTGAGCTTAATGCTTGTGACAGTTGGAATGTGAAATGTCCCCACAGGCTCAGGTGTTTGAGCACTTGGTCCCCAGCCTACACTGCTGTCCTGGAAGGTTGTGAACCCTTTAGGAGGTGGGGCCTTGCTGAGGAAGTCACTGGAGGATGAGCCTCGAAGTGTTACGGCTTAGCCCCACTTCCTGTCTGTTCTCTGCTTCCTGAATGCCATCGGCTGCTTCATCCTGACACCATGTCTGATCCACTGTCCTGCTGGTTTTTTGTCAACTAGACACAAGCCAGGTCATCTGGGAAGAGGGAATGTCAGTTGAGAAAGTACCTCCATCAGATTGGACTATAGGCAATTTTGTGAGGAATTTTCTTGTTTAATGACTGATGTGGGAGAGCCCAGCCCACTTTGGGTAGCACCGCTCCTGGGCATGTGGTCCTGGGGTGTTGTAAGGAAAGTAAGTGTTCCTCCATGGTCTCTGCTTCAGTTCTGTCTCCGGGTTCCTGCCTTGCTCGAGTTCCTGTCCTGACTTCCTCAGTGATGAACTGTGGTTAGAATGTGTAAGTCAAATAAACCCTTTCCTCCCCAGGTTGCTTTTGGTCACGGTGTTTATCACAGCAACAGAAGAAAGCTGAGACACCCAGCATGATGGAAGGCATCCTTTCTTAAACCACAAGACAAAAGAAGTCCTCCCTCCCTCCCTCCCTTCCAAGGCTTCTTGTCAAGATCTGGTCCTAGTAACAAGAGTAACCAATACAGTTGTTCCTGCAAGTCTCCATTAATCATAAGACCAGAGCATCCATGCTCAGATTTTAATGCAGTTAACCCCAGCTGTTGAGAATATGAGTGAGTTCCTCCCCTCATTCTCTTGGACTTTTGTATAGAGCTAACATGTCTACAAATAAATGTACAATCTTAAATGCTTGTTGATGAGTACACGAACCCAGCTCAAATTAGGTCCAGCATTTGTTGTCAAATGTTTTTATTCCATCAGGCATGGTGGCACACACCTGTAATCCTAGCACTCAGGAGGACTGGGGCAGGTAGCTCATAAATTGAAAGCCAGCCTGAAATAGTAAGACATGTCTCAAAAAAAAACAAAACAAAATCAAAAAAAACAAACAAACCTCTTACCGTGAGAGAGATAAGATGCACGATTCCAGGCCTCTGTGAATGTGATGGTTTGTGGCAATTCACTTTTCTCTCTGAGGAAATATGAAGAAGAAGAAAAATAAGAAAATGTGTGCACCTTTAGAAGATGGGAGTGAAACGTGGCAGAGAATGATGGAAACCAGGTGGTAGCCACTTAGCTTTAATAACTGGCTTGCTTTGGGAAGCTTGAGAGGTTCGAGATGAACAACAGAAGAGGCTGGCAGGTCGTTTCACCTGTGAGAACGTAAAGCACAGAGACAGCCCGCAGTACCACGTTTGCTCTGTGGGTCAGGCCTCTGCCTGTCCCACAGAGTCACCCACGTCCAAACATGCTCGACAAATAACTATTTTAAGGTTCAGTTTACTTTTACTCATGTGTCCGTGTGTGTTGGCGTGCCCAACTGCATGTGGGTACCTACAGACATCTGAAGCAGATAACGGGCCTCCAGAGCTGGAGTTCTGGGTGGTTGTGAGCCACCCTATGACATGGGTGCTGGACACTGAACCCTGGTCTTCTACAGGATCATCAAGTGCTCTACACCACTGGCCAACCTCCAGTACCTCAGTGAATAACTTACATGACGTGAGAATCCAGGTCCTTTGAACTGAAAGAAAAGGGGAAATGGCCTTCAAATAACAGGTGATAAGCTGTAGGTGAGATAACCAGGGAACTTCACTGCACGTGGCAAAGCCGAGCCGTCAACAATGGTGTCCATGCAAACCATGAGGCTTCTGCACCCTGGAGCTTATAAGGAACAGGACCACCTAAGTCATTCACTTTACTAATAAAATGTGCAAAAGCTAAGCCACCAGAAATATAACCAATGAGCTGATATTCCTGTCCGTAAAGTACTTGCCACGCAAACATGAAAACTTGTGTTCAGTCTTCAGCACCCATGTATAAAACTACGAATGTAACTAATGCTTGTCATCCCAGTGCTGGGGAGGCAGAGTCAGGGAGTGAACCCCTGGCCCCTGCAAGAGACTCTTGCCTCAAAATATCAAATGGGATAGTTCCCGGGGTACAACACTGAAGACTGACCACCAGCCTCCCACTTGCATTAACACAGGAACACATATGTGTATGTACAGTGTGCATGCATGTGATTGAAAGATTTGCAGTAAATACACCTGGTCAACATGTCTTCCGAGACCATTTTGTAGTCGCTCTCTTATGCATTACTTTGTACTAGAAAGGTCTTGCCTGAGCATTTCAAGTTCACGGGCCTTTCTACAATGGGCCTGGGCTGCTGTTATGTCTTTCATAAATCCCAGGGCCTTGCTTTGAAGTGATGACTCACAGAGAATACTTTGTCAGGCCAACTGGGCCATAAAAATATTAAGTGTGGTTTTCAGCAATAAAGGTCTTTATGATCTTACTCACTTCCTGCCATGAAGCATTGCATTAAATTGTACTTTAAAGCAATTAATGACCTGCCTGAGATGTTTCACAAGGAATTCATTATTATACAGTCTAGAAGCATTGATATAAACAGCAGGGTTAATTAAAAAATTGGAGGTGCTCAAGAAATGTCGCCTGCACCAAACTGCAAAGTGTGGCGTGTTGAAGCATGACGGTGCTGGGCACAAATTTCATGCACCCATGTAGAACTCGGGGATTGAACTCAGGTCATCAAGCTTGGTGGCAATTAGCTCCTGAGCCATCTCACTGGACCAACATCAGAGTATTGTTGAAATAGAACAATTTTTCACTTAGGTTTCTCATGCCTCAGCAAGGCCAGATAGTCTGCAACAGCTGTCTGCAACCCTAGTTAATTATCCCCACCTTGGGGGCACTTAGCTTATACATGGATCTCAAGAATGGTCTCTACCCTGCGGTGCCATTAGCTTTTAAAACCAGCAAGAACAACAACAGAATCACCTCCTACCTTCGTTATAATTAAGACTTCCACTTTGCTGACTGGACCATCTCCCTAGCCAAACAATGCACTTCAGTTCCATGCTGAATTCAGTCCACCACTTTCAGCCATGGTGTCTCAAGTAGCACCTGTCCTCTCAGAAGTGGGGCTCCAGGGCCCCACTTTCAGATGGGAAAGCTACAAACTGAAGTCCTTCCAGAGCCCTTCTGCACATTCTTCCTTGCTCCTCATTCCTTTCCGTGCTGAACTGTGGGTGAACGACTGCTACCGCCATCACTTGAGCTCAGGACATCTCATGGTAACATGCTAAATGCCAAGACTTGCAAATCGTTAAGGTTCTGCATGGGTTACAATCCCCAGGCCTTGACCTCAGCAGCACTTCAAATATGAGACTTTCATTCATGTTGCAAAGAGAATGGAAGTGCATACCCTGGATCGGTGGGATTTACAGAAGGGCCAGGCACACACCTGGTGCACATCTGATACACACCTGGTATACTACACCTGCTCCCTTTTAAACTCACACTGCATGGTTGACCTATCTGCAGAAATGGCCCCTGAAAGAACTTACAGGAGGGAGTCATGTTCCTGGTCATTTTGTCCAAACATCAAAAATTCACACTAACTCCATATTATTTATACAAAGCACCCTGCTGGCAAAGCCAGAGACCTGATCACTCTAGGAAAACATTAGATTTGTGCTGATCCTGCTTGTAAGTATTACTGTAATTTTCCTTTTCTTGAGCAAGCTGAACTGATTCTGTTTGACAGGAGTCCTCTTTGGGGCCCAAGATTTCTGGGAAATCTCTTTGTGCGGTGCCAAAGTCTTGATTTAATTACCCTGACAATATGCAAACTTTTGAGGCTGGTTTGCCCCTGAGACTGAAATATGGATGTTGTTGTAGATGGGTGCTTGGCTGGGAAGAATACAACTCAGTCTGTTAAGAGAAGGACTTAGGAAAACATACTTTGATTATTCTCTCACTCTCAACTGCCTCAGAGCTGACCTCCAAAGCTACAGGCTGTAAATCACTCTGACCACCCTGCAAATTTGAGATGTAGGACCAACCCCATGTCCTCACAGGAACCTACACTACAAAACTAAACTTTTCTCCACTGGGAAAAAAAATGAATAATTATTCCAGGTATTTTTCTTAGAAAGAAATTATTCAAACTTGAGAAGAAAAAGACCAGGCAGGGGACTGGGAGAGTGTTTTCTTCCTAGAGAAATTTCTTAATTCTGGCCCAAAATGTCCTATGAAAAGCATTTCAGGGATGTTCTCTTGAAGAGGATTCAGGCAAGTGTTTGGTGGCAAGTATTTTTCCCCTAATGTGGACAGTCTGTACCAGCCAGACACGTTGTCATAAAAAGTGGCCTGCCAGAGGCCCTGGCATACTCTAGGAGGAATTTTTGCTTAAAATCTCTCTCTAAAGAAAGGCAAAGTCAGGCGTCCACTCACTTCTCCAATGCTGTAAAATTATCACCTGAACAGACAGCTATATTCTTTTTTGTTTGCTTTGTTCTCTGTAGACACTTTTCCCCCTTTCTTTTGGCCCAGAACTGCTCAGGCAAAGGACACATGATCCCAATCTGACCTTCTCCACTCTGGATCTGACTTTGGTTAAAGAGACCAGTGAGCTGGGAGGAATGGACGAAACTCTCAGAGCAGTGCGCTCATGAACGTGCTCCCGGGTCCTGCTCCTCAGCCTTCTGGAATGCCCTGACCTGTGCCCTCTCTGACCCTGATGCTGAGCTTGTCCATGGATGGTGTGACCACAAATGAACCAGAACTGGTCTCTGTCCTTTCCTACAAAGAGCCCTGATTGAAGGGGAAAGGAATTATGTGAACCCCCAGGGTGAACACCCTAACACTCTCGCAAACACAGTGACGAAAAGAAGAGGGGCCCACTGTGCAAGCCTGAGGACCTGAGTTTAAATTCCCAGCACCCACATAAAAAGTTGAGCTTGGTTGCACAGGGGCCTGTACCCAGCACTGTGAGTGGCAGAGACAGGAGGGTCACGAGGACTTGCTGGCCACCAGCCCAGCTCAGATTTCAGTGAGAGGAACTGCCTCAATAGGGTAAGGCAGAGTCTGATAGAACAAGATACTAGATGTCCACAGGTATGTTGTACTCTTCTGGCCTCTGCAGGCATGCTTAGGTACATACACCGGCACTCACATGCATGTTATATCACACGGGGCGGGGGGAGGTTAGGGGGGAGTCCAGTCTCAAGTATTAACAGCAAAAGCATTTCCAATCCTGTCTCAAAATAAGAACAATAGAAAATAGAAGGGCTGGAGAGGTGGCTCAGGGGTTAAGAATACTTCCTGCTTTTGCAAAATACTTGAGTTTAGTTCCCAAAACCCACATCAGGAGTTCACAGCTGCCTATTACTCCAGCTCCAGGGGATCTGACATGCACAAATATGTACATACAGACAGACAGACACACATACACAAAAATAATTTTTAAATAAATGTTTTTAAAATAGGGAGTAGAACTAATACATATTTTCTGAAGTTAACGTAGTTCCCATAGCCTTGAATCTCCTAGTCACCTCTGGAGAGACAGGAAAACTGTAAGTAATTTAGCTTAGAGGTGGAAGGACAAATTCAGAACTGTCGAGGTAGGAAGCAAGGAGGAGCTATGGCTTTGAGAAGCAAACCATTGAAACCCCAGACAGGCACCTGTAATACCAAAGGCCACCCTGAAAGTCTCTCTGAAACGTTAGTTCTGCCCCCACCACAGGCTCTCCTGGAGAAACTGAACTAGCAGGCTCCCATGGTGCACAGAGGAAGGGAATGGCCCTCTGCATGGTGGCCGGGAAATGCTTCCTGAAGTGGGAGTAATGGCCAGACCTCTAATGTGCCTGCCAGGTTCCTGGTGCTCAGAGGTACACGTGAGCTCATATAAAGCTTCAAGACCGTAAGAGAAGACCTCGTCATGTGATCTTGGGAAATTGGACAGATGAAGGAATGAAGTCTCTGGAGTAATGGAGTCGCTTCTAGGGAGAAGAAACGCACAACAGGAAAAGCCGCCACAGCCTATCAATGGGTCACTCTTCTCCCTGCTGTGAGAAAATGCAATTTAAGAAGGAAAGGATTATTTGGGCTCGTGATTCAAGCATGGATACAGTCCATCTTTGTGGCAAAGGCGTAAGCAAGAAGCAGATGGTCACATTGTATCAGCAGTGAGGAAGCCCAGAGCAGTCAAAAGCAGAACCAGGCTATGAAACCTCAAGGCCCACCCCAGTGACCCACTTCCTCCCGCAAAGCTCCAGCTCCTAAAGGTTCCTTCCAAGACAGCACCACCAGCTGGGGACCAAGTATTCAGACACACACACACACACACACACACACACACACACACACACACACAAGCCTGGGAGGACACTTCACGTTCAAACAACTTGTCTTGGTGGGAAATCAAAACCAATGGAAAGATTGAATATTTGAAAACTGAGAAGTAGATAGAAGTCAATAAATTATGAATGAAATAATCAGTTAAGAGGTTGACATTCAAGGTCACTCCTGAAAGATAGAGATCTTCGAGTTCAGAATCACTGTTCTGGGAATAGAGATGGGGAAAAGATGAAAACAAGCAGATGAGCCATTTAATTTTATAACTTTTTAGCTACTTGCAGATAATACTCTAATTAAAATCTAAATTAACTTTCCAATCCATCAGAATTAGGTCGAAGGTTAATGACTTCATGAGACACTAATGATTTTTATGAAGCAGCATCTGCAGCTGTTAGAACCGAAGTTATGCCCCGGGGCCCTGGGTTCTCATCTCTCTGACATCATGATCCTCAAACTCTGCGATCATCTCCTACTGGCAGATACTGGTTTACACTTTGACCTTAGAGTACTTGGATAGTGAGATGCATGAAATGATTTTGGAGTTCAAAGCCATTTTAAAAATTAAAACCAGCATCTTTATAAGTGGAAACCTTTATCATATGATAGGGACGTAATGAAAATATGCAATCTGCACTTAATTCACTTATCACTAGGTCTTCTATTATATTGTTTCATAATCCTTGTCAGTAATGAAGCAGGAGAGTTGGCTCAGCTGCTAAGAGACCCAGGTCAGTTCCCAGCACAGACATCAGGTAGTTCATAACGGTCTGTCTACAGCTCCAGCTCCAGGGGGTCCCACACCTCTGGCTTCCTCAGACACCTGCATTTATATGCATGTACATACATGCAGACACACACACACACACACACACACACACACACACACACACACACACACCCCTACACACAATTAAAAATAATAAAAACAAATCTTTAAAAGAAATGGTCAGTGAAGGTGGGGCCATCATCGGGAACAAAGCGATCGCTTAGTGTAGAACCTGGGGTTCCACCCTCAGCACTGCAGAAAAGGAGTTAGTGAACTAAATGCAGCATAGTTAGAGAACATTTCTGAGTTAAAATCACCTCCAGAAAAATACATTTCCATAAATATAAATATTAAATATGTGTTGGCATTCTAAAGAAGTACTAAGCAAATAATACTCCTAAATATAAATTCATGTTCAAAACCAGTCACTAATATGGAAATGAAAACACATGATGAATGGTAAAAAGTTAAGCAAGAATTGCTACATGGACCGAGAGTGATGCTCAGATGGCGGAATGCTTCCCTAAAA
This sequence comes from Peromyscus californicus insignis, assembly GCF_007827085.1. NCBI lineage: Eukaryota > Metazoa > Chordata > Mammalia > Rodentia > Cricetidae > Peromyscus > Peromyscus californicus. The sequence continues at coordinate 159,552,406 of NW_026294584.1, read as the reverse complement.
AGCACACTCTTCCTTTGCCTAACATCCAGGAAACCCTGGGTTTGAGCCACATAATCCAGTCGTGGTAGCACATGCCTATAATCCCATCTCTCAGAGGTAGAGGCAGGGAGATCAGAAGTTTAAAGTCAACAGCAGTTACATAGTAAGTTACATAGTATGCAGGTACATATCATGCAGTTACATAGTAAGTTCAAGGCCAGCCTGGGCTACATGGGGCCCTTTTCTCAAATTTTAAGAAGAGATTAATACTTAGTTTTTAAATGCTATTTTTTAAAAGGCAAGATACATCATTTTATTTTTATTTACTGTCTGTGTATGAGAGAGAGGTACATGTGCTGTGGGATGGTCTGTATGTCAAATGTGTTGCTGATTGGTCAATGAATAAATCACTGATTGGTCAGTGGCCAGGCAGGAAGTATAGGCGGGACTAACAGAGAGGAGAATTGAGAGAACAGGAAGCTGGGGGAGGGAGACACTGCCAGCCGCCATCAGGACAAGGAAGGTGTAAAGTACCGGTAAGCCACAAGCCACGTGGCAAAGTAAAGATTAATAGAAATGGGCTGAATATAAGAGTGAGAGCTAGACAATGATAGGCCTGAGCTAATGGCCAAGCAGTTTAAATAATGTAAGAGTCTGTGTGTTTATTTTATAAGTGGGCTCCGGGACTGGTGGGACTTGGTGGTGGGAGCTGGAGAAAAATTCTCCAGCTACAAAATATATGTGATATATATGCATGGGGAAAGGCATGCCCATGCATGTGTACACCGACATGTGGAGGTTACAGGAGGGCTTTGAGTATCCTCTACTCTTCACTTTATTCCTTTAAGGCAGGGTCTCTCCCTAAACCTGGACCTCACTTTTTTGGCTAGGATGGAAGTCACCAAGTACCAGCAAACTTCCTGTCTCCACCCCTTACAACATTGAGGTTACATGCACACACAGGATCAGGCTTGTCACATAGGTGCTGGCATCCAAACTCAAGTACTCAGGATTGCACAGGAAGTGCTCTTAATCACTGAGCAACCTCTTCAGCTCCTGGTTTTAAAACCATACATAAATTTTACACAATTGTTCAACTGCCAGTAAAAGTCTCTTAAAATTGTAGAGTTTGGGGGAGTCATGAGGAGACAGTTACACATCATCCTAGGGTTCCAACATCTGCAAATACACCACACTGAGTTAATAACTTGGCCGGTGCCTGAGTCTGTAACCCAGGTCAGATTCACAATCCTTGGGGCTGAGAGATCACTAAGCAGTTAAGCACACTGGCTGCTCCTGCAGAGGACCAGGGTTCAATTCCCAGCACCCACATGGTCTCTCACAACTGCCTGTAACTCCGCTCCAGAGGATGTGATGCCTTCTTTTGGCCTCCTTGGGTACCACACATGCATGTGGTACACAGACATACATGCAAGAAAAACACTCATATACATAAAATAAAAATAAGTCCTTTTTTAAAAATCACAAAAAAAAAATATCACGATTCTCCTCCCTCTACCCCCATGTACTAGGACTATAGGTGTGTACCACCACTCTTGGGCTCTTGCTTAGCAACTAATTTTTGAAGATACCTTTACGTGTTATTTTTTTTAAAAAAAATCTGGATCCTTTATTATGCAGCATGTAGTTTCTGCTTCGAAAAGTGCACTTTTCATTTCCAGCATGTTCAGTCTTCTTTATTGCATCTAGAGTGCAATCTTGCTGCATTCTCTCTCCACCAATCCTGCTGCATTCTCTCCCTCCACCAATCCCGCTGCATTCTCTCTCTCCACCAATCCATTGCATTCTCTCTCTCCACCAATCCACTGCATTCTCTCTCTCCACCAATCCGTTGCATTCTCTCTCCACCAATCTTGCTGCATTCTCTCTCCACCAATCCCGCTGCATTCTCTCTCTCCACCAATCCCGCTGCATTCTCTCTCCACCAATCCTGCTGCATTCTCTCTCTCTACCAATCCTGCTGCATTCTCTCTCTCCACCAATCCTGCTGCATTCTCTCTCTCCACCAATCTTGCTGCATTCTCTCTCTCCACCAATCCGTTGCATTCTCTCTCTCCACCAATCCATTGCATTCTCTCTCTCCACCAATCCTGCTGCATTCTCTCTCTCCACCAATCCTGCTGCATTCTCTCTCTCTCCACCAATCCTGCTGCATTCTCTCTCTCTCCACCAATCCCACTGCATTCTCTCTCCACTAGACTAAAGATGGTTTCACAGACTGTGAGATGCGTTTCAACAGGGCTTCAGCACTACAGTCCATTTTCCACTGCATTTCACACCCAGTGAGTCTGTTCAGTCTTGTAAGCTAGGTACAGGAGTATCTCTTCATTTTGATTGAAAGAATGAGCCATTGTTCTTAATCTTGAGACATGGTGGATTTGGATTTCAGCTTTTTTAATTATAAAACAGCAATATAATAAAGAAGGGCTGTCTGATACTTCAGAGGAGTAGTGTGTACAGAACAATAGAGTACTGAGAATGCATAATACCCAGGGGAAGAATAACTCAGCCAGAGTGTTAGTACTGTAATCCCAGCACTTAGAAAGCTGAGACAGGGGACTAACCTGGATTACACAGTGAGCTCAAGGACAGCCTAAGCTATATTCCAAGACCCTCAAAAAGAGAAAAAATAAAATATTAAAAGAGGAGGAAGAGAGGGAGGAAGGGACAGAGGGAGAGAGGGAAGGAAGGGAGAAAGAGAGGGAGGGAGAGAAACAGGGAGGGAGAAAGGGAAAGAAGGAGGGAGGGAGGGAGGGAGGGAGGGAGGGAGGGAGGGAGAGAGCAGTGAGCTCTGTGGCTCAGCTTTTAGTTTTTCTATACTTGTAGTTGAAAATCACCTTTATCCATAAAATAATAAATTATCAAATGTTTATTTATAGATATCATCTGTCTGAGTTTGCGTTTCTATGGCTGTGATGAAACACCCTGACCAAAGCAGCTTGGGGAGGACCAGGCTTATTCAGCTTCCACATCACAGTTCATCACTAAAGGAAGTCAGGCAGGAACTCACACAGGGAAGGACTGTGGAGGCAGGAGCTGATGCAGAGGCCATGGAGGGGCGCTGCTTACTGGCTTGTTCCCCATGGCTTGCTCAGCCTGCTTTCTTATAGAACCCAGGACCACTAGCCCAGGGTGGCACCGGCCACAATGGGCTAGGCCCTCCCACATCAATCACCAAGTAAGAAAATGCCCTACAGGCTTGCCTATAGCCAGATCTTATGGAGGCACTTTCTCAACTGAGACTCCCTCCTCTCCAATGACTCTAGCTTGTGTGAAGTTGACATAAAACTAGCCGGGGTATCATTTATATCTGATACTGATACCCAGTGTATTCAGAAATGTCAGAAAATGCAGACTAAAAAAAAATGTTTGGTTATTGTCTGGTAGCTATCACTTAGAGAAAACGGTAATTCAAAACCCGTCACCAATGGACTTATAGCGAGGGGTATTTTTCTGCCCTACCATGACCATTGAATGTTCTTGCCCAGCACATTCCTAAAAGCTATGATCTTAGAGGGGCTAAGACCTGCTTCCTGGAAACAGAATATAAAGTGTTGATCCCAGGCGGTGGTGGCTCACGCCTTTAATCCCAGCACTGGGGAGGCAGAGGCAGGAGGATCTCTGTGAGTTCGAGGCCAGCCTGGTCTACAGAGCAAGATCCAGGACAGGCTCCAAGGCTACACAGAGAAACTCTGTCTTGAAAAAAAAAAAGCAAGCAAGAAAAGAAGTGTTGAGTTGTATCAGCCAGTGGTGGTTCCTCATGTCCTCTCCACCTCTCCAAACCCTTTGTCCCTCACTTTCTTGTGTTAGATGCTTGTCAACCTAATGACTATTTTATGGCACACAGAACCATGGAATACATGAAGCCTCTGAGAAAGTTATGTAGCTAGAGTTTTCCTGCCTGGCCCACAGTCAGTACAAATCTCTCTCACCTGCCAGTCCCACAGCTGTCAGACCCAACCAAGTAAACACAGAGACTTATATTGGTTACAAACTGTATGGCCGTGGCAGGCTTCTTGCTAACTGTTCTTACAGCTTAAATTAATCCATTTCCATTAATCTATACCTCGCCACATGGCTCGTGGCTTACCGGCATCTTCACATGCGGCTTGTCATCATGGCGGCTGGCAGTGTCTCTCTCACTCAGCTTCCTGTTCTCTCAATTTTCCTCTCTGTTAGTCCCGCCTATACTTCCTGCCTGGCTACTGACCAATCAGTGATTTATTCATTGACCAATCAGCAACACATTTGACATACAGACCATCCCACAGCAAAGTTAGGGTACAATTAATAATGTAGGGGGTGTCATTCACCCTGCAGCCTCTGAGGGTCACTGTGAAAGTCTACTTTTCCAACTATCCATGCCAATCAAATGCCTCCACAATGCAAGTCCATTGCTGGGCAGTTGCCTTTGGTGTTAGTGTCAGCCTCAGGCTTGGTATCCTTTCTTCCCCTCTACCACACCTCAGTGTAGTTCTACTGGGTTCATCCACTGTTTTTGATCTTGTTTTGAGATAGTCTCACACTGTAGCCCATGCTGGCCTAGAGCTCACTATGTAGCTCAGGCTGGCCATGTACTCTTGGCAACTCTCCTGCCAAGTGCTGGGATGACTGCCATTTCCTCTGGCTTCCACTCATTTATATTTGGAAAGGACAACTACACAGACCTAACTTGGAACCAACACACTGCTGAAGTTAATGAGGTCATTTCACAAATCATAACCAAGACAGCTGCCTCCTTAGACAATGAGGCTGACCCGCAGAGGGGAGGAAAGCACTGCCGAGTGAATGAGTGCACAGCACAGTGCCCCAGCCTGGCACTTCGTGCTTGGAGTTTAGGAAGCTAAGAATGCTTCGTATAGATGTGTGCAATCTTCCAGCCTGACTCAGTGTCATCTGATGCGCACACAACAGCAGCAGACAACCCCTTGAAGAGGAAAGTGGGAAGACTAGAAGACCAAAGAACATGTCTGTGCACTGCCTTGAGGGTCAATGGCACTTGGGGAAGCTGGGGGTGGGACTCAGTTGTGGAGCACATGCTTGGCACACCCTGGGTCTGATCCCAGCAACCAAAATAAATAGAATTAAAATTAGATGCCTGGTATAGTGAGCATATGCCTCTGATCCCAGCACTTGGGAGGTGGAGGCAGTTGTATCAAGAGTTTTAGGTCATCCTCAACCATGTAACAAGCTGTCAAAAGCCAGCCTAAGCTACATGAGACCTTGTATTAAAACAAACAAGATAAAACAAAGAAATCCTTAGAAGCCTCAGAGCTGGTCCTGATTTTCATAAGGTCAAAATGAATGGCAAAGAAATGATAAATATAATTTTTTGAAATAAACTTTCCCTATGTAGCCCTGGCTGTTCTGGAACTCACTATGTAGACCAGGCTGCCCTCAAAGTCAGAGATCCACTTGCTTCTGCCTCCTGAGTGGTGGGATTAAAGGCCACCATGCCCAGAAAAATATAATGTTTAGAGAGGCATTTTAGAGAGGATAAGCAGGCAACTCCACAAGCAACAGCATCTCCATCTACAGTGTATCTCTGGGCACTCATCTCCATCTACAGTGTATCTCTGGGCACTCATCCCCAGCTACAGTGTATCTCTGGGCACTCATCTCCATCTACAGTGTATCTCTGAGCACTCATCTCCATCTACAGTGTATCTCTGGGCACCCATCCCCAGCTACAGTGTATCTCTGGGCACCCATCTCCAGCTACAGTGTATCTCTGGGCTCTGTCTTAGTCATTTGCTGTGACCAAATACCTGACAAGAAGCAACTTCAAGGACAAAGGACTTATTGTGGCTCACGGTTTCAGTGGATATGCTCTGTCTCAGTGATAAAGACATGGCAGCAGGCACATGAGGCATCTGGTATTGAACCTGAAATCAGGGCAAAGAGCAGATGGGAAAAGGACTGAGCTATATAACCTCAAGGCCCACCCCTAGAGACCCATTTCTTCCAGTGAGGTTCCATCTCCTAAAGGTTCCACAACTCTAAAAATGGTGGCACTGCTAAGGACCAAGTGTTCAAACATATGGACCTGTGGAGACATTTCATATTCAAAGACATTTCACATTCAAAATGCAAGTCCTATGCTTGAGCCTCTAGGAATCATTACTATTTCTATGGATATTTATCTAATTTCAGTTTGGGATGTTAACACACAGCTTAGAGAGATAAATTCAGTCTTGCCATAATGTGTTGTATGATTCTTTAAGAATAATTATCTAGTACTTGATTATATTGTCCTAAGGGAATATATGATATGAATAGAGGTATGGGTAGAAGCCCATGGCGAGGCAGAAGTAGCAGAGAAGTCACTGAGGCAGGGAGATTGTCAAAGTGCTCAGAGGCTCACAGAGCTGTCAATGATGTGCAGTGACTTCATCCAAAATATGGTCAAAGTCAGAGTTAACAGAATTATCCTTATGCTGTTGTCGAATGTGAAATGTCTGCTGTTATTAATATTTGTTTGCCAGCTGGTGGCACTGTTTTGGGAGGTGGTAGAATTATTAGGAGGTGGAGACTCACTGGAGGAAGTAGTTGCTGGGAGAGGGCCTTGGGTTCTCATCTGCCCTACTTCCTGTTTGCGCTCAGCTTGCTGGTCTACCAAGACGAATTAGGCAGCCTCACACTCCCACTGCCACAACCATAAGCCATTCCCACCACCGTGCCCTCCCTTAATCAGAGTATGCATCTCCTCATACCATGAGCCACAACAAGCTCTTCCCCTTTAAGTTGCTTCTTGCCAGGTGTATTTGGTTATTTCAATAAGAAATATATCTAATGAACCATACGTTAATTCTCTGGAAGAGAAAAAAAGAAACCTAAATCTAACTACTAAGCAATGTCCACTGTGTAGTGAGTAGTCTGGTTCCTTTATCATCTGCCAGCAGTCACTACAGGTCCCAAAAGGGCTCATAACAGAAGGGCACTGGATTGATCAAGCTGTTCTTTCAGAGTGAAGACACCAGATAGATGACCTAAGGTTCGGAATAAGAAACTGAGTCATGGCCTCTAACCTAAATTCCATATGTGCTCCTTGACACTGACTTAGCAACATGTCAGTGTCCCACTTGATGGTGGTGCAGCTTCTCCGAGCTGCTGTGGTTCCAGCTTTCCCTGGCTTCCTTTTTATTTAATCAGACTTATGACTTAAATGACAGGTAAAGCAAAGTGGAAAGTGGGTAGTAGTGACACACTGAGATTCCTGGCTCAGAGCTCCTCACTGGCATCTTTTTGACAGCTTTCAAGCTGAGCCCCAAATGTTGCATCTCATCAAACACGGTCCCCTCCAGACCCAAGCCCTAAATTCACACACCAGGCGAAGTGTTCTCCACCTGGAGATGCTCAGGATGCAGACTCAGCCAAATGGGAGCAACTTGCCTTCTAGACCACAAACTTGCAGCCCACCTTGGAGGCTGAAACGAAGCTACTGTACTCCCATCCCAGCCTCACCCAGGACCCACAAATAACATGGGCTTTCCAGCCATGGCTCCTGCAACCTGCTTGCCCGGGCTCCCTCACCACACCCTCTCTGGGAGGATGTGCTGTGCTGTGTGGAGGGCCTGGTGGAAAGTTGACTGCCCAAGCCAAGAGCCAACACAGCCAGTGCTGGATAAATGACTGGAAGTGCTTTCTCAAGGGACCCTTTCCAGGTACAGGAGCGCCTCGTAACCAGATTTGGCCAGAGCTGGCAGACGTCCTTCTTCGGAAGCACATTAAAAATCAAACTACAGACACCATTTGGAAAGCATAGAAAGCTCAATGCTGACATCTTATGTATTGAAACACTGTTACATAAAACTGACCACAAAGCCCCAAATTCATACTTTCCTACTTTGTGAGGCTGGTGACCACCAGGAATAAACCTGTGAAAGTATGAGGCTGACTGTGGAGCCTCAAGAGGCCTGAGGATAAGGCTGAGCCTCCTTCCAAACCTTGGGGACGAGATCAATGCCCTGGCCCTTGAGAGAAGCCAGGCCTGTGGCAAGGTGAGGGAACCAGAGCTGTGGTCTCACCACACGGGTCTGGGGGCAAACACTGACCTGAGCCAGGGCAGACCCAATAGTCGCTTCCGGGACCCCTTTCATGTACCTCATAAAGCCCCAGACACATTGGCACAGTTCTCAGGATTTAATGAAGCGTGGGCCCTGGCTGGAGCCAAAGGAGCATTAGGGACTCAGAATGAGTCTTTCATACCCTGAGAGATGGTGGTGCCTGAGGCCAGACTTCTGCAATCGCTTTCTGCTGAGGAACTCAACATGGAACTCCTCCGGTTTTCCTCAGCATTTCAGTGACATCTACATCAGGTCCTTCCCATCTTTGTTTTGAAGAGGACCCGGTGTAGTTCACACAACCCCGGGACTGGAGCTGGAACTTCCTGAGTCTGTGTGTGAGGGCAAGGGTGGCATTTCCACCAGGGTAAGCTCCACTTCCCCGACACTGCCTCATCCAGTCAGTACAAATCTACAAGAGAAATTCCCCACAATGCTTCTCACCCAAGACACTCTAAATGCAGAGCATTTAAGGCCATGTAGTTAATCCCACTCTGCCCTTCCTTGGGAAATGGAACACCTTGAGCTTCAGTGAGCATGCCAGTAAGTAAGATATGTCCCTGTACCAAAACCTGAAGGAACAGTAAAGGGAGAAAGGCTTCATTTAGGCTCACGGTTTCAGACGGTCTCAGTCCATCAAAATAGAGAAGACATGGCGGGCAACTCCATCCATGGGCCACAGGAGCATGAAGAGGAGCTGACCACAGCACAGAAGACTGGAGAGCAGAAAGTGGGCCAGCCCATGGGTGGGCAGAAGCTCTCCAAATCCTGCCTATCGTGAAACACTAGAACCCATCTCCTTAAGGGTCCCAGCACCTCCTAAAATAGTACCACCAGCTGGGGCCAAGAGTTCTGAAGAGTATCTATGTGAGACAATTCAGAGTCAAACCATGACAGTGCAGAATTTGGGTGTTAGACAAGCCTGTGTCAATCCTGACCCTAACAATCCTTAGCTCTGGGTGATCTTCAGGAACCTTGATTTCTTCACTAGTAAAATGAGGGTTATCTAAAAACCCAGGACCTCCACACCCAGAAAACACCAAATCGAGAGAAAAGAGGCCACCAGAACTGTGACTTGTGCTCCTGCTGAGACCTCAGCAATTCCAGACAGTTAATAAATGGTCTGTTCTCCAGAGATGGCCAGAGTCAGGAGAAAAAGGTACTCGCAAGTCAGGCCTTCCCATATTTGAGCCCCAGCACTGCTACGCCCCACTGTGCGAACCTAAGTTCCAAGCTCTCCACACTTCCTGCTGGCAAGTGGAACCGAGGATACATGAGGAACAGACGAATTCGTCTGGAAGGAGTGTGGTCAAGATCTTGGCATCTGGAGTGGAGACCATAACAACCACCCAAATGTGGGAATGGCTTTGGCACTGAACACAGGTGGAAACTGGAGGAGCAGAGGAGATTCTGAGGAGCGCTTTAGTGAAATGTGAAAGTGCAGTGAACACGTGGTATGTGACTCTGGACCACGGCTGTGGCCAAGGACTCAAAGAACCCGGACAATCTCTACAAAGAAACTGGAAGAAGTAGTTCCTTACACAGAGGCAGAGAGCTTCATTGCCACCGGCTTCTCCTGGTGCTGAGAACAAATACCAATGCATTTTGGTTCTCTCATGGCTATGAGCAAATACCTGACCTGCAGCTTAAAAAGAATGGGCTTCATGAATTTCCACCCATAATCCTTGACACTGTTGACCCTGGCTGGGCCCATGGTGAGGCAGAACATCGTGGCAGTGGAAGCGCATAGATGAGGTGGCTGGTCACATCATGGCAGACAGGAAGCCGAAAGACAGAGACTAGAGACCAGGCATAACCTTCAAATGTGGTCACTAGGGTAACAGTCCCTAGTGACCACATCTCCCAAAATGACGCTGTCAGCTGAGGACCAGCTGTGTAAAATAGGTAGGTCTGTGAGGGAGGGACACACCAGGCTGGCATGTGAAAGGTTGTGTGATGGCTATTCTTGGCTGTCAACTTGACTACATCTGGAATTAACTAAAATCCAAATGGCTGGGCACACCTGTGAGGGATTTTTCTTACTTAACTCATTTAAAGTGGGGACCCACTTATAATCTGGATCTTAAAGGAATATACACCTTTAATCTGGGCCACACCTTCTGTTGGCAGCCTGTACAAAGGGCATGGGAGAAGGAAGCTTTCGCTCCCTGTCTTCTTGCTCTCACTCTTGCTGGCAAGTCCATTCCTTCACTGGCATTAAAGCCTACTTCTTTGGAATTCCAGCATCTATTGAAAACCAGCTGAGATACCCAGCCTCATGGACTGAACAACTACCAGATTATTGGACCTTCCATTGGTAGACAGTCATTATTGGACTAGCTGGGCCACAGCCTGTAATCCACTCTAATAAATCCCTTTAACATATATGTATATACATGCATATATGTGTATGTATGTATGATACATTACATTATATTATTTTTATATAGAGAATGAATAAATATATATATGTATGTACATATATAAGTTCTGTTCCTCTAGAGAACTCTGACTAATACAGACTACTAGACAGAACCAGCCAGGAAACCATTAAATACAATGGTTTGAAATTTTTCAGCCCTTCTAGATCATATATTTCAGAAAAGGACATCAAGTGAAAATCAAACCCAAGTCACTTAAAGAAGACAGTGTGCTTTGCAGGAGAAATGCTCTACAGATATATGGTTTGAGTCATGGGCTCCTTCAATTAACTAATAGGACTTTCAAGAATTTAAAGACGTTTTGTCCCTCACTAGAAGTTTATAGCTTAAAGGAGTACTTTTAAATTTATTGTGCATGTTTTCTAGTATAGTAAACTCCAAAAGGAGTCACAAAAGACTCATAGAGTTTTTAAGGAGTGATAGCTGAGAAACTCTCTGCTTTGACTGGAAAGCACAGGAAAGATAAAATGAAAAGCCACAGACTGGAGACTTCTGTGACATAAGAAGAGACATGATGAGAGAAAACAGTTCTAAACACTGACTGACATGGAGAAGGGGGGGTGGCTCAGAGGTCAGAGTGCCCAGAAGGCAGAGCCAGGGGTGCTGGGGATCCCCAGCCAGGGGTGTGGCAGATGCAAGGAAAGCCCAGGTTCACCCCACTGAGTTCCAGGGCTGCCTCTAGCCCTCCTTATCCCAATCCGGGACAGCTAGGGCAGTTACCAAGGGGACAAATAACTTGCCTTTGTGGCTCACAGGTTACAGATGGAGAGGAATGCTGGGAGCAGGGAACAAGATGGGATCACAGAATACACATACATACAGCAAAAGCAGAGGGGACCTGTGCGGGGCCCACGGCAAGAGGGAGAAGTTGGTGGTGGGGTGACAAGAGCAAAGTCAAAATGAAACTGTCAGCATGGGACCTGTTCCTTTGTACGCCGAACAAAATTTAATTATCAGAAAAAAAATGGAGTAGGGAGAAGGTTCTGTAGCTAAAGCACAAATCTGAGTTTGGTCCCCAGGACACACATTGGAGTCTGCATATGGTGCTACACACTTGCAATCCCAGCACCAGGGAGGTGGAGACAGCAGCATCCCTGGGCTCTCTGGCCAGTCAGGTCAGGCTATTTGGCAGGTTCCGGGCCAGTGAGAGACCCTATGATGTCTGATGCACAGCACCCAAGGTTGTCCTCTGGCTTGTGATGACAATCTTGGTGTCAACTTGACCACTTCTGGAATTAACTAAAACCTAAACAGCTAGGCACACCTGTGAGGGGCTTTTCTTGACTAGATTATTTGAAGTGGAAGACCTGCCCTAAATCCAGATTATTTGAGGTCAGAAGACCCACCCTGCATCTGGACCACACCTTCTGGGGACAGCCCCATAACATGATGGAAGAAGGAAGCTTATGCTCTTTGCCTACTTACCCTCGCTCTTGCTGGCAAGTCCATCTATCCTGCTGCTGAAGCATTTGCTCACTGATGTTAGAAGCCACTTTTTGAGATTCCAACATAGATGAAAACTGGCAGCTCTTTAAGGACCTTCCTGGTAATTCAGCACCAGATGGAGACAGCTGAGACATCCAGTCCCAAGGACTGAACAACTATCAAATCTTTGACTTTTCCATTTGGAAACAGCCACTGTCGGACTACCCAGACCATAGCCTGTAAGCCACACTAATAAATCTCACAAATGTGTGTGTGTGTGTGTGTGTGTGTGTGTGTGTGTGTGTGTGTGTGTGTTTGTAAGTATGTATGTGTATATATGTATGTGTATGTATTTTATTCTATCAGTTCTGTTCCTTTAGGGAACCCTGACTAATACACAAAAGCATGCAACCATCCCTCAATCCTGATATACACACTGCAGGGGTGTCATAGAGGAAACTTCCAGATGACCCCATCTATGCCCAGACTTAACTTGGATGACAACATCCTAAACTTTGAGTTATAATGGGATGAGATTTATGGTGATGTTATAAGGCGTTGCATGTATTTTGCATGTAGAAGGGTTGTAAAGATTAGAGCCTAAAAGACGGACTGTAATGGTCAACCAAGATGGCCGCTTAGATTCCCACCTCCTCTGCCCCACACTGGAGGAAGCACAAGCTCACCAGGAGCCACCCTGTGAAAAGACTCACAGAGTGAAAAACCAAAGCCTGCTCCCACCACCCATGTCACTGAGCCCGGAGGAAGATCCTCCTGTCAGACTGAGTTCTCACATAACTGCAACTCCACCAGACATCTTAACTAAAACTACCCAAGAGACACTGATCCCAAAACACCCAGCAAAGTCGCTCTTGGGTTCCCGCCCCTCGTGGAGCACATAAGTAAGACATACTTGTTTGCTGAGGTGGTGAGGCTTAAGGAGACTTGTTACTAGCAATGCAGATACATAACCAGTACAGACAGCTCATACTGGATAATGTGTGTGTGCATGCATGTGTGTATCTGCGCATGTACTTGTGTTGAGGTGTGCAAATGCACATGAGTGTACACAGGTGACAGCTGGAGGTTGATGGCAGATGTCTTCCTTGTTCACTCCACTTATTTGGGGGACAAGGTCTCTCCCTGCAGCTGAAGCTCCCTGGTTCAGCTAGACTGGCTGATGAGAAAGCTTCAGGGATCCTCCTGCTTCTGCCTTCCCAGCTCTCAGATTATAGGTAGTGCAGCTGTACCCATGGATGCCGGGGACCCAAACCCAGGCCTGCATGCCTGCACAGTGAGCATCTGACCAACTGGACCATCTTTCCATCCCCATAGACATTCTTAGTGGCGTTGAACAGTGTAATAAAAATAACAGCTGTCTATGCAGTTGAAGGTCTGCATTACAGTCAGGGATTGCTTAGGACTCTGCAATGGTTTGAAAGAAAATGGCCCCCAAAGGGAGTGGCACTATTAGGAGGTGTGACTTTGTTGGAGTAGGTGTGGCCTTATTGGAAGAAGTGTGTCACAGTGGAGGTGGGCTTTGAGGTCTCATAAATGCTCAAGCCACCCCCAGTACCTTACACCGCTTCCTGTTGCTGGTGAATAAAGATGTAAGAACTCTCAGCTCCTGCTCCAGCACCATGTCTGCCTGCACACCGCATGCTCCCCACCCAAGATGACAATGAACTAAACCTCTGAATTGTAAGCCACCAGAATTAAATGTTTTCCCTTATAAAGAGTTGCCATGGCCATGATGTCTGTTCACAGCAATAGAAACCCTAAGACATTATTTAATGAGATAAAGTATGATCATCAAGACTTGGTCACTGTGTACCCCTCACTCTGTGTCTGTAAGAGACATAAACACCAGAAAATGCTTTCTAGAATCAAACTATCATCCCCGGAAAAAGACAGCAGTTTGTGACCCGTTGGTTTTCAAGGAAGTACTTTAATACCATGCAAAAAGAAAAGTCTTACTGATACATGTTTGGTGCCCGAACAGCTCTGTAACTGAGTGGGGAGGGAGTGGGTCATGTTCCTTGTCAGCATGACAGCGTGTCCAATAAGAGCACCTAAGGGAGAGCTGGGTGCTGCCCATGAAGTTCATTGTGACCATATGGGTGCAGGAACAGTCAGAGCTTGTCTCCTCACATCCTGATGGAATGGGAAGCAGGGAGAGAGAGTGGAGGGGTGGGCTCTAAACCTCCAGGGCCCGTTTGCACAACAGCTGGGGACCAACGCTCAAGTGCCTGAGCTTGGGGACATTTCATGCTCATGCCACAAAGAGCAGGGAGGTAATATGGATGTTCATGATCCCGAGACCCAAAGTTGGGTGGGAACCGGGTTTCATCAACTCACAAGAACCTCAGAAAACAGAGGAACAAAACTGGGCTGGGCATTTGGGTCATAGTCGTTTAAACAGTGTGTCCCCCAAACTGGAGACAGGGTTTTCAAACCTAGTAAGACAGGAAGTCGGGTGGAGCCAGGGAGAGGAGGGGCGCTGTAAGATCCTAAAAGGAGTGAGGCTCTGAGTCACAGTCCCCACCACAGTGAGGCTAGAAGAGGCATCTCCTCAGCGTCTGTCTGACAAGACGCGGGCACTGGCTGGGACTAAAGAAAGCAACAGGAAAGGAGGGCCTTGTCAGCGGCCCTCAGCTTCAGCGGGGTGTTTTGACTACAGCTCTGGTAGCACTCATCGCTGGAAACAGACAAGAGCTGATGTGCACAGTCCAAATACATCCTCCAAGGGGATTTTTTTTTTTTCTTCTAATTTCAGAAAACTCCATCTCCTGCCTCATTCTGACCACATTAGAACCTGGCATCGTGGGATCAAGCTTGTTTTGACCCTGTCCCTGGAACAGTTGAGATGTCTCTCCTTTTCATTTTTCTCTTTCTCTCTCTTACTTCTGAGTGTAGAGCCAGTGAGAGGAGCCAGATGGAGACTAAGGCTCTCTGTTTGTGACTGAACAGGTACACCACAGACAGCAATGTCAATGTTCTGCCCACGGCCTCCCACATACCCAGACTGCCCCAAGCCCCACCTGGAAGGACCAGTCCCTAGCAGCCAGGGTGATGGTCCCATGTCTGGACTTATTGAACCCAGGCATATTTGCTTAAGAACAACATTCGAATAGAGGCCCCTCAGAAAACTCACATTTCCATATTGACTGGGGGATTTTTGTTTATTACAAATGAGGTTAAGAAACCATTCTGTATAGTGGCTAAATGAAAAACCAACATGTGTTCAGAGAGCCCAGCAGCAATGATAATAATTACCGCACTTTAGCATTTATTGTACAGCAGGACCTTCTCTTGAAGGCATGTGAGGAGCCATTCCAATCTCTCAGGTGAGAGAATGAGGTACAGAGGAGTGAAGGTAACTCAACTACAGGTGGCCACTTTGGGGCATCGTGTAGGGCAGCAACAGCGGGTTTTAAACATGCACATATATTATTTTCATGTTTCTGACACGAAGTGGCAGAAAAGCAATTCTATTTGTTGCCATTTTTTATTGTGTGTGCATATGAGCACATGTGCATATAAGCATGTGTGCAAGTTGCTCAGAAGACAATTTGGGGAGCTGCTTCTCTCCACCATGCAGGTCCCTCATCAGGCTCGGTAGGAAGCTCTCCAATAAAGCCATCTCACTGCCCCTAAGATTTTTGTTATTTGTTTTTGAGATGGGATCTCATATAGCCCAGGCTAACCTCCAACTCACTATGAATAGCCAAGGATGACCTTAAATTTCCGATCTTCTTGCTTCCACCTCCCAAGTGCTGGGATTGCAAGCCTGCTCCACCAAGCCTGGTTTATTCAGAGATTGAACCCAGGGCCTCAAGCATACCAGGCAAGTTCTCCTCCAACTGTGCTCCAGCTCCAATCACAGTTATACTGGGAAGGAGGTGCATGTGCACACATGGGCATGTGCCACAGTTGTATCTTTAAAAGACGTCTCCGTAAAAGCATACATCTATTCTAGCAAGTTCCAGCCAATCTCCAGAGCCTGGTTGATTGTTCTCTGCAACACAGGCTTCTTGTTGCTCTCTCCTGACCCTGTTGTTAGAACACTGTGTGCATGGTGGCTATCTCCAGAGGCAGTGGAATGGACACCACCAGAATAGAATGTCTGTGCATTGCACCATTCATTCCAGCATACTGCTGAGCATGAAGGGGTGGGAGGGTGCCTAATTGTTTGAGCTGAAGTTTTCACCGCAATGCACTCAGTCCTTTGCATCTGTAGAGTCCCCATATACCCAATACTACAGATCAAAAAGATCCTGAATAAAAACCATCCATCTCTACCAAACACTCTTCCTTGTCCTTATCCCATCATATCCCTAAGCGATATTGTAACAACTGTCTATATATCTCCATCCTTCTTCGGGGCATCACTAACATCTAGAGATGGTTTAAAGAATTCAGAAAGACATGCACAGGTTATAAGCAAATGCTCTGCCATTTGACACGTGAACCTGAGAGTCTGAGTGTTATCCCTGGGGGGTTCCGGGGGATGACATAAGAACCAAATGCCTCCCTGAGAAAGACAAGCGTCACTTCCACATGTGCAAGCAAGAACTTAAAAACAAATGAAAACCTTGAGCGAAGCAAATGATGACAAAAGGAGAATGAGGGGATTGGGGGGGAGGGCGTGATGACCAAAGCCCATGCGCTTACATGGGAATGTCACAGTGAGACCCGTTGATATGCACAAGTAATAACTATAAATTCAAAATCTCTTGTTTTGAGAAAATAAGACAGTAGTTCTAATTTGTGAGCTTTCATTCTCGTTCAAATCATAAATATCAAATTAGCATAATTGAAATTCATTACCAGCGTAGTCAGACAGCATTGACAGCTGTCATCATGCCGAATGTCAGGAAAAGTGCTTGGGGACTTGCTAAAGTTACTCTTGATGGCTGCAGGTAAGAAGCCCTGAACCACGACCTCTCTTGCAAGGGCAGAAGTTAGGGAGCACCTTGGCAGAGCCCCCTAAAAGTTACCAGCTTCTGGCCCTCCAAGCTGAAAGCAGTTTCCAGGCCTCTGTGGCTATTCACAACTTTGCCGGGCCTCAGAAGGACGTATTACCTTAGCCACACCACAGGCCCGTACACAAATACCACAGATCTAGGGAAGACTATCAGTAAATAGTGCAACTTGACTCAAAGCAAAGCGTGAGCAGTCCCCAGCTGGGGCAGCCTTGTCTGGACCAGTGTGGATGACTAAGGGGCCTGGGAAGGTGAATCAGACTGAGCCTTCCTGCGCTGTGACTCAAGGCTGAGCTCATACACCCAGGTGGTGTTGGAACACATGCTCCAGAAGTATCGAGTGCCTCCAAACAGAGGAACCAAGGAGACAAAGTCACCTCACTTCCGCTCCAAAGCCATGCTCTGGCCCACATATGCCATTTAATCTTGCCATGCACTCTGGATATTATTCGATTTTAAGAGAAACTGAGGCTGGGAGAGCCTGCCAATGTCCACAGTCAAGTTTGTGCATGACCAGAGCGATCTCTAGAGTATCGTACCACCTCTTGGCCAGAAGCTATAAACGGGACTTTACACAGCCTGAACCATTCAGTCGAGCCTGCTTGCATGATTTTTATACGGTCGCTGCTCATCTGCGTAAGCTTATTGGTGGTAACAGAACTCTCCATGTTTTGTTTCTCCGTTCTATCATGGCTAATTTTTATGTCAGCTTAATTAAATTAAAAGACCATTAAGGCATCAAAGATGCATACCTCTGGATGTGTCTATGAGGCATTCCAGAGAAAGATCCTCCTTCCTGTAACATAGGTGACACCATCCCACAGGCTGGGGTCCTGAACTAAATAAAGAGAGACAGAGCAGAGCTTCCTGCTCCTGAAACCTGTGAAACCAATCTCATGCTCCTGCAGCCATGACGGACTGTATACTCAGACCAGGAGCCACAGTATATCCTTACATTGCTTCTTTGGAGTATTTTATCAGAGAGACAAACAAAAATCACATACATCCTATTCACAAACTTGAAAACATCCTGAATGTAGTTTTGTAGAACGTATGCTCTGTTTTCCTGGCACATACAGCTCTCAAAGGAATGTGCCGCGTTTACTTCAACCACAAAGGCCAAGCTTCTCTGGGTCTCCCAAACCCCCCAGAGGAATGACGGAGCCACAGTAGACCACACATGGCCGCTGTGGCTACAGAGGCTGGAATTTGCTGGCCAGCTCCTCAACCATGGTTTAGCATACGCATCCCAACGCGGGCGAGATGCTTGCAGTTCGGATTTTTACCGCTAGGTGGCCGAGAACGCCGGCAGTACAGTTTAAAGGCTTTCCGGGAGCCCGCGCGCGTTCCCTGGAGCTGATCCACATCGAAGTTTATAAAGTTACAACTTTAGGCAGGAGCTGTGAGCGCCACAGAGACAGGCTTTGAGATTTCAGCAGAGTGAGAGAATAGTAAGCCAACGTAGTAAAACAAAAGTTTATAACACAAAATCTCACGTAATTACGGCATGTTGTAAAAGCTAAGCCCTATTTTAAAAAAGAAGTCTGATCTTGAGCAAACCGACGTTTTCAGATGGCTTGGCGTCCTCCTCACTAGATTGAATGTCTGCTGACTGCTGCCGACAGTCTCCAGTTCACTCTTTCTGATGTTTAAGAAGGAAGCTCTGCCGGGCGGTGGTGGCGCAAGCCTTATATCCCACCCAGCACCCAGGAGGCAGAGGCAGGTAGAGCTGTGAGTTTGAGGCTAGCCTGGTCTACAGAGAGAGAGTTCCAGGACAGCCAGGACTATACAAAGAAACCCTGTCTCGAAAAAAAAAAAAAAAAAATCAAAAGAAGGGAGCTTTAATTTTGTCCTCCTAATTCTTGTTTTTTCTTGTATTTGTGGGGAATGTAGCAGAGATCAGAATCACTGACAGCCTCCCCTTCCACAGATAACAAAAGCCTGACCTTGAAGGACCGGTGAACAGTGTCCCCAGGGACAGGTGCCTCCCATTTGTTCTGCCTCTGTGACTATTCCCAGTGACTGGCCTCGGCCAATCACGAACCATTTCTTTCTTCAAGAAACCCCCTTCCATTCTAATCCCTTGGCTTTTTAATCCTTGAACCAGAATAAACTATAACAATAATAACACTTTTGAGGTGCGGCTGGGGCAGGCTCTTACCCAGCATGCATGAGGCCTGGGTTCCATCCATAGGGTGACCAAGACTAACCAGTCAAGCCCTCCCTCCTTCAGGCGTTTCTTCTGACCACTTGCTTGGACCTTTGTGCCCTTGTGGGTACTAGGTGCCAAGAGAATCATCTAATCCCAGTGTTCTTGGCTCGACTGGACGCAGTTCTTCCTTTTTACTGTATCCTGTGATGGTCACTTTTGGACTTGGAGGCCAAGTGTGCAAGAGAAAACCTTTTCTTATTCTCCGCTGAGAAATAAATGTGATCTGGGGAAAAGGCACCCGCCTACAACGGCTGAGGCAGGAGGATCATAAGCCAGTTTGGGAGACACAGGAAGAGCCTACCTCAAAAAGATAAATAGAAGTGTGAGGGGGCAACCTGTCACAGAAGGCGTCAGGTGTGACTGGCAAAGGTGTTATACCGGTTACTCAGAGACCCACACAGCCCTGCCATCAGCAATGGGTCCTACAGCAGTAAGAGATGATTGACAAAACCCTTCTAAACTACATGTTTATTAGCTGTGTATGTGTGGGAGGTGTGCTGCAGTGCACATGCAGCGGTCAGACGACCACTTGTGGGAACTGAATTCTTTCCTTCCACCCTGCGGACCCTGAGATTGAACGTGGACTCAGCAACAGGAGCCTTGACTGGCTGAGCCACATGCCCCCGCCCCTGGCAAAATTTTGAATTCAACAAAGTACAAACTTCTGATATATTCCTGAGGAAGTTCATGTGCAGTTACACTCCGCAAAAATAATAGTAATGCTTGACACCTATTGGTTTGCTGTGGTGGTGGTTTTGGGATTTTCTGAGAAGGATCTCACTTTGTAGCCTTGGCTATCCTGGAACTAGCTATGTAGACCAGGCTGGCCTAGAACTCAGAGATCCAATAGCTTCTGTCTCCCAAGTGCTGGGATTAAGGATGTGTGCCTACTTATTAAAAAAAACATGCCTACTTATTTAAAAAAAAAAGTTAGACCAGGTCTAACTTTAATCCCAGCACTCAGGGGGCAGAACCAGGCAGATCTCTGTGAGTTCGAGGCCAGCCTGGGCTACAGACCGAGATCCAGGACAGGCACCAAAACTACACAGAGAAACCTTGTCTTGAAAAACAAAAAAACAAAACAAAATAAAAAAATTAAAATAAAATAAAATAAAGAAAACTTAGGTACTAGACCTGGTGATACAAACCTATAATCCAGCACTGGGGAGCATGAGACAGGAGGTCCACGAGTTTGAAGTCAGCCTGGGCCACAGGACAGCCTGTAACATACATGTACACATACACACAGATACACACACACACATACATGTGTGTTAGGCAGAGTGTGCTGTGTCACTCATTCATATAATTCATATATGAATGGACTTAGACGTTTTTAAGATTTATTTTCATTGTGTGTGCATGTAAGTGCAGGGAATACAAATGCAGGACTGTTCTGTTTATTGAGAAAGGTCAGAAGTGTCAAACACCCTGGCAGTTTCTGAAACACCCCTCAGGGCAAAGCTGCTGCAGAGAGAACTTCTGGCCCTAGTCAGTGCACAAGATTTGCTGGTAAAAAGACCCAAGGAACCAAGATCAGAGCGCACTAACCATGGCGTGCGGGCATCTGCCCATCCTAGGGGGAGGAGCAAACAGCTCAAATGCAGTGCAGCCTAATACACGGAGGACCATGGTCTGGAAGAGTGCTTTAAAAATCATGTATGTATGTGCATGTAGGTGCAGCACATTCACGTGTGTAGGATCACGCGCGTGGAGGCCAGAGGTCAACTTCAGGTACAGTTCCTCACAAGCTATCCACCATGTCATTTTGAGACAGGTCTCTCAACAGTCGGGGACTTGTCAGTTAGGCTAGTTGGCTCATCAGTGAGCCCCAGGGATCCTCCTGGCTCTGCCTCCTCGGGGCTGAGATTACAAGTATATGCCAGGTTTTTATATGTGGGTTCTGGGGTTGAATGGAGGGATCTTCATGCTTAAGCAATAAGCACTACAGAGCCCCTGCTCCTTTAAACGTTTATAGTCTGGTGGAGACCCAGAGGACTCGATTTGGAAAAGCTTCTTTTTGATACTGGTGAGATGGTTTGGTGGCTGCCAAGCCTGGGTACCTGGCTTCAGTCCCCAGGACCCACATGGTTAAAGGCGAGAATGTACTCACAGAAGTTGTCTTATAACCTACACACACACACACACACACACACACACACACACACACACACACACACACACACCAAGAAGGACAAAATACACACTGCAGTTTCTCACCTTCTGCCTCCTCCTAAAAGCGTGTAAGAATATGAGAAGGCCATGTACTTCTAATTCCTGCCATCAACTTCTTATATCTTCACATTTTAAAGCAGAGAGTCATGAAGGGATCCCCTTCAGGATGAGGTATTCAGGACAAGCTGTCTTAACCTCCTGAGGACAGGCTGAAAATAGCTTCAGTTCCCTCTACCCTTCTTATTGAAGTCCCTAGTCTTTCAAAGTTCAAAACAGCCCACCCCAACTCAGCAGCAACTTAGAAAAAGGGTCACAGGTTCAAGCACTTAAAAATCACCTATTCGACTGAGGCCAAACTTCACAAACACCATTCAACAGCTGCTAAATGCACTCATGACTCCTTGGCATCTAAAGATTGTGCTGTAGGACTCCTCCATCTCAACTGACCTCTTATAGTCAAGGGTTCACGGAGTTTGCTGACAGGTCCAAGCCAGGCACCCAAGTCAGCCTCTTCAATCGACACCACCACATTTCCAAACAAAAGCCTTTCACACACACACACACACACACACACACACACACACACACACACACACACCCCTGCACACATATCAATCATCTTTTGTGAAGAAAATTACCTTCGGCCACAAGCAGTTATATTCAGTCAGAGTCTGTACCAGGGCTCTTGCCTCAGATTTCTCATCTTCCCACCCAGCAGCACCTGGAAATCAACAGGGACAAAGGTGACCTGAAAAGGGTCAGCTCTTCTTCCTGGGACCACCACTCTGCCACAGATCCAGGATGCTTCCTCAAGATGACCCAACTTTAAGCTTTCTCTTTCTCTCTGGCATTCAAATTCTGCTATTTTTGAATTTGTGGCACTCAATGCTGATTGTGTGTGTGTGAGGGTTGGGGGTCTGTAAGTAGGAACATCAGCCCTCAAGCCCCAACATGTACTCCATTGACAAAGGGAAATGTGAGGCCAATTCCCACTGACCTGCTGGGCCCCAGCATTAGAGACACTGTTGTCTCTGGGAGAGGTTCCTTCTGGCCATAGTTGCAAGCTGCCATTTCTCCCCATGCTTGATGGGTTACATACATCAACAGAAAGTGGTACACCTAATCAATGTGGTTTATTCAGAAAACACTATATATAAGCTGGGTGGTGGTGCACACCTTTAATCCCAGCACTCAGGAAGCAGAGACAGGCAGAGCTTGAGTTTAAGGCCAGTCTGGTCCACAGAGCAAGTTTCAGAACAGCCAGGGCAATACACACACACACACACACACACACACACAAAAAAAAAAAAAAAACAAAAAAAAAAAACACCTCTCTCAAAAGAAGGAGGACAAGGAGGCAAGGAGGAAAGTAAGGAAAGAAGGGAGGGAGGGAGGGAGAGAGAGAGAGAGAGAGAGAGAGAGAGAGAGAGAGAGAGAGAGAGAGAGAAAAAGAAAGAAAGAAAGAAAGAAAGAAAGAAAAAGAAGGAAAGAAGGAAAGAAAGAAAGACTATATTAGGGGAGATGGCTCAGCCATTAAGAGCATGCTTGAGGGGGTTCAGTTCCCAGCACCCACGTCAGGCGGCTCACAACTGCCTGCAACTCCAGCTCCATAGGATCCAATGCCCTCTTCTGGACTTTGAGGGAACTGCACTTATGTGCACATAAGCACACAGACATATATCAGAAAAAGAAAACACTATAATTTTCTATAATAAAGTTTTACAGATTTTTTTCTTTTTCTTTTTCTTTCTTTTCTTTTCTGTTTTTTTTTTTTTTTTTTTTTTTTTGTTTCTTGAGATAGAATTTTTCTGTGTAGCCTTGGCTGTCCTGGAACTTGCTCTGTAGACCAAGCTGACCATGAACTTTGAGATCCACCTGCCTCTGCCTCCAGAGTGCTGGAATTAAAGGCATCCACCACCATCACCAGGCTGGGCTTATTTCTTATAATGACAATTTAAGCCTAAATAAGCCAAACACTTATATTTATTTTTGGAAAACTAAAAGAAATTTCAAAAACCTTCCAGACTCAACAAATAAGGGGTTAATGGCATATTATTTGCTTAGCATGTTTGAGACCTTGAACTCAGACCCCAGCACCAGAAAGATGGCTCCAAACCAACAGATTCAATAAACACATTAAAAATCAGCCAAACAGCAATAGATAGATTGTGTGAGGGCCATACTCTGATGCCAGCCGAAAGTCACAGGAGGCTGAAGAGCTTTCCGGAAGCCATGGGCAGATAAGACATGTTTTACCCACCCACACACAGGCAGGCAGGCACAGGCACACACAGGCCACACACAGACAGACACAGGCACATGTGGGTATGGTGGTATTTTATTTGTACTAAAATGTGATTTGTATGTTAATAAATAAAGTTGCCCGGGGGTCAGAGCTATTAGAGCCATAGCAAAAGCTGGGCGGTGGTGGTGCACGCCTTTAATCCCAGTACTTGGTAGGCAGAGCTAGGTAGATCTCTGTGTGTTCAAGGATACAGGCAGCATTGGAGACACACGCCTTTAATCTCAATCCCAACCATAGAAGACCTGGAGGTCTGTACAGACAGGCAGTGACAAGGCGGTCATGTGGTTGGGTTTACAACCAATGAGAAGGCAGAACAGAAAGTCTATATAAAGACAAACACACAGGAAGTAGGTCTCTTGGCTGAAGAGGATAGCTGCAGCAGTGATGGGTAAGGCTCTTAGCTCTGACCTCTTGGGCTTTCATCTCTGCATTGGCTCTGTGTTTCTTATTTAAGAAGACGGTTACTTCTGCACGCGGGTCACACACAGGCAGGCACACACAGGCAGGCACACACAGGCAGGCACATGCACAGTGGGCTGTCTGTCTTGATGCAGAGGCTCAAGCCTCTGACCTCAAGGCTACATTTATACAGAACCACACAAGTGGCTTCTCTGCAAAAACACCTATATAACAGATTACATCACTGTTTGCTTTTGGGGTCCCCATATATCCAGTGTCAGCCATTTTGTGCTGATTCATAGCTCCCCTGGATGTCCAGTGCAAGCCATGTTTTAGCCGACTTTTGCCTGTAGCCTGCCGACCCAGAAGTAAAACTCTGGGCTCCTTCTACAGCACCACATCTGCCTGTTCACTGCCATGCTTCCCACCATGACAACAAGGGACTAAATCTCTGACCTGTAAGCTAGCCCCAATTAAATGTTTTCCTTTATAAGAGTTGCCGTGGTCATGGTGTCTATGTATAGCAATAGAACACTAAGACATGCAGAACAACAGTTCAATGTTGTCTAAACATAGACTAACCCCTACTGTTCCAGATAGATAGATAGATAGATGATAGCTAGGCAGATAGATGACGCATGAGTCCCTGGAATCCTGACCAGAGAGCCAGCCTGGCCAGTATGTTACACCATCATGGTGCCTCTCTGTACTCTGACATTCTTCTCCCTTCTCTCCAGGAAAGTGGAAACACACAACTTGTTGTGGGATGCCTTTCTGTATGCTGTGAATATATGCTGTTCCCATTGGTTGATAAATAAAGCTGCATTGGCCTATGGCAGGGCAGGATGGAGCCAGGTGGGGAAATCCAAGAGAGACAGTGAGAGGAGAAAGGAGAGTGGGGGAGATGCCAGACCGCCATCCAAGGAGCAACAAGTAATGGGACGCAGGTAAAGCCACAGAACATGTGGCGACACATAGATTAACAGAAATGGGTTAATTTAAGATGAAAAAGCTAGCTAGCAAGAAGCCTGCCATAGGCCATACAGTTGGTAATTAATTTAAGCCTCTAAGTGATTATAAGCGGTTGCAGGACCGCAGGGCCGGGCGGGACAGGAGAAACTTACAGCTACAAGGACTGCTCCTTTTGTGTTGACTTTGTGTTGTTCCATGAGGCTAGGGCAAGGTGTAGAAGACAACAGGATTTGTCACCAGATGCTACTCCACAGTCTGTTTCCGAGCAGCCTCTAGCTGCTCCACATGCAGGAAAACGTGGACGTGCACACTTAGCCTTCTTACATGCATATTTAAAGTGCACACTTGACATACCCACCTTTCTTCCCCGGTGTGTGCGGGGTGCGGGGTGGGGGGAGCATCTGCAGCAGTTACTATGTCCAAAGGCTGTGTATGGCTCACAGACACCCAGGCCCAGGGACGGAGGGATATCAGCTCATCATAGACAGCCACTAGGCTCTGGCAATCTGTGAATGAATGAATGAATCATTAACCATGTCCTACACATCCAGAACACAATGGTGGAAGAGAAAGATGTCACTAGTTGAAAACCTAACTCTACACCGAGAACTCTCAACCATCAGTTGATTTCATCTTCCCGAAAAGCACAAGATTCTGGAGGCTCCTCTCGAGGTGAAGAAGGCAGTAAGCAGTTACAGGGGAGAGGAGATTCTTCAGCAGAGCTGCCTGCAAGTTGAGCAGCTCTTGGGAGTTGCCACTCAGGCTTAGTCGGGGGCTGTTGGTGCAGCTGTCGTGGAACCACCCAGGGTCCTGTAATCAACTCCAGTCAACTCCCTGCTTCACCAAATCTAGGTGGAATCGTTTCTCTGCTATGTCTTTGGGGCCCTGTCTGGGATGAATAGACAGTTGTTCTTGTCTATGTTATAGGTAAATATAAATATAAAAATTTTTCCCCTCCTGGAAAATAGTCAGCCAGACTAGGAGCCCATGGCTCTGATTTATAGTAATATGTCCTGTGGCTGTGACTGAGTGGCATGTGCCCACATGGCAGCCCTGTTCCTGTGGTCATGGCTACTGCACCTCTCCCCTCCCCCCACACACATACAGCTTAATGGTACTAGACTGTCCATCAGCTTTGGAGAAACTTGAAACAGCCATGTTCTTGGCAGATCACATCTGAGGGCATGTTGCTGTAGTGAAACAATGGCCTCTATGTGGCTCAAGGCCCTCGAGGAAGGAAATCTCACGCCTTTGCTTCCTCAGAAGGGGTAGACCTACTGTATTTCCATGACTGTTCTTGTCCCTTCAGGTTCAGATAAAGTCAAGAATTTGGCCCCCGTAGTTCTGAAGGCCACTGCATCTGGCCCTTTGCTGGCTGCTGGCTGCAGGCGGGGTTCAGAGCACTGACTTCTCCAGCAAGCCTGGCCCAGGGGCCCTTCTCATACTGTCGATTCCCAGATACGCAGTGGGGGTTGGGAGACCCACTTTCTCTGGGCCTCAGTTTATTTGTGAAGCAGGCACAAGT
The DNA here is from genome assembly GCF_007827085.1 of Peromyscus californicus insignis. NCBI lineage: Eukaryota > Metazoa > Chordata > Mammalia > Rodentia > Cricetidae > Peromyscus > Peromyscus californicus. The sequence continues at coordinate 159,525,904 of NW_026294584.1, read as the reverse complement.
ATATCTGCTTGCTTATGAAACCATGGGAAAAAATGTGCAGCCGTCCATGTGAAGTGCTCAGAACAGCTCTGGCAGCCATAGGAACACAGCCAACACAGGCTATCACATACAAAGGGAGGGCCGGCTGTCCCAGGCTTCATGTGTGCTAGCTGGGCTGGAAGCCTGTGTCTTGATGGAACCACTCTGAGGTTACTAATAAAGAGGTGGAAAGATGCTCAGTGGTTATGAGCATGTGCTGCTGTTGCAGAGACCCCAAGTCCTGTTCCCAGCACCCACCTCAGGGAGTCCACTTGTAACTCCAGCTCCAGGGGATCTGGTGCCCTCTTCTGGCTTCTGTGGGCACAAGCACTCATATTGCACCCCTCCCCATATATACACATAATTAAAAATAAAATAAATCTTTTCTAAAAACAGTTACTAATAAGCCAGGCCTGGTTACACAACTCTTACCCCTCTGGTTCCCCCACTGCCCAGTGTGGCTCTCTGTCGTAGAATATTATTTTAAGGTGTTACTTTTGTTTATGTTGCGTTTGTTTAACTCTGTGAAGCTGAGTCACTGTGCTGTCTAAATCACCTGATGGTCTAATAGGCGGGGCTGGCAGGCAGAGAGGATATGTACAAGGAGAAATCTAGAAGAAAAAAGAAGTAACCAGAGAAGGAGGAGGACCCAGGGGCCAGCCACCCAGATCCACAGCAAGCCACGGAGTAAGAGTAAGATTTACAGAAGTAAGAGAACGGGAAAAGCCCAGAGGCAAAAGGTAGGTGGGATAATTTAAAGTTAAGGAAAGCTGGCAAGAAACGAGCCAAGCTAAGGTTGGACGTTATAAGTAAGAATAAGCTTCCGTGTGTGATTTATTTGGGAGCTGGGTGGTGGGCCCTCCAAAGAGCAGAAACGAACAGCAGCTCTCCCTCCTGCAGGGCTCACGCCCCTGACCCAGCACGCCATCCAGGGCTCCACAGGTCTCCCTGCTACCCCTCTCCTCCCAGCTCTGGCATGCCCTGGGTACACACACAGATGACAACAGAACCCACCACACATCAAAAACTGACCGAGAACTATTTTATTTGAAGACGTTTCCTTCCATAGTCCAAAGAAACAAAATGAATACAGCTCTGTGGCTCACAGGTGTCGGACACAATCATTGTTGTGGTTTTGTGACAATGTTAACGTGTGTGTTTATTCCACACTCCAAACTATGGACTCAATACAACCTTTCAAACAAAGAAGGTGTCAGTCATAACAGAACATAACTTGGAGATTATTCTGTTCCATAAAATGACAGCTAGATAAGAGAAGGCTGGAAGGACAGTGCAGTGCCCACTCTGAAGTGACGGAGAACGCAAATCACATTTCCCTTTGCTTTGCCAGTGACAGACTATGTGAAGCACCAACCAGACCTACGGAAACATGAAGCACCCTGGGCTCTTCAGAACAGACCCTCTTTTACATTTCACGAGCTTCCTGTAGGAATGGGTGACCATGGCTGTGTCAAGCTGGCCATTGCTACGTATATCCTGTTGTGTTCTCAGACTAACAAGAGAAAGTGGAAAGCAAACATGTACACGGAGCGTAGTCACCAGCAAGGCAAACTCAACCAATCGGTGGACAGTGTCTGAGGGAGCATTGCTGAGTTCTCCCACTGGAATGCTTTAAAGGCACAGGCCAAAACGGACCAGCGCTGAGCTTGCTCACGCCAAACCCTTACCCAAGGGCCGCCCTTCTCCCTCATTAGAACCATCTGCAGGGCTACAGTGCTGAGTGAATTCTAAATAAAACAGACTCCATGTCATTTTTTTTTTTGTTTTCACAAACTATGAAGTGCAAGGATTATAAAAAGTAGTTTTAACTTTTCAAAAAGCATATAGTAAAAAACTGAAACATGGGATGCGGTGTTCAGACTTATGGACAAACCAGCTCCCAGGATTATTTCTAAATCATGAGGCACTGGGAAGATTGGGCCAAGATGCAAGAGGTGGCCAGACCGAGTGCAGTGTGCCCGACTAAAACGGGCATCTTTGACGACACCCTGGTTAACGTGAGAGTGCACTGTCACAGGGACCAGGCTTGGTCAGAGTCTCCGGGCTCAGCACTGTCTTGTACTGGCACTCAGGTGTTTCTGGTCACCCGGGGAACAGAGTTGACACAGTTCACTGCTTCCAGAGATCACGGCTCCCTTAATGGCCACTGTCTCTGAAGCAGGAGTGGGAACTAGTATTCATTCCACTCTGGCAGGCTGGCAGGAATATCTGGTATCACTGAACCCTGGCAGAGAGGGAGGGGCACATACCTCATAGTCCCTACTCGTGGTCTAAGAACAAGGGGCAGCCTTCAGCAGACCCTCAGGACAGGTTAGTGAGTGCTAAGCATGCTCACTAAACACCCTTTGACAAAGACAGCAGAGCGCCTCCTATTTACGTCTTTGGCCAAACAGGCTTGAACTTTACCTGGAAATCTGAAGACCACACCCCTAATGCACTATAAACATTAGTACAAGGACACATTTACCTCTGTACTCTGGGTATAGAGATGCAGCACCCTCTCCCTCACTCAGCTTGAATGAAAACCTAAGGCATTTGGAGTTGCTCGGGTTCTTGGCTTTAGAAATAAAACAAAACAGAAAACATCAGGGGCAAAGTCTCTTTGGTTTCGTGCTTAGTCTTAAGCCTTTTGTCTCCTGGCAGCATCCCCAGCCTTCTCGACTCTGATGCTACATCTTAGAGCAGAACGCAGAAACGACGGATTCTCACACATCCCAGAACCTTTCCAGGGTACCAAGATGAGAAGCCTCTGAAGGAGTGCTGAGGTCAGGGAGCAAACACCTTCCGCCAACCCTGCTCCAGACTCTTCCATTGACACTAGCCTGTGAAATAAAGGCTCTGGCAGGCAGCTCCCACCGAGTGTTCTCCCGACACTTCCTGACACAGTCTGAACCCCTCAGAAGCATCTGGGGGTGGATAAGGCAATAGAGAATGGGAAGAAAACAAATAAAAATATTACACAAGGCGCTGCCTGAAGAAGGGAAGGGTTTCAGGGACACTGTCATCTGGCTGAAGTCTCCAACTGGTACCAGCCAAACCAGAAGTGCCCACACAGGTGAGGGCACAGGCAGGCAGGTGTCACAGGAACCATCCAGTACTACGACATGCCTCCCTTCCCCAAGCACAGCTGGCAGCAAGAGTAACAACATTCTGTTGGGAGTCTATGCATCTAACTCCGCATATCCACAGATAGCACAAGGGTAACAATGATCTGTTGGGAGTCTATGCATCTAACTCCTCATATCCACAGATAGCACAAGGGTAACAATGATCTGTTAGGAGTCTATGCATCTAAATCCTCATATCCACAGACAGTACAAGGGCAACATGTCAAGCCCGGTTGCTAAGAGTTTGTGGATGATAGTAGTACAAATCCATTTGGTCCAAGAATCTAGTTGCTGGTGTTAGGAAATACATCCAAAGATGGCCCTTAGGAACAGAACTGGTTGACCGGCAGACACACAAAAATGTACTTTTAAGATGTATTTTCTCACAAGATAATCGCCCATCTTCGTCCAACGCTAATTCAACGCCCATCTCCTCTGAATATGAGGGTTAGGTGCGTAAGGTGAGAAAGTGAAGAGCCACGGCGGCAAACATAAATTAGATTTTAAAGTGCACTAATGAAATTACAGACCCCCCAAATTCAATTCTTCAATGAATTAGATCAAATCTATTTAAACACCATTGTTGGTGAAGATTTCAGTTCAGAGTTTTTGTTTTTTTAAAAGAACCTAGTGAAACAATTTAAAAATAATAAAGGAAGGAAGGAAGCCATGGTTGCAAGAGGCTTTCAATCCCAGCACTGGGGGGCTGAGCTGAGAATCCCGAGTTTGGGCTATCCTGGGCTATAAGGCATCAGCCTGCAAGCTTCCAATAGCATAAGCAGGTTACTGATTGACAGCTACTGGTAGATCTGGTGACAAGACACTGAGATCTGTCACCAAGTCCCCATGTCCCAAATAAACACTGACGGAACCTTTTTTTTTTGGTTTTTCAAGACAGGGTTTCCTTGTGTAGTCTTAGCTGTCCTGGAACTTTGTAGACCAGGCTGGCCTCGAACACAGAACTTTCAAATAGTTGGGCAAATAAGATTTTTATAACTAGGCTCTCCGGGTATATTAGAGGCATGGCTGTAAAGAAACCCTGAAGTGACTCCCTAATGACACTGAAGACCTACTGGGGGGGGGGGCAGTCATTCCCCCCATGAGCAGCCACTGGGAGAGCAGCTTTGTGAGGAATGAATCTGTCTGTAGTTTTTGTTTTGCTATGGAGCTTTCCTAACTATGCAAGGCGGCCGTCACTGAAAGGGCACTGCCCACTGTCTGATGCTGGGGAAGAGACGGAGTCCGGCTCGTTTAGCTAACCCCACTACAAGATAGCAGCTGGTTATAGCAAATGGTCTTCAATCAAAACTCCTGTAGGTGAGGGCCTTGTTGCTGTAAGTGCTGGAGATTAAACCTGGGGTTCTTGTGCATTCTAAGTGGGCCCTTGAATTTTTTAAGAAACACAGACCCATGATTTGCAGGGTCCCTTTTTTCCTTGTGAACAGACTTGGTGAAATCCCCAGAGCTGTTCACAGCTGTTGGCATGAGAGCCATGAGGCCAGCACCTCCCCTTAGTTCAGACACACCAGCAGAGGTCATTCCATATCTGTAAAGAACCTCACCCCTGCTTTCCAGCATAAATGAGCTACAGCCACCCTTGCCTTTGAAAGGCAGAACGTAACTATACAACTGAGACTAAGTTGGAGGCTTCCTCATCTAAATGTGCAAAAGTTTGTTCTGTTTTGTTTTTTATTTTAAATCTTGAAACAAGATCTAAGTCAATACATTCAATAAAAATAACTCATAAAGGCATGTTTCCTTATGCGGTACTCCCTCATTTAAGACACAATTTATAAAACGTTAATAGCAATCTTCTAAAAACAAAAATCTCACAATGCAGGGTCTGTGACCCATGCAGACCTGCATTTGCCACACAAACATATGAAGTTGACAAGTCTGCTTACACAGCATTCTCAAGTGGCTGAGAAGGTGCTTATCCAAGTTTTTGGATGGACCGGTTGGTTGTGTGGATTCTCTGTCTGGTTCTACCATTGCATCAGGCCTGGTGCCATAGCTCAGGGGCCCCTGAGGATGCTGTAACTCTGGCTAACACAACATCAGGACCTTACTTAAAACATTAATAAGAGTTTTGTTTTTTTTTTAAGGTAACTCAGTTGTGCACAAACTTGATAAATGGTAATGCAATGTCTAAATGTCAAAAGATTGGACACACCTGTTAGGGTTCCTGAAAGCAAATATACAATAAAATGCTTGACCAGAAAAACGGGGTGACAGGAGGCTGGAGGAGTGAGGAGGTGGCTCCTAACACTTGTCAGAAATACTGAACATCCCCTACTAATGACATCTCAGGTGACCTGAAGAAATACTATTTTAAAGTAATCTTTATGGGACTAGCGTGAGGCCCTAGATTCCACCCGCAGTGGGGAAAACACAGAACAAAACCATGACTACTATCACGTCATTGGCCCTGGTGGAAAAACCCCAGCAGTCTACTTTTTAATGTTGGGTTTTAGTTGTTGGCCCAAGACTGTTAATACTTATCATGACATTTGTTCCCATGATGTAAAAAACAACCTATAAGGAATAATGTTGGTTTCTTTCCCCCAAGTTTTCAAGTAATTAGCTCAAGAAAGCTTATTTACAGCTGAGCCTCCTACGTACATGACCTACGTTAGTCTACTTTGTCCCCTCAGGGATCAGTATTTCAAAGAGTTGCTTTTTTTTTTTTTTTTTCTTGAACCAGATCTTTCTTTTAAATACTATTGAATCGTTCAGGTCTCTGCTTTATTGGGTAGATAGAGAGAGGAAATCAACAAGTTATGTCCGAAGGCCGGGAACCGCCGGAAGGCTTCCCAGCTGTCTGCAAAGATGTTGTACTTGAGAAACACTCGGTGCTCCAAGCTGGTGGACAGAGTGACGTCCCTGCTCATGATGTAGATGCCATCATTGTGCAGTGCACACGTCAAGTTCAGGCCCGATTTGGACGTGTTCTCTTTCAGGTAGAGCCACTGCCGCGTGACCGTGTTGTAGGACTGCACGGTGAGCATGTCCTCACTCTGGCTGCTCCTGCGGTTGGGACCCAGTTCATGGAGACAGCCACCCACAATGTAGATGGTCTCCTCCACAGACACCATCTGCTGCTTGCGGATATGGACATCACAGGTCTCAAACAGCGTCCAGAGGTCAGAAGAGGGGCAATACTGCAGGATGTTCATGTTGCGATCTGAAACACAGAAAGAGGCCGGTGACAAGCAGCAGGGGTTTGCGCTGCCCGGGCAGCGGGGAGGCATCTTCCTCCACACATACCATGTGGCCATGGGCAGGTGAAGCTCAGTCAGAAAGGCCGGGAACGGTTTTCCAAGCAGATGGGTAAGAGGTCATCCATCTGGATTCTCCTCTACTGCCTTCCTCCCAGGCACCCCTTTCTTAGGAGGCCCTGAGAACCACAAAGTCAGAAGCCAGGCACGGTGGCTCATGCCTATAATCCCAGCACAGGGAAAACCGAGACAGGAGGACCATGAGTTTGAAGGCAGCCTGGAAAGGTCAGGTCCTACCTGGTCAGGCCTAAATAAACACTGTGAAATGGTACTGCCTGCCTCAGGAGAAAGTGCTATACAACCCTTAGAATGCCTCATAGGGCCTGCTCTCTGGCCTGTGCAGCCTGCCCTTCCTGGTAACCCGCTGAGCCACACGATCAGCATACAGCCCAATAGCCTGGCTCTCAGGGACAGCCTGGAAAGGCAAGGCAGGCCCAGCCCTGTCAGGGTCGGTCCTTGACAAACTCCAAAGCCAGCAAAGCAGGCTTTCCTCTCAGGAGACACAGAAAAGTCTCAGCTCCCACTCTCCACCGGCAGACTCACAGATCAGCCTCCCAACTGTAGCAGGGGAGACCCATCAAAGGCCCCACCTTTTGCCTGCTCGTGGTCATGTGGCTAAAAGCCAGGGCAAAAGCCCTCTCTGTCATTGTTTTCAAACTAATAGCTAATTTCTTTGAGGAAAATTATAGTTTTTCTCTTTTTGAAAGAAAAAAATTGCCTGTCATACCAGCTACTTGGGAGGCTGATGAAGAGGATTTCAAGTTCAAGACTAGCCTGTGCTACAAAGTGAGTTCAAGGCTAGCCTTGGCAACTTAGTGAGATTCCACCTCCAAGTAAATGTAAAAACAAGGCTAAGAACATAGAGTGCTTGCTAGTGTGCGTGAGGTTCCCAACCCTGGTGAATCCCCAACACTGCAAATAGACAAACAGAAAACAACGCTGTGAGAGTCAAAACACAGGGCTTCACTTTTCTCTTTTAAACTGATTTTTAAAATATTTTATTCTCTAGGAAAGCATGAATGGTCTTAGCTTCAGCAAGAAAAGGAAAATATTAGCAATCCAAAAAAAAAAAAAGTGAAGTTCCTGTTTGCTATTATTAAACAACAAAAACTATCACTGGAGAAAACTGCTCAGGTTGGGAGCCAGCCAGTTGTCACAGGCTCCCAGCAACGGACCCGCCCACAGCAACGGACCCGCCCACAGCAACGGACCCGCTCACAGCAACAGACTCACATCAATGAATCCTCCCATAGCAACAGACCCGCCCACAGCACTGGACCATCACAGCAATGGACTCTCCCCTAGCAACAGACCCACCCATAGCAACAGACCCGCCCACAGCAATGGCTCCATCACAGCAATGGACTCTCCCCTAGCAACAGACCCACCCATAGCAACAGACCCGCCCACAGCAATGGCTCCATCACAGCAATGGACTCTCCCATAGCAATGGACCCACAACAGCGACTGACCCTCCCACAGTAGCAGACCCTTCCACAGCAATGGGCCCACCCATAGCAACTGACCTGCCTAGAGCAATAGTGGAGCCCCCGCTTAGTCCCCCACCTAACCTGCAGCTACATAAAAAGAGCTCCACAGTCAGGCCTGCAATGGTGCACATTTGTAATCATAGCACTCAGAGGCTGAGGCAGGAGGATTACAAATTTGAGGCCAGCCTTGGTTACATAGTAAGACCTTGTCTCAGAAAGAAAGAGAGGGTGAGGGGGCCATAGACCGACAGACAAGCTCCAAATTCCAAGCTAGCAGGGCACGGAGAAACCAGGTCCTTAGTGTATGCTGGTCCCCGTGCCCACGAACTTTCTGCCCCTAGGAAACTGCCTTCCTGGTCCTCACACAGGTCTGCACGTATCTCCTTACAAACTAGGTAAATAATGGTCACTCTAGGAGACAGACAGGAGGCTTGGTGAATCTACCAAGGACACCTGCCTGGGTCACCAGGAAGTTTCTCTTCATTCCAAGAGCCTGCAGCTCTTCCTGGATCTTCTGTAAGCTCTGCCCCCACTCAGCACTGGCTCAGGCCACTGCAAAGCATTCTGACTTGGGATAATCTTTTGCTCTTCACATTTAAAATGGATTCCTCTGCCCTTTAGGGCTGCTAAGATTTCCGACTGAATTTCTGTCTGCTGTTTTTGTTGTTTGTTTTTTGAGAAGAGGTCTCACTCTCTAGCCTGGCCTCCAAGTTGTAGCAATCTCCCTGCTTCAGCCTCCCAGGTGATAAGATGACAGAGACAGGGTTCCACACCTCGCACCTCCATCTGTCTACTGCCTGCCAAGAACCGAAATAATCAAAATCTATTATAAAAGTCATGAACCGGTCAGGTGTGGTGCACACCTTTAATCCCAGCAGAGGCAGGTGGATCTTTATGAGTTCATGGCCAGCATGGACTATACAGCCAGTTCCAGGGCAGCAGGGGCTACATAATAGAGAAACCCTGTCTCAAAAACAAACAAACAAAGCCATGAACCTATTTACTGAATTTTAAGTCTCTTTTAATGAGATTCCAACTCAAGTCCTGGTTTCTATTTCGTCTTGGTTGTTTTGGTTTTTGTCTTTTTCATAACAATTAGTAAGACCTGTTGGAAACGGGAACCATCAGGAAGTACTGGAAAAGCCAGACAGAGAAGGACTAGAGAGGAGCACGGTGCCCAGCCCTCTCCGCTTAGCACACAAACACCATCCAGCCTCGCTGCCTGGCCGCCCATCATGGTCCCTGGCACAGGGACTCCAGGACCGACCTCATCCTGGGTGGCCCAAGCGAGGAAGACACACTAGTGGTGGCTTGTAAGCTCAAAACACACCAGAAGGGTTTTCCAGGTCAAATCTACAGCCTGTTTGCTCAGCCAAGGTCATGGAAAAGCCAGGAAATCTACCAGAAGAACAGTGCCACAGGCAGGACCTGGCAGCTCCTGTGTGGAGGAGAAGCTGAGACACATGGGTGTCCCCTCAGCAGAGACTCAGTCTGTCTCACTCCATCTGGGGGAGTTAGAGGCTCATGCATGGAATCCAGCACCCAAGGCTCAGGCAGGAGGATTGGGCTACAGAGTTCTATACCATCAAGTGCTCCAGGGTAAGACCTTGCCTCAAAACACAAACCACAATGGGCGGTGGTGGCACACGCCTTTACTCCCAGCACTCGGGAGGCAGAGGCAGATGGATCTCTGTGAGTTCAAGGCCAGCCTGGTCTAACAAAGTGAGTTCCAGGACAGGCTCCAAAGCTACACAGAGAAACCTTGTCTCGGAAAACATACACACACACACACACACACACACACACACACACACACACACACACACACACACAAACCACATCACCTAAAAGAAAGGAGAAACATCTGTAGGTAAACAACTTAGCTAGTTACTTCACTAGAAAAACAGATATGGAGATGTGACATCTAGGCATGGCCAAGGCTAGGGCTGTCTAAACATGTGAAATTAGTTGATGGCTGTACCCTAAGCCCTAGTGTGCAGAGTGAAAGACCTCTTAGCAAAGGCATATTATCTTCTTGAATCTCCACAAAGAAAATGCTGATAAACCTCTTATCTTCATGGTGGTCACTGGGAAGTGGCAGCATTTGAGGAAGAAGATAGCTCACGGCTTCGGGCACACTCATCCCTCTGCTGCTCCTCCCAGATGCACAAACACACAGGCCACCTGCAGGGAGTCGAGGGGAACCCCCAAAGGCAGGTCCACCTCCTCAACCTCAGCACCAACCAGTAAGACCATATAAGTAAAGATATTAAACAGACGGTTCTGGATTACAAACCCAACCTGCTTGCATCCTTATTAGAGACAGAGACACCCAGAGAAGCCACACGAAGACAGGCAGAGATACATGGTGAAGCCCAGACAGGGAACTGAAGAGGTGAGGGAGACTATGAAGCCTCTGGAGAGCCCTGCTGAAAGCTTTCTCTCTCTTCCCCTAGAGATATGGTCTACTATCTCCCACACTCACCTTAAAGTCTTGATCCCCCTGCCTCCACCTCCCCAGTGCTAGGATTCCAGGGGTGCACCATCACACCTAGTTCTGGGCCACCTATTTGAATACTATACTGGGTGTCATTTACAAAGTTACATGTGGTCACTCGCAGCCCCCGAGTCTCCTTCGTGCAGTGATTAGAAAGCTCTGTCTGACTCATCACACCATGAAGAACTGTCCCCTTGCCACCACTACACATCAAACACACCAGCAACTCTGTGACCCGAACCATGACACCAGCCACTCCTCTCCTTCGGCTGGGAGTTCTGCACGTCAGTCGCACCCAGCACAGAAGTAAATCCCCATGACCTAGAGACCACTTGTTGGCAGCGGCCTCTAAGGAGGGTAAAGAGGGAGAGGGAAGCAGCTCTTCCCTCTCACATAGCCGAGATGCCCCACCCTGCTGCCTGGGGTCTCCCTACTACACACAGCAGCACTAAACCTGGGGACGGTCTTATTTCCACGCTACTCCTGTAAAATGCCCACCACAGAGAGAAGAGCACACGAGGACTGAGAACATGCCACACAGGCACCACCATCTGGTCTAGAGAGTTCTTGTGTTCACATCCTTCCACCCGTAGGAACAGGCCCCATAGCTGGCTTCAGGGTCTCTATCTGGTGAAGCAAAGGCTCGACCCAGCTCTGGTGTGGCACTGGTGGGTGGGCCCAACTCTGAGGGGACAAAGGTACTTAGTTTATGCTCTCCCACAAGCAAAGCTGTGACCCAAACCTCCAGCCTGGCCAGGTCCCAAGTGCCAGCCACAAGGCTGGGTTTCTAGAAGCACAAAGAACATTCATAATCCTTCATAATTCTTCTCTTCCATCTGAGTGATGTCCATGTTCACATCAGGTCATCAACGGTCTTTGCTGTCTATCTCACGCTGCCATCGGACTCGCTTCCTTAAGAACGGTGAGTATAGAGCATTTAGTGCGTAAGATCACACTCAGACACCAGCCTCTCCTGGCCAGTCTTGCTCTGCCCAGGCCGCTCACTCACCTCGGGTGGTATAGCCACCGATGACGTAAATCTTCCCCTTGCACTCGCATGCAGAAAACTCAGCCAGAGGATTTGGCAGCGGAGCCACAAAATTCCACGCATCCTGCTCAGGATTGTAGCACTCCACGTTAGACACAGCCTGCCCACCGATAGCGTAGAGCTTTGAACTGACAGCCACGAGTTTGAAGTTAGAGCTGAAAAAAAGACACAAGCCCACAAGGTCAGTTCTGGTGAAGATGTGGGGAGAGGAGGCCCTCTAGCAGAAGGTGGAGCCGCTCTGCCTAAGGACTGCAGAGGCCACTTCTCGGATGTGACCCTGGTACCCAAGGCTCGGTGATCTGCTGAGCAGAAATGGGAAATCCACAGGCATAAGCAACCGCAAACAAGCGGCTACTGGGGATAGGGACCGATCTTGCTCGTGGGCCTGAGGCCACCTGCTGCACACTGAACTCAGTTTCCCTCATCTGGAGATGTCTCGCCTGGATCCAGCAGCTGCAGACCCAAGTGTGTGAACAACACATTGCATCTATACTGGACACATATAGACATCTCCCCCTTAGATTATACAGTGGAACAACTACCAAAAGAGACGGTGCAGGAAGTCCAGAGATAAACTCAAGGGCAGGAGGATGTCTGAGTGCTGTGCAGTCCACACCATCTTACATGTGGACCTGGAACCAGTCCCCAGCCACATTCATGGCTTCATGTCACTGTGATCCCCACAGCCCACAGAAACAACTCCCAGGTTTTTGGCTCACAGTTTCTGAGGGTTTCAGAATCCTATCATGGCAGGGAGAGTGTGGAGAACAGTTCACAGTAGCAGGGCCCTGAGGCTGTCACTCCACAGTGGAGCTGGAGGCAGAGAGAGGAGAGAAACCAGGCAGCAGCTAGGTGTGGCCTTCAAGTCCCACCCTTTGTGACCATCTTCCCCTTGAGACCCACGTTCTAAACATTCCACAACTTCACCAAACAGCATCACCAGCCTGAAGGTGGGGGAGGGAGGAAGAAAGCAGGGGCGGGCAACGGAGATCACTACCCACAGATGCTAAGAGATGATGTTCTAGGGGGCAAGCAGGAGAGGACGTACCGGACGGAGGGAGGACTCAGTGGAAAGAGCACTGGCTGCTCCTGCAGAGGACTCAGGCTCAGTTCCCAGCACCCATATGGCAGCTCATAACCTCCAGTAACTCCAACTCTGAGGGATCTAATGCCCTCTTCCAGCCTCCTCAGGCACCGGCACACACATGGCATACATTCACAGACATACATTTAAATATACTTATAAAATAAGTCTTTAAAAGAGAGAGAGTGCACAGACTCACCCCTAGGCTTTCTCCTCACAGAACTGCTAGTTCATTTTTTCTCAGAGAGGAGATTCCACCCAGGTACAACACAGGCATTAATGAGTGGCCAAGGAGACCCATTAGCCATCAGCAGGGACCCACCCACTCACCAGAAGGCAGTTCATATGCTCCATTGCTATATATAAATGGGGAGGGCTAAGCTGAACTAATTAAAATCCTCTGGCCCAGTATTTTAGAGTATTTATAGATGTTAACAAACATATCTGGACAAACGTGTTGTCATCAGCTTCAAACATTGGCTAAGCAAGACCAAGTTTGTACTGAGGGAGTCCCCACCTCTGCAGAGACACACAACAGACATTCACAAGCCAGCAGTGAGTTACAACACAAAGACTGGGCAGCCCGTCCATTTCGGGTCCTCCTCTCTAACGTGGGGGAATCTCACCCCAGTGGCTAAACACACAAGCAGGAGATCATCTCGGCACAACCTCGAGGCTTTCTGCTGTGTGACACGAGGTGCTGGACACCGCCCTTGTGTCTAGCTCCAACAATGACCACTCCAGAAAGGACGACAGTCGAGGAAAGATGGAGGCAGAAGCTACGAGGGCAAAGCAAGAGCGAGGCCGTGTGCAGGGGAGGGGTTAGACAGACGCAGCAAGGGAGAGCATACGCCAGGAAGCGTGTGGAGGAAGAACGGCGCTGTACAGGGGTCTGGATGCACAGGGACTGTTTTCATTTTGTTTTCCTGCAGAGCCTCAGAGCCATTAAACCCAGCCAGCCACGCAGATAGACTTCGCCCTGGTGGCAGCAACTGGGGGGTCCCCGATTCGTGTTGCTTACTTTCCCCACTGCCAATGGTCCTTAACGCCCGACCATGACGCCCTCTCTGTGTGTGCAGATCTGGTGAACCAGAGGAAATAACGTTTGTAAACCAGCACTAAATCCTGACCAGCTCAGGCTGGTTTCACTTCCCACAGGTACACAGATAGTAAAACTGTAATATCCAAACACTGTGTGCGATTCATCCCACATGCTCATCTGTCTTAGGCAAACAGGTAAGAGGTCTTTTTCTGAGAACGATCGGACAGCAGCTAAGTAAACAACTCCATCCCTCCAAACCCTGTACGTGCAAGCTCTCGTCAAGAGAAACGTTTATTAATGTTGGGTTTGCTTGCAGATGGGCCAGCCACCTGAAAACAAACCAGTTGCTAAATTTAGAGGCAAATCACTGAGGGCCCCAACTCCAGGCTTGCACTCGGAAATCTAAACTCCGCTGCAGAACGGCTGTGCGACCTGGGACACTGACTGAAGCTTAGCAGATCTGTGCCCCAGTTACCCCATCTCTGAAGTAGAGCCAAGTACACAGTCTGCTCTGTGTGGGGTGGAGAGGGTGATGTTCCTCATGTCTTAAATCTTGAGCTTTTTTTTTTTTTAAAGATTTTTTTACTTTTAATTACATACATATGAGGAGAGTGTGTATGAGTGCAGACAAATGCAGGTGCCCACGGTGACTGTGAGCCACCCAAAGTGGGTGCTGGAGCTAAGAACTGAGCCAGGTCCTCTGGAACAGCAGTATGTGCTCTTAACCACCAAACCATCTCTCCAGCTCCTCATTGTTGTTAAACTTTATTATGTTTCTTTATTGTGTCTCTCTGTGTGCGTATGTATGTGCATCTTCTTGCATGTGGGGGTGTGCGTGCTACAGTGCACATATGGAGGTCAGAAGGAAACTTGCAGGAGTCTGTTCTCTCCTTCAACCACAAGCATCCCAGGGGTGGACTCGGGTTGGTGGGCTCAGGAGCAGCCTCTAACCACTGCGCCCCCTCTCCAGCCCTGAGCCCCAGTTTCTTAGCTGCAGGAGGGCTGGTTTCCTATTACAGTACAGATGGCCTCCAGAATTCTGCAGTTTGTGTTCCCGTCTACAAATCCCTGACACCTCATTTCCAACTTCTGAAAGCAGCTCACACTCATCACCTCAGGAGCGTGACTGTGCATCTGAGCCATCGATTACTTCACAATTATCTTTTCTTCCTTCGTATTGATCCCTGACGCACTATGTTCAGGAAGAAAGATGATTGTAATACCAAATAAGCTTTATTGTGTAGCTGTATATGATTCACTTGCAATAAATAAAAGCAAGTGAGGAAAATTAGGCATGGCCTCAATTTAATTTCCATTTCACTGAGAAGAAATAAAAAGCCCTCTAGGGCTGCAGCTATAGCCTGATGATGATAGAGCATGGCTTAGCATGCCTGAGGCCCTGGGTTCAATTCCCAAAGCAGAGGCTAGGGGCGGAGGGTGGTGAGGGGAGGGCTGTGATTCCAAAAGGGCTGAGACAGGATGATCTTAAGAGTTCAAAGCCAACCTGGGCTACATAGTGAGAGGCCAAGCTGAGCTATACAGCAAGACCCTGACTCACACACACACTTAAAACCAAATGAGGAGAACTCTGCAAAACACCTGGCCACCTACTACAGCCACAAAAACCACAAGGAGGAGGGTGATAACCCGAGAGTGGAGTCTCGCCCTGTGATTGTGTGGAAACAAACTAAATTCAACGGGGAAACGGGGTCAATAATAAAACCAACCTCACAGAGCTGCTGGGGCCGATGACAAAGTGACCCAGAAACACTTGACCCAGAGAGACAGTTCCCAAAACAAAAACATCATTATGGCTTGCTATAGACAATCCTGTCACTGTGAAATGCTACACTCCTCCCTGGCCTGGACAGTGTGAGGGGCCCATCCAGTCCCTCATCACTCCTTCCCCTTCCTCGGCTGTAGTGACCTCTGCTGGGGACCAGGATGGAGATGGAAGAAGTTGGGAAACAGAAGCTTATTGTGGCTCCAACCACCTGTGGGAAACTCAGAAAGCAAAAATCAAAAAGCAATTTCAACTGTTGGCCAGAACTCAGCTGCGGAGGCTAACAGGCCTGCATTTTCTCTCCTTCTCTGGTGCCCAGCTGTGTGGGCTCCACACCCAAGGACAAAACCTCTCAAGGGCTCCCCAGTCAGACTCCTCTGTTGGTGAGGACAGCTGTTGGTGAGGCCTTGCTGCATTCACACACACACAGGACCCACCCGGCTCTACCTTCCGAGAAGCCAGGGCTGAGGAAGACTCTAGAAACAATCTTAGAAATTTAGACATTTCCAAAGGACGGCTGCAGTCGGTGGCCAGTCCCTGCAAGCTGTCCCTAATTAAGGTGGGAGGGAAGGAAGGCGATTTTGTGGTCATACAAGCTTCCACATGTCAAGAGTCAAATCTGTGTTCAGACAATGAACCGGTGTTGTACAACTGAATGAGGCTTCCAAAAAAAAAATGCTGGGGTTTGTACAGTCATTTTCTCTTTAAAAGTTACATTTGTGTGTGTGTGAACATGTGCACAGGCCACAGCACACGTGGGGAGGTCAAGGGACAGCTTGCAGAAATCAGTCCTCTCCTTCTACCGTGTGGGTCTGCTCATCAGGCTTGCCAGCTTAACCAACCGAGATCCATCTCACTGGCCGACAGGGTCATCTTCAAGCCTATGACTTCACACAATACCTTGAAAAGAAATCTCAGAGATTCACATGTAAACACAAAAGGGCAAAATTATATGACAGAGCGTGGTACTGATGGATGAGCATGCCCACGTTCTCATCTGGAGAAAACGTCCATGTACAGGATATAAAAATGTCACACACAGCAAATCTAGCTGAGAAGGTGAAACTGCTTCTTACAAGGAGCCACTCACCCCCAGAGTCGAGGCTGGGGCTTGCACGGCCAGCACTGGGCTGCTTCCGTTTGATACGCCAGGTTTCTACTGTTGGTGATTTCCTTATTTCCAAGACAGAATAAATTGCCAACATTTAAAAACTGGGTTACCTCATGTCTGGCCACCCTGACTCTTCACTTCCACTAGGGAATACCCAGTGTGGTCCTGGGTGAGGAGGCCCACGGGTGGCACACTGACACTGGGTCCCCACTCTTCTTCTCCCTGACACCACTCACTCTGCCACTTTAGACTCCAGTTTTGAATCACACTAAAACAACAACCCAATGTGCTGGTGTATGCCTCTAATCCCAACACTCATGAGGTGGAGGCAGGAGGCTAAGAAATGCAAGGTCATCCTCAGATATACAAAGAGTTCAAGGATCGCTGGGATACATGAGACCCTGTCCCCCAAAAATTAATAAAATAATGAAGAAAGCCAAACCCAAAATTATATCAATAGATATACATCTGTGAACACACACACACACAAAAATTGTTGTGGGATGTTTTGATCACACTCTGACACTCCTGAGACTGACAATAAAGTTTACCTTGAATCGGAGGGCAGAGCTAACTACTAGCTGAACAGAATCAGCCACAGAGGTTTTGGAGGACCCAGGACACATGGAGAGACAGGAAGAAGTAGGGAGGGGTTAGAAAGACTCACAGCCAGTTTGGATCAAGGAAGGGGAGAGAGAGGTCACAAGTTGCTTCTCTGATCAATCAGGTTTTAACCCCATATCTGACTCCCGAGTTTTTATTAATAGAATAATTTAGATAATTGTTACAAAAATTCATATACAACCATTGATTAGAAGAAGCATTAAGTAACCTAATAATTTTAGAGTAAAAATACACGGATACATATCCCACTCACTCTGGAATATACACACACAGTTCCCGAATGATAATGGCTGGCCATGCCTATATTTATATAAGCATCTGTGCATTTATAATACCTAACTATAACATGCATGTATAGATACTGCTGTGGTTTGGGTACCTTCATGTGTTGAAGGGTTGGTTCCCTTGCATTGTTCACCAGTAGATTTAGCGAGGGCCGAGTCAGGAGGGCTCTGACCTCATCAGTGCATTAGCCCATGAGTAAAATCACGTGACGCTGTGACTGGACTGTGGTGGAAACTAGCAGATAGGGCCTCCTTGGAGGAAGCAGGTCCCTGAGATTGTGTCTCTGAGGGGTATGTTCTTGGCCATCATTCTTGAGCCCAAATAATACCCCCTCCCCACACACCTGCTTTCCCCTGTTGTCTCAGCCGGCCACCACAATGAAATAATCAAGACACAGGCAGTGACTGTTAATATTGTCAGCTTGCTGGGATCTAGAGCAACAGAGACAAGCTCTGGGCAGTCTGTGAAGAACGTTCTAGACTAGATTAACCGAGAAGGGAAGACCCACCCTGAAAGTGGGTGGCACTCTTCCACCAGCTAGGAGACAGCCAGCTGCACGCTGACATCCATCACTTGCTGCCTCCTGACTGCTTCCTCAGGCCTCCTATACCTTCTCCAACCATGCGCCAAAACAAACCCTCCCTTCCTGAAGCCGCTTCAGGTGCCTGGCACAGTGTTTAGGGCAGACGCATTCACTTTACAGGTTCCCTCAAAGCACACAGAAAGAACACTTTGAGGCAAACAGACTGAGGATCTCGGGCAGAGAATGGTGAGAGGTCAGGACTGTGGAGCCAAGGTCACCACAGTCCCAGTGGATGTGCTGGAGACACACAGGGAAGAAGGAGACAGAATCTTCCACCCTCTCAGAGCACTTTAAAGCTCTTAAAATTTATTTTAAAATAACACTTTTGATACTAAACTTTATTATTTTGTTTTTGTTTGTTTTCAGAAAGAGTCTCTATAGCTCAGGCTAGACTACAGATCTTCCTGCCTCAGTCTCCTAAGTCCTGTAATTACAGGCTGGTGCTACTTGATGTAAATATCCTATCACAGGTGGTTGGACGAAGATCCACCAACCCCTCCCTAGTTAGTGCCTCTGGAAGGGAGAGGGAGTGACGCACTCATCTCTACTTCTTACACTCCAGCTTGCCAGAATTTTTAGGATTTATTTTTAATTTGTGTGCTTGTGTGTGTATATACACATGCATGTGGGTGCCGATCAGCTCCAGATGCCCTGGAGCTGCAGCTACAGCACCCAGCGTGGGTGCTGGGAACTGAACACCAGTCTTATGCAAGAGCAGCAAGTGCTCTTAACCTCTGAGCCATCAGAACAAGGTATGTTTCTGCAAATAACCTCTGACCTAAGGGTCCCTTGTCCTGTGATGGACCGAGCAGTTCCAGTTCAGATTCCTTCCTTCTAGCCTGATTCATTTCAGGTAGAGACCATAGTGGGACTTGGACGGCAGCAGACGGCCTGGTAGAGAGTGCCTGTCCTCTCCTGGTTACTCTTTCCACTTCTGGGACGCTGGTGATTGAATGGAGGCCTCATGAGGACTAGGCAGGCCCTCTCACACTGAGGTCCGTCTCCCCTCTCTTCTTGTTTTGCTGCATTATCCAGGCCGGCCTGGAACTCACCTGTGACCTAGAAAGGCCTTGGAACCTGCCTGCTTCAGCCTTCGAACGGCTGGGGCCACAGGCCTGCAACAGGAGACCCAACTTCTGAGGCATCTCGGGCCTGCTGTCTTCACGCCCTTTCTCTTTTCATTTGCTTCTCCTGACTCCTCCTCACACCCCGCCCCCCAGCTCCACCTTTTCTTCCCCAGGCACCTCAGGTCAAGGGAAGAGGGCTCTGCAGAAGGGAGAGATGAGTGTGCGGAAAGGAATGCATCTGGCCCTTTGAATCCACGGGTTCATAGATTCAACCAATAAGAGGGGAACGTGTGTATACTGAACATGTACAGGCTGGTTTTCTGTCATTCCCTAAATGACAGTCTGACAACCACTGGTATACATTATATCTGAAGTTATAAGTAACACAGAGATTACTGTAGAAAGCCAGATGTGGTAGTGCATACCTTTAATCCCAGTACTCTGAAGGCAGGAGGATCACGGGAGCCTAGGCAGCCCAGGAGTTCAAAACCAGCCTGAGGAGCACACCAAGATAAAGGAAAACCACCGAATGTAGCCTGGAGGGTGTGGGTAGGCTTTGTGCCAATGGTACAGCCGCTAGGGACTCAGGCATCCCTGGTAGGAGACAAGGGCATGGCCATTCTGTAGCTGACCACTCCGGGCTCAAGTTGTGGGTCAAAGATGATTGCTGTCTAGGGGGGAAATAAACGAAAGGAAGGAGAATGAAAGGGAAAGAGAAGAGGAACCCCATATGGCACATATTACTATCACCCTAGGGATAGCGGACTCGTACCCCAGTGCAGAAGGACGCAACAAACATTCCCGAAGCCAGTGTCAGTTACTGCCCAAGCCGCATTACAATTCAGAGCTGACCAGGAAAGAAGAGAGAAGGGAAAAACAGCAGTTATCTTTTGCAATATCCTCTGCAAGCACACATTGGAGACAGAGAAGCCAGTTACCCATGGCCGGCACCTGTAAGGAGGCCACTGGGCTAGCCGACTTCTTCCTGGCAAGCCCTGGGCTCACTGGGAACTCCGCCAGCGGCGGCGAGGCCAGCAGCACTCAGCGAGATGCCACCGCCTCTGGCCAGCGAACACCAGGGCAATGAATGAAGGGCTCAGGTCCGGCTGGCACTTACCGCTTCTGGTTCATGGAGGCCACCTGCAGCCACTCGTTGGTGGTGGGGTTGTAGGAGTGCGCGGCCGAGATCTCCTGGCTAGTGATCCTGTACCCGCCCACGATGAAGAGGTAGTTGTCCAAGATGGCTGAGCCGTAGCCCCTGACGTTCACCAGGTCGGGGGGCAGGTTGTTGGCCAGCGGGAACCAGCGTTCCGTGGTCTCCTCGTACCTAAGCATGGACGGGGGTTCCCCCTGATACGGGTGCGGGGCCAGGGGTCCCCCGAGGAAGTCCCCCAGGGCCACCAGGACCGGGGTCCCGCGCATGCGGGCCTCCCTCAGCCTCTGCTTCAGGCTACAGTCCCCGGGGGCCTGCGGCGGCGACAGCAGCAGCGGGAACTGCGGCTGGCACAGCACCTGGTGGAAGCGCAGGGCCATGAAGCGCAGGCAGGCGTCCTGCAGGTCGGGCAGCCCGTACACCTGAGCCAGGCGGTACAGCTCCAAGCAGTTGCCCAGACGCACATGCGACAGCAGCAGGCGCAGCAGCGCCGTGACCTGCAGGAAGGACGCGGCCTCCACCAGCTCGGCCAGCACGCTGGCCTCGGCCAGCTCGTCCTCGCCCAGGCCCCAGCCCTCGTGCGCGCCGCCCGCGTTGATGAAGTCCAGCACCAGCCGCAGGCCCGGCGCGCTCAGGCCGCGCAGCTGCTGCACCTCGGGGCCGGCCTCGGGCCGCACGGCCTCGCGCATGCCGGAGCGGTAGAGCGCGCGGAAGTAGTCGCTTTGTTCGATCAGCTTGCTCTTGCTCACCGGGTAGCATCGGCCTTCCAGGCGGATCTGCACCACCTCCTCGGCGGACATGGCTGGGCCGCTGCGCCCGCAGCCGGGCCGCGCAGGCTCCTCCCCCCGGCTCACACCCTCCGCCGAGCCTGGCCTGCGCCCGCGCTTCCTTCCGCCGCCGCGCCCCGGGCTCGGCCCCTCCGGCACGTCATGCGCCCTCCGAGTAAATGGCCTCTCTGTGTCTCTTACCGATGTGTCTGTGCGGGTTCGTGCGCGTGAGCGCAGGTGCCCGGAGGCCAAAGGCGGCAGATGACCCTGCAGCCCGAGGTATGGGCAGTTGTGAGCCGCCCTACGCGGGAACCGAACCCCTGCCCTCCGCAGCAGCAGTGGGTTCCTCCAGCAGGGTCTTTAAACTTTTTTGTTAATTGGTTAGGGAACAAACAAACACGCTGGTTCGCGGTGCCCTCTCCCTATGCACAAGTCACTGTACTCATTTCCTGCCACAGGTTAGCTGTCCCCGTGTGAGTTTTCTGGGACCAGTCAGTACTGTTAGGTTTTGGACTGTGACCCGCCTGGTAGTTCAAGAGTTTCGCTGAAGGCTTACTGGAGCTAACTAAGGAGTTTTAGAAGAGTTATTAAGTCCATGGAGCGGACAGACAGACGGACAGACAGACAGGAAAGCAATGGCACAGTCAGGGCTCCAAGGAGAGTTCAGATCCCAGCACCAGGGACGGCAGAGCAGGGTCTCTGGAGAGAGCACCAGAAGGGGCAGGTGGATGTAGAGGACACTGAGATGCATTAGGATTGTCACCTCTGGGCAGAAGTCTGACCCCTGGTAGCACTTGCTCACCCTCACACCACCTACCCACCCACCCTCATCACCCCATCCGTAGCTGTTAGGAGAGGACACTTTTCCCATCTTCCCTGGGGAGGACGCTCGGTTAGAAGGCTGACTCCTACGGGCTGGCTGTGGTGAAGGGGTGGTGTTTGCAGGCATGGTGCCCTGGGTTGCATTCCTCAGCATCACTGTGTCATTCGGCTGCTTCACAGAGAGGGGGCTTCCAACCATTGTATTCTGCAGAATACAAGCAAGGATAAGGAGCTAGAAAGTACAGAAAACATTCTAGCAGAGTCCAGCCTTGCTAGGAGAAAGGGGCACAAACACATGGACCTGGGACTTGTTTTACTTTGTTGCTTTCTTGGATTCTCTGAGAAACTTGGGATACTGCACTGTGAGGGACAGGCCTTGAAGCATTGCTGGATGGCTTCCACTTCTCTGTCACTCTCAGTGTTTGGGGTAGGAGGAGGGTGCAGGTGAGGGGCCAAGGATTCGATTCAGCCATCACTATGGGAAGGCAAAGTGCCACATCTACCATTAGACATTAGGCTGGGGGCTGCTGGGAAGCATGACTTCAAAGAGGCAGGACCTGGATCTGTCTGTGCCTCCATTAGCAACGAGGCAGGATTCAGTGGGTCACCAGAAGGGCAGGCTCTTAGTCTCTTGCTCTTTAGAGCCTTTACCAATGGGAGCTTTTGTTTCCAGATCATAGATACGCCTTCAACTGGTATTCTCTTGCCTTTTAAAAACAAACCCAAAAGCAACCTTTGAGAATGATTCTCTTTAGAGAGGCAATTCAACCACGGTCACTTTACCACAGTGAGATCAGCTGGGACTGGAATCTGAAGTGTTCCCTGGCAATACTGGGCACTGATCCAGCAAGGTTTTTGGCCCTGGACAACACAATGGCATTGTTGGAAACTGGGGGCATCTTTAAAAATCCAATAATTTTAGTAAACCACACAGTGAGTATTCTAGAAAGCTGGGCATAAAGACAAACACATATAAACTACTTCGTTACAAACAAGCTAAACGATGATTTCAAGGCTTTGTGAATATATTGCTTAATGTTATCATATTGACCAGATGGTGCTGTCGTTGATCATTAAACAGCAACAACTCCTGCTCAAAGGCCTACACACAGTGTGGCAGTCACAGCCCTAGGAGAGCTTTGCTAAACAGATATGTCGCCAAATTACCTTCTAAGTACTTGTGCTCACATCCACAGATCAGTGTTGCTCCCAGCATTGGCCAGAGAAGTCTTTCTGCGGTGGGCGGCAGGCCGGAGACTGACAGCTAGTCAAAGTGCTGAGGATGAGTGACCGAAGGTTCAGCCCTAAACTGGACATCTATGGCACCCTCCCACAGTGCTGGGGAACAACATGGAAGAACTGAAGAGCGGGAGTGTGGGGAGGGGTGCTATGAAATGCTGTCTTCTGAATGTGATGTGGGCACTGCACTCAGGAGCTCACACTTCGAAGCTGCGGTTCCCCGCCACGGTCAAGCCAACAAAAGCAGTCAACATTCGAGCAGGCAGCACTTGGTGAGTTACAGAAAAGGGGGGGACCCTGAAGCTGGAAGGGGGATGTGTGTTGGGAGGTGTTTGGGCAGGAATTAATTGGGGGAAAGTATGTTCAAGATGCATTGTATACATGTATGAAATTGTCATACATACAATAAATTCTAAAAATATTTTATGCAAACACATAAACAAACACATCCATATCATTAGCATACAAGTTTACTTTTGTTTTAATAAATGGTAAAATTATATGCATATCAAAAAATTATTTAAAATAAAATTCTTTATGGCTTACTATCAGTAATGTTTGAATTGTATATCTATTTTATGTACTATATACTTGGGGTTAAGAAAAACATTTCTCCAGCAAAAAAAAAAAAAAAAAACCACACCTTTAATTCCAGAATTTAGGAGGCAGAGGCAGTCAGATCTGAGTTTAAGTCCAGCCTGGGCTACATAACAAGTTCCAGGCTAGCCAGGTTTGCACGGTGAGATCTTGTCTCAAAATCATGGGGGTTGAAAGTGGAAAAGTTCGAGAAGTCTCTCAGGGCCAGCATTCCCAAAATTCTTAGGATGTCAGCTGGGACATTTGGAAACTAAAAATTCTTATCCCCACAGCAGCTCTACTGGATTAGGCTGTTGGGATGGGAGTGGGGGCGGTGAGGCCTGTCTAGATCCACATCTCACTTTTTTTTTTTTTTTTTTTTTTTTTTTGGTTTTTCGAGACAGGGTTTCTCTGTGTAGCTTTGCGCCTCTCCTGGAACTCACTTGGTAGCCCAGGCTGGCCTCGAACTCACAGAGATCCGCCTGGCTCTGCCTCCCGAGTGCTGGGATTAAAGGCGTGCGCCACCACCGCCCGGCTCACATCTCACTTTTGAACTCTCTCAGAACATCCTAGGGCTGCCACGCGGCTCAGCGGTAGAATATTACCCAGCACGCCCTGAGGCTGCACACCAGCGCTGAATAAGGAAAGCATCCTATCACAAATCACTATAAAGTCTGGCTGATGAGGTGGTTCAGTGGGTCAAAGTGCTTGCTGAGGAAGTCTGACGGCCTGAGTTTGATCCTCAGGACCACGTGGTAGGGGGAGAGCTCTGGAGAGTTATCTCTGGCCTGGGCACTACGGTGTGTGAGAATGTGCGTGTGTGCATGCCTGTGTACATGTGAGCATGGTGTGTGCGTGTGTTCGTGCGCGTGTGATGTGCAGTGGGGAGGCAGGCACGTGTGTGCAGGTTGGAAAACAACTCTGTGGAGTCCGCTCTATTCTACCTTGACAGGGGTTACTGGAAATGGAGCTCAGGTTGCCAGGCCTGAGAAGCCACAGATGCCCTGAATGGCTGTTGTATTTCACCTACATTATGAGCATTTGGGGTGCAGGGGTGAGGTAGGAAGGCTGACTCCTTCGTCTCTTTTAGGAAGAAAGCTCATGACTGGTTTGCATGAAAACTACTGGCCCTAAGAAGTAACCAGAATAAGAATAAAAATAAGTATACAGTCGGACTCCAGCTATCGAAACATTAAACATTTTAAATAGATTCCTTTTTCTATTTTTTTCTTTCAAGTTTTTAAAAGTCAAATAAGTACATGAACTGGTTTTCTCAGGAGCCTGAACAACAGAAGTGTAAAAAATGAAGTCACCAGCCCTTCGGCCTATACTGAACACCTCACAAAACAAGGAGTTGTTTCTGGAAACAGAGCCTCCCTTAATCTGATGTCAAGAGACTAGGTAATTGTTTTTCTCAGCAGGACTCTGGGCTAGGGTTTCTCCTGGCCTTCCTATCTGCCTAGGAAAAGGTGTCTGTGACTCTTCACTCCCAGAGAAAGAAGAAAAGCCGAGGGGAGCATCTTAAGAGGGGAAGGGTCAGAACACCGAAACCTGCTGGAGAGGGTTCAGAGACAAGGCCGCAGGGCCAGCGCTCTCCCGGGGCTCAGCGGCACAGGAACAAAGGTGCAGAGAGGCCTCTGCGGAAGGACGCCCTGGCGCGGCCCATGGTCAGCTCCAGCGGCCTCCCTTCGGCACCCAGAGATGCAGGCGGCGGCGGGGCTGCTGCTGCTGGGGCTGGCTTGCACCGTGCACGGCCTCTGCTCGCCCTCAGTGTTCTACAGAGACTGTTGGATCCGCCGCTTCCCAGGGCTGCTGCTGGACCTAGAGGAATCTCAGAGGCTGGGGGCCCAGTTCCTCAAGTATTACTCGGAGAGCACCGGCCAGAAGTGCAGCCGGAGCTGCTGTCTCCGGAAGGATGGTGAGCTCAGGGCTGGCTGAGCCCATCGGGGTGGTATCAGCGCATGAGGGGGAGGACCAGCGAGGACCCCGGGATCAGAGCACAGGCCCAGGCAGAGGGGGAGGACCAGCGAGGACCCCGGGATCAGAGCACAGGCCCAGGCAGAGGGGGAGGACCAGCGAGGACCCCGGGATCAGAGCACAAGCCCAGGCAGAGGGGGAGGACCAGCGAGGACCCCAGGATCAGAACACAGGCCCAGGCAGAGGGGGAGGACCAGCGAGGACCCCGGGATCAGAGCACAGGCCCAGGCAGAGGGGGAGGACCAGCGAGGACCCTGGGATCAGAGCACAGGCCCAGGCAGAGGGGGAGGAGCAGCAAAGACCTGGGAGGACCACCGGATGGGGAAGCAATCAGAGCAGGTGGTTTTGAACGAGATCTTCGTGACTCTAGAATCCAGGGCATCCTGCTGTCTTTGTCAAAATGCTAAATGGATATAGATTCCTTCCAGGGTTAACTAACTTGATTTTTTTTCTTTTTTCAAAGCCCGATGTTTCCAATAAGCTGGGTGCTGTGGCCTAAATCTATAATCCCAGCACTTAGGAGCTGGAAGCAGGGAGATCAAGAGATCAGGGCCAGGCTTAGCAACACTGTGAGCTGAGACCAGCCTGGGCTGAGATCTTCTCAAACAAACACAAACAAACAAAAGGATTTACAACAATTTACCTTTAAACTATTATCATTTGCTAGTTTCCTTTAAAACACTTTTTGTTAATTCTTTGAGAATTTCATTATTTTGGTCGTATTCATCCCCACTCCCTCCTCTAGCTTTTCCCAGATCCCCCACCACCACTCAACTTCAAATTCTCTTTTATTTAAAATAATCCACGGAGTCTAATTTATGCTGTGACCATGGGCCAATCCCTCAAAGGACACAGACTCTCCCTCCATGAAGCCATCAACTGTCAATAGCTCCTCAGTTAGGGGTGGGGGCTCATAAACTCCTTCCAACTCCATGGTGGAATGCTGACTGGCTTGATCTTGTTTTGGTCTTGTACAGCTCTGAGTTCACAAGGTGTTTCTGTTGATTTGCTTGAGACATGCTTTCATCCAGCCCACTTTGAACTCACTTTTCAGTGGAGGCTGGCCTTGAACTCTTGGTCCTTCATCTCCAAATCCCAAGTGCTGAAATTCTAGGCATGCACCACCACACCTAGTTTAATAATTTTTTCTTAAAATAACTTTGGTGGTTTTAGTGTCATACATATTTTAGAAGATGTGTCTCTTGGATCCATAAGAAATGTGGAGCGTACTGGATAGGAGGTTAGAGTATGGATCATGCTATCTTCAAATTTCCCTAATAGACAGCTTTCCTCTATAATAAATGGGATTTAGAGGTAAATATCTCCCATATACCCACATCAAAGCCTTCAAGGTCACAATTGCCTGAAGACACTTTCATTTTCCGTTTTCCCTAATTTTAAAGCTACCTGGACAGAAGAGCAAAATAGTGTCTTGTTGGAACAATCCCCACCTTCTTTTTAACCAAAATTTGATACAGACTATCATTGAAGATATTGCTTATCCAATTATATATGCACATTTCTGAAATAAAATTTGGAGTGTTCTGGAGAGAGCAGCAGATTTCCAGGGATCATGGTTCGAGAGACTTGTCAGAGGCCACGACCTTCAAAGCTAATGAGATATGAAGAGCAACGAATTTGATAAAGGACCTTTTCACAGCATGGTCAAGGGCTGGGGTTGCGATTCAGTTTGTAGGGTGCTTGCCTGCCATGCTGGAGGCCTTGGGTTCCCTCTCCAGCACCTACACCCAGAGTGGTGTCCCACATCTGTAATCTCAACACTCAGGGAGAAACCAGGGAGATGAGAAGTTCAAGGATGTCCTCAAATAGGAGCAAGTTTGAGGCCAGCCTGGGATACATGAGATCTGGTGAAATAAAAACAACACAGGAGATGGCCTAGTGGTTAAAGTGCTTGCCAGACAAGTGTGAGGTCCCGAGTTTGAATCCCCAGAACCCACTTAAAGCTGGGCACAGGAATGTGAGCATCTATAATCCCCAGTGGCCCTAAAGGGAAGTGGGAGATGGGATGCAAAGACCGGGAGTCCTGGATAGCTCACGGGCCAGCTAGTCTAAGGTATGCAGTGTCGAAACACACACTGTGCTTCAAACAAGGTGGAAGAGGACTGACACCCAAGGTTGTCCTTTGACCCATGCACACTCACACCCACGCACACTCCCTCACATATATATCACACACACAAGATTACATAGAAAAAAACAGTCCGGGGCTGTCTGTCATCCATATACACCTCAGCAGCCTGTGAGTCAGGGCAGGAAGGCAGGGCCCAGGCTTGCCACTTTCCTGTCCACAGCTGGAGAACTGACGCATGAAATTCAAGGTCTCCTTCCTGATCTCCCTCTCTTCCCTCCTCTCCCTTCCTTGAAGTAGCCCAGGCTACCCTAACTCAGTCCTGGTTCTTCCACCTTGGCCTGAGGGAAGCTGAGGCTGTCGGTGGGTACACACTCCTGGTTCCATAGAGGCCGTGTTAAAGGACTGGAGAGAGGTCTCAGGGGTTAAGAGGTCCTGTGACTCTTGCAGAGGACCTGGGTTCAGTTCCCAGCATCCACAATTGGTGACTCACAACCATCTGTGACTCCAGCTCCAGGGATCAGATGTCTGTGTTCTCCACAGGTACTCACAGTGATGTCGCTACCTCCCCTCTCACAGATACAAATACACATCATCGGGTTGGGGATTTAGCTCAGTGGTAGAACGCTTGCCTAGCAAGTGCAAGGCCCTGGGTTCCATCCTCAGCTCAAAAAAAAAAAAAAAAAAAAGTCCACAAATACACATCATCAAAAAGAGTCAAAACAAATCCTTCATAAAAAGAATTATCTCCAATAAAATCACTCTCTATAAGTCAGGTGTGGTGGCTGATGCCTGTAATCCCAGCACTTGGGAGGTTGAGGTAGGGGGATTGCCTGGAATTGTGGTCACCTTGGGATACATAATAAGTCTGAGTTCAAGGCCAGCTTAGGCTAGACAGTAAGATCTTACCTCAAACAAAACAATATTGTTCTCTACCACATCAATGACTTTCTTATCACAAATCTAAATATTAAGTAAGAATGTTTTCAGTTCCTCTCTCTTATAACTTCCCAGAACCATCCTTGGGGACTGTTTTTGCAACCCAGATTAGTGAAACATTATTAATTAATTTTGTCTTATTATTTCTCCTCTGGAAAAGGTAAGGAATGCAGGAACCCAAGGGTGTCCCAGAAATGAGAGTGGAGCTGTGGCTCCCCATGGCTGACCCTCTTGAGAGGCAGATCAGGGCTTCACAGCCCAGTGCCCTCCCCAACCTCAGCCCTGAGCCCTGGTATACTGTGTCTCTGTAATCCTGCATTATTAGAATGTGTGATACCTGTGAGCCAGCTGACGCATCTCATGGTTCTGTGTCTGCTCTGCAATGGGAATGAAGTCCCACTGCATGTTAGGGAGGGTGCACTCAAAGTTTGCACCCAGTAACTGACTCTGGGTTTCCAGAAACAACACAGTACATTTTAAGGAGCTGCTTTAGAAAAGGGAGGCCAACATGAGTGTGTGATATGCAGATACACCCTGCTAATAATCCCAGACGTCAGCATCCTTCTAAGACACTGATTTGGCTCCTGGGGTAAGGTTTGTTCCCAGGGCCACACCCTCAGGTGTCACATGATCCCCTGGCTCTCCAGTGAGCCAGCCTGTCCACCACTATCCTTCCCTTGTCAGTGGTCACAGTTTTCCTTCTATGTCCCTCTTCCTCTGTGGCCCCAGGACCTCAGCATTCAGACAGCATATTGTGCCTGGAAACCAGACGGGTACTTTCAAAAGCTTTGTGTAGACAACTGATGTTTTGCATACACAAAAAATACGAAGACTAAAATATAATAATTCTGTGAGGTATGGTGGTGCGTGTCTTTAATCCCAGCACGTAGAGGCAGATAGAGGCAGGCAGATCTCTGAGTTTTCTGAGGCCAGCTTGGTCTACATAGTGAGTTCAAGGCCAGCCAGTGCTACACAGTAAGTCCCTGTCTATAAATAATCAGCCCATCAATTTAAGACTAATTACATGGCTCACATTTACAGTCCCAGCACTCAAGTGAGAGGCTGCAAGGCCTGAGTTCAGACTGTCTACATAACAAGTTCCGGAGAGGCCAGCTAGAGCTACTTAGCAAGATCCTGTCTCAAAAGACCCAAAACAATGCTGGGTGGTGTGATCCCAGCACTCAGGAGGTAGAGGCAGGCAGATCTCTGTGAGAAACCCTGTCTCAAAAAGACAAACAAACAAATAAACAAAAATTCCAGATATCCTCTGTGGAAAGGAATATATCAGAGAGTACTTTAAATATTTAAGTAATATTTTATTACTTATATAATAAAATAAGTAATATTTTCTTTCAAATAGGTGTATTATATAGTTTCAATTTTGCTTGTTTTTCAAGAAAAGGCTTCTCTGTGTAATAGTCCTGCCTGTCCTGGAACTCACTCTGTAGACCAGGCTGGCCTCGAAATCAGAGATCCACCTGCCTCTGCCTTCCAAGTGCTGGGATTTTAAAGGTGGCCCAGTTTCAGTAGTTTTTAAGCACAGCACGAGATTGGGTTAATTCAGTGTTCCAGAAAGAAATGGAAGTTACTCAGAGCCCATGTGACTGGCAGCAAAGCCAGGCGTGGTGGTTATGTCCCTGGACCCCAGCATTAGGAGGCTAAGGCAGGATGATGACAGGTTGGAGGCCCACCCAGACTATATAGCAAGACTCTGACTCCCTCACACACACACCAACTGAGGGAAGCCAGCAACCTATGCAAATGCCCTTGGCCTTTACAGTTTCCTGTAATGTGGCTGTCTTCTTCCATGATCCCATCCACGACAACGTCAACTGCCTCCATGTCCACTGCCCAACTTTGGAGAGCTGCATCCTGGAGCCTGGGACCAGTGCCATTCTGTACAACATAACAGCAGGTAAGGACTGCCTCATAAAACCTTGGAAGAGAGTGCTAGTACCCTAGAAGCACTTGTAGCCTTGAAACTGGCAACACCAGGCTTAAGAACCCAGGCTGTCCTTTTCCAGCAACCCATCTCTCTCATTTCCACATGTGCTCCTGCACACATCCGTGTGTTCACACACACACTTCTATAGACTCACACGTATGCATGCACACATGCACATGGTACTGCCTCAGCACAAAGACCAGAAGAGGAAACAGTAGAAAGTGAGACCAGGCAGAGGCAGGCAAAGAACTCCGAACCATCATCAGGACAGTGGGAAATCTGACCTGGCCAGAGGGATGGGGACATTAGGAGCCACAGTGGAAATATGGCTCCAGGAGGGCAGAGTGGTGTCTTCAGGTTAACTTTATCAGAAACAGAGGGAGCCTGGTATGGTGGTCTCACTTGTGGTCCCAGCACTCTGGCTAAAGACCAAGAGAGAAGCATCACTGGTTCAAGGCCAGCCTGGGCTACATAGCGAGGTCCTGTCTCAACAAAAAAATAAGGAATCAACAAAAGCATGGAATGAGAAAACACTGAGATTAAAGAGCTATGCATAATTACCTTGGTCTGGGTGGGTAATATTCAGGACACAGGTTAGACACCTAGTCAGGGAAGCATTGGAACTGACAAGGTAGAGGCGATTGTCACAAAGGAAGCATCTGAACACTGGAAAGAAAGATCTAGTAGGAGTGTGTGTGGTGCTGGGGATGGAACCCGGGGCTCCCCACTGAGCCACATCCCCACCCTTAGTTACCCTTCAAATGAAGAAAATGGTGAGAAGAGCCAACCCCTGCTGAGCTAGTGCCAGATGAGCGGTGGGGGTGGGGGAGGCAAGAAGCTGAGGTCAGGGTTTGGCTTTGGGCATCCTGGGAGATGATGCCAGGTGTGCTCAGGTGAAGTGTCCAATAGAACGCTGGGAAAACAACAGTTCGTGAAAGAGGAAGACAGGGAAACATGTCTGCAGTGCCATCAGCACGGTGGGGAGCTGTGGAATTTCTGTGTGGGGGCAGTGAAGGGAAAACTCACTGAAGACTGAGGATGGTGTTGTAGTTGGCTTTCTGTTGCAGTGATAAACGCCACACTAAAAGCAGCTTGTAGAGTGCAGTGTTTGAGTGGTAAGCGTCTGCAGAGGCTTGGGTACTTGAAAGCTTGGTTCCCAGTTGGTGGTGCTCTGGGAAAGTGAGAAGGTGCAGCCTTGCTGGAGGAAGCACGTCCCTGGGTCAGGCTCAGACGAGACAGCCTTGCCTTTCGAGTTTGCTCTCTGCCTCATGCTTGCATTTGAAGATGTGAGCTCTCCATTTCCTGGCCACCATGCCTCCTGGCCATGGTGCTCTCCTACTTCTGGAACCACAAGCCAAAATAAACTCCTTCTGGAAGTCGCTTTTGGCCATGGTGTTTGATCACAGCAACAGGAAAGCCAACTAATGGGTGTGTATGTGTGGGCTTACTTCATGTATAGCCCTGGCTGTCTGGAACTCACTCTGTAGACCAGGCTGGCCTTGAACTCACAGAGGTCCACCTGCCTCTGCCTCCTGAGCGCTGGGATTAAAGGTGTGTGCCACCACTACCATTTTACAATCTTATGATTCCCAGCTCACAACCCATCACCAAGGGAAGTCAGGGCTGAACTTGAGACAGGAGCACTTACCAGCCTCCTCTCTTGCTTGTTCCCAGGCTTGAGCTCAGCTAGGTTTTATACAGCCTGGGCCCACAGTGGCTGAGCCCTCTTATATCAACCATTAATCAAACAACATCCCACAGACATGCCCACATGCCAATTTGATGGAGGGTAATTTCTCAGTGGAATTAGCTACTGCCGAGAAGTCCCTTCTCCCCAGGAGGCTCTGGATTGTAGCCAGAGTTTTCCTGCCTGGCCCACGGTCAGGGCAAATCTCTCTCATCTGTTAGTCCCACAGCCGCTCAGACCCAACCAAGTAAACACAGAGACTTATATTGGTTACAGACTGTATGGCTGTGGCAGGCTTCTTGCTAACTGTTCTTACAGCTTAAATTAATCCATTTTCATTAATCTATACCTTGCCACATGGCTCATGGCTTACCAGCATCTTCACATGCTGTTTCTCATCATGGCAGCTGGCAGTGTCTCTCTGACTCAGCCTTCCACTTCCCAGCTTTATTCTCCTCCTTGTCCCGCCTACATTTCCTGCCTAGCCAATGGCCAATCAGTGTTTTATTTATTGACTAATCAGCAACACATTTGCCATACAGAACATCCCACAGCACTGGCTGACAACAAAAACTAGCCGAGAAGATGGAGCCCACGGAGCCCACAAACCAGCCAAAGTCTAAAGGGAGGCAGACAGTCCAGGTGGACTGCCAGGGAGACTCAAAAGAGGGTCCCACGGTGCTAAAGACAACTGACAGGAGACAATGACCAGGAAGTCAGAAGTCACTGCCTCAGAAGCTTATGTTTTACACAATGATGAGGGATAAAACATCAGAGGCCAAAGTTGGGAAGGAGAGGGGCAGGGAGGGAGACAGGCAGACAGTACTCCCTGGCAGGGGTACTGGAAAGCTATACAGACTTTTTTTTTTCTTTACCCCTAAAAACAAGTGTTTGGGCATTCCTAACAGAAAAAGGAGAAGATGCAAAACCAAAACAGAGGCTGCTGGCTTTGCTCCCAATTTCAAAGGGCCTCCTTCCCTGGCTGTTTTGCCAGCTTATTTTAAAGTGGCGTATAGTGTTCCCCATGGCTGCTGGCAGCACGAGAACCCTGGCACAAAGCCTTCTTTGTACACAAAGCCTTCTTCTCGGTACAGCCATATTTGTCCATAGCAGAGAGTGTCCCAGGACACTGGATAAACTCGGCACCCAGCCTGCTCCAACCTTGGGAGTCTGTGGATCTAGAACTGGAATTTGGCTCAGCTCAGGGACCCAGTGAGGCAAAGCCTCAGAACTTACAGGCTGTGCCTAAAGCCGTCTCACTGAAACTAAACCTAATACAATGTATATACTTTTCTGAAATTTTTCAAATAAATAAAAAGTATTATTTTTTAAAAATTAAATGATCTTATTTATCTTTCAGGCATAGATCCAGATTTGCTGGTATTTGAGCATCCATCCCCCACATACCCAAACACCCGCTCCTCGTCTGATTGGTGGGATAGACTGCGAATTCTAAAAGCTCTGAATATAGGTAATAAAGGACTATACACAGATAGGACACAGCACATGCTGCTGTCCACAGAGGCTGCTGTGTCTACTACACATCAAGATCTGGGTACAAACACAGGTACCAGTTATTCCAGGAAGTCAACCACAGATCTGGGGATGAGATTCATTTCTGTGAATGTGTCCCCTGCTACCAAGATCAACATGGAGTCACCAAGCACAGACTTCACCCATAGTCCAGATAACATGACTATTTCTCCTTTCTTTGGACCCACAGACACAAAAGTTTCTCAGGTGCCCAGCCAATCCCGACTCAACATTAGCAAACAATTACTGAACAAAACAAAGGGGTCCCACAGTGGAAATCACACAGCTGAGGATGAAGTGCCTCAGGATGGAGCACCAGTGACCGCAGGGGCCTGGCTGGCTTCTGTGACCCTGGGCGCTGCCATCGTCTGCCTCTGCTGCTGTGTGGTCATCGGGGCATCCAGATGCTGTGGACTGCAGAGGTCAGGATAATACACTGGAGGAGAGTTCCTGAAAGCTGGAGCTAGGTTATGGGCTTTGAGTATGTTGTCAGCTTTCTCTAAGAAAACATTTTGGTTAAAAAAAATAAATAAATAAAGCTATGCCAGAAACCGGAGTCCTACCAAACGGCCAAGGTTTGGTAAAATTGTCTACTTTCCTGATGATTTCCATTTCCTGAATTGAGAGGGAGGAGAGGGGAGGAGGGAACCAGTTGGAAGGGACAGCACATGTGATCCCAGCACCCTGAAGATAGAGGCAGGATCAGGAGTGAGTTTAAGGCCAGCCTAGCCTTTTAAAAAGAAAATGGGATGGGAAAGGGGAAGCGGAGGAAAGAGGGACACAGGTAGCCTGGCTCAAAGCCAATTCTCAGTGACTGTAACATGGTGATAAAAACTGACTCAAGGTTTGGAAAAATGAGCTCAGGCATCAACGTAGCTGCAAGCAAACACTCCCTGCTTTTCAGGTCAGTTGATTAATGCTTCAATCCTTGGGACCCACCCGGTGAAAGAACAAACTCCAGAGATTATGGTGGCATGTGTGCATACATGTGCACGCGCACACACGCACACGTATACACCAATAAATGTAACAATATCCACCACATGACTAAAAACTTAAAAAGATGAAAGAAAAATTAAAGGAAAAAAAAAAGACTAAAAGAACACTGTTACCTCGGATGTTAAGAACAAACTGTCCACTGGCTTAAAGGATGACTTTCTCTTTCCCCAGTGTTGACACTGTGCTGTGGGATGTCTTTCTGTATGCTGTAAATATGTGTTGCTCTCACTGGTTGGTAAATAAAGCTGTTTTGGCCAATAGCCAGGCAGGATAAGGCTGGGTGAGAAGTGAAGCTGAGGACTGGGATGAAGAAGGGCGGAGTCAGGGCAGATTTGATCCAGCCAACCAAGGAGCAAGATGTCAGAGAACAGGTAAGCCACAGGCCACGTGGAAATGGGTTAATTTAAATGTAAGAGCTAGTCAGTAATAACCCTGAGCCACTGACCAAACATTTATAATTTATATAAGCCTCTGAGTGATTATTTGGAAACGGCTAGGGGATGGGGCAGGACAGAGGAAAGCCTCCGGTCACAACACTGGGTAGAAAGTAGCAATTTCTTTTAATATATAAAGAAGGGCCAGAGAGATGGTTCAAGGGGTCAAAGTGTTTGCCTGACCACAGGCTTTCAACCCGAGACCCACAGTAGAACCACCACCTCCCCAAAGGCTGTTGTCCGACCTCCACCCAGACACCACCAAGCCCTCCCTACAAACATGCACATACACCCACACATACACAGGCGTGTGCACACACATTTAATTCACAAATATAAAAAAAAATTCTATCAGTATCAAGCAAAAAAAACAATCTGATTTAAAAACTTACCTTGGCTTGCTCATGATTCAAAATATTAGGCTTCACAAATTCTCTTAACTTCTTTCCTAACACATTATAAAGTTCCATATCATTTGTGGGAAGAATATCCAGATTTAAATTATCATAAGCTTTATTCAAGCATATATGTGGTAGCACTTCTGGGATTCTTGGCCCCTCAAATTGTATTTAAAGAAGTAACTCAAGAAACTGTGTCTACAGATTATTTGAATAGTCTTTTAAAAGTTATTTATATATATATATATATATATATATATATATATATATATATATATATATTTAAGACAGGGTTTCCCTGGCTGCCCTGGAACTCCCTCTGTAGACCAGGCTGGCCTTGAACTCAGAGATCTGCCTGCCTCTGCCTCCTGAGAACTGGGATTAAAGGTGTGCGCCACCACCATCCAGCCCCAGTTTTTGCTGTTTTG
This sequence comes from Peromyscus californicus insignis, assembly GCF_007827085.1. Lineage (NCBI taxonomy): Eukaryota > Metazoa > Chordata > Mammalia > Rodentia > Cricetidae > Peromyscus > Peromyscus californicus. The sequence goes on along the minus strand of NW_026294584.1, from coordinate 159,489,880 downwards.
AGAGGGTCTTGATATGCAGCAGAGAATAACTTTGGATTTCTGTGTAGCTGAAGTTTTCTCCAGTCCTGCCCAGGCCCACGGACCCCACAGCCATTTATAAAATAATCACTCAGAGGCTTATATTAATCAAAACTGCTTGGCTATTAGCTCAGGTCTACCACTGACTAGCTCTTCATTTAAACTTAGCCCATTTCTGTTAATTTGTATGTTGCCACGTGTTCCTTGGCTTTACCTTGTGCCATTACATGCTGGTGCCTGGACAGCAGGCTTGCATCTCCTGACTCAGCCTTCCACTTCCCAGAATCCTCCTTATCTGTTTATCCCACCTATCCTTCCTGCCTGGCTACTGACCAATCAGCATTTTATTTATCAACCAATCAGAGCAGCACATTCACAGCATACAGAGCATCCCACAGCACTCCTGATCTACCAAGTGCTGAGACTAAGGCATGTGTGAGCATGCCCAGTTCCAAATTTACTTTTTTTTTTTTTTTTTTTTTTTTTGGTTTTTCGAGACAGGGTTTCTCTGTGTAGCTTTGCGCCTCTCCTGGAACTCACTTGGTAGCCCAGGCTGGCCTCGAACTCACAGAGATCCGCCTGGCTCTGCCTCCCGAGTGCTGGGATTAAAGGCGTGCGCCACCACCGCCCGGCTCCAAATTTACTTTTAATTCATATGAATTGCTTAGGGATTTTCCAACACTGTAGAGGTACAAGAGATGTTTCTCCTGGGGTTTCTCACAACAGATGTTTCTTCATTCCTTGAAGAATCTCACAGAAATGACTAATTTGAAAAAACCCTATTTACCTTTATAAGGAAACAAATACACCCAACGCTCCTTCGGATAACTTGAGAGGGAGGCGATGCAGACCAGAGACAGGCAAGAGGCAAACACAGTGGGCTAGAATCACAGGTAGGCTCTTGCCATCCCACACTGATGATGGCAGCCTGAATCCTCAGGTAAACCCGAACTGGCCGAACAATTAAGGCAGTGCTTCCAAGACTGTCCTCACTGCTGACCCAAATGCAGGTTTTGGTATTTACAAAACCACCCCCTGGGTTTTGAAATTCTTTAGAACTCAGGGCTTAGCCAGTTATCCTTCAGGAAAAGGATATAGGTTGACATGGCCCAAGGACGATGATGTGCTTGAGTCCCGAAGCTCAGAGTGCTGAGCACAGGTCCTCTCTCAGGAGTCAGGCCACACCACTCTCCCAACGTCACTGTGTGACAGCTGCATGGACAGTCCCATCAATGTCCAAGAGTTTTGTTGATTTTTTTTTCTTGAGAGTGTCTCCTGTAGCCCATGTTGACCTTGACTTTGCGCACGCCAGGATTACAGTTGTAGTCTACCGTACCTGGCTATCCAAAGTGCTTACTGTGCCTCTATCACAGGAAGGCCGTCAGTTACCCAATCACAGCTTCCAGCTGTATGACCCAGAGGCCCACCCTGAATCAGTGCTGGCTCCTCAGACCCTCTGAGGCTAGCTCCTGCCTTAGACAAAGATTCTCCTATGAGGATAACACACACTAAGGCCAAAGACAAAGTCAAGTTCTCCATCACAGACTGGATACCCCTACTTTTATCAGTACTGCACCAGCAGACAGCCCTATGGAATTATACCTCACCAGCGCCCTGATGTCCATCTCAGCCCTACCTTAGCCATACTCTATACCTTCTTTCCTTCACTCCAAAAGTGGTGACATGCCTTTAAAAAAATTAGGGGGCTAAAGAGATGACTCAGTGGTTAAGAGCATAAACTGCTCTTGTAGAGGATCTGAGTTCAGTGCCAGGACCCATGTCCAGGGGTCTGATGTCTCTAGTCTCCCTGGGCACCTGCACTCACATGCACATACCAGTCACATACATAGACATACAGTTAAAAATAAAAACTCACCTGCCTCCTTAGCTTTCTGAGTACTAGAAACACAGATGTAGGCCCTCCAGTACCAAAGATAGACTCCTTCAAATATATGCTCTCCACATAATAGAAAAGTTCATTTATATCTCTGGCTTTTCATTCACATCTCTATGAAATGACACACACACCCCCCCCCCCCCCCCCGTGCCACACACACCCCTCTCAGTTAGGCTCAAAGCTCTATTTTTGTTCTTTACAATTTGTCTTTTTGGTCTAATTCCAAAGCCTAGTTTCATTTTCCACAAATGTTTAGTGACTTCCAGATCCACTTGAAAATACTGGACTGCATCTGGGGGATGAGGCTCAGTGGCAGTGTGAGCTGAGCATGAGTAAGGCCCTGGGTTCAAGCCCACTCACTACAAAACAACCCACCCCAAGACTCAACTGCAGTGCCCTGCAGTCAACCTGTCACTGCTCCTTGTCCTGCCCTTGTCTTTTTCTGCACTACTGCACTATAGGGGCAGGTGGCCGGAGGAGCCGAGGGAAGGCTATGGGCAGGTCTCCACGTGTCTTTCCTGCCAGCGGGGCTTGGAACCAGCTCTAGAGGCAGAGAGTAGATGCTGATCAGAGCTGAGGCAACATCAAACGGCCACCAGAAGGAACTGGACCAATTTCAGACTGCAGGACAGGCAGCTGCAGGTGGGTCCCATGGCCAGTCACTGTTTCCACACAGAACCTCCAATCCTCTACTTACACAAGCCTAAATCAGGAAGCGGCCAACAATCTGGATGCGCAGTTTTTGCCATGATGGCTTCACAACCTTCAGGATTGTCACTTTATTTTCTGTTCTCATAACGAAACCCGATTTACATCAGTGTTGGTGTTTTGTTGCGTCCACCGAGGGTATGCAGTTGTGCAAAGCAAACTGGAAAGGCCAATAACAAAGGGATAGCTACCTGCAAGTTTCCTGTCTGCTGTTAAATGACGTCTATATGGCAGAGCAGTGCATGTACAGAGCTGGAGCAGTCATGAGTAACACGGTTGCCTAGCTGCTGTCTGTGGAAGAGTGCAGCCCTCCTTGAGGCTGGCCACTGAGGGGCACTGAGCGTTTGGTCAGGTGCTGGGCCAGGTTTCCTCAGTAACCAAAGACACCGATCACAAGCAACCAGGAAACACCAACAGCAGAGAGACAGTTATGTTCATGTAAGCAGAGAGGACTAGAGTGGCCGTGTAGAACTAAAGCGAGAACACTTTAGAGAAAGCACAGCCTGCTGCAGGCGTCACCACCCTCGGGTAAACCAGAAAGCCCCAAAAGCACACTGCAGAGCTCAGGCGTCTGAAGGGGGCAACGTTAACTGACAACAGACAATATTCTTAAATATTTCCCATTTATATCAAATTGGTGACTAAAAACATCATAAAAGTGATACAGCAGACTTCTAGTTCCGACTTCACGCCAGATTCAACAGTCTCTTCACAGACTCTTTGTACTGCGTGAGGCTCGCCTCGCTCTCGCCCTCATTCTTGAGTCGAACAACACACTTCTGGTAATCTTCGACCTCTCTGGTCCCCAGCAGCTCTTCCCTGCTCGGAGCCACACTGCTCTCAGAGGCTCTCATCTGCAGCAGAGTTTGGAGAACATTTTTCTCTGAGGAGCTATTTTCCCACACATACTCTTCCATGTCTTCCTCAGTCTTATTTTTTTCCCATTCTTCAGTTTTCTGAAAGAAAAAGAAAAGTTCAGAACTCCAGGAAATGTTATCAAAAGACAGTTCCTTTGTTTGTTGGTTTTGGGGAAAGAATGTTACAGTATGTTCAAGGTCCCATCTATACTATGAACCGAGAGTCCTGCATGGCACCGCTGCCCATGGCCAGCCTTAAGGGCTGCACTCTCCCATGGACACCAGCTCTAGCTTCTTATATGCACTGCTCTGCCTCACACACCTATCAGACAGAAAGCTCTCTTGCAGGTGCCTAGTCCTAGGTTACCAGCGGTATCCCTTAGGTGAGCCTCTGCTCTGCTGCTGTCCTGGAGTGCAGGCAGTGGGACAGGCCTGCTGGGCCTAACCCACAGCACATCAGTATTTTACACTCGATCAGGTGTCGTGTTGACTAGTCTGGCTTCAGACTCCCCATGTAGCTTCGGATGGCCTTGAACTTTTGATCTTCCTGCTTCTGCGTCCCAGGAGTAGGGATTACAGATGTTTGATGCCACACCCCCTGATATTTCACATTTCTTTTTTTTTTTTTTTTTTTTTTTTTTTTTTTTTAAAGATTTATTTATTTAGTATACAGCATGTATGACTGCTGGCCAGAAGAGGGCACCAGATCACGTTACAGATGGTTGTGAGCCACCATGTGGTTGCTGGGAATTGAACTCAGGACCTCTGGAAGAGTAGTCAGTGCTCTGGAAGAGTAGTCAGTGCTCTTAACCTCTGAGCCATCTCTCCAGCCCCATATATTTCACATTTCTAATGTTAAAAATAATGAACTGATAGAAGTATTATCTTTCTAAGATGTGGGAATGACAGGGAAGATAAAGCACCATGATAATTAAATCAGGAACATATCTGGAGGCATAGTTTTTTTTTTGTTTTTTTTGTTTTTTTTTTTGGTTTTTCAAGACAGGGTTTCTCTGTGTAGCTTTGCGCCTTTTCCTGGAACTCACTTGGTAGCCCAGGCTGGCCTCGAACTCACAGAGATCCGCCTGGTTCTGCCTCCCGAGTGCTGGGATTAAAGGCGTGCGCCACCACCGCCCGGCTTGGAGGCATAGTTTTACTTTGATAGAGGAAACCATGAAGGGGGGGATGTATACAGATGCACACACAGCTTTTGCTTTGATAAAGGAAATCCTGAAGGGGGGATGTATACGGATGCACACACAGCTTTTGCTTTGATGACAGAGGAAATCCTGAAGGGGGGGATATATACAGATGCACACACAGCTTTTGCTTTGATAGAGGAAATCCTGAAGGGGGGGATGTATACGGATGCACACACAGTTTTTGTTTTGATGATAGAGGAAATCCTGAAGGGGGGGATGTATACGGATGCACACACAGCTTTTGCTTTTTGTCATAATAGCTTCATATCCTCTAAACTTGCTTTGCTGTTATTTTTATCTTCTGTTCTTGCATTATTAGTTCTGGTGCCTTGTTGCCATGTCACCTAAGGCACACTGCAATGCAAACAACGCCGACTGGAAAGGCTGCTCATAAATGGCACCAAGAAGCCACAGTAGGCCAGGCGTGGTTGTGTCCACCTTTAACCCCACACTCAGGAGGTGAGATAGGCCAGCCCAGGCTACATAGTGAGACCACATCGAAAAACAACAACAGAAGCTACTCCAACACCCTCCAGACTTTCTCAAAGATACAAAGGCAGTACTTTTTTTTTTTTTTTTTAATGAAGCACATCCCTTTGGAATATTCTCTATTTAAGAAGCACAAATACAAAATCTTACAAAAGCTTTTTTTTTTTTAAAAGCAAACTTCATTGTCTCTTCCTTCTTTAGTTTTTCTCTCTGGCCTTGAACTTGCAAACTATTCTTAGGTGGCCAACTGCTGGGATATGAGTGTGTGCTGTCCCATCTAGCTACAGCTGCTACTTTAAAACAAGATGGAGCAGGTCACAGCAAGTGCAAGTGAAGAAAACCAGGTACACAGCCCCGCTGCAGTAGGGACACCGCAGATTATGGAATCCACGAGGACTACGTGAATGAGAACTCCTGGCTGCAAGAACACAGAAAAGTCCTTCTGAACAATCACTGGCACTTTCTTCCTTGGAACATTTTCTGATTCTGCACATTAAGAGTGGAGTTTGCTTTATTCAAAGGGACTCTGACACTGAGGTATGAGCCAGGGCTTGCAAGACAGACCAGAATTTGGGAAGCTACATGAAGAACTGGCTTTGGTTCTGGGCTGCTTATAGGAAGCTGCAAGTCAGGCCAGGATTCTAAAAAGCACAGTGAGATCTCCTATAATCTCACGGTGCTGAGGACACAGAGTCCTGGGAGGAGAGCACCCTTCCCAGGCTGCTGGATCATGAAGCTGTAAGGGGCTCGCCATTACCAACCCAGACCTCAAACTTCTGAGGGAACAGACAGCCATCCTCCCCACATGAGAAGGCACTTACCCAAGACTGGGTGCTATGATGAAGAGAAGGGACAAACAGAGGTAAACTAAATCATGAAAACTGCATCCCAGCTAAGACCAATTCAATCAGAATGAATATGACAAGCCTGGGCTGCTGCCTGCTTATGGAGATAAGGAAATCCCTTCCGATAGACACTATCAACTGGAGTTGCTATGGGCTTATGGAAAACACAACTTGAGGAGGGTGCAGTAGTAAAGGACAAGCCTATGATCTTACCTGCTCAGAAATCTATGAATTGTGAGTAAAAGGCCAAGGCCAGCTTGGGCTCACAGACAAATCTTATCTCAAAACAATGAAAGGGTTGGAGAGGTGGCTCAGTGGTTAAGGACATACACAGCTCTTCTAGAGGACCCAAGTTTGGTTCTCAGTACCCACATACAGGAGCTCACAAGTGCCTGAAACGCAACTCCAGGGAACATGGCACCGTCCTCTGGTCTGTGAGGGCCTTGCATTTATGTGCACATACCCGTACACACAGACAACCCATACACAACTGAAGATAAAATAAATCTTTTTTTTAAATGAAAGAAAAGACAATATTTAGCATGCAATAAACGAAGATGCAAATATAAACAAAATGTCGTTAATAACCATAGGACACGCACTGGATGGCCTCAAACTCACAGCTATCCACCTGGCTCAGTTCAGGGGATCTGATGCCTCTGACCCTGTAGGTATGGCACTCATTTGCACATACCCACCCTCCCCCTGGCCCACCCTGAATGCTTACACACACACACACTCACACACACACTCCTCTCTCCCTGACCGACCACACCTCTGAAGCAGCAACTTTCCATTCACCTTCCCAGTTGGCTCCATCATCCATTGACTCCTTCATTCAATAAATCTATGAACCACCTGCTGCGCCAGGCACTGGGCCCTCCTGGAGCCTCAGCCCAATGAGAGGCCTGACGTTGAGCAGGTGCCCGCTGCAGAGCAGAATCCCAGCAGGGATACGGACTCATAAAGGTCCCACACAAGCTCAGCAGTCAAGGGAGAGATCAGGGCCAGGCAGGGCCAAGCAGCACGGACACAGCCAGATGGCCACCAGGAGACTCACTGCACGCCACGCACTGTTGTAGAGTCCAACATTATTAACTCACTGACCTCTCACATAACCCTGTGAGTTACAACTATTATCATCTGTTTTACAGACCAGCAAACTCAAGTCCAGAGCAATTAAATAATTTGCCCAAAACCACAATGGGCCTCAGTGGTGGAACAGCATGTTCTAAGGAACACAGAGACCTGGTGAGAAGAATCTCAGGGCAAAAGGATAACTTGATTTGAACCTAATATCCTTCTCCTCTGTAAGCACAAATTTAATACAAAGAACATGCTATCTAGTTAATGCAACAGTCAGCACCCTCTGCAGCAACAGAAGTAACTGCCTCCTACACACAGATCTGCCACCTCCTGCCACTGTATTCACAGCTCTCTGACAAGGACATGAGTCATAGTAATATTCCACTATTCACGATGACAAGGACGCTGTTGTCCTACGGAGGAAAAACAGTTTAACCACTAAAACAACTAGGCTGGCAAGACAGCTCAATAGGTGAAGGCACTTGCTGCCAAGCCATGCCTGATGACCCAGTTCAGTCGCTGGGACCCACGTGGAAGGAAGAGCTGACTCCCACAGGTTGTCCTTCGACTTCCACACAGCACTATGATATGTGTGCCCCCCCCTCCAAACACACACAATAAACACTGTAATTTATATAGCTACAAAATAGGGAATTTGAAAAAAAAATTCTTAAAAGAAGTAAAAAAAAAAAAATCCTGCCAATTATTTCAGCTGTCAAGGCTAAATTTTAACTGCATACATCAAGGAGTTCAAATTAGTTTGGACCAGTTTTAAAAGCATTTCACTGAGTACTGTGTGCCAGATACTGTACTACATACTAGGGAAACAGATGAGTGAAAAACTGTCCTTGTCCACTGTAGTTGGACCGTTTGGTCAGAACCGCCAGCTCCTCAGTAATGACACAGAGACTTATTAATTATAAAAGCTTGGCCATAGCTTAGGCTTGTTACTAACTACCTCTTAAACTTTAATCAACCCATTTCTGTTAATCTATATATTGCCACATGGCTTGAGGCTTTACCTGTCCTCCAGTATGTCTTGCTCCCTCTGGGTCACTTGGTGACCCTACTTTTCTTCTTCACAGCATCCTCTTGGCTGTCCTGCTATACCTCCTGCCTAGCTAATGGCTGTTCAGCTTTTTATTAAACCAATCCCAGTGACATGTCTTTACACAGTGTAAAGATTATTTCACAACAACCCCCAATGAGGCAGATATGTGCACAGGTACTAAACATGAGAGAATGTCAACCGAGGAAGGAAGGAAGGTATCAGGGAACATCCAGGAGTGGTGTCATCCTTGTATTAAAGGTCTCACATACATCTGAAAGGTTGACCAATAATGCAGAAGGACACATGCAAAGTCACAACACATGGGGACTGCAGTGGCTTCACACCCGGCTGACTAGAGCACACAGCCCATACTCCCAAGTGGCCAGGAATGAAGAGGCATACTCTGTGAAGGACACACTGGAGTCAGACTCGACATGAAGCTGGGAAACCCAGGGTATTATGAAGGAGACAAGGACAAAATGGAAGGCAGTGGTGGGACCAGTCAGGAGGCTGCGACAGTGACTCGGGTGAAGGACAAGAAGATGCTCACTGGAGCAGCAGCAGAAGGAAGGAGGGAAACAGCTCAACAGATATTTCCATCAGAACAGGAAAGATCTGGTAATGTACTAGATACAGGAAGAAAAGAATGGATAACTCTCAGATGTTTTATTTCAGCCCTTGGGAGGAAAGGGAAGCAAGGCTTAGCTCAGGTAAGGTGGAGGAAAGGTCTTGCCTCTAGGTAACATTGCTGCTTCCACCTGATGTCCAAATTCCTGTGTTACAAACATCTCCATCCTTCTGCTCACACTTGTCAGGCACAAAAACTGTCTTCAGAGAGGCTAACCTTCTAATTAGTTTCCTCTTTAACAATTATGAGATAATTAACAGTCAGGTTCTTCATCAGAAGTGCTGCAGAGCCTCTGGATCTGTGCTACAGACGGACCCTGAAGCTGCAGGACTCCACAGGTGCGGGGACACAAGCCTGGCTGGCAGTGGGCATGGACCCAGGTGACTCTTGATTCCTCAGCTACTGACTCTGAGAAGACAGGAACAGCACAGGTCAGGTTTTATTTCAGCTCTGATTGTTGACTATTCTGGAAGTCAAAGCTGGACAAACTAAAGCACACACTGCTGTGACAAAAGGAACTCAGCAGCAGTTCAGGCTGTGCTCCTTTGCTGATAATCTCAGTGACCTTGGGCACCTCTGCTATAGGTCAAAATTTCACAGCATAAAAAACAGATTGTAAGGGGAGAGGCGGGGGTGGGGCGGGGGAGACTGGGAAGAGGGATGGGGGGGGGTTAGGGGTTGGTATGTAAAATGAAAAAAAAATTTTTAAAGAAAAAAAAATAGATTGTAATAAAACAGCCTTCCATCCTTGATTTTCAGGGTAAAAAGGGTGACCCGCACTAAATGCTCTGCACTAAAACAGGAAAAGAAAAAAAAAAAGATTGATTTGAAATACTTTCAAAACTTCCTGGCTGACTCCTTTGTTAGCCCAAAGGGCTCACTGGAGACAGTGGGGGTTGATGGTGGGAGGGGCAAGGGAGGGGAAGAGGGAGAGGGCTTGGGTATTAAGATCACATATCACCTTTTCTAATCAACAACAGAACTGACTGGGAAGATGCTGACTGCTGACAGTGAGCCCAACACCTAGGAGAGGAAATCATAGGCGAGCACCAGGTCCAGCATTAGACCTGGCTCTGCTCTTGGGAGGCTGGGAAAAGGAAGGCATCCCGAAGAACAGATGCTTCATCACCCAGCCAGCTGGCATCTTTGCCACAGGATCCACTTCTTATAGGACTCTCTTTCCAAGTCAAGGGTTGTGCTGAGGCTAAACTAATCAACAGGTCTGTAGGGAGACTCCAGCCCTGACGCTACGTGAGAGAAGAGCTGGCAAGCAACTGCACCTGTCAGCAGACCTCCTCTGGTTTGCATGCCTCTATTTCAACCAAGACTTCATTTTTATCGGAAGTATTTACTGTAAGGTCCCCTTTAAAGTGAACTCTCTTGACGAGTATAAACCGATCTAACTTTGGGTTGAGGTTGTAGTTCAGCTATCAGGAGAAGGGTCTGTGCTTGCTCCAACACCTCATGCAAACTTCAACTTAGAGACGCCATGATTTTTAAAGTCAGGCTTTTTTCCTTTGCAATAAGACCATCATGATAGCTAGGGAAAGAGCCTAGCAGGAGAACCCTTGCCTAGTTTTCAGGAAGCCCCACGCTCAATGCCCAGTATTTAGACACACAACTGTAGTAAGGTGAACGCCAATCAAAACCCACGTTTAATTGTTAAAAAGGAGCCTTTGTAGCAGTTCAGCGTCAGAGCCCCCGAGGGCCTCTGGTGCCAGCCCCCACCTCCAAACCTCCCCTGGCCCTGTGCTGGCACTCGCCTGCCTCTGTGCAAGTCCTCCAGTCCTCCTTCCCCTGTGGAGAGCTAACACACATCACACTGCACAGGGGAACAGCAGGTTCTGCAGCCAGTCAGACTGAGCAGATCGCACGCTCTAGCCTGGCTTCAGTATACAGAGCTCTGTCAAGTTAAATACAGGCTGTTTAGAGGAATTTGTAATAATGGTACTTGAAACTCTAAGAAAAAAAAGTTTCACTTTAATATTTTTAACTGTTTACTGCAGTTCCTGAGAGTTCATAATTTGCTAGATATTATAAAAAATTCTGTTTAGAAGGAAACCTAGTATCAGAGCCTAGACAGCTTACACATGGCTTTTGATGCTTAGAACGATGACCCATGTAGGCAGTCACAGAACCAAGGCTAGCATCCAAGTCCGCATGGTCCCGCATGCTGAAGGCTGACTCACAGCTCATCGAACTGAACACTGACACAAGGTTAGCATATCCGAGGACACTGGTCTAGCAAACACCCACCTCCCATCACTGCCAGCACTCAAGAATGTGAAGCGCCGGCCTCGGGTCCTAAAGCCATGCTTTGTGACGTCTATACTGACTGAAGATAATTGACACTGCTATAGTTAACTTGCTTTGACTGCTAGGCAGCAAACACTCTTACACTAAGTCTAGATGAACACTTTTCCAGAAGTGGCCTCCATAGAAACTCTAAAAAGCCAAAGGACATTCATATCTGCACACCAAGTGTTCAGAGGCCAGCCCACTGAGAATAAAGCAGTGGACTGGGCAGGGGCTCTGAACACTGGCTCAAACACCAGGTGGCAACATCCGTTTCAAGTATGAATTCCAAGCTTGGTGAAGGAGAAATAATTCAGTAAAACCCCATCCTAGAGCCCTACAAAGCTCTGTGGCTCATTGGTACCTGTGTCTTCACTGATGCAGTCTGTTCAGGAAGGATCGAGGGCCAATTTTCATGTAGGAATTCTCTAATTACAGCAGTTTAAGACAGTTGTGTGTGGTACTTACTCTGGCATCAAAGTAATTAGTGTGAAAGATGAAAGGCGTGAGTCCAGAGTACAGCCTTGCTGGATTCTGTGTCACAGAACCACAGAAAGAATCTGGGAAGTCAACTGTCACTGAATTTGTTTATGCCTGTCATTTCCTCTGGCGAATTCACTTTACAGGCAGCTGGCAACGTAAGAGACTCCAAACTGGCTGGTTTTTATTGTTTGTTATTAACTCTTTCGACAGCAGCTATGGACCTGCAGCTAATTCAAACATGTTCTTGGTTCAAAGGGAACTTAATTATCTCAAGTCAAGGGCAGTTCTCAATCAATCGACAGGAAAGAGATTAACTGCTACCATGATGACATTCCGAAAGCCAGGATATAAAACACAGATGAATCATGGGAGAGAACCCTGCAGAAGAAGAGAGCCGGAGGCTGTTTTGTTACTAATCTTGAAATAAAGCTTTGTTTTCCTTCCACTTGCCACTCACTGTGTTAAACCTGATCATTGTTAGTAACAATGAAAATGTAATAAGCAGTCTGAAAACAGCTGCATGTGTTAACCGATCATCCCTGAGGGCTGCCACTAACACACAGGGAGATGCTTCTCTCCTGGGTCCCCACTAAGGGTCAACACAGGGAACCCTGCCCCACTGAGAAGTCACCATATCTCTGGATGAATCCATTAGAAAGCTCATTCGGTGGACTGGTGGCTTTTCCCCCATTACTTCCACTCTGCCATATCTAAGAGCAGGGCATGGCAGGAACACTGTCCTGAGACTGGCCAAATGAATCACCTCACGGTCTTCACACACATTTTATCCACGCTTGCAGTACATCACATATGTCCTTGCCCCCCTACACACACACACACACACACACACACACACACACACACACACACACTTACCCAAGACTCGTGGTACAGGACTGTGAGGAGATACAGCGCATAGTCATAGTTCTGCCTCTTCAAAGGGCATCTTTAAGAAGAGAACAGGTCAAAGTTTCAGCATACAGATAATTCATAAGACATTCTAAGACAACAGGTAGCATTCTTTGAACTTTATCTGCCTTAGGAAAATTCTGCGCTTAGAATACTCAGGATAGCTAGACTTGGCGGCACACGTGGGAGGCAAAGGTGGATGGATCTCTGTGAGTCTGAGGCCATCCTGGTCTACACAGTGAGTTCTAGGCCAGTCAGGACAACATAGTGAGACCCTGTCTTGAAAAGAGAGAGAATGAGAATATTCAGGATATTAAATACTGTTATTTCTATCTTTGCTTTCATCATTAATGGAGTTATTTGAGCTTAGTAGCATTAAGCGACTTTGAATACGATATGCCCAAGACATTCTCTTTATCATTTCAGTGCTTCGAGCCATGTGGACAGCACAAGCTTATCTAACGAGTCCATTTAAAAAGCAGGACAGACAGACAAGGCTGGAGAGACAGCCGAGTCGGTAAGAGCACTGGCTGCTGGTGCAGAGGACCTGGGTTCGGGTCCCAGTATTCACATGGCAGCTCACAAAGCCATCTGTAATTTCAGTTCTAGGGGATCTGATACCCTCTTCTGGCCTCTATGGCCACTGTATGTACATGGTATACACGCAGGCAAAACATTCATATACATAAAATAGAAATAAATCTTTTTTTGCAAGAGCAGATGCTGACTCTTTCAAAAATGAGCTGTACTATGTGTCTATTGCTGCTATTTTAAAATCGAACTAAGACCCCAGTATTAAGTGAAACTTCCTATGAGAATGACATGTGATACTTTTAGAATAAGATAGAAAAAGTAACAAATGCCTCTAATCACTTAAAGTATAAAATAAAAGCATCACATGGCTTATTAAAAAGCATCACATGGCTTATAAAAAAGCATCACATGGCTTATAAAAAAGCATCACATGGCTTATAAAAAAGCATCACATGGCTTTTAACTCTACATAGTTGCCAGCATAAATCATATAACTAGATAAATGATAGGTACTATCATTGACAGTAAAAGCAGCATTATCAGATGGTGCACATGCACACACAGTTGCACACACACACACAGAGGCACACACAACAAAGGCACAGACACACAGAGAGATAGACACACACAACGAAGAACACTAGTCCGCAAAGTTCCACCCACCTGTCTGTGGTGATAGTGAGCACATCAGTTGTCTTGCAATACCTCTCTCCTACAAGTTTAATAAGTTTCTTCTTTGCATGGTTGTCTAAATTCAAACTGGAAAGTTTAACCTTAAAAATACAAGAAAAAATATGTAAAAAAAAATCATATAATTTGTTTAATGAAGAAAAGCAGAGCTATTTAAATCAACATTAAACTCAAAAAACAAAACTTCCCCAACTTCTCTGTATGCAGTTAGCAGTCAGCAAAGCGCACAGGCCCAACCTTACTCTTGGAAAGTGGAAAAGCAAAGTGAAAACACAGTTTGGAGCTCTTGCAAAGTGCTGGCGCTTGCAGCTTCCCTGCGGGATCCACACAAAGCTTATGAGAAGCGCTGACAGAAACCCCATCACTGTCAGTAACTGGACACCGGAAGTAAGAGGTTGCTGAAACAGCACAGACCCAAGCACTCCCAACCACTCCACCCTGAGACCATGTTACTGCATCCCTGCAACTGGTTCAGGACGAAAATGACACCCCAACCTAAAGGCTCTAGGAGGCTGGAATATCATACCAGGGAAGAATCAACATTCTTCAGAAGCTAATACTGGCCCCCCGGCTGTTAGGAACTTGTCTACCAGGCTGGCAAAGTGCTTAGTGGCATAAAGCCCTGACTGCCAAGCGTGGGGACCTGAGCTCAATCATCAGACCCCACAGGATAGAAAGAGAAAACAGACTCCTACAAGTTACCCTCTGACCACCACACAAGGACATGGACGGACACACACACACACACACACACACACACACACACACACACACGAATGAATACATTTTTTAAAAAAGATGTGGAGGCCTCCTAGAAAAGTTTTTTCTCCCTCATTCCCCTCACCCCCTTTTGCCCACACTGGGGATGAAGCCACAGTCTGGCACACAAGGCAGGCACTCTGCCACTTGGCTATATTCCTAGCTCAGAACCTTTTCTTTACAGGTGATTCTGTAGCTCAGTGGTGGAGTGTTTGTCCAGCACATGTGCAAGATCTTGAGTACAGTCCCCACTGATGCAAAAAGAGAAATGCTATTTCTGTTTCAACTAGATATATTTAGGATAAATTGAGTTGAATCAGGGTCTTTCCTGGAACTCGCTTTGGAGACCAGGCTGGCCTTGAACTCACAGAGATCCACCTGGCTCTGCCTCCCGAGTGCTGGGATTAAAGGCGTGCGCCACCACCGCCCAGCAAAATGAGCATCTTTTATATTAGGGTATATTGGGTATACCCTAATGAGAATACAGTGGTTTTTTTTTTTAAACACCTATGAAATTATAATATTAAACAATAACATTTAAAATTCCAATTTTTATGCCAATGTTCAAAAAAAGTGGCAGCAATGTTGATTATTGTTGCAATCACTGTTTTAAAATTCATATTCACATTAGTATCTTATATAAAAAGATTTCAGCCAGACACTCTGAAGCTCTTCACAAGTGGCTGTGTGGCACACGCACGCCACCTGCTAGCCCGGAAGGGCACTGCAAATCCTCATCTTTGAGCTGGACCAACACTGACTTCCAGGCCAAGTGCCATTCACAGCCTCTTCCCAAATCCATGTTTTACAAGCTCTGTTTCCACAGTCTTGTGCTGTTAACATTATCCCCAAACAATGCTGCACTTCCAGTCACAGGAGGCTGTAATGTGATGCACTGTCCTCAAATGCCTGTCTATTATCACAAGAACTACACAACACTGAGGAATGTCTCCCACATCTGCAAACACAATGTGACAGAACTGTGGTCCACACATTAGAACTGAGCAGGCTTCTGGGTTTGCCACTTGCTCTGTAACTTCAAGTCACTTTATCTCAGAAAAACTTCGTTTCTCAGGACAACTTAACTCAGGGGATTTCTGCAGGAATGAGACTAACAGAGGGAAGCACTTTAAAAGTCAAGTCTTACACAAACACAAAGTCCCTGATTCTAAATGTTTATGACTATGGAGAAAAACATAACACGTACTCTGCAGTTTTACACTGTGGAGGCTGAAGTGTCAGCACAAGTGTAAGGTCTTGCATTCAGACCCATCAGCGGACTGCCTGCAACTCCAGCTCAGGCAGAGAGGGGGAGCTCCTGAGTGGGCTGCCTAGCTGGACTAACTGGGTTGGCAAGCTCTGGGTTCAAATGAGAGGTCCTGCCTCAATTAATGAATAAGGTGGAGGGTAACCCAAGATGATTCCTGACTCGAGCACAGGACCTCCAAACATACTTACATAGACATGCACTCACTCACACATACATGAGCCCACAAACAAACATACACACAAGCACACATACACAGAAACAAGCATACACACAAACACACACAAAAACAAGCATACACACACAAACATACACAGAAAGCATACAAACATGCACAAACACACATGTACATACACGCACACATAGAAAGCACATGCACACACCAGAGTCACAGAAAAACAGGCATACATATATGTTCACATGCCACACACACTCATTGGTTTGGATGTGAAGTGTCCCCACAGGCTCGAGTGTCTGAATATTTTGTTCACAGGTGGTGTGCTGTCTGAAGACATCGAAGAACCTTTGGGAAATGGTTGGAACCTTGGGTCTGGCTGGAGGAATCGGGGAGCTGGGAGGACAGCCCCCATGTTACGGCCTGGCTCCACTTCCGGGCCAAGCTCTCTGCTTGCAGATCCAGAGAGACGAGAAGCAGCCCCATGCTCCTGTTGTCTTGGACAGGGGCTCCCGCTGCCATCTTTCCCCACCGTGAAACAGCTAGCAGGACAGATCTGCTCTGAACTGCTTCTGTTAGGTCCTTTGTCTCTAATAGGAACCCACGAACAACTACATTATAGGATTTGTTCTTCTCCTTCACCACACTCTTTAGTTTAACCCAGAATTCATGTAAAGGTGGGAGGAGAGAACCAACTCCACAACACACAACTAACGATTGCTTAATAACAGTTACGATGTTTATTCCTATGAAATGCAATCATCAGATTACAAAGCACACACAATACCACCCCATTAAACACAATAGGCTGCATGAGCAGTAAAAATGCATTCGTTTTATAATCAGATACAAAATGCACTTAAAATACACCTAATGACAGTCACAGTGTTCAAAATGCTCTTACCCTTAATGTTACCACTCGTGCTTTGGGGTTTCGAATAGACGGTCCTGACGACACATAATCCGCTGTGTCAATCTCAATTGGAAAATGCTTTTCACACTTCTCATCACTGTCTAGTGCAGCTGGCCACTCAGTGCAGAAATCTGAGATGATAAAAAGTTATCTCATTTGTAGCTCTGTAAGTGATGCCCACTGTAACATGGGCCAGCAGACAAGATAGTCATTGGTAGAGTCTGGAGTCACAGAAGTCAAGCACAGGCTCTCCTCTGCACTGGACATGCATGTTGCTATTCCTCACCCCTTTCTTCTATGGTCCATCCTAACCTGAGAATGTTAGCTTTGGTGGGAGCAGGGATGCTGGGATATGGCTGGGGGCGCTTACCATGCCCACAGCCCAGTCCTCAGCACTGAAACTGAGTACACTATCTTGATGGACGTGCCAGGCTCTGCGAGCAGCTGCTGTTTAACTCTTCTTTCCCAACAACAGGCAGACAGCTCAGTGCCCAGAGTTCACTGCTAACTTATCCCCAAACCAACATGACTAGACAAGATCAACTGACAGGAACTGAGACCCGGAGGAGCTAAGTCCTGCCAACATTCTTCCCGAAACCAACTTACATCATCGTTAAGAGGGTCCCCACACCAATTCCTGCTCTACCATGTGACCCCGATGAGCCAGTGTGGTAAAATGGAAAACACAAACAGCTTGTCCTCATCTTAAGGGAAGATACCCCAGACAGAAGGTCGGTCTGGGTCTGAGATCTAGACCACAGTCCTTTCCCAAGCACTTATGGACAGGGCTCTCTCATTCCCCGAGCAGAGGTATAAACTCAGATCCCAATTTGTTGATGGGGAGTGGCTGCCAGCTTCCCACAGTTATTAGTATCTGATTTCACATTGCCTGACTCCTGCCAAGTCTCTGTGGACAGGGCTTTTAGCTGAGGATGAGGATTTCTCATACTGGGGGCGCTTCTCAGTCCTTGAAGAGCTCCACTCTATGAAAAGCAATCGGTTCCTCGGTTATAGGCGGACCTCACAGACCCAGGCTTCCTCTTGCAAAGCACATTGTGAGAGAAGCTGGTCATCATTGTGGACAGATAACATCGGGGACACTGAGAGGCCCTTTGCCTGTGACATTTCCCCAATTCCCCAACAGTAGTACTTTATCTTCCTTTAGGCTTGGTCAGAGTCAGTAAAATGTCACTCTGAGTTACAAAGATTCTCTGACATCAGTGGCTTGTGCTGAGGCAGCAGGAGGTCATGAATTCAAGGCCACCCTGGGCTACATGGGGAGTGCCAGCCAGATTGAGCTACCCTGCGAGACCCTGTCTCAAACAAAACAAAACAACCCCACCCCCAAGATGACAGTCCCTAAAGCCTGTGTTGAGGGAAGGGAGACATCACTGAAATGGATAATACTCTGATATGTGAAGAAGGGAAAAGCAGGGCAGGGTTGACCATCATTTCCACTGTGGACTCAGGCAGCATTCTACACCATGACGCAGGACACCAAGCACTTGTAAGAGACCAGTATGCTTAAGTACACAGACTGTTGGTTTTGCACAGAATATTTTTTCTTTTAAACTGCAAATAAGTCATTTCAATCACCAGATGATAATTATAGTTTTTACATTAAATTACCTAAATTATGTGTCCAAAAATAAAAACGCAGCCAAGGAGAAAGCACATAATAGACCCATTAGCGCCTCATCTGATAGGCACAGCAGTGGGTTGACTTTCAAAAGTCTTGGCTTTTACTTGACTTCTCCACTTGGTAAATTACTAAACTCCTACATTTCACATTTTCCATTTGCAAGTTAGATATAAAATCTCAAGTGACCTACTTTAAAAGAAAACTGAGAAGAAATGATGAAAAACCTTGAGTCTTTTGGAAGATGCAATCTCAAGCCAGAGACGGCAGAAGTGTAATTAAGGAAATAGGAAAATGCTCATTTACGCTCTGTAGGAAACAGTGCTGCCATCCTGAACGTGCTCTTTAGAAGCCTTGATTTCAGTTTAGGAATTAGAGAACTCCTTTATCAAAACAATCGGTTGCTAGAATACAAGCACATCTAAAAATGTTTGACCCCAGGGACCCACACAGTGGAGGGAGGGAACTGAGTCCCGTCAGCTGTCCCTGACCTCCATATGCACACCACGGCAAGCACATGCTCTAACACAACAACACACACACACACACACACAGAATAAATAAAATCTAATTTTAAAATTATTTTGTTAAAAATTAAAAAGATGAAAAATGTAATTTACCATGGTGTACAGGAATGCATTTGTGGACTGGCTTTTACAAGATAAAAACGTGGAATTCAATCTGTGTCAAGTGGGACATCAATTTGGAAGTTGTCAGTCTTAGAAACGTCCTAGCTTTTGTTCTTTTCCTAAAAAGTCAGAACAAGTTTTCTGCGCACCGAAGAGTGCCTGAAAGCATCCTGGTGTTCGCTGATGGCCCTATCTAAAGGTACTAATTGTTCAACTACAGAATCCCCAAGAGCTGTGGATCAGTGCTCGCTTGCGCGCGCGCGCGCGCGCGCGCGCGCACACACACACACACACACACACACACACACACACACACACACACACACAACTACGGGAAGATGTTTGCCTTCACGTCATTGCTGCTGTGGGGAGCGGCATTCCTCTGCAGGCTCATTTGTATGAGCTGGTGGCACTGCTTTGGGAGGCTGTCGAATCTCTAGGAGGTAGGGCCTAACTGGAGGAAATTGGTGTGGGGTTATTGCTCTGCTTCCTGATCTGTCAGACAGTAAGACACTTTACACTCCAGCTGTGTCAGCCAGGAGCCCATAGCCACGCCCTCTCTGCCATGACAGATTAGAACCCCTCACATTGTGAACCCAAACAAATCTTCCTGTAAGATGCTTCAGTAGGGTACTCTGTCATAGTGACGAGAAAATACTAATATTCCATGAGGGAAGGAGAGAGCCACCATGCAGGTGGATGACATATACGCTAATGCCCAAGGAGCAACAGCCGCTGCTTCAAGTCAGCAGATCTAGAACTGGTACAAATAAACACGGTCCTCTGGAAGTAATTACAAGAACTAAGGAATGACTAAAAGATTTTTTCTGGGATAAGAGGCAGGGATGAAATAGCAGGAGGCTTCTACTATTTGATTAACTACATATATGTATCACTTTTAAGTTGTCAATGTTTTAAAACAGTTAACCAGGTCAAATCTGTAATCGTGCACTCTGGAGGAAGAGGCAGGAAGATCACTGCAAGGTGGAGGCCAGTTCTATAGAGCAAGTTTCAGATTAACCTGGGTTACACAGCAAGATCTTGTCTCAAATGAGTGAATGAATGAATGAATGAATAAGTAAATAAATAAATGTTTAAAAACTAAGCTAAGCAACACAGCTGCTGACATGGTAATTTAGGACTTGTCTCACATGGTCAGAGAATGCTGCAGGTACTTAGTAAAGCCAGGTCCAGACACAGAAAACCTCTAAAGGTACAGTATGTTTGAAAATGTGCTTAGATGCTTAAAAAACAAACAAACAAACAAATAAATAAATAAATAAAGGGTACAGTCACAGAAACAAATGAATAGTATAAGTCTTTTTTTTTTTTTTTTTAAAGATTTATTTATTTATTGTGTACACAGTATTCTGCTGGCCCGTATGTCTGCAGGCCAGAAGAGGGCACCAGATCTCATTATAGATGGTTGTGAGCCACCATGTGGTTGCTGGGAATTGAACTCAGGACCTCTGGAAGAGCAGCCAGTGCTCTTAACCTCTGAGCCATCTCTCCAGCCCCGAATAGTATAAGTCTTTAAAGAAAGAATAAAGTAATATAAAAAGAATAAGTCATGTAAAGATGGGAAATACACAGGGTGTCTGGATCCTTATGGTGCTTTGTTGACTTTAAATTTTTTAAAT
This sequence comes from Peromyscus californicus insignis, assembly GCF_007827085.1. Lineage (NCBI taxonomy): Eukaryota > Metazoa > Chordata > Mammalia > Rodentia > Cricetidae > Peromyscus > Peromyscus californicus. The sequence continues at coordinate 159,469,166 of NW_026294584.1, read as the reverse complement.
GATAATGTACAAAAATCATTAGCTGCTGAGAGACAGTGGATTATGGAAACTGATCAATTAAACCCACCTCTATATTTTAAGACTATCTTAACTTCAAAACAGAAGTCAAAAATATATTGTGCTGAGGTAGGGGTTATGCCTTTGTTTCCACAGGGAACAAAAAGTTATGGTTCTCTTCAAAACTAATAAAGATCAGATTTGATTGGGGAAGACTTCTTGAAAATCTTGGCTACAGACATGAAAAAAGAAGCCAAAAAGACTACAGGACAGGTGATGTATATGCTGATCCCTCTACTATGGGAACAGCTCTGAGACTGGACGAGACATGATAAATCTTGTTGGCTACAGAGTCTTCATGACTTATTATTACATGGATAGAGGTTTGGTTATACAGTCCAAACAAACTTATAAAGTTAATAGATGACTTTTACCTGCTCAAACATAAAACAAAAAAATCAACTTTAGCTGACTTGTGCACACCACATTCCATACTTGTGTTAATGCAGATATGTTACCTTTAAAAGTTTGTGTGCTTTCAGGAAAAAAAAGGACCAAACACCAATGAAGACAAGTAGCCTAGCCTCTCAGAATGCCTGCCTCAGTTGCAGTTTCCACAAAAATCTATATCCAGAACAACTTCAAAGCTGCTAGCTGAGATGGTCCAGCCTCACAGACTACTCCAGCCAAGATAAGCTCTACACTTTCCCATCACACAGAGACTAAACAAAAAATACAACTAGCTCTCCTAGGCCTTGACCATTATCTCATTTTTTCAGGGTCTCCTAAAGATGCTATAGTCCTCAGACAACAGAAAGCAGTCTCAAAAACATGATGCCCACATTCCCAAGAGGTGGAATATGTGATTTTTTGATTGTTCATGGATTATGGATGTTTATCATCATTTAGGGGGTTGGTTGAAAGTTGTTGTTGGTCATGGTCAGGAAAAAAAACTGAGCAAAGGAGATTCAGGGATTTCTTTCTGAAGGGAAAATGGGGGGATACAGTATAGAAATGATAGGATAAAAGGAAGGATTGTTGAGTCAACTTTTGAACTAAAAAACAACTACTAGTCTCCACTATTTTACATTGGTGTGAATTTTTATATACTGATACAAATTCAATGTTATTTTTGTTATACTATATATATGTTTCTACTCTTGTTTAAGGTATTGTATCTATGCAGCTCATTTAACAATGGAATGTAAATTTTCAGTCCTTGAAAGCTATTATTATTAACTATTTAGGATAATTAAGAAATACAGGTGAGTAGTTAGTCATCTATAATAATCAAACTTATAGTCATGTTAGGTATGTTTTCAAGGTCAAAGAGAGATATATTCTATATAGACAGATGTTCTTCAAACACTTCTAAGACCTACAGAATATGGCATTTAAAATGTCTTAATAACATAAGGCTTTTCATGACAATGAGACACATCTTCGCTGGCAGCACCAATTTACTTCAAAAAAGGATGATGGACATCAAAGAACCTCTACATGGAGTTTGCTTTCTATGATGCAAAGCTAGCCATTTGGGAAAGAAACTACCCTTGCCTCAATTGCTGACAATATGCTGTCCAAACTGGACAAGCAGGACACAAAAGAAGGTAATTGTCAAACTTTGCCAAAATAGGTAGGATAGTTCTTCAAAATTTCTGATTAACAAAAAAGTCTGTCAGATATTCTAGTCCCCAACGTTGCAGAGGAATCTTAGGTGACTGTCCAGGCAGGCAGGTAGGTGTCTCTGGTTGTTTCTATAGTTTTGGAAGTTGCTTGCTCTGCACTTCCTGTATACTCAGGTAATATTATATCCTTCTCAGGTCTTTGATGAGGTTAAAGAGTAAATAGTTATAGTTACAGTTTTCCTTGTTACCAAATTCAGAAGGGAAACTCACAAAAGAGATGTAAAGTATATAAGTTTGAGAGACATAAAAGCTTAAGTTGTTTATCTAAGAAAATGTTTTGAGGTCTAAAAAGATAAGTTTTGGATTGGTAATATAAGTCAGGATAGAAAGTAAATTGGATACAAAACTTTGACTCACCAAGATAGGATAGATAATGGAATATTTTCTCTAAATTTGCCAAATGCAAATGGACTTGTGAATGTAATTCTTACCTAATTATTGTCCTGTGTTAAGAGCTAAAATTTTCCCTCTTTATTTAGACAAAAAGGGGGAAATGTGGGATATTTGTACACTGTATAAAGATGTATTGGTGTGATTGCTTTAATAAAAAGCCGAACAGCCAATAGCTAGGCAGGAGAGACAGGCAGGACTTCTGATTGCTGGGAAGAAGAAAGGTAGAGTCACCAGCCAGGAGTGGAGGAAGCAGGATGGGCAGCACAAAGTAAAGGTAACCGAATCACGTAAAAGAATGTAGATTAAAAGATAAGGGCTAATTTAAGTTATAAGAAGTAGTTAGGAACAAGTCTAAGCTAAAGCCAAGCTTTCATAATTAAGTCTCTGTGTCATTATTTGCGAGTTGGCAACCCAAAGAAAAATCGGTCTACAATCTGCTTCTGCCACTGAATGTATTAAATATTCACAATGGTGTTTATTTTTAAATGTAGAATGGAATTAGGGTAAAACAGCCTACCATCTGGTGATTTAAAAAAAAATTATGGTTTCACTTTGTTTTTTGTTTTTGTTTTGTCTTATTTGCTAGTTTGGTTTTTTTCAGATTCTGTTAAACTATCCAGGATAGCTTCAAACTGACCATCCTCCTGGCTCAGTCTACTGACCGCCAGGACTATAGTGTGCATAACCACACCTTAGTTTCAACCTCTATTTATTTTTGACGAGTTTACAGTGCTCAGCAAAAAATTATTGATGAAAGGGCTGAGAGGTGGCTCTGCAGTTAAGCACACTGGCTGCTCTTCCAGAAGAACCTAGGTTTAATTCACAGTACCTGATGGTGGCTGACAACCACGTATAACTCCAGTTCCAGGGGATCTGACACCCTCTTCTGGCCTCCGTGAGCACTAGGCACGCACATGGTATACAAATATGCATGCAGGCAAAACACCCACATACAAGACAGTGATAATAATAACAAACATAAACTGCTTACACACCTAACATCTCAAACTACTTACAAATCTTTGTTTAATGGAGAAAGAGGCAGGAGGGTAGCGCCTTCCTGGAGCACTACCACATAACATAAATTTCAGGCCACCCTGGGCTACCTAGCAAAGAAGAACAAGATCCTCTCAACAAAATAAAAGTAAAGGAAAGAGACAGCGACTCAGAACATAAAGTTGTATCTCATTAGACTTAAGATTCTTTGTTTTATGTTAAAATCAGTCCCAAGTTCCCAGAAGAAAACCTACCTTTGAGAGCTTCACAGTGCCTTTTAATCGCCACAGGAGTCAAATGCAGAAAATTCGGGATCTAAAAATAGAGACGTTTCAAAAGGATAAATTACAGCCAAATCTCCCCCTCCCATCCCCCTTTTTTTTGTGAGCTAGAGTCTCGATATATTTCCCAGATATTTTCAAACTCATAGGTTCAAGTGACCTTCCTGCTTCGGCCTCCTGGGTAGCTGGGACTACAGCTACGCCACCATGCCAGCTCTGTCATCAACACACGAACAGGATCATATTCTTAGAAACTAAACCACAGGCCCAACAAATCATGTAAGTAAAGTCCAACAGCTCTTCTACAGCATTGGTTCCAAGCACAGACATCAGTCAGGAAGTAGATTCTATATGATTCAGTTCTGATACATCAGAATCAGATGGCAGTCATTTTATGTCTTACAAGACAGCAGTCACGTTAAAAAAATAAACACTTTCATACATTCTTTATGTCATGTATCTACAGTATTCATGTGCAATTCCATTATAAAAATAAGGCATTCAGGGTGTGTTAGCTTACACTTATAATTCTAGCACCCAGGGAGACTGAGGCAGGAAGTTTGTGAAGTCAAGGTCACTCTGGACTCAAAAGTCCAAAAAACAATAATAATGATTTTTGAATGCATGTAAGGATACCAATCTGTCAATCACACAATCCTCCAAGAAACATGGTATATTATTTTTGCTTTGCACACAACAAACATTTTATAAACTGAATGAACAAAGCTAGCAAATCTCAACTAGATAGTTGATTATATTTATTTATTAATTAATTTTTTGAGAAACAGTCTCCTGTAGCCAAGACTAGCCTGGAACTTGAGATGGACTCCTGATCCTCCTGCCTCAGCCTCCCAAGTGCTGGTATTGCAAGTATGTTCCACCAAACTCAGCTCTTAACTGACCAGTTTAATGAAATTAGGAATACATTCATGCTGACACAGTGAAACATAAAGTCAAAATTTAGGAAAGGTCAAAGAGTTGATTACTTTAAAACCAGTAACGTTTACCAGCATAATTTCTTAAAGCGAATATAAGTGTTTTTTTTAAAAAGACTTATTTTCTTTTTTATGTATGAGTGCTTTGCCTGCATGTGTGTATGTGCACTGTGCATGTCTGGAGCTGGAGGAAGTCAGAAGGTATTGAATCCCTTGAGACTGGAGTTACAGATGGTTGTGAGCTGCCATGTGGAATCAAAACCAGGTCCTCTGGAAGAGCAGCCAATGTTCTTAAGTGCTGAGCCGTCTCTCCAGCCCCTACCAGTATAATTTTTATAATAATGTTAAGCATGTAAAAAGCAATTTATCTTTAATAAATTCATTTGGAAAGAAAAATTAAAAAGCATACTCTAAAAACTATGCCAAGGATCTTGAGTGTTCGTAAGAAAATATTTACTTAAAATCCAGGGGGGCAAAAAAAAAACTATACACTAGGATTATAGGATGGGTGGCATTTTGTTGCTGTTCTCTTGTTTTTGAAACATAAAAATGTAACTCTCAGGATCACAAAAGGAAAACAAGAATAGCTGATGCAGATCAGGCAGTGAGCATGCTCAGTGACACCAGCCCCTACAGTGATGCGACACTCCTCTGTCTGCACTAACTTCCTTCATCTGAAGACCTGTCTATGGTGATATTTTATTTGTGCTGAAATGGGATTTTATTTGTATGTTAATAAATAAAGTTACCTGGGGGTCAGAGCTAATAGCAAGCCACAGCAGAAGTCTGGCAGTGGTAGCACATATCCTTAATCCAATCACATGACAGGCAGATCTCTGTGTGTTCAAGGATACCACCAGCACGGAGACATACGCCTTTAATCTCATTACAACCATAGAAGACCTGGAGGTCTGTATAGACAGGCAGTGACGAGGTCACGTGGTCGGGTTTACAACCAATGAGAAGGCAGAACAGAAAGTCAATAAAGACAGATACACAGGAAGTAGGTCTCTTTCTCAGGGGAAGGACAGCAGCTTGTGGTAAGAAGGCAGTTTTAGTGTCAGCTCTTAGCTACTGCTCTGACCTCTTGGGCTTTTAACTCTGCATTTGGCTCTGTGTTTCTTATTTAATAAGACCGTTACGTCTACACCTGTCTCTATCCATGTCTGCCTGGAATGCTCTCCTAGGCAAGTCTCACTGAACTGCTGGGTATAGCAGCTCCTTGTCCAGTTCTGTCCCTCCTCCTCACAACAAACTTTTAGAACTCTAGCACATGGCACATGTAAATAGGAACAGAAGATACACAGTGAAGTTGAGGCCACTCTGGGCTATGACTTGCCTCAAAAACGAAAATCAAATAATCAGTGTGGAATCTGTACTTTCTGATTCTCAGTAGCAGTTTATTTTGCCCTCCTTAGTTCTACTTGAAGGATACAAAAGAAAAGGCCACAGAGAAGCCACAGGATTGATCAATCTTTATTAAATGCCTAAGACTCTGAGTCTTCTTTACCACAAACAGCATCCATTATTACCTGAAAAAAGATCTAAAACATAATAAGCTGCTCTCTACTGGACCCTTAACATTAAGGAAGGGTGGGGTTGGGGGACGAGCACTCACCTGCTGTGAAATAATCCTTTTGCATACTGTGAAGATGTTTTACTCTCATTGGTTTAATAAAGAGCTAACTGGCCAATAGTAAGTCAGAAAGAAGTTGGGGGGAGAGCCAGACTGAAAAAATACTAAGAAGGAAGGCGGAATCACCAGCCAGATGCAGAGGAAGCAGGAGATGAACATGCTGTGCTGAAAAAGGTACCACCATGTGGTAGAGCGTAGATAAGAAATATGGGTTAATTTAAGTTGAAAGAGCTAGTTAGTAACAAGCCTAAGCTATCAGTTGAGAATTTATAACTAATAATAAGTCTCTGTGTGGTTATTTGGGAGCTGGCTGGTGGGACAGAGAAGTCCACCTACAAATGGTGCTTAAAGTCTGGCAACATAGATCCACATAAAATCTGAGAAAGCTTAAGAAAAGGTTCCAAACACACAAAATGAGGCCAAACATTGCTTCCTAGTCTCACAGTCTTATGCCAGCCCCAGTACAGAAACAAGTCTCCCAGCAGCTGCCTGCGGGATGGAGCCAGATGCTAGCACCATACACTAAGCTGGGCTGCGCCAGCAGCTGACATTGTAGCTTAAGATTCGTCTCATGTGATCAGAGAACACAACAGATGCTCAAAAGACAGATCCAGGCAAAAGAAACCTCTAAACAGGTTACAGTGCATTTAAAAATGTACACAGGCTTGAGAAGGAAAGGAGAAAGGATATAGACAGAGAAAAAAGAATGGTTAAAAATAATAAAATCCTTAAAAAAGGAATAAAGTAATACAAAAGAAAAAAAAACACATAAAGATGGAAAATACACAGGAGTCTGGATCCTGTATGTTATTATGTTGCCTTTGAATTCTTCAATTGCTGATGAACAAACTACAGCTGCTGAGAGACATTGATTGTGAAGGCTGCTGGATTAAACCGGCCTATGTATTTTAAAAGTGTCTTGACTTCAAAATGGAAGTCAAAAGACGTGTTGCTCTGGGGAAGAGGTGGTGTTTTTGTTCCCCCAGAAAATGAAAGGCTGTGATTTGTTCAGGTTAAAGATGATCAGGTTTGACTGAGGAAGACCCCCTGAAAATTCTGGCTACAGACATAAAGAAATAAACCTAGAAAAACTAGAAGACACGTAACATGTATTTCACCTACTCAAACATAAAACAAAAATAATATCTTTGGCTAACTTGTGAACAACACACAGTCCACACTTATATTAATGCAGATGTGTATGTTACCTTTAAAAGTTTATGTATTTTCAGAGCAAGGGGACCAGACAGCAATAACAACGGGTGGCCCAGGTGATCCAACATCTCAGAGCACCTCTGCTGCAGTTTCCTCAGAATTCCACATCCAGAACAGCTTCAAGGCTGCTGGCTGAGATGATGTGGCCTCATAGACTAATCCAGCCAAGACTAACCATTGTCTTTATTTTCTCAAGGTTCCCCCAAAGATGCCAGTGCCCCCAAACAGTAGGAAGCAGTCTAGAGAAAACTATGCCCACACTCTCAAAAGATGGATTATGGATGTTTGTCATCATTTAGGGGAGATTGGTTATAAGTTGTTACTGATCATGGACCAAAAAGGAAAAAAAAAAAAAAAAAAAAAACAACACTAAACAAATGAGTTAGATTCAAGGATCTCTTTCTGAAGGAAAAGGTGGGGGAGGAGATATAGGAATGATTGAAAAAAAAAAGGGTAGATTATTGAATCTACTTTAATCCAAACTAAAACAACTATTAATCTCAAAATATTTTACATGGTATTGTTTTTAGTTTATTGATACAAATTTGAAGGTATTTTTGTTATACTGTATGTATGTTTATACTCTTGCTTAGGGTATTGTGCTTATGCAAGTCATTTTAAAATGTAATGTATAATTAAGAAATGATGTTAGTAGTTAGTCATCTATAATAATCAAACTTATAGTCATGTTAGGTATATTTTCAAGGTTAAAAAGATTTATCTACATAAAGAGATGGTCTTCAAACACTTCAAAGACCTACAGAATGTGGCATTTAAAATGTTCTAATAACCTAAGGCTTTTCATGACAGTGAGACATGTCTGCTCTTGGCAGCACCAATCTACTTTAGAGAAGATTATGGGCATCAAAGAAACTCCACATGGAGTTTACTTTCTTTGTAGCAAAAGCTAGCCATTTGGGGGGGGGGGGGGGGGGGGGGGGGACGACACTGCTCTTGCCTCAAATGCTGACAGTATACTGTCCAAACTGGACCAGCAGGACACAAAGAAAAGCAACTGCTGAACTTTGCCAAGACAGTTCTTCAGAATTCCCTGCTTCACAGGAAAGTCTGTCAGATATTCTAGGCCTATAAGCCAAAGAAAGAAAGATGAGTATCCCAATGTTGCAGAGGAACCTTGGGTTACTGTCCAGGCAGCCAGATGTCCTAGTCCTTAGGTTATATTACTTCCTTCTGGGGTCTTTGATAGAGTTAAAGACTAAAGAGTCAGACTTAATAGTTTTCTTTAGTTATGATAAAAGGTAAAGTACAAACTTTAGACTTACAAAGATAATATTTTCTCTAAATTTGCCAAATACAAATGAACTGAATATTGTAACTAATTCTTACTTGATAACTGTTTTCTTTATATATAGTTTTATTATGTTAAAGTTAAGACCTTCATTCTTAATTAGACAAAAAGGGGAAAATGCTGTGAAATAATCCTTCTATACACTGTGAAGATGTTTTATTCTCATTGGTTTAATAAAGAGCCAACTGTCCAATAACTAGGCAGAAAGAGGTTAGGCAGGAGCGCCAGACTGAAAGAATACTGGGAAGAAGGAGGGCGGAATCACCAGCCAGATGCAGAGGAAGATGAACATGCCCATGCAGAAAAAAGGTACTACCATGTGGTAGAGCGTAGATAAGAAATATGGGTTAATTTAAGTTGAAAGAGCTAGTTAGTAACAAGCCTAAGCTATTGGCTGAAGCTTTATAATTAATATTAAGTCTCTGTGTGGTTATTTGGGAGTGGGCTGGTGGCACAGAAAAGTCCACCTACACCTACCAAGGAGCTTTCTGAGCCCTGAACCAGCCACTTACCTTTAAAAGCTCTAGATTCCCCTCCTTTGCCATGGGCACACCCTTCTTTACTGGATACCCCATTCGAACAGGCAGAGGAACAGCAGAGGGTTTAAATGGCATCGCAACAGGGTAAACACTGGGCCAGTCCTGGTCAACATCCATCTTCTCTGTCCTAGGAGGTAGTGCCTAAGAAACATGAAATACTTAAAATTTTTAAATATAAACATATTCTTTAATTTTAAGACAAAAGCTGTAACTAAGATACACAAAAACTGTAAAACACTGACTTCCAGGCCTGTGAGAAATGGGAAAAGGTGCTTACTGTGCACACCTGGCAACCTAAATTTGACCCTGAGAATCTACAAGGAAAGAACCAAGTTAACAGGGTTGTCCTGACTTCCACACTCCATCTGTGGCGCATACGCCCGTACACTACATACACATATGACAAGTAAAAGACTCATTTCCAACAAATTTGTTGCTTAAGTAAAAAAACACTAACTCAGCATAAATATCTCTGCATAGATGCTTCAAACTATGACAAGCTCTCCATTAATATCACATTTCCTTCACAAGAATTAAACAATATATAAAGCTTATGAAATACGTTTATGAAGTTTATAAAAAGTATTTTAAAATAGTTTTTAAAACCTCAATGATGTAAGTCAACACATGAGGAAATGTAAGAACTTGGAGACAGAGCTGGGGATGTGGCTCAGTTGGCAGAGTGTTGCTTAGCATGCACAAAGCCCTGGATTGGACCCCAGCCACTAGGTATGATGGTACACACCTGTAACACCAGCACCTAGGAGATGATCAGAAGTTCAAGGCCAGGGACTAGAGAGATGGTTCAGCAACTACGAGCACATACAGCCTCTAAGGCCTCCTTGGATACCAGGCACACACGGTACACATACATACATACATACGCGCTAAACGCTCATACACATAAAATAAAGTAAATAAATACTTAAACTTTTAGGTCATACTTCTTACACAGCGAGTTTAAGGCCATCCCGGGCTACAGGAGAGCCTGCCTCAAAAGTAGGAAGAAATAGTGGGGTGGGGCAGTGGGAAGGGACTTGGGAATGAGGGAGGTAAGAGAGTATAAATATTTAGTGGCCGGTGAGACCGCTCAGCAAGTAAGGTGCTGGCCGCAAACCTGACTACTTGGAGTTCAACCCCTGGGGCCCACATAGTAAAGAACTGCCTCCAGTAGTCCTCTGACCTTCATACAGGTACCACAACTCACACATACATACACATTCACAATTTCAAAATTTAATAACATAGAAGAGGCACTCTGTGATAAACTAATCAAAGTTAAACAGATTTAAAAATATAAATGTCTCCAAGCCCGAGGTAAATGACTTGAAAGCTTAGTAAATCACATTAACACACGTGTGTATATTTAAGTGTTACATAGAAGGGGATGGCCTCCATACAAAAAGTAGGGTTTGGGGTTAAAGGCATGGCTCAGTGGCTGAGAGCACTTGCTGTTCATGCAAAGGATCCAAGTTCTGTCCCCAGCACCAACATCAGGTGGCTCACAACGACCCAAAACTCCAGTTCCAGGGAGCTGATGTCCTCTTCTGGCCTGCACAAGCACCAGACATGCATGTGGTGCACATAAACTCACACATACACACACACACAAATACACACGCATAAATAAAAAATAAGTACTTTTCTAAAGTGGGGTTTAGGCCAGCAAAATTTAGTAATGTCCATTAAAATATCAGCATCAGGGTGGTACATGTACAGAGTGAGTAATGCTCCTCTGAAAATTCCTGCTCTACATGACCAATGCTTATCAACTAGCTCTTGTAAAATATTATTTTAAGGTGTGTTACTTTTGTTTATGTTGCATTTGTTTAACTCTGTGAGGCTGTGATACTGTGCCTGTGTAAAACATCTGATGGTCTAATAAAGAACTGAATGGCCAATAGCAAGGCAGGAGAAAGGACAGGAGGGGCTGGCAGGCAGAGAGAATAAATAGAAGAAAAAGAGAGATGGGGGATCAAAACAGAGCCAGAGAAGGGGAGGACATCAGGGGTCAGCCACCCAGGTACACAGCAAGCCACAGAGTAAGAGTAAGATTTACAGATTAAGAGAATGGAGAAAGCCCAGAGGCAAAAGGTAGATGGGATAATTTAAAGTTAAGAAAAGCTGGCTAGTAACCAGCCAAGCTAAGGCTGGCTGTTCATAAGTAATAATAAGCCTCTGTGTGTGAATTTATTTGGGAGATGGGTAGCGGGTCCCCCAAAAGAGAAAAAAACAACCAACAACAACTGGTCTTAAGTCTCAAAGATGCTCAGAGGAGAATAACTGGTGAGAATAATGCTAACTGCAGAAGGCACCATCAGACAGTCTGTACTCAGGCTTTGCATCTGCTTTCTGGGCATGTATGAGTGAGTCTACCTCCTAAAGCTGATGCGTTCTTAGACTAACTACTAACAGGGCTATGACAGTTGCCCAGAGAACTTGAGAAGCCTCCTCTGGCAGTACCCTCAGCCTCAATTTAGGACTTCATAAATCATTAAGATAGAGACAAGTAAAGTAAATACATGTGTACCTTTCTTCTCATTGGCCTTTCACCTCTGGATGCTGGACCTAAAAGACAAAAATATATAATGTAGCATTGTTCAAAATCACTGGCCTGCAGTTCTAACACAACTTAAGGCATTTACCAACATGAAAACGGAACGATAACCTATTTTCTTCAAGTTTAAAACAGAAAGTGGGAACAAAAAAATTCCATGGCAATGATACAGAGAACTCATCATCTAGAGAAATACCGCCTTCCCTTTACGTGAGAGGGTCTTACACTGCAGTCCAGGCTAGTCCTTAACTTGTTGCAATCCTTCTGCTTCAGTCTCCCAAGAGCTGAGATTATAAGAGTACAACATCCACACTCAGCTAACAAAATACTTGCACTAATTTTAAAGTTTGTAGCACAGTAGGTTCATGTTCTCAAATTAAAATACTTAGTATTTGAATCTTTAAAGGTAACTGATTTGAAATGTCCAATGACAAAAATTACTAATAACAAACTCATGAACAGAACACTTAAGTCACAGGACTGTAGAAGATGATTCCTCACATACCAAAAGTACTTTTAACACAGCTTATTTTATGCATGCCGTAATGAATGCTTTGCTGTAGAAATAGCTACATTACTAAGTACTTTTACATGTACAGTCTACGCTAGACTACTCATTATCACTTCATTTAGTCTTTCTTATTATTTCAAATACAAATATCATTATTGTCCTTTTAAAGGCCACTTATATTCAAGAAAACCAAAAACAAGAAATGAAGGTCACTGCAGCACAGCATATAAGATTCCTCATGGTCTGGTCCACTGTCTCTGGTCTCACCTATGAGAGCTCCACAGCTGCAATGTGCTTCCCAGGCCTTTCAGTCGATCTCTCAACTCGGTTCTCTGCTTGGACCACGCCTCCCTCCCATGATCCTGGCTCTTCCCTTTCCCTCTTTTCTTCATCAGACATATTTCTATTCATCCCACAATGCTCATTCTTTCAAAAATTAATTGCTACTATTTATCACAAACTAGGAACACAGTAATGCATACAATACAGCTTCTGCTCTCAATATTGTTGCTAGCCTGCGGACGGTCTGGGCCCCACTGCCGACACCTGTGTTGCTGGCCTGCAAACGGTCTGTCATGGGATGTCTCCATCTCTGTCACAAGATGTTAAGTCTTCTATGGAATCCCTTTTCAGTTTATACATTTATTCTAATTAGGGTTTCTATTGCTGCAATCAAACACCAGGAAATCAAACACCAAAAAGCAACTTGGGGAGAAAGTTTATTTGGCTTACACTTCCACATCATAGTTCATCATTGAAAGAAACCAGGACAGGAACTCAAACAAGGCAGGTACCTGGAGGCAGGAGCTGATGCAGAGGCCATAGAGGAGTGCTGCTTACTGGCTTGCTCCTCATGACTTGCTCAGCCTGCTTTCTTATAGAACCCAGGACCATCAGTCCAGGGGTGGCATCACCTACAATGGGCTGGGCCCTCCCCCATTAATCACTAATTAAGAAAATGCCCTACAGCTGGATCTTATGGAGACATTTTCCCAATTGAGATTCTTCCCTTTCAGATGACTCTATCTTGTATCAAGCCGATATAAAACTAGCCAGGAAAATTCACTCCTTGTGAACTTGACACACAAACATATCACTGTTAAGTCATAACTTTTCCTTTCTAGTTCATTCCCCAAACCACATATTAACATCAAAATCACAATACAAAACAATATACAAACTTTCCAAGTTCCACAGCCTTTACAAATTAAAAAACACTTTAAAATTCAGTCTCTTTGAAAATCCAAAGTCTCTTTTAAAACCTAAAATCTCAGTCTCTCAGCTGTGGGCTCCTGTAAAATCAAAAGCAAGTACTTTCTTACTTGAAGAGGGAAGAACCAGGGCACAGTTACAACCTAAACAAAGCAAAACCAAACTCCAAAATTATAAACAACTCAATGTTCAGTTATATGTGATTCACTCATGATCTTCTGGACTCCTCCAGTGGATGGGGTCACTTCTCTGGCTCCGCCCTCTGCAGCACAGACAGACTGTCTTCTAGGCTCAGGCCGGCCCCACCCCACACCGGCTGCTGCTTCTGGTGGCCATCCCATGGTACCAGCATCTCGAAGTGTTAGGCTGCACTTTTACCCATAGCCTCTCCTGGGCTCTCTTCATGGAGCAAAGACCCCTCCAATCTTGGGCTTCCATTGCTACTCCAGCTGTACCTTCAATGGCCTCTCTTGGCCTGTCACGGTGCCAGCCCTCTGCTGCTTTTCATGACCTCTCCATGCCTTCAAAACCAGTAGCACCTGAGGGACTCTTACATTACAAGTTCAGCTGCCAAGGGAGGTACACCTTGGCCGCCTCTGGAGCACAGCTTTTGTGTGTTGACTCTTGGGAAACACCTCCCAGAAGATTTCACCTCAATGATGCCAGTCTCTTCTGAATGACTGCTAATTTCTCAGGGCCAGCTAATTAGCATCAATTGTTTCAGTAAAACAAAGGCTTTACTTCAGTTGTTCTGGTCTCTTGGTGGTTGTTTTTTGTTTTGGTTTGATTTTTTGTTTGTTTTTGTGGTTTCTCGAGATAGGGTTTCTCTGTGTAACAGTCCTGGCATCTGCTTTGTAGACCAGGCTCTCCCACTCACAGAGATCCACCTGCCTCTGCCTCCCAAGTCCTGGGATTAAAGGCGTGGGCCACCACTGCCCCTCGTTCTGGTCAGCTCCAGCAGACCGGATACCACAGATTCTTGACACAAATGGCCCAGTAGAGTCATTGCTTCCCTCTGAAAATTCACAAGCCAGGGCTCCACCTTCTACACTGCTCTCACCATTCTTATCTTCAAAGCTCTGACAGAACAGCCCACTGAGCTCTCAACACTCAATGGCTCTTCTAACCCAACGTTCCAAAGTCCTTCCACAATCCTCCCTAAAACATGGTCAAATCTGTCACCGCAATACCCTATGCCCATCCATCCACTCCACAGGTTCGTTCTTTCTGGAGAACACCAATGATAAGGTGGGCAATATCTCCAGAGGACACACACTTTAAGCTAAAGCTTGAGGGCTAGTGGGAAGCAGCCATGAAAACAGGCTGGTGAGAAAATGTCTGAAGACAGCAGAGAATGCTTCAGCAACCCATACAGCAAAACTGGATCAATGCAGAGGTTAGCATTGCCCTGCATAAGAATGACAGGCAGATTCAGGAAGGAGTCCATATTTTTATAACTTTGTAACATTTCATTCTTTGGGTTTTAGAAAAATAAACTTTTAAGACAGTACTTGCCTCTCAACTAGACTATATAACACTGATTATACATTTTATTCTCCTTGCTGAGAATCTATAGCTTGGATGTTTTCATCCAGAAAAACTCCAAATCAGGTCAAGGTAGGAATTCCACTCCGAGCTAGTGGATGATGTGAGAAGAGTTCTAGGAACCCCAGATGCTCGGTACCTGAGCTCTCACTAGGCACAGCCCATGGTCCTACAGTGGACTGGGGGCATTGAATTTCTCAGAGAACTCCTCTTCCTATGATGGAACTAGGAGTACTCCTACATCCTGAAGAGATACCCCTTGGTCAGAAGGTAAAGAGCTGTGGACAAACATTTAAGAAAGCACGAACTTCATAGTGGTAACGCTTAGTCACTGCTATGAGGAGACACTGTATGGCCCTTTTATGATACTACTCATATTTAGACTGAATCCACAAAGCAATGAGCATCATTCCTTCTTCATTGATGCAGGTTAGGAATACCTGGAGCATCACACTGAGTCCTTCACACCCCAAGACACTTACTACTGAGAAGCAGGAATAATGCTAAGCACCTGGCCACGTCTGCATTTAGTCCACAGCACCAAATGCCCCTTTTTATCTGACCTGGTGCTGTAGAATAGCTTCCCTGTTAGAAAGAGAGAGCACAGAATGTGGAAACAAGTAAACTCAAACTCAGTGTGGCTGACACTGAAAAAGGAACAGACAACTGAAAAGAAGAGCCAAGCTATCTAATGTGCTGCAATGACAAGGCAGGCTTGGCCTTGACTTCCTTCTTCTTTTCAATCCCTGTAGGTGGTACTGACACTCATCCAATGGCTCAGGCAAAGATCGACCCGGCTTCCTTGAGATACACCCCTCAAGGCTCACATCAAATCCATCAATAAATCCTACTGGCTTTCCCTTCAAAATACATCCTACAAACCAAACCACCTGCATTATTACCGTCCTCTCATTTAGAACACCAGCAGCCTCCACACTGGTCTTGCAGTCTACCCCAATGAAGTGAGTTCACCACACAGCTGCCAGTGACCTTTTACAAGTAGACGTTTTATGTCTGCTCTAGTGTGACCCCTCCACTTCTAACAAAATCCAAGCCCAAATCAAAACCAAATGCCTCCGGACCCTTAAAATTCAGACCATCACTCTAATTCTTGGGCTACCACTTGCCCCGTTGCTCACACGGCAGGTCAGGTGGGCCCTCCTCCTCTTCCTTCACATGACTGTTCAAATGTCTTTTCCTCTGAGGTCTCTCCTCACCACCTTATCCTACCTGGTGAGCCGCTTCTTCAACAGCACATCAGTCTCAATATTCTGCTTTCTTATTCTTCATAACAATAAATTTTATGGTAACTGTTTACTTGTGTACACGCTGAGTGTGAACTTCACTAGTATGCCAGACTCTGCAACTCTGCCTAGCACATTTCCATTTATGAGAATAAAAGAATGAAAATCTGGAGATGGACACATCTTAAGTATTAAGGAATCTGTAACTTATCCAAAAACCATCTGTGGGTAGATTTTCAACAAGGTTTGCTGTGAAAGGGCCTTCAGGAGAGCAAGAGCGGAAGGATGAAGGCGTGGGCAGGCCCTGCAGGAGAGGGAGCTGGGGAAGGGGTCCGGGGGCTGCAGGTGTCCGCTCCCGGGTGAGCCTCTCCGGTGACCCACTCGTGCACGCAGCTCCCGTCGCTGCACTCACTCTAGCCCCACGTCTGCATGGCCTCTCACACTGCGGTGCTCCCCGCCCCCCGGGCCCTGGCGGGTCACCCCGTCCGGGCACAGCGGCCGGCCTCAGAGAACGCTCGCCCGTGGGTCGCGCCGTGCACACGGGGCTGAGGAACGACAGGAGGAAGGTCACGGGGCGCGCGCCCTCCCCTCTCCCCAGCCCGCGGCGGCGCACCCACACTCACGCGGGCCGGCTCCCGAGTCCGCGGGCCTGGCCGCTGAGGCGAAGGTGCGCAGGGCGCGCGCCCCCGGGCACAGGATCTGCCTCAGCTGCAGCGCCGCGACCGCCATGGCTGAAGACCGGCGGGCCGGAGGGGAAACACGCCGCCGGGATGGGGCGGGGACCGGAAGTGCGTAGACGTGGGAACGGAAGTGCGCTAGGCAAAGGGCTGGCGGAGCTATGGCTCCCGGAGGGCTGGTGTGGAGTGGGTGGCGTCTCTGACCCACAAGTCTCGCAGTCTCCGTGTACTGTTCTGTTTGTTTGACTTTTTTAAACAATGGCTGCTCTAAGACATTTTCCTCCTTTCCTTTTTATTTATGCATCTTATGTATATTGGTGTTGCCTGCATTGCCTGCATAGCTCAGCATCATGTGCCTGCCTTGCCCACAGCGGCCAGCAGAGGGCATGGAATTAGAGCAGTTGTGAGCTTTTTTTGTGGTTGCTGGAAATTGAACCTGGTCACCTGGAAGAGCAGCCTCTGCTTAACCGATGGGCTTCCTCTTCAGCCCCATTTTTTTCTTCCATTTCCTTCCTTTCTTCCTTCCTTTCGTTCTTTGATTCTTTCGTTCGTTCGTTCCTTTTTCCTTTTTCTTTTCAATCATCCTGCCCCAGTCTTCCAAGTGCTGGGATTATAGGTATGGGGCATAACATCTAGCTTTACATTTTATATATTTTTTAATTACGTGTGTGTGTGTGTGTGTGTGTGTGTGTGTGTGTGTGTGTGTAGACCCACACTAGTAAGAGAACAGTTTAAGGGAATTGGTTCTTTGGTTCTCTCCCTTCACCACCCAGGTTCTGGGATCCCAACTCTAGTGGTAAGGCTTACCGCTTTATTATTTGACCAGCCCTTACACTTCTTAAATGACAGCAAGTTTTCAAGCATAGTAAGTAACAAGCAGCTGGCCGGGAGGGGCAAGGGCATGGCTGCATCCCCCAGCAGTTTAAAGGAATGGCCTTCTGAACTAGATTGTTTGAATTTAGATTTTTGACCTGTCTTTTCATGTATTATTCCTGCAGAGCTGGATTCCTAGCACCGATGTGGAAAGGCTCACAACCTCTGGTAACTCCAGCTTCAGGGGATCTGGCTTCCATGGACACACACACACATTCACACACACACACACCACAATCAAAAATAATCTTTACAAGAAGTAACCCCTTTATAACATCAGTAGGCAAAGATATTTTATAGTGTAAAGCATGTATTAGTTTGCCAGTAGAAGTTTCTAAACTCTATGTAATTTTTTTACTTGGAAAGGATTTTGGAGGTACAATACCTCATCCACAATAAAAAAATACCTTCTCAACCTTTTAAACTAAATAATTTAAAATGTTACAAAGGCCAGGAAAAGGCCTTTGGGACATATGATTTGCATTTAGAGGGTCCTGTGCTTAGTTTAATTCCCCTCTCCTGCTGACTTAAAGTTCATATCAAGTTCTGAAAGGGGGCTACACATTTTCAGTTTTCATTGATCCCTACAGATTACATAGGTAATTCTGAGTAGAACAACTTGAACTACTAAGGCTTCTTTGTTTGTTTGTTTGTTTGTTTTTCAAGACAGGGTTTCTCTGTGTAGCTTTGTGCCTTTCCTGGAACTTGCTTTGGAGACCAGGCCTTCTTTTCTTTTTTTTTTTTTTTTTTTTTGGTTTTTCGAGACAGGGTTTCTCTATGAACAGTCCTGGCTGTCCTGGAACTCACTCTGTAGACCAGGCTGGCCTCGAACTCAGAGATCCACCTGCCTCTGCCTCCCAAGTGCTGGGATTAAAGGCGTGAGCCACCACCGCCCGGCTCAGGCCTTCTTTTCAAATGGTCTTTTACTTCTTTTAAAGCCTAGGTTGATATGAGAGATAACTTTTAATAAAAACTAAGTTCTTTATAAAAAGTATGTGAACAAAGTACATCCATTTCCAAGTATAGTGCAAATATCCACGCAGCCTGTTCAGCCACCAGGACAGCATTGGTTACTTCATGTGATAGAGGGAGCTACTAAAGAAAACATGGATGGTGATGGGGGACTGGGGAGATGGCTTAGCAATTCAGAACAGTGACTGCACTTCCAGAGGACACTTTTGATTCCCAGCATCCATATAGTGGTGCACAGCCATCTGTAATTCATTACAACACCCTTTACTGGTTTCCATAGGCACCAGGCATGCATGGTGTGCATATGCACACATGCAGGCAAAACACCCATGCATATAAAACAAATAAATAAGCAAATAAATAAACTTAAAAAGAAAAAGTGGGTCTCAACTGGGCATCGTGGCACACACCTTTAACCCCAGCACTCAGAAGGCAGAGGCAGGTGGATCTCTGTATATTGAAGGCCAGCCTGGTCTACAGAGTGAATTCCAAGTCAGCCAGTGATGCACAGTGAGACCATGTCTCAAAAGGGAAAAAAAGAAAACATGGGTCTCAATCTTGGTTGAACATTAAAACTACCTTAAGAGATTTAAAATATATGTCTTAGCCTCCTCACTCTGTGTTTGTCTATTAGTCTAGGTGTCTTTTGAGCATTACTTTTTAGCGTTATTTGTGTTTGTATGTTTTTTAATTTAAAAAGCTTGTGTGCACACATGTGCACATCATTCATGTGGTCAGAATTAGTTCTCTCCTTCCACCTTTTGAGTCCCAGGTATTGAACTCAGGTGGTCAGACTTGGAAGTAAGGCCCCTTACCACTGATTCATCTTGCCAGCCCTATTTCTGGTGGTTCTTTTTTTTTTGGAGGGGACCCAGAATTTCAGAGTTTGAGGCAGAAGGATTCCAAGTTCAAAGCCAGACTAGGCTACATCTGTGAATAAACCTATCCATTTATACTACCCCCCATTTTTTTTTTAAAGGAACATGCTCATTGGATACAAGGCAAAAGCAGTTGTATATTCTATGGTGTTGAGTATGGTACGGTAATGGTAGTACCTTCTCTTCTCAATGCTGTGACAAAATGCTTGACTTAAGGAAGAAGGGGGTATTTTAGCTCACCGTCTGAGTGCGTCATGGCAACAGGAATCTGAGGCTATTGATGAGCAGCCTCCCCAGTCAGAAAGCAGTCATGAATGCTGGTGCTCAGCTCTCTTTCTCCTTTTTATTCAATCTAAGGCCCCCAGGCCATGGGATGGTGCTGCCCACGTTCACCATAGTTCTTCCAAACTCCCAGCCACATCCAGAAGTGTATTCCCTTAAAAATTCTAAATCCAGCTAAGTTAACTATTTGTGGTTAACCATCACAAATACCATGCCACCGGAGGGAGAAGTGAAGCTATCAGCATTCCCTATTCCTTAATGTTCATTTTTTGCAGTGCTGGGAGATGAAGGCCTTTTGTACATTAGGCAAGCAATCTACCACTGAGCTTTATCCTCAGCCCTATCTTACTTTGTTTAAAGTTAAATTGATAAGTAATCGTGTGTATTGCCACTCGTTTACTGCAATATTAAACACTGCATCTCATTCCAATTTCCAGAATACGACTGGCTTCTAGTTCTTCCTCACTCTAACTTCCTTAAGGAGAGGGCTTCAGCTGAATACATGTTTCAAGGATGGAAAAGAAAGGTGAAAAGGCTGTGTGCTCATTTCTTCCCTGAAGCAAAAAGGTGCCACAGGGATTACAAAACTTTTCCCTGGCTTTCCCCAGGACTTGCCTGAGTGACCACTCCTAACAGGAAGGGCTTAGGGGCCACTGTTTCTTAAACTTGCAAGGTGCATTCACATTTGAACACAAGGCTCAGTGGCTAGAACACAAGAGCGGGCTCTGTAGGCTTTGCCCATACTGAAGTAACATCTGTCTGTGTTCTCTGCACATCCTGTGTGCTAGGCAGGAGAGAGACTCAGTGGGGCTAGATTAGTGCTAAACACCAAAGACTCTGGATTTCAGATCATCAATAGCAGCATTACAAAATAAGGAGTTGTCATCTTTGGGTTTTTTGTTTGGTTTGGTTTGGTTTTTTCGACAAAGGGTTTCTCAGTGTAGCTTTGGAGCCTGTCCTGGAACTCGCTTTGTAGACCAGGCTGGCCTCGAACTCACAGAGATCCGCCAGCCTCTGCCTCCTGAGTGCTGGGATTAAAGGTATGTACCACCACCACCCAGCCCCATCTTTGTTTTGCTATGAATTTGTGGGAATTTTCCCACCTCAGCCTCCCAAGTACAGGTATGGGTCACATCCTTCCCACTCCCTTCATCCTTAACCTTTGAATGGAAAAACCAGAAGGCATTAAGATTCTAGAAGAAATCAAATGGCACATCTCAGAAGTTTAACAGAAAAAAAGACATTTATACAGTGGGGTGGAGGCAGGAATGGGACAAAGCAAAAAGGATCACCAAAGTACCCTGGGAAGTGACAATGGCCTGTTGAGAAGGATGGAGTCAGAGGAAGGCCGATTAGATAGGCACTGTTGGCAACCCACTGGATATTTATAACTGGACGCCCGAGTCCCAGAATAGGGTGGAAAGGGCTGAAGTCAATGAGGGAGAAACATGCAACTTGAGAAAATCCAGCTCACAGATTGAGTAACAGCTCATGCCTTGGGAATTACATACATCTTTGATTTGACAAATAGAAACAAATATCTACTTCTTATTAGAGCCTGATGCACAAATTATGAAAATATATTCAAATCAGTGGGCCCAACATGAGGTTCAATAAATAGTGGCCATTATTCCTTGTAATGTTAAGCCTAGATAGACTTTTAAGCAAAAATGACTGTTCTGTTTGAAAACACATTCCTTATTGTAATTACAGATATTGTAACAAGGAATTCTTTCACAGATGACATAGTAGATCATGGGTGAAGCTAACACTCAATCGGATCCTAAGTTAAATCCTTTGAAAGTCCTTTATGTGCAGAGTTGCTGGGAAGGAGCGTGAGTGGAGGTGAGGCTCAGAGGACCAGCCGTGGGAAGACTGGGGCATCCCAAATGTCCTTACACCTGCTCAGTAGTTGCTCTCCCAACAATAGCAATAACATTTTATGCTTGTGACTATAAGACTAGTTCAAAGACAACTTCTGTTTTGCAAATCAAATTTTATGTATAACTTTATCATTTTCTCCCCCACTTTTTTATTTTTGAATAAACAAAGACTAAGTTTCCCCAAACACAGCTAGAGGGTTTTTTCCTTTCCATAATTGTGACACTAACAAGTTTTGACCCAAGTAATCACTTTCAGTCAAGGTGGGGGGCTAACCCCATCCTGCGGATTTTGTTTTTCTGTTTTATCTTACATACCAGTCACAGCAATATGTCCAGTTTAGAGAATGCTAATATAAACCTTGCCCATGTCACTCAGCCCATCTCTTTTACTCAGACAGTTTCCCAGCAGCTCCTTGATGGAGACACAATCTTCCGTCTCCAGCACAAACTGTTCCACAGCCTTCCGTCCTGACAGATGGCTCTCCACCATCCCATTTGTGACACTCTCCAGAACAACACCTCTGATGGCTTTAGTCTTTCCAGGCACACTGAAGACGATAAACAGGCCCAAACAGTCCTCTCCCACCAAGTTACAGAACTCTGCCAGCTTATCAAATCTGCCTTTTTTCCAAGACTCCTCTCCCCTTGACTCACAGGACTTTGGGTCCCTCAGAGGAAGAGGAGAAGCCATCCTCAAGGTCTGCACAGCCACCTGAAGCCGTATTTGCTTCTCAGGTCCCCAGAAGGTCCAAATCCAGTCTGCACCAAACAGCAAGGCCTGGTGCTTGGTCATCTTGGTGGTGGTGAGCCACTCATCGGCCCCCCTTTCCTGGCAGAAAGCGATGAAGTGGACGAGGAAGATCTCACTCAGTGTACTTGCTGCAAGGCCGAGTCTGCTCAGAGGGTACTCAAACCCCAGGTACTCCTTCACCTTCTGTGCTGCGTGGGCAACAGCTGCACTGACCACCTCACACATGGCCAGAACCTCCTGGCTGGCCTTTGGAGCCACCTGCTGTGAGACCTTTTGCCCCATGGTCCCCCCGCACCAGTAGATGCTCCTCTTAGCTACCAGACATGTGACTGTCACCGGGAATTGCTTCTTTTTCAGAGGAGATCTCCTTCATCGAAGCCAAGTCTGTTAAGACTGTCACCAGCTTCCTAATGTCACAGCTTCTTTGGTGTGGCTAGCCATACAGACCTGGCTGGACAAACATGTGAGGGAGGGCTTCCTGTTTGTTAACTGGGTGTGTGGTGCTCAAACAGATTCCTGCTGCCTGTCAAATGACAGATGACAATTTCACACAGAACACCTGTTCCTCTCCACGTTATGGACAAGCTACTTCTGATCTTTGATAAACTCTTCCTAGATGTGGTTCCTTTGTCCAAAAAATAGTCAAATGAAAACCAGTAGGTGAGTGTACAGGTTAGAGTCGTACAGCCTTTTACTCCACACAGTATCTCCAAGTTTGCACGCCACTTCTGCCTGACCCTTCATTCCAAGTATGTTTCTCATGTTTCCTTTTATAGATACTTAAGGAGAGATCTCAATTTGTTTGTGATTCATGCTGTGAACTCAACTCAAACAAACATATGCAAGTCTACATACAAGAGCCCGTTTTTCTACCAGAAGCCAAGGCTTTGCTATTCTGAACAAAGTAATATTAAATAATGACAATTTAAAACACAAGGCAATTATCAATTGACTTTATTTCCTTTCATAAGGTAATGCCAACAGTGCATAATACTTTTGTAAATAAAATATATAATCAAAAGTTTTTAACTTTATCACATATCATCAGTTGTTACATTGTCCTTAATAAAGAATATTTGGCATCTGTTAACAGTCTGCTGATATTTTCAACCAGATTCTAATATCAAATTGAGCTTTCCAAATGGTGATATTTATTCATATTTAACTAAAACCCGAATACAGGAAGAAGCCAATATAGTCATCAAATCATGAATGGGAGCATTCAAAGGAACTCACTGTTAGCATCAGATAATTTTAGTTAGAAATAATGAACAGGTGGTGGTGACGCATACCTTTAATCCCAGCACTCGGGAGGCAGAGGCAGGTGGATCTCTCTGAGTTCAAGGCCAGCCTGGTCTATAGAGGAGTTCCAGGACAGGCTCCAAAGCTACACAGAGAAATCCTGTCTCAAAAAACCAAAGAAAGAAAGAAAGAGCAGTGTTACAAGCTTCACAATGAACAGCTTCATAACCTGCTGAGCATATAAAAGGAATACAGCTGACATTTAGAAATGGTTATCACCAAGTCTATTACCATAGACTGAACTGCCCACCTGTACCCCAGTGTGTGAGCTTCTGTCTGTAGACAGTGTGTGTAGCCCTGAATGAAAAACAGATTGTCTCCAACACTGCTAAAAACACACATATACACATGCCACAGGAACAGCTGCTTTCAGCTTTCTATGTTCTTTACAAAGGGCTTTTGGGCCTTGTATTACAGAAAACATGAGCAATATGCTATTGGACAGAAAAACCATTAGAAAGTATTCTGCAGCTTCAGAGTATTTGGATCCTGATTGAAATAACATGAAGCCCCATCAGTTGACACTCGACATGGCTAGGCAGACTCCTTAGTTCAATGTAATGGTACATTTAGCAAAGAAGAAAATAAGAAACTTAACATGTAAGGGTTCTGTTTTGGTTTTTTCCAAAGTCATTCTAACAAAAACTTTTCTGAGGGGAATATGAGTGCATCCAAAGGATCCATTATAAAGCCAATGGAGTCAAAATTCAAGCTGAAGCTTCTAAGCTGCTCTGCAATTTTGTGGGAATCAAAGAAGTAAAAGTCTGAATGACTGTTAAAATTTATCAATGGAGGGAAAAAGAGGACTCTGATATCTTCAGGAATCAGCTGGTATATAAAAATTGAGAACACTGGGTTTCTTTGTTTTTAATATGACCTTTTGATTCTTGTGTCACAAAATAAAAGTTCTGTTTTCTATATACTGTATATATACACATATTTAGAAAAATATATAAAAATAAGACAGTCAGAGGCAAGTGGAGGTGCAGCTGGCATTTAGCGGCACCAAATGTGGTGAGCACTTGGATCTGGAGAGCAGCATGTTCAGTTTAGACGGCTGCCGTGAACACTGATGTGGCCAAACCCTCCATCCTGGTTGTGAATGTAGCACTCTGGTAAAATACCCAACCTTGAATACGACACTTTAAATAGAATATATCACAGACTTTACATTAAATAGAGGCAGAGCAAGCATACTTCCGTTCACCAGTGTCTCATTTTTCTCAGCATCTTCAGAATTGGCACCGTTCCCCTGCACTACAGTTCCACTTCTGAGTGAGCAGAAGTCGGAACAATAAACAATGCACAACCTGTCACCTGTTGTACATGCTATTTGAAAAACAACTGGAAAATGACACCCGTGCTCCTGGTACTCGCCCAGGTGCT
This sequence comes from Peromyscus californicus insignis, assembly GCF_007827085.1. NCBI lineage: Eukaryota > Metazoa > Chordata > Mammalia > Rodentia > Cricetidae > Peromyscus > Peromyscus californicus. The sequence continues at coordinate 159,444,104 of NW_026294584.1, read as the reverse complement.
CTGTCAAACGTTGGAGTCTTCATCTGTGATGCTGGCACTGGGGGAGCGGGCAGCAAAATCTTTAAACATGTCGTCTTCCTTTAACATGTGCTAGAAAACAAGGACAGCAAGTTATACACTGAGTCCTGAGCTCGGCACCACACACCTGCCAACAGGATACTTTTAGACTAACATTTTCAACTTACCGTGAGATTGTTGATGCCTTCGGAAAATGCACCTATCTGTCTCACTGTCCCTTCTGAATCTTCCATCTGTCAAGAACAAGCCATAATGTGACAAAGTCATTTGTACAATTCCAAAATTGCAGACGAATGAATGAAAGTACAAAGAACGTAAGTGGCACCGAATGCAGCAGGGGCAGCAGGGGCAGCAGGGGCAGCAGGGGCAGCAGGGCTTCTGTGCCTCAGCTTCCCCTGGAAACACTTTCAAAGTCTTAAGTCAGTGCCAACAAGGAAGCACGCCAAGTGCTCAGGACAGTACCAGGAAGTAGCAGCAAGCTGTAGGTACTCAGAATACTTTGCTATTTTTATTTCCAGGCATGTGAAGACAGCAAACTCCATGAGGGACAGTGTGCACAGCTTCCGTGGCATGTCTGAGGGCTTACCTGCTCTAACCGATCTAAATCATCCTCTTCATACAGGCGCATGTCCAAGCCAGCTCTCAACCCCTTCTGGGAGCTACTCCCCGATGCCTGGCCCAGGTCCATTGGACAAACATATTCCTCTCCGTCTTCATGCTTCTTCTTCCTCAGATTCCCAAAGTTGCTAAAGGTCAGTTTCTTTGGCTTTAAAACAAAACAAAAAGACACCCAGAAATTTGATAAAACTCCTATGACAAAGGACTAATAACATGTATAAGTTAATTATTCACTTCATCTCACAAAGGAAACAACTTGGATGATCAAATGATCACAAGAAGACCAGAAGTATCCTGGACACACAAGCAATGCATAAATGATCTTGGTATAACTCTCAAAAGGTGCATCTCACTGTTATGCCACAGGCTGGACATGTCAAAATCCTTTTGAACTTCACACAATAGACTGCCTCTCAGGGATGAGTCAAATTTTGCAGGGCTATTTAGTCTAAGATCAGTAAAGGACAGTGGCCCTAACTGGTCTAGCGGCACAGGCCTGCCGGCAGTCACAGCTACTTGGGAGCTGAGGCAGGAGAATCACAGGTTTCATGCCTGCCTGGGCAACTTAATAAGAGCCTGACTCAAAATTAAAAAAAAAAAAAATTAAAAGGAGGGGGCAGACTGGGGTGTGTAGGTCATGGTAGAGCACTTGCCCAATATGATTAAGACCCTAGGTTCAATCTGAAGTTGGATGGAGAAGAGGGAAGGAAGAGGGAAGAAGGGATGGCAGATAATAATAAAGCTGTGACTATTTTGTTTGCCTATTCTGCTTCGTAGTAAGACTGGTGAGTGGTAAAGGAATTCACACTCTTGGAGAGAAACTTCATCTTAGTCACTGCACAGACCCCAAGGAGAAAGGAATCCAAAAGCAGACAGGGTAAAAACAAACAAAGAGAGCTTGGCATATGTTTCTGGGAGAACTCATGAGTTGTCTTCACATCAAGGATGTAGAAATAACACATACAGACAAGTTAATGTAGGACTAACTCAAAAGAAGAAAAAGTAATCTTCTACAACCACACACTCTGGTAAGTAAAAAGCACCCCAGGGTCTTAATGCATAGCTCAGACCAACTCTGGATTTGTAATCCTCCTGCCTCAGCCTCTTGTATGCTGGGATGACAGGCAGGTAAAACAACCCCTGGTTTTGACTCTTTCCTTAAGATTTTTCTGACTTATAAACCAAACAAGCTGAATATGTGTAAGGAAAAAGCCTCCTAATATATGTAAGGAGAAACCTTCTTAATATGTACATGCAGAAGAAACCTTCCTAATATGTGCAAGGAGAAAACTTCCTACTATGTGCAAGGAGAAAACTTCCTACTATGTGCATGGAGAAACCGTCCTAACATGTGCAAGGAGAAACCTTCCTACTATGTGCAAGGAGAAACCGTCCTAACATGTGCAAGGAGAAACCTTCCTACTATGTGCAAGGAGAAACCGTCCTAACATGTGCAAGGAGAAACCGTCCTAACATGTGCAAGGAGAAACCTTCCTACTATGTGCAAGGAGAAACCGTCCTAACATGTGCATGGAGAAACCGTCCTAATATGTGCATGGAGAAACCGTCCTAATATGTGCATGGAGAAACCGTCCTAATATGTGCATGGAGAAACCGTCCTAATATGTGCATGGAGAAACCGTCCTAATATGTGCAAGGAGAAATCTTCCCAATATGTGCATGGAGAAACCGTCCTAATATGTGCATGGAGAAACCTTCTAACACATGCAAGGAGAAACTGTCCTAATATGTGCATGGAGAAACCGTCCTAATATGTACATGGAGAAACCGTCCTAATATGTGCATGGAGAAATCTTCCCAATATGTGCATGGAGAAACCGTCCTAATATGTGCAAAGAGAAACTGCCCTAATATGTACAAGGAGAAACCTTCCTAATACATGCAAGGAGAAACCGTCGTAATATGTGCAAGAAGAAACCTTTCTATTGGTCATTTACTTATTAGCAGCCCTGGAGACCAACCCCAGGCCTCATACCTACCAGGCATGTGTTCACCACTCAGTTATTCCCACCCTAAGTCCTCCTCTTATACCTATTTACCAACAGGAAAGCGAAAACACTGCAATGGTAAATTGGGCCCAAGTCATAGTCCTGAGGTTTGGCACTACACTGACGACAGAAGCCAACATGATCTTTAACTCTAATAATATAAATGACTTCAGCAGAAAATTTCAAACATGCAGTCCCTTAATTGCTCTTGAAATTCATAAATATGTGTGTGTATAGACTTTTAAACTCATTAATAAAACTGAGTAAATCTTAAAAAATGGAATAATGGAGCCTTTGCAAACATCACGCAATGATTAAATGCCACAAACTTGAACCAACCTTCACTTTGGCAGTAGCTGTTAGCAGTACATAATCTGGTAACTCCATGGCATCTCGCTTCTGGTGCTGGGCCTCAGCACCAATCAGAAGGTTGAAATGGGTGGCCAAATGTCTACGCAACAAGGTTTTATTTGGTGGAATGTTCAATAACTGAGCCATAGTTTCCACATTAAAACGAGGCTCAAGAACCTGTAAGAAAAATTGGGATTGGTAAAAGGTACCATAGGTCATACATAGTTGTAGTGGAAGTACTTTACTGTTTGGAAAAGTACAGCTGAGGACAAGGACTTTGATTTTTTTTTTTTAGATTTATTTATTTTTTATGTGTAAAAGCATTTGCCTACATGTATGTATGAATACCACATGTGTACAGTGCCCAGAGGCTAGAAGAAGGTGTCAGATCCTCTGGAACAGGGGTCACAGATGGTCACTGGCCACCATGTTGGTGCTGGGAACTGAACCCAGGTCCTCTGCAAAAGTAGCCAGTGCTCTGAGCTGCCTCTCCAGCCTGGACTCATCAGCGTGCATGAGTCAGTGGGCAAACTGGTGGTGTAAGCCAGGCTTCAGGGGACGCAGTGCAGCAGTCTGTCTGGAACGCTGCCGCTGCCTCTGAAAGCCACCATGGAACATTGATGTGCAGAAATACAGCCTGTGTCTGCACAGGAGTTTAAAAACCATGATCGTATGCGAGATGGCTGCTGCATGTCATTCAATACTAAAGAGCAGTGAAAAGAAACGGGCATAAACCTAGTTTAGAGAAAGACACCAACGATGTAGTATCCAAGAGAGATCCAGCGTAAACACAGGAGAGCTGGGACCAGGCACCTCAGGATCACTAAAAACAACTGCTGCAGGGTGAGCGTCCCTTCCCACAACGCTGGAACCAGCGTTTAGATTCTGGAATATCAGCATGAAGTAATGATTTCTCTTGGGGGTAGGACCAAGTGGCAACACAGATTCACTTATGCTTTGTATACGCACAGCCTCATGACAACTTGATGCCATTCTTCCAGTACACAAGGCCTGGTCTACCACGTAGAATGTTCCACTTGTGACGTGGAAACACCAAAGTCACAGGTTCTAAAGCAATGCAGATTTCAGATCAAGACTGTTCACCCTTTGGACTAAGGGAAACCAAGCAAGCAGTCAATTTCAAACTGAAGAGAGCTTTACCATGAGCCCTCCATGGACACCGCTGCCTCTGAGATTGGGGGCATACTCTGCCAAGTCCACGGAGCGTAGCCACTCCATCACACGATGATTGGTCCACTGCTGGACCTCAGATGGGGTGATGCCGTTCTGTGAAAACAAACACATATTATACTTCAGATGCTGATGGCAGGACTGAGATACTAAACCTACACATGCAGTCTAACAGGTCTGGCCTGGAAAGCATACTGTCTGGTGTCCCATGAACTATTCAAAGAAAAGGCAAAACAAGTGTTTGCTAATTTGACTGCTCTTTGAGAGAACTTATACCACAGATTCAAGCTTTTTTATGCAGTAGTAAGAAAGGGTAAAGGAAATATCTACAGTGACATTTTACTCTGTGGCCTGAGGTGGAAATATCTACAGTAACATTTTACTCTGTGGCCTGAGGTGGCAGTAAAAAGTACAGCCATGAACAGGAGGACGCAGAGAAACAACCTGTGGCCTCAGTGACTCAGTGGAATCTTCATGGGAATAACAGGGAGGGACACAAGAAAGCAAAGCCCACGAAGTCAGTGAGTCGGGATCTAGGCTAAGGAAACCAGCTCTCTCTGCAGCTTCCAAGAGAAAGAGTTTTCACAGACAGACTGTCAAGTTCATGTGTGCAAACTTCCTGTCTGAAACGCTACCTCATCAGATGGCCGCCTCCGCAGGCAGTTTGGCTCGAAGTTGTTGATCCTCAGGACTTGGATGGCCCTTTTGATGCTGAGGTGGTGCAGTACGCTCACAACCTTCAGGGACAGCAGGTCACCCTGCAGGAAAAGTGAGGAGCTCACTGTGCTGGCCCACAGCAGTTCTCCACAAACCCTCCCTAGAGCCTCAAATTCCTATTTTCCCCCAAACCTGCTACCTCTTCCTCACTCTTGCTGATGCTCTGGTAGGACAGCGTCATACCAGGGCTCTGAAAAGCACCCACTGGTCACTACAAAAGACAACCTGACATTTATTGGGGGGCAGGGAGGGACAGTCTCTTTGCAGCCAGGCTAACCTCAACTCAAGGTCCCCCTGCTTCCACCTCAAGAGCAGCTGAGATTGAGTGCTGTGGTGCTGGGCCTCAAGGAATTCCTCTTTCCTCCTTAGTCCCCAGAACTCGCTCTGCAAGCAAAGTAGACACTCAAACACTTGAAGGTCAGCAGCCACATAGCCTTCCCTTTCTCTCAGCAGACCACTGAGCCACAATGTTCACTTAGGATCAAGTTTCCTGGCCTGCAAAGTTCCTGGTCTGAGTTATTTGCTTCACCTAGCAGACATGGTGACTGTTGAAAAAATCATGTCCCTCAGTGCAAGGTGTGGGTAATAGTAAAAGAGAAAAGAAATTAAGACGTTTAAGTTTCAACATATTACCATTCAACTTCTTCAAGGAAATTCTTTGGGCAGTCTGAGGCCCTAAAGAGTAATTTCAAACATGCCCAACACACCTAAACAAATTATTTCAGCAGTAGGTGATTTCAGGGCAGTGCCGAGATAAATCTTCTAAACACACCCAGAGAATAAGCAGAGGGCTGCCCATGTAGGCACACAGCATATCTTACTGATAACACATTTCTCGTGAAAAAAAAAAAGTCAAAGAAATTAACTTACTATAAAAATGTTTTTAAGAGTAAAAATAAAAAGTTAGTGGTTTATCCTTGAGGCTACTGAGCAAAAGTTATTTCCTAAATTTTTGTAGGATTAATTTATTAAAATTAGTATCTTACAATAAATTAGAAAAAGCATTTAACATATATTAATCTAAAATTGCGATACTCATTCCAAACATTTCAAGTATAGGCTACTTTCATTTAACTAAAGTCTATCAGATTAGGAAACATCTAAATGTATACTTCTGAAAATATATCTGAAGAATTTTTACAAGGATTGCTTTACTTTAAAACCCTTTTTAAAGGGCTGGAGAGATGGCTCAAAGGTTAAGAGCACTGCCTGCTCTTCCAGAGGTCCTGAGTTCAATTCCCAGCAACCACATGGTGGCTCATAATCATCTGTAATGAGATCTGGTGCCCTCTTCTGGTGTGCAAGCATACACACAGAACACTGTGTACATAATAAATAAAATCTTGTAAAACAAAAGAAAACAACAACAACAAAAAAGCCTTTTAAGTCTGGGCATTGCAGTGCATGCCTGTAATCCCAGCACTCAGAAGACAGAGGCAGGCAGATCTCTGTGAGTTCCAAGACAGCCAGAAGCTACACAGTGAGATCCCATTCCAAAAAAATAAAAAATAGAAAAAGCAAATAAATAAATATTTTAAAATAATTTTAGACTTAAACAAGGATTTCTAGATAGTGTAGAGTTCTATGTACATTTTATAGTTTCTCCTGATAGTCACATTTTATGAAAGTGTGGCACACATCAAAATTAAGAAACTAACTAATTAAAGATAAAACAAAGTACAGGTTTCATTCAGCTTTTGCTAACTTTAGGGCTTATTTGTTATTATCACTAGTGCATGTGTACGGCGTGTATGGAGGGACTCAAGCACACACGTGGAGACTAGAGGACAGCTTTGCAGAGCCAGTTCTCGCCGTCCACCTTGCCATGGGTCACAGGGTTTCCATGGGTCACAGGGACAGGACTTGGGTCATCCGGCTAGAACAGCAAGCACTGTGACCTGCCCAGCCATCTCACTGACTCCCAGATTGGCATGTTACTTCCTAGTTTTTGCCAGTTTCCCAGCCAGATCCTTTTTCTGTTCCTGGAGCCAATGCAGGGGACCACATTCTAAGAGGGACTTTTGACTTGGGACTCAAGATCACACCTTCCTGGGTGATTCAGTGTCGTTCAGGCATAAAGATCTTGCACATGCTTCCTGTGGTTTTTAAGTATGAAGTTGCTCAAATTCCGATGGAACATCTGACCCATCACACCCCATGGGCATGGACAGAGGCAAGTCCAATGTCACTCTATCTCTCATAGGTGGAACAGTGAGCTATTAAGAGAAGGACCCTGAACCAGCCTGGGTTTAAATTCTCTCTGACACCCTACCACTTAGTAACTATGGGAACCTCTCAATTCCTTGTTTCCTCATCTTAAGGATTGAGAGGATAATAATACTAACTTAAAGGGTTATCTGAGAATTGAGCATCCAGGAATACGTGCTTTAAAAAAAGACAGTGACTATAAAACGTGCCAAACTCTTTAGGGCTGTTCATGCAACCAAGCTTGAAAGTACTTTGGTTCAATGATAAAAGAACACAAACCCTATGAGCTGAGCCCAAATTTCAGTGAGAAATCTTTATGGACTTACCAGGTTAATTTCCACTTATTTAACAAAGATAATACCTGTGGGGCTGCCTAGTTTACAAAATGCTCTTCAAATAAAAGTATCTCATGTGAAACATTGATCCTACTATGGAATCTAGAACAAGGTTCTGGAATCCATCTCCCTGCTGCTCTAAGTAGGGAATGGTCTTTCTATACACTGGCTGCAAGACTAGAAATATCCAATGAGAAGGAAATTGTGCCAAGGCCTCCCCTCCTCTCCTTCACCCCAGTAACTCTCGCCTCATGGGACTGATCTGAAGTGAGAAGCGTTTCAGGGAAGTTATGTAAAGGAAGGCAAAGGAGGAGGCCAGGCCTTGTGAATGCCAGGACAAAGGGTAATACAGAAATGACCAGGTCTTCACTCCTCTCTAAGAGATATAATTCACATATCACAAAACGCAAACATTCACAATGTGCACTTCAGAATTTATTGACTACATCAAACCTGTAGATAGCTTAGGCTGCCACGCCCACGACGGTGTCGCCCGCGTGACAAATGCCTTGGATGAGGTGGTTACGTGGGAAATGGGGGCTTGAGGCCCTCGGGTCTATGCCCCCAGCGACCCCTTATCAATCTGCCCGAATCATGGTGCCAGGCTACACGGAACCACGCAAAATCTGCTTGCAGAGGCTGGCTGGCATTCTGCTTTTTTTCTCTTTGCAGCTGTGACTATTGCTGTTTCCTTGTGTATTGATTTCAGGGAGTTAGCTCTCAATGTTCCTGATGTGCCCCATAAAGAGAATAATGATTCCTCAAAAGTGGCCTCAATACCCCCACCTATAATTCAAGCTTTTAGGCAAACAGTTAAAGAGGGTCCTAGAAGTTTGGGGGAATTTATGAATGATTTAGAGCAAAAAGAACTTATGACTCAGAGGGACGAAGATTCTAGCGAGGAGAGAGGAAAGTAAAAGTCCAGGAACTCATATGCAATCCACACGCGCAGCCAACAGCAGCTGCAAGGAAGCAGTTACAGGAACTAGCCAGTCCTACAAGAATTATCAAGGGACAAATAGAGTTTCTCATCAAGGGTCGGTGGTGGCAACCCCCTAACTTTAATCCTAGATATAATAATTATTTGGAGCCATTGCCCTTTACGGGAGCTTATGATAAACATGGGAACCAATGGGTGAATCATAATAGTATGAAAACAGAATGGCATAAGTTACAGTTCATGGAAAGACTAGCTAGGTCCCAACCTCCCTGGTGCCTTCTCACCTGCAAGCAAAGGTTAAATATTTTCACACAAATGAAACCATGGTTAGAACGATGGTGGGAAGGGTTTAATTTTGATACAAAGCAAAGGTCTAATAATTACATAGAAGGAAAACTTCAGCTAGGGCCGTAATGTTCTCTGGATGAGGGACCACAAAAGAGAAAATAACACCTGTACTCATGAGATCCGTTAATCATTCTGAGAAAATTGTGTGACCACATTGTTAATTCTATGTCTATCGCCCCACTGGCCGATTGCCATGTTTCCTCAAATGATTGTATAAAAAACACTGCTTGATCTGAGTAAAATTGCAGCAGTTTCACAGCATACTCTCGTGTCTGTGTCTGTCTGTCATTCGCCGAATCCCACTTATCCTGAGTACCTTCGACCTGTTCTCCCTCGGTCTGGTGTTCCTACTGAGACCCAGTCCGCAACATTAGGCTAAATTTAGTTTTGCTGGCTTAAATTGGGTTTCAAATTATCTCAAAGCTGTACCAATTGCCAAATCCTACAACATCAACTTCTCAGGAAACACCTAAAATAGAGAGCCACTTACCACAGTCATGTAATGCAGCATCCGACCATCCACCCGCCCTTCATCAAACTGGGTCTTGTACTGAGGGAGGCCAATATCATCCAGCCATCCTAAAGAAGAAAAGCCAGTGTCATTACCATGCTACAAAATGCCTATTTCTTGATCAAGGAGAAAATTCGACAATATTTATTCTTCTTCACCCATAAGAGCCTCTTACTAGTGACCCAGTTGAAGTCCAGCTTTCCATAGTTGGTCTCTTCTTCAGATCCCAGGGCCTGCAGGGCCAGCTGGAGCTTCTTGCGATGCAGTGAATGCTTGATGCCAAGCTCCTGAACAATAAACAGAACCTTAGAATTCTACCCATCAGTGCTGGACCTACCAGCAAAGAATGCAGAATCCTCCACAATGAAGCTGTACTTCAAGAACAGCTCTGTATTAAGTTAAAATACTACCTCAGGCTAATAAACCCATTCTATGTTAAATTATAGTATGAACCTTGGGCCAATACAACATTGCTGAAGAAAAGGCCCAAGTCTACCACAATGGGCTGAGTAGAATGTTAGATATTGCCTAGGAATTTATTTTATTTGTAAAAAGGAAAATGTTGAATGTGTAATGGGGATTTTACTCCTATTTTGTATACAAATGTTTAATAATTACAACATAAAATACAGAATATTCTTTTGTGAAGTAAAATTGAGTTGCATATATTACATTGAAAAGATAAGTCAATGTAGTCTACAAAATGACTGAGACATATGAGCTCTATTCATGATATGAGGTCTATTCATTATATATAACAGCTATATAACTACATAAGCTAATACTTTTTCAAGAGTAGTAATACGGGTTCCACTCACACTGCTTTGTTTTAGAATAGTTAAGGACTCATACTCTGGCCGGGGATAGGGGTGGGTGCTGCTGGGGATTGGACCTTGGGTCTCACACATGCCTGACAAGCACTGTACCACTGAGTTAGATCCCCAACTACACCCACATTCCCTTCTTCATGTGCACAAACAAAACAGAAGCAGTTACCTTCTCCAGGTCTTGTTGAGAAGCCTGCAAAAGTGTCTGGCCAGATATAATCCAGTGCTTGCCAGAACTCAGGTAGGACCCCAAGCCTTGCTCTGCTAGCCAACTGCACACTTGCTCCTTGGTCCATTTGGCAAATGGCATATCCAGGTCACTGTGGGAAAATACACAATAACCCTAAGCCAGTCTTGACGCTTAACTGCCCATACTGAGCAACTGTGTGTACAATCCATATGGAATTTCCATGGTGATGCACATTTAACCAAGAAAAACCTAATTTTCTGTACAAGATTGGTAAATTACCTTCTAAAATCCCTGTTTTCAATTCAAAGGAAACTGCAAAAGGATCAATGGGAGCTACTAAGAACTCACTCTATAGAAAAACACCGAGATGAGCCATATAAGTCAGATTCAAACGATACTATTCAAAGAGCATACTCCCAAAGGAAACACTCGACTTGGCAGAAAGAAATTCAAGTCTAATATGAATTCACTCTGGCAGAATTATGGTTTCTCTCTGGCAGAGATCACCAAGAAGATAATATAATATACTCCTGCTAAGTACAGGAAGGGACTCTCCAAATAAAGTTTGTATTTTCTTTCACTTACACAGTTTTGTAGCTTGAAAGAAAAAATATAAGGGTGACATAGCTAAATTAAAAAAAAATTCATAGTGTGTGTGTGTGTGTGTGTGTGTGTGTGTGTGTGTGTGTGTGTGTGTATGAGAGAGAGAGAGCACGCACATGCACAGACCCCAGTGTGCACATGACAAAACATTTTTTTTTTTAATAGCACAAGGGAGTTCTTTATTGTGCTTGAGAACATATGGCAAGTGAGAACATCTGTTATCTGAAGGCCAAAGGGAACTTCTTGATGAAACCTGTGTCCAGGGCTCCACCTGTGTGGGAGCGTCTATTTCCAGCTGATTATTCTTTTAAAAGGCTCAGCATCAACACCTTGGTGCTTGCCAACCCCACCCTCTTACACTCAGGAGGTCAGTACAGTTGGCTCCAAACTGGTTCTGCCATCAACAAAGCACAAGGAAAGCTCTTGGAGTCCTAATGATGAAACATTGTGCAGCCTTTTCCCCCATCCAGTGTAATGAGGCATTTATTTTCTTATTTGGTAGAACAACGTATGGTCTTGATAAGCCCAGGAATTCTGATAGAATGTGTCTTTAAGTACTTTCAAAGACTGCACCAATGGCTAATGTTTATTGATCAGCTGTTATTTGACAGATACTTGACCCATATCAACTCAATCCTTACCCTTGGGGTAGGTGCAGAATGTGGAAGCCACAGATCAAGGTCATTTGGCTGGTGGCCAATGAGGCCAGAGAGCAAGTCTGAGAGGTTGGACTCTAGAACACAATTTTTATCGCCCCACCCCCACCCCACTCCCACCTCTTAGTTCTGAGGTTGGAACCCAGGACCCCAAGTATGCTGACAAGGTCTCTGCTACTAAGCCACCAGCCCAGCCCTTAGGCCCAGTCCTAACCACTAGGTTGCCCCATCTTTAGAAGACTATGCTTCCAGGGGCTCCCCACATTAAACATTAAGCCCAAGGACCACTGAAGTGTCCATGTTCCCGAAACCTCACATGCTCACACAGCCCTCACCAACACAGTTGTCATCAGCCACTGACGAACAGGACCACTCCTACCAGGCACAGCAGTAAGCCAGGACACCAGCAGTAGTGACCTCACAGGTGTTCTTACCTGTTGGACTGCCCTAAATCTCGAGACCAACCAAGCCTGGGGCCTGCAGTTGCCCTTGTCCCTCCTCTTTTGAATTCGGGTTCGGACATGTCATCTGGGTTGAACGTTGTCGACTGGCTTCTCCTGAGTCTGAAGACACAACACACACGGTCGTGTTAGACCTGAGGAGGCCTCTGCTTTGATGGTTAATCATAGTGGTTTTTTGTTGTTTGTTTTGTATGTCATTAGCCCAGGTATTTGAATTTAAACGTTAGCCAAGGCCCAATGAGTTAATGAATCCCAAATCAGTCTTCCTTCCATGAAGCCTTAGGATTCAGTGCCCATTGCCAGCCAATCCTCCCATTATCCCCTGCACTGAGCAACACAGGAGTCAGGTACTCCACCTGCCCTTCCTTCCACTTACTTCCCAAAGAGTCTCATGATGCCTCTGGACTTCTTTTTGGAATCTGGAGATGGCGGAGACATCTGGAAAGGACTGGTCCCCTGTGAACCTTTCGGCCGAGATGTGCCAGCCAAATCTAGGTGCTCAGCTATCTCCTTTTCTGTCTCAGCTATCCCAAGGATAGAATAAAGACCATGTGAATATAACTAAATATTAACCTTCTTGGTTTTAGCCCCTTAAGAACTATTCTTTGGGTCTATAAACCAGTGATTTACAAAGAGTGCCCTTAAGTATGAAAAATGCATGTAAGTGTATGTTCTCTACAGCCTACTCTCCTGCACAAAGTTAATCAGCTTACAGTCACCCCTTTGAGATTAAAAATGTGTGGCAGAGTCGGTGTGGCAGTACACACATGTAAATCCACCACCTGGAGGCTGACACAAGAGAACTGATTGTGAGATAAATGTGGGCTACAATGTGGGACTCTTTAAAATAGAATGTCTCAGAACTGTTACATTCCTGATGTAAGTTCGTGATGAGCTTATGCCTAACCTGGTGTTGGCCCAGCTAGCCTCTACAGTCTCCATGGTCACCACCCCCTTCCTGCCATCTTCTATCCTTCCTGCATTTTACACCAAGACTCTGCTTAGTTGCCTCTTCAGGCTTGCAGTGAGCTCCCCTGTTCTAAGTTCAGCTCTGAAGGCTGGCTTGATTTTCATAGACAGATGGCACCCAAACCTCTGAGCCCAACCTCACTCACCAGCCCCATACCCGCAGACTACGCAGAGTCCCAATTTAATGTGCCAAGGACACAGGGGATTTATCAAACCCTCTAGTTTCCCTGAAAGTCTTCTCTCAAATTTTATTTGCTACTGAATTCAAATTCTATGTCATTTTCTTCTTAACACTCCTTCTCCTTTGCCATTTAGATCACATCAGTTACAGAGGACGAGCAATCACCAATATGGTGGTGCACACCCATTAAATCCCAGCACTCAGGAGTCCAAGGCCAGACCAGGCTGTAGCTGAGAACCTGTCTCAAGGGGGCAATACTCCTAGCCTAATCACATATTGGCTGCTGAGAGAACAATGTGAGGTTTTCCTTGGATGTAAAATCAGTCTTTCTTGACTTGGCTTTGAAAGAGCCGCACCACACTTGCCACTGCAGACCCACACATGCATGATGTGAGCTCTACCAACTGTCCATTCCTGAAGGACAGCCACAAGCAAAGACAGGACTGCTGTGGTCCAAAATGTCAACTTCACATTTATAAAGGAAGATAACACTTGTTCAAACAAACGAGGAAAAGGTCTCAGAAGGGTTTGCAGAGGTTGCAGAAGTTGAATTTTCTGTGAAGCAGAGCTGTGACTACAGGTTACAATAAGCAGCACCGGCCTACAAGCATTGGCTACTGCCCTAGAGAGACCCAGGAGTAGCTGAATGTAGCTGTCCAGCTAGAAGAGTTTAGTCTGTAGAGCCAGCGCTCACTGCAAACACTTCAGGCTCCAAAGAGAATGACCTCACTCTGCAAGGACATGTGTGTCAACAACTGGGTATGTATACAACGTGACAGCCTCAGGGAAACCCAGGGGGCTCTATCCACTCTCACTCCACAGCCACAGTGGTATGGGTACCCTGAAAATGTTCCTAGCCCAACTCATTTTGAAAAGCATCATACTTCTTTTATTTATTTATTTATTTATTTATTTATTTATTTGGAGACTTTTTTCACACTATTTCCCACAGGGAGACAGAATGAACTTCTCTTAAAAGCACTCTGATGGAGACTCCTCAGATACCATGTGAAGTCACCTCTGTCATCACTAAATATCCCCAACACCAAAGTAATAAAATCTCCGGAATGTTCCTCCAAGAGCAGTAAGTCAGCTCCTGCCTGGCAGCACATGTTTTGGAGGGAGGCTGGGAAAATGAACACATGAAAGAGGAAGGAGAGTTGGTGGGTGATGGTTCAGTCATGGGTGCGGGGAGCTGGGATGTATGACACCGGTTCATTCCAGCCCTGCACCCTGCAGGCTGCTGGGCATTTCTAGGGCCTCTCAGAGCTACTTAAAAAGTATCAATAGCACTGGTTAAAACAGCATGTAGGCTCAGAAGCAAAGTCTCCATGGAGTCTGTTTTAGCCAAAGATGAAGGAATATTCTGGAACAGACTACATTTTCTGATTGCAGCCAGCTTGCTTGGTAGAGACCACAGAGGCCAAGAGTGGGGATTAGATGGCTTGGAATTCAGCACTGGTGAAAGCTGGCATGCAGGGGTACGGTACCTAAGGTGGGTGCACTGGCACTTCGTTTACGATCTTCAGGTATCCCAACAACGCACACAACACACGCAGCCCAAGGGAGAGAACACAGGGATGACAAAATGAAATAGATCAGACTCCTCCCTCCAAGGCAATGCCCATAGGAGGAATGCATGCATGCACTAAGACTATACAAACTGTACAGGATCATCCATGGGGACTCATTCATCCCACCACCACAGAGGGGAGACTGTCTACACAAAGTCACAGACTACCACAGGGGTAGGATGATTTCATTTTGCTATTTATATCACTGGACAGAATGGGGTAAGAGCTAACTTCACACTGAAAATTAAATCCATGGAAGCATTTTTGCTAACATCCCCCGCCCCCAAGGCATTCACCTTCCTTTCTGAGAAAGAGAATTGTATCCACAGATGAACAAAAGATGGGTGGAACCAAGCCTTCCCCTCCGTCCGGAAGGTCAGGACCGAGGTATCCTTGCCACACATACCAAGGTTTGGTGCACTTGCTGTCCTCTTGTTACTTTTGATTTTAAAAAAGCCTCGGCCAAAGGAGGACCTGGCTTTTCGAGTGCCAAAGGGGTTGTCATCCATGGAGGCATCATGTCCAGGAACCTTGGGAGGCAGGGTCCCAAAGGTGCGGCTGTCGTGTGGAGCTTTATCCTGAGGGGTGATGAGGAGGTAACTGAGTGTTAGGATGCATAATCCTTAGGACAGGAGGCTGGGCTCAACTCAATGCCACATCACTGGACAGACCACTGAAGGAACACACTAAGACCAACGTCAAGTGACACATTAAGAAAGCCTAAGCAATAAACAGCAACACAGTGAACACTTCTAACTCCATCTACAATCAATACATTTGTCACTTTAAATATTTAAGACAGCTTTAAAAAACAATTAAATTCCATCCGCCTCATTCCTTCAAGACATGCAGTGAAGACATCCATACCCAGGATGCAAGTATGACGCAGAGCTATAAATGGGTTTACATCCCTAAATCACCACTACAGCAATAGAAGCCTAGGGCAAGCCCACAAAGCAGCCAGTGCACATGCTTTCAAACACAATGAGGAGATCCTACTCAGTTATCTTACATTCTTCTCATTCCAACTTTGTGTCAGCCATTAAGCTCATAAAGAACATTTCTCAGTATCACTGAGAGAGGTTGCATTTCTTTTCTAACACCTGCTTTCTGCTTTTGTTTTACAGAGCTGCTGAAAGGTCAAAGGATGGCTGACTACACTAACTCAAAGTCTACATGCACAATACAGTCACTATCTGCAGATAACTAACACTTGTCTCTTAACACTGACAAATTCATCATTTACTGAACAAAGGGTTGAAAAGGAC
The DNA here is from genome assembly GCF_007827085.1 of Peromyscus californicus insignis. Taxonomy (NCBI): domain Eukaryota; kingdom Metazoa; phylum Chordata; class Mammalia; order Rodentia; family Cricetidae; genus Peromyscus; species Peromyscus californicus. Next base: position 159,428,129 of record NW_026294584.1, on the reverse strand, counting down.
CTGAGTGACAGCTGTGTCCACTGACTGTTTTTGGCCAGTTCCATCTCTAAGGACTCAGGCACTCGGAGCCGACAGTCAGGACTGGAACTGGCCAGCTGGTGATCGAAAGGCTTTTTGCAGGACCTGGGGAAGGCAGCTGTGGTCACAAAGATGACCACAGCACATGGCTCTAACATCACAGGTTGGTTTTCTAATAACAGATGGAGGTGAACTTTTAAAAAATATTTATTTATTTACTTATGTGTATGTGTGCCTATGTGCATGTGTGAGGGTGCATGTGCCACAACACATGTGTGTAGAGGTCAGTGCATGACTTGTGGGAGTTATTCTCGCCTTCTACCTGAATACCCTGGGGGTTTAAGCTAAGCTATTGGGCTTGACGGCAAATGCCTTCACCCCTGGAAACATCTCAATGTCCCAAAATTAACTTTTTCTTTTTTTTTTTTACTGAAACGTTCGTTTTATGACTACCCAATACTTACACCCTAGTCAGGGGCAGCCTGGGAACTAGTCTGAGACCATAGCATAGTGGCCTGCACTTGCTCTATATGTAGGCTTTGCACGTCCATATGTAAATAATAATGTATGCATGTCAGGTACACATGTTCATGTGTGTATATGGAGGCTCAAGGTTGGGTGTCTTCTATTTCTCCTCACTGTATTTTTTGAGACAGTCTCTCACGGAACCTGGAGCCCACTGACTGACTAGACTGGCTGGCCAGTCCCAGGGACCCTCCGGCCCCGAGATCTCCCGGCAGCGTAGGACAGGCACCTTAGGTAGTTACTGGGATCTGAGCTCGGGTCCTCATGCTCACAGAGTCTTCACTTTACCACCGAGCTGTCTCTCCGCCCCCAGAATAACCCAAGTTTCACAGTCACTTGAAGCCCCTCCATTACCACATTCTCAAGCAATGCCCCACCCCTATTTCTTAGAAGTTCTGTTAAGTTTGTGGTTCTGGTTTGTTTTTTTTTAAAGTTTTCCGAGACAGGGTTTCTCTGTGTAGTTTTGGTGCCTGTTCTGGATCTTGCTCTGTAGACCAGGCTGGCCTCAAACTCACAGAGATCCACCTGCCTCTGCCTCCCAAGTGCTTGGAATATAAGTATGTGTCACCATGCCTAACTCAAAATTAACTTAAAAAAAGAAAGATTTATTTATGTATTTATGTTATGTATATAGGTGTTTTGTCTGCATGTACGTCTGCACACCAGAAGAGGGCACTGAAATCCACGGGACTACAATTATAGAGGGTTGTAAACAGCCATGTGGGTGTTGTGAACTGAACTCAGGTCCTCTGGAGAAGCAGTGCTCTTAACCACTGAGCCATCATCTCTCCAGCCCTCAAAACTAACCTTTTTGTTGTTGCTGTTGTTGTTTGTTTTTCCAGACATGGTTTCTCTGTGTAGCCCTGGCTGTCCTGGAACTCAAACTCAGAGGACCTTCTGCCTCTGCCTCTCTAGTGCTGAGATTAAAGGCTTACACCACCACCTCTTGACTAAAATGAACTTTTTAAAGTAAGTAACTCAGTGGCATTTAGCACTTCTCTGAATCATACCCACCCCATCTAGTTCAAAAACACTGCCACCGTCCTACAGCCAAAGCCCCTCGGCGCCTCCTCATTCCACTCTTTCCCCACAGCCACCTCTCTGCAGCCTTGTCTGCACACACTCACGCCGCACACTCCACCTCTCTGCAGCCTTCTCTATACACACTCACGCCGCACACTCCACCTCTGTGCAGCCTTCTCTGCACACACTCACACTGCACACTCCACCTCTCTGCAGCCTTCTCTATACACACTCACGCTGCACACTCCACCTCTCTGCAGCCTTCTCTGTAGACACACTCATACTGCACACTCACCTCTCTGCAGCCTTCTCTGCACACACTCACACTGCACAATTCTCTCTGCTGTCTTCTCTGCACACACTCACACTGCACACTCCACCTCTGTGCAGCCTTCTCTGCACACACTCACACTGCACACTCCACCTCTCTGCAGCCTTCTCTGCACACACTCACGCCGCACACTCCACCTCTCTGCAGCCTTCTCTATACACACTCACACTGCACACTCCACCTCTGTGCAGCCTTCTCTGCACACACTCACACTGCACACTCCACCTCTCTGCAGCCTTCTCTATACACACTCACGCTGCACACTCCACCTCTCTGCAGCCTTCTCTGTAGACACACTCATACTGCACACTCCACCTCTCTGCAGCCTTCTCTGCACACACTCACGCTGCACACTCCACCTCTCTGCAGCCTTCTCTGCACACACTCACACTGCACACTCCACCTCTCTGCAGCCTTCTCTACACACACTCACACTGCACACTCCACCTCTCTGCAGCCTTCTCTGCACACACTCACACTGCACACTCCACCTCTCTGCAGCCTTCTCTGTACACACTCACACTGCACACTCCACCTCTCTGCAGTCTTCTCTGTAGACACACTCACACTGCACACTCCACCTCTCTGCAGCCTTCTCTGTAGACACACTCATGCCACACACTTCCCTGAGACACAGGGGTGTGCACATGACCTTCCCAGCCGGCTTTCTGCACCTAGCATAATGCTTTGGAGGCTCTGACAGCCTTGGTCTCCTGGACTGGGGACATTTACTCAACTTACAAGTCATAAAATTCAAAAGATTTTTATACTTTGATTCAGATATAAAAATTACCTCTGAAGGCTTCTGGATAGACTCCTTTTCCTGTTCAAAAACAATGACATTTAAGGAAAGCTACTGTAAAATCCTAATATACATTCAGTTGTCATATATACTTCCACAAAATCTTACTTGTATTTACTTCCTACAATGTTTTATTTGTCTCAGCCTTTCATTTATGTACTTTCGGTCTTCTATATTCATTCTCAATATCTGTCATTAACTGTACTATGGTAGTAATTTCCCATCAGAGAAACCACAAGCTCATCCTAAAATGATTTTTTCCCCTGTGCAAATTAAAATAAAGATCCATCCCTCAGTCCTTTCTTCTCAGGGTAACAAGGAAAAGTGGGGAGGGAGGAAAAAAGAACAAAACTACCATGCCATCTGATGTTCCTTTCTTCAGGTTGCCCAGGCTGCTGGATTTTTGCAGACTCGAAGTTCTAACAACAGAGACAATGATAAATAGAATTAACAGTAAGTTGACTCTGGTGCCTGTGTCTAAGCAGATCATCTTAGAAGGAAACTAAAAACTGTCTGGGGGTTGAATCTTGGTAATAAAAGAAAATCTGGATCCAAGCAAACACTTAAGTGCTTAAGTAAATTGCAGCATTTAGTTCTTTTAAAAGCAGGGTGGTTAACTGTCTCGCCAATAACACAAACTGTCCCACACATGTCACAGAAGCTGGAAAACCACTTAAGACTGCCCTGGCAATGTCAGTGTTTTCCATGGACTAGTGGCGCTTACACTTTCACACTAGGAACTTCTTAGAAGCTTGTGCACTGTTAGACCTAATCCTTCTACTTGAAGAATGAAAGTCTACTTTTCTTTCAAAGAGGACTAACTTTTCTGAGTCTGGAAAAGCATAATAAGCCAGGTTTTGTGGGACATGCCTGCAATTCCAGTACTCAAGAGGCTAGGGCCGAAGGATTGCTGAATGTGTGACAACAGCCTGGGCTATCAAGACAGCCTGCCTCCAAAAATGAGAAAGAAAGAAGGAGGGGAGGAAAAAGTAAAGAGAGGAGGAGAAGGGGAGGGAGAAAGAAGGGAAGAAAAATGCACTAGAGTGGTGGCTCTTACCCTTCCCGACACTGGACCCTTTAGTACAGTTCCTCATGCTGTGGTGACCCCCAACCATAACATTATCTTCATTGTTACTTCATAACTGTAATTTTGCTACTGTCATGAATTGTAACGTAAATCTCTGTGTTTTCCCGACAGTCTTAGGTGACCCCCGTGAAAGAGTCACTCCACACACACCCCAAAGGGGTCACAACCCACAGGTTGAGAACCACTGCACTAGAGGAATCCTTGTTATTGCCCATAATAATTCATTTGCTAGCCTAGGAAGGCAGAAGGGTCTGTAAGTCACAGAGACGTTTTCTTTTACATAATTAGTGTTCAGTATACACAGCTGGAGATGGTATTACTCAAAATCTAAAAGCACAAATATGGGGCCAGTTTCAAAAAACGAGGGACTGGGGGTATACTTCAGTGCCAGAGTGTGCTTGGCACGGGAGAGGCCTGAGGCCTGATCCCTGGCAACATGAGATAAAAAAGGAAGACAAAGCAGAGAAGAGATTAAAGAAGGAGTGTGTTTACTCCAATCACTAGAACAACCAAGCAACCAAACTTTTAAAGGCCTTTCTGCTTTTATGTAAAGCCTATTCTGAAAATAGGCTTTCCAGGTTGTTTTGGGCTTTCCTAATCCGATCCAGACTGTAACTTGGATGAACATTCCCACTGGGCCAGTTTATTAAACTCTAAGTGCAGAGCAGCTCTGTCAGCTGTCACTTTCTCTGGGGTTCTTTTCTAGTGGAGTAAAAAATGTGAATCAGCACAAAATGAATGAAAAGTTCTGACCTTCAAATGAAAATTGATGAGGGAAGACTAAAGATCTGCAAATGCCAGGCATGAGATGCCGAGAAAGGAGTGTCTCTTTGTAACACCGGCCCTCCAGCCCAGCTGTCAGGACACACGCAGTCTTGTACGTATGAGTGTAACAGCCTTGATGGATCACTGCTAGTAATGGTTACGTGAGCATAACCGATTCCCGCTTTTTCAAGCCCTGATCATACTTCACACTCAACAACACACAACTTACGAGAGACCATCACACAGCGAGGCTTCAGCGGCAGCACCCAGGATTGCTTTTCCATCACTACAATATATATTTTTAAAAGGCATTTGTTAATGTCATGAATCAAACACCACACAGACACTCCTGGGCTTACAACGGTGAAAGAGCCCATCGGAGGCTCAAGTCATTGTCAAGTCAAAAGTGCCTTTTGTTTACTCTACCAAAACACAGCGTAGCCTGTCCTACTTTGGTCTACAGCAGCCCACTAGCCTATGGCTGAGCAAAATCTCTTTCTCTAACAAAGTCAACTTTAGAAGGGTGTGCGGACTATCTTGTACCTATCAAAAACTATAGCAAAAATGAAACACAGTAACACTGAAAGTCAAAAACGAAAATCACGAGTCAAGCCATCACAGGTGGGCCTGTCTGTGCATATTCTAAGTGAACAGAAATGGTTAAAAAATAGTGCAAAGAAAGCTATTTCTAATTTTTAAACATTTTCTTAGGTCTAATTCAAATTTAGGCAATTAGTTTGAGAATTTTCTGGCAAAATATCTATTTGCCAACTGAGAAATGACCATGTCCCTGTTGTGTGGACTCCACAGCCGCCCTTCACAGAGCCTCGTGACACCAACTGTAGCTATTCTGCCTGCCACCTCTGACAGTCACTGATGACCTAGAAAGCAAAACCCAAGTTCCTTAAAGGCCCCTCTAACATCATGCCCTCATTTCCCCAGGCTCCTCTCCATCACTTCCTGATTCATGCATGTTACTTTAATATTACAAAACTGATGATGGAAACGGTGTCTGTAAAAATGGGTTATGCTCTTATTTTGGGCTACTCTAATGCTCTGAACATTTATATCACAATGTTAGCCCATAAATAACATACTTCTCTTCAAATGAAGCCTCAGGCTTAGTAGGCAACTTGGACTTTTCGGAGGTTTCCACACCCATAGATGGTGGCGATAGGGAAGGGATTGAAGCTTGCAAGATGCTGGTGTGAAACTGTAAAAAATCATAAGTAAAAAGAAAAGAAAATCAATCAAACAAGCAAACACAAGCCACAAAGAGTAACAAAACATAACAGAATTAGTCTATCCAAATCTTACATGCCTGTGCTTAGAACTCTAGCCTTATATTTATGAAATCCTTTCAGAATACAAACGTTTACATAAATGAGGTTAATGGGAGGAAACACTGTGGAGAAAGGGGGCTTAGTTTGGTTCTAAGACAGCAAATATCCTGAATAAGAAAGTACCTTAAACCACAAAGAGTACCAAGTTCTGATCACGTTAAAAGCCCATGGAATGCCAGCGCAAGGCACTGACTGTTCTCTTCAGCACAAACACACTGTAAACAAAGTACTATTTTCATTTTTATTTCTACTAGTAGTCAAACACATAACATACATCATGTTGGTTAATTTTTCTTTTATGTGTGAACAAGCTAAGTCCAACTATTGTAACTGATGAAAAATGCATTAAAATCAGCTAGAATATGTTTCCAGTTAAAATGCTTGGTGTGATAATGGCAATGCTGTGGAAACAATGAAATGTGGACCCCATTTTCTCAAATATCTCTGGGTCTCAGGGCTGAAGTCCTCAGTAATGTGTGAGAACTGGAGAATGGAGTGTGGTTAGCATCAAGAGTTCACAGAGAAAACACTTAAAAATATAATCATGATATTTTCCCCACCCCTTTCCTACCAACCCCATGTACCTTCCTTTATTCTCTCTGCCCCCCACCCTCTCTCTCTCTCAAATCCATGACCTCTTTTTCTAACTCTCTTTTTGATCAAGCTCTTCTGTGTAGCCCAGGCTGGCCACGAGCTCAGTCTCCTATGAAATGACAAGTGTGCATCGGCACAGCCGCACCGGCTTGGCTGCTACCTCCTCAGTGCACCAGGCAAAGACACACAGTGGACACACATCTACACCGACTACTCAGCAACGTTTTCCTCTCAGCCACACACTCCACAAACAGGGAGCCATGCCTGCCCCTGAGCTCCTGGAATCCAAAGCCCAGTGGGGTAGGATGGACTTGGGTGTACTTCACCAGCAAAGCTCAGCCTCATGAAGAAGCAATGAACTCAGCTTTGTGAGTGCTGCCTGTTACTGAGTGATGGCACCATGAAAGCTCACAAAACATCACGCCATATTACTGCAAAATAGGGTTCTTTTTTATTTTTTATTTTCTTTTCTTTTCCTGGTTTGGTTTTGGTTTGAATCTTTATAATCAATGCTGGGTAATCTCTTTAGCACTTACCCGTTGTTTCCTGAAGTTCAACTATTTTCCTGGACTCCTAATTATGAGAAAAATACACTATCACACTGGCCTGTTTCCTTGATTTCTTTTTCAAACTTTAAGGTTTCAGTTCCAACTTTAACTTTTCCTCCTGGCTCTTCTTTAAAAATAGGGTTGAACTCTATCAATTCTCATCACACCATTTTTGTTCAGTTTGGAGCAATCATTTATGACAAACTAAACATCATTAAACTGTAATTCATGAGGGCTGGGGAGATGGCTCAATAGTTAAGAGCACGCTCTCCCAGGGAACCTGGGTTCAATTCCTAGCATGGTGGGTCCCAATGCCTGTTAACGCCAGTTCCAGGGGTCTGGTGCCCTCTTCTGACCACTTTAGGAACTGCATGCATGCAGTGTGCATACAGGTATTCAAGCAGAACACTCACACATAAATAGAAACAAACCTTTAGGACCAGGCGCATGTAGCAAATACTCTAGAATAATCTGGTCTATGCCACATACGCAAGCAATCTCTCTCTAAAAACAGCACACTTATTGACTATCAAAGGGTTTTTTTTGAAAGGCTGAGGCAGAAGGATCACTAGTTCTATGCTGACCTGGGCAACAAAGTGAGCCTGTCTCAAAATAAAACAAAGGGTTTTTTCCATCTCAATGTAACCACATTTAACAAGCAGGGAACTTCTCCCTGTATCTTATTTCACAACTAAAATCTTGATTGATGAACTGTTTCAATACTCTCTAACATTTAAGTGTCCAATGTTAGTTGTTTTCTCTTTGAATTAATTTTCATTCAATCTCATTTTTACTTTCTCAGGACTAGTGGTGTAGCTCAACGCAGAGCACTTGCTAAGCATGCACAAGACCTCAGGTTTGATGCCCAGAACTGCAAAGAGGGAAAAAGGGACTAGAAAAAGAGATTCCTCACTAAACACCATTTTTTCATTGTGGGATTATCAACAACAGATATGAGGGAAGGAAGGCAAGGGAGGAGAGATGGTGAAAGGAAGGAACTGTAGAACACAGTAAGACTGTAGCGTGGCCTGAGATGTTCCCAGTTCCTGGTCTCTCCAGACAGCAATTATACTAAAATTAAGGTGTGACGTGACCTCAGGGCAAAGGTCACCCTGCACTTGGGGAATCCTGGGACAGGTGCTGCCTGCTATCAGAATCTACAGAAAAGCAGCATGTCCAGCAGCCCTGACAGGCAGTAAGGAATGCTCAGACAAGCTCGTATCTAATGCAGTGGACTGGAGGACTCTGAGGAGATTCTGATTGTTAAAGTAATGCACCAAATCAGGCTCCACTGGAGAAGCACAGCAGAAAATAAAAAGTGGCTTTGGACTTCAGTGGCACTTTACAAGGCCGAGACAATACTGATTTGAAAATATTTAGGGGGGAAAGAGAGTGGACTTGGACAGAAGAATGATGACCTCAGGAGCTGGCCTCCAATGCAGAAGTGGCAACACCTGTCCAGCTGGGTTTGGAACTGTGATGGACCAGGGACTCACCACGCATGCTGGGTGTGTGGTGACAGATGCCTTGTTTTGTTAGGTCCCAACTCAGTAAGTTGTTTGAAATGACACTCTAGGAACTCCCTGAGAGACCTCCCCACACATCAACCTGACGGATGACAACTCCTGAGAAGGACATGTGGAGAAGGGAAGGCCTCGTTTTATATGGGAGAAGGAGTAAACTGGTTTACCCAGGTGAAATGGTGACTGTTTCCCAAAATGGTTACACCACATCTCATTCCATGTGCTCTGACACTGTGATGTCACTTGGACCTAAAGGTAAAGTCTACGTTCACTATGAATCTGGTTGAGCCGTGGCTGCAGCAAAGAAGCTCATGACTTCTGAGTTACAGGTGATGCAAATCTACCCAGTCTTCTCAGGATGCTCTCACCACAGACTGTGAGGCAGCCAGGGCAGAGCGAAGGTCCCAGCCAATAGGCTGCCTCCACAATAAGACATTGCAATGAGAAGCCTTCCTGCTACTCCTGGAGCTGAGCAGATAGACATGAGGTGTCCTGCCAACCTTTGCCCGCTCTGCAGACTCCTCAGAAAGATGACAATCCAGCCACAGTTTGGTGTGTAGTAGGTAATGAACAGTTGTTCCTGCCACCTTGATGAATGTAGATGAATTAAAGACTTTACTGTCTTCTAACTGCTTTCTCCAAGTCACAACAGAACTAGACTTGTTTATATACTCTACTTACCTCACCTGACTTACTCTGTACTTGGTCTTTAAAAAGACAGACTGTAATCTCGTACCTTAGGCTATCTGTCTCAAAGATGCTCAGAGTTTTGCTTTTGAGACTCGGGTCCTTCTAGGCTGCTCTTGAATTTCCATCCAAAGGATGCTCTGCCTCAGCCTCTCACATAGCTGAAACTACAGGTACATGCCAAGGTACCTGTCTTGTTTTTATTGAGTTTTACAAGAAATTTTTACTTTGCCCAGAGTATTTATTAAAAAGAGGGGGAAGCACACATTTAAAAAGGGAACGAGATTGGCAGTGTACAAAACGGCCAGAACAGACCAACAGATGCTGGAACTGGGAAAAGAACCCACATCACATGGCACCGGCAACGTACACAACAGGAAAGATGCAGCCCCTTCAATACAAACGAACTGTCAGAATATCGAAGGTACCTCTTCTGGAGCACTCGTGTTGAACGGGTCCCTGATGGGAGACCCCATTCCTGGTGTAGAAGAAGTACTTCTCTCCAGGTCACTAAAGCCCTGTGCATCCAACAAGGTGGAGATGGAGCTGGAGTGGAACAGGCCCTCATACTCACCATCCTGGCCTGGAAAAGACAAAGCAGTAAGTACCCACCAATGGTGTTAACAGAAGGAGTCAGGTTTGATACAGTATTGACAGAAAAGATGTTTAAAAAAACAACAAACAAACCTAAATTTATTCCAAGAACCCACTGAAATTTTGTTTTAAAATTTCCAGGCTTTATAAATAATAGTTTAGCCTGCTTTGGTGACTCATACCCTTAATCCTGGCACTCAGGAGGTGGGAGCAGAAGAATCTGAAATTCAAGATCATCCTTGGCTACATAACAAGGAAAAGGCCAGCCTGGGCTACATACATGAGACCCTATCTCAAAAAATTTTATGTATGTATGTATGTATGTATGTATGTATGTTTGTATCTACCGACCTACTTACCTATCTACTCTATTTAACTACCCATCTATCTACCTACATTCCTATCTATTCTAGCATGAACATCTAATTCTGGACAACAACAGAGTCACCATTTAAACACATTATTTCCCATCACTGCTGTGCTTTGGAAAATACACAAAAAGAAAAAGGATAAAAGAAAAAGAAAAATGGGCTGGGCAGTGGTGGCACATGCCTTTAATCCCAGCACTCGGGAGGCAGAGCCAGGTGGATCTTTCTGAGTTCGAGGCCAGCCTGGTCTACAGGCACCAAAACTACACAGAGAAACCCTGTCTCAAAAAAAAAAAAAAAAAAAAAAAAAAAAAGAAAGAAAGAAAAAGAAAAATGACACCTGATCCTTCAAAAGAATCCTTTAATGCCATTTTAAGCAGAAAGAGCCTAACAGAAAAAAGAAACCACATATCCATCAAAGCACTAAGTTTGAAAAATTTTAACATCAGTCAAGATGTAAAGGATTAACTGTAGAACACAATGGTAGACAGTCATTTTCTTAAAAATAGAGTGATATTAAAAACTCTAATCTCTAATGCCAAATGGCAAGCTGTATAGTTATCTAAAGATCTTAACAAGGCTGTAATTCCTCTTTTCTTCTTCTTCTTTTTTTTAAAAGAGACTGTTTTGCTATCTCATAGCCCAGGCTGACATCAAATTCAAGGTCATCTTGACTCAGCCTCTCAAATGCTTAGATTACAGGCATGCCCAACTACACTATAATTTTTTTTTAAGATTTATTTTGTTTTTATTTGAGTATGTGTGTCTGTATGCCCTGTGTGTACATATGTCCTCAGAGGCCAGAAGAGGGTGTGGGATGCCTTGGAACTGGAGTTACAGGTGGTTATGGGCTGCCAGAGTGGGTGCTAAGAGCCAAAATGCAGTCCTCTGCAAATGCTCTTAACCACTGAGCAATCTCTCCAGCCAACCATAGCTTTTAAATTGAATTTTACTATAATTGTACCCTCACTTACTAGATTTTAAATGTTGTTAGCGTTTTGTCAAGAGTAAGTAAATAACTATGTATTAGGGAGAAATCACTTTTTATGTAACTCTCACCATAGCAGGGCATGATTTTTATGACTTGTGAAACCTGTCCTGATTTCTAACTACTACATGGGGCTGGAAAGGTTCAGCCAGTCAAGTGGCTGCCATGTAAGCATGAGGACCCAAGTTCAGATCTCCAGTGCCCACATAAAAGTTAGGCATGGAGTGGAGAGGTGGCCTGGAGGTCAAGAACACATACTAATCATGAAGAAGACCTGGATTTGGTTTCCAGCTCCTAAGCTAAGCAGCTTACAACTGCCTGTAACCCCAGTAACCCCAGCTCCAGGGATCTGATGCCTTCTTCTGGCCTCCTCAGGCACTGGCACACATGTGGCATCCACCCATCCACCTACCCACCCACACACACAAAATAAAAATAAATCTTTAAAAGTCAGGCCTGGTGGTCTACAGCCTTAGAGGTAGGGAGGTAAATAGGCAATCCTTGGAGCTCACTGACCAGCCAACCTAGCCAGTCTGTGAACTCCAGTGTCACGAAGAAACCCTGACTCAGGGTGGGGCTAGTATATGGTTCAGTGGGAAATGGGACTTGCTGCTAAGACAGAGGGCCTGAGTTCTGGGCCTAGAATCCTCATGGTAGAAGGAGAAAACCTGCTCTCACAAGTTATCCTTGGTTTTCCTCACAGAAAGTGGACAGCTTTATTAGCTCTTATGAAAAAAAAAGTAATGGTATCCACTTCTATTGATTTGTTTGTTTATTTTGAAGGTTCTGGTTCAAAGCCGTTTTTTTCCTTTGATTCATGAATTCATCAGAATTAAAATTTCTGAGAGTTTAGCTTAGTGGTAGAACACTTACCTAGCATGTATGAGGCAGATTCCAAGCACTAATAAATAAATTAATTCTAAAAATAAAATTTCAAATTCTTGAGTATTTCACAACTATCTCTTGTGCTGGCTGGTTTTACTGTCAACTTGACTGGCTAGAATAGTTTGGAGGAGAAAATATCAACTGAGAAAATGCCCCCACCAGATTAGGTTGTGGGCAAGCCTGTGCAGCATTTTCTGACTAGTGATTAATTGGGGAGGGCCCAGCCCATTGTGAGTGATGCCACCTCTGGGCTGGTGGTCCTGAGGGTACATAAGTAGGCAGCTGAGCAAGTCATGAGGAGCAAGCCAGTAAGCAGCACTCCTCCATGGCCTCTGCTTTAGCTCCTGCCTCCAGGTTCCTGTCCTGTCTGAGTTCCTGCTCTGACTTCTCTTTGTAGTGGACTGTGATGAGGCAGTGTAAGCTGAAAGAAGGGCTTTCCTTCCCGAGCTGCTTTTGGTCATGGTATTCTGGCACAGCTAAAGAAACCCTAACTAAAATATCTCTCCAGAGACATGTTTTCAGTGCTTATCACCTTTAGGGTGACAACTACCTACATGTTCATAGAAAACAAGCGCTCTAACATTCTGTTTGTTTCTAATGACCCTCTCTCTGTCTTTCCATGTTTGACAATGGTCCTCTGCAGGTAAGGCAATAGAACTTCATGCTCAAAGAGGAACTCACATTCCTTGGCCTCGATTAATGGCACCATCACTTACCTGGTGACTTTAGCCACAAATGTCTACCTTTGCTGATTTATTTTCCTTTGCTTCATGCCTATCATCTAATTCAGCATATCATAACCTTAATATATCTGGTCAATTCAGATCCACTGGTCTCTGTAGGTAGTTACAATAATTGCAAGAGTCTTTTGATTGACTTCCCCTGCTCCTGATACTAGTGTTCCTCATAACACTTTTCTAGCAAAGGTCACGTTGCAAACTTGTTATTCAGCCCCTTGACCCAGGCTGGGGGTGTAGCTTAGTGGCAGAACATTTGCTTAGTATGTGCAAGGCCCTAGATCCAAGCCCTCGGACCACTAAAACAAAACAACCCTCACTGGATTCTCTGCACTTGTTTAAGAGCAGATGCCCAACCCAGCCCTGCTGAGATTCCTCTCATGTCATCATGCCACACCCTCCCCACCACGCAGAACTTTCAGACATACTGATCTTTCTTCTAAAACACCCGAAGCTCTTTGCACATACTGTAGTTTTTGCTCTAGAATGCTTTGATGGAGATACTCTTGCTGACACATGGATCTACAACATACTCACCAGCCTGAGTGCTTTCCCAAAAGGACAGATGCTTAGCACTACTGTCAATAAACAGATTAGCCTCCCAATCTGGGATAATGCATATGAACTATGTAAGAAACTGAGTCTGAATATGTAAGTTCATGGCTGGTTAAGTTCAAGTGGAGTAGGAAGGTTTCCAGAGATACGTTCTACTTTATTACCTTGGGCCAGAACTGTGGGGTCCTGCATTTTCTTGTACCTGTTTAGGCACTGCCGGAGATCTTCTATTTTGCGATCCTGTAAATAACATAAATCATCACCACTACTACAGTTTTCAAATGGTAAAGGTAAGTACTGTGCATTGTTTACATTATTTGAAATTTTTTTTTCCTTTTTTTGTTTTTTGAGACAGGGTTTCTCTGTGTTGCTTTGTGCCTTTCCTGGAACTCACTCTGTAGACCAGGCTGGCCTCGAACTCACAGAGATCCGCCTGTCTCTGCCTCCCGAGTGCTGGGATTAAAGGTGTGCGCCACCACCGCCAGGCTTGAAAAATATTTCTAAACTTTAGTAAAAGTGGCAATATCTGTATTTTTCCTATGTGTATCAGAGACATAGAGAATCTGATCTTACAGATTCTTTAACTTGCCATCTTTAAAAATAAAACTGATACAACAGCATTTAACAACAATAACAAAAAAAATCAAGGGCCAGTGAGATAGTTCAGTGGGTGGGGAGACCCAACATTAAGCCTGATGACTTGTATTTGATCCCAGTGGATAAAATTCCAGAGTTCAGATCCCCAGCAACCACATAAAAGCCAGATATGGCAACGGTAACCTCAGCACTTTGGGGAGTGGGGAAGAAAGATAGAACCGGATTCCCTGAGCCTGCTGGTCAGTCAGTCTAGCTCAGTCAGCCCCGGGGTCACGGACTCTGTTTCTAAAACATAAGATGGAGAGAGAAGAAGAAGACACCTAAAGTCAACCTGACCTTGACTTTTGGTTTTCATGTGCGTGCACATGCACGAGCACGTGCATGCACGCACACAGACACACACACACAGAATGAAGAGAAAACAGAAAAGATACGAGCATTGGAGAAAGTCGTAATAAGAAAGAAAAACTGTCTCTTAGGCATTTTGTAGTTTTGTACTCCTTGGAATTAGTCTTTTGTGGGAAATGTCCCTTTGTTCTATTCACTAAGGGACACAGTAGAGAGTGGTCCTGGTGTCATAAGCTGAATCCAATGGTCGTTAGGCAACCAAGATCTGTGAGGTCAGGTCGGTGTTGAGGAAGGCACTGAAAGCCAAATGTGGGTGAGGAAAACAGACCACAGCCAAGACCCCGAGTGCAAAGGCAGGGCCCAGGGATGACCCACGGGCCTGGTCCATGTCTGTTTTCTGTTATTTCACCCCTCAGGAAAGTTGAGACAATGCCAGGTGTGACAGAGCTCAGGAATGTGACGAAAGTAACTCAGTTTCATGGCAGTGCTAATGTCTTCTCTCTCCGTGGCTGTGGGCACCTCTGTAAAGTTGGAACGCCACCCTGCAGAGGTCATGTCAGCCCGGAATTTCCAGACACATTATGGAATGTCCTTTCTCCTCTCGTCTGCATATAAAGAACTCTGATGCTCTCAATATTTTCTAAATTCAAGTGGGGAAAGGGGGCCTCAGGATTTCCTTGGAACCGGGCTGCTGTCCTCTCTCTACTGTGTACATACAGACACAGTCACAAGTGACATCACTGAAACAGTGCATACTGGGGCAGGAGAGACAAGGACGGCCCCTTGATGTCAGTGGAATCTTGTGTATGTCCCTGTGTGGCTGAAGTGGCTAAGGAATTGTATGCAACAGTCAAAATGGTGCCGCAGATCATAAACACACAGTGACATCGTGGTCTCACTTGGTACCTGCAGATCATAAACCAACAGTGACATCTTATCTCACTTGGTACCTTTTCTTCATTTGCTGCCATCAGGGACTCCACAGCCTTTTTCATTTTCTGTACTTCAATGTCTGAAAATGATGAACATCATTAGGAGGTACTTCAGCTAACCTGTGAGAGAAACCACATGCTCTTCTGTCCGAAAAGGTTCAAGGTAAACATGGCAATGACTCTCTTTTACGGACACTAAAAGGTGAGAATGTTCTACCTCACCCACACAGCTGTCACCCCAATCAGACAGTGATGTGGGTAGGGGAAAGCAAGCCACCCTCTCTCAGAGAAAGAACAAGATCTCCCTTTAGACATTGAGGATGAAATGTGGGCACAGCAGCAATGGCAGCACCAAGTCTTCTAAAAAGGAAGCCATGGGCAGTGAGTGAGAGCAATGGACAGTATTCACAATGACCAAGGCAGAGGGATGGTACTCAGTCATAACCAAGCTGGAGATGCCATGGTAAGAGCCTGAGCGGTGGTGTTCACATGAGTGGTCATGCCCAGAAGCCAGCTGCAGTTCCACAGAAGGAAGAGTAACTTGCTTCATCCGTAAGCCTCATTTCTAACACTGCTCTAAAACAGAAATCAAGACACAACAGCCATGGGGTGCAGAATGTGACTTTCCTTAGAATCTGACAGCCAAACACAAGTGTTACTTGAAAAGTGACGAGTTTCAAAGCCGGCAAAGCCCTGGCTGTGACTCCACAGATGCGCGTGTTGTCTTGCCTTCTGCTCCCGTGTCACCCACACCAGAGAGCACACTTGCTGAGCTCACTTCTTTGTGTGCCCTGTTGCACTATGGGGAGTGAACAGGCTGCGGGAAAACCTGTAAAATGATCTTTTCCTCCTTACTTTATGTCTGTGCAGCCTGTGTGTGTGTGTGTGTGCACCCTGAAGAAATGGAGGGCTTAGTGATGAGCCTGTGTGTGCACCGTGGAGAAATGAGGGCTTAGTGATGAGCCTCTGTGTGTGTGTGTGCACCATGGAGAAATGGAGGGCTTAGTGATGAGCCTGTGTGTGTGTGTGTGTGCACCATGGAGAAATGGAGGGCTTAGTGATGAGCCTGTGTGTGCACCATGGAGAAATGGAGGGCTTAGTGATGAGCCTGTGTGTGTGTGTGTGTGTGTGCACCCTGAAGAAATGGAGGGCTTAGTGATGGAGCCGTGGCACACGCTGAGGGACAGGAATGTTTAGACATGCAAAGAACCAAGTGGTGCGGCTGGCGGATGAGAAGCTGATGGAAACACGAAAACCTTACTTTTCTCCTTGAGCTTCTTTTTAACATTCTCATCTGCACAGGAAAACCCATCGGATTGGAAGTTAGCATACATTACAACAAAAACGCTATCTTCAAAGTCCCAGTGTTTGGTTTCCTTTTCTAAATGCTAGAACTCTAATCTCAAAAACAACCCCGACTGTGAACCACTACCACGTGACTTTGGGACGGCAGCGTGGTCAGTGCAGTACTGAGCCTGGGGAGGAACCACTGCACACTCAGCTGATGGCGACATCCGAACCTAAGCTCTCTGAACCTCAACCAACCATGATGTGGATTGGCCAATGCTGCTCTGGCAACGTTTTCCAAGTGTCAGTTTGACACCTGGTCCTCCTGACTACATGCCACATCCACCTGAGCACTCAAGTCCAACATCACTGAAAAGGTCTGTCCCCGTTCAAGAAGACAAGTCCACTGATGACATAGTCAGTATCCGGATCAGACTGCACGAGGGTTCTACACCCTGTGTTTAGACTCTGAACTACGCTGGTCCTGCAGTGACAATGAGCAGTTCAGACTAGTTCCAATCCCCAATTGGGTGTGGGCAGCACTCCCCAAATACATCTCTAGCCACTACTCACTTAGTGTCCATTCTATTCTTAAATTCTTTTTGTTGTTGTTGTTGTTTTTCAAGACAGGGTTTCTCTGTGCAGATTTGGAGCTTGTCCTGGATCTCACTCTGTAGACCAGGCTGGCCTTGAACTTACAGAGCTCTGCCTGGCTCTGCCTCCTGAGTGCTGAAATTAAAGGTGTGCACCACCACCGCCAAGCCTATTCTTAAATTCTTTAAAGTGGGACTGTCATTATGGTTCAGTGGCACAGCATGTGATTAGCAGATTCAATCCTAAAATTATGGCCGATTTCTGAATGTCCTATAACATTATTTTACTTATGTCACAGGAAGGTACACCCACTTCTCTAAAGCTTGACAAATTGAGTTTTCTGATGGATAAGGAACTGGGTATAAAATGCTACTTGTTTCCATATAAGACATGGCATGACAAAGCTCCACAAACTGGAATCTGGCTGTCCAAATGAGTTAGAAATTGCTCCAGTGTCCAGCATCGTGGTTGCCATTGGACATATTTATGCAAACATGCATACATATATCACAAAGGAAGGTAAAATCTGATATAGTATTCCAGATATTATACATATTATATTTCAAGATTTTTGAAAAAATAATCAGGGTCTCCCTGTGTCACCCAGGCTGGTTTCCAACTATGATCCTTCTGCTTCAGCATCCACGAGCTGGGATGGCACCTATGTGCCACTCCATCAGACCCAAACCTAAGTTTCTAAAAACACATGTCACTGGAGTTGTTTTCCTATTGTCCAATATCAGCTCCTCTCCTGTATTTCACAGGATTTGAACAGAGCAAGTGCTAGTCAGTCAGTCTTACCTCGATCAAGGATTTCGATCCCTTCTCCTTTCATCTTGCAAACCAGCCTCTCCTGCAGTCTTTTTACTTCACATTCCTTCTCTTCCAGTTGCTCTTTTAAAGATGCCAATTCATCCTACAAAATTACAAACCCATTTTAAAACAGTAGACTATGGCAGAAGAGCAATATTTACAGAGCATATTGGCCCTTTGAGTCAATATTTAGACTATGGGAATGAGACAAAAATCTGCAAAAACTTACACACAAACACAAATTAGACAGAGGCAATGGTAAGCACTACTAATATGAGTAATTTGTAATAATTACAGTGTAATTGTTTCAAGATTGTAAGTAAATGTAAGAGGAAAAGGAAGACTAACCAGGACAGGGTATTCTCTAAAGTTCCACCTACATTAAATCAAAATGTCTCACCAAGTTAGTCAAAGAAGATGGTCAAAATTAGATACTTGTCATAAAAGCAAAAATAAAATACAAATTCAAAAAGGTTTGCTTGACTTCCTCAGCATTTTGAGGTGACACTCATGACTCAGTAGCCACAGGGAGACAATTCAGGGGTGACTGACCAAATCATGGACTAGAGAACTCACCCTCATCACTGAATAAGACAGACTCCTGCAGCAGCGAGAAAGAGGAGTCTAGAGAAAAAGGACTTACAGTCTTCCTTAGGAAATGGCATACATGCAAAAGCTGCTCAGGCCACTGATGCAATTGCTAACATTTTAAATTTCAGTTTTGACTTAGAGAGTACTAGCTGTAGCAAATTTATATTTTACAGCTATCTGTACATGCAATGATGGAAAATCCACCCAGGAGGCTAAGTTGGCCCTGTACTCCTGACTTGTGGTAAGGGTGGAGTCAAGTTCAGAAACCTTCAGTAGCCCTGCAAGAGGTTTCTTCCCTGCCATAATGATGAACTCATACACACTGACCTTCCAGAAAACCTTAAAAGAGGAGACCAGGCCTCAGCTATTGACGCGGAATTCTTCCACAGGTGAACTTAAAACAGTTATTATGCTCAGGGTCAGACGGTCTAAGAAATAAGCTTATAAGCCAATACTTTTATATTTTACCTGTTCATTATTTACACTAGAGACCTCCTTGTCCTATAAATCAGGGTGTATGTATTCTTAATAAACAGGTGACATACACACACACACAATGAATGCACATGCTACTAAAACACCATCACAGCAAAACGACACAGGCCAGAAGGCAACAGCCACGGGGCTCCCACCAAGTCTACTACACCTTCAGTGACTCCCATTTTTGCTCCATCCGTTGCTTTTCATACTGCATCTGACCCACCTTGATTTTCATGCTAGAAAGTTTGGCCATTAAAGACTGGTAGAGAGACAGAGGAGTGAGAGAAAACGAGGCAGAAAAAGACAAGCTAAATAACCAAGAAAACAGCATCACTTCATAAAGAAGGTTAGCTAATTCGGAAGACCAGGCTGTGTCCTGTCAAATTAATCAAGCCTTGGGTTTTATTGAGAACTCTAGCATGTAAGCTCAGTGTCTCCAGCTTCAGGGAAACACAGTTTACTTGTAAGATATGTTTGTTATCATGTACTAGTTAGAAAACATTTTTTTTTTTATAATATTTTCACAGAATGGCAGACCATGTTTAAAAAAATTTTTTTTCAGAAAGAAACTTACTTTAGTTGACTTAAGTTTTTTCTCATACTGAAGTCTTTCACTGTCCATTTCACTGACTTTTAACCTCAAATCATTGATCTCTTGTATTAGCCCCTGTCAAAAAAAAAAAAAATTAGAAAAGGGTATATAAGCACAGTTATCAAGGGAGTAGCCAGGAAGCCCTAAGCCAGCAACAGCTCCTCAGATATGAGTTGTGAGAACCAGTCCTAACAAAGGGAGATTCAGTGAAATTTATTCCTAACAGTCAAAGCACATTTCCACTAAAACACTAACTTAAGTTTCCAGGACCTTGGCCCCAAGTGCCGGGATTATGAAAACAAATGTAGCCCTGACTCTGACCAGGAAAATGCTGTTCGTGGAATCCTTGGACCAAGTGCCCATCATAATGCTAGAAGGTTGTGGACCTTTAAGAGGTTGGGCCTGCAGGGTGAACCTTTACCCATTAGAGGCATGTCCCAGAGGGGATTGTGGGACCCTGGCGCCTTCCCCTCTTTTCTGTTTTCTGTCCTGAGGTAAGTAGTTTTTCTCTGCCATGCACTTCATGATAAAGCTGGCTCAAAGGCAATGGGGCCCATTGATCATGGACTAAAATCTTCAACTGTCTCTTTATAAGCCATCTTGGGTATCTGTCCAGTGGTGATGAACTAAGATCTCCAACCACCTCCTTAGAAGCCATCTTGGGTATCTGCCCACTGATGATGGACTAAGATCTTCAACCACCTCCTTAGAAGCCATCTTGGGTATCTGCCCACTGATGATGGACTAAGATCTTCAACCATCTCCTTAGAAGCCATCTTGGATATCTGTCTGTCCCAGTGGTGTATCTTGTTTCCTTTCTGTTGCTGTGATAAAATGCTCTGACCAAAAGCAGCTTCAGGGAAGAAAAGGGTTTATTGGGCTTATACTTCCAGATTACAGTCTATCACTGGGGGAATCAGGGTGGGAAGTCAAGTCTGGGACCTGGAGGCAGGAACCAGATGAATGCTACCTGCTGGCTCCTTCACTGGCTCACTCGCCTGGATCATGCACACTTAGCTTTCTTATATAGCCCAGGAGATGGAGGTCCCCACAGTGGGCTGGGCCTGCCCACATCAATTAAGACAAGCAAGATGATTCCTCACAGACATGTCCACAGAAAAACCGGACAGAGACAAATGACTCAACTGGACTGTTGACTAGTGACTCTAGGCTGTGTCAAGTTGACAGTTAATGCTCACGAGGACTAACTCACAAAGGCAGTTTAACACCCGACTCAAAGCCACTTAGTGCCCATTATATATTCAAACCATCTATGGCCCCACCTCCGTCACACACACCTGAGATTTTCTCTGGTGTAGTCATTTACCTTAAGACCCTTTTCTGTGACACATCAGTAGTTAGTTGAAGATTTCTATAATTATTTCCCCAATCTACAAAAATACAGACTCAAATTTAAACCAAGAATCTCAACCTGAAGGTAGATGAAGGCCTTCTATGTGCGTGTATGTGTTTTCATATATTCATATATCCAATACAATACAATAATGTAATTTTATATGTGCAAAATTTAAAAAATCCAAATGATTCATAACAATATAATATAATTTAACACCATTTCTACTGTCACTTTAAAATATGCTTTTAAAACTGGCCCAAATGTTCTGAATTCAAATTTAAAGAGTCAGTCTCCCTCATTTGTTCATGTTCCCTGCACAGAAATCAGGAGCAGTCCCCTTCCCTTGGTCTTTTAGACTTTGTTACTGTTGACAGGCATCTTTGAACTCCCAGCAGGCACTGCTGTAAACACTGCCACTTCCTTTAGTGGTGACCGCAAAGACGAAGAAACAACCACAGAACACTGAACTATATCCTGGGGTCATTTCCTTTTTTTTTCTAAGAAAAACTATCCAAGGTAGGCAGTGGTGGCACACGCCTTTAATTCTAGCTAGCACTCAGGAAGCAGAGGCCAGCCTGGTCTACAGAGCAAGTTCCAGGACAGCCAGGACTACAGAGAAACCCTGTCTCGGGGGGAAAACAAAAGAAAAAGAAAAACCATCCAATTGTTTTCAGTGGCAATACATTAAATATGAATCTAAAATTCCAACATGGGAGGAGTCAGATATGACCATGACAAGTCCGACTGGAAAATGTGGCACTATATCCTTAAGGTTATATATGTATGTGTGTCTGTGTGTCTGTGTCCATGTGTGTGTCCGTGTGTGTCCGTGTGTGTGTGTGTGTGTGTGTGTGTGTGTGTGTGTGTGTGTGTGTGTGTGTGTGCTTGTGTGTGTGTACATATACACATTATTCAATTAGCTTATCAGTTCAGGCTCCTTTCAGAGCTCTACATTTCGGCCATCTGTGCTCACACCAGCAGGGGGCGCTGAATGAGCCAACCATCTCCCACTAACAAGTTCCAGGGCAGGCAAGTCCTAAATCTTCAAGGTTTAATGACTTTAATGCACTATTTTTTGGAAATGCATATAAGTGTTCCTTACTTCAACATTTTCTTAGAAACTAATATCCAAACTCTCTAAAATTCTCAAATAGTGTTAAGAGATTTGGGATTGCAGAAATAACTAGGTAAACGTTTTATTTTTAAGGAAACATTAAGCGAGAACATGTACATATTCCATTCTATTTCAACCTTTGAAGACTATTTTTATATAAAATCATAATTATCAAACACTCTGCAATCTGCCCTGTGAATATGTGTACTCCATTTTATCAATAGTGTAGATTATTTCATAGAAAATGATCAGGGATTGTGTTTCTTAGAAGTGTGTTCCTGGTGTCACTTGGAATCTGAATGAGAACATGTGAAAAGAATGGAAACGAGGAGAAACCAGGTACGACACAAAACATGATGTAGGTGCTGTTTTGAGATCCTACCAAAAAGGTCAAAACACCTGCTGTGGTGATATACTGTGTACCCTAATAAACTTTGCCTGAAGAGCAGAGAACAGAACAAGCCACTAGATCAAACATAGAGTCCAGGCAGTGGTGGCACACACCTTTAATCCTAGCACTCAGGAGGCAGAGATCTGTCTGGATCTCTGTGAGTTCAAAGCCACCCTGGACTACATGAGATTGACTCAGTCTAGGAGAGAAACAGCCAGGCAGTGGTGGCACACACCGTTAATCCCAGTACTGGGAAGCACACACGCCTTTAATCCCAGGAAGTGATGGCAACTGGTGAAACCATGGATTAGATATATTATTTCAGAGGAAGAAAACCAGTGTGGACCTGTCAGTCCAGGTCGCCACAAATACATTGTAGTCAAAACTATTTCTACAGAACATTTCAAACAAAATCTCTAAACAAAAAAACTGCAACTAGCATTTAGTGAAGAAATTTACAGTGTGGTTAAGGTTTATTCCAAGTTCTTTTTTATTTATTGTCTTTATTCTTTTGAGACAAGGGTTTCATGGTGTCCAGTCTACTCTCTGACTCTCTATGTCATGGAGGCTGGCTCTGAACCCCTGATCCTCTGCTTCCATCTCTCAAGTGCTGGGATTACAGGCACATGCCACCATGGCTGGCTTATTCTGTCTTTGGAGTGGTGCTGAGGATAAAACCCAGGGTCTAGTGAGCCCTGATCATGACACCTACCATTGGGCTACACTCCCAAACCTAAAATTTCTTAAAAGGAAGCAGGATGAGAGCATATTATAACTAGCTACCCCCCTTCACACCTCCAGGAATTTCAGCTTTGTCTTGGGTATGTGTGCACACAGGTTAAGAAGGGAAGGAGGAGGAGATCATGCATATTACTCACCTCTGTGTCTCTGAACCTGTCTTCATAATCCAGTCTGTCTTTCTCAACAGCTGTCAGTTTTAACTTCAAGTTAGAGACCTCTGCCATGAGCTCCAGCTTCTGTGTTTCTAAGGAGGTCCTACTCAGAAGCTCCTGTTAGAATTTCAGATCAACATTCACAAGTCGTTTTATTATAAATTTCTGCCGTGACTGCAAAGCAGCAATGGTTAAGTGTGGTCTGTGGGTGAAAATAACGGCCACAGAACAGCCACACACCACACTGCTGAGGACCACACGCTCTAATGACCCTCTTCTGAACAGGATTAAATACATCATCACGTTGTCAAAAGATGCATCTTTCCTTACACTCTCAAGCCTGATGACAACACGGCTGTACACAGTGCATGCTATGTGCTGGGACGAGGAACACACTCATAAGTGGTTCAGTCCCGGCAACAACCTTAGGAGGTAAAAAAGCTTATCAGCCTCATTGATCAGGGTTTCTAGGGACCTGGAAACTGAGGGACAGAGAGGTCACAAGCCTGTGGAGTAATGCAGGCAGGCAAGGGTGGCAGACAGACATTCAACAGAAGCAGTTTTGTTTCCATGTGCTCCATGTATAACTCTGTCCACTGTATCACAAGGCTTCTCATCTATAAACCCTATGTGCACACACGAACGCATGTGTGTGGGATTTTTTTTTTCCTTTGCCTAAAACCAAATCCCATGTAGTGTTTTATCATCTCATGGTTGAGAGCTGGAAATAATATGAACGCAAAAGATGAATTTACAGTTCCTGTAACACTGTATTCTATTCTAATTGTATAACTTTGTATGTCTCCGTGTTTTTAGACTCTGCTACTAGACTTTAAATGCACCAGTCTGTGGGATTCTGGAATTTACTGCTGCAGACACCAGACAGGAATGTTGCACCTCAACTAAAACAGTTCAGCAGGCCCCTCCCTCACTAGCTTTGGCCCATACCTGCTGCAGCATTTCCTCAGTGGCGTTCAGCTTCTCTCTGTGCTCTTCAAGACAAAACTCCAGATCTCGAATCTTCTCTCCCTGAGCCTCCACTTGGTCTGTCAACACACTCACCTATCAATTTAAAGCAAAAGACCGCAGTGAGTTTGAAAGGCTTTGGGTCCCACAGCATGCTTCATTCTCTAACTGGAACAAAGACAGACCACCCATCATTCAGGGTAGCTTAAAACATCCCAGACTTAACAAGATGACAGTGATCCTGCCCTCTGCTATTTATATTTGTTTCATGTGGATCAAACCCAGGGCCTTGGGCATGCTAGGTAGGTACTGTACCACTGAGCAACATCTGCAGCCCTATGTTGCCTTTTGACTTAAGGATTCCTATTCAATTTAGGAGGAACTTAGTTCTGATCCAAGATAAGCAATACTTTCCATATTAAAATCATTTCAGTTATAGAGTATATAGAGAAAATTTGATTTCTAAGGCAATGGTGAAGAACTAGTAGGGCAATGGAGGAAAGGCGGTCCATATTTGAAACAGACGTTAAGGACCACTCAGATCTCATACATCAATAATAAAAGAAGCAAACATGAATAAAGAACTCAAATTCTACAAGCTCGTTCAAGATCAACATGGTCCCAAATTTGTTCAAAGCCAGGGTGTGGCGAAGAGTGGTACACTGTTTCCAACATGTGTAGGACTCTGAGTTCAGTTCCCAGAACCACAAAGAAAAAAAAGAAAAAGCCAGAGTGCACCGCAACACACTCAAATGTCCCAAGAAACAGTGGGGTTCCTCTGTCGTCCTCAGGGTCCCATGCAGATCTACAGTCCCTCCTCAGGCAGCTGAGTAAATATTCTTTGATCCGGTCAGTTCAAAACATGAAAGTAAAGCCATGTGCTCTGTACTTGGAAACACCACAAGGAAGCAAACAAACACCCCACAGCAGTTTCCAGCAGCAGGCTCCACTCAGGATGCTTTGTGTGGTTCGTGTATCATTTTCAAAGCTGGAAGGTTAATGTACATTCAGGCTGAGATTTTTACACTACAGGTATTCACAGATCTGAATTTCTGGCTCAAAGTATGTAAAATTAGATCTGATGGTAACACAGAAAGTCATCTCAGGTGGCACTGAGTCTGACTGGAGGGGCTGAGTCAAGGACCGGCTCCTGTGGACTGGGTGACATACCCTTGGCCCTCCACAGCCAGCTCACTTACACTCCCTGTGTGGATGGCTAGCCTAGCATACCACTGCTTGTTTGTGAGATAGGATCTTAAACTATAGCCCAAAGTGGCCTCAAACTCACAGCAATTCTTCTGCCTCCGCCTCCTAAGTGCTGGGATTACAAACACTGACACCACAACTTCCTTCTGCTCTACCGTATTATTTCTGTCAGTAGTGAGTTGGGTTGTTGTACAAATGTGAATTGAGTTTTTCATTTTCAGTAGTCTTTGGAGGTACAGTTTTCCCTTGGTATCTGAGTGGGGCTGGCTCAAGAATCCCTGCAGATGACAAAGTGTGAGTGCTCAAGTCCCTTCACAGAACAGCAGAGTGTTCACTATAGTCCACACATCTTCCTTAAGCTCCAAGTCATTATGAGGTTCCCCAGTACAATGTGAATGCACATGAACAGTTGTTATATTGCAATCCACTACAGGTATGTCCAGATCTGAATTTCTAGTTCACATGTATGTAAAGTCAGATCTGATGGCACGTTCACTACAGGTACTCTGTGTCCACATATACGTGATCCACAGTTGCAAGGACCCTGCATGTCCTGAGAAAGGAACAGCCTGGAGTACCACTTGCCTGAAGAACGAGGGATTCCTTGTCATTTTCTAGACGCGCTAGCCTTTCTTGATAGACGTCTCCATTCCCAGGTAGGTGTCCATTTGTCTGAACAAGAAAATAACATAGATAAGGTCAACTCTCCTTTAGGATAGACATGTTATGAATCAGTAAAGTGGATATATTTTAAATTCAAAAGGTCTGAATTAAATTCAGCACAGTTGTCACTGCCATGGGTGGAAAATATGAGTTAATTGACTTCAAAATGAGTATGGCAGGCACAGTGAACACTTACATACAACTGAGCATCTAGACACAACTGACTGACCTACACCATTTCTGAGCAAACAGAACACAATTTCCCTTTCTTAGTTTTAAATATACTGCTATATAAAACACTGACTAAAAACAACCTGGGGAGGAAAGGATTTATTTTACCTTATAGTCCACCATACTGGAAGTCAGGGCAAGAACGGAAGCAGAGGACTTGGAGGAACGTTGCTTACTGGCTTGCTCCTCATGGCCCACAAAGCCTGAGGAGCTTATAAGCCATATAAGCCTTTCTTACACAACCCAAGACCACCTGCCCAGGAATGCCCTCACCCTCAGTGCACTGGACCTTCCACATCAATCATTAATTAGGAATATGCACTATAGACCTGTCTACAAGCCAATATGATAATGGAGACTTTTTCTCAGTTGAGATTTCTCTTTCAAATGACTTTAGCTAACCAGCACAGACTAAGAAGCAGCAGCCGCTGGAATGCTCCAGTGGCCACAGGCAGGGGGCATGCAAAGTTCTGAGTAGCGGTAGAAGACAATACTCCATTTGACCCTGAATGACTCCTGTCACTAATTTTGGGTGGTTATGACTTGTGATGTCCTCCCATTCCTACCATTCCATCCCCAGGCTCTACACAGGACTGTCAGTGCCTGCTGATGGAGCAGACAGGGGGCAATGTCTGCCAGGATTCTTCCTGCTCACTCAGCTCTCCAGTCACAACATGAAGGTTCTTGCCTAGAAAGCCTTCAGAAGCCCCCACCCCCGCCCCCACACACAAGCTTAAACACTCAGTCTAAAGTGATTTTCCCTGATGGCACTGACTAGCTAGGCTACCAGCTTTGTAATCATTTTCTATCTTGGCTAAACTAATGTCTTATGTGTTTATTTGTTCAAACAACACTATGATCAGCTACTAGGCAAAACCCGGGCATCAGCTTGTACCTTCCCGGCATCTGGCTCAATGCTCTCCCACGCTCACCTTCTCACTCTTCTCAATGCTCTCCCACACTCACCTTCTCACTCTTCTCAATGCTCTCCCACACTCACCTTCTCACTCTTCTCAATGCTCTCCCACACTCACCTTCTCACTCTTCCCAATGCTCTCCCACGCTCACCTTCTCACTCTTCTCAATGCTCTCCCACACTCACCTCACTCTTCTCAATGCTCTCCCATGCTCACCTCACTCTTCTCAATGCTCTCCCACACTCACCTCACTCTTCTCAATGCTCTCCCACACTCACCTCACTTCTCACAGACATTTTTTTCTACAGATTTTATTTTTATTTATTTTATTTTTGAGACACCATTTTCCTATGCAGCCCTGGCTGTCCTGGAATTCACTATGTAGATCAGGCTGACCTCGAGCTCATGGAGCTTCACCTGCCTCTGCCTCCTGAATGCTGGGATGAAAGGTGCGTGCCACTGTGACTTACTTTTTCTTCCATTTTTTTCATATCCAAGTCATGAAAGAGCAAGACCCATAAAATTGTCACTCTGAAACACAGTAGTAGTGTGGTGGTTTGAATGTAATTGGCCCCCATAAGCTCACAGGGAGTGGCACTATTAGGAGGTGTGGCCTTGTTGGGGAAGCATGTCACTGTCGGAGTGGGCTTTGAGGTCTCATATATGCTCAAGATACAATACACCCGGTGTCTCAGACCACTTCCTGTTGCCTGTGGGATCAAGATGTAGCTCCTTTTCCACTCTGAGCTCCTTCTCCAGCACCATGTCTGCCTGCACACCTCCATTGTCCCTCCATGATGACAATGGGCTAAACCCCTGAAACTGTTAAGTCTCCCAATTAAATGTTTTCTTTGTAAGAGTTGCTGTGGCCATGGTATCTCTCCACAGCAACAGAACCCTAAGACAGAGTATGTGAGACACCACCCCCCACTCTCCTTCCTTCTTCCATTGTCCTTCCCTCTCCAGGATGCCACTCTGTAGTCCAGAAATATCCCCCTGCTTTAGCCTCCTGGGATCACGGACATGAGCCACTATGCCCAGCTCATGATGTGTTCTTTATAAATTCATTTAAATAGCTTATAGCCACATTATATATTTTATCCAGAGGATTCCCTAAATATTCCTCTAAATACAACAGAGATAAAAGCCAAAAGGAATCCAAAATAGACATCCAGAATTCAACTGAAAAGTCCATCCCTTCAGAGTTAGAATCAGAAAAAAAACCACAAACTGTGCACTCTTCTTCCCCAGGCACATTTGATGGGACATCTATTATTTCTCCAGAATTAACCTGCATCTATTCTACCTCTCCAGTTTCCTAGTTCAGTTCTGGGAGCGACAGATGTCATGTGTTGAAAACAAAACAAAATGGGAGAAGGAAGAGGAAGAAGGGTAGGAAGAAGTGGGGAGGAGGAGGAAGAAGAAAGGGAAGAAGATAGGGAGGGGAAGAAGGAAGGAAGGAAAGGGGGAGGAAGAAGTATGGGAGGGGAAGAGAGAAGAAAAGATTAAACTGAGGGCATTCCTTCTGAACATGTTAGATTATGTTTCCCAAGAGGCCACAAAAAATTCAAAAGCTAATTCAGCAAGTGTGCAATGCATGTTTAGAGTGTGTGTAGTGTTAGTATCAGCTGTTCAGCCACATACCTGCATCATTACCACTGCACAACCCTGTTCACATTGTTAACTAAAGGGCCCAGAATTAACTTACAAGAGTCTGATGGAGTATGCGGAATGACTTACAGGCCCCAGGGACCATGAAAATGAAATGTTCATAACTCCTTGAGGACTGGCTTCTGGAAAACAGCCAGAACACTCGACGTATGTTCTTAATCTATGAGAGTGCAGAGGCAGACCCTGGACAGCTTTCAATTCCTCATTCTGATTACATACATTATGAGGCATCTGTTTCTAAAATCCTATGCAAGTAATGTTTTATAAACACATTTCATTAGGTAAAAAAAAATATGTTCAGTGAGTGTAAGAGGTAGAACTTTCTCTTTTGTCTCTCTTTAAGAGACAGGGTAGGGCTCCATATGTTGATCAGCCTGGCCTGAAATATCTGGACTCAAATAAATCTCCTGCCTCAGCATTCTGATTAGCTCTAACAATAGTCATGTGCCACTGAGTCAAAACAAAAGTATCCATTCATTTTTCCTCCCATGGTTCTGGATGATGTTTGAACCCAGGGCCTTACATGGACACAATCATCACACAGAAGCACTCACAGGATCCACTCTGAACTATACCCTGTTCCTTTATTTTGAGTGCAAGAAACTCTAGCCAGATTGGCAGCATTTTCTTTCAGGCCAAATATTATACAGACATGAGATGTTTCAAAATCAGTTCTCCAAAGTGAAATGCTGAGAACTGATTCAAAATGAGCAAATGAGTCAGAAATGTCCTGATATTTATAAGTACTTATAATACTCAAAATCACCTGGCATTTCTGAAGCATTAGTAGTCTCCACAGGAACCACAAGCAAAAAGTCTTAGGAATTGCTATATAGAGTGGTAAAGTATTTAAGTAGATAAAGAGCTAGTCTGCCCACATGACCTCTTTCTTCCTGCTACTTCTGTTTAAGAATGTTGGAGTTAAGCCTGTGAGGTACCTGTCACCTCTGTCCTTCCTTCAACAATGATCCACCTCCCATGTGACTCAAGGCCTTCCACCCAGTAGCATGCTCTCTGAGTTCACACATGCATTTCACCTCTCTTTTCCTTTTTTATTCTTTTCTTAAACCTTCCCTATCTGCCTACACTTGGGTCTATAAAGTCTTCCTTGAATGAACGGTTCATTCATAAACTACTTACAGCACTGGACAAGCTCCGAAGCACCGTGCTCAGTGGACCACCCCTGCCCCAACAGAGACGCTGCACTGTGAGCGGTTCTTTTAGTCTGATAGGAGTGCTTAACTGAACGACTGCTGAAAGAAGGAACAGTGCTTAAGACCCATGGGTTGAGTTTAAGATGAGTAGCTGGCCTTGCTCCAGTCACATTTCTTTTAAATTCAGTACTTCATGGTGGTGTGCTGCATTAGTTCACATCCTCCTTCAGGAAGACCCCTCATCATCCCTCTTTCCTGTCTTCCCCGGGAGCCTTGGTCTCCTGTGTCCCACAGACCTGTAATTGTCATCTCTTCTCATTTTCAGCTTCTTCATGTAGTAAGATTTCTTCAGTTTTTCTCTCAACACTGACCCAAAGGCTTTGTGCCTACTTCTGCCCACCTCCTGATCTCCTTGCCTAGGTTAACCCAACGTTCATAACCAGCTCTACCTCTTCCTTCTGATACTGTGTGTCATTCTCTTCTCATCTGATGGCCCCCTTTTCATGTCTTGCCCTCAACTTCACAAAACAGCTTTTTACCACATTCTGCCACCGATGGCCAATCACCAAATTTATGTGAACTGATCATTGTCACGGCTAACCTTGGTGTCAACTTCACACATTTGGGAAGAAAGTACCCCAACCAATGAACTGCCTACACAGAACTGGCCTGTGGGCCTGTCTACGGGGCATTTTCTTTACTGCTTTTTGGTGTAGGAAGGCCCAGCCCACTGTGGGTGTGACCACCCCTAGGCAGGGGAGGCTTGGACAGCATAAAAAATGTAGCTGAATGTGAGTCAGAGAGTAAGCTGCTAAGCAACTGTCCTCCAGGGTCCCTGACCCGATTTCCTTGGTAGATTGTGACTTGGAAGTGCAAACCAAATAAACTCTTTCCTTCCAAAGTTGCTATTTATATAACACCAATATGTAAACTAGAACAGTCATTTATTCTTCCTAACAGTTTCTTAGTGTAAAACCCTCCTATATTTCTTTTCATTCTCCCAGGATTATAAAATATGATACACATCATCAAAAACTGTATTCACTACAACTTCTTTACAGATTCCTATGTCCAAGGCATTAAAGACCACCCTGAGTTACTATATTTAACTCCTCTGAAACGCATTCAGGTCAGCCCTTGATACTTCAGTGTGTTACAAGTCTCACTGACAACATTCAATCCAACTGCCTAAGTCAACAACAGGAGGCACGGTACGCTCCGCGGCCACACGGACACTATATTCACTTAAGGAACTTATGGTGTTGGTCAGGTCTTCCTGGCACAATCAGGAGAAAAATATTGTCCCTTCACAGTTATAGAGTCCTGGAGCCAGCCAATAATCTGACCTGGGAATGTGGCTTTTCTACACAGATGAGGGCACGGCCCACCCTGCTTTCATGTCTGTGCCAAGTGTTACCAGCACAGCAAGACTAACATGTAGGAACTGCTGGCATCCTGTCACATGACTGCTTCACCATGGCCTTTGTTACAGGTCATTTAAGACACACACAAGAGTCAGAGGGAACAGCTACCTCTATATGCAGTTCAGTCTCCACAGTTCTCAGCTCACCAGAAGGACAGCCTTTGCCTGTTTTGTGGTTGTGTTTCCCCTTCAGTCTCCTGGTTCTATTCATCGCCATTATCTCCCACCTCCACCTTGCTCTGTTCTGAGCTCTGTCTAAATCCCAGATCAGCTAGGAACGGTGGCACACACCTGCCATCACAAATTCTAGAACCCGACCAGTCCAGTCCTGAGCTAATGCTCATTTGTTACCAACCAATTTACGTTGATTTTAAGTACTTTATTAGCATACACAATTACACATAATAATCGGCTCTGCGCACGTGACATACTTGGAGTGCATTTACCTTTACTATCTGAGCTCCTTCTGCTCAAGTACCCCCAGTTTTACTTTCATCTCCTCTTTTGTCTTTTGAATGAGTTTAACTAGTTACTTACAGGAGCATGGGCAACTTCAGAGGCTACACACTGAAGAAAATGCCTCTCCCTCCCCGAGCAACCACTAACTGCCTCCAGCTCCTCTGGAAGAGGCAGAACTGCGGGCACCCCTCCCCTCTGTGAGGGAATGCTGACAGGCCCAGTCTTGTGCAGGTAATCACAGCTGCTGAGTTCAAGAGTGCAGTGGCCAAGCCAGCCCTGAAGACACATTCTACAGCACTCCACCCCTTTCTCCAGCGCTTACTCTTTCTTCCACCTTGCAGGGCATTTGGACTTTTGAGTGCAGACAGTATGACTCACCTTTGAGTGGTGGCACGGCTAATAAGAGAACTCAAGCAATCTGAGATGTTTTGCCTTTGGAAACAGATGGTGCCTGTTTGTAAGACTTGACATTTGTTCTAGGAGTGTCTCCCTCAGAGACTTAAAGGTCCAGGTTTGCTGCGGGGTTTGTGGGTATCTCAGTGCTCTGAAATTCACTGTTCCCTGAAACATTTCTCAGCCTATTCCTACTTCCTGTGTCTTTACATTCAGCACACACTGAGAAAGGAATTTATTACTGGCAAGAGGATTTTCTCCTCACTCACACAAAAGGCCACCAGTGGCAGCCATGGCTCAAGAGGACCTGTAGATAAATGACATGTGCCCAGAACACTTTCTTTAACATGTGCTTAATCTAGTCTATTAAAATATTTCTGGCCGGGCGGTGGTGGCGCACGCCTTTAATCCCAGCACTCGGGAGGCAGAGCCAGGCGGATCTCTGTGAGTTCGAGGCCAGCCTGGGCTACCAAGTGAGTTTCAGGAAAAGGCGCAAAGCTACACAGAGAAACCCTGTCTCGAAAAACCAAAAAAAAAAAAAAAAATATTTCTGAAGAATGAGGTGCACCCTCAGTGATAGGGAACTTGTCCAGTGTACATGGCTCTGGACTCCATCCCTAGAAATACAAACAAAATTCTGGTGGCTCGAGAGATGGCTCAGCAGGCAAAGTGCTTGCCACATAAGCATGAGGTTGGCAGTTAGGTCCCCAACACCCACATAAAAGCTGGGTAGGCACACCAGCATGCCTGTAATTTCAGGGTAGGGAAGGTGGGATCTGAGATAGAGGATCCCCAGAGCAAACTGGCTAGCAAGACTAGCCGAATTGGTAAGCTCTGGGATCAAGTGTGAGACCCTGACTCAATGTATCTGGCAGAAAGTGATCAAGGCAGACACTGAATATCAAACTCAGGCCTTCATATGTATATACATGCAAACATGTGCACGCCCATACTCAGGTTTCTACACACACATGAGCATACATATACACACACACACAGAATATTTTTAGCACAATGATAAATTTAATAGTGATAACGGAGATGCCTAAATTTAGGCGACAAGCTAGAGCATGACTTTTTTGGAAACTGCCAGTGGCGGAGTCATTGACCACCAAGCCTGCTGGTTAGGTGTACTGGCTGCTCACACAATCTGGAAAACTCTTTCTATGGCCACCATCTCTCTCAGTCTCTTCACATTCTGGTGCTTATCCAGAAGCTGCATTCTGAGAGATGCTTTCACCACCTCGTCTGAAGTTACATGGATTCGTTCTTTCTCCCTGCTGGAGCTTTTCTCAACACTCACCAAATTCTTTTTTTACTATACATTTGCCATGTTTATATCATTTGTTTCCAGTTTTCCCAACAGCATGTCTGCATCATGAGTCAGAGAAATTTGTTTTCAAACAACAAACCAACCCACTGTACTCTCCATGTCTACAGCAGTGTCTCAAGTGCAGCAGGCACTTGGTAACTGTACTGGGAGTCGCTCTATGACTGACCAAGTGTGATGTGCATTCATAAGACAGGAAAAGGCTCAGAGTGCACTGCTGGGTGGTGACCGCTGGCCGGTTTTTATTTCAGGTTGTGTTCTGTCTTCATATCTGACATTTTAAGCTGAAGAATCCAGAAAAGGACAAATACTTTTCAGAACCAACAAAGATTCCATTACAACAATAACATTCCAACAGTAACAAAATACCCATGGATCTGGAGAGGTTAGAGTTTTCATTTTCAACTTATTCAGGCCTAACTCACTGTGTCTATTCCTTTTCCCCATCCCAAACTTTCCAAACCAAAGTAAATGTTTTCTCTCAGGCACACAGAGAAGGAAAGAGGAAGAAGAAAGAATAAGGAGGGGAAGGAGTGGGGAGCAGGAGCAGGAGGAGAGAAAGATGGTACAGGACAAGGTCTGAAGAGGAGAGCAGAGGTGGGTGTGGGAAGAAGAGTCAGGAGTATGAAGGAGCACCACCGGCCTATCACAGTGCACCTGGGCCGGTGCTGAGACTCCAACAGGAAGAGGGTCTGACACTTACAATTTCATGACTTCTCCATTAAGTATTTCAGAATCAGGATGTATGTCAATATATTAAAATGGGGGTGTACATACATACATAGTTCAGCTGGGATCCATTCTTCCCTTTTACTCTTTATTACGAGGGTATCTAGAACTGTTAACCCACAGATACAGAAAGACAACAGTGTCAAAAGCAGGGATGGCATCTCACAGCAGACTTGAGTTTTCAAGGTGAAAAGGCTTGTTCTGGTAGAGGATGGTGAGGTCTGCACCAGTGAGGTTGTGCTTAGCACTTCTGCACTGTACACTTCAACAGTTAAAATGGTAATTCTAGAACTAAAAATAAAACAACCCTTGAGATAAAAGTCAATGCCATCAGAGTTGAAGGAACACAAGGTGTCAGTTTAAAGTGTCCCCTCCTCTAGGCTCATGGGTTTAAACACTTGGCTCCCAGCTGGAGTTGCTATTGAAAAGGTTGAGGAAATTTTTAGGCATGGAACCTCACTGGGAGAAGTGGAACACTGGAGGAGGGCCTTGAGTTTTGTAGCCCAGCCCCACTTCCTGTCAGCCCTCTGCTTCCTATCTGCTGACAATGTGACCAGCCGCCTCACACTCCGATTGCCACATGTTTCACACCGTGGTGCACTGAATTCCTTCTTAAATCCTGAGCCAAAATAAACCCTTCCATCTTTAAGATGCTGTCGTCAGGCACTTTATTACAGCAAGAAAAGTGCCTGAGACACACAGAATCCTAGCACATTCCCCACTGCACATGAGAAACGGCCCCAGTGACAAGTAAAGGAGGTTGGTAACTGGGGGAAGGCAGTGGACGGCAAGACGGCAAACTGGAATTCTAAGGTGGGCTTACCTCACAGATGGCTCTCTTAAGCTCCGTCAGTAAAGGGAACACGTGCTGGGCAGCCCTCCCTGAGCCTGACAGTGGGCAGCAGTAGATCTTACAGATGGAGAACCTAACAGGACACCTTTCCACAGAGGGAAAGGATACTGGCCCCACCATAAGGGATCATCATTACATCATTACAGATCATCACAGCATTTCACTTCTGGTGGCGAGCAGATGCTTCTGAGACTGCAAAGATGCTCCCAGGATACTTTACAGTCACTTGTTAACGCTTCCAATTAAGCAGTTAAAGTCTTCATTCCTGTCTAATGGTGGCCAGCTTGGGAGTCCACGTCCTCTAAGAGATTCTCATCTTCTCATTAGTGCACTGGGCATCTGCATTTGTAATTATCACTCTTGCCAGGTCTGGAGCACCCCTGGCTCCCCAAATGCAGGTTACTTCTTTACTAATTGCTGCCACCTCCTTAATTATTTCATGTAATTGGCAGCTGGACACCTGCCTGTAGTGCCAGTTCTCAGGAGGTGGAATGAGAACTCTAGGCCTGTCTAGGATCCCACGTCTCGAACACACAAACAAAGGTAGCTGGACAAAATAAGGCATGCGCTAATAGCTTATCACGGGAAGGGACAGGGTGTGTAAGCATAAATCTGTCTTAATGGTATTTCTATAACTCTATGCTTCTAAAGAATGATGACATTTATGATTCAGCTCCTGTGGATGGAAAAAAAAGTCTATCCAATAGGAAACTTGCTCAGTTACTGAGGCAGAACAGAATTCCATTGTAACATGAAACATTACAGTGTTACGCAGACATGACTAATGTGTCTATCAAGCCCTAGATTTTTTTTCCCTCCAAGACAAGGTTTCTCTAGGTAGTCCAGGCTGTCCTAGAACTTGATCTGTAGACCAAGTTGGCCTCAAACTCAGAGATTCACCTGCCTCTGTCTCCCTAGTGCTGAGATTAAGGGTATGTGCCACCACTGCCCAGCCAAGCCCTAGATTTAAGGCAGCAAATAAAAGAACATATCTGAGTCAAACACACAGTTTCTGTTTATCTTAGGTGTAACTTGAATAGTGTCACAATGCTTTTTCTAATCCAAGACTGTGATGAGCAGGACCCAGAGCTGCAACAGCAAGGAGGTCAACCGTAAAACAAGGTAGAATGGCAGGTGAGTCTCATTATTTTTGCAGTTTAAGTTACGAGGCAGTCTCACAGTCAGGAGAAGTTACAAAAATTCCATTTTTAATGAAATGAGTGAAATACTAATTTAATGTCTGCAAATCAAGGATGCTAACCTGTGAGGTAGAGCACAGAAATGAGGCATTACTGGCCAGCTTCTGACCTGTTAAATAATCATCATATAAGGCTGTCTTATTTCTACATTTCAAAAATAAAAATATTTCAATCCCAAGTCACATTTTTTAAAGGGTGAAAATGCAAATGTGTATAATTTAGAGTTCATCTGTGAGATACGCACTCTCTGCACTCTCCGGGCCTCTGGCTAGTCTTACTCTGTTGCAGACGTCCAGCTGCTCAACCCAGGGCCTTCTCTCCAGCCTCCTGCAGTGCTGCTCTGCAGCACTCTGCAAGGCCCTTCCTTTCATGTGCGCCTCCGCGATGTTTTCCCAGGCCTTGGCAAACAAGGTCCTCTAAGTGATCTTAGTCATCTGTGTTACACAGCAGCACACTGACACACCCCAGCTGACATTAAAGCAACTGTCCTGGGGCTTCTGGGAAAGCTCCACAATCAGTGTCCACAATCACACTAACCAAGTCAGCTGAGTTCTCAAGTGGGGGTGGCCAGTGCAGAGTGGCAGGTGAGAGAAGAACCTTCACTGCACTCCAGGCAGGTCTTAACGATACCATTGCGGACACTCCTCTGCCCCCTCACCCTCAGAAACACTCAACAAACCAATAGGCACATGTTAATGGAAGTGCTTTGAGCACAAGTCAATCACCTACAGGTCCTCTTGAGCCATGGCTACCACTCTCAGCCTGGGTGTGAGTGAGGAGAAAATCCTCTTGCCAGTAACAAATTCCTTTCTCACTGTGTGCTGAACATAAAGACATAGGAAGTAGGAACAGGGTGAGTAATGTGCCAGGGAACAGTGAGTTTCAGAGCACTAAGCTACTGCCAAAGAAACCAGCAAACTTGAACTCTTAAATCCCTGGAGGTCTCTCCCAGGGCAAGCGTCACACGCAGGCATCACCTGTTTCTAAAAGTGAACTGTCTCTAACTCCTCCAACCCTGTGGAGCGGCACCACCACTGAAAGATGGTTTGTGCTGGTACAAATTGGGTAGAACCAAGAACACCAGGCCAGGTTTGGACCGGCTAGGGCTCCAGAATTTGTGCAACACTGCATGGAATGTTTCGGCAACAGGTGCACTCAGACTCTCCAAGCAGGCAGCTCTCATCCCTCCCGTTTGCCACACAGACCTTGGTCCTTTCACGCAGTCCTCATTAGTTTTTATATAAACCAACCAAGTCATAAGCACATGCGTGCATCTTAATCCTTGTGTCGCCTCCTTGTCTTCTCATTGGCATCTGTTTCGTGCTGTTCAACACGTATCAGACATGATTTTTACTGCTGTGTCCACTATCACAGAGGAATGAAATGCCATTTCAAGCCAGTGTAAGCCCTAACAGAGTGGGAGCGACATGACTGTCATGCACCACTAGGTGGCACTTTTCCTCAAACCCAGCTACAAACGTTACTGCTTTCTCAAGAGCTTACTCACTGTACTTCCTGTCTAGAATAACCATTGAGTTCTTCATAGGTGGCCCTACCCTACTGCTACTGAGAGAGCACCTGTTACGTGCAAGGTTCTTTCCTCACAGCAGCGTCTGCTTTAAGACATACCAGGTCATTTACATAACCTAAAAGCCAGTCCATTTTCAGAGGTAGAATTGGACAACTTATTGGCACCTATGCTGTGGGATGTTCTGTATGGCAAATGTGTTGCTGATTGGTCAATAAATAAAACACTGATTGGCCATTGGCTAGGCAGGAAGTGTAGGCGGGACAAGGAGGAGAATAAAGCTGGGAAGTGGAAGGCTGAGTCAGAGAGACACTGCCAGCCGCCATGATGAGAAACAGCATGTGAAGATGCCGGTAAGCCACGAGCCACGTGGCAAGGTATAGATTAATGGAAATGGATTAATTTAAGCTGTAAGAACAGTTAGCAAGAAGCCTGCCACGGCCATACAGTTTGTAAGCAATATAAGTCTCTGTGTTTACTTGGTCAGGTTTGATTGTCTGTGGGACTGGCAGGTGAGAGAGATTTGTCCTGACTGTGGGCCAGGCAGGAAAACTCTAGCTACACACCTACACAATACCGTTGTCTTTTCAAAAATCATCCTTAGGAGCTGGAGAGATGGGGAGGTTCAAAGTTACACTATCTGTCCTTTTCAGAGGATGGTCTAGTTTTCAGCACTCACATGGTGGCTCACAACACACACACACACACACACACACACACACACACACACACACACACACACACACGATCTGACACCTTCTTCTGGGTTTACAGGCAACTGCATGTACTTGGTACACAGACATATATGAAGACAAAATATTCCTGCCCATAAAATGAAGTAGGGAAATTTTTAAGTTATCTTTAGAGATGAGAGGAACTTGGATCTCATGCTCTGCCTTGCAGGTTTTTTCTCTTGTTTGACCTCCTAATCTGTGCATGCAGTTCTGGAACAAACAACAGAGATTGAAAGCACAGAGAAGGAACATGCAGAAGCCTACCATCTGACTTTGCAGCCACTCAATAAGCGTCTCTGCTGTTGAGTCTGGGATCTGGCATCTCAGTCCTTCTTTCTCATCCGTTTCCATCATCTCCAACAGTCCACGAAGGTCTTCCACAAGGTGCAGAGCTCGCAAGCTTCCCATGAACGGGGAGGTGGGAGACTGGCAATCAAAAATCCCATTGGAATATTCCAAGGCTTTAGAACCTGGTTTCAAAAAAATCAGAGTGAGCAACAGGATTTATGTTATGTAAAATACCACACCTGAAAAAGATAACCAATCTAGTCACCAGCAATGATCACAAAGAACAGGGAAAAGACAAGATAATTCAATCATGTAAATCTCTCCAAATCTTATATAATTTTAAATGTCATTAATGGTAAATATGAATGGTGGGATGTCTAACAAAAAGGTCAGCTGTGGGGGACAGAAGCAAAAGGGGTATGGTAGGTCAGGAAGAGATCGGCACAAAGTGGATGACTGGTTCAGGTGGAGCCATGCCTCCCAGAAAACGTGAATTTTAGAGATCATGAATTCCCTGAAAATGAGTTATGTACTTAAGTGATAATGTTCAGTGACTTACATGCACACCTATGTGAGCATATGTGTATAAGCATTTCCTTTGCCATTCTGTTTATAGCCTTAGCACCAAATTCCTAGTTAACATTAGTTTTAAAAATTGGTGTTCTAAACCAAATGTGGTGGTACACTCCTTTAATTGCAGGACTTGGGAGGCAGAGGCACTGTGATTTTGAGGTCACCTTGGTTTACATAGCAAGTTCCAGGTCAGCCAGACTACATAGTAAGACCCTGTCTCAGAAAAAAAGTACAATGGTCTGTAATTCCAGTATTTGGGAGGCAGAGACAAGATTCCTGGGACAAAAGAGTAGCCAGAATTGGTGCTTGGGATTCAGCAAGAGTCTTTAGTTCAAAGAATCATGTGGAAGGTCAAGGAAGACACCCCACATCAACCTCAGTCCTCCACACACTCCCCAGTCATGAAAACATGCATCTCTCTCTCTCTCTCTCTCTCTCTCTCTCTCTCTCTCTCTCTCTCTCTCTCTCTCACACACACACACACACACACACACAAAAATCCTGAAGACTGAAGCTCTCTGTTCCAGCACTTACAAGCATTAAGATCATCTGATATTAGTCCCATGATAACCTTCTACTCCACTATATCTTGTTACAGAACAGAGTGAGCATAGACAAAAAAACAAAACAAAATCTTAAGCATCTATAGTCATTTCTCCTCCTCTCCCTTCTAATTCAGTTGGAGAATCATTGTTGCTAACTAGAATAAGCCCAGGTCCTACCTACCCACAAAACATCTGACTTAGTTTGGTATGGATCCTGGATAGCCTTTTTCTTTTATTATTTTCTACAAAAGTTTTTTTTTTAAAAAAAAAAAAAAAAAAGATTTATTTATTTATTATGTATACAGTGTTCTGATGCACATATCCCTGCAGGCCAGAAGAGGGCACCAGATCTCATTACAGATGATTGTGAGCCACCATGTGGTTGCTGGGAATTGAACTCAGGACCTTTGGAAGAGCAAGCAGTGCTCTTAACCTCTGAGCCATCTGTATTTTCTACAAAAGTTTTATAAACATTTATTTGTCTCTGTGTATGTGTGACCACACATGTTCCTCCTATGTGAATTTATGAGTGCCGTGTGCATGTAGGTCCTGTGGAGGCAAGAGGAGGGCACCTGATTACTTTAGAACTGGAATTATAG
This sequence comes from Peromyscus californicus insignis, assembly GCF_007827085.1. Lineage (NCBI taxonomy): Eukaryota > Metazoa > Chordata > Mammalia > Rodentia > Cricetidae > Peromyscus > Peromyscus californicus. The sequence continues at coordinate 159,387,306 of NW_026294584.1, read as the reverse complement.
GCATCTGTAATTTGACCAATGTGGGTGCTGAGAATGTAACCCAGATCCTGTACAAAAACAGTAAGTGCTCTTTACTACTGAACCACCTTTCTAGTCCTTGATTTTTTTCACATTTTAATTAATTGTTATTATATTTGTGTGTTGTTTCCTCATGAATATGTACACATGTCACTGAGTATGTACATGTGTCACAGAGCATGTATGGAGATCAGAGGACAAACTGAAGAGTCTCTCTCCTCCCACCATGTGTGTCCCAGGGACTGAACTCACATCATCAGGCTTCGTGGCAGCAACCCTTACCTACTGAGCCATCTCGCTGGCCCTTTTTCTTAGTGATTCCAACTCGGGTCCTGAAGTCCTATGGGGATTAAGAAGCTAACACCCTAATCTAGTAGAATGTATAACATGTACAGCCCCAAATGCTATTCCAGATGTATTGTTCCTCCAATATATACAAGTATGAGGTTAGTGCCTGGTAAGAGCTTAGCTTTGCTTTCTGAAACCATAGCAGAATGAGCCTGACCTCGTCTTAGACGCCAAGCTGTTTGAAAGCAAGTATCATCCCAAGAACAAGACAATACTTCTCTAGATTAAAGTTAACTGGTTCTTCGTTAGATTTGGTTATTGGACTCGTCACACTATCAAGTTCATCCCTCTACAGAGGTTCACTTACAAACACCCCTTGAAAAAGATATTCCAAGAAATGAGTAGAACACTCCAAACTGAGGTGGTAAAGCGAAGCTGCATCTCCAGGGCATACAAGGACAATGAGCAGGTAGGCCGCCTCCCTCAGGAGAGAAAGTCTCTGAACAGAAAACCACCTCCAGGTCTCAGGGCCCCAAACAGTCAGTAAAACTGATGGTCAGAAGAGAAGAGCTGGAGCTAGTAAGATGGATGGAGATATATGTATATATATCCGTCTCCTGTATACACCTGTCACAACAACAGCTGTGACTGTCCACCCTATCATTACTGTCACAGGCCTGCAGCACACACAAGTCTTCTCTTGAGACACAACACTGTAATATGACATGAGGACTTGTGTGGCCACCGCAGTGCAGCACAGAGGTTTGTTTCCAGATCAGCTGCTCTGGTGGTGAGAAGTCAGGGTCCAGGCTCTGTTTCCACCACAAAGAGCTACTGAAGGTTCCAAGGAAGGGGAGCACATGCTGAGATCTATGTTTGGAGAGAAGGTTCTGGGATCCAGGGATGGGGAACTAGAGTAGGACGCTCCACCTCAGTGACAGGGTGGAAGGGTTATTAGGTCAAAGCAAGATATGAGCAGCAAGTCAGGAAGGCCTCTCCACAAGATGAAAGGAAAACGTAAAACCTGGAGGGGGAGAGCTGGCAGGATTGAAGTCACTGAACATGGAAGGGTGACTTCTTTTAGGTTTAGGAAATTGTGGATGGAAGAAGAAGAAGAAATAAACCCAGATAAAGGCCACTAGAAGTGCTTCCAAAGGAAAGATAATGTGCTCAACTGATGTTTTTGTCCTTCAGCTCAATGTGACACTGATGTACCTACTGGGCATATCACAGGAAAGATCTTGTTGGCAGAGGTAGGGACCTGAGCCTTAGTGAGGAGCCAAGTCACTTATGGCCTGAATGCTGACTTTTAAGAACAGATCATTCACAAAAACAGGACAGAACACACTCTTACAGTGTGGTCCATGGGTCACCCATATCTGACAACCTGGCACTTGGACCCTGTAGCTTAATCAGAAGCCTGGGGGTAGAAGTGGAATTTTTGACATTTTGCTGCAAAATGTCAGAATAACCGATAGAACTGGAGAACCAGAACAAAGGTAAAAACCGGGGTGTCCTAAGAGCACTGGAGAGAGCTGATCAATTATAATGGGAGCAGAGAGGGAACAAGAGACGGTGAGTGAAGGTCAGGCTGCATGATGTGGGTTACCTGCTATGATCCCGTCCATCTGCTCCAGCGCCGCTGCCAACATGTCACTGGCATCACTCATCATCTTTCTATTTGTCAGGGGCAAATTCCAGCTTTAATCTGGGGAAGAAACAGAAGACTACGATGTTATCACTACACGCTTTAAGTGACGCATGCTGGCTTTATTAATTCTACTTCAGATTATAACTCCACTTAGCAACCAGAGAATGTCAGAAGCAGCATGGAGCTGAATTAACTGGACCCTTTAATCACCTGGTGAGAGGTAACAGCACACCAGCACCTATGTCTCTACCAGTTAATAAGAGAAGAATTAGATCTTGCACTCAAGGTTGTCCAAAGTCCAGCAGAGAAGTGGGGGCAAACCTTGGTGACAAAGTGTTTGCCTCATTGTGAGGCTTTGGGTTCAGTCCTGCAAACCGAAAAACACAGTCTGGTGGGATAGTATCCTTACCACTCTTCAGAGCTCTAGGTCTCTGTGAAGTACACAGGAGTATTATGGAGGCCTTCTAAGGGGCAGGAGGGTGCAGACATGCTGAAGGGCATAATGATACTGTGGAATCCTCCCAAGAGGCCAGGAGGGTACACACAGACTGAAGGACACAGGGGTCAGGAGGGTGCAGATGAACTTTTTTTCTATATCAGCCTCATCTAATCACTTTTCCCTTCATTTTCCATTTTTTAGGTTCATATATCAGTTTACCATAAAGTTTATATAAGGAAAGTGTTCATTAACAAACAGACAATTGTCTCCTGCTATCCACGGGATATTGGCTTTAGTACTCCCATGGGTATTCAGGTTCCTTATATAAAACTACACAGTATTTGCACAGAGCACTTTGAAGTATCTCAAGATTACTTAACAGTATTTAACTCAATAAAAGTGCCTTGTAACTAGATGATATATTGCATTCTTTGAGGGACAAATAAGAAAACAAGTCTGCACATAATCAGTAGGAATGTGTCTTTTCCAAACACTTCTGACCTGCAGTTAGTTGAATGTAACACACACACACACACACTTTATAACATGCCAATAGGTACCATGCACTGAGTGGTTGTAGCAGCCCTAACTGTGTACATAAATCATCCATAAGCCTTGGATTTTGCTTCTGTTTCACAGTACTAGGGCTCAAACCCAGGGCTGTGTGTGCTAGGCAAACACTCTTTGACTGAGCTACAACCCCATTAGCCGTAATTTTTAATCAGGACAACCACTCAGTAAAATGAGTTGGCCTCTCCATTTTATAAATTAAGACTGACAACGTTTGATATTTCTTTGGAAAACAAAAGAAAACAAATACAGAAGTTCTTAACAAAAGTCTGTGTGGTATCCATTGCACGCTGCATTTCTGTTTATCTGGTCCCACCTCAGCAGGAATTTACTCTGAAGTGGCATCACCACCTACCACGGTCTTACTGGTCCATTTCTTTACTGAGTCAGGGTCTCATTGTGTAGCCCTACCTGGCCTGGAACTGGCTATGGAGACTAGCCTGGCCTCTAACTCCTAGAGATCCTCCTACCTCTGCCTCCCGAGTGCTGGGATTAAAGGCACATGCATGGATTTAGTGGCTAAAAGATCAAGTGAAATTGCACTTATCAAAGCACTGGTCAGCAACAGAATAGTCAATACATGTGATTTTCATTCTTTAATGCATATTTAGTGCCAGCACCCACACAGATTCTCCCAGCAGGCCTAGATAAAGCTGGTGTCATGCTGAAGATACTGTAGTATAGTAAACATCTAAGAAGTAAAGGGCATGCTGCTCAAGAGAAACCTTTGCCCTCTGTCTCCAAGCACCCAGACCTCACACACCACTCTGTCTTCCTAAATGTATTTATAGGTCTGCTATCAGCTTTGGGAATTAGTTCTCCACTATCTACTTTTTCTAACAAAATTCCACACAATTATGAAATAATACTTTTTGTTTTGTTTTATTACTAACTTAAGAACAAGTATTTGATAGGCAAAATACTTTAAAATTCTGATATACCATATTCAGATTCATAAGTTTATCTATGAACCCTAGAATTTTACTCACTTCAGAAGATATAAAACTTCACTATCATTTTATGTGAAAATAATTAGCACAATAATACCCAAGTACATACCAAGGCATAAATAAGCTATATTACAAACCAAGGGGTTTTAAGAATCTACTCATATGGCCAGGTGTGGTGGTATATTCCTTTAATCCCAGCACTCCAGAGGCAGAGGCAGGCAATCTCTGAGATCAAGGTCAGCCTGGAAACCCTGTCTCAAAATAAATAAATTAATAATTTACTCATAGCCTTGGGTGGGCACAGTCCGTAGAGGTGGTATACAAGTTTAACAATGACACAAGCTAGAAAACTCAAAATGTTAAAACTAAGAGCATAAAAGACTAAGCAGAAGGGTGTATGCAAGCCCTGAGTTTTATAATTAAGTGGGCTCCATTCCTTTTTCATTTTAAAAATAAAAGCATATGCATACACATACAACCGGCCATCTTTTAAATTGAAAGCCCCTCCAAACTCTGAACCCCTTTATTCTACCCCATCTACACACACACACACACACACACACACACACACACACACACACACACACACACACACACACTCCTACTCATGAATGTGCACATACAAAACAAAAACACACATGAGGCTCAACTATAAATGTGGGACTATCAGTACAACAAAATAACACCCACATCAGAAAAACATGTTCACTAAAATCAATCAAAAAATAAAGAAGAGAACAAGAAAAAGATGCTCACTGCTTCACTGAATCAGAAACACAGACATTCATCTTTGAGAGTAGTTATATTTGTGTACATCATAGCAGTTTTTTGGATTGGGAATGCAGCTCAGTGGTAGAGTGTTGTCTAACAAGCATGAGGCCCTGACTTTGACTGGCAGCTGTGCAAGAACAAAGCTAAGCAACAGCAACGGCCCAGCACTCTCCAAGTGTGGTAGGCAAGTGCATACGGCCTGCATCCTGGTCGGAGCCTGTCGAGTGCTATGACTTGGAGGGCTGAGACCACCTTGACCACAGTTGTCAAGATGGTGAAGAGTCAGCTTTTTACAAGTTTCCAGTTCACTGAACCAATCCCTTCTTTGAGATAATAAGATGCAGCAGTATTAAATATCTACACAAGCTGATCCGTGCTTACTCTCCATCTCTGTATCACACGGCACCTCCACATAACCTGAGGGAAGAAAGTAGGGCCTAAGTAATAAATGTGTCTATAACATGGTGAAGAATATAGACACTGAGTTGGAGAAGGTGGACCAGGGTAAGGGAGCACAGAGTTTGGAGGGGAGAGGGCACGGTGACAGATTCAAAGCCAAAGATGCCTGTCATGAGCTAGAAGTGGGTAAAGCAGGTGTCTAGAGCTCACAGGACACCTCCCAAGCACAAAATTCCTACAAGTCAATGAAAGAGCAGAAGGGGTGAAGACACGTCAAGGATGTCTTTTCACTCATAGAATATGAAGAGGTGCTTAACATCATTAAGAATCGAAAAATTTAAACCAGTGTGATATTATTTTAGATCCAGTTAATTAGCAAACAAACGTTTTTAAGACTACGAGGAGCTGTGAAGGCTCTGACTCTCTTGCAGAATGGTGCTGGGACTTCACATGGATTTACCAAACTGAGAAATAGTTTGGCACTGGCACTTCAAAATGGTTACATTAGTTTTCAATACAGTAGTATTTCCTTCAAAACACGTAACCAAGAGCAATGTAGAAATGTTCACAGAGGGAGTCTTTACAGAACAAAACTATGGAAACAACCCAGCACTCTTCAATACGAGGAGGGATCAACTGGTACATACAAACAGGATTGTGGCACACGTGGTTGTGAACACTCTAACAGTGGTGTAGTCTGCACAGTAGACAAGTACACACAAAGGCCCCCCAAATCTCAGCAAAATATTTTACAATGTTTAAGGCAATTAAACCAACCTACTTAATTGTGTGTGTATGTGTGTGATAACTAATATGTATATTGTAAATATGTATCAATTATATATATATTAGAAATAAATACATGGTCAATTTATGCAAAAGGAAAAAGGGGGCTAAGGTTACTGAGAAGTTTTCAAGTTAAGTACTGAATATTAAAATGACTATTATATTACTTAAAATAACAACTGGGAATTCCAGTTCTGGTCATTGGCAGAATGATTATATTGAGCAAACTGGATGCTGAATGAAATATACAGCTTTGAGGAAAGAAAGTGAAGAGAGATTAAAAGTAGGCAAGGCTGGAGGAAAGGGAACTCCTACCACAGGTAAGATTCCTAAGCTCCCTGTGGGCATACCCAGCCATACTCAACCCACCACCCTCAACTGCAGAAAGAACAGTGTGGGTCTCGAAATGTAGCTCAGTGGGGAAGGAGGGTGGGGGGAACAGAAAGACAGGCATGCAGAGGCAGGGGTGGGGGTAAGGGGTAAGAGGGGGCAGGTTGGCCTCAAGCTGGTCCTCTTGGCTTTGCCTCCAGAGTAGCTGGGACTACAGATATAAGCCATTATACCTGCCAGGTATAGTTGACAGTGGTAAGAGTTAATTTGCCAAGAAGTCATAATGAGTAGAGATATTTTTTACAACTTAATATGAAAGCTTCAAAATACACAAAGCAAAAACTGGCAGAATTAAGGAAGAATTACACAAATTTAGCTCATTTATATGTAATGTGATTATTGATAGGATTAAATATAAATATTCAGTTTTTACTCATCCCAGGACTCATTTGTTCCTCCTTTCTGTTGGGGTGTCAGACAAGGGTAGACAGACCCTAATACAGAAGGTTTGAGCAAGTCCATCAGTTACCCTGGACTAATTCAAGTTATAGAACAAAATGCCCAAATGCAGAACACATTCTTCTTAAGTCTGTATGCTACATTCACCACCCGAAGGCACAGATGCAGTACTCTAACATATTTTGTGCATCTACTTACCTATTGATAAAAACCTCGGGTCTATAGAGTAGGGCTCATCTGGGATTTGAGTCGAGGATCTCTCACACCCTAAACAAGAATCATACTCCTAAACCAAGGAGCCAACATAAAAGCACAGATGCAAAGCCCCGAAAGGACAACTAGATGTTATAAAGTACATTTATTAAAATGTTGCCTTGCCCATGGATGAGCTATTTAAGATGCAGCCCAGTTTAGAGAGCATGTGTTGATAAAGCTATGTTGATTTTCATGGCTCAGCTGAAGAATTTTTAAAAATGAAAATGCTAAATAAAAATATTTTAGAAAGCTCAATGCTCTGAAAAATATTTTATGTCCTCAAAAAAATTCTTAGAGGAAGATTTCCCAAGCTCCCTCCAATAACTAATTAATATAATGGAATATTATTCTAACACAATGGAAATTACAATGTAAACCTGACTGAACAAGTGATACTGTGCAACATTCTAGTGAAGGAAAGTAGACACAAATGACCATGACCAGCACGAGCCCTTAAAATGAAGTCTGTGAGTAAGCCGTGTCTTATAGAAAGTAGAATAACTACCTTAGCAAATGGATAGTTGAAGAACTGGGGAACTCTCTGATCCATATCTTGGTTGGTTACACAAAGTTTTACAACTTCATACTCATCAAAGTAGGCAACAGATTCATAATTTATTAGGTATTAAGAATGCTACTACTGGACCTGGGTTGAGCATGAGCCAGTGAGTAAGCCAACAAGCAACTTTCCTCCTTGGTATCTGCTTCAAGTTCCTACCCCAAATTTCCTTAACAGTGGACTAACACTGGGAAGTGTAAGCTGAAATAAATCTTTTCTTCCCACCCCACTCCTGAAAAGGATCCCAGTATCAATGCTATCTAAGTTACTTGTTTTAACTAAGAAAGACCTATTGGTTGATGGCTAATGTTGAAAGAATAAAATTTGTTCAAAGCTTGCTTAGTAAGAAATTTCTTTAAAAGGCATGTATTAGTTAAGTACTGTTCAGTTACTAAGGCCAATGCTATTAGTGCTCATCCACATTTCCACACACGTAGCCCAAATTATAACCAAGACTTCAGGGAACCTTCCCCTCTGCCATCGAACTTGGGGGTTGCCAGAAGTGCTAGGGTTATCAATACCCCCAGGGAGTAGTCACCAACTTTAAACTTTCTACTGCCTCCTATTCATGTCATCTACCTTGGCGCCCAGAATTACCAAGGGCTTCAGTGCCACTCAGAGTGGTCACTAGTGTGATAAAGCATAACTTGTAGGCTTCCCAATTCCTCTGACCTCCCATGCCTCTAGCAATCTTTCCTAGGATAACTTTCTAAATAAGTGTCCTACTTTGGAGGTGGGAAAACACACACACATACACACACACACACACACACACATAATTTGATATTATGATACACTTTCACTGTATGCAAATTTCACTCTAATTTTAAAGATCTGAGAGTTGGAGAGACAGTTGAGCAATTAAAACATATTGCTCTCGCAGAGGACCGGGTTAGATTCCAGTACCCATGTCAGGTGACTCACAACCACCTGTACTCTAGCACCAGGAGATCTGTCACCCTCTTCTGGTCTCCAAGGGTACCTGTACTCACAGGTGCACATGCCCCCACATAAAATACACATCCAAAAATAAAAATTCAAAATGAAAATGATCACTAGAGATTAGAAATAAAATCACTCTTGTGGGGGGGAATGGAACAAGGTTTTTCTGTGTAGCCTTGGCTGTCCTGGAACTCACTCTGTATACCAGGCTGGCCTCAAACTCAGAGATCCACCTGTATCTGCCTCCCAAGTGCTGGGATTAAAGGCATGAGCCACCACTGTCCAGCTAAAATTACATTTTTAAATGAACTAAATAGATAAATAGGTGAATAAAAGTAGCACCTCCATGAACCCATAATAACACTCCAGAATCATCTAACCCTATGCACCTGAGGCCCAGAGTGAAAGGTCATGGTACCCAGGTTCCTTTGGGCTCATGGTACCCAGGTCCCTTTGGGCTCATGGCACCCAGGTCCCTTTGGGCCCATGGCACCCAGGTCCCTTTGGGCTCATTCTTTGCTTATCTGCAAAGTTAGGTCTCACTCTGCAGCCCAGATAGGTCTCAGAATTTCAATTCTCCTGCCTCCATTTCCCCAGGCTGGGATTACAAGCACTTGCCATCACTTGCTGATAGTTTTTTCTTCTGAGCTGACAAACCCACTTAGAAAATTCAAACTTTGCCAGCATAGCCCTCCCAAGGCAGCAAAGTTACTTCTAAGCTACAAGTTGAAGCTACCTTACGCTTCTTTAAGCACTTGCTGGAGGAAAAGCCACCAGGGAACACAATTACCACAGCAAAGAAGTGTTTAGGTTCAAAGTTACAGTTCATAGGGAGAAGTTCCTTCCATGCTGGGCAATGTAAGAAGCAGTGTAAGACTATTCACAGGTCCAAAAGGTAGTGGTTTCCTATCACAATGGATCTATATTAATAATGTGAATTTAGAAAAATCTTCAAAGTAATTTCTAAAAACAATATTCACATATTATAGCATGAAACCTCCCACCACCACCACACACACACAAAAGAAACCCAATAGAAATACATTTTTTTTAGAAGTCTAATTTCAGACCTGGACAGGGACACATTTAGGGCAGATCTGAACAGGATAAAGTATCAGGGAAAGGACTGGCAATGGGTGTGGCGGCTCGAGGGTTGGCAGGAAATCACTTTTTTTTTTCAGGGCTGCTGACTGGCTGATGTTTTGGGTCAGGCCAAGTGTCCCAGTCTTTAAATAAAGAAGAAAAGAAAGACTTATGAAAATCTCCAAGTCTTCGTAGAGCTTTGGTGAAAAAAGACAGCATCTGTCCTAGCAATCTCAGCCTGCTTTATCCAAAACGTCTGCATCTGAAAGTGAACTTGGAATTCTTGCCTAAGACAGACACAACTCGAGGAAACCATGATTTAAAAGAGAAAAAAATCCCCTGAAGGAAAGAGAGAATGTTCATGCACATTCAGACTGGCTGGTGGAACATCACAGCATGCAATCATTATGAAAACAGAACATATTTTTTACATCAACTACCACACACTTCTTAACAGATGTTCCTCTCAGGATGCTACCAATGGAGGATGACCAATGCCAGGCTGAGCTCAGCTCAGGAGTCTGCAGCAATACAAGCTCAGCAAAGATAAGCCATCTTCAAAACAGAAGGACCAAGGGAAAGTAGGAAAGCTTGCCAGGTCTGTGGTTTGAGAGCAGCAGCAGCTGGAAGCTTCTTAGAAATGCAAATCCTCCCTTACAGGAGCAGAAGCCAGGTGCAGTCCAAGCTTCTGAGACAACTGCAGAGGTGGTACTAGCAGGCCTTTCCCTCTGGGAAAGGAGGGACAAGGTGGGAACTGGCTACCAGGGTAAATAAAGCAGAATTCCCCTTCCCACCTCCCTACTAACTTCCAATCCCAAAATAACAGTTCTAAAGAAGAAAAAGTTTCAATTTTCTCCCTAAGTCTTCATGTCTAAAACATGTAACTGCCCCCTCCACTTTTTTTTTTTGAAACAGGATCTGGTTAGGCTGTCCTGGAACATAGTGCAAGGCGGCCTTAAACTCACAATCCTCCTGCCTCAGCCTCCCAAGTGCTGGGATTGCAGACATATGCTACCATATCAGTATCCTTACTTACTCACAACTTACTTCCTGATTCTCTGTAATGTACCTGCCACCACAGATTTTTCTCTATACTCCATCAACTCAAACACTTTTCATCTCCAATGTTTTTACTGTACCTAGATAAAATAAAAAGTCCTTGAATAGTGTAACAGAGTGGAGTGGGAGCTGTGGGGGTGGAAGGCTGTTGGGAATAGCAGAGGTGAAAACAGAAAGGTTGGGGTCTTCATGGCAGGGGTAATATTTAATGTCATGGGTTTAAAATCGGTCAAACTGCAAAACATGTATGATATTGCTGACCTTAGAGGTTTGAAAACTACATATGCATTAAAGAATTATTAGAAAGTTATCAATAATGCTACTTCAGTTCATTTCTGAATCCTAATTTCTCAGAAATAAGCTTCGAAATATTCATGGGTGAAATGATATGATATCTGAAATGCCTACATTAAAGCAGATGGGGATGAGGGTAATATACATGAAACAAAGACAGGAATGACTATAGATATTGAGAAGTGATAAGCACGTCCTCCTGTTCTAGCTACATGTTTGCATACTGGAGATTTCTATAACAAAAGTATTTCATTTTTACTCAGACCTTCAAGCTCCAGGATTTTCAAACACCTTCAGCCATGACATATTGTCTTAAAATAGGTTGTTTTTCTCATGAACACAAGCATACTCAGAGCTCCCCAAATATTTACAAGCCAAATAATGAAATAATTGTAATTTTTTTTTTTTTTAAAGATTTATTTATTTATTATGTATACAGCATGTATGACTGCAGGCCAGAAGAGGGTGCCAGATCTCTCATTGTAGATGGTTGTGAGCCACCATGTGGTTGCTGGGAATTGAACTCAGGACCTCTGGAAGAGCAGTCAGTGCTCTTAACCTCTGAGCCATCTCTCCAGCCCCAATAATTGTAATTTTAGCTACCCATATAAACACTATCACAGACAGGTATGCTTTGAAAATAGAACAGCCTCCTGCAGATAGAGAACTGTGACATGGGTGTCAAGGAACACTAACAATGGGATGTTAATATGCATTCCTTCCTTTGATGGCTAAATGACATGCAGCAAAGGACGGTGGGGATGACATGGGGAAGCACTAGGATGACAGAAGCAGCAAGGGGAAATGGGCCAATGGAAAATAAAGTGAGGCCGTTGGCTCTCTGCTATTAATATTTAAGAATGACAGCCAGAATGGAACTAATGGAAAGATCCACACAATAAGTCAAGCTCTTTTTCTTCCTGAATAAAAGGACTCTGCTGTTACTGAAAAGTAGATGTGGAATAAATGTGATAAATGGTTAACCTGGGGTAAGAATGCTCCATTTCTCCTGATCTCTACTCAGGTATGTATCTCACTGATGGAACAAGAATTTGTCAAACTGCTATGCCTTGACTAGTGTGGTGATATATTGTGTACCCTAAAAAACTTGCCTGAGGATCAGAGGGCAGAGCCAGCCACTAGATTAGACATGGAGGTCAGGCAGTGGTGACACATGCTTTTAATCCCAGGAAGTAATATGGCCAGGCAGAAAAAGGCATATAAGGAGTGAGGAGACAGGAACTCTTTAGGCTGAGGATTTCTCAGAGGTAAGAACTAGTGGTTGGTTGCTCTGCTTCTCTGATCTTTCAGCTTTCACCCTGATACCTGGCTCTGGGTTTTTTTTTGTTTTGTTTTGTTTTGTTTGTTTGTTTGTTTGTTTGTTTTGTTTTTTTAAATTAAAAGACCATCTAAGAGTTGAACAACAGACTAGGGCAACCAACCTTGAGTTCCACCCAAACTATACAGTATGCATGGGGCACCACCCTGCCTTTCACCACACAGCTGTGCAACCTGCCCTCTGAACACATCCTGCCCTTTTATCTTATCTTTGTGCTGTCCCACATACTGTTTTCTCCCTGCCTGGACCAGGCTCTGTGTCATGGGACACACACAGTAATCCTTTGGTATCTGCAAGTACTGGCTACAGGACTCCAAATAGAAAACCTCCCAGCTGCATGAGTCCCCTGTGTGAGATGATGTGGTATTTGTATATAACCTATGCAATTTTGCCATATGCTTTAAATCATCTCTAGATTACTTACAATACAGCACAAGCTCAAGAGTGTAGCTTATGCTACACAAAGATGAGTTTCATTGAATTGATTAACTGCCTACTCCTGACCCCAAGCACGAAAAGGAAGCCAAAGTTTCACCAGGGTGAGATATCACCTGTGGTCCTAAAGCCTGAAGAAAACTGCATGCCATGGCAGAATCTCACCCAGGAATCCATTGATGAATCTTCCCACCAGTCCTCCCAGCAACAAGCATACACCACCCACACAAACCCTAACTATTTTACAGTGACCCTGGGAAGGGTAAGTCCCTGGAAGCCGGGCTTGCTCACCAGGTCCAGTATCTACTACAGTGAGCTTCTTAGGGACTCTGACATCACTTTCAATATAGTTTGTACCAGGATTACTGTGTCAATCTCTAACAAGGATAAATTAGTAAGAGCTGTCTATTCATCAACATACAGCTACTCATTAGTCACCATATATTCAGAAGTAATATACATGAAAAGATGGTAGATTACTGGACTTGGCTCCTTTTATGTCTTAAATCATTGACCTAGATTTTGTTTTTATATCAGTAAAGGTTCTGGCAACAGCATTCTAGAGAGAAGAAACCAGGTGGGGAGAGGAAGAAGCAGAAAAAAAAAAGAAAGAAAAGAATGAACATTCTGAAATGCCCTGATGGGAGCTTTAAAATTTGCTTTCACTGTAGGTGTGTACTGAATGGCCTTGGCAGAGCTGGCCATGGCCATCGGGCTTTTCTATATTGTGCAGCCTCTGATAGGACCGGTGCTGCAGTTCAGCCTGGACGGCTCTACCCTGGAAGGCTCTACATTTCCTCACACACCTACATATTGGATTCGATACTTCCCACTGAACTCCTGTGTGCCAGAATCAGAGCCAAACTCTCAGAGCTTTCACTTCACTGGTGTCTTCCAATCAAGTCTACCTCACAGAGCACAGTTTGCACAGACAGTCCTCTGCTCTAGCTAAGTATGTATTTTTTTAAGTGGCATCCCCAAGCTTGAGTACTCTGAGTTATCAGAGAAGGTGTTCTACTTAATGAGGCATTCTCAAGAGTTTTCTAAAAACATAAGGTCAGGAAATGATACAGTGGGATTTAGTTTCGGCTGTGTTACCAAACACCTTGGAATTATCTTCATCTCAGAACACCTGGGTTCAGTCTTCCATTAAAGAGTAGCAGTGTGAATACTGATTCCTCCTGCGAAGCTCCTAGCTTTGTCACCTTGACCTGCACTGGATGATAAGCAGGAATCATTACTGACCCCAGGTCCCTCCCTACAACATTCCACTGTCTTTAACAATCCCTAGTAAACCTCCTCCAGCCTGTTCCTGCCCACTCTTCATCTCAGCACATGACTTCCATATCTACCCCTGAGAAGATACCACATCCACCCAGGGAGTCTTGTCTGTCTAATGTTCCTGCGAGTACTTACTTACTGGACTGTTCTTTGACTTTTGTGTGTGAAAGGCAGGGTTCTGGGGAACAAATCCAGGCCTTTATTCATTGGTGGGGTTTTCAATATGAATTGTGAAGCTGAGCTGTGAGGAGCTAAAGGAAGCACAGGTATAACTAGATTTGGATTTGAATTTGCTGTTGTAAGAGAGTCTCATTATTGTTGATGCAAAAGACAGCTGTCACCTCCAAGTGAGCAAGAGCTAAGTCTATTCTGGTCCAATCTGAGAGGCCACGGCTTTGGAACATAGAGTTTACATTGCTCCAAATAACTGGACTGCCCTGGAGGTGACTTGTGAGCCTTTATAGCAGAACAAAAGACAGGTCTGATGCCAGTTCACTTATACTCATGGTGACAGCAGGTAGAAGGAGACAGGGGCAGGAGAAATTCTAGGGTTCCAGATGATGTCTGATGACTCTTAGCTTCAAGGTTAGTGGTCTACTAAGTTAGCAAGTTTTACCTGACAGTCATGAGGATGACAGGTCAGACAAAGAAGTAAAAGGTTCTTAAGGGAACTAAAGGCAGTCTAGGATTATGGTTGTGGATCTGCAACATTCCAACTGTCTATAATCATAAAGTTGTTCTTTAACATTTTGCGGGGGGAGAGCAGGGTTGTTCTGGGGACTTCAGTACACACTTCATAGCTCAGGCTGGCCTGAACTTTCAATTTTTTGTCTCAGCCTCCCAAGTGCTGGATTACAGGTATGAGCCACCACACCTGGCTAGTATTCCTAGGAGTATTTGGTGGCAACTAATTTTGTGTTGATAGATATAAGCAGCTCTTACTTACTCATCTCCTTTAGAGGCCACTAGAGTAAGCTTGGTGTAGAATCTTGAAAGCAACACCACAATCTATAAAAAGCTAAGTCCAGAGGCTAGAGAGAGGGTTCAGTGGTTGAGAACCTGCACTGCTGTTGTAGAGGACCAGCATTGGGTTCTCAGCACTTACATAGTAGGTCACAACCACTTGGAACTCTAGTTCCTGAACATCCAACGCCTTCTTTGGCCTCCAAGGATACCAGGCATACACATGGTGCAGATATATATATGCAAACAAACACTCACACACGTAAAACAAAATCTTTTTTTTTTTTTTTTTTTAAAGAAAAACTCAGTTTAGTAGAGACGATGGGCCTGGGGGTAAGTGTACCTGACAGTGACTCACCTCTTCTCAAGGCTACAACAGCTACAGTGTGGAAATGGGGCAGAATTGACCCTAGGCATTCGGGACATGTAGTTTTCATCTGCAAGATGTTAGTGTAAAGGGCATTTCCCACCCCATAGACTATGACTACAATAATGGCAGTAAGGGTGTAGAAAAGGGAAGGATGGTAGAAGAACAAAAGGAGAAAGGAAGAAAGAAAGTAGCATTTCTCAAGTGCTAAGTATCCAAGTGATTTAGGGAACCCCAACTTTTAATATCCCTTTCATAGGAAAGAAAAGTGGGGTGTGAAAAACTTAAGATGTCTTCTGAGAATTGTTTATTTTTTATCTCTTTACTGTATGTGTATGCACACGCACTACACTCATGGATGCAGAAATTTATATGCTATGCATGTGTGTGGAAGTCAGAAGACAACTCTTGGAAGTTGGTTCTCTCCCTCCACTATGGGTTCTGGGGATTGAACTCAGGTCATCAAGCCTGCACAGCAAAGTGCTTTTACCCTCCGAGACATCTTCCTAAACCCTGAACTTTTCTTTCATGAAAACTTGGATTTCTCCCATAAAATGACTGTGAACACTTGAGTTATTCTGGGACACATTTTTTTAAAAAATATTTTTTTCTTTATGTGTGTGTATATGCCTGTGTACCATATGTATACAGTACCCATGTATACAGGCCAGAAGAGGACATCAGATACCCTGGAACTAGAGTTACAGATATTTGTGAGCCTCCATGTAGGTGCTGGAACTGAACCCAGACCCTCTGGAAGAGCAGCCAATACTCATAACCACTGAGCCATCTCTCCAGCCACAACAATGGGAAAGCACCTAGGTCTCAGCAGAAGCACTGGGCTGTCTGGGGTAGTCACCGACGTAAACTAGAATGTGGATGATCTCTGACCCTGAGAGGTGGACACTTGTTGTCTTCCCCCTCGTGGAAGACAACATAGCTAGGCAATGTGAGACATGACAGAACACACTGCTCAGGCTTATTTTCCAGGCCTTCTTTTCCTACTTTGCAAAATGAGATTAAGCCAAATAAATTTAATATTTCTTCATATCTGTACCTGACTGTTATTTAAAGTTGGAGCTGAACAAGCCATCACCTGTCATTATCAATACACAAAAATGACAATGGTTGAATAGACTTTTAAGACAATAGCTCTGTAATATTAAATACTATAAATTCTTTCCTTGAGGAAATAGACATATCTACTTATTCTTTTTCTTTCTTTTCTGAAATCTAACACAACTGGTCCTCAAGTTCTACCCCACCCCTCTGCTGGGTGTGGACATGGCCACTGCAGGCATGATTGTGACCTTTTTAATGTTATCCTGTCTTTGCTCTTCCAAAGGCAACAAAACACAAAATCAGAGTGCTGTGGATATCGCTCTGTATACTGTGAATGTGTTGCTCCTATTGGTTAATAAATAAAATGCTGTTTGGCCAGTAGCCAGGCAGGAAGTATAGGCGAGACAAGCAGAGAGGAGAATTCTGGGAAGAGGAAGGCAGAGTCAGGAGTTGCCAGCCAGACACAGAGGAGGCAAGATGTGAAGGCAGAACTGAGAAAAGGTACCAAGCCACATGGCTAAACATAGATAAGAATTATGGGTTAACGTAAGTGTAAGAGCTAGTCAGTGGTAGGCCTGAGCTAATGGCCGAGCAGGTTTTTTTTTGTTGTTTTTTTTTTCCAATACAATTCAGTTCTACATATCAGCCACGGATTCCCTTGTTCTCCCCCCTCCCGCCCCCCTCACCTTCCCCCCAGCCTACTTCCCATTCCCACCTCCTCCAGGGCAAAGCCTTCCGTGCAGACTGAGATCAACCTGGTAGACTCAGTCCAGGTAGGTCCAGTCCCCTCCTCCCAGGCCGAGCCAAGCGATCCTGCATAGGCCCCAGGTTTCAAACAGCCAACTCATGCAATGAGCACAGGACCCAATTAATATAAGCCTCTATGTGTTTACTTGGGTCCAAGAGGCTGCAGGACTGGCGGGTGAGAGAAATTTGCCCTGACCATGAGCCAGGTGGGACACAGGAAAACTTCAGCTACATCAGAGTGTCATTTTCCACTCTCAAGATCTTTCTCTAAGCATATAATTCTAAGAATTTTTAAAATAACTTGCTTAACTTCCTGGGTTTGGGAAAATGAGTTGAACAATGGACTCTTCAGAGGTCAAAAGAATGGGAAGAAGTGATGACTAGTCTGAATGAGAGGAGGGCATCATGCCCCCAGGCTCCTTTCCAGGAACTACTTTCTCTAATTGGTTCTCCTAGTCACAATTCATTCCTTGGGTTTATAAATCATATCAACATGGATGTATTAGATAGCTAACTTACACAAAATCATTTTTAAAATCTGTCCTTTAACTTGGGGTTAGACAGGTGGTTCAGTGGTTAATGTTTTTTTCCTGAAAAGGACCAAAGTTGAGTTTCCAGCCCCCAAATCAAGCAGCTTATAATTCCCTGTAGCTCCAGCCATGGGGTGTTCAAGGGTCTCTTCTGGACTCTACAAGCACCTGCACTCAGATGTGCACACACCCACACAAAGGCACATACACATATAATTTAAAAATAAAAATAAATCTTTAAAATGTTTTTAAAGTCTCTCCATTAACCAATTCCTCCACCAAATCAGTACATGGATGTTTCAGGGTTTTTTTTTTTTTCTCAAGTAAATTAAATAATTATTTTTGGATTACTGAATATAAATCTTCAAAGCTGCTACTTCAAATTAAGTGTAAAAATATTTATGAATCTGGTCACATAGTTATTGTTTGTTTAAGTGAAACCAATCATAGTTGTTTGCTGTTGTTTTTAATTTCCCTAGGGAAAGATCTTTAATTTCCCTAGGGAAAGATCTTTAATTTCCCCTAGGGAAAGATCTTTAATTTCCCCTAGGGAAATATCAGGCTGAACTTTCCTACTGGTTTGAAGTTATCACCTGGTTGAGAATGAACAGAAAAGTATGAAGGCAGCGTCTTGCTTTCACCCACCTGTGACAACTGTGCCATCTGGACAAGCAAATGGGTCTGGTTATAACCCAGGAGTGGCTTAGAATCATGAAGTACCCCAGAATCTCGTCTGCAGGGAGACAGCCAAGCCTGGAATTCCTGTCCAGCTCATCACATTTCCTGATGGACAGAGTTAGGGAAGTCCAATGTCGAGAGGGAAACTGAGAGCTGAACAGTACAAATCTGTGCTGAGACAGTCTTCCCAGATGACAGGAAGGAAGCCTGGACCTAGAGCAGCCACCGCAAAGGCCAATACCTCGGGCACGGGTGCAAAGAATAAAGCTATATGAAAGGTGTGGGGAAGGCAAGGGAGATGTCAGATGGGTGTTAGTTGTTTATCTTATATTCCAATAAAAGAAATAGTCAGAGACAGGCAGGACCATGCCAGAGAACAGCCTACACTGTGGTGATACTGTGTTCCCCAAAATATCATGCACCCTAATAAACTTATCTGGGGTCAGAGAACAGAACAGCCACTAGACAGACATAGAGGTCAGAAAATGGTGGCACACACACCTTTAATCCTATCACTTGGGAGGCAGAGATCCATTTGGATCTCTGTGAGTTTAAAGCCACACTGGAAACAGCCAGGCATGGTGACTCATGCCTTTAATCCCAGGAAAAGACGGCAGAAAGCAGAAAGGTATATAAGGCGTGAGGACCAGAAACTAGAAGATTTTGGTCTGGTTAAGTTTTCAGGCTTTCGAGCAGCACAGTTCAGCTGAGATTCATTCTGGATGAGGACTCAGAGGCTTCCAGTCTGAGGAAACAGGATCAGCTGAGGAATTGGCGAGGTGAGGAAGCTGTGGCTTGTTCTGCTTCTCTGATCTTCCAGCATTCACCCCAATACCTAGCTTCAGGTTTATTTTTATTAGTAAGACCTTTTAAGGTTCATGCTACACTACATGTCCTGAAAAACCAGGGACTAATGCAAATAGCCAAAGAATATACTAGGCCTGATACTTCAACTTCCCGATAGAATTTTTTTTTTTTTTTTTTTTTTGGTTTTTCGAGACAGAGTTTCTCTGTGTAGCTTTGCGCCTTTCCTGGAATTCACTCCAGGATGGCCTCGAACTCACAGAGATCCACCTCCCTCTGCCTCCCGAGTGCTGGGATTAAAGTCGTGTGCCACCACCGCCCGGCTCCAGTTAGAATTTTAAAGATGTCCTCTCATCTAAGCTCTGATAGGAGGCACAACACAAGGGAGGGAACCTGCATTTAAAGGCCATCCGTGACGGCTAAGCATCTTGCATATCAGTTTTGTTACAATACATGGCTTGCTTCTTTGGGGTTGGCTAGCTCATTTTAACCAAGCAACCTGCCCCTTTTGAAAGTGGTAGAGAAAATGACTGTCATCCATTAAATTTCATTTTAGCAGCAAATAAGCTAGCAGGGGAAAGTACATGCATGCTGACTCCAGTTCCAGGGGAGAATTCCCCAAGAAGCAACTTTCTCCTAGGGGACCAAGAGAAGCAGAGTGGGAATCCAAGTTAACCTAAGATCGTCAGCTGTGGAGAACACCTAGTTTAGAAAGTATTCAATGGGGGTAGAAAGTGAGTGACTGTCAAACAAAGCAACTGAGAAGTGACCTCTGTCTGGGGAAATGCATGTATTCCCTGCTTCATAGAAAGGTTTCAATACTCTACTTCACCTTAACAGTAATGGGTCACTGCAGCCTTTTATACACGAGGACTCTTGGCTCCCTTTCCCTCCTCACTGCCACAGGCCTAGTGTGGCCTGGATGACAAGTGATGTTAACAGGGAGGAATGTCATCCATTCCTCCAAAATCAACTTCTGGCAGGCATGACGGTTTTATTAGAAGACAATGGTATTTTAGAATATTTGTCAGGGAAAACAAAACATGACTAACGTAACAGAGGAGAGAAAAGTTTTAATTTTGCCTGGTCGCTACATGGACAAACAAAACATGGCTATTATCTTGGTGCCCAGGACTGAGATGGTATGTACTGGTGACACCAATACACCACACACTTAGCAATGAAGAATGAGGTGCATTTAAAGATTTAACTGAGGTATAGAGTGTGGCAGAAGCCAAGAGCTGCAGAGAGAGGGACTTGGCAGATACCCTGAACATCCAGAGACAAGGAAGAGTGCAGAGGAGAAACAGGACAACCCACATCTCTGACGGAGTCACCGGACAGCATCCAAACAGCTGAATGACCTGCCAGAAAATGCAGCTGTTATCTCTTGGGATAAACAGTCCATCCAAAGCACTGGAAAGCTGAAAATGTCAAAAGTGCACAGTCAAAACAGGCTCCTGTGGATGATGGGAATATCTAAGAAAGGTGGGGCCAAAACAAGGTGTCAAGTACAACAAGCGGCAAAGCAAGACTGTGACAAGCTCCACTCTAAGCCCTCAGAGCTCAGACTGTGTTAGACATTTCACCAAACGCAGACCAAGAGTGGTGCTGACTAGAAACAGCACCATGACATTCTGTGGGGTCTAGAAAGGGAGCAAAATTCAATCAACTTATAATTGTTTTTCTGGTTTAGGGAAGACTCCAAATCAAGTCCAGCTGTCGCTGTAAGGCTAACTGGATCAAGGCTCACATAAAGGCCAACACACAGCACTCTATCAACATCGAAACCGATGAAGAAAATATTCACTTTACATGTTCCTGGGATGACTCACAACTAGAGAGAACTGGGCCTCCTCCCACTTCTCCTGCTGCCAGGTCTCAAATACTTTCAGCCATTTCCACAAGAGCAAACACGCCAGATCAAAGAATGCTGTTCCTGGCATGTTGGAGGCCCTCCATGTGGTAAAGTCACAGCAGGCTGAGGACTGACAGTGCCATAGCTAGGGGCCTTCCAGACTGTAAAGCACACCTGATTGTCAACTACAACCCACAGCTGTTAGCGAGAAGCAAAATCCCAACCACACTGGCTTACAAGATAGTTACGATGATGCACCGGTCACAGGGAGAACCATTCTACCACCTATGGCAAAAGCCTTCCTCAGTTATTACTATTGCCACATCACTGGGCTTCCTAGACGTTACTCTTTGTTCTTCCACTATGAGATAGGTCAAGCAGACTCATCTTAATTGGTGGCAAACTGACACTGCAGTCAGGCCACTGTCCTGACTGACACTCCCTGAAGCAGGTCCCTCGTCCTTGGCCAACAGATGCTGAAACTCAGCAGGTTATACCTGGGCTCTCTATGGACCAGTGGTAACATTTTCTCAGTATCATTTTTCAGCTTCAATCTGAATAAAAATGTCATTTCAGAGTGTCACATTCACTCCACACACCCCCCCATGAATATTATTGAGATGGATACCATGTGTTAATGACCTAAGATTACCACTGTAAAGGAGATGAAATCATCAACACAACTGGAGAATAAAGAAATGGACTAGGAATAGCTCCAAATGAAACAGGCAGTGCTGAGGACCATGCCATGCAGGGCCATTTTGAAAATTTAAAGTCTACCTTAAAAAACAGGGATGTCAGTAAGGAGCCTTCAGCACAGAGGTGACTTGACATGACTTGTGTGTCTAAAAACTCTCCTGGCTTTCCTGGAGGAACCCAGAGAAAAAAGTCCATCTGAGAACTAGACGGGCAAAGCAGAGAAGTGTGGAAGTGACATTTAGGGCACCATGGGAGGCAGAATCTGCAGGGCTTCTTGAGAGACAGTGCAATAACAGAAGCATGAGGGAGGGGTGTCACCAAGACAATGTCCAGCCTGGGGCGTGAAGGAACTGGCAGATGCAGTGGCTGTTTAGGAAGAACACTGGTAAGAAGGACAAGTTTGATGGTGAGGGTCATGAATTCAGTATTAGCGTTGAGATTTCTGTAGAGCGAAGTGCTAAAATGCTCTTCGGCATATGTTGGTACCAAAATATAACAAGCTAGATTTACATTTTCAAAAATAAAACTGGAAAATGCAATCATGATCAGAGTTTCAGAAGCACTGAGCCTACAAGCTGCTTCTAAAACTGGGAGCCTTCAAACTATTCTCCATGGCCACATTCCTGTCCCACCCCCAGAATATTTTTGGTGAGACCAGTTGCTCTGAGAGTAAAGAAGTCTCACCAGAAAAAGGGTAGGTAGTCAAGATCATGTGACAGACTAATCATCATCCTTCCCTGTTTTGCTACTATAATTTGTTCCCTTCTATAATCTGAACTTTTCATAAAACACCCAATCCATTAAGACCAAAGATTTTCAGACTCCACCCAGACCTACTGAACTAGAAAGTTTGAGGGTGGGGCTGGAAAATTGTGTCATAACAAGTCCATGGGATGACAAGGAAATGCACTGAAGTTCAGAACCACTGACAATGACCAGTCAGGTCTCCTTTGTGTCTGCTTCTATCCATTTACTCTCCACTAAGAGCTCCTTGGCACTTAAAAGCTGCATTCAATATCTGCATACACCTCCTCCAGCAATGCCATCTTTCCTGTGAGATCTCAGGTTTGTATCCACCAAACTTGAATCTTACCCATGCCCTGAGTCAAGTCTGGTGGCACTGCCACCCTGATCCAAGCTTCTTTGGTTCCTACTATGCTGTACCACTCTGAGTACACAGCCTTGATTCCACACACACAACAGAGATCCTGCCTTTTACTGGAGTTCATCACAACATCTGGTTATTCTAGGCCAGTTGTTTCTCAAGGTGATATCAACAAGCAGAAAAATCACCTGGAAGCTAAGTATAGTATACTTGGGAGGCCAAAAGGGAGGATCATGAATCCCAGGCCAGCCTGGGCTACAGAGTAAGACCCTGTGTCAACACACAATTACCTGGCAGGTCCTGTTCTTAATCTATTTAACCAGAAAGTCCTAGGAATAGGGTATGAGAATCCATACTTTCAAGACACATTGGAATTTAATTCTTACAGCTGTGGATGAAACTCATCTTGATAATTAACCTTGGATCAACTGCCTCTGGGTTTAAGAGAACACTGGGATAGACTCTAAACTAAACCTAGGTAACCTAGCACGTGGCCCACTTTTCAAATGCACTCTGTGGTTGTGAAGCTTAAAACAACCACCACGTCCTGTGTTCACTCAAGATTTATCTGTGAAAACTGTGGGCTCATTTTCTTATCACATAGTTTTCCCTGGTTCAAATTTACAGAATTAAATTTCAAGGTTACTGAGCTTTATCTTCAGCCCAGGTATTATAAGACCATCTTGAAGGTATTTTCTGGTCTACTTACCTTGATTTAAGTCATTTGTAAATTGTCAGAGTTTCTACAAGCTTCAGCAAAATGGAAACATGGAATTTCAAGTATGAGGGAAGACATCCAGATAACTACCAAATTGCCGGCAATGTTACTTATAAGTAGTGTAGCATGTCCACCCCAAAACTATCCCAGCCTTAGCCAAGAAGGTTAAACTTGTTCGTAACCAACTGTTCCATGCCCATGAGCTCCACCTTTCTCCACTCCCGTGTACCTGCAGGCAGCCAGTCAAAATAATCGACCCAAAACGTATATAATCGATGCAGAAAAAAGTCAGAGACAAATGATTTTTAACTGGAAAAAAAGAAATGGCTGTAAAACAGAGAAAAAAATGACAAGCTCTTCACAAAAATTATCACTGGGTCTTCTTGAAGCAACTTGTGCCTGTCTTTATCTTGCCAAACACATGCCAATGCCTTTTAATTAAATTTCTACTAGTCCTTTCTAAAATAAGATGCACATAAACTATGGGTGATAGAAACACATGAGAAAACGAACATACACATTCTCACTCGCCCACACATATTCCCGAAGTTTATGAAAACTACTAGCTTGTGGCTAACTTTTCCTCTGTTGAATTTGACAACAGACTTGTCAAATCCCATTTCCAAGGCCCATTTTAAGAAAACAGCTTTAATACATATTCGTGGAAGAAACATACATTGGCTACCACAGGCTTGCAAGAATATTTTTTTGGAAGAACATTTTTAATTGAAATATAATCCACATACAGCAAAAGTTGTCCTTTTAAGGTGTACAGTCCAATGAACCCTGACCATGTTTGCAGCCATGTAACTGCTACCAAAGCTGTTGAGCCTTGTTGCTCAATGAAGGCACCATGTGTATGAGCATGGGGGCTGAGGGCTGTGCAGGCCCCAAATCAGGTATGATTTAAATGTAAAAAACCATAACAGACATCAAAGATTTGGTTGAGAAAATGCAAAGGAGCTTAACTTTATTTTATTTTATGTGAAATTACAATATTGTATATGAATTACCTGAAGTACAGCAAAAATAATTTTACCTGTCTTCCCTTTTTTTATGCACCTATTAGAAAATTAAAAGTTAATGATCACACTTGTGCCTCAAATTGTCTTTTGCTGACAGATGGTTTTTCACCTTGCCTATTTGCAGCAAATACCACACCCGGACCCAGCTCCAGGCAACTACTAACTACCTTGTATCCCTGAAAGATTTGTTTTTAAGAGGATTTAAAATACTTCCCTTAAAATACTTATCCTGTAGTCTCTAATTTTTCTTAAGCATTTTGTGGAGGCTTTTAAAACATAATTTTTAGCATTCATTTTTAAGTTTGCAAGATTTTTAAAAGACTCATCTATAATATTTGTTAATCAGTATCATTTCATTAACCAGCCTCAGATGTACTTGGGGCAGTAAACTGTCTTCCAAGGGATGTGCATGGTGATCCTCAAATGAACGGGGGCCATTGTGCACACACACAACAGCATCTATTCACAGATGCTGCGGGAGATCTGAGGCAAAGGTAGGGAACCTCCCAGAGCTTGATTTTTCTTAGCCTCAGGAAGTGTATGTAGAAAAGGCTTTATTTATGCTAACAGGCTAGGTAGAAATGCACAGCACTGAGCTAGCAGATGTGGGAGGGAAGCAGGAGAAGGGTGTTCTGGCTGGAGCAGGCCTGTGAGGGAGGACTTTGTGGTACTCAATGATAACACCCAGAGACAGGCAGAGCCAGCCAACTGCATCCTGCCTCACTCACCCCAGCCTTGTCTGCTCCCTCTCTGCTTTGCTCTGGACCCCTTTTTACTAAACTGAAAATAAGTATTATTTATAACAGGCGTTCATGCTGCCTGCTACTATTCATAGTCATTTTCACTTACTCTTCAGATACTTTTTACCATATGTCTGATTTTCCAAAATACAAGAAACACTATAGGTAGGTTATCTCCTTCCTGATGCTGTATTTTTGTGGTGCGGAAGACTGAATAGAGGGTCTCACATAGGCTGGGAGTTACATCCCCAGCTCTGAGCCCCTCTTTCTACTAGGTTAACTTGGGAACTAGGTGCCAGTGCCTCTACCTCTAATTAGGTTCCTTCTTAACAGTCAACCTTGGACATTTCTGCCCTCCCTTCACTTCAAACCTATCTCCGCCCTTACCCTCACAGTGCCCTGAGGACTAGACAGAATGAAGATCTGCATTTTAAGCATTTTGCTGCTAGTCTCTTAAGGAAATTTCACTCTTTGGTTTCTTGTTTCCTGGGGAGCCTACATCCTCCCAGTCTTTCTCTTTAAACATTTTTGGTTTCGGTAGAAACACTGCATCCAAATTAGAATGTTGCCAAAGGTAGATCTGTCAGCCATCACCACTGCCCGAGTGTCCAGGGTAGGTAACACTCTTTTCTCCCTCCTACCCAAAAGATTCCTTCTGGTTCTTTCCTCTCAATGGCACAATACACTCAAAAATGAAGTTTCCACAGCGGCTCCCATGCTGTCAGTAGACTGGGTAAGGACACTAACTCTGGGAATTCCTTTACTGTGACCCCCGTAGTCTCAGGTTTTTGCTGTCTGGTGCCATGCTGGCAGGAGCAGACACTAACTTGAACATTCATCCACCATGCTTTTTCAGAGGCAACCATCACATAAACAGAATTATAGTTAATAAATGCACATGATTTTGATACATAACCAGGGGTATGTGTATCTGAAATACTAGGATAAAATAAATCCTTTTCTTCCAGAGGAGGGTGTCACTGCCAATGCAAGGCATTGTATCGAACATCCTACATACAATCTCCAATCACCTCAAAATCTCGCCAAGGAGGATAGCATTATCTCTGTTTTACAGATGAATAAAATCATTTTAAGAACAGGGATGGAGAGATAGCTCAGCAGGTAAGACTGTTTTTGCTGAAGACTCCTGTTAAGTTCGAAGATCCACATCAGGAGGCCCACAGCCAGATCTATAATACTAATTACAAGACCAAGACCCTCTGGCATCTATGTGGTGCACACACATACATCAAATAAATTAGTTTAATAAATAAACATTGCTGCTACAAGTGGCAGGACATAGGGTCTGGAATTTGATAGGCACTCAACTATCAGGTTTTATATATATAAATCCCATATAAGATCAGGCAAGAGGATCACAACTTCAAGGTCAGCCTGAGCTACACACATTCTTCCTGCCTTCATCTCCCAAGGGCAGGTATGTACTACATGGCCAGCTAATATACTACATTAATTTCAAAAACAGCAAAATAAGTGGATAGCCTGCTTTCTTTAGAGACACAGAAACAATAGGAGATCTTAATACATAAAAAGAGACTTGTTACAAGGAATTGCTGAGAAGGTCCGAGATCTGCCATCTGTAATTTAGAGACCCAAGACGGTGACCAGTAAAGCTGTAGTCTGAGTCTGGAAACCTGAGAAGCAGGAGAGTTGAAAGTGTTTACACCCCATCCAAGGACAGGGAAAGGGAAGCTGACGTCCCGCTCCTGGACAGCTGAGCAGCTCAAACTTTCCTTTACAGTCTTCTGCCCTAGTCAGGCCCCACAGGGGAGGGCATCCTGCTTTATTCAGTCCACCAGATCCAATGCTAAACTCATCCAGACACTCAGAAAAATATTAACCACAAATCTAGAAACCCCGTGGCCCAGTCAAATTGACACAAAAATTATAACCATCAAATCAGAAGCTTCCTTCTCTACAAATTTAGGTTTCAAGTCTTATCAAGTCAATGGATCTTAGGAAGTGTTCCAGTTCTCAGTCACTATTATTGCTGGCTTGTGGCCCAAACTACTTTAAGTTCACAGCACACTATCACTGTTAAAAATCTCAAGTTTGATGATGGGTGGTCTTGCTTCAAGAGAAAGTCAGATCACACTGTCTTAGACAGTACAAAATAAGCCAGGCCAGCAAGTGCAATTAAGAAACTAACACAAGAGCCGGGCACATGCCCGCCTTTAATCCCAGCACTCGGGAGGCAGAAGCAGATAGATTTCTGTGAGCTCGAGGTCAGCCTGGTCTATAGAGTGAGTTCCAGGACAGCCAGGGCTGCTGCACTAAGAAACCCTGTCTGGAAAAACAACAAACAAACAAACAAACAAAAAAGAAACTAACACAATAGGGATTGTTGCTGAAGACCCCAAACCCCTGACTGACCAGAGACAAAAGCTTGGGTGTCATGATGGCTTTTTAAGACTCTGAATATGAATAAATTTTATATATATATATATATATATATATATATATATATATATATATATATATAAAACTATTAGCCATGGGTATCTTTTTTTTTTTTCCTTGGAAGCTGGAAATAAGGTCAGTTTCAGGGACTTTCACAACCTGAGCTGTACATTTAAAATGAGGAAAAACGTGTGTGTATATGTGTGTACATGTGCGGAGAGAGAGAAGCAAGAGTGGAGTTCCAGAGGGGAGGAAAGAAGAAGGGAGGGTGGGAGGGAGGTGGGACACAAGAGAGCAAGGGAGGGTAAAAATGAAAACTCCAGATTTTTCTGGGCTCTCTCTCTGAAGCTCTCCTGTTTGCAGGACCACGTTCTCCTCTCCACTGCTCATATTTGGTTTACAG
Source organism: Peromyscus californicus insignis (assembly GCF_007827085.1). Taxonomy (NCBI): domain Eukaryota; kingdom Metazoa; phylum Chordata; class Mammalia; order Rodentia; family Cricetidae; genus Peromyscus; species Peromyscus californicus. The sequence continues at coordinate 159,359,278 of NW_026294584.1, read as the reverse complement.
TGCCCTATGTTCATGGGAGGCAGAGCAGCACAGTTTTGCCTTATCCCCTCTTCAGGTGCATAAAAGGAAAGCCTCCTGAGGAGTACCTAGTGTTCTGGAATGCAAAAGTCAAAGCAGAGGAAGCTAGCCCACATGAAACCACGGAAGAACTGGAGGCTTTTTTTTTTTTTTTTTTTTTTTTTTTTTTTTTTTTTTTTTTTTTTTGGTTTTTCGAGACAGGGTTTCTCTGTGTAGCTTTGCGCCTTTTCCTGGAACTCACTTGGTAGCCCAGGCTGGCCTTGAACTCACAGAGATCCGCCTGGCTCTGCCTCCCGAGTGCTGGGATTAAAGGCGTGCGCCACCACTGCCCGGCTGGAGGCTTATTTTTAACCTTCCTTGTACCAAATGTGGTCCTTGTGTAGAGCACTTGCAGCACTAACATGTGTCCTGGAGCATGCGGTTCCCTGAGGAACCAGGACATGGTTTTGCTTGTGGACTGAATCGCTTTACCCAGATGGAAGGAGGAGGTGCATGGAGAACCTCCCCAGAGACAGGACGTGCAGAGGCTAGAGACTAGAGCCTGAAGCATAGCCTGTCTGAATTCAGGTTCTTGAGGATATGGTCTGGGAAGGTGAACATGCACAGAACCACTCCCACCTTGACTCTTCAGAAAAACAGTAATGGTTACAGCCCATGTTCCTTCCAGGATAACTCAGAACTGGGTAAAGGGCTTATCACAAGACCCAGCACACAGTTAAGTGGTCCCCAGTGGCTGGTAAAGTTGGGGCAGTCTGAGAGCCTTGCTAAGTTGTATCTTCTGGACAGTGGAGGAAAGAGCTTCTCCTGCCTCCAGCTAGGCCTGTGTCTTGTATCATGCCATCAACACCCACAGCAATCTAATTTAACAGAACCTAGAAATGGAAGCCAGTCCAGTGGTGAAAACCTAAGTGTGACACGTGGCGAACCTTAACTGCAATCTTAGGGGAGGAAAACATTTGGGGGAAATCTCATGGAACTGATTGATTCTAATGAGTAGAGTTCAGCCTGCTATGATATGTGCACAGAATACTCTGGAATTGAAGGGAAAGGTCCTGTCCCTTTACAGTTTCAGACCATAAACTCGGTTCCTTTGTTGCCATGGTAACCAACGGTCTTGGAACACAAACTTCTCAGAAGCAGTTGGGCTTTATATCACTAAGATGTGGGCCCTGAAGGGTTTCTGACACCCCCACTTATGTCTCGGGAGCTGGAAGCGCCTGTCTCATGTGGGCAGCCCTCATCAGGGAATGACAGAGGCATGGGCATGTGTGAGTGTGTGTGTGTGTGTGGTCCTCCAGCTCTATTTACAGGGGGATCATGGAAAATGCAGAATAAACATACAGTGGGAGGATGGGGGCTTGAATGGCAGTCACCTTTCTAGAAAGCAGTCTGGTATCAACTATTATAAGACTATATATTTGTGATCTCTGGTCCACTCACCCCGTGTACCACTTAATGGACTTAAGTAATCTAATGGTCATTAGTCATCTAAGCTAAGGATTATTAATAAGCCATTTAGTAAGAAATTGATACTACTTGGCTATGTAATTAAAATTATATATTAATGTTAATAGGCTATTTAATAAGAAAATAGTTAAGAATACAGAGTAGCCATATATTATTATAAATTTAATAGTAAATTTCTGTTGATGTGAGAACCACATGTATTTGGATATGTGTATGTATGTACATATGTGCACAGATACATGTATTTATCAAGAAATTGGTCTCCTGAATCTCAGGGTTGTGGACCAAAAGCATACTGAACTCCATCCACACTTTCCTGTCATTTTCAATTTTCCCTTTTCTTTTATGATACACGTTCTCTCAAATACTGTCAAGCGAATGAGGGGTACCAAGAAGAGATGCCCAGAGGGTTGTTGTCACACTGTGAAATGTTTTTACAGAGGCAGAAAGTACAAACAGATGGACTGTACTGTATGGAGTGGGATAGTTCCATAGAGAAGGGATGGCTCACACGACTCTCTTCCCTCTCCAATATCATGTATTAATTTTTTCCTTCTGAAGTTCCCTGAGTCAAGGAAGACATGAGATTGGAGACTCAGCACCATGACAACTTCACCCTCTAGCAGTGACTACAGTAGCACAGAGGACTCTGCTTCTGAATGCCAATCTTACCAGAGCCTGTCGATTGGCCACTACCCCCCTGAGAACACGTTTTCCTATGAGGAGATGTTCTCCTGTGAGGAGGCAGCCTCCATGGATTCTTCCATCCACTTCCTCCCTCCTATCCAAGGTACCTGGGGGACAGAGAGTGTAAGGAGACTCTTCTGGAAACGAGATCAGATGGAGGGTGGCCCAAAGCAGTTCTGCAAGCTAAGCATCATGCTGGCCTGGGATACTGATGTGGGGCCTGACCATGCAGACTCTCTAGCTAATCTGGATTTAAATGGCCACCACCAGTGGATGGATAAGTGGCCAGAAGATAGGACAAAACTGACTCTCTGCAAACTGGATAACCTAGTACAGAAACTCGAGACATTTCTAGAAAAAGAAAAAGGTAGCCAACATGATGGTCATGCACTCCCTGAACCTACTCAGAACAAAGACGTCCACCTGACCAGTACTCCCCCTCCACTCCTTGACATTTGTCAAGACTTGCCCAAGCATAAAACACCAGAAAATGAAGATATCTGTCAGATCCTAGAGAATCCTCCAAAGCTACAGAAAGATGAAGTTGTGGTGAGCACAGAGAAGCCTCCCAGGAGAGCAAGGGGAAGGACTGGGGAAGAGAGGGTTGGACAGTGGAGCCTCACTATCTGCTCTGAGGCAACATGAGTCGCAGGAGACTAGGACAAGGGAGGAAGATGATAGCCAGGAAAGGAAAGAGGGTGGAGCTAGAGGACAAGACACCAAGGACCATGGAGGGAGGGATGAGGGTAGGAGTAGCAAATAGAACCAACAACCATGTAAATATGGTTATATATGTGTCCAAGACAATGGGTCTAGAAGCTCTGCTGTAGTTGGGCTATTTTGGGCAAATGGGCTTGGGTCCTATAAGGGAGTAGACAACAAGCCCACTACTGTTGACACTACATGCATCTAACTCATTTTTGTTTTCTCAACAGGAGATAAGCCAGATAGCTCAAAGCTCCTTGGAGACCTCCCCGGTGCCATCCGCTCAGCAGGAGGATGCTTCTCACTCATATAGTGTATTCTGTCTGAACTTTCGGTGGATCTTCCACTGGCTGAGGACACAAGTCTTCTCCCGATTAAGGAGAGAACACCCTAGCCAGGCCACCACCAGCTGGCACCAGAAGGCAGCAAGTAAGATACATTCTCTTAGAGGCAACAGAATCCAACCCCAAGAATGACTCAAGAATGAGTTCACCTGACATCCCCAGATTTTTAAACTTTTTGAAGTCCCTTGTTTGACAATCCCTAAGAGGTGGTGTGTGTTGTTCTCTCCTCTGCCTCACAAATGAGGACATCAAGACTAGGAGCACATAGGTGGAGTTTCCAATCTTCACATTCCTTCTGAACCAGCCACTTACAAGCAGCATGCTGGGGCACCTGAGAACAAGTGTGCCTGAAGCAGTCTGGTACCACGGATCATCAGAACTGCTGTCTCCATGTTGGAACCATGATCACGAGTGGTAGCTCCAAACCTGCTCAATACCTGCTGGAAGCACAGCCCAAACCATCCTGCCATGGTGGGAGGCTAGTGGGATATATACTGCCTTCTGGAAATGAGGGTATAAGTTAATGAAGAATGAGTAAAACACACATAAAATAGACAAAATGGAGCAAAATACAGCAAAAAGAAGCGGGGAGGGATACTATTTAGGAAGCAAATACTACCTAAGTTTTCTAAGAATGAATTCAGCCTTCTGAATTCAACAAGTATATTTTCAGCTCAAGTCAAAGTAATTTGCTGGGATAAGACACAGATAACAGAGATCTGTGATTATTGAGGGGAAAAAACAAAACAAAACAAACAACCGGGGATTACTGGGCAGGAACTACCATTTTCACTAGGTCTACGCCTCACCTATACAGAAGAACAAGACCACTTCTTTAATAAGATTTCTGGTTTCCTTGTACTCCTTCTAACCTCTGGAATTATGTGGCATGTCATATACCAGAAATAAGACAATGAATTCAGCAATAGGAAATATTCTAGCATTCCTCATCCATTTTAGTCCAGTAAGCTGTAAGTCCGACTAAAGCAGGTCTTCAGTGCCAAATATGTGGGGAAGGGGTGGGTCTGGCCACTGCAAGTAACAAAAAGAGTAAGCTCTTTGTGCAAGTGGTCACTGGAAAAAAACGAGTTTGGCTGAACCCTCAAGTCTCCTGTAGAGTTACTATAATTTTCAGGAACATGCTAATCTCATTAATCAATAGATTTTAGGATCTATTACCTTATGACTGAAAACTAAAACCATTCCTTCGAGTGTGTCTCAACCTCGAAGTTTCAAGGCTGCTTGAATTAGAGGGGTATAACTTATGCAATCATATTCTAGAATTCATAATACTGTAATAATCTTGAATATAGCATAAAAATTGATTAAACTTAAAAGTTATTCAACTCTCTGCAAACACAAGCATGCCATGTTAATGTGACCATATTACAGTAATCACCTATGAAAAGAACCCAGTAAGGTGTGTGGGGTGATCTGTCAATAAACAAGGGTAAAATCTTTTTTTTCAAGACTTTAAGAATAGAATGCAAATTCATGGTTCAAGAGCAGGCATGAATTCAAAGCTATTTAGACACAAGAACATCTTCCAGGCATGCTGGCAGACACCTTTAGTCCCAGCACTTGGGAGGCAGAGGCAGGCAGATCTCTGTGAATTTGAGGCCAACCTGGTCTACACATCCAGTTCCAGGATAGCCAGTTACATAGAGAAACTATGTTTCAAACTCCCCCAAAAGACATAAGAATAAAAATGAAGCCAATGCTAACTGAATACCTAGAGAATGCTAAAGCTCTAGCTTCAATATTAAAAATGGATATTGTTAGGAAGGATAATCAATTTGTTCAAAAGCACACTGTTTCATTGTGAACTGCAAGTGAAGAATTTACATAGCACATGTATCTAATTCCAGGATGACAGGTGGGTTTTATGTTGCACTGCTTGCCATGAGTCTTTTCCTGCTACCCCACTAAGTCCCCAGCAAACAGAACAATGGTCAGCTTTCAGAAGAAACAAAATCCCCATCAGATAACACTGCTGAATGAACGAGCCCATCTTCAGCCAATGGGTGCAAAAGCCCTTGGATAAATTCCCTAGAAGATGATTAGCCTAGATCAAGAAGTCCCCTTGCTAAACAATTTCCTTCTTACCCTATCTTTCAAACGAACCTTGTGGATTTAATGTCATTTTATCTCAGTATAATACACTTGATAAAGAAACTACTTCCGAGACACTTAGGGCATTTCTCCAGTTTTGAGGCTTTAGAAAGAAAACTAATCTCATTAACATTCTCTGTTCAGGGAATCAGAATGGTGATCAACTTGCATTCTTGTCTACCTCAATATCCACATTTTAAGCTTAAAAAAAAAAAACTTCTAAAATAAAAAGAGCAGACACACACACACACACACCTATAAAACTTTAAAGTATAAAGTACAAAACTTTAAAGTATAGTTTTATACTTTATATATATATATATACTTATATATATAAGTATATATATATACTTATATATATAAGTATATATATATATACTTATATATTAAAGTATATATAAACTATAAAACTATAAGCCTACTCTCACAGAAGAAGAGATAGTATGCAGGTGTCCCAGTGCTTAGTTCCATCTGCTTAGTCTTTGGGGTCTTAGTTCTCCCAAATAGGGTAAGGGATGAAAAACACTTTTTATCAGTAAAGAGGCATCAGAACTTCCATTTGTATCATATTGCAACATAGCAATTTCATTCACATAAGAATCAGAAAGAGACACTAAAGTCACTGGGCAAAGGGCTGTCAGGGAAGAGCATACACGAGTGGTCCAAGAGTCACCCTCAAGCGGAAAACCACCTAGCCAACATCATACACTTTCAAGAGAAGCAGCGCAGACTGGCCAGCAATGTTAAACCTGAATCTCACCACAAGAACAGCAACAGTCAAATGAATCTTAGGTTATAGAAAGTTCTACTAGACAACTTTGGGAAGTAAACATGTTAGCATCACAAAACACAATACATATATATACACACACACACACACACACACACACACACACACACACACATATGTGTGTGTGTATTTAATTTTTAATTTAAAAAGGCAGAGAGACGCCGGGCGGTGGTGGCGCACGCCTTTAATCCCAGCACTCGGGAGGCAGAGCCAGGCGGATCTCTGTGAGTTCGAGGCCAGCCTGGGCTACCAAGTGAGTTCCAGGAAAGGCGCAAAGCTACACAGAGAAACCCTGTCTCGAAAAACCAAAAAAAAAAAAAAAAAAAAAAAAAAAAAAAAAAAGGCAGAGAGACATGACAGGTCATAATGGAGACTACAGAGACATAAAGGCCAACTGCTATTCGTGATCTCTGACTGAATCCTTGATCAAATCCACAAAGCTAAACAAAACTTAGGTAGAGGGTGTTTTCATAACATCTAGGAAAAACCTAAATGTGGACAGTATATAATATGATTGAGTAGTTGTATTAATCAGGGTGCTCTAGAGGAACAGAACTTATAGGGTGAATTGTATTTATTCTCTGATATATATATATCTCTGATATATATATATAAAATGAATGGCTTACAGGCTGTGGTCCAGCTAATCCAACAATGGCTGTCTACAAATGGAAGGTCCAAGAATCCAGTAGTTGGGCTGGATATCTCAGCTGGTCTTCAGTATATACTGGAATCCTAAAGAAGTAGGCTCTAATGCCGGTGAAGGAATGGACTTGCCAGCAAGAGCGAGAGAAGCAGCAAAGAGCAAGCTTCCTTCTTCCATGCCCCACCTCACAAAGATCTGGATTAAAGGTGGATCTTCCTACCTCAAAAGATTCAGATTAAAAGTGGATCTTCCCACAATTCAGATGATTTAATTAAGAAAATAATCCCTCACAGGTGTACTGAACTGCATGAGTTTTAGTTAATTCCAGGTGTAGTCAAGTTGACAACCAAAATAGCCATCATAGTAGTTATCAACAGATGACATGATTGAATTTCCCAAGTTAGAGAATAGAGTGAATAGAGTGATTAAGACTTCCTCTTCACTTGCTGTGAATTCTGAGGAAGTTACTTGACATCTCTGTGCTTTGTTTCTTCATCTATAAACTGTAACACTAAAAGCACCGACCTTAAAAAAAGAAGCTGTAATGAGTACTTAGTCTAAGTACTAATGGCACATATATTTACAGAGTTTAGAGGCTGCTAACTGCTGTCACATAACACCCTTATTCTAAGAAATCTGTCACATCTGCTGGTGGCCAGAGAAGAAAATTCAAGTAAAATGGCACCTTGTTTCTCCACAGTCCCTCCCAGTACACCTTGTTATTATGGTCTCAGACCTGTGGCCAGAGCCTCACAGCATGTGTTTCTACGAGCTCCTGCCTCAGGGCCTTGGCTCATGCTACTTCCTCTGTCAGGAACTGCCCTTAACTTTGCCTCATCTTCAGTCCACTTTGCTTCTCTGTTCTCCAAATGTATCCTTCAAGGCTCAGGCTAAACTCAAGTTATGCTACAGAGCAGGTTTGGGGCACAATCCCATCTCCCTTATATCTTTAAAGCATTTGTTTTTGTCAATGCACATTTTACCCTTTCTTGTAGAAATCAGAACAGAAACACATGTCCATGTCTTTCTCTCCAGCAGACAAAGGCTCTGTGTTCTGCTTATCTCTGCATGCTCCAAAGCCCCTGACCCAGTTTCTCATACAGAGGCTCCATGATAAACCTTTGGTGAAATGAATGGTTAATCTGCAGGAAACAATTTAAGTAAGATAAGATCTGGGATGGAATGTCATTTCCTTTCACAACCTTTAGCTAGCTTCTAGGGGGGATTGCATCTGTGCCTCAGCCACATGATCTGTATAGCTGGACTATTGGGGGAGGGTAATTCATGCCCAACAACTGGGGTCACTTTACTCACATGTCTTACTAACATTTTGCAACCCAAAACTACTACTCTAGGTTGGGGGAGGTGGGGCGTATGGACATCACTGATTGCCCACATGTATATTCAGGTTATGGAGGCTCTGCCTTTTGGTTCAGCTTTGCCCTCATGCTGTGAAATTCCCTTCCCAAGGTGTATCCTGAAGTTGTTCACACTGGTGTGCTTTTCATTGAAGATTTTACTATTTCAAGGCACCAAGTTTGGTGCTGAAAGGCTGCCTGATATCCCTAAGTCAAGAAAGTTGAGAAACCAAGGGGACAAACAATATGCGTTTTAGCCAAGTTTTGTGCAGGCTTGTGTCAGAATGCACTTGGCTATGTACTCAATGTTAATGATTCAACTATTAAATAGTGTCTAAACAGAAACACATAAAACAAGGTTAAGTACTAACTGGTTGACAAAAATGTTGTGACCAAAGGCTGGCAGGAAATTAACTCTATAGTTCCTCTAAGAAAAATTCCATGTTAGTTCTCGTTCATGCCAGCCTTACAGAGAATAACTTCCTTAGGTGACAAAAGACAAGAACCACTAATTACATCAGGTCTGGAGAGCATAACCTCACCTCCCGAGATTAGGCCAGGCCACAGACTGAGAAACAACACCCAGCCCTCACTCACAGCCTTCAAAAAAGAGCTTGCTGTTTTCCAGGCCATATGGCCAAGGGTACTGTGGGCTGGGGGTGTGCTGTTTTCTCTTGTGAGAAGGTTCATGATTGGAGGCCTGCCACTCTTATCATTTCCTGCTTGGTGCTCTGGTGTCAACTTTTCCCAACCTCAGGGAGGCCCAATGTGAGTGAAAGGCCACTGATAAAACCAATACAGAACACAGTAAGGACCCAGCTTGTCACAAATGCACCATCCTAGCAGTATCTGCCATTCTGCTTGCCAGGAGACCCTGGCATGTATCCCAAGCTCCACAGAATAAACATAGTCATCAAAATAATTGGCCAAGGAGCTAAAGAGGACTCAGGTTCAGTTCCTAGCATCCACAGGGTAGCCCACAACCATCTGTAACTCCAGTTCCAGGGTATCCAAAACCTTCATCTGACCTACATAGGTACCAGGCACACATGTGGTATGCATACTTATATACACACAGGCAAAACACACATACACATGAAATAAAAATAAATCTTTAAAAAAAAATTAAAAAGATAATTGGCCAAGCAAGCAACATGGTACAAGCTTGTAATCCCAGCAAAGAAGGAAGCTGAGGATGGAAATTTATGAGTTTGAGGCCAGCCTGTGTGACACAGTGAGTCTTTGTCTCAAAACCCAAAAAATAAAAGACCTCAGCTGAGGTTTTTGTGCCAGTCATTGACACATATGCTACTTCTTAGATGATAATTATTATACTAATAGTTTCATTACTTATGTATATAATTTTTAATATATAATTTTTTTCCTTTGCTGCTGGGGACCAAACTGATGGCCTTGTGCATGCCAGGTAAACTTTCTACATCTGGGCTGCACACACAGCCCAGTAACAGGGTGATGTTGTCATTTTGAGACAGTGTCTTATTATATAAGCCAGTCTGGCCCCATACTCACTATCCTCCTGCCTCAGCCTTCCAAGTATTGATTACAGGTGTGTACTACCATGCCTGGCTCCTCTACTACTATTTTTTGCTTGTTGAGAAAGTCCAGATGCATTCCAGTTGCCCATGGCTACGTTTGCCTGGCTCATCCTATAAACTTCCTCCTGTCTCAGAGTATGAGGATCTACCTGTCTTGTAGCTCAAGGCATCCCTCCATCCCTGAGTCACTGATAATTGCATTTTTGCACAGTCCTGGATCTGAGTCTTTGTTGAATCCCTTGGCACCTTCTGTCTTTGGTAGCCAGTTCTGACACAAGGGATTTTCCTAGGACAATTCAAAGTCTCACCTGTCTGAGCAAACAATACATTATACAATTTTCCAAAACTTATGAATAATAAGGCAATTCAAATCCCACCAAGTTATCAAAGACCTTCAAGAATGCCTCAGAAGCCACATGACCCTAGGTCAGAGCTAACCTCCTCTAGTAGGAAACAACTTAAATGCCAAGGCACAGGAAGCTGGCTTCCTTGCTTCAGGAATCCCATGCTCAGAACCAGAGGCATGAGTGGAGGGTTCTGCCCCATGTCCTAGCTCTTCTCAAAATCTAATGCTTATTTGTTGAACAAAACCGGCATCCACATGCAGAACTGTTGAAAAGCTTCCAAGCAAGCTGACAGGCCAAGGCAAAGAGAAGGAACAGCTAATCAAAGAACAAGAGTAAAAAAAGTTAGGTCCAAAGTAAATATAGTACAAAATGCCCAGAATAGCCCAGAAAGACAGCTGATGACCTTTTCTCTAAAATCTAAATATCACAGTGTCAAAAGCCCTGACTATCTAAGGCTGAGCCAGAATTACTACCACAGGGAGGAGTAAAGTAAAAACCACATAAACAAGCAAATCTGACAATTTGCATTTTGGTACAAGTGTAAACGAGGAGGACATTATTGTACTATAGTTAGCCAGGAATTATACACCACCACCTCAAAGCTGCCATAATTTCTACAGAGATACCGCCTACGACTTGCTACGTAGAGCCTCCTGGTTCTGAACTACCACAACTCCTCAACACTGAAGCTCTGGGGTTTTATCAGAAAAGGCTCATGGGCACGAAAAGCACAGTGTAGACCCAGGGGAGAGAGTCTCCATCCTTTGATCACGATGCACAGACCCTTGGACTGCTGCTAAACCACTTACATCTACCTCCCAGTTTTCTACTTCTGAAGCAATGGAACGCCCTGGCTCACTGAAACCCTGGTGTGGGAAACACTTGCCCTTAAAGGAAGGAAGAAATGAAGGAAGGAAGAAGAGAGGGAGAGAGTGAAAAGGAAATTCACAACTAGCAGCCATTACATAGAAAGTATGGTCTTCTAATTAAATAAATGCATGAAGACCTGAGAGGAAAGTTCTCTCTCCCTCCTTCTCTCTTTCTCTCTCTCCCCAACTCTCAGTTTGTTAAACATGCAAGCTGTTTTTTTCTCTGTCTGCAGCAATACTCTAGCACACTTGTCTCATACAGACAAAAAAGGAATTCCTAATCACTGTTGAAATGTCCTAAGAAACTGAAGATCTAGAAAAGACTCCTACAGCTTTGGCAAGATAAGCATATAGCACTTGAATTTCTCAAACTCTAGCCACACCCACAAGTGTATACTTGAAGAGGTAAAAAGACCAACTAAATTTCCATTTGATTATAAAGAGGAGCCTAGGTGTCTGGTAGGCAAGATCTTAGGTATGGAAAATCTTTTGAGTTACACCATGAGAAGTTTCTCATTCTGACCAGGAAAACACCAGACAGAGCACTGTGACCAATGTTCAGGTGGCGCTGCCATCCCAACAGCACAGGTGACATCTTGTATGGGCCCTCAACTGGCTCTGGTTTTAGGATTTTCTTTTCAGATTCTAGAATACCTGCGAGGACTTTACCAATGGATTATCCCCAATCCAAAAATCTATAATCACAAATGCTCCAAAATCCAAAATTTAGCCACTCTCAAGAAGTTTTAGGTACTGGAACACTTGAGATTTCAGATTAAGGATGTTCAATCTTTACTTTTGTTTTTTGCTGTTGTTGTTGCTTGTTTGTTTATTTTAGTTTTTGTTGGTGGTGGTTTGGTAAAATGCACTTAAATTAGGTATGCTTGGTCTACACAAAGCAGTTAGGAGATAGGAACTTCTGCAAGAACTATGAAGAAAAGGACACAAAGAACAGAGTCATGGGTGTGCTTTCCTTGGGGGAATGACACATTTCAGAGGCTACACACTGCCTGTTAACATCAAAGTTCTACACAGAGACACAGGCAGGTCTGTGTGGGTGGAAACCATCCAATCCTAGAACCTTTCTTAAACCAATGAAGAGATGGTATAGGTAGACAGGGCCTACCTCATTCTTACACATGGTTCCAGCCATCCCCAAAAGTATACCCAGGTACAACAGGCCACAACTGTCCTCAAGAAAGCAAGAACCAGTGTCATGGAGGAGAGACTAAGGCATTAATCATGCTCTTAGGCAAATAAACAATAGTGCATCAATATCCAACCTGCAAGAATGCCTCCCAGGCCAAACGGACAAATGCTACAGGGTTTCAGTGCTTCCCTGTGCTGCTCCTGCTCTCAGGCTCAGACAGCCATGTGGTTACGTGAAAACACAATCTAATACTTATTTGTATATTTTTTAATTCCATGTAATCTAATATTTCAATTTAATTTTTTTCTGGAGATGGGGACAAGTTATGTAGTCCAATATAGCCTCAAAAACAGAATCCTCCTGTCTCAACCTCCCAAGTACTAGAATGCCAAACATGCTACACCTACCCCTTAATGCTAATACTTAATTTTATTTTGGAGATTTGTTGTTGTTATTGTTGTCTGAGACAGGGTGGCTCTATGAAGCTCTGGCTATTCTGGAACTTGCCATGTAGACTAGGCTAAGTAACTCACAGAGATTCACCTGCCTCTGCCTCCCAAGTGCTAGGATTGGGACATGCATCATTACACCAGGCAATGCTGGTATTTTAAATAACGCTCTTAAACACTTGCTTCTAGCTGGGCAGTGGTGGCACATGCCTTTAATTCCTTGACAGGCAGAGACAGGTGGATCTCTGTGAGTTCAAGGCCAGTCTGGTCTACAGAGTGAGTTCTAGGATAGCCAGGACTACTTCACAGAGAAACCCTGTCTCGAAAAACAAAAAACAACAACAAAACCACTTATTTCTTCAATATTTAAACAACAAAACAAACCCAACATTTATAGGGAATATTCTTAACCGTGTGACTACAATGTGGGAACTGAAAATTTAAAGACAGACATAAGCCTTCCAGCCATGACAACCCCCCAAAAAACATGCCTCTCACAAAGGACCTCCTTCATCCCTCAGCATAAGAGGAAAGGAAACACAAGAAGAGCCTCTGCAGAACCCTGATTCCTACTTCATGGATGTGAAACCCTAAGATGCAATAAAATCACCATGATCGTTAGCCCTGCACAAATGGTAGACCTATATGTTAACTGTTCTACTGTCTTCTGTCATCCTACAGAAAGATGTTCCTTCAGGAGAACACATACTAAAAGCAACCACCCTAATAAACACATTCTGGACATTAAATAAATAAGTACAAAGTACATAAACCTAAGTGTAGCTTCCATAATCCAACCACACCATACATGGATATGGAATGACTTTTATATCCATTATTTAATTCAGACAAAAATATACACACCCTTTAATGAACAAAGCACATGTGTTGGAGCTGGCTAAAGTAATATCAGTGTGAAATGGACTTACACACACTCATAGAGCCATGCATCACTTACAGTCTGTTGGCGAATACAAGTTGCAACATAAGACCACCCTCTCCCTTACAGTCACAAGAACTTCTGATCCTGGACAGGCATGAGAGAGAAGCTAACATCAAGAAAAACAAGTGCACACACACAACTCAGTGTTACATCTAGTGGGGTCACATACTCCACCTCTGCTTCTCTCTCAATCTAAACCAAATCCCTGGTTTCTACATAGGAAGAAATGGAGGCCACACAGTAGAGAAGTGAGAGCTGGAGTTGGAGGCTCACAGTCACTGCTCCTTCTGACTCAAGCACCTCGACAAGTTCCCTTCTCACACTAGAATAGTTTGTTAGATCATGAACTCATTGGGGGAACAATCATACTTCACATGTGCCACAGCTCTAACAGAGGTGGACGCCCCTGACTATGGCTGGCTGAAAAGACACCTCAGACTGGCTATGGTCTGCAGAGTCAGTCACTCTCTGAGACCCTCACCAAAACCCTGACCCATCAAGACACTACAAAATGTCCAGCAAGAGTTAAGAGTGTGATGCCTTAAATGACAATGTGCAAAATGATCCTGCTTCCCCCTCTGAATTCAGCTCCAATGGCCTCTTGAGCTAATACAAGTAAACAAGTCAATGTATTCCTGATAATACAGAATCAACTTCACTATTTGAGCCACTCAGTCCCAACCACATGGATCTGAGCCCCACATTGGGCGCCACTTATTACGATCAATCCACGTGAGTCTATTAAATGGGGAACAGAATTTATTAAGATATGAATTGAGGAAATACACTCACGAATACAGAATGGAGTAGACAGCTGAAGTTGTCCTTTGATCTGACCGGGAGTAAATCCACCTCGCAGGCAGGAGCAGAGAGAAGTGGCATGTGACCCTCTCCAACTCCTTATAAGAGGTAACATACAACGGCAGGAAGCACCGCCTCCTTTGGGCCATAGAGCCCAAGGTCATGGGCAGAGCAAATACCACTACAAACAAGTAAAGTCTTCAATGGTGGACCCTGTTGAGTGACACACCAAGGACACAGGGAAAGTGTTTCCCTACATCTTTCCTCTGCAGCTTAAGGTTTTGGCTAGCTTTCCACATGCTTAGTCTCATAATTTTTTTAAAAGATGAAAATTACTAAGTTGTATTAGATATTCAGATAGTTGACATTAGTAACAAGAGTGAGAGTGCACCAAGGATAATGACTACGGTGGCAGTGTGCACACTGGTAACACTTCTGCACTAAACTGGAACAGTAAATTTATGGGGCGTGATAATATACCCATTTCACTGTTGAGGAGGCCAACCAAGGGGTCATGGGATGAGAAAAAGTGGAGCTGAGATCTGAAGGCAGAACCCCCTCAAAACAAAGCTCTATAGCTCACACTGGTTATGAAAACTACATTCCCTAGTTCAGTAATTTTATTCAGTTACTTCCTGGCTGAAGATTCATACTTTAGAGACTGTGTTTCAAAGCTTTCTAAAGACAAAAAACAGACCTTGTGAGCTGGTTCAGAATGTACTTTCAAAGCTCCTTCTGAGCTCTAGCCAGCTGCGTCAGACCCATTTTCATTTACTCACCTCCCTCATCGGGTCTTACACACCAAGTCCCCCTCTGGGATGTCACTTTCCCAGACTCTTGATCTGGTGCACAGAGTATTGTGACAGTTTCTAGGGCAGTCCTGATACATCTCTCTCTAGAATCTCTTTTTCCTCTGCAATCCCTTTCTATGCCCTACAAACAAAATGTGTCTGTGCCAAGGGACCAGCACATACACACCAGAGAAGACTTCTACCTGGCTATGCCCCAGAAGACCAATGAAAACATCTGTTCCTGCTGAATATGATGTCAGAGCATCACAGGGAAGTAGGCATATCACTTGGCCACCAAAAGTCAACACCCCTGCTTCCAAAGAAGTCTAGTTTTACACCACTCCACAGAACCTACATTGCTGAGTGATCCCTGAATGACAACCTATGTCAAAGAAATAATTAAAATAATTAAATAATTATTATTAAGAAATAATTAAAAGGTCAAAACTGAATATTGGGCCTTGAAAGACCATGTTACAGAGAGTTAAGGGAAGACTGTCCATGGATCTCTGTAGCCTTGAGATAGCTAAGATGCCTCATGGTGTTTGAAGTTTCACACACAGAGGAAAGAAGAACACACATCCTCACAAATAGCTTAGCAGTTAAGAATACATACTGCTCTTGCAGAAGACCTGAGTTGGGTACCCAGTACCCATATTAGAAGGCTCACAACAGCTCGTATCTCTAACTCTAGGGAATCCAACACCCCCTTCCAACCACCATAGGCACTGTACACACATGCACATACTTCTCCTTGCCCATAGATATACACAAAATGAAAATGAAAAATAAGGAGCTGGAGAGATGGCTCAGCAGTTAAGAGCACTGACTGCTTTTCCAGAGGACCAGGTTTGATTCCCAGAACCCACATGTTGGTTTACAACTATCTATAAGCCCAGGTCCAGGGATCCAATACTCTCTTCTGGCCTCCCCAGACACCAGGATCTCAAATTGTGGACAGACATACATGCAGGCAAAACACGCATACACACAATATAAGATTCTAGTCACAGATTTTAAAGGCAAGTAAAACTACCCAAAGACACCAGAAGTCAGGACACAGTTATTCTTGGGAACGCAAAGGCAGGAGACCCGCAGCACCAGTGATTGTTAACGGAGATGCTGCTTACTCAAATGGGTTCACCGATGACATCGTGAGGACATGTACTTGGTCTCTGTGTATGTGTGAAACTTCAAGCCCTTGGGAGGTCAGTTTCTCAAGGCCACAGAGATCCAGGGACAGTCACCTCTTAACTCTAACACAGAATAATGTTTCTCTTTCCTTCCTCCCCCCCCTCCCTCTCTTCCTTCCTGTCAGGGTTTAGAAGGAGCAGAATCACATTTCTATTAAGATCACAACCCAGAAGATGCCAGTGTCCTGCCACCACCATGACAGGAATGGCATTCTATCACTACTGAGCATATGGAAGTCAAAGACAGATGATAGTGCTGTGTCCACATTCACCATCCGGAAAACTGACAGTACACTCTGACCCTCAGCATCCTCCCTTCTCTTAGCCACTGAAATATCTACTATTTACTAGTCACTAGCTACCTGGTGATGAGGTAACAGGAACAGAGAAGTGTTTGGCATAAAGTAAAAATATAGGAGAAGAACTTACAAAGTAAGTCTAAACAAGTCAATCCAATGCTTACCACCTAGCGGAAATTCAGCAACAGTATTACCACTTGGTAAGAGGAATGGGGAGAAAGGAGGCCAGTAAGCCACTTGAAAATGCTTCCTCAGCCTGCGGGGTCACCAAAGGGTCAACAAGCCTCACTCCTATGGACAAGTCAACACAGGGCATGAAGGCAAAGGGCAACAAAGCACCAGAGAAGGAAGAAGGTGGTGCCTTTGATATGCTACCAGGCCTGTGTTTTCCTGCTGGATACCAGATGAAGACTGGCTTGCTGACAGCAGGGAGACATGCCTAAGCCTGCACAGCCCATTTTTGTCATGCTGCTCTTAGAGTTTAGAAGTCCATAAGGAGGGGGTGTGCTGTGAGTTCTCAGATGTGATGTGTAGACTGCTAACTACAGGTATAAGGATATCAGAAATGAACAACTATGGGGTAAGCCTACTCACTTTAAAAAAAAAGAACAAACAGATTAAATGCTGATTTTTCTAAGCTCTTCTAATCTCGCATGTCCTTAGCAAACTGATCCATAGAGGTTCTGTACTGAAAAGAAATAAAAAATCATGTTAAAACAAATTTCAAATCATAGCACAGCAGGAAAAATGGGCTTAGACTGGGTAAACCATTATATAAACAAAGCACATCAAGCTCATATCACAGGAGCTATTAAAAAAACAAGAAAATCTGTATGAAGACTGCCTTCCACCTTACTCCTTTTGTACATCCAGCATCTCCTTCTCTGTCCCTGTGGCTCCGTGTTGCTGCTATAGACAGCCTCAAATATTCCTTAAAGACAGATTTTCTGCGGAAACCATCACCATTCATTTTTATAACCAAAGTATTCAGCACTATGTTAGTTATAATACATTTGTTAGTCTTTATCTGCCCAGCTATTGGTTCCAGGACCCCCTGCTAGA
The DNA here is from genome assembly GCF_007827085.1 of Peromyscus californicus insignis. Classification (NCBI taxonomy): domain Eukaryota; kingdom Metazoa; phylum Chordata; class Mammalia; order Rodentia; family Cricetidae; genus Peromyscus; species Peromyscus californicus. The sequence continues at coordinate 159,341,691 of NW_026294584.1, read as the reverse complement.
TACCAGAATCTCAGGATGCTCAAGTCCCTTATATAAAAGGGTCCAGAATTTGTATATGGTCCAAGCTCACCATTCTGTATATGTCAAATCATGTCTAGGTTATCTATAATGCTTATTACTGCGTAAACATTATGTAAGCTGTTGTGCTGTTTAGAACGCAGCCTCTGAAACCATATAGGATCACATAACTGAATGTAGAGTCATGCAAAATGTGGCAGCAATAAAAGGTTTCAGAATGCACAATGATCAAAAGCCAATTCAAATTCAAACGTAACAAATTTAAGTGTTTCTGGCAGTTCATGCATGCTGTGTGACCTCAACAATGAATGCACAGCTCACTCTTTGAGCCAAACATGCCCTCACACTATGGCATAGCTGTAAGCATGGATTGAGACACCTCAGCTCAGATTCAGGATTTTTTTAATAAAATCAATTTATTCTAATTAACATACACACAAACCCATGGCTAGTTTAAGGAAGCCACTCAAGCACATGCCCACCTTCAAACTCTATGCATCTCAGTGAACTTCTACAGAGTTAGAACGGCCAGTCCAAAGCCATGGAGTTTAGGGTTTTACACTTTCACTGTTAATTACACGCTTATTGACTTAATACAAATTAAGAATAAATTTTAGGTCAAGAAAGCAGTTTGGAAACACAAGCACCTTGGTGTAATTCACTTTTCTGTCTTCCTCTGTGTGTGTTTTGTTGATGTAGTTCAACAGTCTTTCACAATAAAAAGTTTCCTTTTAAAAGATTAAAGTTGCCGGTCAATGGTAGCACACGCCTTTAATCCCAGCACTTGGGAGGCAGAGCCAGGCAGATCTCTGTGAGTTTTAGGCCAGCCTGGTCTACAGAGTGAGTTCCAGGACAGGCTCCAAAGCTACACAGAGAAACCCTGTCTAGAAAAAAAAAGATTAAAGTTTAAAAAGACTATTGTATGTTATGAACCAAAGAGATTTTGCCATACATACAAAGCTTTCTGTTCTTGTAGAGCATAATGGCTTAGTTATGAAAACAAAGACCTTAATATTTTCTTACCACCATTCCTCAGCACAGAAGTAGCAAATTAGTATCTTTGGATTGTATTGTGCTAGAATGTTTGGTTTTTTTAAATTTCTGTTTGAATTGCTCGCTTTTCATCTTTTTAACTGTTAAAATAAATTTTGATAGAATTAGAACACAATTTTCAAGTTTTTCTTAAATAGCCCTAAACATACTTCCACTGTTTTATTTCATACATTTATGCAAAGTAGCATTCTCAGCTCTGAAGATTATAAAGTCATAATGTTCTCCAGAAGCAGAAGGGTCACAAGTTCAATGCCAGCCTGTGCTACTTCACAAGGTTCAGGCATCCTGGGATGAGTGAGATCATCTCTGAAAATAAAATACTAATCAACTGAAAATGTTAAGATGCCCAATGTCCTACAATGTCAAATATTGAGCCATCCATTTTTTTTGTTTGTTTGTTTGTTTTTTGTTTTTCGAGACAGGGTTTCTCTGTGTAGCTTTGCGCCTTTCCTGGGACTCGCTTGGTAGCCCAGGCTGGCCTCGAACTCACAAAGATCCGCCTGGCTCTGCCTCCCGAGTGCTGGGATTAAAGGCGTGCGCCACCACCGCCCGGCCGAGCCATCCATTTTTAATCACTAATATACACAAAGAATCTCTTTGAAATGAATTTTTTGATTCATTTTTTGATTCCTCAACAGTAGATACTTGACTTGTATACCTACTTTATGCGCCTATATCCCAGGTCATGCAAAACTTTCTCAGGTGGAAATAAGTGATACGTGGGAAGTTTAAGAAGCCCTGATTTAGGGAGTAATGGCAAGGAGGGAAATTCATACAGGTTGGTGACAGATGTAATCGCCTCAAATATGTTCTATCCAATCCTGCTGAATCCACTTGGTTGAGTCCTACAGATATGGAGTCAGATGTACGTAGGTGTCAAGGTAAAAAGAACCAAGAGATGCCTGCAAGTGAAGGCTTCCTTTCCAAAAAAACAGCGTGGACAACACGTGACAACATGCAAGTCTTAAGACTTGTACTTCAAATACTCTTTTAAATACTGCATACACAAGGAAAACAAATCACTGCCATTAGTGTGTATGGGAACAACACACCCCCCACAAGACACACGTTGACACAGTAGCCTCAGGGTCCAAATCCAGTAGGGAAGCCAAAATCAGCTCCAGCTGAAGGTATTTATCTACGTACTCTTTTCCTCGGCTCCTCTTCTTCATAAGAGCTCCAAAGGAATAGGTATTTAACACTAAAACAGAACGCTTCGCTGGCACAGACATTTTAGGCATGAATGGAGGTGTAGATGGTCTTTAAGGAATTTCTCACACCCCATGAAGTCACATCAGGAAAGCATCTGTCTGTTTTGCTTTTCCAAAAGTTAGCTTCATAGACACACTTTATAGACACACATAGACAATTAGTGGTGTTCATAAAGATAAGCCTCACTTTCAGATTAAGCTGCACTCCAAAATTGAAGTTTAACTGATAACCATTTTTCTCTTTTTAAAATGTTTATATTTTATTTTAGTGTGTGTGTGTGTGTGTGTGTGTGTGTGTGTGTGTGTGTGTGTGTGTGTGTGTGTGTAGGCCAGAAGATGATGTCGGATCCCCTGGAGCTGGAGTTCTAGGAGGCTGTGAACTGCCTGAGGTAGGTTGTAGGAACCTAAGGAGTCCTCTGCAACAGTGGTTTGAACTCTTACCCACTGAAATGTCTCAGCCCCAATAAATCACTTTCAGAGTGACCTTCTAGGGTGCCCAGCTGATAGGTGCTTCTGAGAACAGAGGCAGGGGCCAGCAGCTGTGTGACAGCGCGCAGAACAATTTTACCTTCATATATATATAGTTAGTTATAGTTATAGTTAAGCTCCTTCCACAACTTAGTTAAAAGTGACTTATTGAGTGGCTTATGAGAAGACTGAAAAAAATCAATGTAAACTGTTGTAGAAAATTGATCTGTTTAGCCAATGGTATTGGGGTGACTAGCCCTTATGGGCGTGGTCTTCTCTGGGTACATGACCAGAGAAGAATTGAGGAGGAGGGTCGTGCACTTTCTTGGACATGGAAGATTTCCTGACTTATAATTACAATAACTGCTAAGTGCAGAAACCCCTTTAAAGGGAAGAAGCAATAAAAGCAAACAATAATGACCATTTCAACCAGTATGGAAAACCCGATGAGCCAACACACACAGAGGACTGAAACACAAAATCTAATCTCCTCCAGTCCTCTCTCTCCTTTTTAAAAGAATGGTACTGGGGAATGAATCCAGGGCCCCAGCTCATACCAGGCAAACACTCCACACTGAGCTACAGCCTCAGTCCCAACCACCATCTCTAACAGATCCTTTCTGGGAAAGTATAAGTTCCAGCCTGGACCCCAGACAGCCCAGGGCTAGACTGGCTCACTCTTCCTACTCAGCCTATCATTGCTGGCTACAAGAACAAGCAGAAGGCCTCCAAAACTGAGGGGGAGAAAACTTTTTCCTTTATAATTTACTCAGTCTCAAGTATTTTATTACAATACCACAAAAATGCATGATGGGAAAACCAGGGGGCTGTGACAAAGAATAAGACATAATGAGTTCCCTAAGTCAGTCACTTCCTGGGTCCCACCACCACACCAGTGACCTCTCTGCTAGACATAAGGCAAGGGTTCTGATAGAGTTCTTTGAAGACAAGAAATAGATACTCATGTTCTATAACACCTACTTTAAACCATCTAAAATGTAAACTGGGCCACAAGCCTGAACCTGCTCCAGAGAACTCTCTGGATTACTAGAAACAGTGAATATCCAATCTGGCCCTCAGCACAAAGCTCTGATTATCTCGCCCAAGCAGGACTGAATACATAAAAACATTGATAAACACTAATCATTAGGTTTTTGAGTCTTCATCATAGGCCCTGTTTCCCTGAGTCAAAGATGGTCTTTGTTATGTAGTCTTAATGGAATGCAGTGGACTTTAGTCACTTCCTCAGGAACAGACCCAGACTATAAATACAAACTCAGCAACACAGTCAGCCACTCACAGAAAAGCCCACTGGCAACTTTAATTTAAAAACAAGAGCTCACTATTAAACTGAAAAATAAGAAATAAAAGATCCAAACCCATATAAACAGCATGCCTAGAAGAAAAACCCTCAGTGTGCCAATAAGCACAAATACAAACAGCTTTTTATTTGCCTCACAAACCCTTTCTATATAGAGATTATAGAAGAAAACAGTCTGTATTTGTGTTCATCGAATAAAACAAACCCTGATCCTTTCTACAACCTCAGGTTCAAATTCGAATAAAATGGTCCCAGCCCTTAAATAAGTGACTTCTGTGTCACCCTGAAAAGGACACATTCATGACTGCTCCAAAGTCTGGCCATCATGAGAGCCACATGCTAAGTGAAGCTACTATTGTAACCGTATTTCAAGCTCCAGGGCGGATGGATCAGACATGACTAAAGCGTCCAGGGCAAGGGTGTGTTCATAACCAAACATGGCTTGACACCTATTTTGGTAAATAAAATTTTGCTTGGAATACAATTATGTCCATGGGTCTACATACTGTCCATAGCTGCTGCCTGCAAGATGAAATGCCAGAACTGAATGATACCAACAGAGACTGTAAGATCCCCAGAGTATAAGCTGTTTAATATCTGGCCCTTTAAGAAAAGGTTTGCCCCTCCTTGAATAAGAAACACCAATCCTAGCTCAGTGGCACTGCCTGGTATCTTCCTAACCCGTTTAACCTTTGGCTGCTTTATCGACATCATTTATGATACATTAATTACTAATATTTACTGGGAAAGTAGATGCCAGATACTGAGAGCTTTATCTTTAGTAAATAAACAAAAAAATAGTCAATTAGACAAAAACTTCATGTGGGAGGTAAATTAGACCAAGAACTGGGGCAGAAGGATTAAGTAACCTGCCCAAGATTGAGTGGTGAACAAGTCAGGATCAGAACCCAGGTAACCCAGCTGCACAGCTCATATTCTTAATCTCTATGCTATAATGACATTAATCTAATGTTCGACAAGCCATATAAAATACAACCAAATCTCAAAAGGCTTATTAGTTCTAAGTGTTACATCAATACAATAAAGTGTCCCTTTTAATTGGATATTTAAAATAATATAAATGGGACTTCCCTGCAGGTTTAAGTCCTTTCTGATGCTATGGTTAGACCTAATCTTTAGGTATTAGGAACATAAAAGCTACCATATTCTTTACTGTCACAAGTAGTCAAAGAATCAAGCTAATTGACCAACATGGATCTTAGCATGAAGCACTCTCCAGGAAGCCTAGACTTTTCCCAATTTGTACCCATCTGGCCGTATCATTCCCATAAGGCTTCCACCTGGGAGAGGTGGAGCAAACACTGACAGAAATCATCAAAAACCGTTCCTCATGACCTAGCAAGAAGGGCTCTATGCAGCCAGTCACCCATCCGTGCACAGGAAGAAGCCCTCTTGCTGAATCATCCCCACACTTCCTGCCTTCTCTGGGATTTCTGGAGGAAATGTGTCACCTCCATGTGACCTAGTGCCCTTTTGTCCTAAAAAGAGGTTGGGGAGGCTCCAAATAACTAGAGGGAATTTGAGAAGCTCCTCTCCTCCCTCCACTCCCTCCACCCGCACACCCCTGGTCCCTGTGCAGGCAGAGTTGTTCCGTGTCTCCTTCCAGCTGGATTTAAGTGCCATAGAATGAAGCCCAAGGTGTAGAGTTTGAACTCGGCTCCGGCTTTTGGACCTCACCTCTTGTTTCTGGTCTCTCACACACCTGGTCTCTCACACACCTACGGATGCCCTGCTTTTCCTTTAGCCTGTCACATCTGTTCCTTCCTCTGAGGCGAGGCTCATTCTGCAGCCTTCACTGGATACCATGTTCTCACCTCACACTAAGCACAATGTCTGCACTCAAGCCTGTGTAGTGTTAATGAGTGTTTCTTTCCCTGAAGATCCTTACAACAGAGGAGGAAGTGGGTAACAGACTAAATCAAAGCTACACACAAGAGGTTCAAGATTTCACAGGCTACTGACTAGCAAATTGAGAGAGAGTTACCTAGACTGAACCTTAAAGAAAGGGGGTGGGAGCTGAATGATTGTTTCTAAAGGTGGAAGAGTAACACACAGGATAAAGGCTTATGTCACAGATTCCAGAGCAAGACAGCCCTGAGTCCAAATCCTAGAAACCTGCGGCTCTAACAGTGTGTGTAGGAATTCAGATCAAATATACTAGGTTGGTGTCTAACCCAGTTCAAACCACACTGGGAGTGGGTTCTTAAGTCTTGTGTAAATCACAACACCTTGCATCTGCTCTCAGTGCGAATGGCATTAATTCTTTCTCCCATCCATTCTCTAGGAGATTTAATCACACACTGACTTCGTTCTCTAAATATTCCCATAGTCTATATGATTCTCAGTAAGATTTTCTTAGCAGGCTGTAGATTTTCTCAGAAAAGACCACTTGGCATTTTCAAACTTTTGGTTCAGGGTCCTCAGCAAGCAGTGCTAAGTTGAGCTGCAAAGCAAATTTCAGTCACAAACTGGCACTGTGTGGCTAGTTACATGGGGACCCCTCCCAAGCAATGGGGCTGTGTGGCTAGTTACATGCACATCTCTCCCAAGTAACAATATAACATCTCTGTATTCCAACATAGCTTTGTTTCCTGCCTATCTAGTAACTTTTAAGAGCAGACTTAAAAACTATTTCTTCATAGAACATCAGAAAACCAATAGCCAAAGCCAGCAATGAAACTGAAGATCAAGTGGAGTGGTACAAGAAAATCATGGTCCCTAGCTTCAAAAACAAACAAAAAAACAAAAACATTTGAACTAGAGAGAGCTCAGTAGTTAAGAACTCTGGCTGCTCTTCCAGAGGACCTGGGTTCAATTCTTAGCACCCATATGGCAGCTTGCAACTATCTATAACGCCCTCTTCTGGCCTCAGTGAATACTGCACACAAGTGGTGCACAGACACATAAAAGCAAACAGCCATACACATAAAATAAATAAATTTAAAAACCGCAACACTGAAGAGAGGAGGAAATCAGATGTTCAGATGTTATAGTACATGTTTAAGTCTGAAGCTAGATAAAGAGCTTGGATTCTTCCCTCTGGCTTTTATGGGGCTCAGTGTACAGGTTCTTGTATGTCACTATAGTACAACCACTGAGCTTTAAAACCAGGGGAATAGCACTGGGCATGGTGGCTCACACCTTTAATCCTAGCACTAGAAGGTAAAGGCAAGCAGATCTCTGTGAGTTTGAGGCCAGTCTGGTCTACATAGAGAGTTCCAGGACAGCCAGAGCTACACAGAGAAATCCTGTCTCATGTAGATAGATAGATAGATAGATAGATAGATAGATAGATAGATAGATACATACATACATACATACATACATACATACATACATTCAGGAGAATAAATAATATCTGAGGTCCTCAGTCAACCCACTTCTCCTGCTAAAATAACAGCCCCTATAGTCCCTATAGTTTCCCAAAATTCCAGAGTGTTTGCATTTGCCCTGAGTACATAAAAAAGAGCCCGCATGTTTTTAAATCATCATGCTGCTTTGTAATCATTTGTGTTTGTGGGGAGAAGACTTTCCAAGACACTACCACCTACACCCAAGACACTCTGTAGAGTAAGCTCTTATGCTGTGGGATATCGTTCTGTATGCTGTGAATATGTGTGGCCCCATTGGATAATAAATAAAGCTGCTTTGGCCTATGGCAAGAAAGCTTACAGCCAGGCAGGAAATCCAAGCAGAGATCCTGAGAGAAGGGCAGAATCAAGAGAGATGCCAGCCGCCACCAAAGGAGCAACAAGATGCCGCCAGCAGACCAGTAATGCCACGGCCACATGACAACATATAGATTAATAGGAATGGATTAATTTAAGGTGAAATAACTAACTAGCAAGAAGCTGAAGCCATAGATCATACGGTTTGTAATTGATATAAGCCTCTGAGTGATTATTTTATAAGCAGCTGCAGGACCTCGGGCGAGAGAGATTCATCTAGACCGCACTTCCGGCTACATTCTTTCACCAAATCATTAGTTAACTTGCTTCTGCAAACATGACTCACAAAACATGAAGTTAAAACACTCAGGTCCTTAGGCACTATGACGTTCACATAGCTAATGCATTAGTAAAGTCAGTGACCTCAGCTCACTACTATATAACACTCACCGGGTCAGGAGAACTCCACAAACCAGCAGACTAATCCCAGTGAGGTTCCACAGATCTGGAAAGGGGCAGCCTGTTCTGAATGTCATTGCTGCTGACCCAACAAACAGTCCAGACTCCTCCCTTAAATCCTGCTTCCATGAAAGCATGTAAATTTTGCAAACCTCAAGAGACTCCATCACAATTCTAAGGAGGATATAAGCTAAAACATTTCCTACCCAAGTGCCCCAATTACTAATTAAGGAAATAACAAAATACAGGGGACAAGTTGCAAACCTCTAACATGAAAGCCTTTGCCAACAAAAACAGCTAGCCCACTTTTTGAAACCGTACCAATCAAGGCCAACACCAAAGCTTTTCTCACCTTCTCCATCTCTCTACCTCTTCACTTTAGCACAAGACAAATTATTAAATGCTTGGACAGTACAGTAAATTGAAAACTGGCAAAGGTTACCAAAAGTCTTAAATACGTAATAACCTTGACTCAGTTTCCACATAAAGCTTAAAGTTGGACAAATGATGAAGATGGGTGCATATATTTTTCACAATGATGTTATTTATACGAAAAGATGGAAAGAATTTATATGTCAAATCTATCCATTAATTTTGGTTTGGTTTTTTTACAAAAGGTCTCACATAGGCCAGGCTAGCCTCAAACTCACTATGTATTGGGAGTTGGCCTTGAACTCTTGATCTTTTCTCTTCAGCCTCCCAAGTGCTGGGATTATGGATATAAATCCTAGGCCTCATTTGTGGGCCACCTCTTAGGAGATTAGGCAAGACAGGTCCAGGGGAGTTATCAACAGTTCAGGATACGGAAGGTAGTTGAGTTACGCACCTCTTCTTGTCATATAAACAAGGGAGGAATCATGTGCTTTGTCTCACAGTTTCGGGTGTCAGTCCATCATGTCAGGGAAGGAATACAGCTCATTTCATGGTGGCCAGGAAGGAGCCCTCAGGGCAGGATAAGTAGTCCAAGGGACACACTTCCTGGGATCTATTTCCTCCAACAGGCCTTCCCTTCTACTTTCCACAGAGCAGTCACCCTCCCAGCTGGCCTTGAGCCAGTTATGTGTCCAGGTGTAGGAGTACACGAGCTGTTATTGCTGTAACTCCATCAGACTGACTCCACAAAGCAGAAATGTGACTTAAAGGAACCAGGATCAGAAGCACATTCGACCATAAGAAACTGACATCACAAAATTGTGACTGCCACACCTCATGCACACATACATGAGAATAATAATAAAACAATATAAATTAACTTCCTCAGTGATGAGCAACTCCAAAAACAAGTACATAAATAAACTGAACTTTTTTTAAGATTACTCTATTATAATGTGAAAACAGGACTGGGGAGAAGGCCATGAGGATCAGAATCCAGACCTCCAGAACCCATAGAAAATGTCAGGCAAAAGTGGTGGCTGCTTGTAATCCTAGCCTTGAAAGGCAAGAGATGGGATCCACAGAGTAAGCTATTTAGGATGACTAGCCAATTGGTGACCTCTGGGTTTGATTGAGAGGTCCTGCCTCAGTGAATAAGGTGGAAGAGTAATGGAGAACGATTTCTGATATCAACTTCAGGCCCATGTACACACACACACACACACACACACACACACACACACACACACACACAGATATAATGTGTACCATGCACACATGCAAGCATGCACACATATATATGTGTACCCATACATACATGCAAGCATGCACACCACACATGCAAACATGCACACATATATATGTGTACCCATACATACATGCAAGCATGCACACCACACATGCAAACATGCACACATATACAAGTATACATGAAAATAGAAAAAGATAAAAAGGTAGAAATAGAATTCTAAAAACAAGAAAGCACACACAGTTGTATTATTCTCACTAAAACTGTTATCAACTGACAGAAAAAGCAAAGTGAAAAATATTAAAAGCTGAAGACATTAAATTTTTGTACTATTACAGAATACAGTTTCTGTCCTACATGACACTTTTGAACAAAACCAGCCCTGCTGTAGGATAACTTACTGTAGTCAGAAGTTTTCCTGTGTCCTACCCGGTCCTGCAGCCACTCAGACCCAAATAAACACACAGAGGATTATATTAATTAAGAATTGCATGGCCAAGGCCTACGGCTCAAGCTTCTTGCTAGTTAGCTCTTACAACTAACTCAGCCCATTTCTATTAATCTATATGTTGCCACATGTTCCATGGCTTTACCTGTGTGCCATTACATGTTGCTCCTTGGACAGCGGGATGGCGTCTCCCCTGCCTCTCCTTTCTTTTTTCACTATCTCCCTTGGATTTTCCTGCCTGGCTCCATCCTGCCCTGCCATAGGCCAATGAAGCTTTATTTATCAGCCAATCAGAGCAACACATATTCACAGCATACAGAGAGATACTCCACAGCAACATATCTTCCATGGTTTGCAAACAGCTGTCCCTGGATACAGTTATGGAGCTGATCTTTGATAAATTCAAGTTGGGGACAAGAAAGTTTTTTTCTTTGACCAAGTGCTTGTCATGTGCCAAGTATGGCATTCAGAAGAAGAAAAAAACTTCATGAATTCTAATCTGCTGAGTTAGGAGACAAAAAAATTCAATGGTCTAATGTTTTAATTATTAGTAACATGAATTTTCAATTAAAACTTATATTCAGTACCTACCACTTCATTATACTCTCTACTGGGTATAAAATTTTAAAAGTACAGAATCTTTCTAAGGAAGAGACTTAGAAAAGAGGTTTATAAATGTTCTGCAAAATAAACTAATGCATTATAATGATACATGTCATAGAAGATGCACAGATGAAAAGCTGAGAAAGCCAAAATAGAACAGCAGCTCACAACTAAAGGTAGTTAAAGGGCTACTAAAGAAGGGATGGTGGGTAGATGGAATGTAAACAATATAGAATTTCATGTACCTAAGAGGGGGTGGAAGAAGCAAAAAGAAAATCAGCCAAGAAGCACAGGGCTAAAGCAGAGTGTCCAGCAATAGCCATGGTTCCAGTGGGCTGGAGCTTAGAGCATCTGGAGGGGCAGTGAGCAGTGTCAAGAGGGATACGTGACAACAGTGGCAAGCAAGGCACCATTGCTAACTCAGCTCTTGGGGTAGCCTGGCCAGAGCTGGGCTTTCCATAATGTAATATGGACACATGAGAAAGTAGAGGAAGACAAGGAGAACCACCTATATGCTAATTCCTAAGTGAAAGCCTTCAAAGGAAGTTTCAGAAGGAAAAATGTCACTCTGAAATAGTGGATGAATCATTGAGGAACTGGATGGGTGAGAGGGAGATGGAGTGAGCCCCATTTCAAGAGGTGGAGTTGGGCCAGGGGCAACAGCAGAAGTATAATGAACAGTGATAAAAATCTTTGAGATAAAGTATTTGGGAGATGGCAATGTGAACAAGTAAAAACGGGCGGTAAAGTTATGTTCAAAGACAAATATTCAAGTTAGTACAATCTCAGAACCTCAAGAATGAGTGTGAAGATAACAGCTTGACTTAGAGTAAGGGTTAAAGAAGTAAGTAGATCCTGGGCTATAAAGGGAATAAGGAAAAGGTAGAGTGTGGGATTAAGAGAGGGAAACAGGATAAATACAATCCAAGAATGTTATACGTGTTGAGGGAAATTCACAATGAAACATACTGGTTTGCACAATTAATATATGCAAAAATGTAAAGAAGTAAAGGCAATGGCTGGGTATGGTGGAAAATGCCTGTAATCACAATGCTTCAAAGGCCAGAGACAGAGGATCAGGAGTTCAAGGGTAGCCTCAGCTATATAGGCATTCAAAACCTGTCTGTCTACATGAGACCCTGTCTCAATCAATCAATCAGCCATCCAATGCAAACCCTCTTAATTCAGTTGGCCATGAAAGTGAAAAGATGGGGTCCTGAGGACACAGGTAAGCAGCTGGGGGGCCTGGGAAAGGGGTGATGGAATGACTCCCATTCCAACAAGCTGAGTTGGGCCACCAGGACCAATAGAAAAAGTACAAAGTGGTCAAGAAAGTTAAGGAGTAAAGGAAACAGCTTAAGGGTTTTTATGCAGAGAAAAAAAAAAAAGTCATGGGCAAAAGATTAGACGCCTAGAGAGGAAAGAAAACACAGAACATTCTGAAGACAAAGACTGGGTGACAAATGAGAGAAACGTGCTGAAGTGGCAAAAGAAAGGAAAGCTCCGGCATTAGGTGACTATCTGTATTACTTCAACATGATCAGATTTCACACAGAAAAAACAGACCCTTGAATTTTCTAGAGAAAACAGAAGAAGGAGCAACACTAGGCCCAAGCTCCCATGGAGTAAAGTTCACCATACCCTCCCTGGCTTAGACAGGCCACACTTACATGCTGCATTATAACCATCTCAACACCTCCTGCTGACATTTGAATTTGTGACCCCTGGCCTGGATCTTTTCAATAAATAAAGGAGATGACATCATCCCCAGAGAGTAAGTGGGGACTGTAGAAAAAGACTTGAAAATTGTGGGGAAGAAATCATAGCAGCTTCAAGAAAGTGGGCAGGAAGTCAACAGATGAAAAATCAAGATGGCTGTCTGTTCCTCTGCCAAAGAGGTAACAGTGATTCGTCACTTGGCCTGGAAGCAGAGGTCAAAGGGTAGTCATGATATTAAAAAAGACAAAAGGGTCTAGGACCTATTCAGGACCTTGGTGAGGACAAAAGCCATTGCTGACACCTAGAGAAGATCTTGACGGGGCTGGTGGCCTGGGAGAAGGAAGAAGAAACTCCATGAAAGCAAAGATAAGAAGGAAGAAGAAGGGACCTCGAAAGCAGGGAAGACTCCCTCAGGAGGTATTCTGGCAACAACTTGGAAACAGTATCTGTGCAAACCTACTGGATGACAGACACATTAAAGGCTATGGAGAAGATGAGGTGGAGGTCTTTGAAGGATATCACAAAAGGAAAAGTTGATCATGCAAATTCACCTTTCATTTTTCTAATATTCAACTTCTAGAAATCAACTACATTTGATTTTTTTTTCTTATTTTAAAAAAGTAAAAACAAGATGAGCTTGGTAAATTGTGCTGAAGTAAATTCACAGAACTGTACTTGTGAAATGAACCAAATGGGTGTGTTCTGTTCTGTCTGCTTTGATGCCAGGGATTAAGCCCCTGGTCTTGCACATTACAAATGTACCACACCACTGTGCCACACCTACCGGCCCCAAGGCCAATGCTTAAGAAGACTGTTTTGTTTTTATTTTTACATTTTAAAAATTGTATGTGCATCGGTGTTTTACCTGCACGTATGTCTGTTTAAGGGTGTCAAATCACATGGAGCCGAATCACAAACAATGTGAACCACCATGTGGGTGCTAAGAATTGAACATGGGTCCTCTGGAAGAACAGCCAGTGATCTTAATCCCTGCGCCATCTCTCCAGCCACAAGAAGACTGTTTTTAACCCACACTATCGATTTACTCTCAAATATTCATAAACCGTATATTAATTCTTCTTATATGCAGAATACATACCACTTCCAGCTGAGAAAAGATGCCCAAGTTCCAAGCTTGCCAAGCTCTCAGCATCTCAGACATATCATATGCATGTAGAATTAGAAGGGACCGGTATTTACAACTGGCTCACCCAGGGTCTGAACCTTTGAGGTCTACATATCCCATAAATCCACTAATGACCCAAAAATGATCAATTAAACATAAAGACTTCTCCAAAGTTATACCAGCAGGCATCTGGCAGCTATGAGCAGAGACAAGAATGAATGTGACACTACTGGGTGCTACAATGGCAGGCCCTGAAAGGATCTGCTATTTGCTGTAATAATGAGAATGCACCCAGAATCTGTTCTTTTATCTTCAAATTAAGCTTTTTAAAAATGAGGGCCTTTAGAGAAGGCTCTGTGCGTAAAGGTGCTTGTCACCAAGCTCATGACCTGAGTTCAGTCCCAAGAACCTACATGGAGGAAGGAGAAAACCAACTCCTTCAAGCTATACTCTGACCTCCACACATGTACTATGATACACATGTGTGCGCATGTACACACACATACACGTGCATACACACACTAAATTTTTTAATGTACTTTAAAAAAAAGAAAACTCCAAAAAACCAAAAAAAAAAAAAAAAAAAAAAAAAAAAAAGCCGGGCGGTGGTGGCGCACGCCTTTAATCCCAGCACTCGGGAGGCAGAGCCAGGCGGATCTCTGTGAGTTCGAGGCCAGCTTGGACTACCAAGTTAGTTCCAGGACAGGCGCAAAGCTACACAGAGAAACCCTGTCTCAAAAAACCAAAAAAAAAAAAAAAAAAAAAAAGAAAACTCCCAAATTGTATGTGTGTGTTTTTTTAATGAGACTAAAGCAATAATTTTAACAATCTAAGAAATATAAGTTAACATGAGACTTTTTTTACTACTAAAAACTGTGGTATGAACTGAACAGCCCAGCCCAAATCTAAATACTCTGAAGAAGTTTGAGCATTTTTGAGGCTCAGTACAAAATTCTACACAAATATTCCAAAAACCTTAAAAACATCTGACCCAGCATTTTAACAAGAGATTCTCCTCCTGGAACACCCATTTGGAAATGTTCAGGAAAAAAAGAAGTTATCAGCGATCTTACTTCGTGGCCAAGGAGAAGGTGCAAAGGGGGTTATGATACTTAAATCTCCTCATTATGTTTGATTCTCACAAACCTGATCCTATTCTTAGATCAACTACCTGTTAAGAATTTCCTGGGTGTCCTTCTAGAGTATATCAAACCATTGGTACAACATAAATCAACAGACTTCACTGAAGGGCAATACAGAAGCATGTGGCAACATTTAAAATGGATGAAAGCTGTGACCTCCAAACACCGACTACAGGAATCCATAAAAATGAGCTGTGTACCAAGTGACTCAGTGAGTAACTAGGGATGATCTAACAACAAAGAACAGAGTCTAGCCCAGTAGAGCACGGTAGAGTCATTTAAAAACTGAGATGAGGGGCTGGAGAGATGGCTCAGTGGTTAAGAGCACTGGCTGCTCCTCCAGAGGACCTGCCTTCAATTCTCAGCAACCACATGGCAGCTCACCGTTCCAGGGGATCCGGCACCTGCACACAGACATACATGCAGGCAAAACGCTAGTGCACATAATATAAAAATAATAAATCTTTTAAAAACTGAGCTGCATATAAATTACAGAAAGGCATTCTTCACACATTGGGAGTTGCAGAAAGAAATCTGTTAAAGTAACTATATGACAGTACTTTTATAAAACAACAAAAACATCCAGATATGCATATATATGAACACTGTACTGTATGCCTGTGAAAGCACAGAACTAATGTGCAACTTGTGTTCATTCTACTAGAAAAGGGAACCAGTTAAGAGGAGGGGCAGAATTCAAAAGAACTAAACACCAAGAAAACAACAACCCAATGAAACAGCTATGGCACTTAACAAGAGTTCTCAAAAGAAGAAATACATTGGCTAAGAAATACTCTCTAAAAGTGTTCGCCAAACTTAGCCATCAGGAAAATACACATTAAAACTACTTACAGATTTCATCTTACCCATAGAATAGTTAAGGTTAAGAAAATAAAAGACAACAAAGGCTGGTGAGGATGTGGGGAACAGGAACCCTCATGAACTGCGAGGAGTGCAAACTGGTGAGGTCACCATGGAAATAAATGTGGTTGGTTCCTCAAAAAACTAGAAATAGATCTACCATATGACCCAACTATACCACTCCTGGGCATATACCCAAAATACTCTATATCCTAATATAGAGATATGTGGTCATCTATGTTATTTGCTGCTCTATTCACAATAGCCACAACATAGAAGCAGCCTAGATGTCCATCTACTGATGAATGAACAATGAAAATGTGGTGCCTACACACAATGGAATTCTATTCAGCTGTGAGGAAAAATGAAATTTGCAGGTAAATGGATAGAACTGGAAAGTGAAATAACCCAGACCCAGAAAGATGTTACATGTTCTTCTCATGTGTGGCTCTTACTTAGTGTTGACTCTTCAGATTTGTGTGCTTAATTTGAAGTACCTGTTGAATCTGGGAAACTATAAAGGGACCACTGATGTGAAGAGGGAAGATAGATCGTAAAGTGTGTGGGGTGGGGGGAGACAGAACACAGACAATATGAAAAGGAAAGGGGGAACAATGGTGAGGGTTTAGGTGGGGAGAGGGATGGGAGGACAGGCAGAGGAGGAGGTAGATGGGAGGGAAAACAAATATTAAAAATGTTTAGAAAAGCCATATGGAAACCTATTTTATAACACACACACACACACACACTTCACATAAAAGAGTTTAATTGGAGCTACCCTACATGGCAGGTAGTGTTCCTACCATAACCCTTTATATAGGTTGCCAAATAAAAGTCCCAGGTGTGGGATACCTCCCCTCCAGTTGGTCACCGACATCCCAAAGACTCACCAAACAATACGGGGATACTGCCATTGCTTCGTGATTAACCAGAGGTGCTAAGCAAGCTGCAGTGTGTGTGTGTGTGTGTGTGTGTGTGTGTGTGTGTGTGTGTGTGTGTGTGTGTAAAACAGTCTTGCCCAGTTATGAACCTTGTGAACTACAATAATGACCAGCATGGCAAGATATGCCCCTGGGTGAAATAGTAGGATGAATGTTATGAGGGTAACCAACTGCTTGCTTTCTGGTTGGATTTAAGGAGGAAATGCATCCCTAGTACTGTAAAGCTGGCCACAAATCCATGGTTAGGGATCTCCTAGGCCCTAGAGGTAAATGTACTATTATTAGTTTGCTAAGTAGATATAATACAAAACTACCTGCAAAGCTGTGTCTCTATATACATACATTAGTACTGCTCTCAGACCTCATCAGGGAAGTTTCTTTGTACAATGAATGATGCTTAACACAGAAATTCACAACAGATCAAAGTACGGAGAACACATTATGGAACAACCAGCCACAAATGAGACATCTATATCATACCTCCTACCCTAAGACTCAGGAACCATTTTGAAAGAGAAGGAAGAAAGATTTATTTTGTTTTGTTTTGAGGCTGAGTTTCTCTATTAGTCCTGGCTATGTTGGAACTCACTCTGTAGACCAGGCTGGCCTCAAACCTGGAGATCTGCCTGCCTCTGCCTTCAGAGTGCTGGGATTAAAGGTGTGTGAGACCACTTGCCCATCGGCAGGAAGAAGGATTTTAAGAGGCAGAGATCCAGGAAGACGAGAGAGACAGTGTCTTCTGGGCATGACAAGACAACTGCTTCTCAGGAACCCACAGAACTGTGGCTGCCACACAAGATCAAGGCAGTCCACATCCCATCATGGAAATGGGAAGGGCTTCTGAATCCTGACCCCTAGCTGAGGAGCTATTGACAGTCTGTGGTTTCTGGGGGAAGCGGAGTCAGTTTTCTCTAAGAGTGCGGGCCCCCAGTATATTGCTCACACTCCAGTGCATGGCCCCACACCTGAGTATGTGGGCATCACATACTGAATTCAATGGTTATAAAAGAAGGAGGAGGTGGGGGAGAGGGGGAGACCAGAGAGGTGGCTTAGCAATTCAGGGAGTACATTGCTCTTCCAGAGGACCTGGATTTGATTCCCAGCACTCCCATCAGGAGGCTCACAACAACCTGTAACTCTGGCTTCTGGGGATCCAATGCCTCTAGCCTTCAGAGGTACCAACACACATATAGCATGGACTCACAAAGATATAGACACATACACATGATTTAAAGTAACATAATACTTAAAAAAAAAAGTTGGGAGGCAAAGCTGGGGAGTGATCCAGGAGTACTTAGGAGGAAGAGTAAGGGGTTAATATGACCAAACTACATTACATACATGTATGAAATTCTCCAAGAATTAATAAATACATGTATTTTTTAAATTCCCTCAGTGACTTTTACTCCCAGAAAGCAGACCAAAGATAAGCATAATATAAAACGTTAGGGAAACTCCATGGAGTTTGAAGACCATGAGGCAGGAGTGCTGAGCCCTAAAGGGACGTCTATGTCACCACTCAAGGCTCAGGGGACACACAGCAGAGAGAGGGAAGATGGAGGGGGTGCTGCTCACACGGCACGGCTGTTACCCTCATGGACGCACAGCAACTGTGGTTACTGCACAGGGTCAAGACAACGAGAGCCGTCAGCTCCAACAGACAGCGTTGACCCAATTCCACAGGTTAAAAAACAGATAACAAATGAAGCAGAGAGGGGGTGGGGGTGGAGGAAGTGGGAATAGGCAAAGAATAAAAATCCTACTTAAAAAATAAAAAAGACTTCAAGGCAAGTAGAAGGCCAAACTCCACGGCTAGAAAAATATCTCCAGCTTTGTTTTCTCTAGAAACCCCTTTTGCCATTCCTAG
Organism: Peromyscus californicus insignis; assembly: GCF_007827085.1. NCBI lineage: Eukaryota > Metazoa > Chordata > Mammalia > Rodentia > Cricetidae > Peromyscus > Peromyscus californicus. The sequence goes on along the minus strand of NW_026294584.1, from coordinate 159,323,144 downwards.
AGAAATATGGGTTCTCTTCCCAGACTCCTCTCCTCCCCTCCCCTACTAGATTAGTACATAAACTAACCATGTCACCAGCTACTTGCACAAACATACACTCCCTCTGTTTGTTAATCTATCTTTAGTTTTTCAGGTTTTTTTTTCTTTTAGTTCACAGGCCTTGAAACTGAAAGTTAACCGAAAAGGAAAGTTTCCCTGAATGTTCCAACAATTCTCTCTTCCTGGCGGCAGAGTGATTTGGAAACACCTCCACCCCGTCCAGGTTTACTCATGGATTGTTTAAAAGGTACAATGCACAGGACAGCAGTAGGTCTCAGGTACAGAGAAGTACAGTGGGCAGAATCTGGAGGATCGTCCAGGCCAGATTTAGATCCCCGCTCCACCCTTTCAAGTCACCAATGCCTCACCACCTTAATTTACTTATCTTAAAATAGAAGGCTAAGAGCCACCTTAACTGGCCATTTTGTGACAGAGAGCTCCCAGGCCGACCACACCAAGTGGCATCCATCACAAAGGCCCCCACAGCCAGTCCTCCTTTAAGGACCGACTACATGTGTTGGACACTGGCAGCATGTATGAGACTCAAACCACACCCCTTGTCCCTCTATCTGTGCTCTGCAAGTCTGCCTCAGAGAAAAGACAAGTCCCTTCAGGACATGGTGGTTAACATCTGTCCTCCCAGGACTGGGGAGGCTGAAGCAGGAGGACTGCCAGGAGCTCCAGTCCAGCTATGGATGAATCATCAAAAGACCTTGACTCAAAAGAAACAAAAACAAAAATTGACAGAAGTCCCGAAAGCATCAAAATAAAACCAACAGGCCTATTTTATTCTCCATTTCAGGGTAGACTCATCTTTCCTCAGGCAAATCCTCCTTCAAGGCTCCAGGCAGGTAGGTCCTCACAAGCTAGCCAATCACTTTTTCCTTTTTCTTTTTATTTACTTATTTATTTATTTTTAATTTGGTTCTTTGAGGCAGGGCCTTGACTCAGGTAGCTGAGGCTAGCTTTAAATTCACAATATAAGTGAGAATGACCCTGGAACTCCTGGTCCTCTGGCCTCTACCTCCTGAGCACAGGTCAAAGCTACCATATCTGGCAATCATTTGACTCTAAAATAAAAGATTATTGACTGCTATTTGAAAATAAAGAAAAAAAAACCTTGGTTTTGATAGAAACATAATATATTTCACAGGAGGACAAAGTTCCAAAAGCCAATTATAAAGCATTCAAGTGTGTGAAGTTTCCTATCAGCACATCTCTGCATAAAGTAAGAACACAGCACAGACTTTGTCTGCTCTGTCCTCAAGGGAAGCCTTGTCCACTGGCATGTGGGGTTCTGGGTTAAATGATGTACAGTGTTCTGGGTTTTAAGGAGGAAGGATAAACAACTTCACCATCTCCCAGTCTGTGTGTCCTTGCTGGAGAATGTCAACTTAGCCCACTTACACTTATTTTTCATGTTCGGAAATAGCAGGGTTTGTTCACATTGGTGCTACGTATGTGCATAGAAACTTCACTATTTAATTTTCATGTCTGGAAAGAGAAACTTGTAATTATGCCATGAGGCATAACTATAATTAGGTCTTCTAATACCATAGGTATCCCTATGATCCAACTGTGAAATAGCAGAGGGTTCTGGTACTGTGTTACTCAGTGAACTTTTCTCTCTCCTCGGCTATCACACGCCTCAGGCCTCAGGAAATATGTGGAAATCTTGGCTAAAAGGTGTTTGTTTAATAAGGAAGTTAAGCTATTATAATTGTCATCAGAATTTGCCATTGATGAGATTTTGGTGTATATTTGGTAACACTTTAAACCATTAAGAGCAGAGCTGAAGAGATGGCTGAAAGTGCTCACTGTGTCAGCGTAAGGACCTGAGTTCAGACCCCCTGCACCTACATAAAAACCCAGCACAGCAGTGAGCACCTGCATCTCAGCCCCAGAAAGAGCAGAAAGGAGGAGCCCTGGCGCTTGCTGGCCAGCCAGTCTAGCCAATTGATGAGTCTCAGGTTTAGTGAGAAACCCCATATCAAAAAAATAAGGAGGAGCGTGACTGAGGAAGACAACCAATATCAACCTCCAGCCTCACATACATAAGTGTTCACACACACACACACACACACACACACACACACATAAACACACGCACGCGTGCGCACACACACACACACACTCACACATACTCACACACACATACACACACACATAAACACACACATGCACAGACACACACACACACACACATATAAACACACGCACGCGTGCGCACACACACACACACACTCACACATACTCACACACACATACACACACACACATAAACACACACATGCACAGACACACACACACACACACACACACACACACATACACACACACACACGAGTCATAATAAACTGGAGGTGTGTCTCAGTGGTAGAACCCTGGAAGTTCTGGGTTACATCCCTAAGTTGGCAAGTAGGCAAATTAATAAATAATCACAATTAGATCATTTTTAGGCTATACACCAAATTCACGTTAAATAAATTTGAACTTATCACCTTGGGGATGCTAATGAGGCTGTAGGCACACTCCTAATGAACTGCACAGTATACTTTGCACTTGCTCATTTATGCTTCTGCCTTGCAGAAGAAAAATGATACAATTTATAACTTACTCAATATAAACAGCATGTTTGTGTTGGGGCAGTGAGGGGGAGGGAATTGCTTATTAAAATTATTTTTCCTAACCTATACCTCCATATGAGTAAGGTATTTCTTAACCTGTATAGAATATTGTCTGACATTACACACACAAGCACATTAAGACACAATCACGTATAGCTCCAGTTTCCTGGATTGCTGCTCCCCTGGGAAGAGGGAAGATGAAGAGTAGCTCTTTCCATTTTTTATTATATGCTCTGACTCCAAGTAGCCTTGTTTGTTTAAAAGTGAGTTACATATTCCAAGAGTCAAATACTTTCAGAAAAAGTCCAGATCGTAGGAAAAGTTCAAGGTGGGAGCAACAGCATACACGGACATGTTAACAAAGAGTTTACAAATGATACAGTGCCAAAGCAATTCGGCCAGCTTACACTCAAACCCAATCAGAGACTTCATTTAGAACTCTCAAACAGTGAGAATTCTCTGAGGAAATGGAATCACAGAAGGCAGTTCATGTTCCAATAATTGTATGTTTGCCCCTAATAAATCTGAATCACTCATTTCTAGTATAAAATCTCCAGGGAATCGTTTAGCACTTAAATAGACAAAATGTATCATGCCTACAAGGCTGGACACTTTCCAATCTGTCTGAAAAGTAAAAATAGCACCGATATAGACACTGGTATACAAAGGCAGAGTTTTAAAGCAGTAGATGTACCCGGTAAACCTTTACAGTTCTGGGTCTCTGTTAAACCTACTTTTAACTTTTCCGATTACTTCCTTTCTCTGTGTAAAAGTAAAACACTGTTAATATAATGTTACTCCCAAAACTTTCAGTTTGATACAGAAAAAGAAGGTCTATGGGAGAAATTTAAAAATAAATCAAATACTGGGTGTAGTGGTGCATGCCTTTAATCCCAGCACTTGGGAGAAAAAGGCAGGTGGATCTCTGCGTTTGAGGTCAGCCTGGTCTCCAGAGCAAGTTCCAGGACAGCCAGGGCTACACAGAAGAACCTTGTTCAAAAAACCAAAATAAATAAATAATCAAACAATGAAGAGATTCATTTTTCCTAAAGCACATATGAAGCCAGTATGTCATGAGGGATTTTCACATAGGAGGACTCAATACAATTTCAGATTCTGAAACTGAAGAAATAAAATCTAAGCCATTGAGGCATATTGTAAGCACCATTAGAGGACATGGGTTGGGTTGGGTAAAGCAGTCTTCACTGAGTTCTTAAGATTCCCAGTCCTTCCCTCTCCCTTCAAATATGGATGTCCTAGCAAATGTATTAGCTCCAAACCATACTAAGAAGTCTTGTCTGAAAACTAAAGCATAAAGGTGAGGGGGTTCGTTAGGTCATTCTGTCAGTCCTTCCAACGTACTCTCCTGGTCAAGGATTAGAAGTCAGTGCTACAATGGATTTCCTGCCCTCAGTAAGAAAGGGCAATGCCCTACAGAACAAGAAACAATAAAATCGAGACTAAAACTTCGTTGAGAATTTCCAGTTCCCATAACCAAACCCCGTATCAAGGCTCTGGTAACCTGGTCTTCACCCCTCTGGCTCTGACCGTGGCTGTCTGGAGACACTGAAACACCACTTTTCCATCCTATGACAGCAAATGTTACCACTGGCAGAGAACAGAGACAATGCTCAAAGCACCAAGCTAGACAATATTTGTTTTGAAAAATATTTACATGTTTCATTAACATACAGAAATGGATCTTTGTTACTCTGGGAGGCTGGAGAAAATATTATTAGCCATTTACATGTGTGTCAGAAATTAATTTAAAGTTAGGTTGTGAGAAATTAAAAGCCTACACTGAAAGTTTGTTTCTCCAGAAGATCTTAAAATTAGCCTATCAACCACAAAAAGATTACTCAAAACCAGCATATTATGCCAAGAAAATGCTTTATCCCAATAGCAACAGATGTCTTCAGGAAGCAGCTTGAGTCACTAAGCAAGTTGCTAATTCCAAAATATTCTGTATTCATTATTCATAATTCAACTTAAGCTTCACAATTAAGCTCCAAACACTGTCTAAGTTTAACCCTGACAAGTAATTGCTTTTCTACAGTAGTTTCAACCATGTCTGTAATTTTATGTTAAACTACATAAGAATATACCTACATACATACATTTACATAAACATAAAATACAACACCTAATATAAAAAGTGAGCTACAGTTTTATGTAAAGGGTAGCCTTAAAACAAAAATACACTTGCCATCTTTTTTGATCAGACAAATGAGCATAAAGTGGGAGCTCTTACTCCCCCAAAATACTTCTTAAAAGACTTTGAGTCCATGAAAATTCAAGCTCACTAACAGAAAGTTTAATTTCGGATTATCAATCCCTACGCTGTTTCAGAGCCAAGCAATTGCTCCTCTGCAGAGAAAGAAGAAAGAGTTGGGTCTAAGCATCTTTTACCTTCACTCCTGATTTACGCTTTCCTCCACAAAAAAGCACAATATCTGCCAAGCAAGGCTCAGCTTTCACATCAGGAAAAAAACTGTAGCAATACTTTTTGCATATAATAATCACTGCTATTTAATCCACTCAAGTAAAAGCAAAGCAAACACAGGCATAAAGACTCCACGGTCCTGGCAGGAGTAAGACAAACCACCTTCGGAAAAGTTTCCAGAGCCTCCTCAGCAGTCCTCAGACACAAGCAGCTGCACTTTTTTTCCTATGGCATGTGAAACACAAATAAGAGCCTTTGGGCCACTCCTCCAAATTTAAATGATGTTCAACAAGGACAGTGGAGCAGGGATAGTTACAAAATCATAGAACCTGGTCGCCGAAGGAGACCAGAGCCAGTGGCTAGCATCAAGATCCAAATATTTCCCAGGAAGGTTGGATTTGTAGTTCAGATAGGGTCTTACTTCTACAGACGGGCCCTGAACTCATGACCCTCCCATCTCCACCTCCTGAGTGCTGATAGTAACACATGTCAAAGGCCTGCTCCACTCACCAGCCTTGACCAAGGTATTTCCTGGACTCAGGCCTCACTCCAGCTCCATGCTCTTGTAAGGACTGTTTCCAGGATCAGAGATGATAAGCCTATTCCTTCTGCTTGGCACACAGACAGGTGTTTGATACCAACAGCTCTGATTCCCTTTAACGTTACTCCAGGGACTCCAGAGATCCAGCTCTTCAAACCACACCTATAAGAGCACAACTTGCAGGCTTCTGGTCAGCGTCATGTCAACACTCCAGCACTGGAAACACACCAACTGGGCAACATTCCTCTTTAAACAGAAAAGAGGGCAAAGACTCCAGATGTGCAATCTCCAACCAGGAGCCCAAAGGGCAATAACTACAAACCCAGACACTAACTTGCATTGGGTTAACTTCCAATTAGCAGCGACACTGCACATTTGGCTTGTGCTGAACCATAAACCTTGTCACGTTTTAAGCATCCCCATTTTAGATTGTTTTTAAAGTGTAGATTTATATGATGTAGCTGTTAAAGTTTTATCAGCTTCCAGGATGTTTTCTGATTTTGACTACCACCAGTTGTCTCTCCCAGATACGTTTCAACCACAGCTTCCAACCAGTCACTGATAAAAATGCTAAGAACCTTGTGCTGAGTGCTACTGAGTTCCAAATTATCTCTAAATGTACATCTTTCTACAAAAAAAAAAAAATTTACAAAACTTCAGAAAGCAACTTGCTTGAAATGGAGTGAACTATTTCATTAGGACAAGAAATCTGGGGAAAGTAGTTGTAAGGAAGAAGACATTACTGGTTAAAACATGGCTACTCTTGCCACCCTCTCTGTCTCCACTCCACTTTTCTGGATTATGCTGTGCATTATCTGCAGGACTCGGGGATCTTAGCAGGACTGCCAGTCCATGTTGATGAGCTCCCAGTTCAAAGCTACTGCTCCATCCATGCACCCTGGGCAAACCAGATGGATGCCATTAAGCAGTGCTCGGTCCCAAATGAAATTGTGTGGAAACACTGGCACTCCTGCAAGATGCTTTTTCTGCCCTGCTTAGTTCTATGAGACAGTGGGTTTTACCCAAAATACTCAGCAAGAATTACTGATCCATTGCTTCTTTAAACAGGTTTTAAATAATGTGTAATTAATTCTTCAAGCATTTAGTCATTCAATCTGGAAGGCCTAGAGGGGCAGAAAAAAGCCCAAGAAATCACATCTACCTATTCACAAAGAGGTTCACCGAAAATGTACTCAAATGTATGAAGAACTACTGAGACGATCAGATTAGGTGATGTGAGTGGTGCCTCCCTGTCATTATGTGTCCTGAGTCCCTAAGAATAAGGCTTTATGTAATCGCAATCAGTGCCCTTTCTTAGTGGCCTTTTCCTGTAACTGGAGGTAAAATTTGCAGACCAGAATTACTTTCTCTGTAACTCCTAGGTCACCAATTCATAGGAAAGCCATCATTCCTGGAGGGTCGCCTCAAAATATGAGGGTTGCTGAAGAACTCAAGTTCTAGTGACTTTTCTGACACATGTCAAGGAGCATAGTAATCCCACCCACAGAGAACTCTGCACAGGACACTCATGAAGTCACTGTATATGGCATACACGGGTTATCCAGCCCAGTAGCTAATGGCCTTCAGGCTCCAGGCTGCTAGACAGCAGCAGCCAGTAAACCAGAAAAGGTTGTGGCAGAACCAACAGAGCCTGCCCCAAAGTAGCATCACCAGGATGCAAGTGCACTGTGCCAGCCTGGGTGAGCAATAATAGAAGCAGCACCGTTGAGGGCCAGCAGGAAGGACCAGCCTAGTCTTTCCACTGTCCTCCTTACCATGCCCAAACTGTGTTCATCTACATTTTCAACCCACCATTTTCTCCACCACAGGCAAGGACTAGAACAGCAGTGCAATTAAGGTCAGTTGTATTCAAATCAATTGAGCGGCGAAGACTCTCTGCTTGATCAACTTTTAGCGAGGCTCCTGAACCTTCTCCTAGATACATCTGTGCAATTCCTTAATTGCTCTAGGAAGTGGAAAGATCTAAATTATAAATAAAGCCAGTTCCTTCATGCTAAGCCAGTGTAAGAGACCTAGGACTAGAGGAAGTCTGTAATGTAGGACGAGTGCAACTATTTTTGGCTGCACAGTTACTAGGATGAACAAACATTCCCATCTCAGTTAAGGCACCACCACCACCCTTAGGGCATCCCGCCTGAACCCTACATAAGTCTACATCAGAGTTCAGAGGGAACTCTGATGATCCCTCACCAGAACATACACTTCTGGAACCCAAACCAGGTTCTGTCATGATGAAAAATAATCCTGACTATCATGGTACAGGATTTACATTTAGTACTAGCTATGTGACCTTGTCCCAAGATTACCTTGGTAGTCTGTGTGTCTGTTTCTCATGTGAAAATGGGAATAAGTACCCATCTAGGGGCATGACTCAGCAGTTAAGAATGCTTGCCGCTTTTCTAGAGGACCCAAGTTTGTTTCCCAGCACCCACAACACATGGCTCAACACCATATTAATTCCAGATCCAAGGGATTTTTCTGGCCTCCACAGGCATCTGCACTCTTGTGCACATAAACCCAAACACAGAGAGATACACATACATATACATAATTTAAAATAAAATAAACCTTTCAAAAAAGGGAGAGAGTACCTATCTCCACTGCTGAGAGGGAAAATAAGGTCCATCTCAGACAGTTAAAAAGATCACAAATGTTCCTAGGAATCTAAGTGAAGGAAAGCTTTGCCACAATAGCCAATAAATGCCAACTGTTATTATTATTGCCAGTCTTTTAAGACTTACACATGGCAGTTGTCTATTACCTGTGCTTGTTTTAATTTGCCTTTACAAATTAGAGGTAGTAAAGTACTTGTGTGTTATGGGGGTGGGGGAACCCACAAGATTTGAAATCAGGCAGGTGTAGTTGGGATAGAATAGAATCAAAGCTCTGCTACTTACAATTTCATTAATTTAAAAGATATCCTTTCACATTTTACTCTCTGACAAATTGGAAAGTATCTTATTATCAGTGGTGCCTTCTATTCACTGTTCATCTTAGCCAAGCTACTTAATCTCTATAAAATTATAGAACTAATTATAAAATTAATATTGCCCACATCTCTTAGAGTTATGGGAAAAAATAACCATAACCCCTAGAAAACACTTGGTGTAACAAAGCACAAATAACCATACAAATGACTAACAGCATTACACATCCAGCATCTCCTGAGTTGGAGAAGTATTTTCATATATTTTACGGAATAACCCATTAGCCGTGGAAATGTTTGGCTAACATGTTTGAGTATACAAAATCCTGGCTGGACTCATTTTTTGCAAATATCAGGTGCTAAATAGCTAAATACAGAACAATATGCTCACACCCCACACCCTTTGTGAGGACCTGCACCTGATTTAAACACCACCCAAAGCCTAAGGTTACTAACCAGCCCGCATGTGGGGCCCTTAAGATCCCAGTTCTTGGCAATGGCTGAACTCTGGCTCAAAGTCTATACACTGGGACCTGGGAAGATATGAAAGTGCTTTTTACAAATTCAGCTACAATGCTTAGTGTGTTAACAATAAAAATCTTGAGTGTTTATTCATTATGATCAGCTAACTCTTTCATAATAACCTATTTTCCTGAGGCCGAAGTGTCTAAGTCAGCCTGGTTGCAAGCCTGCCCTTAAGTACCATGTCCTACCTCCTGGGGACATTATGCAATATATCAGCTTAAAGGAAGCAAATCTCTCCCACACTTCAAGGTCCTACCCTCCAAACAGCCAAGAGCATCTTCCCTGGGGAATGTGTCAGACCTTCCTACTGCAAAAGAATGAGGCCAAGGTGGGGTAAGAGGGTGGTGTGGTATGGTATGGCATGAGCGAGAGTTTCCAATGGTTTCTAAGCCCAACTGGCTCTGCCTCTTTCCTAAGTCTACAGCCAGTCCTAAGTGACAAGGTTTTTCATTTGACCTTTTTCCATTTCTTGTCCTGATTTATTTCCCAGATGTCTATGAAACACTCTGCAGATCACTTCTGGTCCAGCTCTTCTTAATAAACTTTTTAAAATTCTAGTTCTCCCAAAGTTTCTCTCCTAACAATAGTCATTTCTCTCTGCACAGCACCACCCTCCCTGCCAGGAAACTCTTCTTTCATCCTCTGCAGACATGAGTCACAATGAAAAGGCACAGCTGGAGATTCCTCACTTGAACTATATAACTCAAGCAGGCGAGTGGGTGCATGTGTGCAGGCATGTTCAAAAGACCAAGTGAGAACTCCAAAGGCTCTAGGGTTCACACAGCAGAAGATCATCCAAGTTTTCTTGGGCAGCACACACACACCAGAGAGGCATCTTCAGACTTTCTGCCACAGTACAATCAGAATGCTGCAAATTTCCTTCTCATCTGAGGACACTTGAGCTTCTAATTATATATTGCCTCTTGTTTCTAGTCAATACAGTAAGCCAACTGGCAGGTCAGCCACATCACATCTCAACCATCAAACTGCCAACATCCTTCTAAGAGGTTCAAAGATGAGTGTTTTTACACAAAACCTGTCACCATGGCAATGTGAGTCTGCTCAGTTTCTGAACAGAGAACAGTGAACTAGTTATCTTTCCACTACAAACATCATGGAAACAGGTTGGTAGCATCTTCCTCCACCTGGCAATAGAGTGCTCCAGCCTGATAGTATAGATCAAAGCAAAGATTACAAAACCTGCCCAGGAGTTGAGGGAGGCTTCCTGGGAAGCCAGCATATGCACGCGCGCGCGCGCGCACACACACACCAGCACATACCAGCATATCACCACTTTGGCTGTGTGCCAAGGCCAAATCATCAGGCTTTCCTATCTCTACAGGACATCCAACCTATTGATACATTAGGTGAACAGAACCTACAACTCTTTAACTTACCAAAAGACAGAAAAGCAGATCTGTGCTCACTTCTGCAGATACGACTCACTCTGGGCTCAGGAAGAAGCTTGTGCACAATGATCTATGTGTGACTTTGGCCTTGCTCACTCATACCACAAACCATGACAGAACGTTTCAGAAATTTGCTGAATACAACTAGCTTCTGGAAATGCCAGGATGTAGAGCTGACTTTATCTTTTGGCAAGGGAGCTATGTTATGGTTTGAATCTGGAATGTCCCCAACAGGCTCATGCTTTAAAGACTTGGTCCTCTGCTGGTTTGACTGTTTTGGGGACACTGTAGAACTCTGGGGATGTGGGCAACTTGGAGCAAGCCTTGGAAGGTTCTATCTGCCTGAGTCTAGTCTAGCTCTCTATTTCCTGGCCGCCATGTGAGGAGCTTGACCACACTCCCACAGCCACGGAGCCTCCCTGCAATGAAGGACTGAATGCTCAGAAACCATGGACCACAACAAATCTCTTCCCTTAAATGGCTTCTGCTGGAGGTTTGTCACAGTGACAAGAAAAGTAACCAGAACAGACTCATAAATCCTAACCTCAGCCATGACTAAAGTATCGTAGCAGGGATTGAATGTCAGTAGGAGACAAAATCTCCTCCATTTACCCTCCACTCTCGTTTCTTAGAAGGTTCTGAGTTGAGATTTTCCTGCTTGTTTACCTTTTGTGATGATGATCTACCAGTCTGCAAGTGTAACATAAATTAAGTGTTTCAGAAAATATTGTATTTACATACATACAGGATTAATATTCTGATCATGCAGTAATTCAAGCTTGGGAAAATTACTCAATTTGGGGTCAGCCATTTCATAAATACAGAAGCTAGGCCTTACTACACCACAATCAGCCAAAAATATCACCAAGTAACGTGTGAACTTCCAAGAAGCTATAGACTTGCTGTTTAATAATTAACAAAAGGGTTGTGATCTCTCCCTCCATTCAGTTACAGGGTCCAAACTTTCTGACCTTGCAAATAAAGTGTCTTGCCACATACTACATTTGTGTTTGTTTCCTTTCCAATTTGATAGACTCCTTGGGACAATCTAATGGACACAGCATAGCTCCGTTCAACACCCACTTTGGGCTCCTAGTGAACCTAATCTAGGATATATGCTGGCAACCAAGGTTTAAAGAGTTGTGCTGAGGACGCCACAGGCTCCCTCAAAAGTCTCATGAAGGCTGAAATTTGAAAATTACCTGTCAGGTGGCCATTCAATTGAAAACTACAAATGTTTGACAGTCAGCTCAGATCCCTTTCTGAACACCAATCCAAGCTAGTCAACAACCACAAGAGGTAAGTGATGCACAGGAGTACAGCACAGTCACACGTCAGTACAGCAAGACCTAACATAACTAACAATGTGCACCATGAACCGCTACTACTCCAAGGGGTGCCAAAGCTGGCACCACGTAGTTCACCCTCAAACCCCAGTAGACTCCCCCTGCTAAGCTACCTAACAAGAACAGCTCTATCTTAAGTACACACTGAGCTTTGAACATCATTACAACCTTTACTAACAAGCACAATGTTTGGGGCTGATATTGACGACATGCTAGTAATTTTTGTAACCCCAAAAGAGCAGACAGAGGAGGGATTGTACTGCCTTATACAGGAAGCTGCATCTTCTTTCAGAAAACCCCAAAAGACTGCCTGGGATCCATACAGGCTCCAGTCCAGTTAAGGATATGGGACGAAAGGAGACTTGTCAGAACCAGTTGAAGGGAAAGCAGTGTCTATTCTAACTACCAGAGGATTGGAGTCAGGAGGTTTCAAGGAGAAGTAGACTTCCTATGAAAACTTGGCCTTGCCTTACATTTCTGCCTAATGATTTTCTGTGTCTCCCATCTGATCTCATTTTTGGGCCTGACAGCCTTCCCTATGAAAGCTGCCCTGGTATTATTATACTTACTCTACAACTGGCAGTGTGACTGTCCAAGACCACACAACTTACCAACATTGGGGTCAAACTATCAGATTATTATCTTATTATTGTTGTTGTTGACATTATAATAGAACTACATCATTTCCCCTTTCCTTTCCTCCCTCTGAAGATTCAGGGTTATTATTATAAAACTCTGCCCATTTCCAATTTGTCTATGTATTTCTTCAAACTTGTATAAAAGTCCCTGAAAGCTTGGTTCCTTCCTACTTCCCTACCTCCCACCTTCATGATACAGACCAATAGTTCATAAGAAAAAAGACTATTAATGGCACAAAATCCTGAGGCAGTGCCCACATCACCAAAGGAATCCCAATCTCTCTCTCTCCCTCCCCCCACTCTCTCTCTGTGTGTGTGTGTGTGTATGTGTGTCCCTCTCTCTGTCTCTGTTTGACTCTAAATAATCTAGACTTTCTGTTGTTGATACAAACCACAACTTCAAAAGTACAGCTGACAGAGGTTGAAAGGGTCAAATTCACCAGCATTGAACTTCACTCACTAATTCACTTCTTGTCAAATGCATATATGTGGAAGGAAGTAGAAAAAGAGCTTTACATAGCTCACAGACTTCTTAGCCATAGTAATTGTTCTTAGAAAAGACTGTCCCTGGTCATTAGATGCTGCCTGCTGTTATTTGAGGCACTTGCAGGATTTTATTCATGCCAAGTTGGCATTCTGTTTCTGCAATGGAAGATGCTGGGGCAGAAGTCAGACAGGAATCTTCATGCTATCAACAGAGAGTCAGAGGATCTTTCAGCCTCGAGTAGGTATATCACACAGCTCAGGCAAACACTAATGAAAGCTAATCACTCCATTTACTCCATCAGCCAACCAGCCAACAAGACACAAGACACCTGGCAAAACTCCCTGTGTTCCTGCAGGTACCACCTCTGCCTTGTTTCAAAGGGCTGGAGCCAAAATGACTTCAAGTGACCAGCACAGAGCGCCTGCTGGGTTTCTATCTCAGGATCATGAAACACTCTCTCCAGTCCTTCGAGCCCATCAATTAACAGTCAAATCAGCATCAGTTTCACTCGGCCAGTCTCTCCTCACCAATATCAACTTGCCTCACTGTTACCTCCACCTCCGTCCCCATTGACTTCCAATCAAGAAATCAGACAGCAAGCCTGGAATTTTAGAGAAACAATTCCTATTGATCATTAAAGTAGAACATAGCATTTTACAATGTCCTAGACTCAGTCTGCAGAACACTAGACATGTAAGGGAACATAGAAATCACATCAATTTACGTAATCACTGATGCTTACTGTACCCATGTCTTACATAAGGAATATGCACATCCTAAATTATTTAAAATTCTAATTTATGAATTTATATAAGTAATATAAAGGAAAATTTCCCATCTTCTCTCCATTCTTACAAAGATGCAAGAAAGGAGGTGGAACACTGTAGGAACAGATCCAAGTTCCCAGAACAAAAATCTCAGATGCCAGTCATCAACCCAGGGAGCACTTTCCTCATGAATACAACCCATCTACTATTATAGTACTAAGCTGATTTACTGTTCAAGTGCAGCCACAAGGCTGGAGAGGTTGTTCTTTCAGAGGACCCAGATTTGATTCCCAGCACACACATGGCAGCTCACAACTGTCTGTAACTCCAGTTTCAGGGGATCCAACTGTCTGGACTCTTTGAACACCAAGATGCATGTAGTGCACAGACATGCATGCAGGCAAAACATCCATACACATAAAACAATAAATCTTTTTTTTAAAGATTCATTTTCTTTATTATGTAAACAGTGTTCTTTGTGCAAGTTTGCCTTACGCCAGAAGAGGGCATCAGATCTCATTATAGATGGTTGTGAGCCACCATGTGGTTGCTGGGAATTGAACTCAGGACCTCTGGAAGACCAGACAGAGCTCTTAACCTCTGAGCCATCTGTCCAGCCCCCAACAATAAATCTTTTAAAAAATTCAATACAACCATGGCTTCAGGGACCAAAAATAAATAAAATAAAACATGAAGTTAGAAAACATTTTTTTAAGAAGATTCCCAATGAATGTCTTTCTTTAACTCTGGAGAATAAAGACTATATTGGATTAGAATTCTGAAAGCATTTAACTATTTGGCTTAATTTATTAAAATGTCAAAGCCTGAACAAACAGTAGAAGTTAAATGGCAAGATAACCTCACGCTGAATTTGTCAGTCAGAAATGACTTCCTATAGTGATAATCTCATCATGTCACAAGGGCTTAGCAAAGTACCAAACGAATTTGACTTTTAAATGGCATGAAAACTTAAGTTTACTGTTCTCTTGTGAAATATTTACCAACTTTGTATTTTCTCATTATTCTGTTTATATAACATGGACAAGTAACAACTCTTTAAAGAATGCCAAAAATCTGTGTTATGTGCAAAGGAATGATTGAGCTATTGCCCTTCACAAGAGTTGTGTTCTTCACATGAACAGACAAAACATGCTTTTGCTTTGGCTGTGAGCACAGTCCTCAGCTGGTGATTCATCATGAAATTCTCTAAGCAGAAAGACCTGAGAGAAGCAGGTGACTTACTCAAAACAGAAAAGAAAACATACTGAATGAGGAAATTTTCTCACATCGAAATACAAGTAATATTTGTATTTTTTCAATTTCAAAAAATTCAAAGTAGGTTTACCAGTTATTCTAAAACTTTTGAACAAAAAAAATAAAAGTTGTATATTTGGTTTCAAACTAGGACATAATCATTACTCAACTCCTACAGCAAATGCACTGGATATTATGCTAGGCATTTCAATTTAACCCAACAGTCCTATGAGGTAAAGATATTTCGTCCTACTGATGAGAAGCCAAAGCTCAGGGTGAATAAGAAACAGAGCCATAATCCTAAGACAAGAGTATGCTGGGATTCTATCCAAAGTACATCTGATTCCAAAACCTAAAATATTTGATGCTACACTCTTCCTACTAGCTCCACCAAAAACTTCCGAGCCCAAATTACAATGATGGGATTGTTCCTAAATGGAACAGATCAGCCCTGGAGTCAGAAGCTCTCTGTTATGATGCCTCCATTGAGTGGTGGTTTCCTCCCAAATTAATGGAGATGAAAATGATATTTAACCTCATAACGTTGAGGTGAGAAGCAACTATAAAAGCCGCAGTGAAAGGCCTTGCCAAAACAGCCGAGTGTTCCATATGCGTTACCTTCCTCTACAAGTTTGGGTTGGTACAGCTAACGAGCAACTGAATGCAGGTCCAAGGCCTGGTTAAGACTAGACAACAGAGCCTGAAGGGATAAGGGCTCAGGCATGGATGAGACCTGTCACAGTCCCCATTCTGTCTATCTTCCCATAAACAAAAAAAACATAAAAATTGATTGTGGGCCAACTCTATACCAGAGGAAGCCAAAGGCTGCTGATCATAGTTAATCAGCCTTGAGTAAAGTCTTCCTGCCTTCGGTAAACTCACTTCCACCCAGAGGCAAGGGAAATCAGCATCAAAAGCAATCAAGCAAACCTTGAAACAGTAAGAGCCTCATCTTCTCTTGCCAACGTTCCCTTTTGTATTCCCCATATGTACATGAAGGCTTTTACCCCAGGACACAGTTGGCACACAGACACCTGAGGTCAATTCTCCTTAGAAAACAGTAGTCATCTACTTTAAGATATAATTTTAAACACTGGTTATATCGAAAGGTGACTTGAAGAGCAAAAAGAGTTCATTTTAACATTGACAGAGGCAAACTGAAGATCTGAGGTAGCAAATAATCAATAAATTAAGGACTGGAGAGATGACTTAGCAGTTAAGAGCACATACTGCTCTTGCAGAGGACCACAGTTCAGTTTCCAGCACTTCACAGCCACCTGTAACTCCAGCTCCAGAGGCCCCAACATTCCCTTTTTAGCCTCCTCAGGCAACTGCATGCTTGCATGTGCCTGAAAACCACACACATATATACATAAATAAAATAGAAATAAAATCATTTAAAAATTAAAATTAAAAATTAGACAAGAAAACTAAGTAAAATATTGCAACAATTGATAGAGGACAAATAAATAAAAATAAAGAGTTGGAGTTTATGAAAAATAAGAAAAATGCTAATTCCCAATAGACAAAATGGGTGAAGAGCATGATGCCATTAGTCATATATGCACATTTGATCTCAGTAATAGCAAACACGTAGAAAAAAAAAAAGTATCTTTTCTCTTTTAAAATGCCCCAAATATTATCAAAGTGAGACAATCGCTCTGCTAATGGGAACAAAAACAGCTAATTCGGGCTAATTACAACAACGTTACTCAGGACTTGCACACATCCAAACCCTTCAATGCAGCTTCCATCCCATGAAGATGGAACAGATATGAAACTCAGAAAATGCTGACAGCACAAATGTTCATCAAAGCTGAAAACAAGCAACATGTCCACAATAACTAGAACATCATACAGTCCTGAGAACTGTGTTTACAGATACTTCAGAAATGCAAATAAAACAATGTTAATTTTTCTTTTTTTGGCTGTTTGTTTTGTTTTGGCTGTTGTTGTTGTTGTTGTTTAAGATAGGGTTTCTCTGTGTCGCCCTGGCTGTACTAGAACTTGCTTTGCTGGCCTCGAACTCACAGAGATCCACCTGCCTTTGCCTCCCAAGTGCTGAGATTAAAGTCATGTACCACCACCACCCAACAATGTTAAATTTTTAAAAGGGCAGTAAAATTATATACTCAGAATATTATAGAAAAAATGAAAGGAAACATACAAGCACACCAAAGAAGCACACTCTACGCGGCAGGTCTACAGGTGACTCTGGCTTTTAGTCTTGTTCTTAATTTTCCTTCCTGGATTTGTTCAGGATTTTATTTTAATTTTGGATACACATGGATTTAATGTGTAAGGGTGTATTTAATGTAAGTATATGTGCCACATATGTGCAGCGCAGGGCCCAGAGGCCAGAAGAGGGTACCAGATCCCCTGGAACTGGAATTACAGGCATTTATGAACTACCCAATGTGGGCACTAGAAACCAAACTGAGATCCTCTGAAAGAACAGCAAGTGCTCTTAACCCATCTCTCCAGCTCCTGATGACATTTTGAAAAATGGGTCTTCATTATATTTTTTTCTATACTACTCAAATCTATAAGGTACATTCATTACTTCTGCGATTACAAAAAAAGTAAGTAAATAACAATTTCAAGAATAACTACATAATGAACAATAGATGGAAAGCCGAAGGCTCTCACATTTCTGCAGGTAGCAAGTAAGTTACAATTAAGACCACATCAGGAAGACAGCCACTCTGTACTGAACTGGGCCTAGCACAACATTAGGCTTCTTGGTGTCAGAACAAAAGCTGCATGTCCCACATATCAAAACATACTTTGGAAATTCATAAACTGAAACCTTTTCTACCAGGAGACTTATGCCAACACACCAAAATTATCTCTACAAAACAAACTAGTTGGGCAGGAAGTTTACTAGGAACACCCTAAAAACTAATAATTGTTTTTACAGCTCTGAATAACACAGCCAGCTCATGTTGGTACACAGTGTAACATAAACAAACCATCTCCAGTGAGTCTGTCTGCTTCTGAACAGGACAGTGTGAAGCTCAGAGCACATGGCTTTGCCTTGGCAACAGTTATAAAATTAACTCTTAAGAGGTTCACCCTCCCAAAGGTTGGTCTTGAGGTCTCTGAGATGGTTTTCTCATAGCAACTGATAACTACAGCAAGCCCTTTGTGCTCCATATCTTGTTTCATCTTGATGACCCTACAACAGACATCTGGGGCCAGAAAAGGCTTTGTCAGGAGGGCTTTCCTCTGTGGGATTCCTAGGCACACACATCTCTGGACCCTACCACAAGATTCAGTGGCACTCCCTCCTATCCCCAGGTTGTGACATAGAAAATGTCTCCTGACATCATCAAATGTCTCCTTTGAGTCAGAATCAGCTCCACTGCAAGCCACTGCTACAGAAGCATACACCATTACTGCCCTCACTTGACAAATGGGCAAGTGAAGCGATGATCCCCAATTCTGTACTCCATGTGTCTCCAGGTAGGATGCCTCTCTTACATATCCTGCCTATTGAATCATCTTTCTACCCCCCATGGAGCCAATAATGGACTTTAGCACATGCTGGTCCGAGAAACCTTATCCTCATCACATATTTATTTACTTCCTACTAGGATCTTAGCAAAAATGCCATGGTCTTCAACTAGCATATAATCTTCTTGAAAAAGTAAGACACATCCAGATATAAACTGTTTGGAGAGTCTATCTTGAAGAAAACTCTTCTCTCATCTATAAAACAGAAGCAATGCTTATTACATGTGGCTCTCACAATTAGCTGAGATAGCACAACTGAAGTTCTTATTGTAAAGTACACTTTAAGAAACAACTACATACCAAATGAACAGCAATAAACAAGTCTAGCATTAGAAAACTCAAGGTATCAAATGAGTTACGCTGGACAACCTAAACTCCTCCCCTACATAGCAGCTGTGCATTTAAAATCTACAACGTAGGTTACCTGATTCCTTGTAGAGTTCTTTGGCTGGGCTCTGAAGGGAAGACGGATTTAAGCAAGAAAAGCAATAAGGAAGAGGGCTCGTACCTGTCAAGCACGCCAGAGGTGAGTCCTTCTGCACAGGGGCAGGAAAGACAAGCTTGGAAAGAGATCAAGATCAGGTGATGGGACACGGTGTCACAGTGAGACAACAGCCAGGCAAAATCTAAGAATTATTTTTTCCTAAAAAAATAAATAAGAGTTGCTACAAAGCACATCCTCAACTTCCATAATGAATGTCTCAGAATAAAAGATGTGCATTCTGACATTTAGGCAAGAATTCACCAGAAACATAAATGCTTAAAGCTGTATAACTAAAGATAAAGTCAATCTGCCATAATTATATACTCCAACTTCTTTATCTCAGAGTCCAATTCACCTTGCTCTTCTGCTCATCTTTCACCAAAGTGAAAGCCCACAGGAGCCAGATCTTTTCTAAATCTTAACTTCAGTAAGTAAAAGTCCCTAGAAAAAAAAATGCTGGCTAAAATTTCTTAAAGACTGTGCAGGCCATATCATACCTATCTCCATGCAATCTCTACCTCAGGTTTACCTGTATGAGAATCCTGATGTAAGCCAGAGCCAAGGAAGACAGGAAACAGATGCAGCATGAACACTCTGGGCAAGGGACGATTCCCACCCCAGGCAAACAGAAGACAGTGTGAGATTTCATCATGCTACTAAGAATGGCACATGATTTGAAACTTAAAAACTGCTTATTTCTGGAATCTTTGATTTAATACAGCTGATCCATGTCTGACTGCTGATAACCTATACAGCAAAATACAAAACGAATCATGAAGGGACATCACTGTGCCACACTCCTCATTACTGGATTCTTTAGTCTTCTGCTCCAATCATGAAGGGACATCACTGCGCCACACTCCTCATTACTGGACTGCTTTAGTCTTCAGCTCCATCATCCTGACATCATCACCACAACAAATCTGAAATACCACAACCCGTTGTCTTTCCAGCAAAAGCTCTGACTGGAAGTAACTAGTTAAAATGAAGATCAGCAGCAACCTTATCAAAACTAGTATCTAATGTAATGGCCTCTGCGTCACAGCCTCTCCCTGTAGCGCATTTCCGGGTGCATTGGTAGCTTTAACCGGTAACTGAGTGTGGCACCAAAACCAGCTATTTCCCACCCCTTAGAATGCTCAAGTTTCCAAGAAGCTAGCCTGGGAACCATTAAGCCATTAAGTCTGGTTGTCTAAAAATTCCTTCTTCAAACAAGCCAAGTTTTCCTTTGTCTGGTTTTTTTGTTCTTTTCTTTTTTTTTCTCCCCACTACTTTCCACTTCAATAAATTAACTGACTGCCTCAAGACACATCCTGGTAAATATGTCACTTTGTATTGTTTAGATGAGAGATTGCTGTCATTATTTCAAGTTTTTTCCTCTTGACCAATAATCCCTAGAGCCAGTTCCTCTGGAGCCAGAGCAACTTGTCTATGAATTTCCTTTCACTGCTTCCTACTCTATTGAAGACTGCCTGCAGAGAATTTAGTCAACACTTAACCCTTCCCATAATATTGTTTTCCATTTCTCTGAGTGCTTTCTTCCACCCCACCTAAACAAGAGTTCTCTAGAATTCAAAATTAACCCACCACCCTCCACCCAATTTTGTTTCTCTCCCTGTCCTTCTCCCCATGCCTTGTACACACTCACTCCTTGATCATACTTTCTCCAACCCCAGCTACTATGTCATGCCTCTCCCATCAACTCCTTGAGGCAACAGACAAAATGATCACCTGCAGCTCATCACTTTCCATGATCCTCAATGTTCTACCCTCTGGATTCCTTCTCTCTTGTGCTACTCAAACTGCTCTCTGTGAGTTCACAAAAAGCCCTGGCAGGCTCCCCTGTCTACCCTTGCAGTGAGTCTGCTGCCTGAGATGGTATGAAGAATTCCAACGCAGGGTTTACCTCTTTCTTTGGCCACCATTTTTTTATGGTTCCTGCTCCACCTCCCTGGGTAGCTTTTCTTTTGCCTGACCACTCCTAAATGTCACATGCTCCCTGAATGTTGTGTACTTGCTTCTCTTTATTTTAAATCCTTTTCTTTGGAAGTTCGTCTACTCTTAGCTTTTATATGACAGTTCTATGGAGATGGCTATCAACCTAGGAATTTTCTCACACTGCAAACTTAAATTTCTAATTTTTGTTTAAAATCATGTGGATAATATCAACTCACAATTCCTTTTTAAAAGATGTATTTATTTGTTCGTATGTCTGTCTGTGTGAGTATATGGACATGTGTTTACGCAGGTGTGTACACATGCAGAGACCAGAAGGGGGCGTCGCATACACCTTCTATCACTTGCCACCTCTCCACCCACACCCCTTTGAGGTAGGGGTCTCCCCTGAACCTGGGCTCATATTTCTTGGCTGGACTGGAAGCCACAAAGCCACAGCAATCCTTCTGTCTCAGCCTCTCTCAGAGCTGGGGTTACAGGCATTTGCAGAGATGCCTGGCCTGTTACGTGGATGCTAGTATGCAAATTCCAGTCTTTGTGGTTTGAGAACAAGCACTCTTAACCACAGAGTCATTTCTCCAGCCCCCACCTAACAATGCTTAAAAGCCTTTAGTATACTACTTACAGAGCCAAATCAGAGGCAGGAATATGGCCTCGAACTCTACCTACCTGACATTAGTGACTAACCATCAGTCTGATTTATAGCATGGTCCCCCATCCCCACCCAAGCCCAGCTCATACAATCTGCATGACCTTGACGAAGTTGCCGAAACTCTCTCTCAGTGCCTCTGAGCCCTTGTATGTAAGGTACACATAATAGCAATACTTTCTCCTAGAGCAAATGCAGGGATTAAGTTAAAGCATGTAAGATGTTTACAAGTGTTTACTGCATAGCAAGAGCTAGGTAAGCATTAGCAACTCTCACTGATAATATTATTCACCTAAAAACCTAGTGAGATGGTTATGTTATTAATTTATACAGTGAGAACACAAAGGTTGATGATAATGTATGAATCATAGTGCGATCTGGAATTCTAAAAGGTCAAACTTAACTCATCATATTTCCCATTAAAATTCCACTTTTCCTTATGGCTCTTCTTGGTTAAGGGTCATCTATTCTCTGTGGTCCCATTTTCACTTATACACCTAGTGATACCCAGCATACTATTTCCAAACCCTTCTTTATAGTCACCCTCTTCCACACCTTAAAAAAAAATCCCCAAGTGGGAGCAGCTTGTCAGATATTCAATGGAATAATAACAATATCTGTCATCAATCCAGGGCAGGTTGTTTGCCAAGAATAAAGCTATTAGTGTTTCACAGACATTACCATACTTAATCCTCATAACCACCCAAGTACTCCCAGTTCACAAGCAATTTAATTAACCAAAATCACATAGCTAGTCAAGACAAGGGATTCGAATCTACAATCATCTGGCTCCAGAGCCCACACCCTTCATTCCTGTAGGGTGTGGCTAATGAAATTTTCATAAGCATATCCTTTACTTTCTCAGAGTTGGCGAGCAGACTTCTGGGTGTTCTGGTTTAGGAGATGAGAGCTAAAGGAACAATAAGTAGACAGAGACAAGAAACTGCAGTTACGATGCTGACACACCCCCCAACCACTCCACCTACGTTAACTGAGAACCTACTTGGAGTAAAACTATTGAGTTACTCAGCTCCCATTCTTCAGGGTCCCTACAACATGTTCCTTTCAAAACAGCTAACATCTTCCATTATAGCTAACATCTTTTCTTAGAAATCTATATGCCAGTGGCAGTCAAGAGATGGGCAGATGAAATCTAATACAGCAGATCCAGAATACCATTTACTTCTCAGCCTCCAATTAACTTCCCAACCTGCCTTTCTAAACTCTTAAGCTTTCTATCTTCAGTGCCATTTTTATTTTGATTCTTATTTCTAATGATTTCTAATCCTTGCAAAAAAATAGCAACACAAACATCAATACTACCACTTTATAGATAGGAAAACTAAAGTTGGCAGAGCTTAGTGACTTGCCAATATTAATCTGCTATAAACAACAAGGCAAGACTTCTAATTGAGTGCCTGTGGACCTCACATAGAACAATCTCTTTTAATTATTAAAAGAATAAGCTGGTTTTAAATCCAAACTCAGTTAAACCACAAGCGGCTTCAAGTCACCAACTCTTACATGGTAATGTGAAGGGTATGCCATTCTAGAGAACCAAAGTTCCTAAGCAGAGAAAACGATCAGAGAAAACGATCAAGAACCTTAATTCTGTGTTTCAACACTTTCTCCATCGTGCAGTTACACTCTAATGAAGGTAGGGGATGGGAGAATGTGAAAGTTTGACAAAAACATCCAAGCAGCTGATCCGAAGGAAACAGTGAGACCAAAGTAACTTCACCCATGTGTCCCAGCAGACTCACAGGTTCAACCAGATAGTTTTCTGATTCATCACTACTTCCCTTTCCTTCCCCCTCTCCACCTCGGCCCACAGCTAACTTAGAGGACAACCCACAGGCTCACAGACTCTCCCATCATTCATAAGAGAAAGTAGAGTGTGTTCAAATTTTACTTCAAAAAAAATTCAATGAGTCAGCATCTTAGAAAAAGATAATGGTTGCAGGGGTGTTCTTTGTTCAACTCCACCTGCGCTTCAAAGTTATTACATGATTAAAAACAACAACAAAACTCAATCCTCAGGGGAGTCCTTGCCCTGGAGGAGATAGGAATGGGGGGGGGGGGGCTGGGGGGAAGGGGGGCGGGAGGGGGAATCCGTAGCTGATATGTAAAATTAAATTAAATTATAAAATTAAAAAAAATAAAAAAACAAAAACAGGCCATTAAAGTTCTTCCTGTTTTCATGTTCTAAATGAAGTAAATTCAATAAAATTTCCCTACTAAAAAAACCCATGCAACTCTGTAGCAATGAGATAACATTTATACAAAGTTGTAAAGCTAGAGATATGATTGACAGCAAAAACAATATAATAAGAAAACTTATTATATTGCATCCTGTTTGCCTGAAGGATTTGATCGCTTCTCTATGCATAAAATCTGGTCACTGAGAACAGTATCTTTTTTAATATTTTTATTTTATGCCTTGACAATTTCATACATGTATACAATATACCTTGGTCAAATTCACCACTACTCCACTCCCCTTTCCTTCTTCTCTGGGATACCCTCCATATACACACATCCCTCTCTCCCTCTCTCACGCGTGTGTGTGTGTGTGTGTGTGTGTGTGTGTGTGTGTGTGTGTGTGTGTGCAGCCCATCTATAGGGCCATCCATTGGAGCAACCTACCAGAGGCCACACCCCCAAAGGAAATGGACTCTGGCTTCCCTTGCAGGCTATGGTTCCTCAGCTAAGAGTGAGGTCTCATGAGCCCTTCCCACTGAAAGCACCATCTTTAATCTCATTTCATCTCATCAAGTTTGCCCCGTTATCAAAAACACATGCACTATGAATAGCATACCTGAAGATGTGTGCTTTACATCAAAAGCTTGATTAATTAGAGATCAGGTAAAACTACCCCACTCACACTCAAGCTAATAGGGTGCCCATGAAATTTACAGCAAACCCCAAACATTACAGTGTCTGATCTTCCCCCTACATGCTCCATTCCTGAGCTATGAGTCTTTGCCATAATGACTGGTCCTCTATGCACCTTAAATTCATACAATCCCTGCATTCATGGCCGTTTTCAGGTGTCACGCTGTACAGAAAGCACTAAATGGTCTGTCTATTCTCAACTCCTTAAACTTGCCAACAAAAACAAAGACATGTGTGTGGGCTGATCAAAATGTGAGTCATACCACGTTCCAGTGAGACACACAAGCCAAGTGCAGTCACAAACTGAGACAACAAACCCACCTGGCCCATTCAAGAGTCCAAATCCACATTTCAGAAATAGAAACTGTCCAATGCACAGACTACTTCGCATTTAACTCAGACCCTCCCTTCTTATTCTGAAACTACTTAACAAGCATGTAAACATAAATCTTTTCAGAGAGGCCAATTTTTAATCTAAAATCCAACTGTTTGGTATTTCAATTCCTTCAAAGTAGAAAATGAAACAGAAAAGGAACCCTCACCACTTTGCTTTCTAACAACAATATAATTACTGCATATCAAAGAATGCAAAAAAATTAGAAGTCTTTGAATTCTGTAGGGTGGGTTAATTCAGTTTAGGGTTTTTTTTTGTTTTTTGTTTTTAGCCATGAGCCTTATTTAATGAAGCATTAATCTCTGTGATATATGTGACAAAAGCTGCGGGGGTTTCGTAGGCAATGGGTTCTGGTACGCACTGCAATAAATCTGAGGAATAAGTAATATAACAGATGAGGGAATTATATAAGCCCACAGAAGTTTTTGGACAGTTTGATAACTGATTTAACTGTAATTTTATGAACTTTTAATATGCTGGCCAGGGGACACTGTGCTTTATTTCTAAACACCACCCAGAACCAAAACTGAGCTTTAACCTTAATAACTTTGTATCTCTCATTTAAACCCAACTGTTTGACAGTGGTTTTTAAAAATTAGAATCATGGGGCATGAGAGATAGCTCAGCTTGATCTCTAGCAGCCAAATGACAGCTCATAAATGCCTGTAACTCCAGTTCGAGGTGCTCCAATGCCTTCTTTGGGCCTTCAAGGATATTGGGCATGTGGTGTATAGACATATGTGCAGGCAAAACATCTGTTCACATTAAATAAAAATGTGAACACACACATACACACAAAAGAAAAAGAAATCAAGACACAAACCCAGTATGAATGGATATCTAGTCATTAACTCATTCACTCACTGTTTTGTAAAGGTAATTCAAAGCAGGACAGAGACATGTAACATCATTGAAAAGACAGTGTTAAATAAGGTTTTCCTTCAGTTTAAGCTTGAAAATTAAGCTATTTAGAATATATGTACCTTAAAAATTAGAGATGAAAACCTCAAAAACTCAACTTTAATATAATAATTTGTCAGCATAATTAACTATCAAACACTCCATGGATATAAAAGATTTTTAGGAGCTGGAGAGATGGCTCAGTAGTTAAGAGAACTGGCTGCTCTTCCAGAGGTTCCCAGCAATCACATGGCAGCTCACAACTATCTGTAGTCAGCTCCAAGTGATAAGACACCCTCACACAGACATACATGCAGGCAAAACACCAATCCACATAAAATAAAATAAATAAATCATTAAAAAAAGAGATTTTTAAAGAAGTGAGTCAGCTGGTCAGCAACAGGAGAAAATGACCTTGTTCTGATCTGTCCCATGCTGGTACAATGAGTGACAGAAAGACTGCATAAACTATTACTGGTGCTGCCTCAAAGAACTTGCTCTCAAGAACAGTCCAAGAGAGCTTCCAGGTTGGGCATTATTCAGTTGGAATTAGATCGGGCGCGGCCTAGACTTCAAGTTTCTTGTCCAGTGATGCCAACTGCCTCTTATTTTTAATGTAGCTATTAGAACAGTAACAGTTGTTCGTCAAAAGGCATTGAATCAAAACCTAATCTCACCTTTCTCAATTAACTTACATATTTTTTAACAACTCTCATTTAATTTTCCTTGTATATTTATTTATTTAGCGTGTTTGTCCCACATATGTTACAAGGAGCTGATGCTGGAAGACAATTTGGGGGACTCAAGTTCTCTCCTTCTGCCATTCTGGGTTCCAGAGCCTTGATCTGGCAGCAAGTGCCTTTAACCCCTGAGCTCTCTCATTGGCCCCAGAACTCTCCTTTAAAAATACCATGTTGGGGCTGACGGCTCAGTGGTTAAGAGCACTCACCACTCTTGCCTCTTGTCCAGAACCTGGGTCCTGTCCCCAGCACCCACATGGGGTTTAACAGTCTGTAATTCAAGTTCCAGGGGTTCTGACACCCTCTTCGGGGCTCCTTGGGCACTGCACAGCATGGGGTGCACATACATACATGCAGGCAATAAGCTCATACATTTGAAATAAGAAATGACATACCATGCTTTATTATACCCCACCTGCCCTCATAAACATGACTGAAAAAGAGAAATAGTATTTCAAATTAAGCATGTACAGTAACTGTTATTACTCAAAAAAAGTTGTTTTGAAACTTGTCAAGAAATAATATATATATGTATATACATCCTAAAGATATTTTTTGATCGATTTGTGTGGTTTTTGAGGTTCCCTCTTTTAGCTGCATGCTGTTGTCTAAATACTGTTATCAACTATGGCTACACAATGCTCACCTTAACACCCATAGGAACTCCATATCTCTTTCCTAATAAAAGAAAAGAGCACTAGAAAATATAATATGTTTTATATAATTTCATTGAACATAAACACCAAAATTTTGCTGGGCGGTGGTGGCGCACGCCTTTAATCCCAGCACTCGGGAGGCAGAGCCAGGCGGATCTCTGTGAGTTCGAGGCCAGCCTGGACTACCAAGTGAGTTCCAGGAAAGGCGCAAAGCTACACAGAGAAACCCTGTCTCGGAAAAAAAAAAAAAAAAAAAAAACACCAAAATTTTGTCCAATATTATTGCTGGGCCATTAGTTATTTCTATGTTTAGTCCAAAACCGCAGCCAAAATTAAAATGTTCTGATCCTGTAAAGCACATACTCCCTTTTCAAAAAGCCTGTTCTTGCTGGCACACACACGTAATGCCAGAGGGAGCAAGATCAAAAGTTCAGGGCCGCCGGGCGGTGGTGGCGCACGCCTTTAATCCCAGCACTCGGGAGGCAGAGTCAGGCGGATCTCTGTGAGTTCGAGGCCAGCCTGGGCTACCAAGTGAGTTCCAGGAAAGGCGCAAAGCTACACAGAGAAACCCTGTCTCGAAAAACCAAAAAAAAAAAAAAAAAAAAGTTCAGGGCCAGCCTCAGCTACATGGTGAGAGCCTGTCTCAATGAAGAAAGAGGGGAGTGGGGAGATCCTGGTCAAAAAGTCTGCCCTCCAAATACCCTGCGCTATTTCAATATTCCAGGAACTGAGAACAATACTGACCAAGGTGTTCTGAAAACAAAGCAAACAAAACACAAATGCCCTTTCCAGGTTTGACTACAGAGATATCTTTTAAATTCCATCTTTAAAGTCCTCTATCCCCACACTTCCTGACTTGGGTTTACTAGATTCTTGCACAGCTCCTGGAAATGCCCTTTAGGTCAGAGTTGGGGATGCAGCTTTTGACTAACAATGAGGTCCACTCCTACTTCCTCCAGACTTGGCAACCGAGAGAATCCTCTCTGCTGAGGAACTGCTGCCCTGAGAGGGGAAACTTGCTCCACTCACAAGTCCCAGCTATGTGCTTTCTTTTTCTTGCTCTAAGAGCTTGAAATACTGATAGAGCCAGCATTAGAATCAGTGTGTTCGGAGTTAATTTTCCCCCAGAAAACCAATCACACTCAGTGACCTGTGCACAGAAAAATCTCCCAGCAAGAAAAGGGGTTTGAAACAAGAAATAAAAATCAGAATCCTACCAAAGACAATTGCTCTCTCTATTTAACAGACTTTTTGAGTTCCCTCTGCATTGCTCTCAATCCTTACTGGAAGCAAGGATTTGTTTTTGTCCCACATGTTGGAAAAAGTCATAT
Source organism: Peromyscus californicus insignis (assembly GCF_007827085.1). NCBI lineage: Eukaryota > Metazoa > Chordata > Mammalia > Rodentia > Cricetidae > Peromyscus > Peromyscus californicus. The sequence continues at coordinate 159,294,600 of NW_026294584.1, read as the reverse complement.
TCTCATTATTAAGAGTTTGTATACTAAGCCTTCCACTACATTTCCCTGTTAAAACTCCTTTCCCAACCGGTGTGCTGGCACAGGCTTTTAATCCCAGCACTCAGGAAGCAGAGACAGGCAGATGTCTGTTGAGTTTCGGGCCTGACTGGTCTACACAGTGAGTTTCAGGCCAGCCAGAGCTATAGTGAAACTCTGTTTTAAAAGTAATAAAATAAAATGTAAACTCCTTTCTCTAAAAATGAACTCTGAAAACACACCTAACAGCCTTCATTCCACCTTTACTCAAGAAGCCCCAGGCAAGGTCTAAATTGTCAGCAGCCTTCCTAACCGTTCTGGTGCGTACACGGCAACAGTTTTAGAACTGTGGTCCCAAGAAACCAGTTTTCCTACAAACGGTGAGTACATCTCAAGTGAATTTCTCAGATCCTGACTGGACTATGTAAAAGAATATCTTACATTGACATGTAAGAATAACGTCGATATTCTTTCACTTAAGCAATATATAGTAGGGTGTAAAGAAACTGAAAAAAAATATAACGATTTCTCTTTACTTTCTGGGGATGATGATTCACAAAAATCTGTGGCATTTTTAAATATTCTTCACTCCTATCCCCAAACGCACATGCACTTCCCTGCTGGTTCTGTAATAGTGTAGGAGACTGGGTTCAAGCACACATCCCTGGTGGGCATCTCTAATAATACGGGGAAACTGAGATTCAGGGTCTGAGCACACTTTCCAAGACTGGAGTTCTGTGATATTACACAGGGATCAGGGAATCCGGGGTTCCGCTACAGTTCTGACTGGAATCTGTGGTACATCAGCGGGAGTGCAGGGTGCGGAGTCCCACTCCAGTTCCCTGACTGGAGACTGGTGTGGTGGAGACTGTGGGGTGTGGGATCCCAGCACACTTCCCTGATTGGAGTTGTGTGGCATCAGTCTGTGGTGTGGTGGGGAGGAGTCTGGAGTGTGAGATGGGCGCACACTTCCCTGGCTGAGTCTGGCGTGGTAGGGAGCCCATGGTATAAGACTGTGCACACGTCTCTGACTGGAGTCTGTGGTGTGGAGGGGAGACCGGGTGAGAGCTGGGAGCACACTTCCGTGACTGGAGTCTGTGGTGGGGAGTCCCAGGATGTGAGCTCGGAGCACCCTGCCCAGACTGAAGTCTGTGGTGTGGAGGGGAGTCCCGGGTGTGAGCTGGGAGCACAGTTCGCTGACTGGAGTCTGTGGATGGGAGTCTGGGTGTGAGCTAGGAGCACACTGCCCTGACTGGAGACTGTGGTGTGGAGGGGAGACCGGGTGTGAGCACATTTTCCTGACTGGAGTCTGTGGTGTGGAGTCCCGGGGTGTGAGCTCGGAGCACCCTGCCCTGACTGGAGTTCTGTGCTGTGGGGGGGTCGGGATGCAGGGGCCGCGGACCGGGACGAGCCCTTCCTGTCAGCCCCAGGCTGCCCCCCACTCCCTGAAGTGGGGGTCCCGGGGGACGCGAGCGCGGCTCGCAGGAGGAACCGCCCGCGGGCTTACCTGGGGCGGAGGGCCGCCGAGCTCCACAAGTTGCGGTCCCGCCTCCCGGCGCCGGCGCGGCTGCCAGATCGCTGCTCCCGCGGCGGTCGCCCCGCGCCCTACACGGCGACAGGAGCCCGGGCCGGAGCACGGGGCCGGGCTGACATCACCGCCGCCCAGGTGCCGCCTCCCCTCGGTGCTCCGCGGCCCGCCCCGCCCCCGGCGGGAACCAGCCCCGGGGGCGGAGGGGGCGGGGCCTCGCGCCTGCGGCCCGCTGATTGGCCCGGCGCGCGGTCACTCCGAGGCGCCGCCGGGGCTCCCACATTCCTGGCGGAGCCCGGCGGAGCTGGAAGTGGGCGTCGGTGGGAAGCGCGACTGGCTCGGCTGCGGTCCGAGCGCATTGAAAGGACGGCGGAGAGCCGTGGGCTCCGGTCGCCGCTCTTCCCGGAGCAGAAGCGGCACTCACCCCGAAAACCGCCTCCGTGTCGCGGACGGGGCGGACACGGCCGGCGGGGAGCCCTGCGGATAAAGCGAAGGCCCGGAAGGCCAGCGCGGGCCGCGGGGATCCGGCCCGGGGGAAACTGAGGACTTGCAGAGATTGGGAGGACTAGGGCATCCCAGATGCGGTCACCCTAGCGCTGCGTGGTCAACTGTTGGCGCTCAACCACGTGGTTGCTTTTGCATGCAGTGACAAAAAAAATAAATAAAACCACACACCATGCAAGCTTTCAGGCAAATAAAATGGACTCTGCTGAGGGAGAGGAAATTTTACTATTTACATTTTGGTTTTGTTTTGAGACAGGATCTCACTGTATCCCAAGGCTGATTTTAAAATTGTTACCCTTCTGGGCTGGCCTTCCTAGTGGCTGAGATTGCAGGCCCACACTACCAAACCCAGCACTAACCTGTTCTTTAAAGATTTGCTTTTATTACTTTTGTTGGGTTTTTGTTTGTTTGTTTTTTCGAGAAGGGTTTCTCTGTGTAGTCCTGGCTGTCCTGAAACTCTGTAGACCAGGAGCAGAGATCGGCCTGCCTCTGCCTCCTGAGTGCCGGGGTTAAAGATGTGCGCCACCAAGCCTGGAGAAGCACTAGGTTCACTGGCAGTTACTGGCATTGGAATTACTGGCAGCTGTGAGGTAGGAGCTGGGAACTGAACTCGGTGTTTCTGCAAAAGGAGCAGAAGGGCTTAACTGTTTGGCCATCTCTTCAGCCCCTGCCCTAAACTTTAAGCACCATAGGTTGCTGTTTTGATGCACAATTGAAGAGGAAGAACCCTCACGACTGAGTTCAAACCACACGATAATAATTACTGTTGAACCAATTGCAGTGACTGAGCTAACAATTAAGAATTAACTACTATTTACTCTCCGGTGGATATCAGCGGCATAATCCTCTTGGCTGCTAAGTCAGGAAGGTTCTCAGGAACCCTTCTTTCAATTTCCCCATCAGACCCAGGACAGAATGGAATGATGAAAGGTGACTTTATGTATACAGAATATGTATATAGGTGTCAAACTATAGCCATCGTCATCTAGAAGAACAATTTCTGTTAGCTTTTTGTTGGCTTTGATTTTCTGGGGGATGGAAGATGTCGGGTTTGTGTGTGTGTTGATTGGTGATTTAATTTGATTTCAGTTTTTTTGAGGCAGATTCTTAGGTAGCTGAGGCTATCTGGAGCTCACTATATAGCAAATACTAGCCTCGAACTCAAGGGCCTTCTGCGTCCTCTTCACCAATGCTAGGGTGAAGGTGTGTGACATGCGACTTTCCAGTTGGCTTGTTTGTTTGTTCTTTGATTGATGTCATACATTCACCCTTCTGCAAAAATGTGGGATGGATTCACAATGTCCATCGTTGCGCCCCATGTAATCTTCCCAGCCCCCCAGTCCATGGGAGGTACATTGATTTTAACACAAGGAGCCAGGCTCAGCAAGGCTCCCAGCAGCCTGTAACTGATACGGGGGATCTGACGCCCTCTTCAGTCCTACAGGGGTACTACACACACAATGCACACAGGTAACTGGGAGCGTCTGACACGTTTAGAAAAAAAGAGCATTGACTGTTCATACTCCACACAACTTTAGACGTTCTAACACTGCAGAAGTAATCTAGACTGAACCACTGTGCTCACGCCTACTTTATGTTGTCACATGGTATTTGTCTGACCGACTCTATTCCAACGTCTTCATTCACCTGCATTCCTGGCTCTACTTTCTCCAGCTATGATTCTCTACACCAAACCAAACGAGCTTCCGAAATAATGTTTGCTCTTGTCATCAACACCCTCCCCTGAAGGTCTCAGCCCGCCTCCTCAACTATCCCTAATCTGGCTTCTATTTTACCCCCGACTCCAACCTTACCTCCCTCATCTGTCCTGGGAATCCATCATCGATGATAAAAACTCACAGACCGATGCTTGGGTGTCAGCTTTTGGTGTAGCTGGATTGCCCATTCTTCTGGCCAGGTCCAGTTAAGGCTTTTGTCCTTTGTCAAGACTCAGCTGGGTGCTACAGTGAAGAAACAGGGCAGGGACCTTTTGCAGGGCTCTGCCACTTGCTTGGTGTCACACTGGACAAGTTACTTCCACCCTAAGTGGGGCTGACAAGACCTATCCAAGGTTATCCTACGGGGTATTTTACATGTGTGTAGGATGTGGTTGTGCTTACCCAGTTAGAGATAGTCCTAGCCTTCTGTTAACATGTGTACTTTGTGATGGGGGTGGGTTATGTGTTTTGAGACAGGGTCTCACTATGTAACCTGGGTACTTTGGAACAGGCTGGCCAGGAATCTACAGAGATCCACATGCCTCTGCCTCCAGAATGCTGGAATTAAAGGCGTATGTCACCACACACAGAAAATGAATATTTGAAACAATCTCATTATGTAGTCCAGGCTAGCCTGGAACCCACTATGCAGCCCAGGCTGGCCTCAGCCTCCAGAGTGACAGGATTGTAGGCCTGTATCACATACTCAGCATTTAAAACTTCTGAAGAGCAAGCTTCATGCTCAGTCCCTCTGTGTGTTCCTTATGCCAAATTCAATGAAAGAGTTCAGCAAATATAACAACTATACAGGGCTGGAGAGTGGATCATGTCACTTCTTCCCCCTTCACATGCAGTCTACTCACAAATTATTTCTAGCCAAAAACATCAACCATCTCCTAGTGGGTTTCCGCCTCTCTCCCTCCCTCCATCCCTTCCTGTCCCTTTTAGTGGCCACCTTCCCTTCCCCTCCCCCTCCTCCACCCGCTAGTCACTCATCCAACCCCTAACTCCCTCCTGAATCTTCTAAACTCACCCTTGACCTCCCTCTGCCATCCCAGCCTCCTCTTCGCTCAGTCAGTGTTTCCAGCCACTCCTCCAGCCCTAGTAATGGGATGGCGGCCTCCAGACTCCAGCTCTTCCAAAACCACAGCCAGCCACAGGAGGGGGAGGGAATGTCCACCCCCATAGAGATGGCAGGATAGAATAACAGGAAGTTGCCTCCCATTCCCTCTACAGCTGGAATGATAACAGCTGCCACCAAAGTCCAGAAAACAAAAGACTCAAAAGGAAAGCTGAAAACAGACCAAATCTGGAGCAGCCATGCTCAAACCAGGGGTTACACGGAGAGTAGGGGAGGGGCCAGTGGGGCAGAGTTCAGCCTCTGTCTCCCTCTTTTCTACGGAGTCCCAGCTCTCATCTGTTCTACGCTTGGATTTTATTGTAACACTGAATTTTTATAAGATAGCCTCAGGGGCTGGAGAAACGGCTTAACTCAGTGGTTAAGAGCATTGGATGCTCTTCCAGAGAACCAGAGTTCAATCCCCAGAACCACATGGGGACCCACAACCTTCTGTAACTGCAGTCAAAGGGGTCCAACACCATCTTCTAGCCTCTGCAGCCACTGCACACACATGGTGCACAGACATACATACAGGCAAAACCCCCCTACACATAAAATAAAAAGTCAGCCTGCTAGTTAGCATTGAAGCCATAGGCCTCTGTGTGTGTTGGGGGAACTCCAATCAGGACACTGTCACAGAAGAAAACAGGATGGTGAGGGTCAAAGACCCAGCACCAACCTCTATCCCAGATCACCTCTGGCTTACAGGAATGTCCCGATGTGACGCCTGTGGATCCACACTAGTTCGGTAGGTCACATGACTATTATCTGCCTAGTTACTCCGATGTTGAACCTCAGGAATTTTGCCAGGTATTATCATTATGTTAGGGGTGGGGACTAGAAGAGACTATTAGGGACTAGAAAGCAGAAGAAAGGGTAAAGTAGAACCCTACAGGACCCCTAAATGTCATATGATGCAACTTCCTGTTGGAAGAAGCCCTTCTACAGCATTTCCCACAGGAAGAGGCCCACAGAAGCCAGGAAAGTGACCACCACGAGGATCTTCATCCCACTGCGACACAGCCTGGTTTTCACACTTCCCTCTCCAAAAGCCTCTCCCGTGTATCCTTCAGTAATCCTGAACTGTCCATGAGATGAGTGTGTTGTCTTTTAAAGATTTATTTTATGTATACACGCACCTACTGAAGTTAAAGTCTCCTCAGATGCCGGAAGAGGTCATCGGATCTCCTGGACTGGAGTGACAGACGATCATTGAGTCACCATGTAGGTGCTAGGAACCAAGCCAGGTCATCTGCAGGAGTAGCAAGTGCTCTTACCCAGAGCCCTAGATCATCAGTGTTGTTCTAACGTACAGAATGAAAAGGCTTAGCAGGATTCTGAAGTGTAGGTTACTACAACACCCAGAGCAGTCTAGAACCCCACTGAGCCATCTACACCTAGAACTGTAGACAGTCACTGAGCTTTGTACCCTGCTGTGGACAAGGTCTTTAGAGGTTCAGTAACAACCTGGCCAGACTGTCCCCAGAGGATTTTGGAGTCCCCAGCTGTTTTCAGTCACATGGCCAGCCCACAGTACGCTAAACAGACAGTGAAAACATGAGTCAAAACCAAGTGTGGTTTTAGAATTCCTTCAAAAGGGAAGTGCTGCAGCTCTGCCTGGCCATCGGCATGGCGCTTGGTGACAACTGAGACGCTAGCTCTCACTAGGAACATCACTTGTCAATCCAGCCCCTCTTTCCCATAGAATCAGGTCAGTAATACTCAAATACTTCGTCCCAAGGTGAGTCTTATTTTATTTTTCCTAGCACCCTACGGTTACTCTCTAGTCATCCATCCACCAGATAAATCTAAAAACCTAGGTACATTCAATTTAAGCATTTTATTCATTCATTTATAAGTTGAAGGAAACATTCTTAATTAAAAATAAGAATCAAAGCCGGGCGGTGGTGGCGCACGCCTTTAATCCCAGCACTCGGGAGGCAGAGCCAGGCGGATCTCTGTGAGTTCGAGGCCAGCCTGGGCTACCAAGTGAGTTCCAGGAAAAGGCGAAAAGCTACACAGAGAAACCCTGTCTCAAAAAACAAAAACAAAAACAAAAATAAATAAATAAGAATCAGCTCCTTTCACAGCCTTTGATTAATGATGAGACTCAGCAAATTCCCTTAAATAATCATATTACAAACTTAATTAATTAAATTATTTTTAAATATTAGATAGTAGTGTGCATCTATAATCTCAAACAATCCAGAGACTGAGGCAGGAGGATTGCTTAAATCCTGGAACCCGAGGCCAACTTGGGCAACACAAGAAGACCCTGTCTGGGGGTAGGGTCATCGGGAAAGGGGTGGGCTAACCTGGGCTATTCTGAGGAGACCCCCCCCCAGGATAGAGTCCAGCTTTTCAATACATGGGTGCATTCCTGTTCCCCAGTCTGTGCGGATGATCTGCATAGCATCCATCCCCAGTAGGCCAAGCCTTTCCCAAGCCATCGGGTCTTTGTAGAAGTCAGAGGTCACACTCATCTGTCTGGTTAACACACCCTATGCAGAGACCTCCACTCAGGGACAACAAGCATGCTCCAACGGTGACAGAGCACGCTCACGGCTGGTGACCGTCCTTTGACTTTTTACTCACCACGGAGTTAGGTAAAGCTCCTGCTCCGTATTTCATGGTTCACTGCTAATCCAAATGTCTCTCATCTGACACTCTGGGACACCTCATTTCCTGGCCCAGTGCCATTTCTAATTCCCACCATGCTCCCCTTTGCCCCTGGACAATCATTAATTTACTGTCCCTTATTTAGCCTCTCCAAGTCTTTACTAGAATTTATCTACAAAGCCAGAATTTGCCTTTTTGAATGACCTTCAACCCAGAAACTTCTAAGAAGACTGAGGGGAAAGAGTTTTTGCAAATAGCAGATGTAAGATGAGTGGTGCACCCTTTGGTTTGAAAAACTGCTTTCATGGATGGAATCTTCCTGACAAGTTGAGACTGTTCCTGATGAATGAATCTCAGGCTGGAGAGCTCATCTCTCAGATTCTGTAACTCAGGGTTCCTGCCACTTTCGCTGTCTCCTCTAGACACTGCTTTCAGAAAAGCCTTTCCTCGGAAGGACGCTGACTCCACAGCATCTCCACTGCCAAGTAATTAGTGTTGTGGTCTGTTAAACTAGCCAGCGGGTTAAAGGAGCCAAGAGAGAGTGTCACAGCTATTATTTAAGTGTGTCTCTCTTTTAAAGGCTTTAAACCACCATGCTTCTATTTCACCTTAGAGCATTTCCATGTGCCCCTTGGCTGCTTGAATTCACAATAAGATATAATGTAATTACCACAGACATGCCTTTTCTATTACAAGCTGCCATTTCTGGAGAGACAGGAAAAATTATCACCCATTCCTAAATCTTAAAAAAGTGTAAGAGTCACCACCTGTCCTTTGGTAAAATTCAAGTCTGTAGCCTGAGCTGTAAGGCCTACATAACTCAGAACCTTGGGTTTCAGTTTCTCCAACTGTAAATGAGATGTCAGGAGAGAGAAAGGCAGAGTATGCCAAAGCATGTGAAATATTGGAAGCTGTGACCCCACAGCTTCCTTCTAGCAGTCTAAAATGGTTCATTATATAGGATCCCTCGGGTAGCATGCAGACAATAACTACAGATGTAATGGAAAATAAAGTAACAGTAAAAATGATGATAGTACTTTTTCTTTTTGAGAGAGAGATAGGGCCTCACTGTGCAGCCCTAGCTGATGTGTGTAGACTAGGCTGACCTTGAACTCAAAGAGCTCTACCTGCCTCTGGAATAGGAGTTGTGCACTACCACACCTGCCCTCCACCCTGTTTTCCTTAACTTACCACCTTTTAAAAAAATTATTTTTACATTTATTTATTTGTGTGTGGAGATCAGAGAACAAGCTGTGGGAGTCAGTTCTCTCCTTCCACCACACAGGTCCTGAAGATGAAACCTGGGCCATCCAACTTGGCAGCAAGTGCCTTTACCCACTGAGCCATCCTGCCAGACTGCATGTGATTCTCACTTGACTCAGACAGTTAAGTGTGAGTGAAACCAGGAGAACAAACATGGGATCTCAGAAGTCCACACTGAATCGTCACTAATTGGCCCAATCAAGTTTTCTCGAAAGACAATGGGTGTGAGATCTGAACACCAGACACTAGAGAAGTAGAGTAGCTGAGGCAAAGACATAAAGACAAGCAATGTACTGACCCACAAGTAGGCAAGAGTGTGTGGTTACAGAAAAAGAGATCAAAATAAAGTGGTTAGTGACTGGAGGAGGGTCTACGATCCCACATAGACCACAGGGTGGTCAGAAGTCACGAAGCAGAAGATGGTGTGGGGTCTACGATCCCACATAGACCACAGGGTGGTCAGAAGTCACGAAGCAGAAGATGCTGTGGGGTCTACGATCCCACATAGACTACAGGGTGGTCAGAAGTCACGAAGCAGAAGATGCCATGGGACTGATAATAGCTGCTGCAGGTGCAGTTGCAATATAACAACAGTAACCAAAATGATAGTAGTCAAAGTCAATACATGCCAATTTTAAGTCTTTTTCATGTATTAACATGAATTCTTTAATGTCTATCTTATTTCCTAAATGGGTAAACCAAGCTTAAGTACTTTTCTGAGGTCACAAAACCATGAAATAACCTTATTCCATCTAGTTTGGCACTAGAGCCTGCAAAAAGGTAGGCTGTGACACAGCAGAGGGGCTGGGAAGCGTGTGCCATGGTCTAGTTCCCCTGAGGCTCAGAGGCTCAGTGCCTTCCTCCGGTTCTCTCACCACGCAGATTGTCTCACACCCTTGTCTATCAGCTGGCATGATCTGAAACCCTTGAAAGAGCTTTAACCTATGGCTCTAACGAGGTGTATATGTGGGAGTGTTTCACATTTCCCAAGAGCCACAGACTGGACAGAGCCGAATATTTCTATCCTGAAGCGATGAGAAAATTCTTAAGACACAACCTGATGACCAAGACCTTTTGTTTCTAATCTTATTTCCTGGTGACTTTGTTTTGGGTCAGCCTTATTCTGTCTTGGGGTCTATTTTGTTGGACATTACAGTAGTTCAGAATATGACTACAACGAGTAATTATCATTGCATATTAATTAAATGTCATTATATTAATTACATGGCCCTGCTCCACCTCATTCTTTCCATCAGCAACTGGAGTGAAGCAGCTGTGATTACAGCCCAGTGAACAAAGACCAAGAGAAAGGGAGCCTGGATGTCATTTTATCTTCCCATAATCTCCCACATCAGCAGCCAGGTCACTGAGGGTCTTGAAGGAGCTAAGATTACGGTGTTATAACTAGAGAGAGAACCAAGTCAGGGCATATCTTACTACTATCTTATTTCACTAAAAAGAAAAAAAATCTCTCCAACAACCTTGCTTTGCTTTTATGAAGTAAATTTGTGAGAAGGCACCATGGAGACAAAGAAAACACTGCTTACTTATAAAGTTATTTGTAATTTTCCGAGCTTGCCTGTCAATCAAAGGAGATAAGTTCATCCTCTTGTGAGGTAGGAAAAGACTTGGATGTAGCTTAGCCCTTCCTGAGAGAGTCTGAATTGCAAGTAAGTTGCCAAGAACCACCATGAAAGCTGCTAAAATGCCGGGGGAGGTTTAGTTAGACCTTTATGTCTTATACTAAAAACTATTTCCATGGAATAGTATCCTCTAAAAGAATTTTCGTTGGCCATTTCATTCTAATATCCAACCCACTGGCTTCTAAGTAATTTTAGAAAACAATAAATATGAAATTAATTTTCCTTGTCCAAAATGCCACTCAAAATCCCCTGACTTTCTTCACGTCCTTAGGAGTATTCATTTTCTGAGCTCATTTTTATTTGTCCTGCCCTATTTTAAGGCCCAGGGCTGTGTTTGCTTCTCTTCTAAAGCTTTATTTATTTATAGAATAAAGGAGTCATATGTGTGGAAATAATAACACCTTTGTCAGAAAGTGCCGGGATCCAAAGCCCACTTGAAGTGGAGCATACTTCCTGCGTAGTAGGCAAAAGCCAGAGAAGAGAAGGAAAATCGCTGTTTCCCTGTGCAGAGGCCCCCAGACTAGAAGTAAGCAAGGCAGTAAGCATGGGCTCTAGTCACTCCAACAGAATCACTGCGCCCCACCATTCCCTGCTCTCAGACCCACCTCATGCACCCTCCCACATCTTCTAGCAGCTCTCCGACCATTCTTTCTTGGAATCCTGGGACCTGGGCAATGCATGAGAAACTTTGAACAATCTTTGTGGTCACCCTTTCATGTTCTCTGATAGCTTATCTACAACCTTATTTAATCAACTCTAAAGTAAGTGGCATCATTACCACCACTTTCAGGATGACGAAACTGAGTAGAACCAGCTTTGTGGGCAGGCGATGTGTGCAGCCATCCAGGGACACCCCCACCCAACAGTTTAGAGAGCATCCCATATGGGGTAATACTCTGCAATACCGTCTAACACTCACGTGCTGGCCTGGGACTTACTGTGTAGCCCAAGTTGGCCTCAAATCCTAAGCAGTTCTTCTGCTTAGAGCTCTGCAATCCTGGGATTATGGTTATAGGCCACCATACCTGCTTGTCTTGAAATTCCTAAACCTCTTTTAACAAGAAGCTTCACACTTGGTTCTGAGCCTGCAAGCCATGTCACTTGTCCTGCCTACAAGGGTTAGGTAACTTTCCCCAGGTCACTCAATCACTTATTTTGCCAGACCCCAGGAAACTTCACTGAGTGGAAGTTACACAACAGAATCCGTTTCTCACCTTTCTGGAGACTTGAAGCCCAAGGCCAAGGAGATCTGATGTTTCCTGACACCTCCCTGACTGACCTGGCTGCCCTTTCTTGTGTCTTTACATATTCTTAGGGATTGGATCCACAATAATGTCCTCTTTAATTACCCCTCCAAAGTCCCTCATCTCCAAATACAGTCACATTCCAGATACTATGGTCAGGGTTTCTAGGGCAGCCCATAGCAGCCAGTAAGAAGGGAGCCTCGAGAAATGTCCCTGTGTTTGTTTGCAATAAACCCCATGTGAGGACAGAGCTTTTATCACTAGAGTAGAAATGAAGGCACAGAGAGATCTGCTCTTGCTGTCTTGATACAAGATATGAGCAAAGCTTGAGTCTAACCATGCAGTGATGGGAACCTCAGGGCTGAACCTGCTCTGGGCATCCGCAGCATCCTACAGACATGACTGCCAGAGAGATGTCCCTCTACAATTACAGGTTCTTGGGTTGTCTGCTTTTGGAAGATTTCAAAACAGTGCAGGTGATTCTGATTTGAGTTGGGGTCGGGGTCGGGGGTGACACTATTACATTTTTACTCACAAGCTACACAAGAACACCTCTGTGGACTGAACCACAAGCTGTGGTCTAGTCTATCTCAGGCTCAGCTGGCTCCAAGCTGCAAGCAGGGAGCAGGGAGTTTGCCGAGACAGCCAGGGATTAAGGTAGCTCTTTGAAACGATAAGACAGGAAATGAATGCTCAGTCTGGACGTGGACAGTGTTTCAATGTGGAGAGAGCTGAAGTCTGGACTGATGATCTGGGATGATCCTGTGCTGAGAGGCAAGGAGGGGAGGACATGGGTTCTTCTTTGGAAGTGTTCTTGAGTGACAAGTGAGCAGAGAAGGCATCTGCTCTGCTTTCCTCACACACACAGGGGAGCGAACAGGTGACAGGGACATACAGAACACACTGGCCTACCTGGCTCTGCCATTTGGGGCAGATTACTTCAGCTCTGCAGACCTCCGTGTCTGTTTAGCACCCCGATGCTTCCTGGTTCTACTCTACCACTCAGTTCAGGATCAGTGATGAGAATAAATGTTCTTTATACACAAAGACATGGCATAGAATTTTCATTTATGCTTCATTCTTAATTACTGTAATGTGATCTTAATTATTGTAATGTTATTATAATTTTCTATTGTAAAATTTTTTCCTGGGGGCTAGAAGGTTTGCTCAGCATTTCAAAGTACATACTGCTCTTTCAGGAGACCTGGGTTAAATTCCCAGAACCCACATGGAGGCTCACAAACACCTGTTACTCTGGTTCTGTGAATCTGGTGTCCTCTTCTGGCCTCTATGGGTACTGCATGCATGAGGCGCACACACATACACATAAATTTAAAGATTCTTTTATTATATATATAAAAAAAATCATGCTTTAGTAGGGGAAACCAGACTGCATCTTCTATGACTGATCGGTAAACATCACCAATGAGGAGCAGGTGTGTTTTGCCCAACTCAAGAGATAATACCCTGAAAAGATTTTTATACTATTTAGCTAATAGAATAGCTAAAAAATATACAATCTGAGTCCAATCATTTGGAACCATCATGCAAGCTCAAATGGAGAGGCATTCTGTAAATAACTAGATCACTCTTAAAATGACAGGGGCATGCTCAGCAAGGACTGAGGATGTTATACTCACATGCACAGATGAAAAGGGCATAGCAGCTATGATCAGTCTGTGTGGACTGAAAAAAACTTAAAAGACAGGACAAGACTATAGCGCATGTAAATGTGATACTGAACTAGATCCTATATGGAAGAAAATTCTATACAGGACAGTTTTAAGACAATTGCTAAAATAACATGGATAGTAGAGAAATGTGTCAATATCAAGCTTCCCCTGTTTTATAATTATACTGTTGATCTGTATAAAATATCTTTGTTCTTAGGCTATACACCTGCTAAATATAATGGAAAGAAAGGTGTGGCATATGCAGTTTCAAATGAATACAAAAAAATCTATTGAGAAACACAAATTAAGAGATAAAATGTGGCAGAAGGTTATTTTGTGGATCTGAATAAATATGTGAATTCTTCACTTTATTTTTTGAAAATTTTCTGTTTGATATTGATTTAAAATGAAGGGGGGGGGGGATATGTACATGTGAGTACAGTGCCTTCAGAGACCAGAAGAGAGCATCAGACTTCCCTGGAGCTGGAGTTCCAGATGGACGTGAGCTGCCTGATGTGGGTAATGAGAATCAAGCAAGAGCTCTTGTTCCTAATCGCTAAGCTGTCTCCTAACTCCTTAAGATGAAAAGCTTTAAGAAACAACACGTCTCATTGTATACAATTTTCTGATGAAGAAAAAGAAATCAGTTGCTGTCGTGCTGTGTGGGACTACTGTAAAACTTCCCAATTCTCTGCCCCTCTTTGTGTCTCTGGAAAAAAAATGCTAACGACTAACTCTCTTGACAATCCTGGCCTTCACGTATTTTTCCAGGGGTCTTAGAGTGCCTGGGAAATGGGACTTCCATATGAGTGTTTTGGGCGGTGCTCAAAGTGGAACCATAAAGAGCATGTTGGGAATGGGGTTGAGAAGACGGAGAACTTATAGTATGATGGCAATCACAGTACAGGCGTCAGGTGATCCCACAGTTAGTGCTGGCGCCTGGGTGACCCTCCAGAAAAATGTGCCCTGTATTGGTCACGCAGACAAGTCCCACAGAAGGGGACTGTAACCAAATACCTAAGACGATAGGGAGGAAAGATTTGTTTTACCTTACAGTTTGGGGGGATACAGTCCATCAAGGTGGGGGAGGCGTGGCAGCTGGAACAGGAAGCAGTTGGTCACATGGCCTCTGCAGCCAGGAAACAGAAGGAGATGAATGCTGGTCCTCAGCTCACTTCCCCGCCCACTTCTAGTTACGCTCCCAGCCCATTGGATGGTGCCACCTACATTTGTGGTGGGTCTTTTCCTCTCTGAAACACTGCCACGTACACACCCGGAGGTGCGCTCAGTCTCCTAAGTCAGGTCGACACTGAAGATCAATCTCAGAGGGACCCAGGGTGAGGCAGCTCCTCGACCAAGAGCGGGTGAGGGAGGACCCGACCACTCCGCAGCCAACACGCTTGGCAACCAGGGACCTCCTTCCACAGGGAGATTAGAGGACTCCAGCACACACACAACTGGAGGCAAAGCGTGACTCTAACCTAACTTTGAATCCAAGTTCAAAGCTCTTATTACTACAACACACTTGCGTCGCTCAGAAAGCACGACACGCAGAGGCGGTGAACACTCTCCTTACAGTCCCAAACCGAGCACGTATTCATACAGTGACTCAGACATTTTTAGCTAACAGTGTAGAACAATGCTGGGCTCAGCAGACCGTGGCATTAAAAGTTCTGAAACAAGACCAGAGCCAATCAACCAAGACCAGCCAGCTGCACTGCCCCACACCCCCAGTCACTCTCCATGTTACAAGGCTCCACAGTTTCTCTCCCTCCAAAGAACTGAATTTTCTACCTCCAGCTGTCCAGGGTGAGAGGCTGACAAACTGAAGAAAAAAAAAATACCACTTGCATCTCAAGGATAATCTTCCCCTAGGAACAAAATTCTCAGCTTTGTCAAAATCCCAAGAAAAGCTAATCACAGAAGTCACTGAAATACTAACTTATCCTTTAAGATAATCTTAAAACAATGCTTGTTATTTGTGCTATATGATTATCACAAGAGTTTGAGCTTTATGTGAGCTACTTAACCTTAAAACTTCCTTTTAGGGTTCACAAGTGAATCCTCTGGTATCCTATCGAGTAGTGAGAATTAACCTGAGAATTACGAAATGCATACACCAAGTCCTGTCCGCAATCTGGTCTGCACAGGCCCTTTATCAGTAAACAAGTCTGTATCCATGACTTTAAAAAAATACACCGCGAAACCCTGGGAGTGTTCACTGTTCCTGAGCCTGGACTTTTTGTGTGTGTCCTGGGAATTCCCTCTCATTCCCACCAGGCCCTCCTGCCCCACTAAGAAGTTAGTCAGCTCCCGATTAGTGTTGTGTGCCTCATGACTAATCTGTAATCCAGTTAGCTTTTGTCTGGAACAGCATGGTAGCAATTTGAGCCCTGGATCATAAGAGTTGTCTGGGGGATCTGTTAAAACAGGGGCTTTGAAGGATCAGGACTTCTGGAGGTAGAGCTAAATAAACGTGTAACCAAATGCTTCTATCTGGAATTCTGTGGATAGCTAGTCCAGCTACTCACAAACCAACTACATTTCCAACAACCAATAAGGTTTTGTGGCTATAGAATACCAGCATAAAAGATATTTGGGGCTTTGAGACACTTCAGGGGGTAAAGCACCTGCCACACTACATGCCGGGGAACATAGGTGTGATCCCCAGAACCACAAAACCCTGTATGAGAGGAGCACACCTGTAATGCCAGCGCTCCTTCATCAAGGTGGGCAACAGAGACGGGAATGGCCCAAGGCTTCTGGCCGGCTACCAGCTAGTTTTCAGTACACACAGCAGCAGAGACCATGAGAGATACTGCATCAACAAGGTGGAGGAGAAACAACTCCCAAAGCCGTCCTCTGACCTTCACATGCATGCTCACAGGTGCACACGCTCACATTAACATGCATGCACACACACATATACACATAAACATACTCGCACATGCACACACAAACACACTCACTCTCATACACTCACACATACACTCAAACACATATACACATGCACAAACTCACACACAAACCCACACATACACTCATATATACATACAAACACACTTGCATATACACATTCACACCCACACACAAGACTGTCTCACACACACACACACACACACACACACACACACACACAAGCGCAAATTGTTTATGGTAACATTTGCAGTTTTCCAAGGCCGTGTGCGTATTGTCAGTCTATGCAAGTAGAAACGGACTGGGTTTTGCAGCAGGGATCCATGTGTACGCGGTGTATTTGAATGGTGGCAACATGAATGCAAAGGACCGAAATGCTCAGTTTCGAAAAGTTGTATGACCCAGCGATTGCTGGAATGTGAAATCAGAAATTTAATGATGGAATTGCAAGTTATCTGAAAGATATAAATCAAGCATGGTAGTACACATCTGTAATCCCCATGCAGGAAGCACAGAGGCAGGAGGATTGCCACAAGTTTGACACCAGCCTGGTCTGCACATCAAGGCTATCCAGGGCTGCATAGTGAGATCCTGTTTCAAAATACAACAACAAACAAATAACCTCAAACAAACAAACCAGAAAAACAACTTCCAACTTTAACTACGTTTCTTTTTTCTGGGAGGATTTCCTCTTCTCTGTCATAAAAATATCCATGGTTCAACTCAGCTGTAAGGACTGGGACCATATTCACAACCCTCTCTGCCCATTCCTCTTCATCTGTTACACAACCACACACTGTAGAGTCTGCCCCACCGTGTCTACCTCTCCATCACTTCCTTTTCGTTCCCGACACTGCCTCTTTAGCCCACCAGACCCCCGATGGGCTGTTTGCTTTTGGAGACAGGGTCCCAGGCTCCTCTGACTTTGTATGAAGTTGAGGATGATTATGAACTTCAGGTCCTCCTGTGCCTCCCCCTAAGTGCTGGGATTATAGACATGCACCAGCACACCTGGTTTCACACGTTGCTAAGGACTAAAGCCAGGGCTTCATGCACTCTGAGTAACACTTCACCAACTGAGCCGATCCCCACCCCCTAACCAATGTCTTACACACCATCTGCCTACCCACTCCAGTTACAATTCTACCAGTCTTGCACAGCTCAGTTAGAACTACTTCTCATATTAAAAACAAACATAGTTCCTCATCACCTGCAATTAGGGATGAAACATCAAACTGCCCTACATTACTTAGAATTCTTTTAATTGTAAGCAACAGAACTAGATCTGACTGGTTTAAGCAGAAAAACAGAATGGACCCACTCACACACACACACACACACAAAAATCCAAACATCTCAATTCTTTGCATACGTATTCTTAAAATTCTCAGAGAACATCTGACACAACACACTGCACCTCGTGTGTGTGTGTGTGTGTGTGTGTGTGTGTGTGTGTGTGTGTACCTGAGCATGCCTGCATGCAAGCATGTATGTACATGTTTGTGATTATGTTCATGAGTGTGCAGGCCTGTGCATGCTGCCTCTTAGTCACAGAAAGGCAGGAACATCATCGGAAGGTCCCCTTGTAGCTGTCTTTGCTAAGGAAAGATGTTTCTTTCAAAGGTTGTCAATAGGAAAAATGAACATTGAGAAAAATCAAGAAATGCCCACTACTGCCCTCCAGCCCCAGTCTACAGAAGAAAGGAGTTCTTCCTTCTCTAAGCCTCAGAAGTCCAAACAGGGAGAGTAGGAGCAATGGAGGAGGGCTAACACATGATTGTCCCGAAGTACTCAGGATGGGAGAAGAGCCGGGCCTGGAAGTGGTAAAGGCGGCCACTGTGAGAGCTCGGCCTCCCAGCACACACCTATGGTCCCAGCACTTGGAGGGCTGTGGCCTCCCATCATGAGTTCGAGACTAGCCTCCTCTACAGAGCAAGGTCCTGCGTTTAACTAATGAAATCCTTTTCACTTTTTCTGTGATCACCTAAACTTTACATAAGAACAGTATCCTTTATAAAATACTGAATGGTATCTTTTGAAAAATAAGCCAACAGCTATAATATAGGAACATGTAAAATTTATTGGCGAGGAAGAGAGTCGGGTATCAGTAGCATTTGGATCTTTAGGATGGTAGCAAATCTTCCGCTTCCAAATTCAGGAAAGGCGCCATCATCTCCCGAAGCTCCCACATGGTGCGGCGCCCCAGCACGCTGGGCAGCACCCTTTCGAAGAAAAACGTGGCGTCCACAAAGAGTGTGTAACACGACAGGCCAGTGATGGTGATCACATAGACCATGAGGAAGAGCTTCAGTGCGTGCTTCCTACAGCGAAGAAGACACGTGTGTTTAGTCCCGGAACAGAGCCTCATGGACGGTGCGGCCCCTCCATCCCTGCAGCTCCACCCTGAGGTGTGTGGGGTGCGGGTGGGGGTGGGGGATCTCTGACATATGACCGCGGTCCCGTCCGTAAAAGGAGGAAGCAGCGCATGCGCCCACACCCGCTCGTTTGGCCGCATTTGTCTCTTTGTTCTTGCAAGCTTTCTAAGGTACAGTTGGGGCCCCCTTTGTTTGATACTATAGAATCACTGATTTTGACCGACTTTTAAAGATGTATTAATTTTCTATCAAGTGAATCAAAGTATTGCTGTAATATTTATTTTAAATGGTACACAGTCACCAAACACATGACGACATACACAGTGGCATATAAAATTATTCTATATTGCAGCTAGAGTGAGTATAAAGTGTGCACATTGTGTCCCGATTTGTATTTCACTAACGGACAGTTCCATCGATAGCTCTTCATATGGCGGCTGACCACCTGTGTACATTTTCTGATGAAATGTCCAAGTCCTTTACCCGTTTTAAAATCTGGGCTGTACTTCTTCCTGGCATTATAAAAGTTCTTTATACATTATGGATACTAAATCCTTAATTTTCAAAATTCTGGAAAAGTTATATATACATATATATACATGTATATGTATATATTACAACGATTAAAACATTATTGTGTGTGAATGTGCATGAGTATGTGAGAACTGGTGCACATGGCGGGTGGGGGTGGTCAGGGGACAACTTTCGGGGGCCAGGTCTCTCCTTCCACTTTGCTGAGATAAGACCTCCCTTGTTTCTGTGTCGAGAGACAAAACACTTCCTGGGGAGAGGTATCACACAAAATGTGGATACCACCAAAGTCCTACTTGGTGAACTAGTGTGTTTTATTGGGGTTACCTACAGGAACAGAAGTGACTCAAGACAGCACAGATGACAGCTTACAAAACTGGGAACTTGAAGCACACTGCACAGCCTGCAGGCAGCTCTGCAGGCGCCTCGGGTGGTTTGCATACGCCGCCGCAGACAGTCTAAACCCCTTCCTGGCAGCCTGGCTGGCTTCTGCTTCCTCCAGGCAGCTGTTCTTGTCTGAATCTTTTTAACCCAACTTCTTTCCATCTGAGATGGGGGGTGGGACTCTCAGTTTTTATTGTTTACTCTGGCAAGGAGGGGCCTGCTGAATCTGGTCAGTTTCAGGGACTTCCTAAGGCTAATTGAGTTGTTGACCTTCTTGCTTAAGGAGCTTCCCTGCAGGACAGAATGCTTCAATCTTGGAGGAAACTGTTACAAGACATTCTTCAGAGCTGATTACTCCAGGCTAGGTGATAATGAGCTTCAGGGACATTCTCCTGTCCTCAACTCCCATCTTGCGGTGGGGATGCTGGTTGCAGGTGCATGCCGCTGAAACTGGCTTGTTATGTGGGTTCTGAGGATCAAGTTCAGGTCCTCATGCTCAGCGGCAAGCACTTTTACACATCCTTCTCTCTGTCCCTGATTCCTGACAGTTTCTCTACCTGTTGATTCTATGGAGAAGAATATTCTGAGGTCATTGCCATCACTAGTGTCACACCGTATCTGACACTTCCTGTGCATTGTGGTGTATGTCCCAAAATGATAAAGACAAGATCCCAGGGTCATAGTTCATAGTCTTAAGAACTGAAACAATTAAACTGCAATATGATGTTGGCTCCATGGCAGGATAATGTGCAAGGTGCAGGGACACATGATGTTACAACCAGGCAACAAAAAGACAGCTAAAGACTGAAGGGACAGCAGCCCTCTAGAGCATGTGGCTCTGGCAGCCTTGCCCGTCTCCCCC
This sequence comes from Peromyscus californicus insignis, assembly GCF_007827085.1. Classification (NCBI taxonomy): domain Eukaryota; kingdom Metazoa; phylum Chordata; class Mammalia; order Rodentia; family Cricetidae; genus Peromyscus; species Peromyscus californicus. The sequence continues at coordinate 159,274,205 of NW_026294584.1, read as the reverse complement.
ATTCCCTCCGCCTTGCCAAAATCCACTAGATCATATTCCCAAAGCCACCCACCAAAGTCTATTCCCTTATTTGGCCCCTTTCTCCTCCTGGGACTGACTACCAAAGTACAGCCAACAAAAGCCCCCTTTGGTTCACCTAATTAACATGCCCAATTAAAATTAAACACCTCGTCCTAACACGGGTTTCCCCTTCGGCCTTTATAAACCGCCTTTTGCCTGTGTGCCACATCTGTCTCCCCTCTATCCACAGGCAGCCCTTTGTCCCTCTGGAACAAATCACCCTTCCCTTGTCCCCTTCCCCTTCTCCCTCATCCCCTGTCTCCTTTACCACTGTGTCCGAGCCTGTTCTAACACAGACCTCCCCTTTTCTCCTCTAAAAATGACACCTGCAAGGTCATCTGCTGCTGTTTTCTGCAGCCACTTAGACTTTTCTTCCCGGTTTAATAAAGGATCTCTGTGAAGAGAGGTGTTTGGGTGTGGTTTGTGCCTAATCTGGGGTCTGGGAGGGAGCTCCCACTGTGCAGCGGTCTCCTTCAAAAACAACAACTGGAAATGCTCCAGAAAAGAGGTTGCTGAGGATTCTATCTAAGTTGGTGGCTGGAAAGGAAGGGTGGGAGGTCTTTTCTTGGAGAAGGGACTATTTCTTCAAGATGGTGTGTCAGCTCTATAAGGGGATCCAAAGACTAAGAAACTAAGCCAGGGATGGTGATACCGAAATTCCAGCACTGAGCCCTAGCCTCACACAGGAGGATCCTGCCAAGGCCATCCTGAGCTTCATAAGGAGACCGTGTCTCAAAAGAGAAGATTCAAAATTTTCATCAGTATGTCTCCAATATTGTATAAGGTAGAGGTTCCCCAATGTACACCCAGAAAACTCCATATCCTACCACAGGGCATTTGCATATCCATGTTTATTGCTGCACTATTTACAGTAGCAAGAAAATAGAAACAACCTAGATGTCCACCAACAAATAAATGGGTAGGGAAAACAGTACATCTACACTATGGAATACTGTTCAGCTGTAAAGAAAACTGAAATTATGAACTTGGCAGGAAAGTGGATGAACTGAGGAGCTACACTATTAAGCAGAGTCAAGCAATCTCACAAAGAAAAAAATGTTCTCTCGTCTGTAATGTATCCATGTTTATATGTAAACGTCTGTAAATGTAGTACTGTATGGAATTTAGAAAGGACCCTAAAAAAGGGTAATGTTGGGTGACAAGGAAGAATTAATGGCAAGTAAAAGACACGAGTCACTGGACATGCTGGGCGCACACCTTTAATCCCAATACTCAGGAGACAGAGCCAGGCAGATCTCTGTGAGTTCGAGGCCAGCCTGGCCTACAGAATGAGCTCCAGAACAGGCTCCAAAAGCTACACAGAGAAACCCTGTCCTGAAAAAGCAAGAAAAAAAAAAAGCCATGAGTCATGAAAGAGGATATAAAGTTAATTGTCTCTCTAGCTTTGATTCTGTCATAGTTTTTTCCTTTTTTTGTGTGATTAGTAAGTCAATAAAAATATAATAGTGAGGGGTAAAACCCTAAGTCCCACAGCTTCCGAGTGTCTTCCAGCTGGACAGGGGCTCGCTGACATGCACAGGGTCTGGGACTAGGCAGGTGTTTGTTTGAATGGCTGCCTTAATCTGGCTGTGTTTTATTTGTGAGTTCTTAACAATAAAGTGATTTTTTTTTAAAGGAGAGTGAGGGAGTAATCTTGTTAAACAAACAAAAGTTGTCAGATCTGCTTGATCAGTGGTTTCCTGTTGTGGAGGTGGTGACCAGAGTCTGTAAATTCCATTCTTTAACCGGTAGATGGAGGAGCGGGAGAGATGGTTCAGCGAAGGCAAGTTCAGTCCCCAGCATCCATGTGACAGTTCACAACATCTATAACGCCAGTTCTAGGGACCCAGCACCCATTCTGACCTCCCTAGGTACCGGGCATGCATAGGGTGTACATACATACATGCAAGCAAACACCCATACACACAAAATAAAGTAAATAAATCTAAAAAACTTTAAATTTTTAAAAAAGGATGTAGTCATATAGGTACTGTGGATGTTTCTTGGTGATAGAACACCTGCCTAGCATATGTAAGGTCCTGCGTTCAGTCCCCTACATTGCACACATCTCAAAATGATTTAGAAAGATATTGTATACAGGTAAAATAGGAGTATTACATATATGCAGATTTATCTAAAGTAATAAGAAAGCTATCTGTGCCTATAGACTTCTTAATACAATAGCTGTATAGTTAAAATGAGAAAAATCCTATGACTTCAATTAACAGACAAAATTTACAAAAGAAAACACTTTAGTCAACATCTGAAGATATCCAATGAGTCTTAAAATAGTTCCTGTGTTGTGAAGCTAGATACACACACATACACACACATACATGCACAGGTACACATACACATATGCATGCACATGATCTCACTATGTAGACCAATCTAGCCTAGAACTCAGAGATCCACTGCCTCTGCCCCAGAGTGCTGTGATTAAAGGTGCATGCCACCACTCCTGATCACACTGGATAAGTCCGTCCAGCCCGTGCCAGCCCCTTTTCCTTACTCACCACACGGGGAGTAAGTAGGGAGGAGTGTGTGACCCTGAAGGGGTTGGCGAAGCCTCGGGAAGCAGGGGCTCTGTTTGCTCCGCATCTGAGTCTTCAGAGCTGTGGGAGTCTGTCTCCCTTCCTTGCGTGTGGTACATCTCCAGCTTAGTGTTCAGTACGTTCATTTCCTTATAAAAGCTCTGGGGAGAAAATTTAACAACACACAACTAAACATCCATGTACATTAGAGCAAGAGGCATGCTAAGGAGTGTGGCTGAGGCTTGGTGGGGTGAGGACCACCTACCCAGGGACACTGATGAGCCAGCACCACTGAAATAGCAGGGTAATAACCCATCTGTTAATTGTTTCAGCCACACATTCACATTTCCCCCCCACATCTAAGGTGTCAGGGAAGAAACTCAGAGATGAACTTATTTCTCTGGGTAAGAGAGACAGGAGAGATCTGGGAAAGAGATGTCGTTTGCACTGAACCTTGCAGAATTCAGAACATGTAGACACAGAGAACAGATGACTAAGAGGTGAGAGGCAGAGGAGTAAAGTGAGACATACCAGAAACCATCAGGGTTCTTTTGGCCCAAGGCCTAAGGGATGAAAAAGAAGACATGTGACCAACCAGAGACCAGAATGAGGTGTAATTTAGCTTTGTGAAAGAACTGCCAGGTTTAGCTGGAACCCAACTGACATGCTTGGAGAGGTGAACTTGGGGCATCTCACCTCTATCCGTTCAATGAGCTTCTCCTTTAATTCACGGACTTCATTGCAAGCGTCGACCTGAAAAGACATCCACAGGTCTGAGTACACTGACAAGCACATCTTTCTGGTTTATACATAATAAAATCTCTCATTTTTGCACCACATACAAAGTGGCTGTGCTGAGAGATTCACGTTTACTCAGTGGCAGCTTCCGTGACAGTGGATTTCTGGGTCTGAGGCTGCAGCACCGTGGTGCAACGCTAGCCTGCCACATACAGGACTCTGCGCTCCGTGCTCCGCACCACAAAAGCAAATGAATGAAAACAGTGATGGAAGAAACGTGAGGCAAACTGTTTACGGATCAGGTCATGAACTGCATATTACAAGAAGAATAGCCAAGATCAACATGGGTTATTTTCAGTCCTTTGTAAGTATAAATCCCCCAGTGTAGGGGTGCTTGCCTTTAATCCCAGCACACAGAGGGAGAGGCAAGCGAATCTCTGCAAGTTCAAGGCCAGCCAGGGCTGTGAGTGAGATTCTGTTTCAAAAATGAATAAATACATAAATGAATCAATAAATTTAGGGGCTGAGAAGTTGGCTCAGTCGATGAAGCATTTTCCTTGCAAGTCTGAGGGTAAAATTTCAGATGCCCCGGACCCCACATAGGAGCTGGACAGGCATGGGAGCTGCCTGAGAGGCAGAGATAGGAGCATCTCAGAGCAAACTGGTTAGACTAGCCAGAACTAGAGCCCTCTGGATGATTGAGAGACCCTGCCTCAAAATAAAGTGGAGAGCAATTGAGAAAAATGCCTGATATTAACTTCAGGCCTCATGCACTTGTACACACACACACACACACACACACACACACACACACACACACAGGCACCAGCACACTCACCTGTGCCCATGCAAATATGTATGCACACGCTCATGCATAGCACACACATATACGTATAAATAAGATAAAAGTATAAGTTTATACAACAGCCTCTAGTAAGCCATTCTGTCTGTTTGTTACACCTTTTATGCTCCTTAAAAATCTAGGGCTAGAGAGATGGCTCAGCAGTTAAGGACACTGGCTGCTCTTGCAGAGGATGCGGGCTCAGTTCTCAGCACCCTCGTGGTGGCTCACAACCACCTGTAACTCCAATTCCAGTAAATCTAGCACACTCTTCTGGCTTCCATGAGCATTGCATGTATGTGGTACCCAGACATACATGCTGATAAAACCATCCGTACACATACTATTAAAAACAAAAGTCTTCCATCAAGATAGAAGCTGGTGAAAGAGTAGGTTTATGAGAAAATAAAGTATTTTTTAAATAGGTTAAAAAAAATTTTCTAAGGTATCAATATAAGATCTCATCACATCAGCTTGACTATCCGGGCTCTGGCTCAGCAGGAGTCACTTGTGGGATAAGCCCTCTCCCATTTGCTTCCCGAATCTCCAGCAGGCTGTCTAGGAGAGAACACATAGTCTTGTTTTGATTATTAAAGGCGCACTGACAGCAGCAGGCAGAGGCTTTTTGTTCTTTTTGTTCTTATTTTTTTTCTTTTTTTTTTGAGAAAGGCTCTCACATCTTCCAAGCTGGCCTCCAATTTTCTGTGCAGCCAAGCATGAACTTGAATTCAGATCCTCCTGCCTTCTTCTCCCAAGCGCTGGGATTACACGTGTGTGCCACCAAGCCTGGTTTATCAGGAGCTGGTGGTCGAACCCTGGGCCCTGTGTGTGACAGTCACCGAGCCACGGCCGTCGCCCCAGGACTTCTGAAGGCTCAGTTTCTCATGGGATAAATACTCATATACAAAATCCCAACTGTCCAAGAAAACAAGGCTAATAAACTCCAACATCAGTCTCAAGTTGTACAGCAGTGACCAAAGATGACATCTCCCTGGCACTGGAAATTCTGAGGAAAAGTGGCCTGGGAAAAGACAAGCTCAAGAGAGGTGCATCTGACGACAACATTATTCAGTGTGAAAATCAATGTGGTGTTTAGAAGAACATAAACACACAAAAGTGCTCACTGTGCTTATCTTTGAAGGGTCTAGGTTCTTCTTTTTGATTTTGTTTGTTTGTTGGAGACAAGGTCTCTTTACATAGCCCTGGCTGTCCTGAAACTAGCTCTGTAGACCAGGCTGGCCTCACAAAGATCTGCCTGCCTCTGCCCCGCCAAGTGCCAGAATTAAAAGTGTGTGGCACCATAACCAGCTATTTTCCATTGTTATGTGACTTACTTTCATATTGTTTTAATTGCCAAAATAAGTATGTGTTACTTGTTAGAAGAAAAAAAATGGTACATATGTGATGCTCCATGTGATGTTAATATAAATGAGAAGGGAAGAGCAAAAGTGGATTTTTACGTTTTCTTCACTCTTTATCACATTTGTTTATTTGTAGCTGGCAGTATTCATGCCATGGGACATGTGCTGGGGTCAGAGGACAATACACAGCAGTCTGTTCTCTCCTTTCATGGTGTGGATTCCAGAGTTCAAACTCAAGTTGTCAGGTTTGGCGGCAAGCTGCTTCACCCCGAGTCCTCTTGCTGGCCTGGGAGCGGCTCTTTTTATCTGGGGTGTGTGTGTGTGTGTGTGTGTGTGTGTGTGTGTGTGTGTGTGTGTGTGTGTAGCTATAGATTGGACCTAGATCCCTCGAACATGTCTCACAAAAGCTCTACTACTGAGCCACTTCATCTTGAAATCATAGGATTGTTCTTCTGAAAATGAGCATAGTAACACTCAGTCCCCTCCAAATGCTAACTTCTGAGTACCCTTCCTTTGACTTTTAAGTTCTATGCTTTCAAGGGCTGTTTTTCCTCCTGGTTTATAAAGATGCCTCATTACCTGGGCCAATTTGATGTTCATTTCTTTTAATTGCTTTCTAATTCCTATGATCTTCTCCTATAACATAAGGATAGAAACAATTTTTAGGAGAAACACATGCATGGTCCACCAATGTCAGATTTCATAGTTATTTTCCCCCCTTATAATATGTTGATTTATAAAAGCCAACATCAAATTATGTCAGTAAGATACAGTTGGTGGCGCAGGAGAAATGGCCCAGTGGTTCAAACACTGGCTGCTCTTGTAGAGGATCCAGACTTGATCCCCAGCACCTACATGGTGGCTCACAACCATCTGTAACTGCTGTTCCAGGGGATCTGATGCCCTCTTTGGGCCTCTGTGAACACGACATGAATGGGACACATACAGACAAGCAGACACATACACACAAAACTTTTTTTAAAGGTATGATTGGCCATACCCTATGCAAGTGAACCCCAAGCTCCCGGCATTGGGCTTGTCCAATACAAGTAAACCAGGAGCACTGGGTCATACCTGAGCAGCCAGCAACCATCAGTGGCATGTGGTCAACATATGGGGGTTATATATTCACCCTCATTTAGTACCACATTAACTCATCACCAGTCACCAAATCACTTGGTTTAATAAGGAGTTGTACTATCAGGAGGGTGAGCATGGACTCCCCGATCCCTCTGCCTCCACCTCCCAGGTGCAGGGAGGACAGACTTCCAGGGTCAGTTTTTTAACTGCCTCCTTCCTTCCTCTCTTCAGCTCCAGCTAACTGCCCGCACCGCCATTACTCTGTTCCCTGTGGGTTTTGCCTTTTTGTTACATGACTGGATCATGAAGTCTGAAGCCATCTGAGCTGGCATCTTTCAAATAGCCCGCTGTGTCTGAGATCACTCATTGCGGCTGCGGAGAATCAGATATTCCAGTGGTCCTTTTTATTTCAGGATGGTGTTCCCCTTGTGCACACAAGAGATGGCTTTATCAGTCTATCGATTGGAGGGCATTTGGACCTGCTTCTGGTTCTTAAGCTCATGTGTGGTATTTGTTATGCTTTGCTTTTAGCATGTACACAAAATTGCACAGCTCCAACACAGTTTCATACAAAAATGTGTGACACCTTCTCCTTTCCAATGATCTCAAGTCCCCACCTCAGACACAAGTCTCCCTGAGTGTGGTGGCTCACCAGCACTGGGGAGACTGATGCAGCCTGCCTTGCTTGAGAGTTCAAGGTCAGCACAAACTAACAAGGTTAGTGTGGAATATCCCTTTATACTGTGTGAATATATGTCATTGTGATTGGTTTAGTAAAGAAGCTGACTGGCCTCATAGCTGCACAAGAATAAGATTAGGCAGGAAAATCAGACTAATGGACACTGGGAAGAAGAAGAGGGAGTCAGAGGAGTCATCATCCCAGATATGGAGAGGAAACAGGAGCTACAAGATGAAAGAGAGGTAAAGCCAGGTAGCAGAATGTAGATTAATAGAAACTGTTAATTTAAAAATGTAAGAGTTAGCTAGTAACAAGCCTGAGCTACAGACCAAGCATTTATCATTAATATTACAGTCTCTGTATGTTTATTTTGGAGCTAGTAGTTGAGACAGGAAACTCTGCCTACAGGTTAGTCTACATAATGAGTCCCCAGATCAACCTATGTTTAAGAGAAGAGCCTTGTCTCAAAACAAAACAAAAACAACCTTACTGCTAGATCAGGGAGATGGCTCAACAGGTAAAAGTACCAACCTGACTTACATCCCTGGGCCCCACAAGGTAGAAAGAGGAAAACCTGGCAAGTTGTCTCTGACCTCCATTTATGCACACACACACACACACACACACACACACACACACGCGCCGCACACGCACACGCACACGCACACAGCACACAGCACATACTTGCATGCATCCGCACAATGCACACATCCACACTATACACGCATACACACCATGCACACATGAACAAATACATATATGCTCAATGCATGCACACACAGAGACATACAATAAATATATAACTTACAATAAAAAATTAAAAATAAACATCAAAGGAAAAAAACTTTCTCTGAGAAGTATCTCTAAGAACATAAAGAGATAAAGAAATAAGATGCTTTAGAAATTTGGAAACAACACAAGAACATATCAAGAAGTCATCCAAAGCCACATAGTCAGCTCTTTATTTCTAAGGACACAGTTAACAAATTCCCACTTCCTAGATGTTTTCTCTGAACTAGCAGGGCTGAGATTCTGAGATTCAGGCAGACAGGTCTCCTTTAAGGCCTGCGTCCTCATGAAGAGCGCATCAAGACTATGAGGAGGGAAGCCAAGTGGAGTTCAGGATTCTGATCATCAAACAAGGGAATCGGTGTCCCCTGGAGGAAGGGGCCTGGCAGTCTGTGATGGAAGCATGTTTTCCCTCTAGCTTTGATCTGTTTGGAGGGAGGTGGAGGCTGAAGTCTGAACCCAGCTTACCTCAATGTTTGTTTCCTGATCAGGGTCCTCCAAATGTTCAGACTGGTTTTCCAGGGATATCACCTCAGTTAACAGGCTACAAAGATAACAAATGAACTAAGTCCTGTGAGTTGAGAAAACAATCATCCAACATGGGAGAGATTTCCGATCTTTCAGAAATGAAGTGCTGTGCTACCTAGAAGGTCACAAAGGGGGTGTGAGTGTCAGCTTCTTGAGAGAGGCTGTTGAAGGTGTGGAAAGAAAAGGTACAAGCTGGGAAAGAGCTGTCTCTCCAGTCCTGGGACTGGACCTAGGGACTTGTGCAGAGAGGCACTGAGCTGTAGCCACAGCCAGACAGTGACGTTTGAAAATCCAAATTCTGAGTATCTGGACTTTCATCCAGACTGTATCATGAACCTTCAACTCAGCAACATGTTGGGTGTGGTGGTGCACACCTAATCCCACTGAGGAGATGGAGGCAGGAGGATCAGGAGTGCCAAGCTAGCTTGGGCTACATGAGACACAGTCTTAAAGCAAACACAAGGAAAGAAGGAAATAATGGATTTTGTGATGGATCAAGGTGTGTCCTCACGGTGCTGCTTTCATAACTACATGCATTTGTGAAACTCACAGGACCTTAACATTAAAAAACACAATTGTCATGTAATATAATTATACTTTAATTTAAAAGAGAAAATACATTTGTGTGGGATTTGGATCCTTTTTAATGCTTTGGAGGACAGGAAGGTCCACCTGGATGGGGTGTGTACGAACAGACACTTTGTGACAGGTAAAGAGGAAACAGCTAGGAATGCAGTGCCTTTGTGCTAGGGAAGAGGGTGGAACGTGGTAGGGAAATCAAGTCTTCAGATGCTGACCTTCAGTAAGAGCTTCTGTTTGTTCATCACTGACTGCGTATCAACCTCAAAATAAGCCAGTGACAAGGGTACCATTAGTAACTTTTTATAGATAAGGAAAGGCAAGTCCTTAGAAAGGTTGATTGATTCTCCCAATAAACGGGCATCAGGATTCAAACTCAGTCTCTCTAATGCAGGTGGAGCTCAGTGGACTGCTTGCCTAGCATTCATCAAGACCTGAGTTCAAATCCCAGCATAATACAGGCTGTGGTAGCACATTCCATAATTGGGAAGTGGAGGCAGGAGTAGTAGCTCAAAATTCTGCTCAGATACACAGAGCTTGGGGTTAGCCTGGGCTACATGAGACCCTGCAGGGCCCAGGAGACATGGCTCAGCAGTTAAAGGCCATGCTGCTTTCTCAGGATCCACATGGAGGCTCACAGATACCTGTGACTCAAGCTCCAGAGGATCTGATGCTTCTGGCCTCCTGGGCACCTGTGCTTACATGCATGTACCCACATGCATAATACACACATAGGTAAAAATGATAAAAATAAGTTGAGAGAGAGAGAGAGAGAGAGAGAGAGAGAGAGAGAGAGAGTATGCACACCCTCTGGGTACCTGTGTGCATCTCTTTGATAAATAACTCAGTTTTAAATAAAAAGTGTATGGGAGAAGTCATTGAGAGGAGAGACTCATAGAGCTCTGAAGTAATCCGGGATGTTGACTTCCAGCCCTGGGTCTTTGCTTCTTGCCCTGAGGCTTCACTGATGCGCCCACAATGTTCTGAGCTTTAAAGCTATGAGGCATCCCACTGTTTTCCTGCCAACCCCAATATCGAGTGTTTACCTCTTCACTGTGCTTTCTGTATTGTTTATCTTTTGTATAATGCCGTTGATCTTCTCCAACCAGTCAACGTGGTCAGCTCCAAGTTCTTTCATTTGTAGACCCATCTTTGCATTCCAGGAGCTCAGCTTGAGGATTGAGCTCTCTGGGGTCCTGCAGAAACAGAATCTGATCATCGGAAGGTAGGAAGTGGAAAACACTTCACACAGCTCTAAACGCTCTTCCTTTGACTGACAAGCTGATCTATGTGTGTGTTTCCCAGCACCAAAATGGGCCAGGTGGCCGTTTATTTATCTGTATAAGCAGGTCTTTAAAAGCCTGGATAAAGCAAATAATCCTGCAAAATATGTATGTGTGTTACTGAGACTCAAACCCAGGACCTCACACCAAGTAAGAACCCTACCACAGAGCTACATGTCCAGCTCTTAAAAGTTTTACACGGGGCTGGAGAATTGGCTCACTTGGTTTCAAGCACTTGTTGCTCTTGCACAGAACCTGGGTTTGATTCCCAGCACCCATAGGGTGGTTCATAACCATCCATAATTCCAGGGACGGAGGAGCTGATAACCTCTTCTGACTTTTTCAGGGACACATGCAGTGTACATATATACATGATGCAGGCAAAACTTTCATACCCATACTTTTTAAAAAAAATATGTATTTTTCTCAATGCTAAGGATTGAACCCAGGGCCTCACACACACTAAGCAAGTACTCCCCAGCCCTGAGCTATTGCCCCAGCCCTAAAATAGATGCATTTGAAATCCCCCTCTATGTAATGAACGTTAGGATAGTGGCAGGGGAGGAGAGGTGGACAACGGGAGGTGACACTCAAGGGCTTCGTGGCAGGCTTTTAGTGATTCTTGGGATGATTTTCACATGTAAGCAGTTATCTGAGACTTTTAAGATGTGCATCAATTCTCAGCTCCAAATCCAAGGACACTCAAAAGGCCTGGCGGCTCTGGCAGTGTCTTCGGCTCAGGACTGGTTGACTCTGCAGTCTCGCTGGGCAGGGTGGGCCCGTCCCTGCGCATGTGGATGCTGCATGGCTCAACAGGCTTTCTCTGAATTCCTTACTAAGCTTCTCCCCCACATCACTCAGCGCTCCCCACCGGTCATGTCCAAGCTTACGGTGCAGGGGTGCTCTTCTCTGAAAACTGTGACAGTGATACTTGAGGGTCTTCACAAACAAGAGTTACTTCTTGCTCATCCGGATTGCTTGGTGGGTCCTGGCTGTGCTTAGATTCCTGCTCCAACGTATCCTGCATGAGCCGATGACGGAAGAAAAGTAGAACAAATGGGTAACCGTGAGAGATCCTGGCTCCTTCAGCCCTACCTGACACAGCCTGTCGAGGCCCCCTGCCTTCTAGTGCATGGATGAGATAGGGAGACAAGGCCTCTGCCGTGCAGCAGGCTGGGGTAGGTAGGCTTCCCAGCACCAGCATCCCAGGAAGAGTTGTTTTTAGGGTGAACAGTAGAAATGCACCCAATCATGGACTCCAAAACTTGACTCAAATGACACAGCTCTTCTAGTCTCTTCAAAAACTCAACACCAGACAGTCAGGAGTGCACATCTGTACCCCTGGCCCTCAGGAGGAAGGGGTAGGAGATTGCCATGAGTATGAGGGCTGTCTGGCTGACACAGTGAGTCTGGGCCAGCCTAGGCCACATAGTGAGTTATAGGCCAGCCTGGGCTGCATAACAAGGCCACAACAAAACAAGGGTGGGAGCCCTCAACATCACAAAAGGCCAAGTACAAGTGTTTCATACTCAGCCAATCTACTGAGCTATGAATACTAAGTGCACAGCATAGATCTTGTTCCAATGTTAGTTAAAAAAGAAAAGTACAGCTCTAGGACCTAGGTTCAGTTCTCAGCTCACAATCACCTGTGACTCCAGTTCCAAGGAATCTGATGCCCTCTATTGACCCTGAGGGCACCAGGAATGCACATGATGCACAGACACACATGTAGGGAAAACACTTATACACATAAAATACACAAATGAATCTTTAAAAATGACATAGCTCTAAAAACATTTGAGGCATAATTGAGGAAACCGGAATATTGAGAGAATGAGAAGATTAGACTCCTCTATGTGTCAAACTGTTGATTTCTTTAGATGTGCTGACAGTATTTTGGATACATAGAAGAAAATCTTTATTTTTAGAGATGCTTTCTGGAGGCAACAGGGACAAGTTGTTATGTTTGTCCTACTTTTAAATGGCTTAGTAAAGTGCATCTATTTATACACACAAAGATAAAGCGAATGCTGTGAATGCTAACAATTTTAAGGTGCAGCTGTAAGAACACGCCTGACCATTGTTCTGTGCTTCTATGATCTCTTGTTATTTATCTTATGGCAAAGGGTTTGAGAGAAATAGACTGCTCTGTTGTATTTATGCATAGAATTCCTTTCTTCCTGTTTCTCTCTCTCTCTCTCTCTCTCTCTCTCTCTCTCTCTCTCTCTCTCTCTCTGTCTTGCTTTGTTTTTTAAAAAAAATTCTGTAACACAAATCTTAAAAGGTCTTATTAATAAAAAACAAACCCAGAGCCAGGTATTGGGGTGAACGCTGGAAGATCAGAGAGACAGAACAAGTAACAGCTAACCTCACCTCGCCTCAATAACTTCTCAGCTGATCCTGTTTCCTTAAACTGGAAGCCTCTGAGTCCTCATCCAAATGGATCTCAGCTGAACTGCTGCTAAAAGCTAAAAGCTTAAAAAGCCTCTAGTTCCTGGTCCTCAGCCTTATATAACTTTCTGTTTCCTGCTATCATTTCCTGGGATTAAAGGCATGTGTCTTTCCCAAGCAAGACCTGAGATATCAAGTGATGGGATTAAAGGCGTGAGTCACCATGCCTGCCTGTTTCCAGTGTGGCTTTGAACTCACAGAGATCCAGACGGATCTCTGCCTCTGGAATGCTAGGATTAAAGGTGTGTGTGCCACCATTTTCTGGCCTCTATGCCTGTCTAGTGGCTGTTCTGTCCTCTGACCCCAGATAAGTTTATTAGGGTGCACAATATATTGGGGGACACAGTATCACCACATTATTCTAAAGTCATTCTTTGGCATTTCAACACTACACATGCAAAAATGACCGAGAAATGACAGTAACTTACCTTAGAGCACCTCTTTTTTTTTTTTAACTTTACCATAAAATAGTTCTTTGAGGAAGTTTTAAGCAAAACTCCTGTGCTTTAATAAAACAAGTTTTAAACTGGAAAGAGAAAAGCTTGGGGTAGGCAGAACAGAGGTGTTCCTCACCAAGATACCCGAGTAAACCCCAGCCAAGGCCACTGCACACACCTCAGCGCTCTTCAGAAAGCAGTATGTATCCTCAAGTAGACTTGAGGGGGCACAGACAGGTTGGAAATGCTCTCAGCCTTCGTGCAGATGGCTCACCAACGTTCATGTAACACAGCGGATTAACTGCTGGCACCAGGAACACACGCCCGTGTCCCAACACGGTACATGCCACCTTATTTGGACAAAAGTCTTTGTAAACTTTGTCACTGAGTTAAAAGAGCTTGCAATCGGGTCATCATAGATTATCTGGGCAGCTCCCAAATCCAGCGAGAAGGCCCTCATGTGAGACAGAGGAGAAGACATAGCTGTGGGACAGGTGCAGGGAGATGGAGACAGAGACAGCAGTGAGCAGGCGCAGCCAGTGAAAGCCGAGACGTACCAGAAGCAGGAAGAGGAGGTATTCCCCCTGGAGATGGAGTCAAGGCCGAATGAATGAATTCTGTTGGAAGACATTCAGGCAGGGGATGATTTTACACATAACATCTGCTCTAAGGTGGCCGATACCAGTGATAACGGATCCTCACAGACACAAATGACTTAAGGCACAGGGGTCCATGGGAAAGTTAGGAAGACCCTGTGTGTAGACAGCAGTGTCCAGGAAACAGTGCCATACCTGCCTCTCTTGGTTGCAGTGTTACACCTATGGAGAGGAAAGCCTTGGCATGTTCTTCCTGCTTTGAGACACAGGTGAGGTCATTTCTTTACCTGCTATGACATTTATGTCTCTCTGACTCCTTTTTCTTTTTGGTCTGCTTGTGTTTGGGTCTATTGTACCCAAGGCTGACCCTGAGCTCATCATTCTCCTATGTTCACCGCCCAAAGACTGGGATTACAAGCATATACCATCAGGCCCAGCTTAGCTTACCCATATTTTAGTGTCCATCTTGTGAAGGAAATCAGTCTGTAGGTTTCTCGAAAATTTGTCTTTTTCCTCTGGTCTGTCCGAGGTGTGCTCCATTTTGACTATTTCCCTTAGCAATTGCAGACGACACAAAGCAGATAAAGGTTGTTACTGCACCATGGGAGGCTGGCCTGGTCCTCTGTTCTACACGCTTTTAATGGAGACCCATGAGACACTCCCCAGCCCCAGGGAATATCTGCTACCCTCGTACTGACTTTGTCCTGGTGGATAATGTCATATATAGTGCATTTTGCAGAAGAGAAATAGAGCTGCATAAATATTTGTTGGCGGAATCCATAAATTTTTATCAATGAGATTCCAAATTCCAAATTGCTGCTATTTGCATTTACATGTGTGGGAAAGAAAACAGTAAAGAAAGAGCAAAGAGTGAAGCCTCAAAAACACAGGCTCCAGAGGGTGGGTAGGCAGAGACCATTGCCTTGATTTATCCATCGATACAGACTGTGCCTTGAATTGTGAGCCAAGATAAACCCTCTCTGCCAGGATTGCTTTTGTTGTTGTTATTATTTAACTACAGCAATGGGGAAAGAAACTAAGACATGCTGGTTGCCTTTCTCATCGCTGTGACCAATTCCTGAGAAGGAACAGTAAAGGGAACAGTCCATGGTGAAGAGGGTACGGGGGAGGTAGCTTATGCCTGCTCACATCCAGTTGGCAATAAGGAAGCAGAGATCAGCAGGAAAAGGACCCAGCTCCAGCCTCTAAAGCTCACTCCCCAGCGACCTACTTCCTCCAGCTGGGTCTCACGGAGATCCCACAGCCTTCCAAAACAGCACCAAATGATGGGACCAAGTGTTCAAACACACAAAACCACCTTTAAACCACAACAGTTTTAAATATTTAGTACACCTACCATGTTCTTAATTCTTTACTCTTTATTCTCCCATAGAGGGTATGACAAGCATGCAAGTTTCTACAGGTCTATACAGAAGTACATTTATATATTTCCTTCTGAAGTTCCTTTGTAATAACCTATGTGAAGTCCATTTCATATTAGTACATAAAGACTGCTTTATATGCAGGACTCTGTGTTGGGGTAGTATGATCATTTTTTATCTGGTGTGTGTGTGGGGGGGTGTATGTGTATCCATGTTGTGTACATGTGTGTGTGCAAAGGCCAAAAAGATCAACATGGATGTCTTCCTCTATTACTCATCTTATTGTTTGAGTCAGGGTCTCTCACTGAACCTGGAACTCACTGAAATTTTGGCTTCGCTGGCAGGCGAGGCAAACTCCTGGGTTCCCCCAGTCTCTGTCTCCCAGCACTGGGTTAGAGGTAAGCGATGTCACACTCTATTTGGCTCTTCATGCTTGTGTGACAAGCACTTTGCCAACTGAACAGTCCCAATAGCACCCCAGGAAAATAATGTTACAAGCAGTGCTGTAATGGACATCTTCCTGTCTGTGTGCTGTGTGTGTGTGCACAGGGACAGGCAGTTCATGTGCGTGTGTGTGTGTGTGTGTGTGTGTGTGTGTGTGTGTGTGTGTGTGTACACACCAGCGCAGGGACAGGCAGTTCCTGTGTGTGTGTGTGTGTGTGTGTGTGTGTGTGTACACACCAGTGCAGGGACAGGCAGTTCCGCCCTGTGTGTTCACAGCTCAGTCCTCTTCTCTCCTGTGTAGCGACAGTCTTAGAGCCCGTCGCCCATCTCCTATAAGCTGTTATTACTTTACTAAACTGCATATATATGACACATATACACATTTTTAAAAAAAATGAATCACAACAACCTTACAATGCATGTCTTTAGTAGGTAGTTCCATGTCTGTGGACCCTGAGCCCAGAAATGGGCTGGGGACACTTCACACCTACTCTGTGCTGGTGGATTGAAGGAGATGTCCCCATAGTCTCAGACATTTGGCAACTTGGTCCCTAACTGATGCCGCTGTTTGGGAGATTTGGGAGTGTGGCCTCATTGGAGGAAGTGTGTAGCTGGAGGCAGGCTTTCCAGGTTGTTGTTCCCACTGTGTGCTTGCAGTCCAAGATGTGTCTGCCGCCTGCTGCACCTGCTCCACTCTGGGAACTCACCCTCTGGAACTGTGAGCCCAATAAACTCCTTCTTCTATAAACGGCCTTGGTCATGGTGCTTTGTCACAGAGAGAAGAGTAACGAATACTCAGACTTAGGAAAGGACCCTGGCATCCATAGGCTTATGGAAATTATCCTTAATCCCAGCAATTGGGAGGCAAAGGCAAGCAGATCTCTCTGAATCCAAAGCCAGCTTGGCCTACTTAACGAGTTCCAGACCAGCCAGGGCTACACAGTGAGACACTATCTCAAATATAATCAACAGCAACAAGAGCTACCCATTGGCCTAGTTAAGGGCCCAATTCCATCCTCACTGGTAAACGCATGATTATGTAACTAATGTACTGTTAATATGCATTCTAAATGGCTGCAACTATCGATAAGGCAGCCATGAAGTAATCAACATGAAACAACCAACTTCCCAAATGGAAATCAAGTCTTGCCAGTTCTGCCTGATGAGGCCTCATTCTAGCCATACTTTGGTAGATATTTATGAGTTAAAATTAGATGAACTGGAGAAAAAAACATCCACCCTGACTCTGAACTTGAAATCTCTCATTATCTGCCTCCTGCTGGCCTCAGGAAGTCTCTAGGCAGGTCCCCAGAAGTGGCTCCTGTGAGCTCAGCCCTGACTTACTTCACACCTTCAGTCACACTGACGTTTTGGAGAAAGTCACTGTTCTTCTCAGTCAGTTGTTCCTTGGCCACTGTCCTCATCTGCAGGGACATCTCATTACTGAGGGCTGCGGGTGTGACAGCCATTACTTCAGCGCTACAAGGACAATGACGGGAGTGCTGTCAACAAGAGCAGCAGTGTCCTCTCACATGTGGCTAATTCTGTTTCCCACCCTGCCACGCTGGCTGTCCATTCTATGAGACCCCAAAGCAAGCTCCTGAGAGTCCCTGTTCAAGTGTGCAGAGGAAGGACTGTTCCCAAGGATGCCACTCATGCCAAAGTCTGCAGATCACCCTAGAATAGGGGCATCACAGAGACACACATAACCACCATTATTGGGGCAGAACTCTATGCTTATAAGTTATTTCTGATTATGTAATATACACATTGCAAAAACTAGAAAAGAGAATATAAAATCACTAGTATTTCAGGTCCAAATAACCAGAGACTTGACCACTAAGGCAATTTCAGCCTATCATTTTCTGTCGCTAGACCTGGTATTTGTTTGGTGTTTCCCAACGCTGACAACTGTGTCGTTTCCAGTTCCTCACTAGCATGATGTAGTAATGAGCATCCTCATCAAGCATGGCCAGTGCACCCCTAGCTACTCAGGCCACTTTCCTAGAACTGGGATCATTAGATCAAAGTTAGTATCATACAGAGTCTTCAGGATTTAGAGAAATATTTCTAAATTGAACTTTAAAACAGAAAATGTTTGTATGGAAGGCTGTGAGCAGAACCCGAATCCTTCATGCTGTGGGATGTTCTGTATACTCTGAATGTGTTACTCTGATTGGTTAATAAATAAAGTGCAGATTGGCCAGTAGCCAGGCAGGAAGTATAGGTGGGACAAAGAGAGAGAAGAAGTCTGGGAAGTGGAAAGCTGAGTCAGGAGATGCTGCCAGCCGCCGCCATGAGGAGCAGGATGTAAAGTACTGGTAAGCCACGAGCCACATGGCAAGGTATAGATTTATAGAAATGGGTCAATTTAAGATATAAAAACTAGATAGCAAGAAGCCTGAGCCACATGGCCATACAGTTTATAAATAATATAAGCATCTGTGTGTTTACTTGGGTCTGAGGGCCACGGGAGCCGGGCAGGAACAGGATAACTTCTGCTACACCTTCATAAGAACAGCAGGTGCTAACAGCCCAGCCATTTCTCCAGTTCCTACTCCCAGACGGAACTTCTTTTTTTAAAAAATTTATTTATTTATTATGTATAGTGTTCTGTCTGCATGTATGCCTGCACACCAGAAGAGGGCACCAGATCTCATTACAGATGGTTGTGAGCCACCATGTGGTTGCTGGGAATTAAACTCAGGACCTCTGGAAGAGCAGTCAGTGTTCTTATCCTCTGAGCCATCTCTCCAGCCCCCAGACTGAACTTCTAAAGGCTGGACCAACATATACCACTGGCAGCTGTGTGTGAGCCCAGCCCTTCACTCCAGCCAGGTGAGCTCACTGGAGATCAGAGAATCATGGGAGGGGGAGGGTTCAAGTACTTTAGCAGTGACAATAACAAAGGGGAAAAGAAATGCAAAAAAGGTGCAGGTGGTTCATACCTAGAGTCCCAAACACTTGGGAGACTATGACAGGGGGATTACCATCAGTTAGAGGCCAGCTCAGGCTACATAGTGAGTTCCAGGCCAGCCAGGGCTACAACATGAGATCTTGTCTCAAAATAAATAACCAATGATCCACAAAACAAACAGGTAGAGAAGGGTGAGACAGAAACACATGTGAAAAGCTACAAGGAGGTGATGTGGAGACAGTTCTGTTGGTACAGAGACAGGGAGATCTCTGGGTCTTGCTGGCCACACAACCTAGCCTACTGAATCCAGAGCTCCAGATCAGTGAGAAATTCTGTCTCAAAAAAAAAAATGTGGGGACCATTGTCTTAGTTAGGGTTTCAATTGCTGTGAAAAGACACCATGACCACAGCAACTCTTATAAAGGAAAACGTTTAATTGGGGTGGCTTACATTTTCAGAGGTTTAGTCCATTATCATCATGGTGTAGCATGGTGGTGTGCAGGCAGACATGGTGCTGGAGAAGTAGCTGAGTGTCCTACATCTTGGCTTGCAAGCAACAGGAAGTGGTCTGTCTTACTGGACATGGCTTGGGCATATATGAGATCTCAAAGCCCATCTCCACAGTGGCACACTTCCTCCAACAAAACTAGACCTACTCCTACAAGGCCACACCTCCTAATAGTGCCACTCCCTTTGTGGGCCATTTTCTTTCAAACCGCCACAGCCATCAAGAGGGCTCCACAGATAAAGGGACTTGCCGCCCAGCCCGATGACCTGAGTCAATCCCCAGAACCCACATGGTTGAAGGAGAGAACTGATTCCTACAAGTGATCCTTTGCCTTCCACATGCACACCAGAGAAAATGTACATATGCATAAATATTAATTGATTGATTTTTAAAGAACTAAAAACAAAGTGGGTAACAAACACACATCTGCACACCCACATTGCACACACAGAGAAAAGGGGAGGTTTCTTTAACTTCACATAACACAATAGTAGTGATAGTAATACTGATTACACACCTGAAGTGCTTTCGGTTAGTTAGGCATGTTCATTACATTATTTTATTCAATCTTTACAACCATCCTGTGGGCAGTCAGCAAGGCAGGTCTTAACTATCTCTACTTTTTAAATCAGGAAACTGAGAATCAGCAATGACCCATGATTTGCCCAAAGTTTCATTGCTAAGATGTAGTAGAAGCAAGATTTAAACTTTCAATTTCACCACATCAGAAATGTCTGTGAACATAAGCCTGATATCCGTTCTGCTTTCATAGGTTTGACATCAGCCTGCTGACCCCCGAGGCAGTCCATCTTCTGAAGCTAACTTCTAAGTCTCCATACGGTGGGAAGAAACTCAGCACCCTAAGCATGGTCCACAACAGCAGCTCATGAGCTCTGTGCGCGCTGAACACACAAAACCTCCGCCCTCCCCAGCCTCACTGGATCAGGCTCTTCATTTCAGCAAGACCCTGGTGGTTCCCAGACACAGGAAAGTTTGGAAGCACTCATTCTTATTGAAAGCACTCCCTCTTCTCCCTGGACCCATTCTTTGTGTTTACCGTTGACTTCCAGGGCTGATTGGAATTAATCAATGAGTGTGAACCCTTCTTCCTTTCTCCACATCCCACAAAAATTTTAGAATTATGACTTTGGAAAAAAAATGGGTCTTAGTCAAAAGGAACTGATCAACAACTTTAGAAGACAGTTGACTCGTGGGGAATTGCTTCACTGGCAATTCCACCCCCCAACCCAAATTACCCTCTTCAGAGCCCGTTTGCTGGATAATTTGGCATCTCAGAAATTCACCAAGCATGACTTGAATAATGAGGGATCTGATGAAACAGCCCAGCTATGAAACAGTGCACGGAGTGGCCATATTCTTGTCCTTCCCAATCTTGCCATCATGTGTACCTCAGAGTCCTGGGAGGCAGCACTTTGTTTCCCGGGGCTGTTTGGTAGAGTCTGAGTTCCCCAGCACCCAAGGCAGAGGCCTTGCAGTGTGGTCCACACCTGGGCGGGAAAGCTTGCAGTTGGGCCTGCTCCCTCCGACATTCTACTTGGAACCCAGCATGAAAAACTCCTAACTCCCTCTCCTGAGAGCAAAGACAGCAGTGTCCAGCCTGTCTCTAACCCGCGCCGTCAGCTTGCCTCAGCCTCCCGGTTTCTCTTCTAGGGCTAGAGCCGTCTCCCATCCTGCCATCTCCTCATCCATCAACTGGCCTCCGACACACAGTGACCTGGGATGTTCTCTGACCTCAGCTTCTTCCACCACACCCTTCAACTCTAGTCTCATCCCCCACTGTCCTTTTCCTGTGGGGCCTCTGACTTCCTCACAGGAGCTCAAACCTTCCGCCTGGACAACCAAGCTACAGCTCAGCAGAATGGTGGACTACGCAAGCCATGGCTGCAAGCCCACACTTCCTGTTGCTACACACTTGGAAAACACACTTCCCTTTCCCAGGACTTCAGTGCCAAGTTTACACTTCCCTGTCACTCCCAGCCATCATTTACGGGAAGCCGAGCACTGACCCCATGCCTTTACACCTCCCAACGCCTAAGCCTTTTCTCCTCACCCACCCGAATGTCTAGCGGATGGAGATGAGGTGGAATGGTTTATATGCCTTACCTTTGGGTTCACATCCATGCTTGAAGCCTGGTTTTGCCACACGTCTGCTGTTTTTTTGGGGGCCAGAGTTAACTGTCTGGAAGCAGGGTTTGGTAATGGCTGCCTAACTGACACATGAAGAGGGGCAAAGTGATGGTTGGGAAGGCACTGGGAGCCGGGCAGTTGCTGGAACGGCTGTTGGCCATTCAGATCTTTATTAGACCATCGGGTGTTTTAGACAGGCACAATAGCACCGCTTCACAGAGTTAAACAAATGCAACATAAACAAAATAACACACTTTAAAATAGTATTTTACAACACTCCAGTCTTTAGGTTCCTACTCATTTCACAACTATGCCCTTGTGGTCCCAGGAAAAGAAATTCAATCATCACCATAATAGTGAATACTTTTTAAATGTTCACAATATGCCAGATATTCTTGTATGCATTTTACATATTTAAGCTAATTTTTGAAACAGTTAAACAGGGGAAGATCTGTGATTCATATCCAAACCCAGATAGTCTGGCCTCAAGGACCATGCCCTTAAGCACCACTGTACTGTGGCCACTCTCCATACTGAGATCTCATGATGATGGTGGTGGTGGTGATGGTGACTTAGACTTTTTGGAAACAGGTTCTCACACAGCCCAGGCTGGCCTCAAATTCAATATTTAGCCAAGGCTGGCTCTGAATCCCTGAGCCTCCTGCCTCTGTCTCTCAAGGCTATTATTACAGATATGCAGCACCACAACCAGCAAATATAATTTCCTTATTTTTGTTCTGTTTTTCTGAGTAAAAGTCCTGCTTTATAGCTCAGAATGACCTTGAACTCACAGCAATCCTCCTGCCTCAACCTCTTAAGCATTGAATTGCAGGCATGAGCCACTGCACTCAGTTTCTCACTGTTACTCAGCTTTTGAAAGCTTTACAAACCTTTTTGGCATCTCTTGTTGACTGCCAAGCATGTGACCCCCAGCAGCTGGTTTCTGTCCTGCTGGGCCTGGCTCCAAGACGCTGCTGGCTCCCTCTGTGATCCACTGGTAGGCTATGACACTGATCAAGGCCAGCTGATGACTCTACTACCAAACAACCCCTTTGAGGCTTTCCTCCATTCAAAACACGAGTGTTTCCCTCTTCCTTTCCCACGTCCTGTCCTTTCCACCTCAGAGGAGGAACAGTCCACACTCTCACACAAGGACACCTTTAGACAGACCCTGGATTTGGGGGACTCTGGTGCTTTAATAATTATATCTCAACATTAGAAATTCTGCTCTGGCATCCTACTGAATGGATGTGGGTGGACTGTGGACCACCACGGCTCTGAGAAGTGCCAGAGGGGCCCTGAGAAGCGAGAGCTTTACCACCGGAAAGAATGGGTTCTCCCTCCACATCTGGGGAGCCCCTGCTTTCATCCCTTTAGTAAACAAGGTCACTGTTGTAAGAAAACTGTGTTCAGAGAAAGGTATAATGGAGAACGGGGAGACTGTCCCATCCTGAAAGTTAGGAGAGAGCCAGGATGTGGAAGTTTCCTTACACATTCAACTCTGAGAAGAGCCACTCCAGGGTCAGAGCTACAGAAATTTCTAGCACACAGGAGAAAAATCAGGGTAAATAGTGCCTACAGCATCACATATTTAGGAATGAAACCTCAGCTGAAGTTCCCCCATGACTTTCATTGCTATTTAAGTTAAAGTGATAACTGACTTACAAATGAGGGAGGATATTGTGGGCACTGGAGGCAGTCTGCTGGTGGATTACCTATCTGTGGTTCTGGTGGCAGGCGTGATCTCTTGTCCGTCAGGCAGTCTCCCTAAGTTTACCTGTCTGTATTTCTGACTGGCGTGGCCTGCTCCTGGACAGCAGAAGTCCACCAGAGTTAGGGCCAGGGGCAGAGCAGTAGGAGGGAAGGTGGTAGGACGTGGGGAGGGGCAGTGGGCTGGGTCTTTGGGACCTGATCTGGGGGTGGAGCAGTTCACCTGTCAGGCAGGCCACACACCTGTCCTTCTGACTGGTGTGGCCTGCCATGACTCAACTTTTAAAAGTTCATACTATTACAATGTTGTCCCTGAAATACTGTAGTCTAGCTGTTTCATCAAGGCTGGACACAACTATTGTCCTCTTGTATCAAAGCAGCTGTAAGCAAACGGGACCTTCAGGAGATGGGGCCTTTAAACTTTCCTTTGCAGAGGGAGAGGAGGATCACAGGCCCTTGTGAGATTCTCCCTGAGGTTATATAAAAGACGGGCAGCTGGTTTTGGTTTGGCTCTTTGTAAAGGTACAGCTTTAGGTGAGCTGCATGTGTGGGGTACAAGACTTCTTGGTGGTACAGCTGCCTGAGAATTGCCCATGCTCCTAAAGTAGCATGCATGCGTTCACTGCTTCACCAAGACATACTTGGATGGAATCCTCTTGGTCTGCTGGTGCCCTCTTTATCTGGCATGAGTAGACATGGGTATCTAGATTTCCCTGGGAAAAGTCACACAGCAAATACCATGTGGTCTCCTGTCTCTTTCTTTCTCATTTGCCTCATACTGTGAAGGCTCCTGTTTCTAAGACCCAGACCTGTTCACACATCTACTGTCTGGATCCACAGATAGATGGATAGATAGTATGATGGCTATTTCTCTTCATTGCCACTTGATGAGGCTTAGAATCACCATGAAAACACATGTCTAGGTGTGTCTCTGAGGGTACTTCCAGAAAGGCTTAGCTGAAGAAAGCCCATCCTGTGTGTTGGTGGCACTGTCCTATGGGGTAAGGACCGAATAAAAAGAAGCAAGCTGAGTACCATTCATCTCTTACTGATTCCTAAATAAAGATGCAATGTGACCAGCGGCCTCACAATCCTGCCACGACTTCATCATAAGTGCTGGCCCCAGTAAGTTGTCTCTTCTCAGGCATTTGATCACAGCAATAATCAGCAAATTCAATAAGTAAGTGTAGGCAGATGGCAGACAGACAGTAGACAGACACACAGATATATGACAGATGGATAAGAAATGTCTTTTTAAATTTATTTTTATTTTATGTGCATTGGTGTTTTGCCTGCATGTATGTCTGTGTGAGGGTGTCAGATCTTGCCAGAGTCCAGCTCCGGATGAGGGCAGGGTCTGAAGGTGGGTGGATGCAAGAGTGGCAATGGGAGGGATCAGACACGGGACACTTCTTAGTTTCCAGAGAGATGAACAGAGAGGAAACGCTTCTCGGTATGACCTGTCCCACTCTGACGGGAGTCATCCTCGGTAGGACAGGTCCCAGCAGAGGATGTAAGGAGTCAGTGGGGGAAGGATGAGCCAGGCCGTGGTGGTCGGGAGAATCTTGCAGCCTGACTGACTAGCAGCCAGAGTGCTTCTTTATTTATACTAATTTAGTAAGCAGGGATAGATTCGTGATGTTCCAAAACATAGGTCATATCATTTTTGTTTTTGGACATGTGTTTCACTTCCTCTTGTTCATCTTTTAGTCATCATTAATAAACTATGACAGAACAGAGTTATCTTTTCCAATCATTTCCCCTCAAGTTTTGACATTGTTGATAAACAGAGTTATCATTTTTACTCATTACACCATAACTCAATTTTTAAGAATCTAGAGGCATATGATAACCTGTGGCTTCTTTATGTGTCACGACCTCCAAGGCATAAGGAAGACCTTCAAGTAGATAAGGATATCTCCCTAAGAGTAGGAGGGATAGTATGTTCAGGACTTTCCTGGGGAAGCTTACAGTAATATCCCTGAGAGAAGGCATAAATGAGTCATAAGAAATTTTCCATCAATCCAATATCCCCAAATTGTACAAATATTAAAAGTGCCCCAAGTATGTAACAGGTGGAGATGAAAACCAAAGGTGGTATGGCAGCCATCATGTGGCTCAGCTCTGCTGGATCTTTGTCAAGCAGCTGTGCTGGCCTTATGACTTCTGCCATTCCATTCAGATATGGCTGTGGCAGTATCCCCTGGAACTGGAGTTACAGACAGTTATGAGCTGCCATGTGGGTGCTGGGAATTGAACCTGAGTCCTCTGGAAGAGCAGCCAGTACTCTTAACCACTGAGCCATCTCTCCAGCCCCAAGAAATGTCTTATCTAGGCATGGTGGCTCATGTCTAGAATCCCAGCACTTCGGAGTCTGAACTATACAGCTTGGTTCTTTCTCAAAACAGAACACAACATAAATTTCTCAGCACATCTCCATCCTCAGGGAACAGACTGGGAGACAGAATTACGACATGGGGAGGTCTGCTGGGAAGTGCCACCTGCCAAAGGAGAAGAGCCTGGCTAAGGTACCAGGAGCCACTGGACCGTGATGCTGATAGACAGAACAAAGACTCCTGGGTGGAGGAATCTCATGTTGGGCAGAACCACCCAGGACCAGGTGTCCCTGACTTGCTCAGAGGCCACTGCTGCCCCACAGTCCTCCAAGAAGGGTGCCCTCGTGTGTGCCTGAGGCTGAGACATGTTTCAGGGCTCTTCTTATTCTCTTCATGAGGGCCCTGAACTCTCACTTGATATTTCTCCATCCAGCCCTGCCTGTCTCCAGAAGCTTCCAAACGTTTTCCTGCAGGAACCCCCGACCCTGTGTCTTCTTTTGGGGCAACTCCAGCCTTGGTTCTGACAACTGGAACAAAATAACCTACAGTAGATTTGTTTAAGAGGAACTGGCCACACGCACTTACCCTGGCTGAATGTGGGAGCACGGGCCTGACCTCCCAGCACTCAGGGAGCAGGGAGACTAAAAGTGAGTCCAGCCTGGGCTATACAGTGAGCTTGAGGTCACCCTGGATGACATGGCAAAACCATGCCTTAAAAAGAAAAAAAAAAAAAAACAGCCGTACCCCTGGCCAGCCAGATGGCTCAGCCAGTTAATGCACTTGCTGCCAAGCTTGATAACTTAAATCCAGTTTCCTGTATCCACATGATGGAAGAAGAGAACCATGCCCACAAATTGTCCTCTGACCTCCACACGCATGCTGTGACATGTATGCTCACACACACTCACCCATACAAAGTAAATACATGTAAATTAAAACTTCAAAACAAAAAGATGTGGGAGTGCCGGAGAGGTGGATCAGCAATTAAGAGTGCTTATCGCTCCTCCAAAGGACCCAAGTTCTGTCTCCAGCATCTGTATTGGGCAGCTCACAGGCATCCTGCTCAAGGAGCTCTGGTGCTCCCTCACGGCCTCCAAGGACACTGGCACATATGATGTAGACACACACACACACACACATAAAAATAAAACCTTTTTAACCCACTCACATAACACTCAAAAGTTAATAGTAAAATGATTATTATAATCTTGATAAAAGCATAAATTATGTTATCTGTTTTACTAAAGGCCTCGCACAGGCACTGTGCCTTTTGAGCCAGCCAATGCGCCTCTCAGGAGGTTGGCAATCTTCATGATGAGCTTAACAAGTGCTGTAATGGGGGGAAAAAGATGCTGAAAATAAACTAAAATGAACATTAAATGAGAAGAGGCCAGCTTTTTATGGTTTCCTACGACAGTTCCCATCCTTGCTCGGCTGTGTCTCCCCTGGGGAGGGAGGCAGAGGGAGCCCAGAGGCATGGCAGACACACAGGGCTTCTGCGGAAGGGAGGATGTGCAGCCAGCCTGCACCATTTCCTCTCACTCTTTCTGCTCCACAGACAGTTCATTTCCATGAAGCCTCAGGCAGTTTTTAAATTCTGTGGGGGGGGGGGGGGGAGAAACTACTGGAGTCAGGTTTCTGTTCTTTGATGTTTAAATATTTGTGACTTTTTTAGGGGATATGTGTGAGCGAGTTCCATTCTCTAGCTGGGTTTAATCTAATGTGAAGATTTTTCAGAGCTTGCACACAGCCACAGAAGTCCAGAGGAAAAACAGCTTTTATCTGGGCAGAGTCTGCGTAGAACTCGATTTTCAGAATGATAAGCCTATGAAGAGTGGATTATAGTAGAATATTATTTTAAGGTGTGTTATTTTGTTTATGTAGCATTTGTTTAACTCTGTAAAGCTGTGTTACTGTGCCTGTCTAAAACACCTGATGATCTAATAAAGAACTGAATGCCAATGCCAAGGTAGGAGAAAGGATAGGCAGGGCTGGCAGGCAGGGCTGGCAGGCAGAGCGAATAAATAGAAGGAGAAATCTGGGAAAAGGTAGCTAAGATCTAGGAGCCAGAGAAAGAGGGGGACTCCGGGGGTCAGGCACCTAGCTACACAACAAACCACAGAGTAAGAGTAAGATTTACAGAAGTAAGAGAAAAGGAAAAGCCCAGAGGTAAAAGGTAGACAGGATAAGTTAAGGAAAGCAGTCTAGAAACTAAGCCAAACTAAGGCTGGGCATTCATAATTAAGAATAAGCCTCCGTGTGTGATTTATTTGGAAGCTGGGTGGCGGGCCCCCCCAAAAGACCCAAACAACAACCTACAATAATGAATAACCATGCTACAGAATCCTGGCCACGTAGAAAAACATCATGGGACATACCTCCCATGCAGTCAGTCCCTAGAAACCGTGCTCTGAGGCCAGGGATGGTCTATAACATGCTAGAAGTTCAGCTCCAGAATCTCACCTGCTCTAGTACACGGGCCAGACTCGAGGTGCCTCTCTGGGACATTGCAGTATCACCTTGAAATGCCCAGGGAGAGTGGACTCTGAGGCCACTGACATCAAACTCCAGGACCCAGTTTACAACCACAGACCAAGGAAGAAAATTTCAAATTCTCAAACTAGCCAGTTCCTTCTACAACGGGATATGAGGAATAAGTTTATTCCTGAGGGCCTCCCTGCCCTTCTGTTAAACCGAAGCGTTCCTTATAAACACACTGGCGAGGACTTCTCTTGGCTCACAAATACTCGCCGTGGAGAGGACTAGCTAACAGTGGGGAGGGAGAGGCTCCCATTAAGAACACACCAGCTCAGGAAGACAGGCCCAGGAAGGTTCTAGAAGAGAAGGCCAAGAATGAGAGCATTTGGCAGAGCATGGCTCGGTGGAAGGACAAGGGTGGCTCTCTGTTCCTCATCAATCCCCATTGTTCAGATTCTATATCTACAAACTGACTCTCAAAAGAAAGACCCTGGGTGCTTTAAGAAGCAGATACTGGACCCCTGGCTGCATGGAGCCCGGTGACATGCTCTGTTTTCTTCCTTCAGCTTTCCTGCTGCGAACATGTTTCTCTTCCAGGTCTGGTCAGTGCTATGCATTCCTTGTTGTTTTCTGTAGCTTTGTGTCCAGAAGCTCAGCACTGGGCTGCTGGCTTACGTCCCTCGGGGTGAAAAGGCAGAGAAAAACTTCACTCAGCATTGCTGGCAGCTGAGTTCAAGGCCAATGAATCAACAATGTGTTAAGCTGGGTGTGGTGTTGCTGGCCTGTGATCCCAGCATTTGGGAGATAGAAACAGGATGGTCAGAAATTCAAAGTCGTTCTGGGCTATGTAATGAGTTCAAGGCCAGCCCTGGATACATATATACTAATTATGTTTTTACATAGGAGTACACATAAACAAAGGTTATGGATTGATTGGTGGATAACAATGTGAGCAGAGACACACAGGGCCCTGACCCTGCAGCTCCCCAGGGACCAACCTTTTTGGAGGTGGAAAGAACAGACAGTGAAAACTGACTGCTATCTGAATGTCTGGGAGGAGAATCCACAGGGGTAATGAAGCAAAAGGCAGACGTGTTTGTGCCTCTGTTATCCTTAGGAGAAAAGATGACTGAGGACTGGCTTGGCAATTTGGAGTTTACCAAAATCAAGAACCCCTTCAGATAGAGCAATGTCTCAGGAAAATCCTGAAACTCCTCATCCACTTCTCCTAGGAAATGTCTCCATGGGGATAATGCCATTTAAGAACACACTTTTGTGGCATTGAACACACAAAGCCAGGAAAGCTGTTCCACCTTCAAAGACTCACAATGCCTTAACTTTCTCCCATTTCCTCACTTTTATATGACACGTTCATGTGCTTGAAATTCAGCTTCTCTATAGCCATGCATCTCTCACAGATATTTGTATTGCATTTATCAATATGGAGGGAAACATTCTCATACAACATTATAATGGGTTTTCTGTCCCCTGATAAAAGGTTTCTCCACCGACACAGTAAGCCAGATCAAGCCAAACTGAAAAAGTATAACAACAGGTTCATTTGAGCAAAGCAACTCCTGGGTGGGTCCTCCAGTCCCAGAGATAGAGGCTAGAGAAGCCACATGCTCGAACTCAAGTAGGGAGATTATACAACTTGTAGGTGAGGGGTGATGATGTGTCTGCCACAAGCTGGGTTTGTGCCCAAGAATGGTCAAAGTTGAATGCTTTAGACTGGGACTTGGACTGCTGGCAGCTTCAGGAGAGGAGCTGCCGTAGCATCCAAGAATGCCGAACTGGGCATCTTGGTGCCTTCCCTTTGTTTGGAGCTTCTGAGTGGGCAGGGTGGGGAAAGACAGGAATGGAGCTTTCCTGATCCTGCAGGAGCTGCAGGAGCGAGCTGGAGGTTCCAACTGAACACCTTACACATGTGGAAGACAGCCGCTGGGGGTGTGTCCCCCTTCCACCATGTGGGTCCCAGGGAATCAAACTCAGGTTGTCTGGCTTATCCACTCAGTCATCTCAGCAGCCTGGTGAGACTGTCTCTAGCAGCACCCAGCTAACTAGGGGGGTCCCTGCCTGTGACTGGGCTGTGCCTTGCAGAGCTTTCTCTGAGAACTTTGGCTCATGGTAATTTACTGCTTCTGAACAGTGATTCCCAAGAAGACTTGGGATGACGGATGGATATTTGTTCACACAGCATCATTGTCTCTGTCAGTTTATAAAGTCCCAGGGGACAAGATCACAAGTGGGGTGCCCATCACACATCAGAAGGCCAGGTCACGTGCTGCCCCTCAGCCAGCCCAGGCTTAAGAAGCGTGGGTTATTGAGAAAATGTAGTGCTTGCCTCAGACCAAAGGGCAGTGTAGGAATTCTGGAAGCAGAGCAGGACACCAGTAATGGACTCAGCGCAGGACAAACAGGCTGACTTCCAGGGCAATGACCTCCACGGACCTGTGAGACCCGGGTTAACCCCATGTTCCTCCCCCTGGCTCCTAGAGGTAACAGCAGCACATTCAGTAAAATCAGCTGAGAGGAAGCTGTCCTGGAGGAAGTCAGGACTGTGACCTAAAACTGGCCAACGAACTGAAAGACAAGTGAGAGGGGAAGGCTGGCGAGGGCCCTGCCCTGAGCTCTGAAATCTTGCAGGCAAGGTGTGGCTAGAGAGGTTTTGGTTTTAATGGGGTCTCGTTGAATATCCCAGACTGGCCTTTAATTTGAGATCTCCTGCCTTGGCCTCCCAAGGCATGCATCACCATGCCCGGCTTTGGCTAGAAATTTTAGACACAGGTAGCCAGTCACTGAAGCCCAAGAATTTGGTTCATCATAGAGAACCTCCTTCTCTTGGTTCTCCAGGGGGACATGTTGGCTTCATAAGCTCTCATGGTTCCGTTATGGGAGCAGCAAGGATCCAGGCCAGAGAACCAGAGTGACAATGAATAAAGTCAGGAGTGACAGGTTTTGTGTTACCAGTGAATTACTCGATTGACTTATATTATGGTTTATTTATTTAACACAGGGTCTTATGTACCTCAAGCTGGCCTCAAACTCACTATGTAGTCAAGGGTGACTTTGAACTCCTGACCTTCCTGCTTCCACTTCCAGAATGCTGGGAATATAGGAGAGCTTCACCATGCACAGAACTTGCATTTTATTCATTAATTAAGACAGGGTCTCACTATGTAGGCCAGGTGGCCTGACACTCATAGCAATCCTCCTGCCTCAGCCTCCTAAGTGCTGGGCTCACAGGTGTGCACCACCATGCCTGACTGCTCAGTGGCTTTACTATCAGATATTTTAACTCCCTCCATTCTTTAAGTAACTCCTCAGACACAAGATGTAACTCCATCCAAGACAAAAGCACTTTTAAGGTAAGTTTTCTCTGTGCAGGAAAAATTCCCACAAGGAAGCAGAGAGAGAGGTGAGGACGGAAAAGGCCTTTGCACATTCTGTGTCACTGTGTTGACTAGAACCTTCCGCCAGCATCCGCTGTCTTTTTTGAGACAGGGTTTCTCTGTAGCTTTGAGCCTGTTCTGGAACTCTCTATGTAGACCTGGCTGGCCTTGAACTCACAGAGATCTGCCTGCCTCTACCTCCCAAGTGCTGGTATTAAAGACATGTGCCACCACCGCACGGCCATCATCCACTGTAGCTAGAGTTTTCCTGCCTGGCCCACAGTCAGGACAAATCTCTCTCACCTGCCAGTCCCACAGCCACTCAGACCTGACCAAGTAAACACAGAGACTTATATTGGTTACAAACTGTATGGCCATGGCAGGCTTCTTGCTAACTGTTCTTACAGCTTAAATTAATCCATTTCCATTAATCTATACCTTGCCACACGGCTCATGGCTTACCGGCATCTCCACATGCTGTTTGTCATCGTGGAGGCTGGCAGTGTCTCTCTGACTCAGCCTTCCACTTCCCAGCTTTATTCTCCTCCTTGTCCTGTCTATACTTCCTGCCTAGCCACTGGTCAATCAGTGATTTATTTACTGACCAATCAGCAACACACTTGACATACAGACCATCCCACAGCAATCCACTGTCTTGAGTACAATTGATTCCATGACTTACCGCTGGCTGGGACGTTCCTTGTAATTGAGAGCTGGCTGGGACGTTCCTTGCTTTGCTTCTGGAAGCCCAGAGCACAGAATGCCTGCTTATCCAAATGTTTATTCAGAGACCCAAGCAAAGTGTCTGCTTTGACTGAAATTACAAGAAATATCTTTACGACCGTTAGGGCTCATCCAGCAGCAGCAACCTCCGCTTCTGAGGTGGAGTGGAGGGACACGGATTATAATAAAAGCCTGCAGATTAACATGATGCTTGAGGAGAACGTGACTTCAGATGGAGCAATGCAGCTGACTGCCCATACAGAGCTTGCAGGGCAGCTGCGACCTGGGACAATCTCAGGGCTTCAAGGCGAAGAAAGCCTTCCTGGATGCAAACGTTAGCCGCATCTGGCTATGCTAGGCAGATGCTTCTGTCCAAAGCTCACCTGTCGGCCTGGGGCTGTAGCTCTGTCCGTGCGGTGTTTGCCTAGCAAGCATGAAGCCCTGGGCTCCAACTCCATCACCTCATAACCTGGGCGTGGCGGTGAGCGCCTGGGAGGTGGAGGAAAGAAGAGAGATCAGAAGTCTACGGTCATCCTTGGCTCCGTAGCCAGTTCAAGGCCATCCCAGGCTACATAAATGAAAACAGATAAATGAATAAATAGTTCATTTGTTTGCCAATCCACATCATACAAAGGCTGGGGAGAAGATTCAATTCCCAGCACCCATGCGGCAGCTCACACCTGTCTGTAACTCCAGTTCCAGAGGGTTCAACACCCTTACACAGACATATATATACTCAGATAAAACACCAATGCTCATAAAATAAAAATAAATAAATTTAAAAATTATTTTAAAAAATATTAATTCCAGAGGCCCAGGGCCTAACAACTGGCAAACACGCCCTTAAAAGAGCACGTCTGGAGCTCAAGCAGTCTTATTATTCTGACACAAAGAAAAACATTAAGTTCCACTCTTCATTTTTCTTTGTTTTTACTTTCCTGCAACAAGAGGAAAGCAGGGTGGGGATGGCAATGGACTCAACACGGCCATAACTCACAAGCAGCATTGGCGGAAGTCCATAAAGTCTCCCCGCTTGGGAGGCCCGTGGGGGAGGACCCTCACAGTTACTGTATACCTGCTTGAGCATGTTCTCAGTTCCTACCATTGCCTCAGTAATCCTCACACAGTGAGTTTGAGCACCATGCAAGCCACATGTTGGGGTTCAAGAGACTCACTGTCCCTGTAGGACTCTCAAGTGGAGACACTCATGCAGACAGCAGAGTGTGGGGTGCACCCTGTTTAGCCTTAGTGAGTGTGTTGCTCCCTGCTCGGTGATGAGAGTTGGGTCAGGCGTGGCTGATGTTGGCTCTCTTGATGTGGGGTCAGGCGTGGCTGATGGTGGCTCTCTTGTTGTGGGGTCAGGCGTGGCTGATGGTGGCTCTCTTGTTGTGGGGTCAGGCGTGGCTGATGGTGGCTCTCTTGTTGTGGGGTCAGGCGTGGCTGATGGTGGCTCTCTTGTTGTGGGGTGTGGAGTGACTGATGTTGGCCCTCTTGTTGTGGGGTCAGGCGTGGCTGATGTTGGCCCTCTTGTTGTGGGGTCAGGCGTGGCTGATGTTGACCCTCTTGTTGTGGGGTCAGGCGTGGCTGATGGTGGCCCTCTTGTTGTGGGGTCAGGCGTGGCTGATGGTGGCCCTCTTGTTTGTGGGGTCAGGCGTGGCTGATGGTGGCTCTCTTGTTGTGGGGTCAGGCGTGGCTGATGGTGGCTCTCTTGTTGTGGGGTGTGGAGTGACTGATGTTGGCCCTCTTGTTGTGGGGTCTGGCCCTGGTTGCAGCAGCGGTGATGGGGGGCCTTAAGTTCTTTGTTCTGTGAGCGGTGTACAGGCTCAGGTGCTTCCCAGGGACAGGGTCGGGGGGAACATGGCACTCACTGTGGGGCTCCCAGGAGGCCATGCTGACACTGGTCAGGAGAGGTAATGCTGATAGGAACTTCAAAGAGGTTGGGGCGGTGACTACCTAGGAACAGGACCTCAGGGGACTTCGGCACCATGGCCGGGACTTTCTCACCCCAGCTCTTAGCTGTAGTGTCCTCAGGGAGAGAGATAGCATAGGAGCTGGGAAAATCTCACAGAATTGCCCCTGGTTATGACTTCTCAGGGGTAAGGTGACAGCTACAGCCTTGCTTCCCTCAGCTCCTGCAGGAGAAGTAACACAGTGTTCTGGTGACACAGTGTTCAGTGTCACAGTGTTCAGTGTCACAGTGTTCAGTGTCACAGTGTTCAGGTGACACAGTGTTCAGTGTCACAGTGTTCAGTGTCACAGTGTTCAGTGTCACAGTGTTCAGTGTCACAGTGTTCAGGTGACACAGTGTTCAGTGTCACAGTGTTCAGTGTTCCGTGTCACAGTGTTCAGTGTCACAGTGTTCAGTGTCACAGTGTTCAGGTGACACAGTGTTCAGTGTCACAGTGTTCAGTGTCACAGTGTTCAGTGTCACAGTGTTCAGGTGACACAGTGTTCAGTGACACAGTGTTCAGTGTCACAGTGTTCAGTGTCACAGTGTTCAGGTGACACAGTGTTCAGTGACACAGTGCTCAGTGACACGGTGTTCAGTGACACGGTGTTCAGTGACACGGTGTTCAGTGTCACAGTGTTCAGGTGTCACAGTGTTCAGTGTCACAGTGTTCAGTGTCACAGTGTTCAGGTGACACAGTGTTCAGTGTCACAGTGTTCAGTGTCACAGTGTTCAGTGACACAGTGTTCAGTGTCACAGTGTTCAGGTGACACAGTGTTCAGTGTCACAGTGTTCAGTGACACAGTGTTCAGTGTCACAGTGTTCAGGTGACACAGTGTTCAGTGTCACAGTGTTCAGAGTCACAGTGTTCAGTGTTACAGTGTCACAGTGTTCAGTATCACAGTGTTCAGTGTCACAGTGTTCAGTGTCACAGTGTCACAGTGTTCAGTGTCACAGTGTTCAGGTGACACAGTGTTCAGTGTCACAGTGTTCAGTGTCACAGTGTTCAGTGTCACAGTGTTCAGGTGAAGTGTCACAGTGTTCAGTGACACAGTGTTCAGTGTCACAGTGTTCAGTGTCACAGTGTTCAGTGTCACAGTGTTCAGGTGAAGTGTCACAGTGTTCAGTGACACAGTGTTCAGTGTCACAGTGTTCAGTGTCACAGTGTTCAGTGTTCAGGTGAAGTGTCACAGTGTTCAGTGTCACAGTGTTCAGTGTCACAGTGTTCAGTGTCACAGTGTTCAGTGTCACAGTGTTCAGGTGAAGTGTCACAGTGTTCAGTGTCACAGTGTTCAGTGTCACAGTGTTCAGTGTCACAGTGTTCAGGTGACACAGTGTTCAGTGTCACAGTGTTCAGGTGTCACAGTGTTCAGGTGACACAGTGTTCAGTGTCACAGTGTTCAGTGTCACAGTGTTCCGTGTCACAGTGTTCCGTGTCACAGTGTTCCGTGTCACAGTGCTCAGTGTCACAGTGTTCAGTGACACAGTGTTCAGGTGACACAGTGTTCAGTGTCACAGTGTTCAGTGTCAGAGTGTTCAGGTGAAGTGTCACAGTGGTGACAGCTGACTGTGTTTGTCAGTGGACTGATTGGTTTTTCTGAGACAGTGTCTTGCTATGTGGCCCTGGGAGGCTCAGAACTCACTGTGTTGAACAGGTGACAATCCATCATAGTGAGGAAGTAGAGCAGCAACTTCACACGTCACATCACATCCACAGTCAAGAGCAGAGAGAGAGGAATGTGTGCATGGTTGCTCGTGCTCAGGATGGATTCCTCTACTCATACAGTTCACAACTCCCTGCTTAGGGGATGATGCTCCCACGTGCAGGATGGGCCCTCCTCCTCAGCTAACTAAGAAAAGACCTCAGAGGCACACCCATAGGCCGACCAAAATAATTCTTCATTGAGCCTGTCTTCCCAGGCAGTAGTAGGCTGTGTCAACTTGGCAAAGCTGACCATCATGCGGAAGGGGGGAGGTGCTGGGGAGGAGGGAGAAAGACCCGACCCATTGAGTCTGACTGTCACACTGAGTTAGTCTCTGCCATGAGAAGGTTCCTGGCCTCCCTCCCCATGACTTATCTCCTTACCAGATCACTTTCTTCCCTAGAGTAGGAGACTCATAACCTCAGACGCCAGCCCAGTAGAAAAAGAAGTAAAGACGTTGATCCTGCGGAGCTAGTGGACAAGGGCTGAGAGTGACCAGGGTAGCAGAGGTCTCAAGGGTGGTGGGGGTGGGGGTGGGGGTGGGGGGATGGGCATTGGGAGAGGTACTGTGCCCCCCTTTCCCACACCTTCCTTGTTCCACAAAGAAAGTAAAACCTTCACAGCAGTGGCTCTCAGTTTGTGGGTGGGTAGTACTTTTGCACCTGTTCCCCCAGGGTTGTGGCAATGTATAGAGACATTTTTGGTCACCACACTGAGTTGCTAGTGGCATCTAGTGGCCAACATCTCTAGCATGTTGTATTTGGAAAGATGTCTATATTCTGATCCTAAAATTGTTGGGAATCTTATTGTTTTTAAAATTATTTGTCTATTTATGCCAGGTGGTGGTGGCGCACACCTTTAATCCCAGCACTTGGGAGACAGAGCCAGGTGGATCTCTGTGAGTTCAAGGCCAGCATGGGCTACAGAGTGAGTTCCAGGACAGCCAATGCTACACAGAGAAACCCTGTCTCGAAAAAACCAAAAAAAAAAAAAATTATTTGTCTATTTATTTATTTACTGAGACCAGGCCTTGCTATGTAGCTCAGGCTGACCTATGGAGGAGCTATGCCAGTCTCATCACAGTTGTTTCTATGGCCTGGGGAGGGAGTGTTGCTGGGCCCTCGACTCTTCTTGTCAACCCGTGGAAGATTCCTGACGTGCTCCTGCAGCAATCCCATCAGACATGGATGGCACAGTCCCGAGAACACTGTAGATGTTACATCTCCCCCTTCTGGCAAGTTGGCTTCAAATTCATGATCCTCCTGCCTCAGTTTCTGAAGTATAGACATACCTACACTTGGCTTTACATTTCTTTTTGATGAATTCTGTTTCACTGTTAAATTGTTTATGATGGCTCTTGTGTTTCAGCAGCACACAGCACATGCTATAAGGAACAGCAGATGGAGATATGCACATACTAAAAGCAGGATCTTGAAGAGATATCTTCACATCCACCTTGATCACATTCACTATAGCTAAGATAGAAAAGCCCCAAATATCCAACTATCCATCAATGGATGACTAGGTAGTGGAGTATGTGCATACAGAAGAATTACACAGACTCAAAAAAGAAGAAAGCATACTCATCTGGTACAAGAAGAATAAACCTTGAGGATAGTATGGTAGGTGAAATGAGCCACTCTAAAGAGACAACTACTTCACAATGTCTAAACATAGCCTGACTCATAGAAACAAAGTAGGGGCTGCCAGTCCCTGGTGATAGGGACTCATTCAGAGCATGCAGACAAGATCCCTAGAGATCACGGGACAGTGTGGCTATTGCTCAAAATGGAAGTGTACCTGTAATGGCAGGATAGTACCTTTTTATGTCTTTTACAATTAGAAAACATATTTTAAAATACTGTAAGTGGTCAGATATAGCAACATAGGCTCACAGTGCCACAGGAGTGTGAAGTCAGCTTGGGACAGACAGTGAGACCTCATCCCACACAAACAAACAAAACAACTGTGTATTGAATTAAGTGTAGGGAAAGGGTAGGAAGGGTGTCTTACCAAGTCAGCCAGCATAGCACACACTTAAGAGCACCCGTCTGGTAGCTGGAGAGCTGACTCATCGGTGTACTACTCTTGCAGAGGACCCAGGTTCTGCTCCCAGCACAAAAGTGGGGGTTAACGTTCACAACTGCCTAAACTCCAGTTCCAGGGGGAAATGACTCTTCTGACCTCCTCAGAAATCTTCAATCAATTGTGCATGCATGTCTAGACTGCTTGGATCTGGGTCTCCAATACAGCATCTGAATTGGGTAACTCTGTCAAGTTATCTGAGCTCCAGTTTCCTCTTGCGTAAAGCAGGGTGATGCCAGTATGCATCTTCAGTGGGGTTAGGTTCTGAGCCTGAAGCAAGAAAAATCAAGTACAGGTTAGATTTAGGTCTCATTCCACAGAATATCAGCAACTCAAGAGAATCTATCTATCTATCTATCTATCTATCTATCTATCTATCTATCTATCTATCATCTATCTACTTATTTTTCGAGACAGGGTTTCTCTGTGTAGCGTTGGCTGTCCTGGAACTCACTCTGTAGCCCATGCTGGCCTTGAACTCACAGAGATCCACCTGGCTCTGTCTCCCAAGTGCTGGGATTAAAGGTGTGCGCCACCACCACCTGGCATAAATAGACAAATAATTTTAAAAACAATAAGATTCCCAACAATTTTAGGATCAGAATATAGACATCTTTCCAAATACAACATGCTAGAGATGTTGGCCACTAGATGCCACTAGCAACTCAGTGTGGTGACCAAAAATGTCTCTATACATTGCCACAACCCTGGGGGAACAGGTGCAAAAGTACTACCCACCCACAAACTGAGAGCCACTGCTGTGAAGGTTTTACTTTCTTTGTGGAACAAGGAAGGTGTGGGAAAGGGGGGCACAGTACCTCTCCCAATGCCCATCCCCCCACCCCCACCCCCACCCCCACCACCCTTGAGACCTCTGCTACCCTGGTCACTCTCAGCCCTTGTCCACTAGCTCCGCAGGATCAACGTCTTTACTTCTTTTTCTACTGGGCTGGCGTCTGAGGTTATGAGTCTCCTACTCTAGGGAAGAAAGTGATCTGGTAAGGAGATAAGTCATGGGGAGGGAGGCCAGGAACCTTCTCATGGCAGAGACTAACTCAGTGTGACAGTCAGACTCAATGGGTCGGGTCTTTCTCCCTCCTCCCCAGCACACCCCCCCCTTCCCCATGATGCTTTGCCACCACTGCCCGCTCAACACAAGAGAACATGACTGTAGCATTGGGCAGGATATTCCAAGCACAATCGTGCTAGAAGTGGGTTTGTACAAATTCTAGATGTTTTGGCAGTGCGATGGTTATTCTTGGTTTTCAACTTGACTACATCTGGAATTAACTAAAACTTAAAAATGAAGGGCACACCTTTGAGGGGTTTCTGCTTAATTTGAAGTGGGAAGATCCACTTCTCCCCACTTTGAGGTAGGAAGACACACCTTTAATACAGATCTGGGCCGTGCCCTCTGCTGTAAGGACACGGAAGGAGGAAGCTTTTGCTCTTTTCCGGCTTGCTCTCCCCTCACTAGCAAGTCCATTCCTTCAGGGTATTAGAGCCTCCTTCTTTGGGAGTCTAGTATAGGCTGAAGACCAGCTGAGACATCCAGCCTCGTGGGCTGAGCAACTACTAGATTCTTGAACTTTCCATTCATAGCCTATTGGTGAAATTATTAAGGCCATTGTTGGACTAGCTGGACCACAGCCTGTAAATCATTCTAATAAATCCCCTTTCTATGTATATAGAAAGATTCATTCTGTAAGTTCTGTTACTCTAGAGAAGCCTAATTAATACAGGCAGGATGCTAAAAACACTGATCCCTAAGTGCAACCCAGTGTGGTTAATTTGCCATATGTGTATACACATATATATATGTAACTTTAAAAGGAAATGAAGTGAGGAACAGCCACTGTCTTAGGGTTCTATTGCTATGAAGAGACACCATGACCATGGCAACTCTTATAAAGGAAAACATTTAATTGGGGTAGCTTACATTTTCAGAGGTTTAGTCCATTATCATCCTGGTGCAACATGATGGCATGTAGGCAGACGTGGTGCTGGAGCTGAGAGTCCTACATCTTGATATGCAGGCAACAGGGAGTGGTCTGAAACACTGGGAGTAGCTTGAGTATATGTAAGACCTCAGAGCCTGCCTCCACGGTGACACACATCCTCCAACAAGACCACACCTTCTAACAGTGCCACTCCCTTTGGGGGCCCTCTTCTTTCAAA
Organism: Peromyscus californicus insignis; assembly: GCF_007827085.1. Lineage (NCBI taxonomy): Eukaryota > Metazoa > Chordata > Mammalia > Rodentia > Cricetidae > Peromyscus > Peromyscus californicus. Next base: position 159,234,297 of record NW_026294584.1, on the reverse strand, counting down.
CCACATACCACTACTTCTTGTTTTTATGTTTTATAAATAAGTACATACAAAACATTATAAATTTTAAAAAACTGTCATGAAAGAAGAGATAAGAAAAAAGGAATTACTGTGGCCCAGTGGGAATTCCAGTATTAAATTCTAATCTAAATGTTCAGGCACGTGAATGTGGACAGCAACTGTGCACTGTTCCGCCCAGAGATTCTATTGCCAACACTTTCCTTAATCTGTGTTTCTCCATTAGAAACTAGTTTACAACATCAAGGGGAGAAAGTTTATTAAATTAAAAAGCCCACAAACTAGTTATTCATATAAAATATAATTTAATTTCACACTTTTCATTATCTACCTCAGACTTTAAAAAATAGTATTATATACAGACAAGAACATGAGAGTTAGAAAGAGCTGGACATGGGATACAAATCATCCTTCAAGAAACTGGGTGATGACAGCTCCCCAGAGGTCAGAGGGCACCCCAGCCAGCCAGGCTCTCTGAGGTTTGCACCGACTGGCACATCTGGGAAGTTCTCTCTACAGCTTCAGAAGAACCTTCAAGACTCCTCTGGCAAACATCTCTCACTCAACAGCTAAAGGGTCACTGCATTCCAGGCAGGGAGCTTCGAATGCCTCTCCCAGGCCCCCGGGGTAGGGGGAGGGGATTAATCCAAAGAAAGCCCCTCAGAGAAGGGAGAGAGGCGCCTAGCAGCTACTCCGCTCTTTCTAGGCCTCTGGAGAGTTCTAGTTGTCAAGCCTGTTCTACAGCTGAGCAAACCAAGAGGCAGTTAGCTCTCCCTGTGGCCTGACAAGGCCCCAGGGACACAGGAGGTTTCACACCTTACTGCAGAGATCCTGCAGACTGACTGGGATGCCAGTTTATGATTTATTCTGATTTCAATGAGGCACAGACTCATTATGTGGCTCAGACTAGCCTCAAACTAACAGTGATCCTCCTGCCTCAACTTCATGAATACTGGGAGTGCAGGTATGGCTTTTTTAGAGGGACACTACAAATAAGCCCTTCCTCCTCATTCTGCCAGTTCCTGTTTCTTCTACATTTCCTGGTGTCTTTGTCTCCTAATAAATTTATGTATTTATTGACTATATGGTGTCAATATTGAACTCAAGTTTTATTTAACTTCAGGCTATCATCACATAATAAAATACATGGCAACTTCGAAATCTCACTCTAGCCCAGGCTGGCCCAGAATTCTCAGAGATTTTTCTTGACTTGACCTCTAAGGACTGGGGTTACAAGAGTGACCTCATCCCTCAACCTGTGGTCCATTTTCATAATATCCACCTAACAAAATGTCCTAGTGTGGTGCTGTCTAGTAGAAAGATATGCTAGCAACATTAAAAAGATAAAACCAGCAGGGTAACTGGGTGCAGTCCCAATACTTGGGAGACCAAGCTGGGACTGTGAGTTTCATATTGCATGAATCCTAAATGGTCTTATAATAAAAACTCAGAGTCAGATATTGGGGTAAATGCTGAAAGATCAGAGAGACAAAAGAACAAGCCACAGCCACGTCTCACCTCGACAACTCCACGAATCCTCTGACGGAATGTCTCTGAGTCCTCAGCTGAAAGGCTCTCTAGTTCCTGTCTCCTCATGCCTTACATGCCTTTCTCCACCCAGCCATTTCACTTCCTGTCTCAGCCTTCCTAGTGCTGGTGTGTGTGCTTCCCAAATACTGGCATTAACGGTGTGTGCCACCACTGCCTGGCTCTGTTTCTCTCCTAGACTGAGTCAATCTCACATAGCCCAGTGTGGCTTTGAACTCAGAGATCCAGACGGATCTCTGCCTCCTGAGTGCTAGGATTAAAAGTGTGTGCCACCACTGCCTGGCCTCTGTGTTTAACTCGGTGGCTGGTTCTGTCCTCTGATCTTCAGGGAAGCTTTATTTCTTAGATTACAAATATCACCACAGTTTCAGCCAAAAATAACATAAAAGTTAAAAGATACAACTGTAATTCATTTTAATTTTTGCCTTAACCCCATATATTCCAACAGCATTGGAACAGTGAATGCAGACTTGTTAGTGCAATATTCCATGTCCCTTTGTGATACCATCTTTGAGCACCAGTGTCAGCCATAGGCACAGGGACCCGGAACCACATGGCAAATGGTGGCAGGAATAGATGCACAGCCCTGTGTCCACTGTGGGCTCTGTACTGTGTGTCAGAGGCACAGGCTCAGAGCCAGGACCAGTCATCCAATCTCTTACCCTGAGGAAACAGGCACAGGGACTCTCAAATTAGCTCCAGGTCATAGGTCTAATTCAGGCTGACAGGGTTTTCTGCTCCCAGGCTCTTCCCCAACACTGCTACATTATTATAGTTGTAATTCTTAGGGTTGAAAAGCCCTGACCTAAGCCAATGCACAGTGGTGTAATCATCGAACTGATAGCCGAGGCAGGAGGATTACAGAAAGTTTTAGGGCAGCCTGGGATACAGGATGAGTCCAAGGTTAGACTGGGGTACATAGTAAGAACCTGTCCCAGAAACCGTACGTGCACACCAAAACTACAGTGCTGTCTCAATGATACTTTGATGTAATTTTTAGACAATTATTTCTTACTAAAATTTTAACAAATCATGGGAGAAAAAAAGTGATATTGTGTAAGCCATGAAAGTTTTGATACTTTTCCATGAAGTAGTGGCACATACCTTTAATCCCAGTACTTGGGAACCAGAGGCAGGAGGATCTCTGAGTTTGAAGCCAGCTTGGTCTACAGAGTGAGTTCCAGGACAGCCAGGGCTACACAGAGAAATCCTGTCTCAAAAAACAAAAACAAACAAAACAAACAAAAAGTCCAAACCAATCAAACAAAAAAAAAAATCTGCCACTCAAATGCAATGGAATCAATCAAATACAAATGGGATGCATTGGAGAAGAAACACTAAACACAGGATGACGATGACTGAGTATCACAAAGCACCGGGTGGGGCTGGGGAGGGTGGACTCTGGGCTCAGGACAGTGGAATCTATAGAAAAAGATTTCACTAGGCTGAAAAAGGGTCAAGATATCCACAGAGCATGAACACAGCCATCTGGCCACGAAGTCTCAGGAATGGCCTGTCCTCTGGCTGAGAGGGAAAACCGCCATTGTGAGAGGAGGTCACGGCCCCTAAAGCTTGCCTCTCAGACCATGAGGGCTTGTTCCACCTGCCTTTGTTTTGAGACAGGGACTCGTACTGTAGCCCAAGATGATCTAGAACTCTCTACTTAGCCCAGGCAGACCTCAAACCTTCCTCCTACCTCAGCCTTCCTCCTACCTCAGCCTCCTGGTGTGGGGATTACAGATGCGCAACACCAGGTCCACCTACCTCAGCCTCCTGGTGTGGGGATTACAGATGCACAACACCAGGTCCACCTGCTCTTGAGGACACATCACCATGACAACTTATCCTCTAACACTGGAAAACTGCCGGACCATGGTGCTGTCCCCGAAGGAAGTGTTGGCAGACCCTCTCCCTGCCGGACTCCTCAAGTGGCATCCTTCATGCTTCTTCAAGGCCGAGGCTCTGGCTACCACTCCCCACCACCACCAACCACACACACATTGGACAGGGTTTCGATAGCTTATGCTGAACCTGGATGTCTCTCAAGTGGAGCCTGTAGGGTGCTGGCCCTCAACATCAAGGACACAGTGTCAGCTCCAGTGGACAGTGTGCTAACACATCCTCATGTACCTAGTCACTGCAAAACCAAACACCAGGCACCTAGCAAGCTGGTGACACTTGTCACTCACAGATCTGACGAAGTTCTGCTTGATCATCAATAGCCTGAATGACTGGCACACAGAGTTCCAAAAAGACACTAGGGTGAGGGGCTCAGAGTGCCGTTCGCTGGGAAGATGTAGCACCACAGAAAAGAAAGACGTGGATCTGAACCTGCATTAGAGTTCAAGGGCTTCCCTGTTCCTTCCCAGCCTGAGATGGCTCAGTGGTTAAGAGCATCAGCTTCTCTTCCCGGGGATCCACAGGACAGCCCACAACTGTCTGCAATTCCAGTTCCAGGGGATCTGATGCCCTCTTCTGGCCTTCACAGGCACAGGCAGGCAAGTGGTACAGGGTCATACACTCATACACATGGAATAAAATAAAGTATGGTTCTTCAGGAAGGCAAATAGAATTTTAAATAATCTTTTTATTTTATTTATTTTTAAAGACAAGGTTTCATGGATCGCAGGCTGGCCTTGACCTTCTGACCCTCCTGTCTTTACCTCCTGAGTGCTAGGGTTACAGGTGGGCACCACCACACCTGGTTTACAATGGTAGGAGCGGAACCCAGGGCTTCTGCGTGCCAGGCGAGCATTCTACCAACTGAGCTGCATTCCTAGGCCAGAATTTTAAACCATCTTAATTCTCACACTCCTTTTGAACCATCTCTGGGCTAATTATTGTTTTAAAATGTCTTCTAAAATTTTAATTATTACTAGAAAATTAGCTTTTAAGCAATTTTTCATTGCCTCGTGATGTAAAGAACTGTATTAGGCCAGGAATTGTGATATTTGCCTTTAATCCCAACATCTGGAAGGCAGCAACAGGTAGCTCTCTATGGTATCTATATAGGACCAGCCTAGTCTACATAGTAAGTTCCGGACCAGCCTGGGTTACATAGATCCTGTCTCAAAAAACAAACAAACAAACAAAAAACGAAACCCATACAACAAAACAGCAACTAGCTACATTTACCATCTGTTTCACGACCCGGCTGCAGGCAATGACTAGCCGCCAATTATCTAGCAGGCCACAGCTTCTCCCAGGTCAGCTCGGTCGCTAGGTAACTAGAGTCCACTGCCTTCACAAATGCAGCTGGCTTATACACATTAAACATCAACAACTTAATGTTTGATGTATATAATGAATTTAAGATGGGACCTTCCACAGGGCATTTCATCTGCCTGGGCCTGTTTTATCGTCCAGGCCAAATCTATCACTAAGCAGCTTCAACAGTAGAAACCCGCAAGGCAGTTCTAGTTACAGTGAAAATCGTTAGTGGTTAAGTATCTTCTTGCAAAGGTTCACTGCCAAGATCAAGGGCTCAGGGTCCACCCTCTTCTGTAAACAAAGCTGGAACTTTGGCCTTTCCTGTGTTTTAAGAAGTCCTCTCCCTTGGAGTCCATTGTAAAGTGCTCAAGGGAGCCTCAACATCCCAGCAATCCTTGCCAAGTTCTACAAAGGCTGAATGTACAGTGCCCGTCGTCAGGATGACCATAAGCTGTGATGCCCCTTTAAATGTTCAAGTTCTCACCACATCCCAAAAGCACCAAGCCCATTCATCAATTAAGGATAGGCTCGAGGTGTGGGAATATGTCTCAGCACACAAGCCCACATTATCAGTCTCATAGGCCACAGACAAGGAAAATGTCAGTATATTAAAATTCCCAAACTCAAAAAACAAAATTATACAAAAAACAGAAGCAAAGCCCAAACAATATGATTGGCAGCATTTTTTGGTCAGAACATTTTAGCAAAAATATGGCAGCCTGACCCCAGGCTAGCTCACTGAGTAAAGAGCATTTGATGAACTTGACTGTTTCACTGTGGAGGAAAACATCTCACTCCCACAGCCCTGTGAGAGTAAGGTGCAGATGTATAAAAATCGGTAGACTATTAACAAAAGATAGAAAGTATCCATACAGTGTAGAATAGAGTGTTTCGTAAATGGAACACTCTGAACTGATTCTCGTTTAGTTCAAATGCTAGAGCGTCCACTGGATGTCGCTGAAGTCCCCAGGGTCGCCCAGGCCCGCCTCTGCTTCGAGGTAATTCATGAACGCAGCCATGGCTGTATCATCATTGTCACACAGGGCATCGAAATCCAGCTGGGCACCACCACCTGTAAGTGGGAACACAGGTTCCTAAGAGTAAGTACAGGGAAGCCATGATGGAAGTCACGTGTTAAAATAACTGTGGGCGGAGTCTAGAGAGCCGGCTCAGAGGTTAAGAGCATGGGCCGCTCTTCTAGAGCCTCCACATGGCGGCTCACAAACATTTGTAACTCTGGGGACCCGGTAACCTCTTCTGGCCTCTGTGGGCACAAAACACGCATGTGCACTGACATACATGCAGGCAAGTCTCTCGTACACCTAAATATAAAACATAACTGTAGTCAAGAACAGCAAACCAATGGCAGGGCTGGGTCTGGTGCGCCCTGAGTATGATGCTCAGCACTGTATAAGTCAGGTGTGGAGGTGCACACCTGTAATCCCAGCACGAGGCAGGAGGACCAGAAGTTCAAGGTGAACCTTAGCTACATACATATTTGAGCCCAACCTGAGATACAAGAGGTCCTGGTGACACTTAGCTTCATTTGTCAACTTGCTACAATCCATGACCTGGGAAGAGTCTCGATGAGGGAGTGTCTGGACCTGTGGGAAGGCCTGTGAGGAATGTTTTTAAGACCCTGACTGCGGGTGAGACCCTTCCATGGACAGGGCCCTAAATTGTGTCAGCATAAAAAAGCAAGCTGAGCAAGTGAGCATGCAGCTATTTCTCTCTGCTCTTGACGGTGGATTGGACTAAGCTTCACGTTCTTGCCTGGATGTCCCCTCAGTGACGGACTGTGACCTGGAACTGTGAGCCGAAATAAACCCTTTTGCCCTAAGCCGATTCTTGTCAGGGTATCATATCACTGTGACAGGAAGGAAATTAAAACATCTATCTTAAAAAAAAACAAAACAACAACAACAAAAAAGATAAAGCCAGGCAGAGGCCACATGGTGCGATTCAGGAAGGTGAAATACATGTCTTAAATTGCAAAACTGGATGTATTTTTATATTATTTTATTTTACATGTATGGGTGTTTTGCCCACATGTATGTCCATTCATCATGTACATGTAGTACCAGAGGAGCGGCCATGTGGTTGCTGGGAATTGAACTTGGGTCCTCTGCAAAAGCAGTCAGTGCTCTTGACCACTGAGCTGCCTCTCCAGTGCCCTAACATATTTCTAAATGAGCATTGTGCATTTCATAGTAGAAAATGGCACTGATGGATGAGGGGCACAGACTCCCAGGCTGTTGGGAGCCCAATAGCTATTTGATTCATCTATACCATGAACAAGGTTCTACTTGTTTAATGCTAATATGTGAAGCTGGAGAAAGCATCAGATTCCAAAATGCTGAAATTTTCATGTGAGACACCAGGGATTGAAAAAGGATGAGGATGCAGCTGGAGGTGAGATTTAAATTCAAGATACAACAGGTTCTGGACAACAAAGATTAAAATACAGTAAGAAGTAATACAAGTTTTCTGGGTGTTTTCAAAGTCAGCAGAACCTGAGGTGTGAACCTGAGCAATTGCATTTGGGACAGCAGTGTCCTCAGGAGGTGTGAACCTGAGCTACTGCATTTGGGACAGCAGTGCCCTCAGGAGGTGTGAACCTGAGCTACTGCATTTTTTAGTACAAGTCTTTAAATTTCTTGATAATTCTTGAAAATGGTCTTTTTTTTCCTAGATGGAAATACTTTTAAGTTTTTATTTGAATTATGTGTATTCAGCAAAGGCCAAAATTGGCTCAACTGATGACTGAATCCTTCATGATAGGCTCAGTGAACGGCATACATCTTAATATCAAGACTAGCCGATTGGAGCTGTAGAGATGGCTCAGCAGTTAAGAGCACTAGCTGCTATCCCAGAGGACCCAGGTTTGATTCCCAGCACCCACAGCAGCTCACAACCATCTGTAACTCCAGTCTAGGGGAGACGACACACTTTCTGGGGGACTGAATGCCTGTGGGGCACAGACATGCACGCAAGGCAAAACACATAGACATAAAATAAAAATAAATAAATCTTAAAAAATAATACCTACTGATTATTGTATCAGGATTCTGAGTGGGGGATCTTGGGGCTATTTCAAGGGGGTGGTGGCTTTCTTTCTCTGAAGCCCTGGTTGGCCTACTATTCACTATGTAACCCAAGATGGCCTTGAATTCATAGTAATTCTCTGCCTCAACCTCCTACTTTTTGGGATTATAGGTAAGTGCCACCATGCCTGGTGGAAAAAAAATATTGTTTTAAAAAACCATTTCCTTCTTCAAACATCTCCTGTGCATAAGAATACAGTGATGAAAAAGGGGACTTCACGTGGTGGCTGGTGACAGGGATAACTTACTGAGGAGGGGCCCGTGACTGTGAGCAGCTCCAATGCTCCCGTGTTGCCTGGCAGCCTCCAGGCCCCCCGTTTCAGGACTTGGTGAAAAGCACTCCTTTGTGGACACCTGGAATGGCAGGACAGGAGCGGTAAGCAAGCCTTGAGCACAGGAGAACCACTGGGTGAATTCAGCGTGGGCCAGCACCAGAACCTCCCTCAGCAGTTCATAAGAACCCACCCCCATGCTGCACATCCTGCACCACGTGCATCTTCCATATCTGAAGCTTAAAGAGCCAAGAGCTGTTCTCTATCACCACCAGATTCCAAACCAAGGCATCTACTGCAAAGCTGAGATCCTTTTATGCGATGTGTGTGTGTGCATGTCTGTGTGTGCAGGTATGCACAGCTATGCACATGCGGAGGCTGGAAGATTTCATTACAATGGCTTATATGTCCATTTCTATGAGATCACTTCATTTGCTAAACGTGTGAATAAATGAATAAATAAATAAATAGGAAGACCAGTTATATTTTCATTCGAGTATCATGTGATGTTTGTACTTTTGGACCCCTGCTCCCCCTGGTCACACATCGTCCTCCTCCTGTATTATCAGAGCATAGAGCTGACCCCCCACCTCACGATGTTTGGTCTACACCACACTAGGATTATAATGTATTTCAGACTCCCAGATAACATGAGGTTTAGTGTGCCCAGTTACAGGAATCAAACCCAGGTCTTCCCATATGATAGGCAAGAGCTCCACCACTAAGCTGTATTTCCATTCCTTTATTTATTTTCATTTTTAAAACTTTTTATTTTGAGACAGGGTCTCACTAAGTTGCCTTAGCTAGTGTTGGGGTCACTCTCAAGTTTCTGGCTGACAGGTGTGCACCGCCAGCCCATGCTGTGATTGTTACAGGTGCAACATGCATTTCCGTTGGCTGGAGTATGTCAGTGTGACCATGGAGCCTCCAGGACTTATTTCATGGGTTATCTTATTTAAAGCTCTTTCAATCTACTTGAGTGTTCTTAAGTCACCAAGTTAGAATCTGTGACAGTCATAACAGCTAACACCCACTGAGCCCTTAGTCGGTGTGACAACCACCATTTGAAGAGTTTTTGATTTTATCTGGTATGGTGGTATATGCCTGAAATCCCAGTACTTGGGAGGTGGAGGCAGGAAAATCAGGAGTTCAAGGTCAACCTCAGCTACACCATGAGTCAGTCCAGGCTATATGGGACCCTGTCTCAAAACATGTTTTTGGTTTATATTCCATCACCTAATTCTCATATTCATCCAGGGGATATTATTATCATACCTGCCTCACAAGTCAGGGAACTGAGGCAGAGTTCAAATTTTGAACCCAACATTACAAAGATTGGGTATCGAAGTCACAATCTGGAGCCTTCTGTGTTCTCTCCATGGGTCCTGTAACCACTGACCTGCACTGCCCCTCCAGGCCACCAAGTCAGCAGAAAGGTTCGTTTATTTTTATACAGCCTCTTTCTCAAAGGAAGTCATGAACAATGAACATTTACTTCACTCACAGGCAAGCTGGCATTCCTGCAGTTTATACCATGGCTGTCTCTCATGATTTCTGAAGGATTTGAATCCTCTGGGGATGAAGAGTGTAACCTAAGAAGGGAGACAAGTGATGTTTATCCCTCTGGCAGGATTTTAGAAGGAATTTTCCTCCTCTGAATGCATCACAAGTGACTGACAGATAAACTACAGCAAAGAACTCCAGACCAGACACCTAAATCTTCACAGCCAGGCTGACTTGTTAGGTGCCAGGCTTGTTTTTGACTCTGGAGTGCTGAAGACAGGCAAGCAAATAGGAAATAGGAGGTGACTGTGGCTGTGGCCGTGGCCGTGGTTGTGATCGTGGCTGTGGGGGAGCAGGCCGGGGAGTGGGAAGGTTAAATGAAGAAGCCTCAGGAGTACGTGGTGATGGTTGTACCACAATGCACTGAGTGCTGCTGATCTGTGAATTTTAAGATTTTGTTTCTATGTATATATATGTGTGTGTGCACATGTGTGTGTGTGCACATGTGTGTGCAAGTGCCTACAGAGGCCAGAAGAGGGCATCAGATTTCCTGGAGCTGGAGTTACAGATGACTGTGAGCTGCCTGGGGTGGGTGGTGAGAACTAAATTCTGGTCCTCCAGATAACCACCAAGTATTTTTAACCACCCAGCCACGTTTCTAGCCCCTGTGTATTTTACGATAGCAAATGCTGTTATGCGCAGTTTATTATGCTTAAAAAGTGAAATGCAGGGAAGTGAGATGGCTAAGGGGATAAAGGCTCCTGTCATCAAGCCTGATGACCTGAGTTGGATCCCTGGGACCCACTGGAGAACTGACTTCCACAAGTAATCCTCTGACCCTGACACATGCTGTGGCATGCACTCACCCACACACGTGCACATACACAAAACAAGTAAACAAGATGTAATTTTTTTAAAAGTAAGATACATAAGCAGATCCACTATTACCTAGACCCCTGGTTGCAAACCTTCAATGGAAGGAAAAAGAGAACTTGTAATTGAGGCTAAGATGCCAAACAGGCAAGGTGTGGACTCACATGTGCTATCCTTTTCTTCCTATTTCTCCATTTCTGTTCCTTTTCCCATATGCCATATACATTAATGTGTATGAGTGATTCCCTGTATGTCCGTCTGTGCACCACATTCATGCCTGGTGCTTTTGAAGCCCAGAAGAGGGCATCAGATACCCCAGAACTGGAGGTATAAATGGCTGTAAGCTGCCATGTGAGTGCTGGGAACTGAACTTGGGCCCTGTTAACTGCTGAGCCATCACTCCTGCCCCTACCACACACTGAGAGCACCCTACTGTATGGATGCATCAGAGGGAACGACCTAGCTGTGCAAGGCCCTACTTCAGCAGCGCAGCCGTCGATAGTCTCAGTCTTCCACAGTTGGCCAAGACTGCTTGGAATGAGCCTCATATTAAATAGACTTTTTTTTTGAGACAAGGTCTCACTCTGTAGCACTGGCTAGCCTAGAACTCACTATGTAGACCAGGCTGTCTTTAAACTCACAGAGCTCCTCTTGCCTCTATTTCTCAAGTGCTAGGATTAAAGGCTTGCACCACTATGCCCCACCTAAATACATTCTGTTTTAAAGATAAGGTCTCTGAATGCAGCACAGGCTGCCTGGAACCCGGAAGGATCATCTGGCCTGAGTGTACAACCATGCCTAATTTACCAATATTTTTGATGCATCTTGTCTAATATCCATCCAAAGTTATTTCACTAATTTATATTTTCTTTTTCTTTTCTTTTGTTTGGTTTTTGGAGATAAGGTTTCTCTGTGTAGTTTTGGTACCTGTCCTGGATCTTGCTCTGTAGACCAAGCTGACCTTGAACTCATAGAGATTCGCCCTGGCTCTGCCTCCCAAGTACTGGGATTAAAGGCGTGCACCACTACCACCTGGCTTAATTTATATTTTATAAAGAATTGGGGATCTGTTTCTTTTTCACACTCTCCACAATATAGAAGATTATCAAACTTTCAAATCTTTGATAAGCTAAGTGAAAAAGTACATAACCCATTGCTTAATTATATGTGCATATATTTAAATATGAGTGGAAACGAACAATTTTAAAGTTTCTTGGTTATTTCCCTTACATTTTTCTCTTCATTTCCACTATTTAGTCTCAATACAATATGGCTATTCTAAGAAATTGTTTTATTTTACTTATTTTAATTTTGTGGTTATAAGTGTTGGCCTGCATGCATGTATGTGTACCACATGTGTGCAGTGCCCTCAGCAGCCAGAAGAGGGAGCTGGATCTCCTAGAATTGGAGTTACAGACCATTGTGAGCCATTATGTGCTGGGAACTGAATGTGGGTTTTCCTACAAGAGCAATAAGTACCCTTAACTGCTGAGTCATCTCTCAAGCCACTTACAAAATTATTAAATAATTCTTCTTGATGCTATACATGAAGTTTAACATATAACTATATAAAATTTATATATTTTAATATATTTATGGTATAAAATTCTTTATAAGTTAAAGATAATCTGTTTTGTTATACAAAATACACTCATTTTCCAGTTTATGGTTTTTAACTTTATTGTAATGGTATAGTTTATACTTCAATTTTGAACTTTCATGCAATTAATTTATCAATTCTTTCTTCCTGAATTCTGTATTTGGTGTAATGTTTAGAAATAACTTCGAAAATTAAGATTAAAAAAGTCCTTATCTGGGTGGCTCCCAACTGCTTGTAACTCCAGTTGCAGAGGATCTGATGCCTCTGACCCTGTAGGTCTGGCACTCATATGCACATACCCACCCTCCAGCTGCCCCACCCTGAATGCTTACATACATACATACACACACACACACACACACACACACACACACACACACACACACACACAGGAGAACAACTGATCTATGTACTGGTTTGTAACTAAGACAGCCGTTTATTTGAGAATATTTGCAGTGATAAAACTTTACCTCTGTAAGCTCAGAACCTCATTTGCAATCTCTGTTCCAATACTCCCAGCACCAAGTACGGTCCCCGTGGTCATGCCAGGCACACTGATGCAGGGCTGTCTGAATGAGTCTAGGCAACAGCACAGGAGAAAACTCAGTCGAGGTGTTAAAAAGGACACAGCCCAGCTGGGGCTTTCTTTCTATTTAAATAACTTCCTAGTTTCTCCTGAAAAGAAATGGATGAGCCACACCTTAAAACGCCAAAAAACATCTAACCTTTCATCACATAATTCCCAACGCTAGAGACACTGTGAGTAGCACCAAGGGCACAGCCACCACCCATGACCTCCAGCATGGTCTTTTCCCTTTGACCTTTATAGCAGAGCCAGGTCATGCCACTTTATAGCTCATAGTTCCTTTTGTGTTGTTGTTTTATTTTATTTTATGTGTATGAGTGTTTGCTTGCATGTATGTAGGTGCATCAAATGCATCCAGTGCCTGGGGGGCAGGAGTTAGGCAGTTGTGAGCCACCGTGTGGGAGCTGAGAACCAAACTCAGGTCCTCTACAGCAGCAGCCATGCTCTTAGCCATCGAGCCATCACCCTAGCCCAGATGCTTGGTTTGTTTGTTTTTACTTTTCGTTTTGAAAAATGATTTCTCTGTGTAGCCCTGGCTGTCCTGGAACTCATTCTGTGTTCAACCAGGCTGTTCTTGAACTCAGATCCACCTACCTCTGGTTCCAGGTGTTTTTTGTTTTGTTTGTTTGTTTGTTTTAAATAGGGTCTCAAGTAGCTAAGGAGATTACTCCTGACCTTCCTGACCCTGCCTCCCAAGGGCTGCGATTACATGCATGTGTCAGCACCATATTCAGATACTTGAATATCTGTGTTAAGAGAGAGAGAGAGAGGTGCATAACACACCCTTCGTGTTGTCTCTCGTTTGTCTGGTGGTTGTAATGAACACAGTGGACACGGAGGAGTGCTGGCTGCAGGGGACCATGTGAAAACCCTGGACCTGCTCATGAGGAGCTCTGGGCAGCGGGAAAGCATTCATGTGAGCAACTACTTACGTGTGGTGCCATGTTACACTGCAGCGGAGATACGAGCTGGTGTGGGACACCTCAAGGGAATGACAGGGGTTCCTGAGAGTTCCTAAGGGACCTATGTGCCCTCTGAACGCAGACAGTCTCTTATTATTGTGTGTATAAATGATATATGTTGCTGCACACATGCTACAGCATACACTTGGAGGTCAGAGGACCACGTATGGAAGTCTGTTCTTGTCTACCTTGTTGGTCCTGGAAATTAAACACAGGTTGTCACATTTGGAGGCAAGAACCTTTACCTGCCATCTCACAGACCCTTGTTTTTTTTTTGTATGTGTGTATGCATGTACGTGTATGACGTGTGTATACGTGTTTATAATGTGTATATATATATATGTGTGTGTATGTACATGTGTATATATGTATGTGTGTATGTGTATGTATGTTTATATGTATGTATGATGTGTATGTGTGTACAAATGTATAATGTGTATATGATGTGTGTGTACAATGTATAATGTGTGTGATGTGTGTACTTGTGTATAATGTATGTGCATTTGACGTGTATGATGGTGTATATGTGTGTATGTATGTGTATATGATATATACATGTATGATCATGCGTGTGGTGGTGGAATTCAGAGGACAGCACCGTGGTATCTGTCCTCTTCTCCACCTTTATGTGTGTTTTCAGGGTTGAACTCAGGTCACTATCTGTGCGTGACAAGTGCCTGGACTCGCAAGTCACCTCTCCTGCCTTGGCCTCCTTCTTCTGCAACCAAACACGCGATGTCTGTCCAGTCAAAATGTCGTCTAACCTCCCCAGAAGTCTTCTCTCTTAGACGGAAGACCATGTATGTATCTTCACAGGATACATACGGGGTGATGAAACTCCAGCTTACCTTCCGAGGACTGGCTGCTGCAGTGAAGTATGGATGGGGCCCTGGTCTCGCTGCGCCCCCTGGAAGTCAGAGACAGCACATATGACATCCCGGAGGTGAGGGGAACCTGTGCATCTGCCCTGGCTCCATGCATGTGATCACACCTGTGACTGCATCTGCACAGGCTCCATACATGTGATCACACCTGTGACTGCATCTGCCCTGGCTCCATGCATGTGATCACACCTGTGACTGCATCTGCACAGGCTCCATACATGTGATCACACCTGTGACTGCATCTGCACCAGCTCCATGCGTGTGATCACACCTGTGACTGCATCTGTCCTGGCTCCATGTGTATGATCACACCTGTGACTGCATCTGCACGGGCTCCATGCATGTGATCACACCTGTGACTGCATGTACCCTGGCTCCAGGTGTGTGATCACACCTGTGACTGCATCTGCCCTGGCTCCATGCATGTGATCACACCTGTGACTGCATCTGCACAGGCTCCGTGCATGTGATCACACCTGTGACTGCATCTGCCCTGGCTCCATGCGTATGATTACACCTGTGACTGCATCTGTACCAGCTCCATGTGTGTGATCACACCTGTGACTGCACCTGCACCGGCTCCATGTGTGTGATCACACCTGTGACTGCATCTGCCCTGGCTCCATGTGTGTGATCCCACCTGTAACTGCATCTGCCCTGGCTCCATGTGTGTGATCACACCTGTAACTGCATCTGCCCTGGCTCCATGCGTGTGATCACACCTGTGACTGCATCTGCACCAGCTCCATGTGTGTGATCACACCTGTGACTGCATCTGTCCTGACTCCATGCGTGTGATCACACCTGTGACTGCATGTGCCCTGGCTCCATGCATGTGATCACACCTGTGACTGCATCTGCACCAGCTCCATGTGTGTGATCACACCTGTGACTGCATGTACCCTGGCTCCAGGTGTGTGATCACACCTGTGACTGCATAGGCACGGGCTCCATACATGTGATCACACCTGTGACTGATCTGCCCTGGCTCCATGTGTGTGATCACACCTGTGACTGCATCTGTACCAGCCCCAGGTGTGTGATCACACCTGTGACTGCATCTGCCTGGCTCCATGTGTGTGATCACACCTGTTACTGCATCTGCACCAGCTCCAGGTGTGTGATCACACCTGTGACTGCATCTGTACCAGCCCCAGGTGTGTGATCACACCTGTGACTGCATCTGCCTGGCTCCATGTGTGTGATCACACCTGTTACTGCATCTGCACCAGCTCCAGGTGTGTGATCACACCTGTGACTGTATCTGTACCAGCTCCATGTGTGTGATCACACCTGTGACTGCATCTGTCCTGACTCCATGCGTGTGATCACACCTGTGACTGTATCTGCCCTGGCTCCATGTGTGTGATCACACCTGTGACTGTATCTGTACCAGCTCCATGTGTGTGATCACACCTGTGACTGCATCTGCCCTGGCTCCATGTGTGTGATCACACCTGTGACTGCATCTGCCCTGGCTCCATGTGTGTGTTCACACCTGTGACTGCATCTGCCCTGGCTCCATGTGTGTGATCACACCTGTGACTGCATCTGCCCTGGCTCCATGTGTGTGATCACACCTGTGACTGCATCTGCCCTGGCTCCATGTGTGTGATCACACCTGTGACTGCATCTGCCCTGGCTCCAGGTGTGTGATCACACCTGTGACTGCAACTGCACCAGCTCCAGGTGTGTGATCACACCTGTGACTGCATCTGCCCTGGCTCCATGCATGTGATCACACCTATGACTGCATCTGCACCAGCTCCAGGTGTGTGATCACACCTGTGACTGCATCTGCACCAGCTCCAGGTGTGTGATCACACCTGTGACTGCATGTACCCTGGCTCCAGGTGTGTGATCACACCTGTGACTGCATAGGCACGGGCTCCATACATGTGATCACACCTGTGACTGATCTGCCCTGGCTCCATGTGTGTGATCACACCTGTGACTGCATCTGTACCAGCCCCAGGTGTGTGATCACACCTGTGACTGCATCTGCCTGGCTCCATGTGTGTGATCACACCTGTTACTGCATCTGCACCAGCTCCAGGTGTGTGATCACACCTGTGACTGCATCTGTACCAGCCCCAGGTGTGTGATCACACCTGTGACTGCATCTGCCTGGCTCCATGTGTGTGATCACACCTGTGACTGCATCTGCACCAGCTCCAGGTGTGTGATCACACCTGTGACTGCATCTGCCTGGCTCCACACATATGACCTGACCGTTCCCACTCATTTGTATCTTATTGTTCACACCATCAGATGAGACTGAGATCTGTGCCAGATGCCGCCCTGGCGGGTCTTGTTCTCACAGTGACGTGCTCGGTTCCCGTCCCGTGCTAAGGTCCACAGCTGTGTCGGGATGCTGACAGGGAACACAGGCACATGTGCCTCCTGGTGCTGCTTAAACTAACGTTACAGACCAGCAAACGGCACTGGTGTGATGTGAAGCGTTTATATAATTATTCCTCATCAATAAAAACTTGGGAGGCAAATGTCGAGGTGAGAACCTGACTGATCAGAGAAACAGCGGAGAAGCGACCAGTGACCTCCTCTCTCTCCTCCCCCCATCCGAAAGGGCCAAGCCTTTCCCTCAGCCCCTCCCTGCTACTTCCTGTATCTGTCTGTCCTCGGTCCTCCAAAACCTCTATGGCTGATTCTGGTCAGCTAGTAGCTAGCTCCACCCTCCGATTCAAAGTAAACTTTATTGGCAGTCTTGGGAGAGTCAGAGTGTGACAAAATATCCCAGCACAGTGATGGAACCTTACACCCACTTATAAACTAACAAAGCAACAAAGCTCAGGCCAGGCTGAGCTGACTAGAGGTAGGTGCTTCCCTCAAAGACACAGGCCAGATTTCTGCTCACTCTGTGGTTGTACCGGCCACAGTTCTATGTGGCACACAGGTATAGAAGATACATCCCTCTTTTTTGTTTTGTTTTTGTTTCAAGACAGGGTCTATGTAGTCCTGGCTTTCCTGTTCATGCTACGTAGACCAGGTTGACCTCAAACTCAGAGATCTACCTGCCACTGCTTCCTTAGTACTGGAATTAAACGTGTGTGCCCAGCTTCCCCCACTACCCCCCGCTCCCCACCAATGCTGGGGAGACTGAACCAAGGATTGTGTATATGTTAGTCAAGTACTCTACCATTGAGCTGTACCCCAACCTAAAATTAGTAGTGCTGCTTCTTTTCCTCTTCTTTGTTGCCGTTTTGAGACAAGTCTCAAGTAGTCTAGACTGGCCTCAAACTCCCTACATAGCCAAGAATGACTTGGAGTTTCTCATCCTCCTGCCTCCACCTCCAGAGCCAGGATCATAGGTGTGCAAACCACACCTACCTTCACCACCAGACATTATACCAAGCACAAAGGGTTACATCACATTACACTACAAAGGGCAAATTTTCAGCTTAACTTGAGCAGCTA
Organism: Peromyscus californicus insignis; assembly: GCF_007827085.1. Classification (NCBI taxonomy): domain Eukaryota; kingdom Metazoa; phylum Chordata; class Mammalia; order Rodentia; family Cricetidae; genus Peromyscus; species Peromyscus californicus. Next base: position 159,216,305 of record NW_026294584.1, on the reverse strand, counting down.
ACATCAATGAAGAGTAAAGGAAATTCTCAGACACCACTGGCCACCACAGACTTGGGTTTTGTTCTGTGGAGTCACCAACCGTGGACTAAAAATATTTGAGGGGAAAAACTTGTATCTTTCCCCCAAACACATAGAGGCTTTTTTCTTATCATTATTCCTAAATGGTCTGGTACAACTACCGTTTACATGACTTTCCATTGTCCCATGGGTTGTAACTAATGATGCTCTGGGGACGGACATGGGAGAAGCCCCCAAGGATTCTGGCACCTGTGCTGGATCCTGGCATCCATCCCCAGACTGAGCATCCATACAGTCAGAGGACCATGCAGTTTTAATGACTTCTTAGGAAAAGCAGAGATACTCATCTGAAATTAGTCCAAAGGTTTTAAGAAGCAGAGCACTACTCACAAGACCAATGTGTTGACAGACACTATGTACTCCAGCTCTTTGGTCCAAGGGTTAGTGAAGCTGAACCACTGGCTTCTCAGGGTTACAAAGGAGCCATCCTTCACTCTGAATTTGTACGAGTCTGTAAGTATTTTCTCCTTACTCTGCAGAACTTCACAAGAAAAGACAAGATCAACAGAGTGGCCTTTAAAATCAAAAGCCTTCAAGCTGGGTGTGGTGGCCCCTGCATGGAATCCCAGCACTCAGGAGGCTGAGGAGAGGGTAGCTGCTGGTTTCAGGCCAGCCAGGGGCCCATACTGAATCCCAGACCAGAAGCAAACACCAAACCCAAAACCAGCACCTTGAGAATCAACTTGATTTTGGGATTTAATAAGGAACAAGAAATTGAGAGTTGATGCTACAATAATTTAATTATTTATTTAGTCAGGGTTTTGCTATGTTACCCAGGCTATCCTGGAACTCCTGCTCCTTCTATTTCTACCTCCCAAGTACTGAGATTTTGAAAATGATCTGTAGCTGGAGTTTTCTCTCCGGGTCCCACCAAGCCCCAGCAGTCTGACAGCCCACTTATAAAATAAACACACAGACGCTTATATTATTTAAACTGCTTGGCCTAATGGCTCAGGCTTCTAGCTATCTAGTTCTTACATCTTAAATTAATCCATTTCTACAAATCTATACCTTGCCACATGGCTCGTGGCTTACCGGCATCTTCACATGCTGCTTGTCATGGCAGCGGCTGGCAGTGTCTCCCTCGACCTTCCTGTTCTCTCAATTCTCCTCTCTGTTAGCCCTGCCTATACTTCCTGCCTGGCTACTGGCCAATCAGTGTTTTATTTATTGACCAATCAGAGCAATGCATTTGACATACAGACCATCCCACAGCAATGACCCATCACACCTGGCAGAAGTTGTCATTTTAAGTTACCCTCAGAGCACCTCACTCAATGAATTACCCACCTGCTTTGTGCTTGTCCGTTAAATTACTGTGGTCATCTTGATGAAAATATTCATAACACGAAGTTCCCAAAAGTTCCTGAGGCAGGTATCCTAAAATTGCTGTTGCCCTTGTTTTGAAGCAGAAAATAAACATGTCACTTGCTGAAGGTGATGGTTCCCAGAATGCCACAAGTCCAGTGCAGGTGGGACTTCAGGGCAACAGCCCGGGAGAAGAGCTAGTCACATGGACCACTGGGCACGTGGACCACTGGGCTCCTATGGGCTGCCCAGCCACAGGCCAGAGCTGCAAACAGGCCACCCAGGTGAGGCCCATGAAGTCCAGCTGATGCCCTTGCAAAGGTGCCACCAGCACTGGCCATGAAACATGTCTGGACTCAGCACCACTGCTAAGAAACACTTTTCCAAGTTTGTCCGGCTTGACCAAAATCACCAACACAACCATATCCTTATGTCACTTAAACCATACTTCCTATTCCCAAGCCCTAATTAGAAGAAAAATCCAGTAGAGCTTCCGAGCCACACCTTGAACAACCTCAATTGCCTCAGTGGCTTCTAACAACCACCGCATGAGAGCTTACCTTTGATCAACGTAGACAAATTTTCCATTCATTGCAAAGCGGGTTACGAACTCAGTTGGCCTCAGTCTGATCTTGCTGCTCTTCTGAGGGATAGCATACGGATGTAACCGTCCCATGGCTACAAGGCAGGTAAGAGGGCCACTATCTTTCTCATCATCCCTCTCTTTCTGCATGCCAACAACATTCGGAGGCCAGCTTCTCAAGTATCCAGTGCAATGGACAGTGTAGAATTTTCTGTGGTCTAATGAAAAACCATAGAAATACACTTAGAACATGAACGCCAATGTTACCACCACCATTTCCTATTTCCCTCTTCCTCTTTTTCTTTTTTTTTTTTTTTTTTTTGAGACAAATTCATCCTGTAGCTCAGGCTAGCCCCTAGCTCCCTATGTCTATCAGGCTATCCCTTAACTCCTGAATACTATTGCCTCAGCCTCCTAAGTAGTTACAGACCTGCACGACCATGTCTGTCTATTATGAAGAAAATTTCTTATTGTTGGTTGTGATGATGATTAATAGACATATATTGTCATAGTAGGACCACTGAAATACTTGATGAGCATTTGGAAACACAATAAAAGTTTAAAAAAAAAGACTCAAAACTTTGACTTTTCAGAAAATTCTGAGCCATTAATTCCCATGAAACAGCTTGTCAAACCAGCCCATCAAAATGAAAAATGAGACAGAAATCATATGCTCAAATATGGGAAAAGTTTAGGAAAACAATGAACTATCACACAGGCTCAGAAGATGGGTGTTGCACACATCGCACACGCCTAGAAAAAGTGACTTAAGGGGGCTGGAGAGATGGCTCAGAAGTTAAGAGCACTGACTGCTCTTCCAGAGGTCTTGAGTTCAATTCCCAGCAACCACATGGTGGCTCACAACCATCTGTAACGAGATCTGGTGCCCTCTTCTGGCCTGCAGTCATACATGCTGTATACATAATAAATAAATAAATCTTTAAAAAAAAAAAAAGAAAGAAAAAGTGACTTAAATGTTAAAAAGCAGAGAAAGCATAATACAAATTCTGTAAAACATTCTGTTGTGTTGCAGAAGACCAGACAGCCATTGTTTTCAATTGCAGTATTCAGTAAGACTGACAGGACAATAGATTTCATCATTCCTATTATCGTGTGCATGATGTGTGTGTGGGTACATGTGCAGTAGCCTGCCTGTGGAGCTCAGAGGACAGCTTTGAGAAGCTGATTCTCTCTCTCCACCTGTATGTGGAATTAAACTCAGATCACTGGGCTTGTGCCACAAATGCCTTTACCCATCACAACATCTTGTTCGTCCCCAACAATAAACCTTAAAAAAAAAAAAGTTTTTGTTTTTTTTTTTTTTTAACAGAAAATGCTGTAGGTTGTCTGAAGGGTTACAGTTATAGGAGGGTAGAGATGAAGAGGGCCAGCCACATGCCAGACGATCTTACGGCTGTGAATGTACAACCCGTCTAACATCCTTAATAGTTTTGTGAGGTGCTCTAATAGTCTCCATTTGTCTTTGGAAACAGGCAAGGGCTACAGTCACAGCATGTTCAGGGTGGAGCTGAGGACCAAGTGTCGACAGGCTGGCTCCAGAGCTCATCCTTTAACCCTTGTGCTGTTCACATTCTTTTCATCTCTTCAGTACACATGGAATTGTCTCTCAAATAGACTGTGTGTTGGGCCACAAAATGAGTCTTAACAAATTCGTGCAGAATTAAATCATATCCTGTATCTTTGCTGGTCACAATGGGATGAGCCAATAAGAACTAAAAACTGTGTATCTGCATCGAGGCAGGACAGTGCGCTTTCATTCCAAGGGGGATTTAAGACGTTCTTGAAACAGACAGAAATGGAAATGCCTGTGGTAAGGGAGCAGAAGAGGACTGACAGGAGAAGGCAGGTACCTAGGATGGGGAGGGGCATGAGGAGGAGAGGAGCAAATGGGAACAACCAACGTATAATGTATACACAGAAAAAAATGCCACAATGACACCTGGTACCTTCTATGTTAAGAATTCTTTAAAAATTAAAAAAAATTACAATGGGCCAAACTCTTTGGCATAGAGCAAAAAGTACTAAGAAGGAAGTTTATAGTAATGAGTGCTTACATAAAAATAAAAGGTCAAAAAGACAGAATTCAAATACAAAACCTAATGATTCATCTTAGAAAAGCAAGAACAAAACAAACCCCAAATCAGAATAGCTCCAGCTTTGTTCTTTTGGCGCAACTCAATGCAGTCTACAGATCTGAGGCAGTCCCCCCATCAGAATACAAATGACACCCTCAACAGAGCTGAAAAAAATACCTAAAATTCTCATGGAAGCACCAAGCTGGAGGTTCTAACTTCAAAATATAGCTAGCACTGAGCCCAAACAGCATGGTAATGGCACAAGAATGCACACACGGGCCCACAGAACAGAACGAGGAGCCAGAAGAAAACCTGCAGCCAGCTGATTCTCAACGCTGGTGTGGAAACAACAGCGTCATCAACAGTGCTGGGGAAACCGGACATCCACATGCGGCACTGAAACTCAAGCCCTGTCTCTCACCCGGCACAGAAGTCAACGGATACATGTGTGAAGACCTCAGTGTAGGACTTCCACAGCTACTAACAGGAGACAGAGCAGGTGCCTCAGATGGGGACAGGCAATCTTTTCCTAGATGGGATCTCTGGGCTCAAAGTCCAGTCCACAGCACAGGGAACAGTCAGCAAAAGAAAACAACACAGAAGCTACAAGACTGTTGTTGGCGACTCGTCTGACAAAGGGTTCATATCTGGTATATGGGAAGAAAGTACAAACTTAACAAAATACAAATCAGCCCGAGAGTCTCCACATGTGCTGGACAGTTTAGTGTCAACTTGACACAAGCTAAAGTCATCTGAGAGGCAGGAACCTCAATTAAGACAATGCTTCCATAAGATGGGGCTGTAGGCAGGTCTGTAAGGCATTTTTTAAAAACTGGTGATTGATTGGGGAGAGCCCAGCTCCTTGTGGATGGTGCCCTCCCTGGGCTGGTGATCCTGGGTTCTATAAGAAAGCAGGTTGAGCACGCCATGGGGAGCAAGCCAGTAAGCAGCACCCCTCCAGCATCCCCCACCCCCATGCATGGCCTCTGCATCAGCTCCTGCCTCCAGCATCCTGCCCTGCTTGACTTCCTTCAATGATGGACTGCAATGAGGAAGTGTAAGCCAAATGCACCCTTTCCTCCCCAAGTTGCTTTTTGGTCATGGTGTTTCATCATGGCAATAATAACCCTAACTAAGACACCATCCAAAAGAAGAAATACAAGTGGCCAAGAAATATATAACACAGTGATCAGTATCCTTAGCTACCAGGGAAATGCAAACTCAAAGGTCACCCTGGTTAGAACAGCTGTAGTCAAAAGGACAAATAACAAAATGCTAGGGAGGCTGTGGAGAAAGAGAGAGCCACACAGTCATGGGGAATCATCGCTAGTAGCTTCTGTGGAAAACAGCACGGAAATTCTTCAGGAAGCTATAGCATCACAAGATCCAGCTACCCCACTTCTGGGTGTACATCTAGAGAAACAAAGTCAGGGAACAAGGAAACCCCCAGAATGCTCATGTTTAAAGCACATGGTCGCACCAGCTAAGATAGGAATCAGCCTAGGAACCCATCAACAGACAGGTCCAGAGGGGACACGGTATATAAACAATGGAGTGATGTGCGCACACAGAGGAAAATGGAATCCCAGTATTTGCGGCAAAATGAAAGGAAGCAGAGAACACTATGTTCTGTGATTTCAGAAAGACAAGCAACATGTATTCACTCTCAGACATGAAAACAAGAAATAACTGCTCTCCCTGTAGTTAAAAAAACAATTACTAGGGACAGCCCCTGCCTTAGGACTGCACCCACAGAGCCATGGCAAGAAGGTGGTGACTAGGTGTTTATTAAGCCTCTCAAGTGTCTCCTCCTTGATTCTAAGACAGACATCAGAATACTTTCATGAGAATTAAAAATGCTCAGCACAGTATCATGAACAGAGTAAATGCTTAATATGTCAACATGTGTGATTTCCTTCATGTGTGGCTATAAAAAAGATTTGGACCAAAATTTATAAATACAAAGAACCATGTAGTCCTATATAAAGACCACTTTTTAGCCAGTGAGGTGGTCCACACCTGAAATCTCAGTGCTAGGGAGGCTGAGGCAGGAGGATGGAGGCCGGAAGCTCTAGACCAGTGTAGTGGGTAGCCATTCCAGCTTTGAGCTGGAAGTTCCAACCCCCATTGAGACTTCGGCAACTGTCATGCCTACAAGGTAGGGCCAAGGGAGGCACCTGGAGACCTGAGATCTGGATGGGCCAGCATTCTCTCTGTTCCGGGACCCTGAACGGTGGAGGTGGACTGAACAGAGCTATAGAGAACATCACTGGACTGCGATACACCTTCTCCAGACCCTGAGACCTACCTATCCCTTAATTTGTAAGTTACGCCATTAAATAAATCTCCTTTTAACTACGTGGAGTGGCCTTAATAATTTCACCAATATCTGGCGCCCAATGTGGGGCACGAACCCACGACCCTGGGATTAAGAGCCCCACGTTGATTAGGTGACTGTCCGGGCTGCCATCTGTCTCGGTCTACTCTTGCAAGATTCCCGAAAGTTGCTTGCATCCATCTACCATTTCTCAGGTACCATTATATTCCTTCTCAAGTCTTTGATGGGATTGAAGACTAACAGTTATAGTTACAACCTAGTATATATATATATATATATATATATATATAGATATAGATATAGATATAGATATATAGATATATAGATAGATAGATAGATAGATAGATAGATATAGATATATATAGATAGATATAGATATAGATATATATAGATATATATAGATAGATAGATATATAGATATAGATATATAATATCTTAGATACAACATATTAAGTATTAGATATAGGTTCTTTAGGATAGGACACCTTTTGGAATGATCTTTGTAACATGCCACTTACCTATGCTCTATACTTCTCTGGATTTTAGTATGTGTTTCTTGCTTGATATTGTTTGTATTGGTTGTAGTTCCATCTTATCTAGGTCATTATCCCTCATTATTCCTGGACAATATTTCATAACCATTTCTTTGTATATAGTCTTGTATTAGGTTAGAACCTTCTTATTTAGACAAAAAGGGGGAGATATAGTGGGTAGCCATTCCAGCTTTGAGCTGGAAGTCCCAACCCCATTGAAACTTTGGCAACTGTCACGCCTACAAGGCGGGGCCAAGGGAGGTGCCTGGAGACCCGAGATCTAGATGAGCCAGAGTTCTCTTTGTTCCGGGACCCTGAACGGTGGAGGTGGACCGAACAGAGCTCCAGAGAACACTGCTGGACTGTGATACACCTTCCCCAGACCCCGCGACCTACCTACCCCGCGACCTACCTATCCCTTAATTTGTAAGTTACGCCATTAAATAAATCTCCTTTTAACTACATGGAGTGGCCTTAATAATTTCACCAATAGACCAGCCTGAACTACATAGTTAGACTCTCTCTCAAAAAGCAACAAGCAAGGGGCTGGAGAGAGAGTTCAGTAGTCAACAGTGCTTGCTGTTCTTTCAAAGGACCCAGGTTCAGTTCCCAGCATCCACATCAGGTAGCTCACAGCTGAGTATAATTCCAGCTGCAGGAAATGAAATGGGCTCTGTGGGCACTATACACACACACACACACACACACCTAAGATTAAAAATTACTTGAGAGCTGGGCACAGTAGCATTCACCTTTAATCTCAGCGCTTCAGAAGGCAGAGGTGGGTGGATCTCTGTGAGTTTGAGGCCTGCCTGGTCAACATAGTGAGTGAGTTCCTGGCCAGGGCTACAAAGTGAGACCTTGGCTCAAAAAAACAAAAAATAAAACACAAACAAACAAACAAAAGCCACAAAAAATGTTAAAAAAGAGATCAAATTTTGTCATCATTTGAGTTTGTTGTTCGAATCTTAGATGGTCTTATTAATAAAAAACAAAAACAAAAACCCAGAGCCAGATATCAAGGTGAAAGCTGAAAGATCAGAGAAGCAGAGCAACCAACCACTAGTTCTTACCTCTACGAAATTCTCAGCCTAAAGAGAGTGAGTTCCTGTTTCCTCACACCTTATATACCTTTCTCTGCCCTGCTACATTGCTTCTTGGGATTAAAGATGTGTGTGCTTCTCAAGCAAAGACATGAGATCTCAAGTGCTGGGATTAAAGGTGTGTGCTGCCACTGCCTGACCTCTATGTCTAATCTAGTGATGACTCTATCCTCTGATCCTCAGGCAAGTTTATTAGGATACACAATATATCACCACATGAGTTTTTATTTTATTTTATTTTTAAGACAGGGTCTTGCTATGTAGCCCTGACTGGCCTTGAACTCATAGAGATCCACCTGCCCCTTTTTCCTGAGTGCTGAAGTTCAAGGCCACCAGATCTGGGCCCAAATTGAACTTAGGCTCTTCCTACTACAAGTTCAATGGCACCACGGAAATCCTGGGCAGGAGAATGTGTGCCTTGTGGTGAGTTAATCTTGGTTTAAAACAATCTCACTCAGATGTTTGCACCCTATCTCTTGCCTTGACTGTGAAATGTACTTTTTCTTGTATAGAAACTAATTAGGACCTTGTGTTTCACACCAGACTCTGAATCACCAGCTCTCCCAGGAGTCCCACCTTTCTTCTTTGAGCAGGGTGAACATCGAAGCTCTTCTTTGACAGGGATTTTACAGCTCTTCATTCTAAAGAAGAAAGATCGTCTGGAACCAGAATGCATGTGTGGTCGCCCAGTGTGGCCGTGACTGTAAATCTGCAGAGGGGCTTCCATAGCAGCAGGAACAAGAACAGAAGAGTCACAGACATGCTTAAAACCCACCTCCTCCCATCCTCTCTTCTTTCCTTCTCTTAAAAAAGAAAATAATCTTTAAACCTAGTGTTTGGGGGGCAGAGGCAGGAGGATCTCTGAGAGTTCAAGGTTAGCCTGGTCTACGTAGGGAGTTCCAGACCAGCAAAAGCTACATAGTGAAACTCTGTCTCAAACAGACAAGCAAGCAAACAAATAAATAACCAAAAATTAAAAAATTTAATAGCTGACTAGATATTTTCCTTCCCTTAATTTTTTAAAAAAATTTATTTTTATTTTATGTATGTGCGTTTACCTGAGTGGATGTATATGTACCATGTGCACGCCATGGAGGCCAAGAGAGGGCATCAGACCCTCTGGAGCTGGAGTTGCAGGCAGGTGTGAGCGGCACTGTTCACGCTGGGAACAGAACCTGGGTCCTCTGCAACAGCCATAAGTGCTTTTAACCACTGAGTCACCTCTCTGCCCCTAAATCACTGTTTCTACATCATAAATAATTGTTTGGCACTAAGCATTTTCACAAGTCAAGTATCTTTGGATAATGAATAAATATACTTCCCAAGCCCAGTTGTACAAGATCTTTTATACCAGAAAAATCTGGGCCATATACAAAAGAGAAGAAAACTCCAGCAACTTTTTAACCTCAAATATTGTCTTATGAAAGTTTCATTTAGATTGAAAACTATAAGTGATCATATATTTCCACACATCACGTTCATGTGAACACATTTATTGTAAATGTCTGTAAAGGAATTTTCTCTTTCTCTCTCTCTCTCTCTCTCTCTCTCTCTCTCTCTCTCTCTCTCTCTCTCCCCATCCCCTGTAATCGACCTGTTTCCTGTCCCTGCCTCCATACCATGTCTTTCCCAACATGACAGACTCTATCCCTCTGAAAGGGTAAACTTTAAAAAAAAAATAGCCCTTTATTCTTAGGTTGCTTAGGTAATTTACCACAGTGACAGAAAATTAAGGGAGAACTCACTTTTGGTGTCTAGAGGTTTCTCTCTTGGGAAAACATCACAAGAAAGTTGTTCCTTTACTTTGGCGACATCTTTTGGGTGTAAAAAGTCAAACAAGTTCTGTCCCATCAAGCTGCCCTGTTAAAAAAAGTGGACACACACTTAACATCAGTTACGACATTTTTAGACATTTCTTCACACACACATAAGATAAATACCCTTTCCTTGTTAGAGGCTGATTTTCCCCCCAGTGCTGGGGATCAAACCCAGGGCCTTATGTGTGCCAGGAGAGTCCTCTACCAGTGAGCTACATCTCCAGCCCCCAAAGGTGGGTTTTCCTTAAGCTTAAATATACATACATCTGAGGGGCTGGGGAAACGGCTCAGTTGTTAGGAAGCACATGCTGCTCTTCCAGAAGACTCGGGACTCATAGGGCAGCTCACAGTTATCTGTATTCTAGTCCCAGAGGATCTGACACCCTCCTCTGGATTCTGTGGTACACATGCATGCATGTGGTGCACAGACAGGCAAGGAGGCAAAACACTCATACGTAAAATAACGTTTTTTAAAAATGCATTTGAAACTGTATCAGGAAAGATACATATAAACCACATACAAACACTGACTTCTGATTTTCCCTTAAATCCTGTTATTGTGTAAACCCTACTTAATATCTCTCAATTCAGGGTTGTTTCTAAGGCATTGGGATTTAAAGTTCATCTTCATTTTCTGCATATGTATGTGTCTGTGTCTGTGTGTGTGTCTATCCATTCCTTTCTGTGTGTGTGTGTGTGTGTGTGTGTGTGTGTGTGTGTGTGTGTGTGTGAAAGTGCGTGCACACACGGCGGTGGAGATCCAAACTGAAGGCCTTGAGCTTCCACGGCAGGCACTGTGCTGACTGAGCATCTCCCAGCCCATAAACCTCACCACTTTCAATACAAGGCAACGGATTACATTATTGTAGAAAATGAAGCCCAGAACATCTGCCACATCATGACTCAACACATGAAGAAAATGCAAACCCAACATTCAGCCCACTTCCCACTCGACAACTCCCAACATAAAGGCATGTCTCCTGTAAAATTCATTGTCATTTCTAAACTCAGTCCAAGGTGTGTTTTTCCTTCCTTCCTTCCTTCCTTCCTTCCTTCCTTCCTTCCTTCCTTCCTTCCTTCCTTCCTTCCTTCCTTCCTTCCTTCCTCTCTTCTCTTTCCCTCCTTCCCTCCTCCCTCCCTCCATTTCTTTTCTTTTTAGTGGTATTTTTCTTTGCCTCTAACTATTAACCCAGGTTGACCTCAAACTCAGGCTCCTCCTGCCTCAGCCTCTGAGCACTGACGGGGCTCTCAGGCATGTGCCTCTCACCCATCCTCTCTAAGCTAAATTCCATGGTTACGGCTGCTCAGCCAACTTCTTCTTGGACTCTAGATGCTTGACTCACAGCCTGAAATTCCTGTCCTCTTTTCACCCTAAAGACCCCCCTACACCCCACTTTGATGAGAAGCCCATCCTCTCACAAAGTTCCCCAGTGGATGTTCTGCAGGAGACAAAGCCAGTGGCCAGCCAGTTAGAGAACTTCTACTGAAGACCCAGTGATCCGCCTTTTGAATCAGTCTATCGTATGCTTGGTTAATACGAGTTCAAGTCGAGAACTCACTCAGTAGTGCCAGGTTTCTGATTCTAAAAAGCCAAGAACTAGACCTGACATCCTCCTGAGCAGGCAGGGAAAGTCTTCAATGGCTGCAGACATGCAGTCAGTCCCAGTGGACATCAATCCATGTCACTAATCTGGAATTTAAGGTTGTCTTAAACTGCTAGTTACCTATGTATCTGTGCATTTGTGTGCACATGTGTGTATGCATGTGTGCACATGTGTGTGTAAGCATTTATGTGTACAAATGTGTATGTATGTATATGTGTGGATACATACACATGTATTATGTGTGTATGTATGCTATTTTCCAGTTAGCTCCAGTTAGAAGATGGATTATCTGTTCTTACATCATTATGTTCCCAGCTGTCTCCAGCTTGGGGTTCTTTAGTCTCAAGCCTCCCACACAGAGGCTCAGACTTTGCCTTCTGCCATTTGTCTCATTACCTGCTAAGCTAAAATTGAAAGCAGCAGAAGCCAGAGGGAGGCATTCCCCGCCAAAGCCATGCTCGCCCGGGGCCTACAGCAGAAGCCAGAGGGAGGCATTCCCCATCAAAGCCATGCTCACCCGGGTCCTACAGCAGACGCCAGAGGGAGGCATTCCCCATCAAAGCCGTGCTCACCCGGGTCCTACAGCCACATGCATGCTCTGCAGGCCTGCTTTGGGGACAGCTCCCGAGTAGCTACCTAAAGCAAGCGGAGTGTAACTTGGAGGAGATGAGTGGCAGGCTGTTAGATGAACATGACTTGAGTGTGTTGTCAGCAGCTGAATCAAAGCTCTTATTCAATGCCTAGAACTAGTAATGAGCAATAATGTGACTGTTGGAGGGGACCAGGAAGGGTGACCAACACTCTGCAGAGACGCCAATATGACATCTTGTTCAGTCACTTCATCCTGACCGCAGGTACCACTCTGACAGCGGACAAAGCTAAGGTTCAGAAAGTGACATCACCTCTCAGTGTCTGAAGAAGACACCACTGATGGTCATAAGAATTCACCCTTCCCACTGTCTTCCAACTCGCTCTAAGCTCTAACTTATCGCCAAGGGAAGGGAGGAGTCACACACAGCTTCAAATTAGGATTTGTTAAAAAGAATCAGGACCATGTGGAAAACACGGTGGTTTGATACCTGGTCATATTGCAGCGTTTTGGAGATGGACTTAGATACGAAGAGAATTCTCCCTCGTTCACATCCAACCACGAACAGGAAGCCTTCTGCTGTCTAGGATGAAAACAAAACCAAAATCGAGTCATTTCTCTTATACCCCCTCAGCTTTTGAGGAAATCACTGTCACTAGAACTCACAGAGCTGTTAAGAGAGCTGGCAAATCTCAGCCTAATTTTTTTTATATGATGTATAGAGAATGTCAAATTCAATTCTAAAGTTTTTTTTTTTTTTTTTTTTTTTTTGGTTTTTCGAGACAGGGTTTCTCTGTGTAGCTTTGCACCTTTCCTGGAACTCACTCTGTAGTCCAGGCTGGCCTCAAACTCACAGAGATCCGCCTGGCTCTGCCTCCCGAGTACTGGGATTAAAGGCGTGCGCCACCACCGCCCGGCTCAATTCTAAAGTTTTTGACATGAAAAGTTTAGCTATAGAATATTTGAGTGGTATCTCATCAAACTACACGTGTGCAGGGTCACGGCACACGGACCATGAGAGGGAAGCGGAGACATTACAGGGTAAAGGGAGAAAAAGAGAAGGTAACGGAATACATGTGACGTGAAGACAGAAGTGGGGACCATTTGGGGTGGGAAAGGCTAAATGAACAAAGTATAAACATACTTATGTGAAAACGTTACAGTAAAATCCATTACTTCATATGATAACATTTTAAAGTAAAATCGCCCTTGCCAAATTCCACTCAGGTACGCAGAGAAACCCTGTAAAGATCTCAAAATACATCATTTGCAGCAGCAGCTACTGTGCAAATTGGGAGAGGAGGGGCCGTGTGTGTGTGTGTGTGTGTGTGTGTGTGTGTGTGTGTGTGTGTTTGTCTGAGTGTGTGTGTGTGTCTGAGTGTGAGTGTGTGTGTGCGCGCGCGCATGCGCGCGCGTGAGTGTGGTGTTATCTACATGTAAGTCTGTGCACCACATGTGTGCCTGGTACCCATGAAGGCAGAAGAAGGCATCAGATCCCCTGGAACTGGAGTTATAGATGGTGTGAGCCACCAAGTTAGTGCTGGGAATTGAACCTGGATCCTCTGGAAGAGCAGCCAGTGCTTTTAACCTCTAAGCCATTTCTCTAGGCTGGACCCTCTTGATAGGAATCCTTTCTATTCTTTTTTAATTATGGTACCACATGTTAAAAATAAATTTTAAATATTCTAATATATCCTCTAATACTGTTCTGCTCAGCCAGCAAATCCCTCGGGTAAGCCGCCTGCCCAGAAAGGGAGAGAGATGGACAGGGGCACAAGTGTGGTATTCCACAGGGTAGCGCGCTCTCTTTGGAAACAGTCTCGTGTGGTTCAGGCTGGATTCAAACTTGCTATGTAATCTAGGACAACTTTGAATTCCCAGTCCCCTGCTTTCACCACCCAAGTGCTGGGATTCCAAGCATTCACCAGCACAGCTGGTCTGCGCAGAGCTGGGGCCGTGGACCAAGGATTCTGTGCATGCTAGGGAGGAACTCTGCCAACTGAGTTACCTTCCTGTGCTCTGACTCGTTCTCACAGCAACAAACAGGAGAAGAGTTAGGTAGACACGTGCTGGGGGAGAGCTGCCGGAACAGGAAGTAATGAGTGAGAAAAACCCTCGATGAATAGTGCTTCCAAAGCACTCTGTATGATTACACAACTTAAAGACTGTTCTGTATCCGCAAAATTCATTGTTCATGGCCAGCAAGACAGCTCAGTGGGAAAAGACACTGGCTGCCATGGCTGATGACCTGAATTTGAATCCTGAGACCCACATGATGGAAAGAGAGAACCAGCTCCCACAAGCCGTTCTCTGATCTACACACACGTGCACATGCCATGACATGTATTCTCCCTCCCTCCACAAATCAGTATAATAAAATGTTTTAAATTAACTGTCCCATGCTGTGACATGTGTGAAAATGTGTTATACAGTGTGAAAATGTGTTGCTCTCATTGTTAATAAAAAGCTGATTGACGGATAGCTAGGCAAGATTTTTGGAGCAGAGAGAATACTGGAGAGAAGGGCAGAGTCTGAGGAGTCTTGAGCCAGGCTTAGAAGAAGGAACATGGGAAGTTCAGAGGTAAGGTAAACGAGCCTCAGAGCAGCACATAGACGAATAGAAATGGGTTAATTTAAGTTATAGCAGCTAGTTAAAAGCAAGTCTAAGCTATTGGCTGAGCATTTATAGTTAATGCTAAGTCTCTGTGTGGTTATTTGGGAACTGGTTGGTGGGACAGAAAAGTCTGCCTACAGTCCAGGAACTGGGGATACAATTCAACAGTTAAAAACACTTGCTGCTTTTTCAGAGGACCAGAGTTTAGTTTCCAGCACCCACATCAGGTGATTCAAACTGCCTATAACCTGTGCTCCAAGAGATCTTCTGTCTTCTGGGGACACCCCCCTCCCACATATACACACACAGACACAAACACATATGCATGAATAAAAAGTAAACCTTAAAGATTAAGTTAAAATAAAATAGTAACTTTTTTCAAAGTCAAAGAAAAATGAACAAAAATATACATGAACCTATGTCATAGCACATGGCAAGGCTGTCAGTCAGACACCAAATTTTCTGCTGTGGAGTCTGAAAAGCCTCGCCTGTGAGAAAATGAGGCCATGACAGCAGAGCTCTGAATGACTCTTTCCCTAAGCTTCAGATGACAGATCCGCAAGAGCTGGACTCCAGGGGGTGGCTCTGAGGAGGTGGTGACCATGACTGATCCTTGGTATGAGGGGGTATCTCAGGTGTGAGGGGGTGTCTCAGGTGTGAGGGGGTGTCTCAGGTGTGAGGGAGTGTCTCAGGTGTGAGGGGATGTCTCAGGTGTGAGGGGGTGTCTCAGGTGTGGGGGGATATCTCAGGTATGAGAGGGCTGTCTCAGGTGTGAGGGGGTGTCTCAGGTGTGAGGGGATGTCTCATGTGTGAGGGGGTGTCTCAGGTGTGAAGGGGTATCTCAGGTGTGAAGGGAGTGTCTCAGGTGTGAGGGAGTGGTCTCAGGTATGAGGGAGTGGTCTCAGGTGTGAGGGGGTGTCTCAGGTGTGAGGGGGTGTCTCAGGTGTGAGGGGGTGTCTCAGGTGTGAGGGGGCTATCTCAGGTATGAGGGGGTGTCTCAGGTGTGAGGGAGTGGTCTCAGGTATGAGGGAGTGGTCTCAGGTATGAGGGGGTATCTCAGGTATGAGGGGGTGGTCTCAGGTGTGAGGGGGTGTCTCAGGTGTGAGGGGGTGTCTCAGGTGTGAGGGGGTGTCTCAGGTGTGAGGGGATGTCTCATGTGTGAAGGGGTGTCTCAGGTGTGAGGGGGTGTCTTGGGTGTGAGGGGGTGTCTCGGGTGTGAGGGGGTGTCTCGGGTATGAGGGGGTGTCTCGGGTGTGAAGGAGCATCTCAGGTATAAGGGGGATGTCTCAGGTGTGAGGGGGTGTCTCAGGTATGAGGGGGTGGTCTCAGGTGTGAGGGGGTGTCTCAGGTGTGAGGGGGCTGTCTCAGGTATGAGGGGGTATCTCAGGTGTGAGGGAATGTCTCAGGTGTGAGGGGGTATCTCAGGTGTGAGGGGGTGTCTCAGGTGTGAGGGAGTGTCTCAGGTATGAGGGGGCTGTCTCAGGTATGAGGGGGTATCTCAGGTATGAGGGGGTGGTCTCAGGTGTGAGGGGTTATCTCAGGTGTGAGGGGATGTCTCAGGTGTGAGGGGGTGTCTCAGGTGTGAGGGGATGTCTCATGTGTGAAGGGGTGTCTCAGGTGTGAGGGGGTGTCTCGGGTGTGAGGGGGTATCTCGGGTGTGAGGGGGTGTCTCGGGTGTGAAGGAGCATCTCAGGTATAAGGGGGATGTCTCAGGTGTGAGGGGGCTGTCTCAGGTATGAGGGGGTGGTCTCAGGTGTGAGGGGGTGTCTCAGGTGTGAGGGGGCTGTCTCAGGTATGAGGGGGTATCTCAGGTGTGAGGGGATGTCTCAGGTGTGAGGGGGTGTCTCAGGTGTGAGGGGATGTCTCAGGTGTGAGGGGGTGTCTCAGGTGTGAGGGGGTGTCTCAGGTGTGAGGGGGTGTCTCGGGTGTGAGGGGGTGTCTCAGGTGTGAGGGGGTATCTCAGGTGTGAGGGGGTGTCTCGGGTGTGAGGGATCCACAGTGGACATGTCCACTGCTCTTCCTTTGGGAAGTGTCCATCCTCCTAACTAATGAGGTATTAGTTCATCAGGCTATGTCCTTACCTTCAGTGTCTAAGGTAAGGACATGTAGGCACAGGCCCTCTGATGTCTACAGCAGAGGTGAACTCAATCCCTCCCCTAACCCCATCCAAATCCATGTCCAGCCACTTACCTTGAGGATTAAGTGACTGAGCTCCTTATCATGAATAAATGAGGGTCTAGAATTTTCTTCCAAGAAAGACTCTGTCATGCCTAAAAACAAATAGGCCAAAGTAAGTGGAAATATAGAGGAATTTAGTGATCGCTCAGCGAACACTGTCCAGGAGCTGCTGCCATTACAATGACGGTGCAGTGGCGTCTGCAACGTCCCGCCTCTGGTGACCCTTCCCTCTTCCTCTTCCTCTTCCTTTTTGTTAAATAGGGTCTCATGTATTCTAGGCTGGCCTTGAACTCACTAAATAGCCCAGGATGACCTTGAACTCTTTTTTTTTTTTTTTTTTGGTTTTTCGAGACAGGGTTTCTCTGTGTAGCTTTGCGCCTTTCCTGGAACTCACTTGGTAGTCCAGGCTGGCCTCGAACTCACAGAGATCCGCCTGGCTCTGCCTCCCGAGTGCTGGGATTAAAGGCGTGCGCCACCACCGCCCGGCGACCTTGAACTCTTGATCTTCCTGCCGCCATTTCCCAAGAGCTAGGATTACAGGTGTGTGCCATCATGCCCAGTTTATGTGGTGCTGGGAATCCAACCAGAGCTTCATGCATTCTAAGCAAGCTCTACCAACACTCTACCAACAGAGCTACATCCCCAGAGTCTGTCTCTACAGCCCAGGCTGGCCTAGAACTCATAACAATCCTCCTGCTTCAGACTGCAGAATGCTGAGGTGTAAACCACTGAACCTAGGTATTTTTAATATTCAAACACATGGAGAGTAAGAGCTTGAGAGAAAAAATGCAACCACACCTATATTTGATGATTTCTTAGTTTATTAAAGCTCAAGTGAATTACTCTGAGGGGAAATTTCTGGAACTCTTAACAAACATTATGGATTAATAGACAAAAAAAAAAAAAAATCCCAAGCCGGGCAGTGGTGGCGCACGCCTTTAATCCCAGCACTTGGGAGGCAGAGGCAGGCAGATCTCTGTGAGTTCAAGGCCAGCCTGGTCTACAAATCGAGTTCCAGGACAGCTAGGGCTACACAGAGAAATCCTGTCTCAGAAAAAAAGAAATTCCTCTAAAGACCATATAGAAACTTCTGATAATATGTGAAACTATATAAAATGTGTCTGAAGTATCATTTGAGACCTTAGTTCAGAGCTCATTACATTAAAAAGAAACAACTAGAAAGTTGGCAAAAAGCTAAGGAGTTCATCAGGGCAAAGCTTGGGTCATGTTTGGCCTGTGACAAGAAAAGGACAGAAGCCACATCCTCAAAACATCCAACCCTAGGGCTGAAGCCAGGACCTGGGGAGGGATAAGGATGTAGTCTGGGGACAAGACAGGCCTTGGCCAGTGACACATGTCAATGGAACACACCTCAAAAGTGAGTTAGGTCGGCCGGGCGGTGGTGGCGCTCGCCTTTAATCCCAGCACTTGGGAGGCAGAGCCAGGCGGATCTCTGTGAGTTCGAGGCCAGCCTGGACTACCAAGTGAGTTCCAGGAAAGGCGCAAAGCTACACAGAGAAACCCTGTCTCGAAAAACCAAAAAAAAAAAAAGTGAGTTAGGAACCCAGACAGGGGAGCTCCGAACCAGGAAAGTGAGCGAGGGTATCGTAGAGACAGAACAGGGCTGTCTAGGCAGGCAGGCCTGAGGCTGTGGGGAAACTGGCCACATATGGGGATACTAGGGACTTAAGAACATGCTTTTAGAGGCTGGAGAGATGGCTCAGTGGTTAAGAGTATGGACTGCTCTCGCAAAGGACCCGTTTGGTCCCTAGCAACTACATTGGGTGGCTCACAGCTGCCTATAACTCTAGCTCCAAGGGGTCCAACCCTCTCTTTTGGTCTCTGCTCGCATTTTACACACACACACACACACACACACACACACACACACACACTCTCTCAAATTTTTTAAGTTAAAAATTTTTTTTTGTTTGTTTGTTTTAAGCAGGTGTGGTGGCGCACGCCTTTAATCCCAGTACTTAGAAGGCAGAGGCAGGTGGATCCCTGAGTTCAAGGCCAGCCTGGTCTACAGAGCAAGTTCCAGGAAACACTGTACTGAAAAGCCAAATAACGATAATAGTAATACTGATAACAATAAGCTATTAGAGCTGGCTATCAGGAGCATGCACATAATTTTAGCACCCAGGACACAGAGATAGGAGAGGTGGAAGTTCAAAACCAGCCTTGCTACATATTGAATTCAAGGTCCAAATGAAAGCCTGTTGCAATAACACAAAAACAAATTAGGGCTGGAGAGATGGCTCAGAGGTTAAAAGCACTGAGTGCTCTTCCAGAGGTCCTGAGTTCAATTCCCAGCAACCACATGGTGGCTCACAGTCATTTATAATGAGATCTGGTGCCCTCTTCTGGCGTGCAGGGATATATACAGGCAGAACTTTGTATACATAATATATCAATAAATTAAAACAAAAAACAAATGAACTAAGAAGTGTTTGAAACATTTATGGGGATGAAACCATTTTCATGCCATCCAAGCCCTTGATTAATTTTTCAGTAATCGGGTGTATTTTACCAGGCACTGAGTGGAGGTACGGGACAGGGGGACATTTGTTCTTGGCTTCCTTAGTTTGAAAATAACTGCTGAGCAGTAGGGGCAAAAACATCTCATCAGCCCTTACAGTAATTCACCTGGGACCCAAATAACACAGTCCACAGGCTGCCCTCTGACTGTGTGTCTAGAACACAATCCACAGGCCGCCCTCTGACTATGTGTCTAGAACACAATCCACAGGCCGCCCTCTGACTGTGTGTCTAGAACACAATCCACAGGCCGCCCTCTGAGGGTCGGTATCTAAGATTTTGCAGAATAAGTTTGGCTGTGCTGGGAGAAGCACCCTGAAGCACAGACCCGAGTGTCTTGAGCGAGTCGCTAATGTGTTGACTGACTCAGGCTTGGTCAGGCTGTGTGGACAAGCAGCTGGCCACATGGTGGCTGAGAACGGCCACGACACCATATACTTCTGCTCCAGGAATGGCTATGGATTTAGAGAACGTCTCCCCTGCTGAGTTCCCATAGTTCATTTCAGCACATACACACCTCTGCCACACTAGGAGCTTTTTTGTTACATATTGAAACATTTATTTATTTGTGTGTATGGACGGGTCGGTTCCTTCCTCCTACCATGTGGGTCCCGGGGACCAAACTCAGGTTGTCACGCTTGTTGACAAGCATCTTTACCTGCTGAGCCATCTCACTGTCCCCACACCCAGGTGACAATGACCTCACTGTGGGTCTGCCCCCCCCCCCCCCCCCCCCCCCCCCCCCCAGTCAACAGCGACATCCTTCCAGAGGGCAGAGACTTGGGCTCATTCTCTCTCTCTCTCTCTCTCTCTCTCTCTCTCTCTCTCTCTCTCTCTCTCTCTCTCCTTTCCCCAGTACAGAATAAGTTTATAGCTAGTGTTCAATTCATGTGTGTTGAATTAGTTGACTGACTCACGGTTTCTCATGGCTTCGCTAATGTGAAGGTGCTTGGGTAATCTCTGGGATGGAATCAAATGACCTCGGTGGAGCCTAAAAGTTTTTGTTGCTAAAGACTCAAGAGAATTCCAAGTAACTTACGCAAGCTTCAGGAGTGGGTAAAAGAGACTTTCATTTCTCAACAGACTGATGGAACCCAGATCTCCAAGCACAGAAAAGGAAGTCCCAGACAGCTCTGCTCTCTCTCTCCAGCAACCACTGCCTGGTAAAGTTGCTCTGTGGTCCCTGATCTCTGAAATCCTTGCTCTGTGCTTGGCTTTACAGGTGGAGATATAAACAGGAACCACAAGGCGGCAGTGTGCATCATTTTATACTTTGCTTTGAGACAAGGTCTCAGGTAGCCCTTGAATTCCCTATGTGACCAAGGATGGCCTTGAGCTCCTAATCTGCCTGTCTCCACCTCCATCCGAGGTTTTTGGTGTCTGGCAGAATATCTGCTCACATGAAAACAAGGGGTATAATCCTGCGTGGGTGCGGTAAGGTGGACAGACATATCAAAGCCAGGACCCACCACAGAGTGACAGAGTGCTGCTCTGATATAGAGACGATGCCCAGCCTGGAGCAGCCCTCGTCTTACCTCTCAGGGACCTCAAGTACTGCACCGCCCTCCTCAGAACACTGAGCTTGTCCAGTTTTGGGGTTGCAGGGCTGAGTGGAGGGATCATAGATGACAGCTCCTGAATCAGATGGTTCATCTTGTCTCTCCGCCGCTTTTCCATCTGGCTGTGCGCTTCCCTGGGAGGGAGGAAGAACCTCCTTGGCTAATGCTCACCCTGTCGCCCAGAGGCACTTGAGGGTGTGGAGCCCTCCACACTCAGGATGCTCTTCCTCAAGGCTGCATTACGTGAGACACCAGAGCTTCTGGGAAAAGTGCTTGTAAAAGCATCTTACCTCCACCACGTCCAACGGCTTTGACCATGAACTTCCTAAGCTAGGACATCTGTGGTCGGAGGGCTGTGGTCTCCTTTCCCCCTCCCTCCTGTGGAACAGACCTGACATTCGCATAGCTGTCATCCTCATTCCCACCCAGCTCCTGACTACGTCTAGAAAGTGCTAGAGCCCTGCTCGGAAGACACCGCTGCGAATTCTAGTCCTGTCGCTGACTCAGTCTTCCGTTTCCACCTGGTCCTCCGAAAGCCCACGGTTTCCACTGAAGTTTCTCCATGTTTAAAATCATGGTGGCCCAAGCCTGTAATCTCCACATTTTGGAGACTGGTGCAGGAAAACAACTGCAAGTTCAAGGTCTATGCATCCAGACCCTGTCTTCAAAGCACAAACCAAGGATAAGCCCACGCTTCTACCCACCATCCTAGGAAGGTTTTTATAATTTCTATTTCAATTACTACTATTTATTATCACCATCACCACCATCATCACACCATCACCAACATCAACACCATCATCATCTTCACCACCATCATCAACACCATCATCATCACCATCACCATCATCACCACCACCACCACCACCACCACCATCATCATCGTCACCACTATCATGGTGCATGCCACAGCACACAGACGGAGTTCAGTCGACACCTCTATGGAGTCGGGTCACTTCCCACTTTTCATGGGTTCTGAGGCTGGATCTCAGGTAGGTTGTCAGGCTCGTGAGGTCTCTACCCCTGAGCATCCCACTAGCTTGGAGGTCTTCCTTCACCCGTGGCTTCTGTATTCCCTCCTGCTCCTCGTCCTCCTTGGTTCTCCATGCCCAGCTCAGCACATAGACAATTTACTCAGCTTCCCTTCTCCTCAAAGATTGGTGTCATCAGATCCCCGGCTCAGTGCCTGTCTCCCCAGTGCAGAGCACCCTAGGAGAACGCACCCCTTCCCAAGGCTCTGCACGGCTCCCTGACTATGTACTATAAAAATGTTTCTCATCCCGCCCCACTCCAGCCTTTGGAAGCAGACTTGTCCCTGAATGCTCCCCACTGCAACTAAAGAAATTCCAAGCCAAATGCATCCCCACATCTGCCTCCTTCAGTCTCCTTCCCCCACTCCTGCGTGCTCTTCCCTCCATGTGGTGGGCCTTGACTGGCGGCACACACACGGAGATTCATTCTCAACCTGTTCTTTTCCTCAAAGGGTCAAACAGCCTTGAGGCTCAGTAGAGTCTAGTTTTTATAATATTCCACAATCAAGAGGTGTCCTCTTCAGCCACCATCAGCCTCACTCTGGGGCCCTCCACTGCTCCCAAAGCCTTTTAAACCAAGCTTCCTTCTAATGTTTCCTCAGCTGGTCTATGCTACACACTTCCAGAAATACCATTCAGCAGTCCTCACCCATTGATATTGCTCTCCATTCAAAACACAATGTGTCTCATCGATTTCTCAGCCTCTTACTCTCCAGATGTCACAGAGTAGGGTTTCTTGTTTTTGTTTTGTTTTGTTTTTGAGGGCTAGAGAAATGGCTCAGTGGTTAAGAGCATTGCTGTTCTTAGAGAGGATTTGAGTTTAGTTTCTAGCATCCACAGGTGACTCATAACTGCCTGCAACTCCAGTTCCAGGGGATCTGACACCCTCTTCTGGCCTCTGTGGGAACTGCACACATGTGGTGCACATACATACATGTGTGTATACATATATGTACATCTTTTTTAAAAGATTTTATTATTTGTTTCTCTCTCTCTCTCTCTCTCTCTCTCTCTCTCTCTCTCTCTCTCTCTCTCTCCCCCGTGTGTGTGTGTGTGTGTGTGTGTGTGTGTGTGTGTGTGTGTGTGTGTGTGTGTGTTGGAGGGGGTGCCCATGGAGGCCAGAAGAGGGTATCAGATTCCTTGGAGCTGGAATTACAAGCAGCTGTGAGTCACTTGTGGGTGCTGGGATTCAAACTCAGGTCCTCTGAAAGAGCAACAAGTGTTCTTAAATGCTGAGACATCTCTTTAGCCCCATATAGTAGGTTCTTAATAAATGTTGAATGATCACCTAGCACAGGATCTTGGCCACAGTTCCTTTGAGAGAATCAACTATCCACCCAAAGCCAACAGTGCCATAAGAAAATGACAGTTCTCATGGGGTCTTTACAAGTGTTACACAATCTGGGGCTGTGGGAACAAAACTGCTCACATGTCACCCTAAGTGACCTATTACACATACCCAGCACGTAGCAAGAACTATACTTTGAAAAATCATGGAAAATGGTGGGAGCAAAGGAGAACCAGGCCAGGGCAAACCTCTGAGGAGCACAATGAGCAAAGCCTGCTTCCTTCACACACTGCACCCTCTTCATGGAGCAGGGAGACCAGGCGGATTACCTTGCCTGCTGCCACTGAGCGCCGCTACTTCTATTCTTGTTGAAATAGATGGATAAAGGGGCTCTGGGGAAGGTTTCCCCATTGTTTCTGTCATGAACTCTGACCTGGAAGGAAGGAGGCCTTGGGTCATCCCTGCAATGGTAAAGCTCATCGTCACCCGATAGGATTTGGAATTACCTAGGAGACACACCTTCAGGTATGTCTATGAGACTACTCCTAGAGGCTTAACAGGGGAATGAAAACCCTCCCTGAATTATGGAGTTTAAAGCCAGCCTAAGCTACAAGTCCTACAGAATGAGTTCCAGCTTAGGTAGTGTTACATACAGAAATTATGCCTCAAAAAGCAAAAAAAGACCACCACCCTCCACACAAAAAAATAAACATAGTAAGAACTATCATTTGTTACCAACTAATAACTCAAGATGGAGGTGACTGTCCTTGGCAGCTGCTCTCCTGCCCTACATCTTGTTAATGAGGAGAGAAATGGCGGTACAGACAGCCAAATCAGGAGGAAACCTCCCAGGCATGTGCAATTGGCCTGGGAAGTACTTTGAGGCTTATGGTTGAATCACAAATCACACCAGTGCCATTGTCCTGGGGATCAAAGCTAAAAGATGAAGGATCTTTGTGAGAACTGACTTAAAAAGATCTAGAAGGCTTATTTGTATTCTCCTCTCTAACTCAGAATGTAGCAGGAATCTTAAAAGTTCTTATTAATAAAATCAAACCCGGAGCCAAGTATTGGGGGTGAACACTGCAAGATCAGAGAGACAGAACAAGCCACAGCTAACCTCACCTGGCCAACTTCTCCGCTGGTCTTGTTTCCTCAGACTGGAAGCTTCTGTGTCCTCATCCCAATGGCTCTCAGCTAAACTGTTGCTCGAAAGCCTGAAGCTTAACCAGCCAAACGCTTAACCAGCCAAATGCTTAACCAGCCAAATGCTTCTACTTTCTGGTCTTCACACCTTATATATCTTTCCTTTCTACCGTCACTCCCTGGGATTAAAGGCTCGCTTTCTGGGATTAAAGGCGTGAGTCACCATGCTTGGCTGTATCCTTGAACACATGGATTTCTGCCTCTGGAATGCTAGGATTAAAGGCGTGTGCTACCACTGCCTAACCTCTATGTTTAATATTGTGGCTGTTCTGTCTCTGACCCCAGATAAGTTTACTAGGGTGAACAATATTTTGGGGAACACAATACCACCACACTCAGAACTTTCAGGTATGGTGGGAAACTGTCCCCAGCTTTCCCACTCACATACAGTGCCATCCTAAGATCTGTCCCAAACAATTTTACTGTATAATCCTAGCTTTGGGGGAGTAATAAAAGAATCTCAGGCTACAGGATGCATAAGTGGGTGGGGGACAGGCTGAAGTGTGGCTCAGTGGTGGAGCTCCTGCCTAGAGTCCTCCAGTGAGGATCTGGGGTGTGGCTCAGAAATGCAAATCTTGCCCAGCACACTTAGGGGCCTGGGTTTATTCCCAGCAACACAAAAACACACAAGCAAGTAATAAGGGTATCATCTCGTTATCTACCTGGCTTAGTAACTATGGAAACAAGAGCTTCATATGATTAAACTGACCACAGATCACCAAGGCCTGGTTATTCTGTAACTGGCGAGTTGGGTGGTCAGTGAAGTGACCAGAAGCCAAACATGCATGAATGTTTTGCTCTTGGTGGAGTATGTTGGTGAGGAAGGAGGGGGGCTGTGACCATGAGCATTACGTATTGATACTGATTGTGCACCAACATCTCCTTCAGATTCTAGCTGAGCCTCCTGGACATCCATCATCACCAGCCCTGGAAGGCAAGGTCAGTGACAGGTAGAGGTAGGCAGTGACCAGCTGCTTTGCTGCTACAGACTTAGAAATAAAGATGTAAGCACGGTCTCCTTTTGCTGACTGACAGATTTCATGGAGTTAGAAGAAGACACACTTACTGGGCCGGCTCTGAATCACTTCCTTTGCGTTTCCTTGGAAACTCCATTATAAGAGAGCTGACAGGTCCAAGAGCTGTGAGTTTTGTCCCTGGGCTCATGTGACTAGAAACCGTAAGGGCAAGGCTCTGGCTCTCTATCAGCCCTCTACCTGTGAATGAGAAAGCACAGAAAGACACTTTCATCTAATGCATTATCACATCACAATTAAAAAGTAGTTCTGTCTTGATATCTAAAAACTCAGCTTAGAAAAACATGACAGGAGGAGAGATTATTTAGAGAATTCAAATATTAGTTTGAAATATGGGTGTTCATCCATCTTTGAGAGTTTATTGTCCTCATCTGACTGTAAAAGACGGTAAAACAAGTGTATGGAGGGCATGAAGCCCAGAGGCAGCCAGAACAGAGGGAGCTAGGGATACCGGGAAACGGCAGCAAGGTCAGAGAAATGGCAGCCTTGCTTCCTAGCTCTGAAATACACGGCTGTGATTGGCTGTGCCAACTGAGGGCTGACTGAGAGCACCTGCCTAGCAATGCATGGGGCCATGGGTTCCACCCTCAGTACCACAAAACCCAACAATGAAAATAGACAGGTTTCATATTGTGGTAATATCCACCAATCAATTAATACTGAAAAATACAGACCAAGGTTCCTTAAAGAGGACAAGGGGGAGAAAAGGAGGTAGTCCCATCATTTCCCATGACTCTGGTAGAAGTAAAAATTGTTGTAAATGTTTAGAAGGCAATCTGGAACATCGTATGGAGGGCCATGGCACATCCCCGAGTCAGCATCCATCCCTTTGACTGACCCTGAAACGTCAGAGATACACAAAGACTTTCCTCCTACAAATTCATCAAAATCTTTCAACCATGGTTGAGTGTAACTCAAACACCTCTAACCCCAGCTCTCAGAAGACAGCACCAGGGAGGTCACAAGTTTGAGGCCAGCCTGGGCTACAGGAAATCCCATCTGACAATCAACTTTCGGACCAGATCCTCTACATCCTTGGATAAGCCACAGGACCAAAGAAAAGTCAAAATCAGGCAACGTGTGTGAGCCAAGTGGGGCTGTCACATCCTGGACAGTGGGAGGAAGTGAGGACAGACCCTCACTCGGCATCTTTGATGCTGAGCATCAGGAGGGCAAAAGATGTGTCCAGGACTGCACCGGAGTCTGCTTCACTGATCTCATTTCTCACTGACTTGGGCCTTCCCTCCCATTCCACACCACCAGTGTGGTGTGCAAGCCGCTTAGGAGCCAGTCCGTCAGAAACACACCAGGGCGCTTCATACACACTGGATTTGGTCAAGTACTTCAAAAGAGGCCAAGCCTACTGCCCTGTCCAGTGGCCTGTAGCCATGCCTAATTGTTTGTTATGGGAAGTGGAGCTAATTGGTGGCATGTTGGCGAACAGTCTTCACAGAATTCCTTCCTCAGCAATCTTAAACTTGCTCAGTGTATCCCTCTGCCTCAAGCACACCTTTAGCTAATTCTGCTTTTGTAACTCAATCTTCCCGAAGCAGACTTAGTAGATCCTGGGTAACATCACTTTATTACTCTCAGTCTCTCCCCAATCAGCCCACGGGCACTCACTGCCTCTGACACATGAGAAACAGGCAGAGAGGTGGAGAAACTCACAGTAACTGGGTATCTCTTGTTTGTTTTGCTGTGTCTGCTTGTTGACCACAGTTCTCAGCAACACAATCAAACAGCCTTTGTAGAAGCCACTAATTCTCATCACAGGTGCATTTATCAGCAAAGAAATGCTCCCAGGTAGACTGGAAGGGCCTGATTTAATCTGTCAAAGGGCCTGAGACACACCTGAGGCTTCCCTGGAGAACAAACCACCAGTGGACAGCAGCAGCAGAGCTGCTCGGCCAGCCTGTGGACAGTCCGCCCTGCAGGTAACAGACTAGCCTCTGTAGCTGCACCACTTTGCATGCCAATTCCCTGCTGACCAGTTTAAGAAGGCTCGCACACCTCTGCTCCTCCGGCTGCGCCCTGATACTCACACCTGCCCAACATCACTTGTCAGGGGAATTGTTCAGAATCCCTCAAAGTCATGGAGGCTGGCACTCCATTCCCCCTGCCAACAGACACGTTCCATTTTAAACATCAGCATGTCACAGAAATGGCACCATTGGAAGGACTGCAGGTATTGAAGAAATGCAATCCAAGGCCAGGCAAAAAGGTTACATGGTCTGGAGGCCAGATGGCCTGAGTTCAAGCTCTGGTTCAGCAGCCTTCCCCTCAGGCAATGAGCCTAAATTCTCAGCTCATGCATCTGGAGCACAGAATAAAACAGCACTGTCTACGCAGCTACTGTGGAGCCCGTGAGTAGAGCATGGGAGGTGTTTAGAACTTCCCATGAAAGCACAGCCTGAGTGTTCGCAAAGGGGAGATGCAGGGACAAACGCCGGTGATGACTGAGGGAACTGAGTCACGAGAAACCACTCAACTGTGACTCAGAATAGTCAGAGTAACACAAGCCCAAAGACTATCTCTCCGATGATGAATTTTAGAGAAAGCATTCCACCTAACCCCAGGACAGATGAGAGCAGGACAAAGCAGGTCCTCAGAACCTCAGAGAAGCACTCCAACCTGTCCCAGACCTGGTGAGCCCCACACTGAAGAATGGAGGCATGGCAGGGCACCTCAGCAGGGTTTCCCCGAGCAGCTGCTTCACAGGAGAAACCCACAAATCAAGTTCCCTCAGGTTCTGAGTGAACAGAGGCCACTGCAGACCACTGCAGGCCACTGCAGGCCACTGGGATAATTAATGTTAGTGAATCGGGCCCCAGTGGCCACGCCGGGTTCAGAACCCATGAAGGATTGCTCTACCATGCCATTAAACTTCAGAGGCAGGAGAGGGACTCCTCAGTGCTCATAAAAACAATTGCATGACTTTTCAAAAATAATCAATTATTATCAAAATACGAAGGAGCCTGAAGAGAAGAAAACGAAACCTCCACCATCTGAACAGTGGGAATCTTTTTGTGTTTTGTTTTGTTTTGAGATAGGATCTTGTGTACAGCAAAACTTGACCTTGACCATGAACTTGAAATCCTCTTGCCTCAGCCTGCTGAGTTCTGCACCCGCCGGTGTGTGCTTGCGGGTCTGAGTCACCAAACCCAGCATAATAAACACTTTAAAAGCAATGAAATAACCTTATCATTTACATACTTAATACCACTGTTACTATAGTAACAGTGATGCCCAGAATCTAAAATTATTGTCAGCTCCTAGAGAAATCAATAACAAATCATTTCTAAATCTTTCTCTAAATAGCTTGCCCTCAAAGCATTTTAAAGTCTGAGGTGTGGATTTGTTGCCCCCTTTCCACCAGACCCTTTGCTTCCTGTCACATGGCCTAGAGGTAACTGTGGTAACTGTGTAAATGAAGTAATAAGGACCAGACAGAGGACGCGGTGGGTAAAAGCACCTGCTGCAGCAGCCTGAGATGTGAGTTTGATCCCTGGAACCGTCAGTGAAGAATCGACTCTTGAAAGTTATCCTCTGACCCCTACAAGTGTGCCATGGCACACACACACACACAAAATAAATAAATACACTAATTAAAATTTTAAAAAAGAAGTGCTAACACTTTAAGGGAATGTTAAGTGCTAACATTTAGGGAACCCTGAAGCACCATGACACAAAGAAGCTGGGTCTGGTCTCTTCTCTAAGTCAGTGTGGTTGCCTGGGAGACCTGTAAAGCAGTGGTAGCCCAGTCCTGTTTGTCTCCATGGCAATACAAATGTAACTCAAACAGGAAGTCTAATTCTCCAACCAAGGAGCTGGTACACATCCAGAGAGTGAAAGCTGACCCAGGGGCAGGGGGTCTTAGGTGGAATATTTCATCAGACCACCCCTAGGGCCCCAACCATCTTCTGTACCTTTAGATGTCTACAAAGTACTCAATCAATGTCAACTGCATTTACTGCATACTAGCTTCAAACACCTGACCCGCCAGATGTGGTGATCACAGTATTTGGGGGGCGGGGTCAGGAGGATCTGGAGTTCAAGGCCAAGCTGGGTTACATTATGAGTTCCAGGACAGTCCAAAAAATCTAGTGAGATCCTTTTGAATAAGAAGAAATGAGGGGGTGGGGTAGGGAACTGGTGCCTATTGTGTATATATGTGTTCAGGTACATTTGTGTTTGGAGGCCAGAGGACAACCTCAGGTGTCCTCAGGCAACATCACCTCTTCTTGAGACAGTGTCTCTAGTCTGGAACTCGCCAAGTTCGCTAGGCTGGTTGACTGAGCCCTTGGGAGTGTCCTGGTTCTGCATCCTCAGCACCTTCCTTCAGGCCTGGCTTTCCCCCATGAGTTCTGCGATCAAAGTCCTCACACTTGCAAGCACTGACTGGACCACTCTCCTGTCCCCAGATCTGTATTCCTATGAAAGACACCCATAGCTCGGACATCTCTCTGAGCACATCAGTACAGGGTCCCTAACAGCCTTCTACTACAAAATCTAGATGAAGATGAGTTGTGATGCTTATGGTGATTTTGTTCATAAATACTTAGGGCTTTCTGATTTGTTTCCTGTTTGAGAAAAGATATCTCTGAATAGCCCAGAGCAGCGTTTGAACTCACCATGTAACCTAGCTTAGGCTCAAACTTGTAGTAATCCCCCTGCTTCTTGAATGCTAAGATTGCAGATGTAATTGAGCACCCCCTGTTCTGAAGTAACCTGTCAGCCAAACAGCCTCTGGCCCGAAACTGATACAGGAACATCTGATATCACAGAGGGGGGTTTCCACTGGACTTCTCCCACATCAGGAGCACACCCTGAAGGCCTGGGCTCCTTGTTATAAGCCTTCATTATGTGTTTATATTAGAAGTCAAGGCTGAGGGCCTCAGCTCTGTCTACAGAGTGCCACGGGAAGGGTCTTTGAGAACCAGGGGTTTGTTTTTTCCATTTTTCCTGGCGTGTGCCCAGACCCTAGAACCACACAAGGAAGGCAGAAGTGATGGCCACAGTGAGCCAGTGTGATGCGGATAGACAGGGAGCGGCGAACTAAGTAATTCTGAGAATGCTTTTGAAAGACAGAGTGTGAGGTAGCTTGAAAGTCACAAGGAGCCGCTTCCTCAGAAAACCAAAGAGAATGAGAGAAGGTCACCCGGCCCACCCTCGGCGAGGGGCACTCCTCTGCTTTCCCGCCTTCTCCCTCAGCCCCAGGTTCAGCTCACTCCCCTTCCATGGTGATGAATATGCTGCTGCCAACCAGGAACCACAAAATAAAAGATGCATGTGTTTTCATTCTGGAAAAACCTCTGCCCCTCAAATGGACTTTCTGGTGAACTGTCCACATGGCCAGGGGAGCTAACACCACACATTGAGGCAACCTCAGCAACTTGGCCTTCCTTTTCCAGATTCTACTCAAATCAAAGAATCCAAGTGTCACATCCTCCGGTCACCTGCCATTCTCCACTTTTGTTTCTACTCTGTCCCCTGAAAGACGTACCACCGCTTCTGAGAGACACTCACCCACGAATACTAAAGTGCTCCCTCTTCATAAATTAGACAATGTCCCCCCAGTTTTGAGAGGGGGCCTCATTCTCAGTGGTCAGCCTGTTATTTGTTTGTTTGTTAACACAATGCAATGTTGCAGCCCGTTTCGGTTGTGGTTTGAGTGTGAACGGTCTCCCACTGGCTCATGTGCTTGAACACTTAGTGCCCAGGGGGTGGCGCTGTTTAGAAGATTGCGGAACCCTGGGAGGTGGAGCCTCCCTGGGAAGCGGTTCACTGTGGGAGGGCCTTCCAGTCTGCTCCCTGCTTCTGTGGACACAGGTGACCAGTAGGCCTCACTCTTCTGTTGCCATGTCTTCTCCACTGTGGAGGGCTGTATCCCCTCGAACTGAGAGCCAGCAGAAACCTGCTTCTGAGTCACTTCTGTGACACATTCATAAGGAGAAAAGTCAGGCACGTAACCTCTCACCCACTAAGCCACTGCTGACCTCACCAGAACTCGGGTTTCCACCATCTGTTGGTCTAGTCAACAGTGAGCACTCGGTGGGTCCTGTATGAATGAGTCAGCCCTGCGCACACCTTAAGCAAAGTCCCATTTAAGAGCTACAGTCTCCACTAGGCACTTAATAGGAGAAGGGATCAGAGATGGGAAGGACGGGGAAGGACCAGCTCCGCTCTCCCAGGACCAGCAGGCTGAGGGCAGAGTCTTGACACCAACACAAACAACACGGACAAACAGACAAGAATGCTCCCAGAGACAAAACACTGCGGTGTGAAAATGGGAATTAGGGAGGGCTTTTGTGATAGAGACAATGTCCTGGGAAAAGGTCACGAGGAAAAAGGGAAGTAAGTATGTGTGGAAGTCAGACTACTCCACAGTTTGTCATCATTACCTCCATGAACTGCCACCACCTGCTATCAGGGATTTTTTAGTCCAATTTTATAAATAAGGAAGCTGGAGCTCAGAGAAACTAAAAAATTTGGCCAAAATCACACAGCTGGCAAACAATGATTCTCCTAAACAGATCTCCACCATAAACGAATAGGAAAGAAATGATGCTTGTGGCCCAGGATTCAAGTCTGATAAGATTCCATAGGCCTTGGGAATGGATCTCCTGGTGAGACATGAGCTTGACAGGCACAAGGTCCTGGGTTTGATCCGCAGCACCACCACACACACACCACCTACTCTGAAAAAAATACCCAACAGGTTCTACAAAACCGTGTGTGTTTTGTGTATGAATGTTTTGCCTGTATGGATGTATATGTACCACATGTGTGCCCTCTGTGACCACAGAGGCCAGCAGAGGGCATCCAACTGCCTGGATCAGGAGTTACAGATGGTTGTGAGCTACCACGTGGGTGCTGGGAACTGAACTCAGGCCCTCTGCAGGAACAGCCAGTGCTCTAACCACTGAGCCTTCTCTCTAACCCCTTACCATGCACCTCAATCTCACCTAATCCTAATCAAGCAGAAGTTCCCATTGTCCCCATCTTACAGAGGAGGTGCTAGATGCTGAAACTGGGGAGGAGCAGGGGACAGATCGACGGACACTAGGGCAGGAAGAACCTTACAGGGCAGGCAGGCAGGTACTCAGCTCCCCCAGCCATGCAGGCTAACACCGAGTCCCTGGTAATGCTGAGCCGGTTCAGGGGCTGACTAATGACCTAGATCCCATGCACAGGAGAAACTCAAGCTTTCGCCATGCTGAGAGCACCAAGCCCATCCTGGATTAGCTTGTGTGAGGCATTCCTGGAAGAAACTACCAAGAACACAGGCCAGGAACAACAGCTTATGCAAAGCAGGATGGGACACCAGTTGGGTTTCTGAGTCATGAACATGAATTTAAGCCAGGACAGTTGCGGGCCCTCTCCCTAGCTCCAAAGGTTCTGGAACCATCTTCCAGGACGGCAAACAGCCACTGGGCAGCAGGCTTAATCTCAGCATTTACCCCACAAGCTGGTCTCATAAAATGGTAAGTGAGCAAACAATTATGTTTGACTCCACCTTACTTTTTGTGGACACCTTCAAAACAGCCCTGCAGTTAAGCTTTTTTGTTTTCACACCATGCTAGCCCAACTGTGTGCTGTTGGGCTGTCACCAGCTGCAGCATTTTTTAGAGTTTTGTTTTCCCATGAGCACCCAGCTCCAAATGGAAGGACGTGCAGGTAAAAATAGCATGGCCCTGGAGTCTGATATAAAGACCTGTTTTGTTTTGGGTTTTCATTATCAATTTTCGCTTTCTTGTAACCAGATAAGCCCAACTATCCACAGTGTAGTGTTGTTCAAATCTTTTTTTTTTTTTTTTTTGGTTTTTAGAGACAGGGTTTCTCTGTGTAGCTTTGCGCCTTTCCTGGAACTCACTTGGTAGCCCAGGCTGGCCTCGAACTCACAGAGATCCGCCTGGCTCTGCCTCCCGAGTGCTGGGATTAAAGGCGTGCGCCACCACCGCCCGGCCAATGTTGTTCAAATCTTAAATGGTCTTATAATAATAATAAAAAAAAAAACTGAGCCAGATATTGGGGTGAAATCTGAAGATCAGAGAAGAACAAGCCACAGCCACCTCACCTCGCCAACTCCTCAGCTGATCCTGTTTCCACGAATCCTCAGACTGAAAGCCTCTGAGTCCTCACCCCTGGGGGTCTCAGCTGAACTGCCTTTTTCCTGTTTCCTCACGCCTTATATACCTTTCTCCGCCCAGCCATGTCACTTCCTGGGATTAAAGGCCTGTGTGCTTCCCAGTGCTGGGATTAAAGGCGTGTGCCACCACTGCCTGGCTCTGTTTCCAGTGTGGCCTTGAACTCACAGAGCTCCACACAGATCTCTGCCTCCAGAGTGATAGGATTAAGGGTGTGTGCCATCACTGTCTGGCCTCTATGTCTAATCTAGTGATTGGCTCTGTCCTCTGATCCTCAGGCAAGCTTTATTAGGATACACAATACATCACTTCAGTGTAGCCAAACTGTCACCACACTTAGATGATTCTTGCGTAGTGGGGTGGACAAGTGTCCTTAAACTAAAGGGTATGTTTAGTTGATGTTCATGGAGACTCCTGAGACCTAGACAAAGCATGCCAAACGCCTTTGTAGCTTGTAATCTTCACAGCGGCGAACTGCAGAGGCTGAGGTAGTTACTACTCCATTTTACAGGGAGGAAGCTGAGGTGCCCAGAGGAGAGGGAAGCAGAGCTCAGAGCGAGGAGGGATCCTCTTATCAACCAAACGGCTTTCGGGCTTTGAGCACCGTGTAGAAAGGGCACACAAGCCTTTGAGAGGCCACAGACAGAAATCCCCACCGTTTGTTAAAATTACACCCGTTGAGTTGAGACAAGCTTAAAGCCAGCACTTGGGACGCAAGTCCGGGTCGAGATGGTCTTACAGTAACTTCCAGGCCAGCCAAGGGCTACACGCAAGGAATCAATCCGTCAGTCAGCCAGTCGACCAAAATAACTGCGGCCTGACTTTTGAGACTGTTTTTACTTACTTTTTTTTTTTTTTTTTCCTCCTGCCTACCACCTGCCTTAAGTAACAGCTTTTTACGATTATCCTCTGTGAAGTAATGGCCACAGGAGTCTCCCAGGGAAGACTCCTCCAAGTTTTATCACTGAGAGCAAGAGAGGACAAATGAGACAAAACTCCCAACAAGACCCGCAAAAACGAAAAGGAGCAAGCTGAGGTTACAGCGCTGGCCTGGAGTCCTGGGGTTCGATCCCTGGCGGGGAAGATAAGGGGACTGTTCCCCCACCCCCACCCCAGTCCACTGCTCGCTTTGCTACCGAGGCTGTGATGAGATGGCGAGGGTACCCCCTCTCCCCACGCTCCCCAGGAGGGACTTGGCCACTGGGACGCAACGAGGGCCTCCGGCAGCACCCTGGAACCCGCTGCTTCTTCCAGAGAGGAGCAAGCCTGAGCCGCTGGTTGCAGGGCACGCCATGCGACTGTGCACACAGCTCACCCTCTGTAGGGCGCCGCCGGGACCCGACCCCACACCCGGGACTCAGTCCCCAAGGCGGTGCACCTGCGGGGGACCCACCGCCTTGACCCATTGCCATCAGATGAGAAAGACCCTGGCGTAGCCATGCAGGAACCCCCAGCATGGGAGGGGGGTCCTGGCTTTGCCATCCGGGGACTCCCAGCATGGACTGGGGGTCCTGACTCGCCATCGGGGACCCCCGGCGATGTCGAGGTCTCCGCAAACCACTCACCCGGCACCTCAGCCCTGGCTGCCGCCATCGCGCGCCCCGCAGCCCCGCGACTCCCCATTCGACCCGGGCGCACCCGGAGCGGGGCGCGGGCTCAGCCACCGCAGCCCCGGCAGCCCTTGCCGGCCCGGGGCGGGACCAGGCTCCCGCACAGGCGGAGCCTCAGCCGACAGCCCCGAGCCAACGAGCTGCAGCCGGCACGCCCTGGGAGGCGGTGGGGCGCCATGGGAAGACTGGGGAGACCCCTGCGTGGTGCAAGAAGCGCCTAGCTGCGGACGTTCGGGTGTGGGTGTCAACAGCCGTCTCAGAGACTCCTCTAACAGTTAGGGTGTGGACAAAGGGATCCCCAATATGCTTCTGGTGGGAACCTAACTAATCCAGCCACTATGGAACTCATCATAGAGATGCCTTAAAACTAAAGTAGAGCATCTAGATGACCCGGCTACCGCCAAGTGAACACATCACGGAGCCACCGGAACATCCATGTTTACTGTAGCCCTCCTATGGCTAAGCTCTGCAACCAACCTGTGTCTGTCAACAGGTGAATGGGTAAATGTGGTACACACACAGTGGAACTCTATTCAACCACATCAAACAAGTTACGTTGTTTTCAGGAAAACAGACACAAGCGGAGATAATGGTACTGAATGAATGAAACCAGGCTTAGAAAAATATCGTGAATCTAGATTTCATGACGTGTATGTAGACAGTAAGACTGTCTACAGGACAAAGGGGACTGAGGCAGAGGCAAGAGAGCGGTCTGGGTACTTGGATAACAGTGTTCTAGGAACCCAGCGCTATGTGCAATGAATATACTCTATTAAAAAAAAAAGAGAGAGTATTTTGGCAAGGTCCTTCATAGATAACAGAGAGGAGATTAAGTCAGGTCTCCCCAAGAGTTTATCCCCTGCATGGCAGCCAGTGAACTTGCCCATGAGTCACCACAGGCCTCACTCCCCTGAAATGATGATTCATTTCTCCCAGAGCCTGAAAACAAAGGGAAAAATACAGCCACTCCCCCAAGACAGCAGGAAGCTGTGGGGCCAGGCCAGGCCAGGTTCCTGGGGCGACTGCCCTGTGTCCAGTGTCCTCCACCCCACTATCGGGTTTATATCCTATTCCTGTTTCCTTATGCCTGGAAGCTTTGCTTTCTTGCTAGACAAGGGGTTTGTTTTTTATTTCTTAAAAATGATAGCTGGGGTACACACTTGGAATCCTAGCACTTGGGAGGTAGGGGTCAAAGATTGAGTGGTGGTCAAGGTTATCTTTGGGTCAAGTCCATTTGGAGGCCAGCTTGGGTTGGGACTGTCTCAAATAAGCCCCAGAAGGTGTGGGGTGTGGGGAGGGCTGGGGATGTTGTTTAATCTTCAGAACCCCGTGAAACCATCATGGCGGTGCACATATGCAATCTCAGTGCCTGAGAGTTGAAAGCTGGATGATGGGGAGCTCAAGGTCACCCTCGGCCATACAGTGAGTTCAAGGCTGGCCAGGGCTGCATGAGATCCTGTCTTAAAGATAGAAGGTACTTTCTCACTTCTAGCCAGTAGTAGCCCTTACTTTCTCCTTGGGAAATTTCTGAGTAGATCTGAAACCAAATTTATAGAATCCTGGCTAGTTCTTTCTCATCAACATCAGTTGGTCCCCAGCTCAGAGCGCAAAAAGGGCTGTGTGTGCGCGTGTGCACAGTGGTGTGTGTGTGTGTGTGTGTGTGTGTGTGTGTGTGTGAGAGAGAGAGAGAGAGAGAGAGAGAGAGAGAGAGAGAGAGAGAGAGAGAGAGAGAGAGAGGCGGGGGGGGGGGGGGGGAGAGAGCATGTGTGCACCTGAAATAATACTTTTCCAGGTTTGGAGCTCTGAAAGCAGCCATGGTGTTCTGGTTCCCCCTAGAGCCGGAACCCTTGCTCACCCCAAGTGGGCAATCATTTTGTTTCACTGCTAAAGATCCTGTAAGATCAGCTTGCAAGGCACAGCCAGTATTCTTTTGCCCACCTGGGAAGAGCCGGCTTTACAACTATGAATGGGGCCTTTCCAACAACTGGGGTCAAACAGCAGCACAGTTAATTAAACCTAAGATATTTTCCAAGGCTCATAAAAACAACAACTATCCATTTTTGAGCTCTTAAGAGGTTGAAGAGAAACAGCCATACTAATAATCTTAGATGGCCTTTTCCTTCTGCTCCCAGCGGTAGTGCAGGAAGGAGTCTCTGGGGAGACTCCTGGGCTTGTGCCGAGAGTTGAGAGGACAGTGTGGAGAGCTGGAAGCACTAGTCTTTAGTCTGTCTACACTGACAGACACACTATGGGCTCTGGGGCAAAAAGATGGGCTTGGGTTTGACCTACGACAGGGAGGTATGGAAGACTGATGTGGGGTAATCCTCTCGTACACTGTAAAGATTTGTCACTCAAATTGGTATAATAGACAGCTGATTGGTCAGTAGCCAGGCAGGAAGTATAGGCGAGGTGACCAAACTAAGAATGCTGGGATGAAGAAGGGCAGTTAGGAGTCACCAGCCAGATTCCGAGGGAGCAGGAGATGAAGTGCCATGCAATGAAGGTACCACCCCACGGCAGAGCGCAAATAATATGCGGTAACTTACTACATAAGAGCTAGTTAGTTCGAACCCTGTATTGCTTGCTAACCTAAACAACTTCAGCAAAGCTTCAATGTTTTTGGAGTTGTTTTTATTAAAAGTCAAAACATTTTGGAACTGGTCGTCGTTACAAAGGAGGGCCACCCAGCGCTCACCGTGTGCTGGGCTCTGTGATGCTTCGGCCTTCACCTACTGCACACCACCTGTTCCTTTATACGGTTGTTCACACAATAACCAACTAGGAATGTATCACAAGCTCTGCAGTTTACCAGTGGCCTTTCTACAACGCAGTAGCCCCAAATCCAATGAGGAGAGTCTGGTCTCAGCTCCGCCCTACAGGTTCTGGTCGGAGGGTGAGACACACTCCAAGTTCTTTCAAATAAGCCCCAGCTGCTGAGTACTCTACTCCAGGATGCAGTACTTCGTTAAAAATTGAAATTCCCTACAGCTAGGTTGTGGGTAGAGGAAGGAGAGATTATTTCTCCAAGCAAGAGAACAATAAAATCCTGAGAAAACTGTAGTCAGGTACAGATGGGACAAAAATGATACAATCTGTCTGGTGACAAGGCTTAGTGGTTAAGAGCAACTCTGGCTCTTCCTGAGGACAGAAGTTAGGTTCTCAGCAGCCACCCTAGGCAGTTCATAACCACCTGCAAACTGCAGGAGGCCCGACGCCTTCTTCTGGTCTCTGAGGGCACTGCACTCTTACGTACAAACCTACATATCCAGTTTTAAGTTTTTCTTTTAATAGAATGAGGAAATCATCAAGAAGGGCTGTGTGTGTGTGTGTGTGTGTGTGTGTGTGTGTGTGTGTGTGTGTGTGTGTGTGTGACAGAGAGAGAGAGAGAGAGAGAGAGAGAGAGAGAGAGAGAGAGAGAGCAAGCACACATGTGCACCTGAAGTAATACAGTAATACTTTTCCAGGGTTTGGACACTCTGAAAGCAGCCATGGTGTCCAGGTTCCCCCTAAGGTAGAACTGTACAGAAAGGTCAGTTTTGCTTAAGACAATACTTTACCAGCAAGACCAAGTACAGGCAAAGCTAGGCCTAACAGCAGTCTCCCTTTCTGTTAGTTTCACCCTAGGGAAAGGACTTAACAGCCATCTTTGACCACAGATATTTCAATGAAAAGATTAGTGAACACCTTCCTTCCTAATTTAGACACAGCGCCTGAGTCAACAGTTAGACCACCCACCCCTGACTGGGTTGAGGAACTCTGTATTTGTTTATAACCACTTTAGAGGGAATGAGCCTTGGAGAACAGCAGCTGGGAAAGACAGGAGCACAAGAGGAAATATGAGACTCCAGGATTCCCCAGAGCACAGGAACCTGGGATCTGAGCGCCCAGTACAGTGGTTCTCGGTGCCCCAGTCTCACAGGTGGGTCAGGAGGGACAAGGAACCGGCCTGCAACTCACTGACCATGACAGACAGAAGTACAGTGCTGTAGACTAAAGACCATTGTTGTCCCCCCCTCCCCCCATCTGCCTTCTCCTTCAGGACAGGGTCTGTGTAACCCAGTTCAGGCTTGCAGAGCACATGTTTTAAGATTCTTAGAAGAATTTGGTTTCAGGAACCCATGGATGTGTAGTGAAGCCCACCCTGGTACCAGAACATGAATTGTATGTAAGTCAACCACCAGTCCAGGCACCAGTTAGTGTGGTGGTATTTTACTTGTACTGAAATGTGATTTTAATTGTATGTTAATAAATAAAGTTGTCTGGGGGTCAGAGCTATTAGAGCCATAGCAAGTGCATGGCGGCGGTGGCGCACGCCTTTAAGGACCTGGAGGGCGGTACATTCAGGCAGTGACGAGGCAGTCACATGTTTGGGTTTACAACCAATGAGAAGGCAGAACAGCTAGACTATATAAAGACACACACAGGAAGTAGGCCCCTTTTCGGAGAGCTCTCTTGGCTGAAGAGGATCCCTGAATCAGGAAGGGTGAGGCTCTTAGCTCTGACCTCTTGGCTTTCTTCTCTGAATCGGCTCTGTGTTTCTTATTTAATAAGACCGTTGGTTACATCTACAAGTTAGTTAACAGATAGTTGATACAATCACAGCTAGTAACACATGGGGGCATGTCAAGCATTTTTTTTTTTCTTTTTGATTTTTTGAGACAGGGTTTCTCTGTGTAGCTTTGCGCCTTTCCTGGATCTCGCTCTGTAGACCTGGCTGGCCTTAACTCACAAAGATCCGCCTGCCTCCCGAGTGCTGGGATTAAAGGCGTGCACCACCACCACCTGGCTCAGCAAAGCATTCTTATTATGCCTAATTATGTGCATGTGTGCCTGCAGATGCCAGTCATCTGATCCCCTGGAGTTTATAAGTGACTGTGAGCCACCTGGCATGCGTACTGAGACCCAAATTCAGATTCTCTGCGAGGGCAGTACTCACTCTTGAATGCTCAGTCATCTCTCAGCACCTCCAGGCTCTCTTAAAACCTTGAGCCTTCAAGCTGTATAAGGACTGACACTTAATTCTTTGAACCATCTAGCTCTCTCTGACCAAGGACAAAGCAACATGACAAAAGTCATAAAATGGAAGGGGCTCATATAGTTTGTGGTTTTTTTTTTTGATGAACTATCCTGGAAGAGAACTTGTGACCTTGTGTGATATGAGAGCATTTCCTTACTGGTGAAACCACTTACCTGCCTTGTGCCACCTGTGGTCATTCTTGTTCCCAAGTACTGTCATCTCACCCCTGTTTCCTCTGAGATTTTAAAAGCATAGGGGGATGATCTGCCAACAGAGCATGCTCTGTGTGTGCTTTGGAAGCAAAAAGTACTGGCATGGAGCTCTGAGTGTCTCGTGTCCTGGTGATTCCATTTCTTTGCAGAATAGTTTTAAACAGTGCGTCATATAAATCAAAGTGCGATTATAAATGGTAAGTTGTCTCACTAGACACTTTTGAGAGTTGGACTTAAGAGTTTACAAGTTTGTTCTCCTCAAACTCTGACCTCCAGTGTTCTCACAGTCTTACATCATTGAAATGGTGCACACTCGGTACTGTGGAGCACAGGAGGCTGAAGTGGTGCTGCCTAGGCCCAGGGGATTCTGCCTGGTTCTTTCTGGGCTCAGTGGCAATTCTGGAGTTGTGACTTCCATAGGAAGGGACACAGTGGGTAGTGGCTGAGTTGATTTTATCTCTGAACTCTGAGTATTTTCAGTTTACTGATGTACTCAGGTTCTGACTCACTGGAGAAGCTGCATATAAGATCTATGCCCCATAAGTCCTTAAAATGACAACTTACAAAGATGTATGTTTCCAGCTATGGATCTGAACAATTTTAAACCCAGACTTGTGGAGGCCCACAGAGGCTTCCTAGTAAGACCTTCTTGAGTCTGAGCCTGAGCTTGCTTTACCCAGCAGGGCTGCATAATGGAATGATTTTGCCAGGGGCGTGGTTACCAGGTGTTCTGAAGGGTCTACACTTGGCGGTACCTTGTGCTTTGATCTTGAAAATGGGGAGGTCTTTTGTCTCATGGCATTGCATAAAAAGCCCTTTGTAATAAACCTCGAGGAGACTGGGTACTGACCCAGGGCCCTCCCAAAGCTATCCTGTGTCTCTGTCTTTCTTATTGTCTCTTTCTATCTATCATTTCCTCATTCCTCTCTCTCCTTCCTAAGACCCCTTTGACAGGTCGTAGCTGGACTCTGGCAGACTCCCACACAGACTTGTTCAACTGTTTTGATTGTTTAAATATAATACGATTCAAACTCCAAATACTTAAACCTTTTCATGATGCTCTTCAGGTATAATAGCTATTTGGTAATTTCATTCAGAAAATAGTATTTAAGTTTTGGATAACACCAATCTGCAAACAACAAAACAAAAAAAGAAATCCCAACAGCAGAACTTTCAGAAACATGGTTTTTATTCTCGCTGTGCTTTCTTGCTGCCCAAGTCTTCGAAACGCTGGACTCTGAAGCTCGATGGTTCTGGACAACTGCTGAATTATATTGTTTTAAAAAAATAACTACAATACACTTTTATTTCTTTATTCCTTTTAAAGCAGCATTATTTGCTCACATTTTGTAATAAAAATCTAAAATATTTCTAGTAGTCCCAAGTGTCTTATATTTATTAAGTGTTGGCTTCATAAGATTTTCAGAAATAAGTGCACTTCTACAGAGAAAATTAATTTGAAATAAAATGAGAAATAATTGTGATCACAGCAAAACAGTTGCTTTTGAATTTTCTGAATTTTAACAACTCAAAGACAGAGTGTGTCAGGTAGCCAGGGACTCTTTTCTGATCGTCAAGTAACTTACTTGTAGACCGCCAAAAGACAGGTAGCCATTACTCTTGACAGCATAGACTGTCTAAAGGTGTTCTACAGCAAAACATCAAACATAAATATGCTTCAAAATATTTAAAAATGTACACCTTGTGCAAAGTTATGCATGTGTTAGAAAGCTATGCTGTTATAGGACTAAATGAGCCCCATCTTAAGCCTTAGCAACCGAAGAATCTTTTTTAATAGCCCACAGCTGGCATTTTCACTAAACTAACAGCTGATCAGTCACCTATGGCTAAGTGGTCACTGCTTCTTCTGGACAGCCTAGGGTTTTACACACCTGCAGACTTAGCTGTTAGCAACTGCTTTAACACAAAGGTTTTAATGAAAAAGTAAATGTCTGTATTAAAACAGGAAACCAATAAATCTGGATTATACACACTTTCTATATCCTTAGAAAAGCCCAAACCACATAATAAAACTTCCTTGATTCAAAATAGAGACTAGAGAAAATGTCACTATGCCCAGTGATTAGACAGACTTTTGTCACTTAAATTACATGATTCACCTGAGATACGGGGGTTATACAATGGAAAAGTCAGTCACAGGGGATCTTTGCAAATTATTTGCTTCATCTGAACCCTGACTCATATTTTTAGCTTCCAAGGGGCAGGCACAGTCCTTCATTGCCTTTAGATAGTAGCTTAAGAAAGGCTTTCATGACTAATCCCTGAAGACTGACTCGTGTTAACTCTAGCAAAGCAAACTTCTCAAACGCCCTCCACCACCAGGAAACCTGTTCCTCCTGGTCACAACAGGGAGGTCAAAGTGCTGTCCCTACATCACAGAAACGTAAGCTGGGTGGTTCTTCCTTACACTAGTCTAAACCTACCCTGTTACCAGGACTTGACAACACTGTCACCCTGTGGAAGACAGGTAGTTAATCACACCTGAGCTAGAGAACGCAGTGCTCTGCATCCAACCTAGTCACCCCCACACTAGTAAAATCCCATTCTATAGCTGGAGTCTCTGCTGCTAAATACCTCTGAAACAGGTGAGTTGGAGAAGCTCATACATCCGATATAAATTAAGGCAGTTAATTAAAGTCATCAGTGAGATGAGATATCCACTATGTCCAGTCTGCTTTCTCCAAACACTCAGTCACAGGATCAGGGTACAGTTAAGCCAGTAGACTAACAGGTGGAGAGTACTCACCAGACCCAGCAATTCACCAAAATACTTCAAGAGCTGATGGCCTTGATGAAAAAGGGGTCATCCAGCAGCAGTGTTATAAAAGCTTTTGGAAATTCGCACAAGGCATTGCTCAGTCCCCCCATGAGACATTCCTCCTAATAAATCCTCATTCCATCTCCATCACAGATGATAAACATTAGCCATTTGCTGAGAAGTTATTTCTCAACTACAACTTAGCACGTTGTTTTAGAGTCAAAATGCTGAGCAAGAAAAGGTGATGCAATCATCAGATAAATACCCGAGGAATCTGATGCTGACGTTTTCTGCCCAATCTCCAGTCACCCCCGCCCCTCCCCGGCCTGTACCCGCTTCCATTACTCCATTGTGGAATTCAACCACAGTGATGAACTAACCATGAACAGGGCTGGCCTGTTAAAAGTCTGTCACATGGAGTGTAGCACCCCCTGGAAAGTGGAATTCCACTCA
Organism: Peromyscus californicus insignis; assembly: GCF_007827085.1. Lineage (NCBI taxonomy): Eukaryota > Metazoa > Chordata > Mammalia > Rodentia > Cricetidae > Peromyscus > Peromyscus californicus. The sequence goes on along the minus strand of NW_026294584.1, from coordinate 159,172,587 downwards.
CCACTGACTGCCACTGTTCAGGATCTTTGGTTCATTGGAAAACAATGGCACTAAAGCTACCAAAGGAAACAAAGGTTACCAGCAATGACACACACTGACTTTGCAGAAAGCCAAAGTGAGTCACACTCTTGTTCTCCACGTGTCCATTGACAGGATCAGAAGTTTGACATTTAAAAAAATAGTTTAATAAAAATACACTATGTCTACAAGCAGCTTTCATGGTCATTTATGAAACTCAACTCACCATCACCCAGTTAAAATAATGCCTGTCCTCTTGTTAAAAAAGAAGTCCTTGGATCACAAGAAAAGTAACTGACATTTGCTCAAGGACAGTAGTCCATCTCCTTACGTGTGCAAAACAGTCGTCACTACTCAGAGCAGTCAGCCTGGGAGGATGCTGGAGTGAAGGTGAGACATGTTCTCACCCTGACAGAAGATCACCTTCCCTACCCCAGGGTCTGTGTGAGAGCCTGACAGGAAATTCTCATGTTGACGTCAGTGTCCTTCTCCTTAGGACCATTACAGAAACTGTCTTCACGTAGAGCCCACAGCATCCAAACCAACACGGCGAATGGTCTACAGCAGCTACAGATGCTTTTACTGATTCAAGACCCACGAGCTTTGCAGAGAAGCAGGGACACCAAGAGTGACCGACCTCAGGCTGCCATGGCGCTCAGTGCTACGCAGTTCTGGCTGGATTAGTGTTGCAGTTGGAAGCGCAGAACACGGGCAGAATGGACCTCAACATGCACATAGGCAGTGCAGTTAGGAGGGAATATCCGTTCCTTTTGTTCCAGTACCTTTGTATAATAAAGTCAATACAAATAATATTAAAAAAAAAAAAAAACCCTAGCGATTCCTATGGTCGTCTCAGAATCCACCCTGTTGAAGTTCCTCGGGCTGGTGAGCACCAGCATCCTGGGAGTGTTTGGGGTTGATGCCAAGCCAGCCTGGAGATGCAGCTACCTGAGTTCTGGCTGCGGGTGACTGTGACCATCCTTCATGATTTCCCAGCTTTCATGTACGTGGGGATGGAGCCGCGCTGAGTCAGCCCTTCAAACCTTTTATAGGTGTAATTGAGAAAAACCCAGTCTTTGGATTTGTAGTCGGGCTCTGTGGTGTTCGGCACTAGAAGGAGAGAAAAGTTAACTAAGGGCAAAGGGATTTCATTAGTGATACCTGTCACCTGTCACCTCACAGGTGACTGCAGCGTGGGACATGCTGGGAGCCTGTCTTACCTGGCTGTAAGATATCAGACTCGGGGAAGTCATCAAAGTTTGAGGTGTCGTCAATGCTCTTGATTTCTATAGGGATGGCTGCCGGCCTTTCCCTGAAAAAGGCAATTCATCATCCATGGTAAATTTTCTTGAACTCCTGCCCACCACTGCATGGGACAGGAAACCTAAGGGTGTCTGCTATGGATCTGAACAGTTAAGTGGATGTCAAGATAGCTGACTGTAATTTTTTACTAAAATGTTTGCATTTACTTGGAAGTTTTACACTTTTGCATGAAGACTTTCTCATGCTTTTTCCCCCTGTAGTACTGGAGACTGAACAACAGCTAGGCAAATAAATACTCTACCACTAAGATAGTCTCTTCATGCTATTTTTTGTTCAGGTGAAAAAACAAGACCCAGTGAAAGGAAAATTAGAAGAGAAGGAACTTGGGGTTTTTGTTTGTTTATTTTGAGACAGGTTTTTCTCTGTGTAACCTTGGCTATCCTGGAACTCACTCTTTGGCCAGGCTATCCTTGAACTCAAAGAGATCTGGCTGCCTCTACCTCCTAAGAGCTGGTGTATGCCACTACCCCCACTAAGAGAAGGCATTTTACTGAGATTTTATAGTGGTATTGAGTACGTGGGAAGCAGTGAGATCTATCTAAGTGAGTCAGGGCTACAATCTAGTGAAGATTACTGAACACAGACATCTATCTGCAAAAGAGGGGATACACATATATTTGTGATAAAATCTGAATGCAGTAACTTATCAGTCGTATAAATTTTAAGATAACCAGAGAGGTTAAGTTAAAAAAAACTTTAAGTTCTATTTATCTATTTAATCACTATGCACACTTGCACTTGCATACATCACAAGTGTAGAGGTCAGAGGACAACGTTCATGTACACAACACACACACACTGCAAGTGTATAGTCAAGAGGACAGCGTTCAGTGCACACACACATGCAGACCACAAGTGTAGAGGTTAGGGGACAACACACACACCCCTGCAAGTGTAGAGTCAGAGGACAGCATTCAGGGGTTGGCTCTCTCCTCCTACCACGCAGGACCGGGGACTGAACTCAGATCTTCAGGCTTCTCCTGCTGAGTCACTTCAACAGCCCCTTATCAGCTTTATTTATTTTTTTCCAACAAAATGTTTAAAGGATCTACTAGGTGTTAAGCCTGCCAAATTATGAAAGAGCAGGTACTATGCATGTCTGTATAAGAATTATTCTTAACTAAGAATAATTAACTTATGTGCCTTCCCTGGAAGTCCTACTATGTGCCCAGTACTTTCACGAGTACAGACTATACATTTTTCCATCTTACCCTGAGGAACTGCTAATCTTGTCCATGGTGTCCTACCTAGACCTTCTAGACCCAGGCATGATGACTACGGAAGCTTCATTAAGACTCAACTGAGTTGAAAGAGGGGCCTGTGTGACCCAACCTTCCCTGTCCCTACCATGCTGTGAATTTAGGCAGCTGCCTCAGCTCTGTGACAACAGGTGACGTACATCTCAGCTGAGGCAGCTGCCTCTTGTTTAGTCTTACAGTGGTTCTCAACCTTCCTGACACTGCGTCCCTGTAATACAGTTCCTTGTGCTGTGGAGACTTCAACCATAAAACTTTCCGTTGCTACTTCGTAACTGTAAATTTGCTGCTGTTACGATTCATTATATAAATATGTGTTTTCTGATGGTCTTAGGCAACCCTGTGAAAGGGTCCTGACCCACAGGTTAAGAACCGCTGGTCTAGAAGAATCAGAGGCACATCACCACAGATTCAGAAGCTCACTGCTCAGCCCAGGCCTCAGAACATACCTGATATGCCCCCAGTCTACACCCTCAAAGAAGGGGTGACCTTTGATCTCTTCTACACCACCATTCCCAATTCTGTTCTCAGAATCAGTACAAAATCTAGAAAGGGAAACCAAGTATTAGTCACATTTTTCACTTAAAACACTCTAACGTATTACTTCAAATATTTTCAGGAAGTATTTTAATTTCGTTATTGAGTTTACTGTGGGAACGTGGGGAATATAAATCACCTATCAGCCTACCAGTCAGATACCCAAGAAACATTCTGAAGCCATTTCTTTTCATCTCTTGTAATAATATTAAAAACACTGCTGACACAATAATGATTAAAGACTTTTTTTTTTCACTTAATACACCAAGAAAATTTCCCAATGCTGTTCAGTATTTTCCTGTGAGGTAATTTTTTGAGACCTGTGTATGGAGACATCAGAATGTTACATCCATCGCTGCTGCTGAAGACTTATATGAGTTCCAATTTTTCACAACTAAAATAACACAAGAAACATGCCTAACTCTTTGCCCCGACATGGTTATATGCTCTATTAAATTCCTAGAAATAAAACTGCTGGTCAAAGGTCACATACAGTTTAACAATTTTATACAACATGCTGTCAGCTGGCCACTCACAAGGGTTGTCACAGTTCATATCTTGTTGTGGGATATTTGTACACTGTGTGAAGATATATTGCTGTGATTGGCATAATAAAAAGCTGAACGGCCAATAGCTAGGCAGGAGATATAGGCAGGACTTCCAGGAAGAACAAAAAGAGGAGGAGGAGGAGGAATCTAGGAACACAGGAGAAGCCAGGATATATGGAAAAGAAACAGGAGGTACAAGAAGAGAGGTAACACCACGGCACAGATTAATATAAACGGACTAATCTAAGTTGTAAGAACTAGTTAGGAACAAGCCTAAGCTATGGGTCAAGCTTTCATTAATAAGAAGTCTCCATGTCATTATTTGGAGCTGGCTGGAGGGACAGAGAAAGCCTTTTTACAGCATCCCTTCTTCCCCTCACAGCAGTGCAGACACCTCCTCCGAGCAGTCTTCTGCTTAGGCTCCTGTGTGCTGTCATGGCAGGAGCTTCTGCTTCTAATACATTCGTCTCCATTCGTTTCTGACACACTCACTCCTTGAAGTCTAAGAGAAGTGACACTCTGATAATACTACCAGCATGTCCAACAAGATCTCTCTTCTGAACCTCATTGTTCCACAAACTTCAAGTATTTGCATTTTGTAGGGAAGGAGAAACAGGTAGTTAAGAGCATTTGCTGCTCTTGCAGAGGACCTGGGTTCAATTCCTAGCACCCACACTAGGTGGCTCACAACTGCCTACAAGTCCAGTTCCAAGGGATAGATCTTCTAGCCTCTATGAGCAAGTGGTACCCAAACACTTACACATAAAAATAAAAAAATTTTTTTTAAAGTTTGAATTTTGTAAATCCTTTTTTTAAACTGACCAGATCAGTGGCATTCTCCCCGCAAACACCTGCCCTGCCTCAGAGAAATGGATCATTTGGGCACTGGGAAGTTTTAAGAGTCACTAACCTGAGAATCAAGTCCTTGGCTTTCTCAGAGACAGGCACTTCTGGAGGAAATGCCAGTGTCTCCTTCCAGCTCATAACTTTTCTGTATGTCTCCTGAGGGGTCTCAGAGCAGAAAGGTGGGAAGCCTGGGTGTCAGGGAAACAACAAAAATGCATCAGCTTTTGTCATCAGTTCAACCAGACCTACAAGTATTGTGCCATGGGAAACAAAACAACCCAGAGTGCTCTGAAGTAACACTAGCATGCACCAATTTACTATAGAATTAATAACGAAGTCTGTAAGGATTTAAAGCCCCACCTCGTCTTATCTAAACCCTACATACAGAATTTGATAAAGGAGGCCAAGCTAAATAACTATCTTCCTGCCGTAGGGTCCCTGGGCAGTTTATTGGGGACTTAACAATATGTATTTAACATTGAAGAATGTGAGAAATAGATTCAAAACGGCTCTGCTATTTCTGTCTTTAATAGCTGGAACATGGTGTGTTCAAACAATGGCACCGGAAGAGATCCGTATCACGCACATACACAGAACCTACCTATTAGCATTTCATACATGATCACCCCCAAGGACCACCAGTCACACAGTGTGCTGTAGCCAGTCTGCATGAAGACCTCTGGAGCAATGTAGTCTGGCGTTCCGACTGTGGAGTATGCCTACAAAGGAACAGCTTGTCAAACTGGCATCTGAACCTCCTAAGGATCGTGAGTGTGGATTACTACAGGAGGAAACACTAGACACAGGACAAGTTCTCACTTATTGGTGACTTTGTGTTACATGTAAAGCTGGCTGACAGATGCTGAGTCAGGCACTGTGTATAGAAGACAGGGTTCTGGGCCGAGGAGAGGCCCTCTGTCGACTTCAAAAGGAAGGAAAAGTGAGCCTGACTTGCCTGCTTACTGCTCATGTGAGCCACACTCTGAACCTTGGCTTCTACTCCCCAAAGATCCAACAGCTTGATCGGAGGTAAAACAAGAAAAGGAACATGCTCTCCAAGCTACCTTCCTTAGAACGTAATTTCAGTGTGTCACACTGTGCATGTTCCTCTTCAGTCCACATCAAACCCTACAAAATGATTCCTAAAGTCAGCAGCTCTCAACAGGGGCATTACTGTAGAAATCACTGAAAATGTGACTGCAGACGTCACTTCAAGGACTAGGAGACGAGAACAGCAGTTGGTGGGCTGAAGGGATCTCCTGACCCAGACATCGATCTCTGGGAAGCCACTGACCTACGATGACTCTCAGTAGGAGATAAAGAAATCCTCTGCCATGTTTTTATGTATTTTTTAAGATAGGGTCTCACTGTGAAGCCAGGCTGGACTCAGAACTCAGAATGGCCTTGCTACAGCCTGTTAAGTAGTGGGTCACAGGTGAGCACCCACGCTCACCCCTCAGACAAACTTTTAAGCAGTATTCACTTCTTCCCCTTTAAGAACAGGAAGACTGTAATCATTTCTCAAATGTAACATCTGATTTAAAATGGCATAATCAAATCTTTCGCCTTTTACTAAAATGGCATAATCAAAAACAGAATGAAGTTTTCTTCATTAATGCACAGCTAAGCACACTTTTAAAACTCTGAAAAGTGGGCTGGAGAGATGGCTCAGCAGTTAGGAGCACTGACTGCTCATCCAAAGGTCCTGAGTTCAATTCCCAGCAATGACATGGTGGCTCACAACCATCTGTAATGGGATCTGGTGCCCTCTTCTGGCCTGCAGGCATACATGCAGACAGAACATTGTATACATAATAAATAAATCTTAAACAAACAAACACTCTGAGACGTTTACTAGACTATGAAGTTTGCTGCTACCTAGGCCAATGGACAAATGAACTGGAATGAGGCGCCAGGCTGTTGTCACCTGACTCTAGCACGTCCTCAGGGAAGGGGGACAACGGGAGTCAGCAGCTTTGTCACTGAACTGACAAGGTGTCTGCACGGGCGGGGCACTGTGCAAGAAACCAGGAAGACAAAGTCAAAGCCGCATTCCTAACTGTGAATGTTCACACCTCAGTTAATTACATATAATCACATAATTAATTACATAAATGCGAAGAGGAGAGGGAGGAAGCAATTCTTATATCCACTAAAACCACAGGGAAACAACAGCTTTGTGACAGACACCCCACATCAGGGGCTGCACCACTGCCGACACCCCAAGCTAACTGTAAAGACCGCTACACCACGCTGGGGCAATGAGAACACTAGCTACAGAAGAGAGGTCTCCTCTGCAGTGCTCTGTAGGCGGTAAGGGAATAAGGCCATGGTGAAAACAGGAGTTCAAAGGAAGATGTGGGTTAAAACAGCCGAGTCAAACACCAGGATGAGAAACACAGAGCTTGTAGCTGGTTTGGACACAGCCAAGGGCACCTGTGTTAAAAGAGAGTTTAAAAGAGACTTAGGATCTGAAAGAAAGGCCAGTGTTGGTGGCCGCTGCGGCTCCGGGAGACCCTCTCCTTCAGGAGTGTATGCTGGGCTCTACGGCTCTTTACATCTGCTTGCTTCTAACTCACAGCTGAGGTAGAGATAGCTTCCAGCAAACCCCACCTACCTCAGGAAGGTGTGACACCCCAGACCAACCCACTGACAGCTAACCAAGCACAACTGCGGCTTCTTTTCGAGGCTGTGGGAACAGACATCTCAGTGTAATCACTGCAAGTGGGGGACAGCAGGCTGGTCCAGTGTCAACAGTGACCGACAGTCACGGGCAGGACCTAGTAAAGCTGCAGTCACAGACGGAGAGAGCGGGCTTCAACCACAACTAAGTGGGTGGGCAGCACGTGAAGAACTCCACAGGCTCAGCCCATGACAGCCCAGAGAACTGGCCAGCTTCAGTGACCAGTTTCTGCCACAGCCCTAAGAGGAATCTCAACAGCCGCTCCCCTCTCAGGAACGCCCCCTACACACACACACACACACACACACACACACACACACACACACACACACACACACACACACACACACACTCTCTCTCTCTCTCTCTCTCTCTCTCTCTCTCTCTCTCTCTCTCTCTCTCTACTGGGCTTCTCTCACTTTTCCTCAGTTCTCTGTTCTGAAACCTCCTTAACAAAACAGGCTGCTGCTCTATTCACTCCCACAAGTGTCTGAGTCTTTAATCTTCACTGGCAGGAGAGAGTGAGCTCTAGAATCACTGTCTCAGCTGACCTCTGGTGACTCTAGATCCAGGGCACAACATTCCTCAGAACTCACCAGCTGTCTCCTGTTCTTCTTCCAGGTCTCCGCTTTCCGTTTCGAGTTCATGTTCTGAAACGCTAATTTCAACAAGACACAACTGCAATCAGAGGGGCAAACTGACAAAATAGGAAACTCATACCTACATCTGAAACGTGGGCAACTCAGGAGGAGGACGGAGCCTCCCTGCCTCACAGAACTAAAGTTTCTAAACCATACGATTTCAGCCAACGGGAAAGTGCAAACTTACAGAAGTCACTTGGTGGGTTGTGTGAGAGGTTTCTGTAGAACTCAGTCCTGTGCGCTTTCTTTAACCCCGTGCACAAACCAAAATCAGACAATTTTACATGCCCCTAGAGCAACAAATTACAGTCAGGTCAAATTATGTTAACTCTGAAAACAAAAAAGCCTTATTATAAACTCCTTTAATGCAATTATTATAAAAAATTCTTAACCTAAAACATATATAGCTGAAAATGTGAGATTATGCATGTTGATGATTTTCCATTTTAATGGAAAACAGAGTGAGTTTTTTTTTAAAAGCCATTTCCCGTGATGTTATTTCAGAACAGTCACTTATATATGCCTTCTATGAAAAAACTTAGTTAATCCAAAACAACCTAAACCACGGTTGCTATCTGTAGCCAGGAAACCGGTAGTTCTTCATGGCAAGAAGCCTAAGGATTCTCTCGCCCCTCACATGCCTTAGCATCCAGTAAAAGGTTGTCTGGCTTGATGTCCCGGTGGATGAAGCCCAGCTGGTGGATTGCGTCGATCGCCAAGACAGTCTCTGAGATGTAGAACTGTGTCTCCTCTTCCGTCAAGGTGTCCTTCTTCATCAGCAACGTCATCATGTCACCTGTGTAAGGAAGGCAAAGTACCAAGGTACTGCAAACTGAGGTGATTCACCTCAGCTTCCTGCATCCATCCCAATTTCTCACTTTTCTGATACCCTCCTCCTGCTTTGTTCACCACTGGGGTCAACAGCTTTAGTCTTTGCTGGTGTGAGATGACAGACTGCTGTGGGATGGTCTGTATGGCAAGTGTGTTGCTGATTAGTCAATAAATAAATCACTGATTGGCCAGTGGCCAGGCAGGAAGTGTAGGCGGGACAAGGAGGAGAATAAAGCTGGGAAGTGGAAGGCTGAGTCAGAGAGACACTGCCAGCTGCCACGATGAGAAACAGCATGTGAAGATGCCGGTAAGCCACGAGCCACGTGGCAAGGTATAGATTTATGGAAATGGATTAATTTAAGCTGTAAGAACAGTTAGCAAGAAGCCTGCCACGGCCATACAGTTTGTAACCAATATAAGTCTCTGTGTTTACTTGGTCGGGTCTGAGCGTCTGTGGGACTGGCAGGTGAGGGAGATTTGTCCTGACTGTGGGCCAGGCAGGAAAACTTTAGCTACAACAGACCCGAAGCCTCAGTCACAGGTCCACTTTTCATGAACGTTAGTAACTGTCTGGAACCCTAGTGCTGGTATTATGGGTGTGTGGTAGCACGTACCTAGTTAAAGGGACTCTCTTCAGACTCCCTTCATACGTGCAGACTATGTCAGATCTGCAGTTTCATGATTTGCCCAGTACCTCAAACCACCTTGCAAAGTGCATGCAATGGTGTCAGTGGGGTGCATGTGAAGTTACCAGGGGCAGAGCAGAGTTCAGAAGCACCAAGCCTGAACAAGCACACCTGGAAACCAGAATTCTGTCTTTCTGGATACAGACTTACGTCCCTTAGCTCTACCCTGGGCTACAGTGAACACAGAACGGCAGTATATAAGATGTCATCCTAATAGTCCTTCAAAACTACATGGTCTGTGGCCAAATCATCTTCCACTGTTCTGGAAGGAAATACTGAAAAACGATGGCTATGTTTAAACGCAATAAAATTCAGTAGTAAAACTAGCTGACATTCTTACTGCATAGGCAGATAAAATTATTCCATATGCAGATGAGCTCTGGTCTGTCTGCCTCTGCTATTTACCTCCAGGAAGAAACTCCATGATCAGGTAGAGATTCCGCTTGTCCTGAAAACTGTAGAACATCTTCACCACCCAGGCACCGTCCGCTTCCACCAAAATGTCTCTTTCTGCTCGGATATGAGCCACCTGGATGAGCATGTTTTGAAAAGATAACTGACCTGTTCCAATCATCCATCCCTAACAGTCATGCAGGAAGTCTGCAGTTTTAGAAAGTACTGAAACACAGACGTTGATCCTCTCATTAAATATGCAGACCCAAGGAAGCTGTGTACTTCCGCTTATCTCCTTAAGCCTCTCTGCAGTCAGCAGACTCTGGTGTGCTGTGATGGGACCAGTGCTCTTACAGGAGGAGACAGCAGCAGTGCTCATGGGATCCTGGGTCTGCTCCATCAGACACTAAAAGCTACTGAACTTTTTGACCTTGAACAGAACCACGAAAAAGCAATGGCTTCTGTTGTTTATGGTCCAGCCTGTGTCGCTTTCTAATAGCAACTGAGCAAACTAACACAGACATTATAAAGTTGGAGAAGCTGAAATTTGAACCTGTAAACTGAAAACGCTAAAATAGACTATAAATTTAGTAAGCTAGATTTCTTTTTATAATTTTCAACATCAACACTACTCTGAGTCCTCTCACGAGAGGCCTTTGGCACTGTACGTGTGAGACTCACCTGCTCCTTTTCAAGCATGTCAGCTTTCCTCAGGATCTTCATGGCATAGATGTGCCCCGTGTCCTTCTTCTGGACCAGCCGCACCTAGAGCACAAACCTAAGTGCTTCCTTTACTGAACCTTAGAATTTACTACCAACGATATCAAAAAAATTACACCGTCCCCACACTGATGGGAAGCAGGGGTCTAGTGCAGCCCAGGCTGGCCTTGAACTTTTTATTATGTAACTGTGGATGATCTTGAACTTCCGATCCTCCTGCCTCTATCTCCCAAGGGCTAAGATACAGAGGTGTGCCATCACACTTGGTTTCTTTTTTTTAATTTTATTTATTTAATATTTTTATTTTATAGTTAACTTAATTTCACATATCAGCCACGGATTCCCCCGTCCTCCCTCCTCCCCCCGAGCCCTCCCCCCCAATGCACCCCCTATTCCCACCTCCTCCAAGGCACACCTGGTATCTATGATACTGAGTCAAATGCAGGGCTCTTTGTGGATACTAGGCAAGCACTCTTACCAACAACTGACCTATGACCTCGAGCTTAGGAACTATATTTAAACATTTATTGCATCTACTTTCAACAGTGGTGACGTGAACAAAGCAGCTCACCTCTCCGAAAGCTCCTCTCCCTATAACCTTCAGAGACTCAAAGTCATCCAGGCCAAGTCTGGTCCTCTTGAGCCGTAAGAACTCTGTTTCTTTACGAGCATGTTGTGATCGGCGTAACTTTTTCTATTAAAAATAGAATTTAAAAAGATGATTTTAAAGTAAGGCTGTTTCAAAGGCATGCATAATGTTAAAAGATGATATACATAAAAACAAAGACAGGTGGTGGCGGCACATTTCTTTAATCCTAGCACTCAGGAGGCAGAGGCAGGTGGCTCTCTGTGGAGTTCAAGGCTAGCCTGATCTACAGAGTGAGTTCCAGGGTAGCCAGGGCAACACAGAGAAAGCTTGTCTTAGAAAAACAAAACAAAGCATAACAAACAACAAGAAACAAAGGCATAGTGACTGGAGAGATGGCTCAGCAGTTAAGACCTGCGATATTCTTGCAGAGACATAAGCTCAGCTTCCAGCATCCACATTCAGCTCCAGGGGCATCAGGTGACTCTGGCCTCCTCAGGAATTGCACTCTCATGCACAAATCCACACTCACTCACACACATAAAATTTTAAATAAATGAATGGATAGAGGTATGGTATCTTAATTATTATATGCTTGTCTATAACCTAGTTGCCAACATCAATTATTTATTAAGTAAGGGGACAATTAAACAGTATTAAGAAAACATTTCTAAAACAATTGTTAAGTCTGTACCCTTGAAAGGAGACTTTATAGACTACGTCATCTTAACCAGTTTATTATATGTGTAAGTCGCTGCCTTCTGAGTGGTAACTTAACTCACAAAAATAAAACTTAGATAATGCAAATGCCCAGAGTATTCTGATATGAGTTTATTTACTTATTTTTGAGACCAGATCTGAGTAGCCCAGGCTTGACTGGAACTCATGTCAGTCCTCCTGCGTGCTGAGGTTAAAGGCACGTGTCACTGGGCTCTGCTTCCTGACACTTATTTTCACTTTGTCAGGAAATCTGCTCCAATTCTTTACTTTCCTAGGTGCTGTTGTAACTATTGAAACCTGTGACCAGCAAAAATCACACAACATCAGTGTTTCCATGGGGATTTCTTAGAGTAAAACTGATTCTTGCATAAATTTCAGCAAACTGTGTGAAACTTCACACAACTTTTTAATGACATGAAATTGCAAAATAAAAATCACAAAGTATCATTAAAATATCCAAGTTAGCTGGGAATGGTGGCACACACCTTCAATTCCAGCACTCAGGAAGCAGAGGCAGGTGGGTATCTGTGAGTTCTAGGTCAGTCAAGACTATATAGGGACCCTGTCTCACAAACAAAACAAAACCAACCAACCAACCAACCAATCAAAAACCATCCAAGTCAATAATATCACAGGAATAATCTGATTCAGAAAAGATAACAAAATAGGAACTATTAATAAGCAACATTTTGAAATACCCAAAGAATGCATTGGAAATCATTCATTTTCTTGTTCTAACCTCATTGACTCCTAATCTAATAAAAGTCAGGTTCATGACAGGGATAGTTCCCAGCAGAGGCAGCACACAGTAGGATATAAAACCACTGAAGGTATTCAACTCCTACTCATGTTTGAATGACTCCCATCAACCTTTCATAGGTTGAGTTCAGGTACACAAGTCCTAACAACCCATCAGCTCAGACATACTGCCCCCAAACGCAGCTCTAAGCAGAGCCACTCACCTGTCCTGTGCCCGTTTGTCTACTGTAGATAGTTAGGTGTCTAATTAGAAGTCTGTGTATCATCAAAACAGAATTCTAATACTTGTAGCAGAAGTAGGAGGGAAGCAAGAAATGTCTTCAGTTCACACAGTTCATTGAAGCTGCATTAATTTTTTACTTTAAATTTGTTTTATTTTGTACATAAGGATACTTTGCCTGAATGTATGTCTGTGCACTATGTGCATGCCTGGTGTGTACAGGTCAGAAGAGGGTGTCAGATCCCCTGGAACTCGAGTTACAAATAGTTGTGAGCTGACATGTAAGTGTTATTAATTGAATCTGGGCCCTCTGCAAGAGCAGCCAGTGCTTTGAATTGCTGAGCCTTCTCTCCAGTCCCCAATTTGATTTGTGTGTGCGTGTGTGTATGTGTGTGTGCATGTGTGTGCGCGCGCGCGCGCGCGCACATCTTTGGGTAGGAACCAGCAATAAGGAAATGAAAATATAGTAAATTCTGTTTTATATGTTTACTTTAAAAAAATAGACTGCACTTATCTTGGAGTTTGGAAAACTTTAATCCTTTAAATAGTCTAATGCAGCTAAAAATCACATCTACATGTTGTGGAATATTTAGTTTAAGATGTGTTATATTTGTTTATGCTGTGGAATATTTGTTTTAATGCTGCAAAGATGTGCTGTATTCTTTTATGTTGCATTTGTTTAACTCTGTGAAGCTGTGTTACTTTGTCTGTCTAAAACACCTGATTGGTCAAATAAAGAGCAGAATGGTTAATATCAAGGCAGAAGATAAAGGATAGACTGGGCTGCCAGGCAGAGAGAATAAATAGAAGAAGAGTGAAGAGGAGGAATGAGAAAAGGAGGAGAAGAGGACACCAGGGGCCAGCCACTTAGCTGCACAACCAGCCACAGAGAAGGAAGGAAAGAAAGGAACAGAGAACAGAGAAAGGTAAAAGCCCAGAGGTGAAAGGTAGATGGGACAGTTTAAGTTAAGAAAAGTTGGCTAGAAACAAGCCAGGCTAAGGCCAGGCATTCATAAGTAAGAATGAGTCTCTGTGTATTTATTTGGGAGCTGGGTGGCAGGCCCCGAAAGAGCAAAGAGTAAAACATAACCAACTACATTTTGACGTACCAACATGAAGTTTGAATTTCCTAGGGCCCGAGAAAGCTTTAAAAAAAAAAAAAATGGACAGGAATCCTTACAGCAAGCCCTTGAGCAGCCAGTACATTAAGGTGTGTGTGTGTGGTGGCGGGGGTGGGGTGGGGGGGGGAGTTAAGCAAAAAAATGCCACAGCTCAAGCATCAGCATTCTAGAGTTCTGGGGGATTGAATGCAGTTCCCAGTCCTGCACCTCTGACCAGGCCTCAAGCTTTAGGCTTGGCAGTCACACACCCAAGAAGCCAGCAGAGCCAGCTGCTAAAGCTGGCAAAGGCCACCCCTTAGCAGTTTAAAGGTTCATATAGTTTAAAAAGAAAAGAAAAAGACTAGAGATACACAGTAAAACAGGTCCAGATGGAAAAAAAACCTCTCAACAGGTTCCAGTGTGTTTAACAATGTACATAGGCTGAAGAAAAGAAAAAGGATATAGACAGTCATAAAAAGAAGTAAATAATTTAAAAATAATAAAGTTTTTAAAGAGAGAAGTAAAGTAATATAAAAAATAATAAGCCACATAGAGATGGAAAATACACTGGAAGTCTGGATCATGTATGTTACTGTGTTGATTTTGAATATTTTGATTGCTGATAAGCAAACATCAGCTGCTGAGAGGCATGGGGTTGAAAGGACTGCTGAAATAATCCAGCCTAGATATTTTAAGAATGCCTTAACTTCAAAATGGAACTCAAAAAATGCATTGCTTTAGAGAAGAGGTTTTGCTTTTGTTTCCATAGGAAATGAGAGGCTGTGGATTCCTTCAGGGTTGATATGGATCAGGTTTGATGGGGAAGACCTCCTGAATCTTGACAGGTGATATATATCAACAAAGGTTACAGCTGGTCTTCCTAGGACTTGGCTATTATATGAATTTTTTCAGGGACTCCTAAAGATGCCTTTGCCCACAGACAACAGGAAGCAGTCTAACCTAAAGAAAATGCCACTCACATTCCCAAGAGTTGGGTTAATGAGTGTTTGCTGGTTATTTGGTGGACTATGGATGTTTGTTATCATTTAGGGGAATACAGGATAAAAAGACAACTATTAATCTCAGATATTTTGCATTGGCATGGATTTTGGTATATTGATACAAATCTAAAGTTATTTTCATTACACTGTATATATGTTTCTACTCTTGTTTGGGGTATTGTGCTTATGAAGCTCATTTAAAAATGCAATGTATAATTAAGAAACGAGGTTAGTAGTTGATCTATAATAATCAAACTTGTAGTCACATTAGCTATGTTTTCAAGGTTAAACAGGTATATTTTAGACAGATGATTTTCAAACACTTCAAAGACCTACAGAATATGGCATTTAAGATGTTTAATAATCTATTGTTTTTCATGACAATGAGACACATCTGCTCCTGGCGACACCAATTTCTTCATAAAAGGATGATGGGCATAGAAGAAACTCCATATGGAGTTTGCTTTCAATGTGGCAAGGACACAGGAAAAAGACTGTTGAACTTTGCCAAGACAAAGCAGGATAGTTCTTCAAGATTCCTGCTTCACAGAAGAATCTGCAAGATATTCTAGGCCTGTAGGCTGAAGATGGATGTCCCAACATTGCAGAAGAACTTTGGGTGACTGTCCAGGCAGCTAGGTGTCTCTGTTGTTAGGTAATATTACATCCTTCTGGGGTCTTTGATGGAGTTAAAGACTAAATAGTTAGAGTTATAATTTTCCTTAGTTATGATAGAAAGCAAGTTAGGTGTAAAACTTTGGACTCACTAAGAAAAGATAGACAATGGAATATTTTCTCTGAGTTTGCTAAATACAAATGGACTGAATATTGTAAATGTGATTCTTACTTGATAACTGTTTTTGTTGTATATAGTTTTACTATGTCAAAGTTAAAACCTTTCATTTTTATTTAGACAAAAGGGGGAAATGTTGTGGAATATTAGTTGAAGATGTGTTACATTTGTTTATGCTGTGGAATATTTGTTTAATGATACAAAGATGTGTTGCATTCTTTTACGTTGCATTTATTTAACTCTGAAGCTATGTTACTATGCCTGTTTAAAACATCTGATTGGTCTAATAAAGAGCTGACCAGCCAATAGTTAGGCAAGAGAGAAAGGATAGGCGGGGCTGGCATGCAGAGAGAATAAATACAAGAGGGAAGAAAAAGAGAAGAGGGAGGAGTGAAAAAGGAGAGGAGGACGCCAGGGACCAGCCACCCAGCAACACAGCCAGCCACAGAGTAAGAAGGAAGAAGAGGTGTATAGAATAAAGAAAGGTAAAAGCCCAGAGGCAAAAGGTAGACGGGATAATTAAGAAAAGCTGGATAGAAACAAGCCAAGCTAAGGTCAGGCATTCATAAGTAAGAATAAGTCTCTGTGTATTTATTTGGGAGCTGAGTGGTGGGCCCCCACAGAGCAAAGAACAAAAAAATAACCAACTTCATCCGTATCATTACAAAGCAAAGATAGACTTCACAGCACAGTGCCCCATGCTTTCTTCTCTTACAAGACCCTACCACCTACAGCTCTGAGACTTTGCTTGTTTTAAGTTCCAGAATAGAGTTCTCTTTTAAAGGCCACTTGGTGACACTATAGCATTGTGTCCCCCATGGCAATAAAAGGGCTTGTTTTAATTTCTAATTACACATAATAAATGGACACAAGAATGTGGAAGATGATTCTGAATTTTTCCTTTTCATGGTTATAAAATAGCACAGTAGCGTTTGGCTACAGAAACATGTCTCATCTGAAAGAAGAAACCTGACTGTGCAGCTTCATAAAATGTGCTTATGATCTACAGACAAGAGTTTGCCAAAAAAAAGCCCCAAAAAACAAAAAACAAAAACCCAACAGCAACAAACACCCCAAAACAATAACAGTAACACCAAAAAAATTACAGTCACTGAGTATCTGATAGGTGCTCATGTCTGCCAGAACACAGCCCTTCAACAGCAAAAGGGGACATCACATCATTCCCAACAGAGCACTGGCCCCAGGAAAGCCTAGTCAGTGACTTCAGCCCTTCAGTCAGTACTGCAGTCCAGTGGTAGCTAGAGCAACATCACATTTTTAAAGCCCATGAAAAGCATTTACTGTACCTGCTCAGAGTGTGTACTGAAACAAGATCCCTGTGCTAACACATCCTTTCCTCTCCTAAGAAAAGGATGTGGGCAGACGACTGCTTCATGGTTTTCTTCTGCAGCTGTAATCACTTATTTTGGTTTTCCCATTAGTAAACATCCATCGTTTATGACTCGTGTTGATTAACATATATCTTCCCCCTGTGTTTTGAGACAATCTCATTTTGTAGCTGGCAATTCTCTTGCCTCTCCCTCCCCAGTGCTGGGATTAGAGACTCCATTCCTGTTCAATCTGCAGGATGCCCAGGTGTTTATAAAGCAGTCAGGATTTTTCTAAGGGTTCAGCTAACAACTTCATGTCAGCCACTGTTGTGCACAGTTTAACCATCGTACAGTTCACTCATGAACCATTTCCAGACCACTTTCTATTACAGAATGAATTAAGGGTATTAATTTTCATTGAAAAACTGCACTTGAAGGTAGCTCAGTTGATAAAATGCTTATCTTGCAGACATAAGGACTTGAGTTTAATCCCCATAATTTATGCAAAATGCCAGGTGTGGTGGCGTACACCTATAATCACAGCACTGAGGAGGCAGGAACAGGTGGACTTCTGAGGCCAGTTGGCCAAGCAGCCTAGCCTACTTAGTGAGCTCTGGGTCAACAAGGAAGTAGGCAGCACTGCAGAGGACACCTCAAGTTGTCCTCTGGCCTCACATACACCCCACAGCCACAAGAAAATTTGTTTGTTTGTTTATTTATTTATTTGAAGAAACAAGAAATTCTAACTCCTTATAATGACAGTTCCAACATTAAGATTGAGAGAATTTGTTTTGTTTTATATACAACATAATCAAAACCAAGCACAGAGCCTAGAAATAAACACAGAAATTTTAAAATACTTTTCAGAAATTAAGTGGGATGTTTAAAAACATATTATAAGCCACTGACTTTTAGAAGCAAAATGATTTGACATTTTCTACAAGCTATTTACAAGAATTAAGAAAAAAATCATTAGTGCCCACCAGGGGGCGCCAAGGGCCGCTACAAACAGGCATTCCCAGGCAGTTCTGGACTCCAAGTTGGTTTTTAAATTCTCTCATCACTTGGCAATATTTTTTAAAGCAGCTTAAAAAAAATTATACAAAAGTCCAGACTTCCAGATCTCGTACTACAGGACCCTGTCCACACTGGGCTAACAGAGGGGCAACTGTTTTGTAATCTGTCATCTGACCTGGTAGATCCTGAGCTCTTAGTAGCTGACAAATGGCAGGTCTTCATTAACATCAAGTGTGAGGAACAAACGTATCACAAAAAACCTAACTTTCTCCTCCTTTCCTTTCTTTTCTCCTTTTTCCCTGAGG
Source organism: Peromyscus californicus insignis (assembly GCF_007827085.1). NCBI lineage: Eukaryota > Metazoa > Chordata > Mammalia > Rodentia > Cricetidae > Peromyscus > Peromyscus californicus. The sequence continues at coordinate 159,154,273 of NW_026294584.1, read as the reverse complement.
CGGGGTCCTGCTGTAGAGTGCAGGATGTCCTTCAGTGTAGAGTCTCCACTGTGCTCAGCTGCGGGCTTCTAGTCTGGTAACCTCTCCCTTGACTTTAAATTAAGATCCTGTGTTTAAGATTTCTGTATTGGTCAGGCAGTGGTGGCTCTCACCTTTTATCCCAGCACTCAGGAGGCAGAGGCAAGCAGATCTCTGAGTTCAAGGACAGCCAGGACTACACACAGAAACCATGTCTCAAAAAAATAAATAAATAAAATAAAATAAAAACAAAGCAAAACAAAAGATTTGTCAGCACAATCATTACTAAGTATAAGAAAGTTATAATATTAATGTGAAAAACTAAGGGAAGATGTGCTCACCTTTCTCTATGGACTAGAATGCAGGCCTTAAATTACTCCTCTCACTAAAATTTAACAAGATAAAATAGGGTTTTAAGATGCTTATTAATTTTATGTAAATAACTTTAACCTTTCCTAGCCTCCATAAGATGTCAGCTAAAAGGACAGGCACATAGCGAAGGAAGCTGTGGAATGCATTAGCTCACTTGGTTTTAGTCTCACTTGGTGGTCAGTGGTTTCATTTCAAGCTCCTTTCTGACTACTAAACGGTCTGTCAGCCTAGGCTAAAACTCATTCTCATCCAGAAAATAAAGCTTTTTTTTTTTTTTAGCTGCCCTAAAACTAGCTTTCCACGCCTTCAATCTCCCTTGCCTTTCCTATTGCCCACTTTAAAACAGACTTGTTATTCTGCATGCACAGTCACTATTTCTGTATACAGTGCTAACTTGCGAAGTAAATTCTATCCATCAGTTAAGATTCAAATTGCTACATTCTCCATAAAACCTTTTCTGATCCCTTGTATTGGGGGGGGGGGTCTGTTGCTGTGGGATGTCTTTCTGTGTGCTAGAATATGTTTTGCTCTCACTGGTTGATAAATAAAGCTGTCTGGCCAATGGCGAGGCAGAATAAGGCTAGGTGGTACACTCAAACTGAAGATGGAGATGAAGAAGGGTGGAGTCATGGCAGAAACTGCAAGCTGCCACCAGAGAAGCAAGATGGGAGAGAACAGGCAATGTCATGAAGCCGCATGGCTAAACATAGATTAATAGGAATGGGTTGAGTTCTAAGAGCTAGTTAGTAATGAGCCTGAGCCATGGACCAAACAGTTTGTAATTAATATAAGCCTCTGAATGATTATTTTATAAGCATATGGGAGAGCTTGGGTGGGAGAGATTTGTCTGGACTGCAGGGCTAGGTGAGACAGAGAAACTTCCGTCTACAGTCTGTGTACCTTTAAAGTTTGCTATACTCCATAATGCATACCTATTTTTTACTTGCTGGAAGGGGGCTTTGCAAGCACTCTGCCCTGAACTATACTAGCAGCCTCTATAATGTATACAGGTTTTCATGCACGTGTGATCCCCACTTCCTTCCAACTCACAGAGTCCTTGAAGGCAAGGAGGCCCACTGTTCATTCACTACCAAAGTATTCACTCTGGCCCTCTTCCTGCTCTGGATGCGATGCTGAGTAAGATAGGATGCACTCTACTCTCTGGGAAGAGTGTTTTCAGGCTATCACAAGGACAGAAACAGTGTCAGTGTAGAATGTAGGACAAGTAGCTGAGTGATTAGGGAGGATTTCCCAGTGAAGCGAGATGTTGGGGAGGAGAAAGTGCTTCAAGAGGCAGAAATAGAGCATGACAGGGGCCACAGACAAGCAGGGAAAATCAGAGCAATCCGGTATTGGTCAAAGCTGGATGGGGTGCTAAGAGCTAAGGCTGCAGAGAAACAGGTCACTAGTAAAGAAGCTGCATTGCATCATACTGACTACCCTTCTATTGTGATAAAACACCACAACCAAGTCTCACGAGAGACTTTGTGCTCACAGTTCTAGAGGGTTAAAGTCCATGATGTGGAGCAAAGGCATGGCAGCAGAAGCAGGAAGCAGAAGGACATCTTCAACCACAAGCAAGGAGCAGAGAGAGCAAACTTGAAACACTAAGTCTCGGAACTCTCAAAGCCAGCCTCCAGGACACATTCCTCCAGCAAGGCCACATCTCCTGAACCTCCCCAAACAGCACCACCAACTGGGAACCAAGCACACAAACAGAGGCTGGGGGGAGGGTGCAGGGGGGAGGGTGCAGGGGAGTGGGGCGCAGGGGGGAGGGCGCAGGAGGGCATGACATCTCACTGAAGCCATCACAGGCAAGAAGGATAGTTAGCCAGACTTATTTTCAGAGTGCAGAAAAACTGGGGACAGGAGGAAGAGACCATTTTAAGACATTAATCAGCGAGATGCAAGGGAGCCTAAATCAGGGAGTAAACTATTTAAAAATATTCAGAAAAAAAATGTGAGAAGAAGGAATGAACGGACAGGTCCAGAGCCTGCCCCTGTCCCCCACACACAGGAGAGGGTGGATGGACAGTGTCCAGCACCTAACCCTGTCCCCCACACACAGGAGAGGGTGGATGGATGGTGTCCAGCCCCTAACCCTGTCCCCCACACACAGGAGAGGGTGGATGGATGGTGTCCAGCCCCTAACCCTGTCCCACACACACAGGAGAGGGTGGATGGATGGTGTCCAGCCCCTAACCCTGTCCCCCACACACAGGAGAGGGTGGATGGATGGTGTCCAGCACCTAACCCTGTCCCCCACACACAGGAGAGGGTGGACGGATGGTGTCCAGCACCTAACCCTGTCCCCCACACACAGAGAGCATAGTGGATGGACAGTGTCCAGCACCTAATCCTGTCCCATATACACAGGAGAGGGTGGATGGACAGTGTCCAGCACCTAATCCTGTCTCACACACACAGGAGAGGGTGGATGTGTAGATGTATCCAACCGTCTTATTAAACAAGAAACACAGAGCCGATTCAGAGAAGAAAGCCAAGAGGTCAGAGCTAAGAGCCTCACCCTTCCTGCTTCAGCGATCCTCTTCAGTCAAGAGAGCTCTCCGAAAAGGGACCTACTTCCTGTGTGTATGTCTTTATATAGTCTAGCTGTTCTGCCTTCTCATTGGTTGTAAACCCAAACACGTGACTGCCTCGTCACTGCCTGTATGTACCGCCCTCCAGGTCCTTAAAGGCGTGTACCACCGCCGCCACGCACTTGCAAATCCTGTCTCACACACAGAGAGCATAATGGATGGACAGTGTCCAGCACCTAATCCTGTCCCACATACACAGGAGAGGGTGGATGGATGGTGTCCAGCACCTAACCATGTCCCCCACACCCAGAACATGGTGGATGGATGGTGTCCAGCATCTAACCCTGTCCTGAACACACAGAACAGGGTGGGTGGATGGTGTCCAGCATCTAACTCTGTCCCCCACATACAGAACACCATGGATAGATGATGTCCAGAGCCTACCCTTGTCTCAAACACAGAATATTGTGGATGGTGTTCAGAAAATGTGATGTTCCTGGAGGGAAAGGCCATCTCCTCCTAAGGTACCCACAATGGCAACACAACACAGTAAGAAGCCATATTCAGATGGAAAAACAAACCTACCATAGCCAAGCCACATAGTCAGCTGACATGGTTTAGTATAAATGGTTACTTTACCTCCTCATCTGCCAATCCTTCTTCTTCCATGGCCACTTCTAATTTCTTCTGCCTTTTCCAAAGAAAAAACAATTAGACTTTCTAAATATGTTCCTATTTCCATTTAAGAACTAGTTATTTAATCAAACCAATCATTGAGTATGTTATGCTAAGAAAATCTTTCAAACTGAACCAAGATTCAACTATTCACTACGATCAGGATTCTTTCTTGAGATACTTAGATTTAGCATTTTCATACTGACCAAAGCTTTATTGTTTTATCTCTCAATAAAAAATGACTTTTCCAACTCAGGACTCTGATGGCAAATGCATATATTTTATTAAAATTCTTTGGAGATTGAAAAGTCATATATGTATAGGATAATAACCACTGAGCAGAACTTTTGCTTTCCTAGGTAAAGCCAAGTGTGGCTATTCAGCCTTTCCTTTTTTAAAACGTGGTTAGTTAAGCCAAGTATTTCGGATGGGGTTGCAAATGGTAACAAGGGCTGTGGAACACGTTTTGCCACTCATTCTTAAGTGAATAGTATTTCATGAGACAATGTTGGTTTTTTTCCTAATCGTATATCTGGACAACTCATCCTAAGTTAGCTTTGGATTAAACAACAGAGTTGGACCAACACTCCTGAATTTACCCAAATGGGTCGAGGACTGAGGATCAACTACCACACTCTTTATATCTGCTACTCATGAGAACACACCAAAGATAAGCTCCTTTTTAAATCAGTACTAAGATCACTCCCTTTCTCCCCATGGAAAATCCATTACCACTGTATCTGAACCCTGTTAGAGACTCTGCAGCCCAGTGATGGTGATGAAACCAGGGACTAGCTCTCAGTGCTTATCTCAGGCTGAGTGCCTGCTGCTGGATTTCACTGATGTACTATTCCCCAGGCCCAGCCCTCAGAGTGAGATTTACACTCAGTACCGGCCTCTGTGCCTGCTATCACCAAAGGGTCTTCAGGGCTGCATGGTGGGTGAGTTCCAGTTTTTTTATGCAGAATGAGCAGGAGCAGGAGGACCCTCCAGGAGGGACTATCAATAGAGAAAGACTTCCTGCCTGTCAAATCTACTGCACCCCTTCCTCAGTTTCCACAAGAGCAATACTTCATGAAATCATGCCTTAATCTGCAAAACTTGTATCCATCCATTTCTATCATGTCTGAACACGAATATCCCTGGAACGACTTTTAAAAGTAAGACTTTCCTGCTGGGCACGTTGGTATTCAACTGCAATCCCAGCACTCAGTGGACTGAGGCAGAAGACTGCCAGAATGATAAAGGCCAGCCTGGCGACCTATCCCAGCACTCCCAAGGCCAGCCTGGCCTGCAACACTGCCATGTGGCAGAGCAGCTACAGCCTAGGATGCTGAGACCTGGTACATCCTGCTCTACCTCCTCCACTTCCTCTTATTATGTGTGAAGAATGCTCTTCCTGGTCAAATGTCACTGTCATTTGGGAAGTGCTCCCATTTCACTAGTCAAAGCACGTGTCCTTTTTGGTCCCCCTACTGCCACTCCCCACTCTCTCACAGGGCATCTGTGCACACCAGCTCTTTTACTACACTCCAAGTTTCACTGAAGCAAAAGGACATGCCATTCTTTTTTCTCTATTCCCACTAATAAAACACAGCACCACTAATGTTCTACATTAGTGAGTAATTTCTAAAGCCATCTCTCTAAAGGAAAGCACAAAGGCGTAACACAATGCTGGAAAGATCTGTGCTAAACACAACTAATATGCGATACAAGCATATGTGCACACGACTCTGGGAATCCAGGAAATGAAACAAGCAACCAGGTGTACTGCAGTGCAGGAGACTTAACAGCAGGCGGGTCCGACCAGCCACAGAGCACTAAGAAACTTTAGCCTCTACTGTACCTGGTTTCTCTCTCTTCATGCTGCAAAATTAGGTTGCTGTAAAAATTCTCCAGTGTGAGCTTGGCCACAGTCACTCTTTCCCGGGTATGGTTGCTCATAGGAAAGGTGGTTGTTGCCCCTGCTGTCATTGCCATAGTAACTGGAACTGAAATGACATATGAAAGCAAATTCTTCAGCAATTTAAAAACATAAACAACACAAAACAAAACAAAAAACCTTTCCCATTTCTTTTATCAAACTCTAAAAATGTTTGATTTCTACTAAGAATAATTCTACTACTATTAGTTAACAACCCAGGTTTCTTAATTAAAATACTACAAAACTGTGGGAGCCCACAGAAGTTTCCTAGTGAGCTTGCTTTACGCAAGCAGGGCTACATAAGGGGATGGCTTGACCATGTATGTGGTTACCAGGTGTTTAGAAAGAGTCTGCACTAGGCTGTGCGGTGTGCTTTGATCTAGCAAGGGAAAGGTCTTTTGCCCTGCCCCTTGGCATTATAAAAAGCCCTTTTGAAGAGAGAGAAGGGGCTGCTGGGTATTGATCCAGGTCTTCCCGAAGCTATCCTGTGTTTCTGTCTGTCTCATCTCCACTATCTTTCTACAAATTCCTTATTCCTCTCTCCTCCTCATAGGAACCCTTTAAAAGGTGGGCGCTGGCCTCCCAAACAAAGCTAATAATAAACAGATGCAAGCCAGGTATGGTGGCTCATACCTGTAATACCAGCACCAACCACCCCCAAAGATGCATGGGTCTCAGAGCCAGAGAAATTAATTCTGTCCTGGAAAAACCAGAAGTTAATTAGAAAGAGGCACTGGTGGCAGTCCACACATTCACAGGCGCACTAGCTCACAAAAGGCCGTACGTGGCAGTGTTCAAAACAAGGAAGCACCAGTCCATTTTGCTGATTTATTGACCACTTGTCAAACTTTGTAAAATTTTGCCAATAGTTACATTCCCAATAAATATAATCTCTTAAGATAGAATGTGGTTTCGATGGCAAGCACAGCTTCATAAATCCTCTGAAATTTGGCATGTCCTATCAAACATGCACGCAGGCACCAGCACTCTATGCAGATATATGTTTTAGGGATGGAGTCACAAATGCTCTTTCCATTCCAAAGTCTGTTTCTGAGATGGCACAAGATGTAGCTTTTTCCCCCCAGACTATGAGGCATGTTTCATTGTCAAATAAAGCTCAAATGCCTTTGAAAATCAGACAGTAAATATAAATCAATCAGTTCTGAATGGTATACGTCTACTCAGAGGCATCCAAGTGCCAACTTTGACGAACCACTGTATGAAGGTCATTTCAACCCTTAGGAAGGCAAGGAATTTGGTAAAACAGCCCTTTCACAGAAAGACAACTCTACAGGCCACGGTGGTAGCACTTCTGCAACATTTGCTTACCACAGGCTTTGATAAGTCACAAAGACAAGAGCAGCTCATACATAAAGGATTTTTGGTACCTAGAAGAAGGTCCTAACAGACTATTCTGGACAAGAGATGGCTTGCCAGGTGAGCATCCCAAATTCCACTCAGCTGACCAGCATTCCCCACAAAGACATGAAGACATAGGGCTCTGCAGACCTGAGCAGAGCTGGAAGCCAGGGGTAGGGAAGAAACAAAGAACTCCTGTTCATCGGGCACAGATTGGAAGTATGTAGTTTAACCATGGTGAACTCTCATTTCATTGCTGTCTCATGGGCTTTAGCAGACAGTGTACTACTATGTGAGCGCCTCAAACTCACTACAAAGCTGTTCTGCAGACCGGTTAACTCTCCGGTTATGAGAAGCTGACCCAGCCCTTGGTTAAAACTTTTATGGCTTCTTCTGCACACACCATTCTTCTGCACACACCACATCAAATTAGCTTACAAAGCGTAGCTGGCAGACACCAGGGATGGGTATCTCAGGACAACTGTATTTTATTCATTGACTGTATTTTATTCATTGCCTTAGGACAGCAGCCCTCATGGCATCCTTAGGACAGGAAGCTCACACAGCAATGGGCTGTGGAGTCAGTAGTCAATTCCAACTTGCTTTGGAGTGTTACCCAATCCCTCCCTCATGCCTACAGTCCTGCACATGACCTCTCTTAAACCACTCAGATGTGTGGGCACCTGCTGATGGTCTGTGGCTCTACTGTGGTGTCTCTAACCTTATCACTGCTCATTCTTTGGTGGACGGTCTCTGAATCTGCACCTCAGGCACCGGTGTACATCACTGCCAATCACTTGCCCCATTGCTCTAACTAGAACTTCTCCAGGCACTATCTCCCCAGTTCCTCTTTGAACATTCACCACCGCATCCTATCTGACACAGAGCAGAAAGTAATGAATGACGGAGACCACCTCATAAATAAGAACAGCAGGAAGGGATGAAAGAGCTGGAAAAAAGCAAGGTTCTCTGACACTAGGGTCAGAAAAACAGTTCTAATCCATCCAGATCGTAAGGTCTGACCCTAGTCACCTTTCCCAAGAGGGGACTGCAACCTGTGCTCTGCTGACTTCACAGGCCTGAGGCCATGTGAGGGTAATGCCCAGGAAACCCACAGAAAATCAGGGTGTCTCTGTAAGCACTGCATGTAGCTTCATTTAAAAATACTGCTGCATGATATAATAACAGTATTTCTTTAAAATTAATAGTAATAGAAAGTACCCCAAGAATTGTCACAGTCACAAGATCTGCTAAGGACTCCACTGCTTTAACTGAACCCTAAGCAAAGCATTTTTTTTAAAACCTCAGAATCCCAGGGCTCAAGTTCTATTTCGAGATCAGATGTGGAAAAGGCGAAAGTAGGGAAAGAGAAACAGCTGTCACACAGCTAACATCTCCCAAGTCATGTCTGCTGTCAGGATTGGGTGTGTGTGTGGCGGGGTGGGGGGGTGGGGGGTGGGGGGTGGGGGTGGGGTGGGTAATGGACCAAAGAATCAAAGCTTTCCAGTAAACTTAAGAAACCTAGATCACAGTTAGGATGCTCAGGCAAAACTTGCCAACTGTCTTATGTCAGCATGTGTGCACCCAAGGGTGCAGGCAGTGCCCCGGAGAGCATCCTCAAGGCACATGAAGCCCAAGCTCACAGATCTTCAGAGCTTAAGGAAGCAAGTGTCAGCTACTTTTCTCAACAAACACCTTTTGGGGGCAAGGGTCCTCAAGAGCTCCAACCAAGTGCAATTCCCAAGGACTTCAGGATGCTTTCTGTGCCTTTCCTTTGGCAACAAGTGGTCATGAATAGGGCAATGTCCAGCTGAGAAGACAACACCCAAAAGGTACGGTACCAGTTCCCAGAAGCAAAAACCAGGCAAGAGCCAACTGTACTACTCCAGGACAACAAAATCCGTTCACAAAGCTAAGGAAGAATCAAGCTTTTCTTAAAACCTCTTTTAAAAATGCAAAGTGACACTGATCATGGAGTTACATGACTTGTAAGTAATGCTTGCTTAAGTCAGGAAAAGAGGGTGGAGGAGAGACACCCTTGGAGCAAGCAGACTGGCTGCAGCAGGGAGATGCAGAATATACTCCCTACTCAGCTGGCCAAGATCTAGTGGTCAATCAAAATCTGGAAGCTATTATATCATAGCCAAACTTACAGAAGATTGGCACACAAACAGAAAAGCAGTGGACTGATTTACACAGTAAGAGGTGGACTAGGAGGAGCAGGATCTGCATGTTGTCACAAAGCACTCCATTGTTGCAGGCCTGAAAAAAAGAAGTCTGAATTAGGATGGTGCTGTTGCCAGGAAACCAGGTTAGTGTCCAGAGGAACAGTCACTCAATGTAAACATTCAGCGACTTCAGGATGCTGTGGGGAGCATGGCTAAAGAACCAAACCCTGTCTCCCTGGAGCCTCCAGTCATGGCCAAGTGCTGGAGGAGACAATAACACTAACTGCCACAGCTGACCAAACTTCCCTTTAGAAGCAGGTCTGTGGGCCACAGGAGAAAGGAAGATAGCTGAGTAAAATCTTGGAAGACATTTTTATGTAACACATAAATGTGTGACAGAAAATAAAACAATTCCCAAGTCCCAGAGAGTGCCTGCATTAAAAATATAGAGAGAACAAATGAGGTCCTCAGACACATATCTGTCAATCTGAATCTTTATAAAGAATAAGCGGATGAGGCCTCTTTCCTCCCCAGAAGATGATGTAATGAACTTTACTCCAAAACCCAAAACACATGTCAATGAAAAATTATTTTTAGGTACTTTATAATTGTTATTAGCATATTCTTTCCATTCTTGTTAGACACATGTAGAAGTCCACATGGCTTGATTGAAAACGCTGTCCATCACCTCTGTTATCAATGCCGGCAGCACTGGGTAGGTGTGCTGAATGCCACACGAACAATCTATTTGAATTTAATGAAGTTCAGCCCACGCATATGTCCCATCTATATTAATTTCATTTGGGTTCAAAGCTACAAAGCCACCTGGTGCTGTGTTTACCTTCAGAAGGAAGTTTTCCTTTTGAGATGGGTGTGCAGTCCTTGGTGAGATTAGCTTTTACAAGGAAGAATTCTTTTGTTCTAACCAGACACAAGCAGTCTTTAAATTTTTTAATTATACAAAAAACTAAGAAATGCTCAAACTTTTCAAAGAATAATCTAGACCAGCAGTTGTTACACTGTAAACCCACACCTTTAACAGACTTAACGGTCTTTTATTAAAGCCCTTAGCCAGAAAAAGAGACAAGCTACAACTTGCAAGCCTAGAATTCCCAGATTGAGAAACATACACTAGAGTCCTTCAACTGCCTGTTCACTTAAATAAGTGACCCCCACCTCATCAGGGAAATACTACCAACAGTGAAGTCACCATTCCTTAGTTTAGTAGGCGGGAGACACGCACACACATCTATAAACAGAAGTGTGTCTCCATTACCCGAAAACTTCAAAGGCAGAAAGCAGTGACTTCACCTGACCCTGAATTCCACCTCAGTATCTTTAACGCTACTGGAATGCCCAGCAGTGTGAGGTCTCCTAATCCACCCTGACTGTGGTACTGATGCCTGAAGCTGCAGCAGTCCCAGATGCTAGGTCCCCGAGGAAGGAGCAGCCAGCCACAGTCTTTTGCCCAGGAGTAGATGAGAAAGGCAGAAATTCAGTCGGTTCAAAATCAACATTAAGTATATATTAAAAAATCCAAAATATATCATGTATATAGATGTCATATACTGCTTTTTAACACTAAATCTATAAACAAAGACCTTAATAAAGACAATAAATAAAAAGAGCATAAAATGGAAGTGTTCACCATTACAAACCAATGAAAGCACAGAGAATTTAACAGGCTACAAGGTGTCGGCAGTGGGCCCAAGAGCAGGAATCAACCTTCATCATGGCACAGAGCCAGCACCCTGTACCACAGTGGACCTGGGTTTTGTCCTAGGAACCAAAGGATTATGACAAGAGTTGATGTCATGGGAGCAAAACTAAAAACAAAGAGGATGACTAGTGAGGAAAATCTTGAAGTGAGTTTTTCAGTTACATCTCAGACTCCTTTTAGGCAAGCAGTTTTTTACAAGAACTCTCAAAACTGCCTTATTTACGGGGCTCAAATTACCAGTCTTTTCACAAGTCTTCCCTGCCAATGACTCTAAGGCTTACATTAAAGCCACAAACCAGGGCAGCACAAACCTGAGCTCAACTACCTTCCAGCAGTATAAGGCAAGGGGAGTTCAAACATGGAGAAAAGAGAAACAGAAAAGCTCTGGATCTGAGGAGAAGCCTGCCCTCTTTGTGTCCTGTACTCCAAGGAAGCTCTGCCTGACATCAGGTGTAGGCACTGTGCCAGAAGGTGAGGGCCTGGTGTGAAGAGAGAACAACCAATGAATGGACAGGCAAGGAAAGGGGATGAGTGGTGAGAGGTGGTGTGACATCCTGGTTAGGGGAGGGGCCAGCTGGGGAAGCAGCCTGAACCAGTGACTCAACCAGGCTGTATGTAAAGCTTGGGCATCTGGGGACACTGTTCACTTTCCTAAAAGTGAACTTCTAATAGGAATGCGCACACACACACACACACACACACACACACACACACACACACACACACACAATATCACTCACATACATACAAATGAACACACACGAACATACACACTCATATACATGCACACACATACACACTCACATACAAGCACACAGTCATTCACACTAAGAAAGACGGTGTGAATTTGTGTGTGTGTGTTAGTCCTTTCAACTGAAATCAAAGGAGATCAGACTAACTGAATAATTCTGAACTATAAGTGGTCCTTTATGGGAGCAAGAAATTAGGACTAAAATTCAAGTGTATAGCTTAAAACCTAAGTAGCCACCAGTGAGTTTTATTAATTTTGAGTCATTTAAACTCTCCCAAGAGACTTTTTTGGCTATCACAAGTGACCAAAGAAACTGCTCCCAGCTAAAAACAGACACATGTGACTTGTGACTGACACTGTGCTAAGCACACAGACCACTCAACTTCAGTCAACCCAACAAGATCCAGAAGGCTCTGTCCTGTTAACACATCAGAGTACAAAAGTCTCTAAGACTTAAACAAAGTAAGTGCTAATGACCATCCAATCAATTTACCACTGAGCCCTGAACAACACTGAAGCACAAACTGGATTATGTGGGGGGAATTGTGCGTGCATGCGTGCGTGTGTGTGTGTGTGTGTGTGTGTGTGTGTGTGTGTGTAGAAAAACCACCTAGAATGGAATAAAAATAAACTGCAGCAAGCTGTCATCAAGGACACCCTTTAATTCAACTTAAGAACTCAGGAAACCCTCCATGAAGCAGTGTCTGAGTTCAAGTCTCTCCAGAGTTTTCTAGACTCTAGTGCAGGTTCTACTATGAAAAATACAGCTGCATACCTTAAAAAGCCAATTTTGCTTATAGAAAACTGTCCTTTTAACTGATGTAAAGACTATCTTATCTGTTCAGGGACAGAGCCACCCCTCCATCCCCCTCACTTTCCAGAAGTGAAGCCCACAGACACATGTGGTATGGGAGAACAGGCCATGTGGCCCACAGACAAGGGTGGTACAATAGGCTATGTGGTAGCCTATAGTGAAGCTTCTACTAAGGCTGGTAAGGTCACAGGGCAGTGGCAATCCCAGGACACTACACCATCCTGCAGAGCAGCTCAATGTCAGTACTGACGTGGGGACCAGCCCATGGACTCTGTGGTCCTTATCTGCTCTAACACAAGATCCCAATCTAATCCGAGTTATTGCTTCCTCTCTTACCTTATAATCTGTGGATCAAAAAACTAACTTCTGCCTACTTTGTCCAGATGGTCAAAGAAGCAAAATTAACCATGGGGTTTATTGAAAGCCACACTGATCCCCACTACAGAGAATTTTGGTTTTGTTTATGTGTTTCTTTGATTACAGTGAATTAAGTATCTTTCTATGATTTGTAAATAATTCTTTCTCCTCCTCTTCAAGATAGGGTCTCACTATGATCTGTCTGGCCTAGAACTCTCCATGTAGACCAGGCTGACCTCTGACTCACAGAAATCTGTCTGCTTTGTTTCCAGAGTGTTGAGATTAAAGGTTTGTACCACAAAGCCTACCTCCCTGACTTAAGTCTTTTATTCCAGTTTTCTGTGGAAAAGCTCATCTGGACTCTCTAACTATCACATCCCACTTTAAGTAGCTGAAATCACACCATAATGCTAACAGTTGTTAAGTAACTTCAATGTTCCCAGCATGAGAAAAGACAATGTTTTAGCTCACAAAAGAACTTGGTTATTTCAGGAGAATGGAGATTTGTATTTCAGGAGATTTATATTCTTATAAATCCACAGGCTCACATCAAAACTACTAAACATAATTCAAAGACTTAAAAGATTAAGTAAAAATCATTATAAACTAAGATTTGGGCACCCAGATATTAAAAGTTTACTATTCACTTATTTGAGCCAACATACGTAAGTTATCATGTGTGGGTGTGGGGTAGGTGTGAGGTCAGTCCTCCCCTTCCACTTTGAGGCAAGCTCTCCTTGTTGTTCACCTCTGCATATGCCAAGCTAGCTGGCGAATTCTCCTGTCTCTATGTCCCACCTCACTGTAGGAGACCTAGGATCACAGATGCCTGGCTTTCCATGGGTACTGTGGGTCTCATTCAGGTCCTCATACCTGCATGGCAGGAGCTTCACCCAGAGTCATCTCGACAGCCCCTTCCTTTATTAAAATAACGACAACATCCCAATTTGGAAAATGCTTTGCTGGCCATCCCCCCAGCAGCCTCCTTGTCACTGTTATCCTCCTGGGGGCTGCAGGTTGTGCTCAGCATGCTCACGGCCCATCTTTTTAATGGACTCTCATGTCATAATCCCTGCAACTATTTCAGAGTTTTAAAATAGATACTGCCTATGCTCAGGTTTCCAAATGCTTCACTGTCTGGGCAGGAAGCTTACTCACCACTGGAAGGGAGATAGAACCCTGGCAAAGATGCCCTGTCAGGGAACTAGGGGAAGTTCAGGACTGAGCTACCTTTAGACGGATTCCTGTGAGCCCAGCAGTCTCAGGGGCCCAAAAGGAACATTCTGGGAGATGCTGTCTCCCAGAACTGAGAAAGTAGCTCCTCTTATCTGTTTGGCAGCCTGTGGTCAGAAAGTTCTTCTTACAGCTAACCTAATTCTCTTCCACTCAAACTCAAACTCGCTTTTCTCATATTTTCCATAAAATGAAAACCTTCACTCAAATGCTAGGGGGAGGGGGATAACTGGAGTCTGCACTGGTTTTGATTCTCTTTCACTGCACAATCAATAAGTTCTTAAACTTTCATCCATTTTGCTAAGGAAAGAACTGATATGTTACTCAAGAAACCAATGTGTAAATAATACCAACCTTCGAAATGTGCATCTATCTAAAAACTGCTACTTGAGAATTTAAAAGGAGCACTCCCCAGCACTAGTAGGTCTTATGATAAACGAGTGACAACAACTGTTAGTTGGCCTTCTCAGGCACAGAGCTTAATGTACAGTGTTCAGTGTCCTTTTATCTTTGCTGTGTGTGAAGTAGGTGCCTTTCAAATTCAGGGATGAAGAGACAGGCTGAGTTACTTCAACAGTTACAGAACGAGTAAATGCACCAGAGCCCTGCTCTGAATGTCGTCAGCCAGTGTTACCAGCACTTTCACTTTAGTGAGCCTTGTGGTGCTGGGAACTAACTGGGGCCTTGGGCATGTAAAACAGGCAATCTTGCACTGTGCTCTACCCAGCCCCAGCACACCTCTCTCACAGAACAGAGAATCTGCTCTTAACACCAAGTTCTTTGATGTGGGATGGTCTGTATGTCAAATGTGTTGCTGATTGGTCAATGAATAAATCACTGATTGGCAGTGGCCAGGCAGGAAGTATAGGCGGGACAAGGAGGAGAATAGAGCTGGGAAGTGGAAGGCTGAGTCAGGGAGACACTGCCAGCCGCCATCAGGATAAGGAAGATGTAAAGTACCGGTAAGCCACAAGCCACGTGGCAAGATATAGATTAATAGAAATGGATTAATTTAAGCTGTAAGAACAGTTAACAAGAAGCCTGCCACGGCCATACAGTTTGAAACCAATATAAGTGTCTGTGTTTACTTGATCGGGTTTGAGCGGCTTGGGACTGGCGGGTGAGAGAGATTTGTCCTGACTGTGGGCCAGGCAGGAAAACTCTAGCAACAAATGGCGTCCAACGTGGTGGCAAGAGTTTCCACCTAAAACCTGAGAAAAAAGATTCTAAAACGGAGCTAAAAACAGCTTCCTAATTGTCTCTCTCAAATGAGCGGCAGCTGCGGGTTTGAGCTACTGGCGGGTTGCTGGCGTGCGCGCTCGACCTGCAGTATGGCGGGAATGAGGCCTCTGCAAGTGGCACATTAAGCTACATTGTGGATTTAGCCTTTGCTAGTACAAAACAAAAAAAGAGGTTTCTGGGCTACACGCTGCTTGGATAAAAGCATAGACCCACGATAGAGCTGGCGGAAAACTACAGTACCGCCGCCATGTTGGGAAACTGAGGTGGGCGGAGCCAGCAGCCACAGCTGATGCAGCTTAAAGCAATAGACTCACAATAAGACAGATTCAGATGTAATAGTTTAAAATGTGTGTAAAATATACGTAGGCTTGAAAGAGACAAAAAAAAAGGTGATATATACAGTATAGAAACAAATACATGGTTTTAAAAAATAAAGTCTTTAAAGAGACAGTAAAATTAATATAAAAAATAAGCCACGTAGAGATGACTATTACACAGAGAGTCTGGATTGTGTTGTCTTTGGGATTCTTAACTACAGAGAGATATTTGATTGTAAAGGAAGCTGAGTTAAACCAGTATGTATATTTTAAAGATACTTTGACTTCAAAATTTGGATGTAAGGATATGTTGCTTTGGAAAAGAGTCTCTTTTGTTTCCACAGAAAGCAAGAGGCTATGGATTTGTTCCAGAGTAAGATACATCAGGTTTGACCAGCCAAGACCCCCTGAAAGGTCTCCGATGACACCATGGTCCAGATGATCCAACATCCAGAACCGTTTCAAGACAACTGGCTCAGATGATACAGCCTCACGGACTACTCCATGATCCTAAAATTTTCTTTGTTTCCCCAGAAGATACAGCGCCCCCCTCCAGCAGGAAGTAGTAAGAGAAGCTACGCCCAAATTCCCAAATATACCAAGCTGACTTTGGAGATGTGTAAAGGTTAAAACCTTCCTTTTTAAGAAAAGAAAAGGGGAAGTGATGTGGGATGGTCTGTATGTCAAATGTGTTGCTGATTGGTCAATGAATAAATCACTGATTGGCAGTGGCCAGGCAGGAAGTATAGGCGGGACAAGGAGGAGAATAGAGCTGGGAAGTGGAAGGCTGAATCAGGGAGACACTGCCAGCCGCCATCAGGATAAGGAAGATGTAAAGTACCGGTAAGCCACAAGCCACGTGGCAAGGTATAGATTAATAGAAATGGATTAATTTAAGCTGTAAGAACAGTTAACAAGAAGCCTGCCACGGCCATACAGTTTGAAACCAATATAAGTGTCTGTGTTTACTTGATCGGGTTTGAGCGGCTTGGGACTGGCGGGTGAGAGAGATTTGTCCTGACTGTGGGCCAGGCAGGAACACTCTAGCTACAGTTCTTTATAACCAATTTTATTTATCTGACTTCTTTCCATTTTAAAACTTATGGAAAAGCAACAAATCCAAGCTTTCAAACTAAAACCTCTTAAGAATGTTAACCCAAGGGGTTGGAGAGATGGCTTAGTAGTTAAGAGCACTGGCTGCTCTTGCAGGGGACCTGAGTTCAGCTCTCAGTACCTATGGGGTGGCTCACAACCATCCACAACTCCCAATCCAAGGTATCTGATACCCTCCCCCAACCTCCAAGAGCACCAGGCAGACATGTATACATACATATACACAGGAAAACTATTCATACACATAAAATAAAATGAACAAATCTAAATTTTTTTTAAAAAAAGAATGTAACATTAAAAACTAGGCGAGGAGCCCAGTATGGTGGGCACATGCCTTTAATCTCAGCACTTGGGAAGCTGGTAAGTTGAAGGTCTGCCAGGGCTACATAAGTAAGACAGACAGACAGACAGAAAGAAAGAAAGGGAAAAATGCATAACACAAGACTAGAGCAAATGCAGAACACGGCTGACTGACCTAAATACATACCCTTCTTCACTGTTACCACATGAAACTAAACTTTCATTTTCACAGCAATATGATGTACCTGGTTAGGAGCCCTCTCATCTCCCTGCTCTCAGCTGCACCTTCCCTCAAAATGTGAGCCTGCCTTCTGGGGCCTTTACTTGGAGAAAGTATGGCTCACTATCCAGCCTTAGCCTCAAGCTGATTCTGGTTCCTTTGCCAAGGTATTTCTGCTACCAGACACAAGGATCCAAATAAAAGATGATGGTTTTCTAAAGCCCCTTTCTAAGTTACATACAAACTGAAAGTATCTGTTAACATTATAGGTGGCACAATAAGGTATTTAAAAATCCACTAGTTAACAAGAGAGATGGTGACTCCTGCAATGCCAGTACTCCAGGAGGGCAACGTGTCTGAAGCCAGCCTGGGCCACACAGCTAGATAACAAACAAACAATCCTATTAGTGTGTGCATGCCATGTGGTTTCCAGGGCAACAGTAGTAAAATAAAGCAGGTGAGAGGGACACAAAGATCACACCATAAAGACAGTGTACTAGGCACTAGAAGTGTAAGGGGTATGAAATAAGCACACCATGTTGTTGAATGTGCAATACCACAGAAGTATATAGTAAGACTAACCCATATAAACACTGGGTGCAAAAACAAATGCCTGGGTGGGACTCTATGATAAAGCAGGGCTTCAGAATAGGGACAGGTGCATGTAAGCTACAATACCAGATACAAATAGAGTAGGTAGCTCTGCTTTAGTCTAACTAAATGCCAGGTGGACATGCTGGGGTTACTAGAAGGACACTTGTAGTCACTGGGCAGTGACCTAAAAGGAACTGTCTCCCACTGGCCAGAACCGGCCCCTCTAGACTAGGTAGGGAAGTTCTTACCACAGCCTGATCCTGACAAGTCCCTCTTCATATGAGTCCTGCATCCACCTAGTTTCCTGATATGATGGAAAGTTACTAGTACAGAAGACCCAGTGTGTGAGCTTGTCTATTTCTAGAAAGAAGTAGTTCTTTCCAAAATTACTGAGTCAGAAATTTTTACCAGCACTAGGTTTGGTTTAAAAAAAAAGGAGGGGGTAATTTTTAGTTATGTAAACAGAACGGACATTCTGTCTCCTTCCAAGAAGCAAAATCTAAAGCTATACACAGCTGGGAAATTATTCCAGATGGACTGGGGCAGAACTTGCTTTACAAAAAATTACAAAAAAAATATTCAATTACATGCAAACTCTACAGTTATTTTACCTTTTTAAAGTTTATTCATTTAATAGACATAAAAAGTATGCCTATTTATAGGGTGCCATGCAATACTGGATACACACCATGTGGTGCTCTGATCAAGATGGCTATTTGACTTTTAAAGCCTATGCAATCATGTTTCTCTACCCATTTGTTCTCAGGAACATCACTCAGGCAGGGAACACAATATGGCCTTCTTTAGGTACTTTCTTTGTAAATAGAAAACTCACCGTTAAGTTGATTTTTAAGTCAACTTCACTAAAATAAGTACGCCTACTTAACTCTTTGAGCTTCCTTCCTGTTGTTACTTCATTTATCATTTTAAACATTGCTGGTGCTTTAAATGTGTGTAAACACAGCACACACAGCAGGATGTGCAGGGCTCATACGAGGTCTCAGATGCTTTCCACTGAGACACACAGGGAGGTTACACAACACTACACTGCACACCCAAGAGCTTTGCAGCATACATTTTAAAAAGTAAAAACAACAGCATATACTTCCCTACATACTTTAAGAGTGGTTGAGGTCAAAGAGGAATGACTACGTTCTGAAATGAGGAACAGGTTACCAAGTTATGCTTGGAGAAGGCAGTTGTATTTTATTGCAAAGTAGGGTGAATGGAGTACGTCTCTGTCTCTCTCAGAGGTAAGTATGTTAGTGAACGTTCCACTGCTGTGACAGTGTGGGCCTGCAGTGAGGCAGAGCTCTCTGGTACATGGAGGCTAAGAAGTAGCAAGACAGAGAAGGGCCAGGTCAAGTCAGCCATCAAGAACACTGTCCCAATGACTCTTATCTCCCAAAGTTCCATGTCCCTAAAATAATGCCATCAAATCATGATTCCATTAGTGGACTGGATCGATCTACTGATCAAGTTAACATCTTCATGATGCAATCACCTCTCAGTGAGAGTTGGATTCAGTAGCTGGTGAACAAACTTTCAACACATGGGGCTTTTTATAGGGAGACAATCCATATCCAAACCACAGCAGTAGAAGAAAGGCAGGTTGCTCCAGGCCACCCTAGGTGATAGTGAGACCCTGTCCTAAAAACCAGGAGGGAGAAAAGAGAAAACAGAAGTCGACACAGTGTAGATGAATTAAGACCTACCACAGCTTCACACTGTTTAAGCTAGTAAAGGGTACATGCAAAAACACCATGTTCCTGATTTTCGTGTTTTTAATTTTTTTTCCCTGCAAAAAAATTAGGAGGGAAATCCTAGATTTAATATTGATGTCAACTTGAGAGAATTTACAATCACCTAGGAGACAAATGTTTATGAGAAGGTTTCTGGATTAGGTTGAGGTGGGAGACACCCTGGATATGGACAGCATCATCCCACATACTGAAGTCCCGGACTGAATAAAAAGGAGAAAGCAAACTGAACACCAGCCTCACCCCTCCCTCCTTCCTGACGCAGGTGCAATGTGGCCAGCTGCCTCAGGCTCCTGCTCCATGCTGTCCCCGCCACAGGGGACTGTACCCTCAATCAGTGGGTCAAAATAAAACTGCCCTTCCTTAAATTATCTTAATTGGGTATTTTGTCACAATGACAGTAATACAACACGGGTGGTGGCACATGCCTACAATCCCAGCAAGGCTGAGTCGGGAGGATGGTGACATCAAGGTGGCCTGGACCACATAGCAAGATCCTGTCTCAAAATGAAAACAAACAGAAAAATCCCAAAGGCCTAAAAAAAATGATGTAACTTTTATCACAGTAAATGTCTTGCCATATTTCAAATTTTTGGTCAGTCACAGCAAGGGGCAGGCAGATTAATCCTCATGTGGCCACTACTCAGTAGTAACTCGGTTTCTGGCTTTCAGTTTACCTGCTGAGAAAGTGAAAGGGTTGGTAAGATATTTCAGTTCACTTTCTGCTACAAAATAATAATTAGATTTATAAAACAGTTAAACTCTCAAGTGTCACTAATTTATACCATGACCACATAGAGTACCCTCATTTATTTCACAGACATTTAGAGAATGCATCCCATGTGCTGTATGATATGGACAGAATGCAGTCAGCACGATGCAGACACCACCAATACAGTGTAAATCTGAGGCTAAACCTGGGAGACTGGAAAGACAGCAGACAGTGGCCAGACAGGACTGAATAGGACAGCAGGGACCAGACAGGGAAGGACTGTGAATGTGAAGCCAAGGAGCCCTGGTACCACTATGGAAATTAACAAGGAAGCCATGCTAGAGACTTCAGGAGGAGAGGGGTGCTCCAGTTCACAGTGCAAGCAAGTGCATTTGGTGGTTAACAAGGATTTGGGAAGGACAGAGAAAGGAAGAAGGGAAGGAAGGGAGGCTTTCGTGGTAGTTAGGAGACAGTGAGGACAGTCCAGCAGGCTGGAGGCCACAGCAGCATCAGCAGAGAGTTCTGAGACCTCATTAAAGTGCTTCTTTGGTTTTAGAGGGAAGAAAAGAGAACACAGTGAGTTAAAAGTGTTAAGGAATAATTTATGTGCAATAAAGGTAATTGCTCTTTCTCCACAGTAGAAAAGACTTTAGAAATGTGTAGCTATACTCCTCTGAATCTTTCAAGATACATAGAAACTTTCAGGAAAAGGACATAGCCTTAGAGTTCACAGCTCATCAAATGGGATACAGTTTCTAGGACAATATCTTGCACACAGTAGGTGCCTAATTAACAGGGACTGTGTTTTGAAAGTGACAGATGTTAAGCACACAAAAAGAATAGCTTGTTCTGTCTGGTCCCTGTCACATGGTACAGGTGGCAACTCCTTGCTGACTAGCAGATCTTAATGATGTGACAGCGTATATACATCATTTCTGATGAGTCAATACGCTTCTGTATTTACCACATAACTATGCAGAACACTCTCCGCGTGTTGACACAATAGGCCTTTTCCTTACAGCTGTCTTACATCGTGGCCTCATAAAAGGCACATCAGAAAGAAGCAATCGGTATAGATGACAAACTACATGGATTTTTGCTTCAACTTTTACAATAAAACAGCACTTTTTTCCTCAAAAATATTATTTGTGGCCAGACTTTGTGGTGTGCACCTGTAATCCTGGCACTTGAGAGGTAGAGACGGGAAGATCAAGCTTTCAAGGCCTCAGCTCCATAGTGAGTCTGAGGCCAGCTTGGGCCACAAGCGATTCTAAACACCTGACTGACAGGCAAGTGGGCTCACAGTGTGCACCAACATGCCCAGCTCCAGACTCAGCTTCCCAGTCATGACTCCCAGCCTTCTCATCTGCAGTCAGGTTTCTGTTTTCCTAGTATTCATTTCATCACCCACATTAACTGTCCAAGTTTTTATCATATTGGGCTCTGAGAATGTCTACAATTAAGTCCTTCCAGAGCAAACGAATTCAACAGCTCTGATACACTGTACACACAGTGACTGTGGGCTAAGAGAAAACAAAAACAAAACAATTAGGGGTGACTTTGTATCTCAAGGAGAGTGTTAAGAGAACCTACCCTAGAATACACAGAAGCACAGTCCAGTCATCATATACAGAAGTCTGGATTTCCTTCCAAGACAAATATGGAATTCAATCAGTGTGATGCCTTCCACACAGCGAGTTCATTTTTAGTCCTTATTTGACTACACAAAAGCGGGAAAGGGGAGACTTTCCCTCTCCTTCCTTGAGGAGGCAAGAGAGGAAAAATGTAATATTTAAAGTTGATGGTACAATTTAAAAACTTTTCCATTAATGTGAACACCCAGCTGAGTCATGTGCCTAAGCCCTCAGTAAGCCACCTCAGTTCTGGCCTTCCTAGCCTGTGGAGGGGGGGCTACCCACCACCCCCACATTTCCCCCAGAGTGCTCTTGAGTAGGAGCAGCAGGAAATATTAGATAGAAAAATTTAGGGGGGGGGGGGACAGATACAAAATACAGGATAACCTGAAGGGGACCTGGAACCTATTCCATCGGGCCCCAACTGTCTCTGCCCTAGGGTATTTATAGAAATGCCAAGGGGTGGAGTAAAAGACCTCCCCTCCCTGCACAGCCAAGTGCAGACCATCTCAGACACCTGCACTCAGGCCCGTGGTCCAATCATCCTCTCTATGCAGAACTGCTGGGTAAAGCCACTAAGAAACCTGAAAATGGGCTCCCACACTAGCCATAGTCCTTCCAGCTCTGCCCATTTTTAAAATGAAGGGATGAGAAACCAGAGCATGCCTCTGCTAACATCCCATAATCTTTACTAAGTACTGACTTTTACTCATGGAGTCTATCTACAGATGAACTATTAAATAAACCACAGCTAGTAAAAATTGTACCTGGAAACAGTCAATTGTCATAGTAGCATCAGCTTAAAGAAAACTCATAAGCCAATGAGATGCTTTAAATCCAAAACTAAGGTGAAGAGGAAAATATTTGTAACCCAAAGCCAAGGAAAGCAGATACTTTTAGATGTGTTTAGTGACTTCCACACAGTTATGCTAGAGTCCCTATGTTGCAGGGGTTGGAAGACAGCTCAGTCAGGAAAGCATGAGGACATTAGTCCATCCCCAGAGGGCCCACAGCATGGCCTGGGCTTGTAGTCCCAGCACACTTGGTGGATGGAGACAGGTAGATCCACGGGGTCAGCCTGGGCTACTTAATGTGCTCAAGGACAGTGAAGCTTTTATCTCTTGTTCAGGATGGTGCTTCAGAGAAATACATACATACATACACACATACACACACACACACACACACACAGCAGGGGAGAGGTGGGGGGGGAGAGTCTGTGTTTGTCTCTGTCTCTCAGGAAGCCCTCTGCAGTGTTGTCTACCATCCCTCACTGACTCTCCAGGGCACACAGACTATGGAGGATTGAGTTAAAGGTGTGGGCATCTGAAATCTTTCAGATTACTGTCAACTCACTAAAACCAACAACTACTCATGTGGAACCCTCCAGCAACTAGCTCCAAGCTTTGCTCTTGTCCTGACAGTGTGTGGCCCTAAGCACCACACTGTAGTGTGTTTTCCCACTATCTGGCTATGACATCTTTAGTTAAAGTCTCTTAAAACCATAAATGAATATTTCTTCAGAGCACAAGTTGAAAAGGTGTCTTGTTTCTAAGATGCCGCAAGGCCACTCCTGAGTTCGAGTCCCACCCCATTCTTACTGCTGTATGATCTTAGACAAGTGACTACACCTGTCTAGGTCTTGGCGTTCTCAAGGACAGAAAGGATGCCTGTGGGACACTGGACACAGGTAATGGTCAATCTGAAGACACAGCCACTGTCACTGCCAGGGCATCATCCCTGCTGTGTGGTTACACTGTTAAGACCCCATCAACATCTTCTAAGAAGAAGAAAGTCCTTCACAGGATAATCAGGATCTCTGAGCTATAAGCTAAAGGAAGTAACATATGGACAGGCCAACAAGTCACATACACCAAGTCAGTTAGTTTGAAAGAAAATGGCCCCCAAAGAGAGGCACTATTTGGAGGTGTGGCCTTGTTGGAGAAGTGTGTCACTGTGGGGGTGGGCTTTGAGGTCTCTTTTTCTCAAGCTTCCCTCAGTGTGACTTCCTGTTGCCTGCAAGATGTAGCACTCTCAGCTCCAGCTCCACATTGCCTGCATGCTTCCATGCTCCCCTTCATGATGATTAACCTCAGAAACCGTAAGTGAGACACCTCAATTAAATGCTTTCTTTTTAAGAGTTGCCATGGTCATGGTGTCTCTTCACAGCAATAGTAAACCCTGAAGACACCAAGGAACTTCAGTCTATGGCTTTACACCATAAGACCCAAGCAGAATATCAGTTTAAGTCTCATCTTAGTTGGTCATCTTCCCAGCACTTTCAGCTGAGCTTTCATGCTCATCCTCATACATAGGAGTTTATGGACAGTCTGAGTTAACTGGAGGCCCTATTTAAAAAAAAAACAAACAAGATACATTTGATCTCCCTGGGCTACTACTACCAATCCCCAAGTTACATCTGGTAAGACAGGGAGGTCTTCAACTCAGTTACACATGGGAATAAAACAACAGTGTGCTAGTTTTATGTCAACTTGACACAAGCTAGAGTTGTTGGAGCAGAAGGAGCCTCAATTAAGAAAATGCCTCCATTAAAAAAAAGCAATGAAATGATTCCTAACGATACTCTGCTATACTCATAGATTGGTGCCTAGTCCAACTGTCATCAGAGAGGCTTCACCCAACAACTGATGGAAACAGATGCAGACCCACAGCCAAACATTAGGCAGAGCTCAGAGAATCCAGTGGAAGAGAGAGAGGAAGGATTGTAGGAGCCTGTAGGGTCAAGGGCACCACAAGAAAACCCACAGAAGCAACTAACTTGGGCTTAAGGGCTTACAGAGACTGAACTGACAATCAGGGAGCCTGCATGAGACTAACCTAGGCCCTCTGCATATATGTAACAAGTTGTATAGCTTGGTCTTCTTGTAGAACTCCTAACAGTGGGAACAGAGGCTGTCTGATTCTGTTGCCTGCTTTTGGGACCCATTCCTCCTACTAGATTGCATCATCCAGGCAATAAAAAAGGAGGTGCCTAGTCTCAGTGCAACTTGATATACCATGCCTGGTTAATATGCATATATGCTGGGGAGGCCTGCCCTTTTCTGGAGAGAAAAAAAGAGGAGGAAGAACAGATGGACAGAAAGACTGGGAGAAGAGGGAGGGGAAACCTTAGAATGTCAAAATGATAGATAGATAGATAGACAGACAGACAGACAACAAAAAATGCCTCCATAAGATCTGGCTGTAGGCAATCCTATAGGACATTTTATTAATTAGTGATTGATGTGGAAGGGTCCAGCCCACTGTGGGTGGTGCCATCCCTGGGCTGGTAGTTCTGGGTTCTATAAGAAAGCAGGCTGAGCAAGCCATGAAGAGCAAGCCAATAAGCATCACTCTTCCATGGCCTCTGCATCAGCTCCTGCCTCTAGGTTTCTGCCTTGTCCTGACTTCCCTCAGTAATGGAAGTGCTGGGGATGCTGTGAATGTATTGTTCTGAATGGCTGATAAATAAAACGCTGATTGGCCAGTAGCCAGGCAGGAAGTATAGTGTAGGCAGGATAAGCAGAGAGGAGAATTCTGGGAGGTGGAAGGCTGAGTTGGGAGATGCTGCCAGCTGCCACCGCCATGAGAAGCAGGATGTAAGGTACGGGTAAGACACGAGCCGCATGGCAACTTATAGATTAATAGAAATGGGTTAATTTAAGATATAAGAACTAGATAACAAGAAGCTTGCCACAGCCATACAGTTTATAAGTAATATAAGTCTTTGTGTGTTTATTTGAGTCTGAGCAGCTGCAGTCCTGGCGGGACTGGAGATAACTCCAGCTACAGGGAAGTAAGCCCTTTCCTCCCCATGTTGCTTTGATCATGGTGTTTCATCACAGCAATGGTGACCCTAACTAGAACAAGGTGATCTAAACAGTCAATTATATGAATTTTTTTTCTCTAGGGGAGGAAGGAAGTCATAGCAAACAATGATACCAAAAGCTGACAATTATGGTAATAAAATATATGTACCATGAATAGCTCATTGTCACAGATGTGTAAAAGGTTTAATTTCCATGTAATAGAAGTCTTTAAAATGTCATACAATAAAGATCACATAAATGAGCAGAAGCTCTGTGTCCCACAGAAGGAAGGACCGAGCATGGCAGTAATATTATGACTATTCTTTGGTAGCTCTCTACTTCAGGCACTGGTCTAAGTACTGAGCCACCTCTCCAGTCCCTGGGAAACATTAACATGAGGATTTACACAGAGATTCTTCTAGGGCTTGTGCTTCATCAAATATAATTTGGGAAGCATTTTAAACTAGAGCCACCCAGATGGACCCAGTGGAAAGCAGCAGCATGTTTTCTGTTCAGCAGATCATAAACAGAGAATCACCTTAGCCATCTAAAGCCAGGGAGAAGCCAATGAGACTCTGACGAAGTCGGACATATGGTAAAGAACAGACATAACGAGCCACATGGCAGAATGTAGATTAATAGAGACAGGCTAATTTAAGTTATGAGTTGGAAAAAAGTCTAAGCTAAGGCCAAACTTTAATAATTAATAAGTCTCCATGTCATTATTTGGGGCCTGGTAATCCAAAGACAGTCCAACAAGAAAGCTTGCTACAATTGGTGCCCAATGTCTGGCATGTACATCCACATAAGGCCTGAAAAAGCTGAAAGAAAAAGTTCCGAGTAGGTTCAGTGCTTGTGGTGTTCAGAGGTGCAGCTCTTTTATGAGGCCTTGCTACTGAGCACTTGAATAGGTTTATGAGCAGCAGGCTCACAATTTGGTTGCAGGAGACTAGACAGAAATATCTCCTGCAGTGTGGACCCAGAAACTTCCCAGAGCTAGGGCAGATAGACCTGTTCTAGGCCAGGGCCTGCAGGCATAAGACTCCGTACTCATTGACCCAAAGAGGGCAAAGCTAGCCACCAGACCATGGGCTAAGTGGAGCTTCGTGGTGGAGGGCCTGGCCAATGCTTAGCAGTTTCAGGTTTGGTTCACACAGTCAGAGAATGCTGCAAAAGTACTGTTGCAGGCACTTATAAAGTCAGGTCCAGGCTGGGTGGTGGTGGCGCATGCCTTTAATCCCAGCACTCGGGAGGCAGAGCCAGGTGAATCTCTGTGAGTTCGAGGCCAGCTTGGGCTACCAAGTGAGTTCCAGGAAAAGGCGCAAAGCTAAACAGAGAAACCCTGTCTCGAAAAACCAAAAAAAAAAAGAGGTCCAGACCCAGAAAACATATGAGCAGAAATAGTATGCTTAAAAATGTGCTTAGGTGCTAAAGAAAGAAAAGAAAATGCATATAAACAGTCAAAGGAAAACAAATAGTTTAAAAATAACAAAGTCTTTAAAGAGGGAGTAAAGTAATATTAAAAAAAAATAAGCCATATAAGGATGGGAAATACACAGTGTGTCAGGATCCTGTATGGTGCTTTGTTGACTTTGAATTTTTAAAATACTAATAAACAAAAAACAATAGCTGCTGAGAGACACAGGATTATGGAAACTGCTCAATTAAACCAATCTATATATTTTAAAAATGTCTTAACTTCTGAATGGAAGTCAGAAAATGTGTTGTGTTGGGGGGAGAGGTTGTGCTTTTGTTCCCATAGCAAAGAAAAAGCTATAGATTTCTTCAAAATTAATAACAACCATATTTGATTAGGGGAGACCTCCTAAAATCTTAGCTATAGATACGGGGAAAAATATATAAAACTACAAGACAGGTGATATGTAAGCTGATTCCTTTACTATGGGAACAGCTCTGAGACTAGATGAGACATGATAAAACTTGTTGGCTATAGAGTCCTCGTGACTTATTATTACATGCTATCCTTTCATGTTTGGTTTGGTTATCCAATCCAAACAGACTTATAAAGTTAACAAATGCCTTTTACCTGCTCAAACATAAAACAAAAAAAATCATCTTTAGCTGACTTGTGCACATTGCACATTCCATACTTGTGTGAATACAAATGTGTTACCTTTAAAAGTTTGTGTGTTTTCAGAAGAAAAAAAAAAAAAAGAACAGACACCAATGAAGAGAAGCAGCCCAGGTGATCCAGCCTCTCAGAATGCCTCTGTTGCAGTTTCCTCAAAACAACTTTAAAGCTGCTAGCTGAGATGGTCCAGCCTCACAGATGACTCCAACCAGAACTTCAGATAAGCCCTGCACTTTCCTATCACAACAGAGACTGGACAACAAATATTACACTAGTTTTCCCAGGACCTGACCATTATCTCAATTTTTTCAGGGTTCCCTAAAGACACCGTCACCCCCCAGACAATAGGAAGTAATTTTAAGTACACAAGGCCCACATTCCCAAGAGGTCAGGATGGGTAGTTTATAGTCACTTGGTGGATTATAGATGTTTGTCATCATTTAGGAGGCTTGGTTGCAAATTATTACTGGTTATGGTAAGGGAGGTTGGATTCAAGGATCTCTTTCTGAAAAAAAAAAGCAGGGAGGGGATATGGGAATTATAGGAAAGAAGGGCAGATTATTGAATCTACTTTTAAACTAAAAAACAACTACTAGTCTGTTGGGAATGTATGCTGTAAATGTGTTGCTCTGATTGACTGATAAATAAAATGCTGATTGGCCAGTAGCCAGGCAGGAAGTATAGTATAGGCAGGATAAGCAGAGAGGAGAATTCTGGGAGGTGGAAGGCTGAGTTGGGAGACGCTGCCAGCCGCCGCCACCATGAGAAGTACGATGTAAAGTACCGGTAAGCCACAAGCCACATGGCAACTTATAGATTAAAAGAAATGGGTTAATTTAAGATATAAGAACTAGATAGCAAGAAGCCTGCCACAGCCATACAGTTTATAAGTAATATAAGTCTCTGTGTGTTTACTTCGGTCTGAGTGGCTGCAGGCCCTGGCGGGACTGGAGAAATCTCTAGCTACACTAGTCTCAAATGTTTTTACATTGATATAGGTTTTTGTATATTGATACAAATTTAAGGTTATTTTTGCTATAATATATTGTATATATGTTTCTACTCTTGTTTAAGGTATTGTAACTATGCAGCTCATTTAAAAAAGTAACATTCTAGTCCTTGAAAGCTATTTAGGAAAATAAGAAATACAGGTTAGTAGTTAAGCCGGCTGTAACAATCAAATTTGTGGCCATGTTAGGTATGTTTTCAAGGTCAAACAGAGATACAGTTTAGATAGGTAGATGATCTTCAAACACTTCAGAAATCTACAGAAAATATCATTTAAGATGTTTTAATAACATAAGGCTTTTCATGACAGTGAGACACATCTGTGATTGGCAGCACCAATTTACTTCAAAAAAGGATGATGGGCATGGAAGAACCTCCATATGGAGCTTGCTTTCTATGTGGCAAAACTGGCCATTTGGACAAGAAACTGCCCTTGCCTCAACTGCTGACAGTATGCTGCCCAAATTAGACAGGGAAAACACAAAAGAAGGCAAATGCCAAACTTTACCAAGACAAAGTAGGATAGTCCTTCAAAATTCCTGCTTCTCAGAAAAGTCTGTCAGATAATCTAGGCTTGTTGGCCAAAGATGGATGCCCCTACATTGCAGAGGAACCATGTGTGACTGTCCAGGCAGCCAGATGTCTTTGTCATTTCTATAGTTGTGGAAGTTGTTTGCTCTGCACTTCCTCAGGTAATAGTTTATCCTTCTTGGGTCTCTGATGGGGGTTGAAAACTAGTTACACCATTTTCTCTGCTACCAAATTAAAAAAAAAAAACTTACAAAAGTGATGCTAAGTTTATAAAGGTTGAGAGACATAAAAGCTTAAACTGTTTATCTAAGAAAATGTTTTGAGGTCTAAAAAGATACTTTTAGGATGGTAATACAAGTTATGATAGAAAATGATTTAGGTATAAAACTTTAGACTCATCAAGATAGGATAGATAACAGAGTATTTTCTTCAAAATTACCAAATACAAATGGACTGGACACTGTGAATGTAATTCTAACCTGATAACTGTTCTTATTAAATATAGTTTTAATGTTTTATAGTTTTATTTAGACAGGGGGAAATGTTGCAGAATATTTGTGTACACTGTAGAGATGTGTCTCTGCCTAAGGCACCTCCTGATTAGTTTAATAAAGAGCTGAATGGCCAATAGCTGGGCAGGAAAGGATGGGCAGGACTTCTGGGGAGAGAGGGGGAGGAAGAGGAAGAGCAATCTAAGTACCTGGATTTAGCCAGAGACTCTGCAGAAGTTGGACAATGGACAGAACAGAGGTAACTGAGCCACGTGGCAGAACGTAGATTAATAGGAACAGGTTAATTTAAGTTATAAGAACTAGTTGGAAAAAACCTAAGCTAAGGCCAAACTTTCATAATTAATAGTAAGTCTCCATGTTGTTATTTGGGGGCTGGTGACCCAAAGATTGTGTGACAAGAAAGCTTGCTACAGAGGCCCAGACACTCTGGTCCTAGGGATGACTGTGCAGCCTCATCACTGGCCCAGTGTCATGAACCTCAGAACCACCCACAATTCTTAGGAACTAAATGGCTACTTTGTATTGTATAAACATGGACACTTTTATTTTTTTTTCTTTTCTTTTCCCTTTGTGATTCTACTGGGGGCTGAAAAATAAAGAAAAAATATGTAGAAAGTGAGAAAAATTCTATGTGTAACATAAGAAATTTTCAAGATTATGGCAGACTGAGATAAAGGGTCACATTTGATATAGGCAGAGCTTCATAGAAGCTTTCAGTACAAAATTTCTATTTCAAATCAAACCTCTGAATTAAGTTTTTTTCAAAAACTAGTACTTTTTCACTAATAAAACTAAGAGAAGAATTTTCAGTGGTTTGTTTGTTTGCTTGCTTTTTAAACCAAAAATTTCCTTTGGTGAAGTGAGTTTCACTGAAAACTTCACAGTACACTCAGGAAAGCAGCACATTCTCTAGATGGCCTTCGTTACTTCTGCAAGAGACCCACTCCTCTAGGAGACCCTTAGAGGCAATAATTTTATTTAAAGACAGGGTCCAACTCCATATCTTTGGTTGGCCTGGAATTCCCTATGTAGAACAAGCTGGCTTCAAACTCCAACTTTCAGAGAGCCCCCTGTCTCTGCCTCCCAAGCACTGGAATTAAAGGTGTACATCATCACTCAGCCTAATAAAGTATGTTTTTAAAGACATTGCTTTTGTTGCCTCAAAAGTTAAAATGTATGGACTCTAAGAGTTAACTGTCTTCTGTGTTCTCACATGGTGGAGGCCAGTGACTAACTTTTTCAGAGGTTCTTAACAATGCATTTGTTAGCTTGGCCATTTATCACACCCAGGCTCCATCTTCAGCCTTACTGACTCAGAAAGATGATTTTTTTTTTTTTGTTTGTTTGTTTTTCGAGACAGGGTTTCTCTGTGTAGCTTTGCGCCTTTCCTGGAACTCACTTGGTAGTCCAGGCTGGCCTCGAACTCACAGAGATCCGCCTGGCTCTGCCTCCCAAGTGCTGGGATTAAAGGCGTGCGCCACCACCGCCCGGCTGAAAGATGATTTTAAGAACATCAATAGGGCAGTATCATCTTTTAGGAGGAAATAAAATTAACTTGGCTTCAGTAGAAAGCAGCATACAAGTTTATTAATATCATAAGCATAACAGAAGTGCCTCTCCATGGCCAGACATGGCATGGCTTCCCTTACAGCTATACAGCCTGCCACATTACAGCTAGAAATGGGTTGGACATGCAGGGGTCGGAATGAAGGAAATTACCAGAAAGGGACATTTAACATTCTTTTATTCAATAATTAAAAATATTTTTGTGTGTCAGGGGGTATACGCCTACTTATCTGTATATGCACCACATGTATGTAGTGCATATGGAGGCCAGAATAGGGTGTTGGATCCTCTGGAACTGGAGTTACAAGTGGTTGTGAGGTATCCAATGTACGTGTTGGGTCCTCTGCAGGAACAGTAAGTGCTCTTAACCAGTGAGCCATCTCTCTAACCCCTCATTCAATCAAATTTTAAAAATTAAAAGGAATGTAGGCATGTGTGGTATTTTATGGAATGACACAATAATTCTTTAATATGTGAGGTGACTAAAAGCACTGTGTTTAAAAACACACTTTATTAGGCTGGGTGTGACAGTGCACACCTTTAATCCCAGCACTTGGGAAGCAGAGGCAGGTGGATCTCTATGAGTTTGAGTTCAAGGCCAGCCTGGTGTTCATAGTGAGTCCCAGGCCTTGGAAAGCTGAGGTAGGAAGCTCATGAGGTTTCAAGCCAGCCTACATAGAGAAACCTTGTCTCAACAAAAATGAAGAGGTATATATTGCATGACCTTGCACATACACACACATGCACACATGGATTTGCTATCCTCTTCTAAGGAAAAGGTCAGGAGAGAAGCTGCATTAGGTGTCCCAATCATCTTTTCTCCTTCATACCTTTGCCATTTTCTAATTTCCTAAAGAGCATTGTATGCCACATTCCTGGGAGAAATTACAAAGTAACTTCAGTCAGCATGTGTAAGAAGAGCTCTTCAGACTTTTACTAGACGTGACTGTGACAGTGCCCTTGGTCTATGTCTCTGACTCTTGCAAGAGGATCCCTTCCCTAGGCTAAGCAACCCGCAACAAAGCTGAGGAACTCCCCTAAATTTTCTGGATCCATCTTTTCACCCAATCTCGTGTCTCTACTCTCTGGTACATTTTAGCTAAAACATCTAAGAGTTAACTCACATCTATTTAATTATACCCAAGGTAAATGCCTGACTTCTCCAGAGAGTCAAGCTGTGCCTTATCTGCCCATGGTGGTGTCCCCACTCCCACCCAGGCAAGGAGCCTGGGAAGCAGTCTGTCTTGGTCTCTCCTTTACTCACTACATCCTACCATCCACCATCCTCTTCATTCTCACCTCCATCCCTGACCATGCTGCAGGACCCGTCTGCTGAAGCAGCATGAGGCAGGCTTACAGATGCCAGCCTCTCATCTCTAAGCCGCTGTCCTAATTTAAAACTGGGATGATGCTACAGAAGTCATTCCAACTTAAACTTCTAAGCTTGGTTTTTATTAAATCCTGTAATGTGACCCACCCTAAATAGTAACTTTATTTTCTACCATTCATTAGTCCCCTCCCTCAACAACCTAATGGCATGCTATAATGAATCTTACCATGAAGCCTTGACCTGCCCAAGTTGTGTGCATGTGTTATAAATTTTAAATGGCCAGGCGGTGGTGGCGCAAGCCTTTAATCCCAGCACTCGGGAGGCAGAGCCAGGCGAATCTCTGTGAGTTCCAGGCCTGGGCTACCAAGTGAATTCCAGGAAAGGCACAAAGCCACACAGAGAAACCCTGTCTCGAAAAACCAAATAAATAAATAAATAAATAAATAAATAAATAAATAAATAAATTTTAAATGGTCCTTCCTCAGGACTTGGAGGAATAGCTCGGGGGAGGAGTATGCGCTTAGTAAGTACAGAGCCAAGTTCAATCTCTTGTATCATCAGCAAATAAATAAAAACTGTGGTAGGGAATTAGCTCAGCCCATAAAGTATGTGCATACAATCATGAGGACCTGAGTTCCATCCTGAGAACTCATGTAAAAATCCAGACACAGGGCCTGAAGAGATGGCTCATTAGTTAAGAGTGCTTGCTGCTCTTCCAGAGGACTGGAGTCTAGTTCCTAGCACCCATATCAGGTGGCTAGCAACTGTCTATAATTCCAGCTCCAGAGGACCCAACACCCTCTTCTGGACTCCAAAGGCCTCAGCACTTACATAAGCACACTCCTACACACAGATCCATACATATAGTTATAAAAATATTTTTAAAACTCTACCCTAACACACAGTAGACAGCAACTCTGAGGAATAATAACCAAGGTTGACCCCTGGCCTCTACAAGCACATACATACATACAAATACAAAAACAAAAATGTTCCTTCTTTTTCCTTCTATTATATTTACAGAAAATAATGAATTTTCCCTCTTTTGCTAGATTTTCATGTCTCCAACTTGATTTTTGTTTCAGAACTTGTGTGGCACTTATTACCAATCTCACAATGAGGTGTCAAATCATAAGCTCAAGCAGACAGACTTACAGTCATATATGCTATAACCATGAAGATCCAAATTCCTTGATATTCAGAGACATCCCAAACCCACTCCTCATGATAATCAGGATAACACTAAATGTACAGAAGTACTCAAATGTGTAGCAAAAAAAAAAAAAAAAAAAAAAAAAAAAAAAATCAGCTTCAGCCCAGCCTCTCTGTAACACATGCACGCAACTTGGGCAGGTCAAGTGCTGTCCTAAGGGTGTAACAGAAGATTGCTGAGATGCACTGTTCTGTAGGAGGCCCTTCAAGTGTCACAACAATAACAGCAGGGACGCGAAGTTCTTGGGAATGACAACTGGGTTTCTCTAGGCATCTTCCAAAGAGATAGTAATTGAAAATCTCAAATACTTCCCATCTCCAGAGAAAAGGCATGAGGTTTTTAAAGGGTGCTTAGACTGAAGACAAAGTCAGAACTGCCCTAAAAGATACTGCTTGAGAGATGCTGCTATACCTAAACCATGACTCTTTTGGGCCAGCCATGCTCCAGGCTGCTTGGGAAGAAGCAGTTTTCACACACACAGTAACACTAACCTGCACTCATCCCATGCTTTTTAGTCCTGGGGCTTCCTGTGTATGTTATCTTTCACTGACTGACCTTTCCTAAACATAGGATGAGAAGGACGTGAAGTACCCTATTAAAACCTCCCATAGAGCAAATACTTGTTTCATTCTGAGTATACTAAACACAGAACTCTTCATATTATTCTACAACCAAGAGCCACTTCAGAAAGTAAATACTCAACAGTTATACTCATTTTCACAAGAAAAAATGCTGACTGGTGGTACATGTCTGTCATCCCACTTGGGAGGCTGAGACAGGAGGACTGTTCCGGACCAGCCAGTCTCAATAAACAAATTAAAAACAAAATTTTCAAAATGTAATGCTTTAGAATATTTAACTTACCAATACCTAGCAAGAGTTTTTACAGTGCTTTCCCTGTTCCTAAGGAAATATTTTAATTTGTCTATTTTATATTGAATCAATTAAAATACATGGAACTTACCAAATGTAAACTACAAAAAAAATGACTTATTTTGCAGTTTGGGGCTCAAATCAAGACCTTTAAACACATTAAGCAAAAACTGCACTACTGAGAGATGGCCTTAGTTGACATTTCTATTTTATAAAAATTGATACTTTAAATTTAAAGACGTATTTGAATTTAATTTCAATGTGCAATGACTGAGTTCTCAATAAA
Organism: Peromyscus californicus insignis; assembly: GCF_007827085.1. Taxonomy (NCBI): domain Eukaryota; kingdom Metazoa; phylum Chordata; class Mammalia; order Rodentia; family Cricetidae; genus Peromyscus; species Peromyscus californicus. The sequence goes on along the minus strand of NW_026294584.1, from coordinate 159,119,230 downwards.
GTCTTCACTATCACCTGGACTCCAACCCTAGCAGACACATTTTTTAAGAAACTCACTACTGTGAGTCTTCTACCAACTGGGTGACATAGAGAAGAGAGAAATGGAGCCTGACCTGTCTGTACTTCAGCATACAGGGAGGGAGGGACCTTGCTGGTGAGACTATCTTACTGAGAGGAAGAAGAATGTGCTTACCCAGAGAATGGCTTCTGCTACTGATACTAAGGACCATGAGCACCGTATACCATTCAAACTGAATACATCCATTACTTAACAAATGATGGCAAGCAGTATACCCTGTATAACACCTGCCTGTCACTTAATTCATAAGGAAGACCATGACTTCAGAGAAGGCATCTGTTATTTTTATGTGTTGAATGAAACAAATGGGAAGGGCGTTACCAACAATGTGACTTGGATCCCCCTCCCTCAAAAACCAAGCAAGCCCAGGAGACCATGACTAGAAGCTGGGTATTCAACAAAGAAAGCACTTGACCCTTCACCAGCAAGTCAACATGGTACCACTGAGCATCACAGAGAAGAGGATGGGGCAGGGCTCTGGACTGGATGCAGCAATGGCAGGAGAGCAGAGGTGTCAGAGGCACTGATATTCTAGAGACAGAAGCTGATGCAGAAATGAGCTGTGGTGACGAGGACCTCAACTTTGAGGATATCTGCTAGAATTCTCCCACAGCTAAAATGAAGACACATAGGAGTGCCTTGCTAAAATAGCCCATTATGTCTCATATAGTGAAAGAAATATTCTAGGCATCAACGTGACCACTGGGAGGAAGTGAGCTGACTGAATGGAGGGCAATTAAGCACAGAATTCTGAAGCTTGCTATGCTAGCTGGAAATGGGAATGTGGGACACAATCAGGGAACACAAATTACAAAATGTTCAGAACAAAGAAAAGCAAATCCTGCTTCAGATGCTAAAGGAAAGTGTGAGTCATGTTTTAGGAAGCTCTCAAGAATAGAATTCTAGTGAAATGGCTTTGATTAATTAGCTCAACAAATACCAGGCATCACTGTGTGCCAGGCACTGCTCTTGGAATACAGGTGACTGATACAAAGTACCCTTATGGTCTAGTAGGGGAGGGGTATGCAAAGCATAGGGGCTCAGAGACACATTAAAATTTTAAAAATGGGCATCAAGGAAGATTTCATTATGGAAGTTTACAAGAGGTGGAAAAGGGTGAATTAGAATTCTGGGAGAGGAGGGTACTACCCATGCTGCTATTTCTCTTGTCAGCAAAGCTTTGGGACAAACCTCTGTGAGTTGTCTGAATGGACTTCACAAACTACACTCTATTGGGTGGGCAGAGTATATGTGTGTGTGTGTGTGTGTGTGTGTGTGTGTGTGTGTGTGTGTGTGTGTGTGTGTGTGTATGTGTGTATAAGAATTAGATGTATTTGGCGAATGATTAAACATGACTCAGAATGCAAGGTGGATGCGAACAAAAAACTGTCATTATCCTGGTACTCAAGAAGCCAAGACAAGAGGAAGGCCAGTTCAAAGGCAACTTAGGCTGCGTACTGAGACCCTGTCACAAAAACAATGCAAACAAATCTAAGAATGTCCATAAGTTCTACAAGACTCATATGACTTAGTCAATACTGACTGTAGAGTTACCTACCTAAATCTGGGAAGAATAATCCAAAATAGCATACTAGAGTCCAAATTTGAAGCACTTTAACAGAAGAATAAATTAAATTTAATACATAAAATGTAAACTATATTTGACTTAAATTTTTTAAATCAAATGTGGGACTGGGAAGATGGTTCAGTCTACAAAGTGGCTGCTGAATAAGTATAAAAACCTGAGTTTGGATCCCGACTTTCCACCTAAGCTGAGCACAGTAGCGCACACATGCAGTCCTACTGCTCAGGAGACAGACGGATTCCTAGAGCTCACTGGCAATCCAGGACAACTGAACTGGTAAGCTACAGGTTTAATGAGAGAACATAGAAAGACACCCAACATCATCCTTGGGGCTCCACACACACATTCACCTGCACAAACCTGTGCAAACACCTGTTTTCTCTCTCTCACACACACTCACTTGCACAAACCTGTGCAAACACCTGTTCTCACACACACACACACACACTCACCTGTACAAACCTGTGCAAACACCTGTTTTCTCTCTCTCACACACACACACTCACCTGCACAAAGCTGTGCAAACACCTGTTCTCACACACACTCACCTGCACAAACCTGTGCAAACACCTGTTCTCTCACACACTCACCTGCACAAACCTGTGCAAACACCTGTTTTCTCTCTCTCTCTCTCTCACACACACCTGCACAAAGCTGTGCAAACACCTGTTCTCACACACACTCACCTGCACAAACCTGTGCAAACACCTGTTCTCTCACACACACACACTCACCTGCACAAACCTGTGCAAACACCTGTTCTCTCACACACACACACTCACCTGCACAAACCTGTGCAAACACCTGTTCTCACACATACACTCACCTGCATAGACACTTGTAAACACACACACACACGAAAGCAAACGCTAAGAGATAAACTGTTACATGCACTATTTTTACTGAGAAGAATGAGATGGCCACCCTGCCACACAAATTTTCATATTCTTAAACTTCAGGCTGAGATGGTTCAGAAACAAGGAAAGTGAGTGTCATACCTATTAGGTGTGTTCAGCCTTTCCACACTACATCTACAAAGTTCACACCTGAGAACCACCTAGTAGTAGGTCAATTTACACCAGAGGAAGTATTCCAACACTAGGCCAGGCTCCATAGTCAGGCACACATAGGCAGAGTAAGTGTCCCCATGACTTGAAAATTTAGTTAACACCAGCATGAACCACAAGGAGTGACTGAAACCAGTCACCAACATCAAGTAATTCCAAGATGCAGTTGCAGAAACCTGGAGCATCCCAAGTCCAAGAGCAGTGAGAAGGATGCAGACTCTGGAATGTGAAAACAAGAACCTTGCTGAAAAAAAGATTGTGTTAATAAATGCAGTGGTTTGAATGAGAAGCTCCTGTAAGTTTTGGGCACTTGAATGCTTAGTCCCTAGCTGGTGGAACTGTATGAGAAGGATTAGGAGGTGTGGCCCTGTTGAAGGAGGTATGTCACTGGGGGTGGGCAAGAGGTTTCAAAAGCCTCCATCATCCCCAGTGTGCTTTCTCTGCCTCCTGCTTGCAGACTGGGATGTGCACTCTCAGCTGCAGCTCCAGCTGCCTGCCACCATACCTTTGTTCTGCCATCACAAACTAACCCTCTGGAAACCCTAAGTCCAAGTACACTCTTTTGTAAGTTGCCTTGGTCATGGTATTTTATCACAGTCATAGAACAGAGATTAAGACAACAGAGGAAACCTGTCAGTCTGGGATGAGGAAACAAGAATTAACAAGCAAGGTTTTGCTTTGTACCCTACAGTTTGTCTGAAGAACACGTGCACTGCACACACTCAGAGTGAGACAAGCCAAGTGTCTTTACAAAGAGGCAACAACAGGTTATCCTGACTCAGTGACTCCTACTGGGATTATCCACTTGATTAGATTGTGGCTCCCCTGTAGGGGGCAGTATGCTGACCCCAGTTTCATTCTACTCATATGAACAAAGCTGCTAATTAGCAATCCTGTTTATACATCAGGCTCTCAATCACTTGGTAAGTTAAACAAATTCCCCAAATCCTGATGACTTCTAGACCCAAAACAAAACCTTCACAGGAACAGATCTAGAAAGGTGAGCATCAGGCCTTACACGTGGAATCCAAATCCAGGTTCTAAACATCTGGGGCATCCTGCCTTCCTTATGACAATGCCAATCAAACACTGACAAAACAAAGACAGAGAGGAGTGGCCAGGACGGTGAAATGTGCAGAACCCATATTTGAATACGGGAAATAAAGATGCTTAGCTATAAACAGAGGTATAAGATGGTCATCTTCAAATATTACTTTGCTCTCCCCAGAAATTACCTAATTCAGTGGTAAGAACAGGCCAAATTACACAGGAGAAAATTCCAGTTAATACTGTTCCAAGCCTGACGAATAGAAAATAAAGGACGAGCATGTTATTTACCATTGCTTTAAGATGTAAAACACCATTGTAGACACATGTATAAAACACTTAGAAAAGCCAAGGTTTGGGGAGGTGAGACACACAGCTAACTGCCAGAAAGAGGAAAGGAAGATGTTCTTTACAGAGGGGATACCTAAGCAGAGAACACAGGGTTAACCACAAAGGCTGGAAAGGCTATAGGAAACTGTGTATGTGGCCCAATGTAAGAAAAGCTCCAGGTTTAGTGTGGCTAGAGTAGAGACAAAACGTGATAAAACTTGGAGAAGTTTCAACATGTGGTCATGCCCTGTAGTTATTTTCAAAGAAAGCCCTCAAAATCTGAGATTCAGTCACACTGTAGAAATGACACCAGAATGAATTAAATGGAGAGAAATTAGCCACTAACTTCAGTAATCCATGGGTGTGATGACCTAGAGGTTCCCAAACTGAACCAAAACTGAGAAGAATGTCTGCAGGGGGGCTATAGGGAATCACGGGAAATATTAAATTTTTAATTTATGTTTTTTATTGAGGGGGTACTGACCTCATGTAGAAATCAGGACAATTTGTGGAAGTGAGTTCTCTCCTGCCTATGACTCTTAAGTGTGAATTCTATGACAGCCAAAGGATTGGAAGAGGGAAAGACAGAGCAATGGGAAATGCCTGACGTCAAGAGAGCGGCACTAAGAATGAAGCAAAGACAAGAATAAAGGGGCAGGTAGCAAGGTGTGCTTCATAAATTACGGGCCACAGTGACCAATAAGGAGTGGCCAAGGATAATTTCCAGGGTTATGGGTCAGATTACCTTGGAAGGCTGAGGCAGACAGATATGGAATCTCATCTCAAAATACAAGGACAATGTGGCACATTAATAGAATAACATCACATACTGAAATGAGCAAGAGCTAGGACAGAAGATAAAGTGAGGCAAATGGAATCCAAGTTATCCACAGAACACACCAGGCTAGTGAGATGTAGGGGTTAAGAATAGGTACTGCTTTTGCAGAGGATCTGAGTTTGGGTCCCAGCTCCCACACCAGGTCGCTCACAACTGCCTGTATCTCCAGCTCCAGGGAATCTGATGCTTTGGGTTCCTTTGGGCAACCATACTCATATGCACATACTCCCCACCCCCAGGCATATCATTAAAAAGGTTTTTAAAAAGATATGTAAGTTTGGAAGTCATCATTGCACAGTGCCCATTAAAGATATCAGACCACATGAGATCACCAACCCCAGAGCATATGGAGTAGGACAAGTGGGGGTAGAAGGCTGGAGAATAGCAACCATTTAAAAGTATGAAAACCAGCTGCTGTAAGAGCTGAAGGAGCTTAAATATTTAGACAGAAATCAGAATCCAGTTGGTGGCAGTGACAGAGAGAGACTTCCTATTGGAACTGACTAGATATGAACTACAGAGTGCCTTTCCACAGGGAAGTGAAATAACTTACTGTCATCATGGAAAAACTAAAGCCTGGGATCTGACTTCTTTGTCAGTCTGGTGATGAGTGCTCTGCCAGCCCTGGGGCTGTTTTTCAGGGGCAGGTGTGTGGCAGGGCTTCTGTGGACAGGACAACACAAGCTCCAGATGACTCTCATCCATTTCCCTCCTAGAACCAGTTATACTATACATCAGCTAGAAAATGCAATTTTCTACTAGTAAAAACTCTAACACAGGGCTGTAGATGGCACAGCAGTTAAGAGCACTGGCTTCGGCCGGGCACTGGTGGCGCACGCCTTTAATCCCAGTACAATGTGGCACATTAATAGAATAACATCACATACTGAAATGAGCAAGAGCTAGGACAGAAGATAAAGTGAGGCAAATGGAATCCAAGTTATCCACAGAACACACCAGGCTAGTGAGATGTAGGGGTTAAGAATAGGTACTGCTTTTGCAGAGGATCTGAGTTTGGGTCCCAGGTGGATCTCTGTGAGTTCAAGGCCAGCCTGGTCTACAGAGCAAGATCCAGGACAGGCACCAAAACTACACAGAGAAACCCTGTCTCAAAAACAAAACAAACAAAACAAAACAAAAGAGCACTAGCTTCTCTGTCAGAGGACCTGGGATCAGGTCCCAGCACCCACATGGAGACTAACAACCATCTGTAACTCTAGTTTCTGGGTATCCAATGCCGCCTTCTGGCATCCAAGGGCACTGTACACACATGGTGCACAGACATACAGGCAAATACTCATACACATAAAATACAAATAAATCTTTAAAAAATGCTATCTCATACAAACATTCCTACCTCTTGCCCCCACCTCCACCTGACTGGGGCTACATGCAGAAGGAAAGAAGAGAACATGGGAATTACCCACAAAATGTGGGCAAAGGCGTATCAGAAAATCTGCTTATGGCCCAATGTCAAACACCTATGGATTCATATCCTAATTTATTTTCTACATTTCAGAACTGTGGCTATAATGTTCACGACTATTTAAAGTGTTGGTTTTTGTTTCCCATTCTGCCCAAGTCTAGAGAGTCTCTATTGAACACATTTTAAATTGAATCTGTAAATACTGGGTTAAAACACACTGCCACTATTTGCCCTAACGATCCCCACAGGGCACTGTGAGGCAACTGTGAGTTAACCTGACCTCAACTCTCACCTGGGAAGGTGTTAGAAGCACCTGGTCTTCTCTCCACCCAGGGCCTCCCCAACTGTTCTGTAGGACTTCTCCTTCTGCTTTTCTGTCTTTCACTTCCCCCAGCCGTGCCTATTGCTCGTAAATGTTTATTATAGCCAGTTATGGTAATAAAGCTAACACAGCTGCGGACCCATGGCCTGGAAACACAATGGGCATTTCCTACTTGCAGTCTGCTATTAACTTTTCGGTTGTCTGCAGAGAACTGTTTAAATGTATTGTTACCTGGGCTTAGTCCACAGAACAGAACGGCACCGCAGAAAGTACACTGATGAGCTTCTAGCTGCAACAGTGGAATGGGCATCAGAACTCATTATGACCAGCAGCAGGGTGGGGGAGAGAATGCCTGCCATCACTTGAAGGTATCCCACAGAAATTCAGTGTTCCATAAGCCTTAGAGAAAAGATAAACAATGCTTCCTTCCTACAGCGCCCAGGACAACTGGTCTTGAAGCTGTGCTTTGCTGCAACAGTCTCTTTATAAAAGAACCAGAGTAAGTCTGTGCATTCATTAAAGGCATTTAGTAAATTGGTTTTTTTTCCTCTCTAGTTGATGGTGCTGTCACTTTCTCTAATTTCCCAAAACAGAAGCAAAAGGCAGTTTCTTGCTGAAACTCCAAATGCAGGATGGAGGACACCCAGCAAGGATGCTTCCATCAGGCCTATATGAGGCAACAAAACACTTACAAAAGGTCAGGGTGTTCAAGCCAGACAAAATAACACCAAAAAGCACTGCAAATAAAAGGCTCATTTGTCCTGCCCAGGCTCATGTCCCAACACTAAAAAACCCAGGGCCCATGGCGCCTCGAATGTTTCAGTATGTTTCAGTGTCTTACATCGTATTATGATGTCTTCCTGTGACTAGGTGACCTTAAAAACTCCTACTTATCCATCAAATGGCAGCTTTGATTTGGGAAAGCCTGAATCATGGTTCCTAAACAGGGGCTTCTTTTCTTTATCGTCTCACTGTGCCCTGCTAAAGCGTCACACCTATAACACCATTACTTGTTGTGGGATGGTCTGTATGTCAAATGTGTTGCTGATTGGTCAATAAATAAATCACTGATTGGTCAGTGGCCAGGCAGGAAGTATAGGCGGGACAAGGAGGAAAAAAAACTGGAAGTGGAAGGCTGAGTCAGAGAGACACCGCCAGCCGCCATGATGAGAAACAGCATGTAAAGATGCCGGTAAGCCACGAGCCATGTGGCAGGGTATAGATTAATGGAAATGGATTAATTTAAGCTGTAAGAACAGTTAGCAAGAAGCCTGCCACGGCCATACAGTTTGTAACCAATATAAGTCTCTGTGTTTACTTGGTCGGGTCTGAGAGGCTGTGGGACTGGCAGGTGAGAGAGATTTGTCCTGACTGTGGATCAGGCAGGAAAACTTTAGCTACAATTACTCTGGCTGGCTGCTTGTCCAGTGAGAGCACCAAACCTCTGTAACCACCTGCAGCACAGGCAGGTGCCTCAGCATGAAGGACACCCCAGGCCTGAATACAAGGACAATGCCCACCACTCCAGTCATCTCCATCATAACTGCCTAAGGCGTTTAGTCCCTTCAGTGGTCTTCCCATTTCTGGTCTCCCTTCTCTTGGCTCACTCCCTATGTACTCCTATCACTGTAATATCACTGACGCACAACTTTAATTAAATGTACCAAGCTGTGTGGCTGTTGAAGAAAAGGCTGAGATGCTGAAAATCACCTTTCTCCAAGCCCAATGGCCTCAAATCCAATTGAACAAAAAAATTACATAATTAGCACATAATTTATCAGGTGTTATCAGGACACACCCAAATTATGCTAATCCCTCTGCCTGGCATGTCCTTCACTCTTAAATGGTCAATTCACAGTTGAGTCCACAAAAGACACTTTCCTAATTTGCCCACTCTGTAGCAATCTCTGCTTCCTCTGTATTCTAGATGTCCCGTTGTGTTTGAACTGTAGTTATTTGTACCTATTCACCACACCACTTACAAGACAGAATCCATCTACGAGGAAGGGTAATACATCACACTGTCTGTTTTGCCAGGTACCTCACAGTGCTGGACAAGAAGCCGAATTACAATTAACCTGATTAGAAGCATCAGGAGTCTCCTTGAGTGCTAACCCATATTAAGAATACCAATAGGGCAACGCATGCAATTCAGTACTGAAATTTTTCCACACCAGGCACAGAAATAGGAAAAAAATTTTCTGTTTGGTTTGATAATGGCGGGCATATGGGGAGAATCTCCTCACCAGATGTGAAAGGTGTGTACAAGCAATGAAATGGATCTCAACTGCAAAAAATGCAGCCAAGGGCAACTCCATAGTGCTATAAACCAGGCAACCAGCCCCTGCAAATACAAAAGAGCCTGCAGGGCAAATACTGCATGGTGTTTCCATAATGGGGGTCTGGCAGTACGTCAATGTTTAACTAAGTAAAAAAATGCTCATGACTTCTAAAAATTAAATTGTATGGAACAAGATACTGGTACAAGATAATATTTCCATAAATATATCACTAATGAGGTTCTCTGATCTCTCAAAGAGCCCATCTTCCCATGCTATAAAATGCATACTGAATTTCCTACAACAGGGCCACTGTAAGATAGCTCATTGCCAAGCCCAGTCGTGCATATCTTTAATCACTGCACTCAGGAGGCAGACACAAGCAGACCTCTTTAAGTTTGAGGCCAGCTGGTCCACGTTTCAGTTGCAGGCCAGCCAGGGCTACATAGTGAAACCCTGCCTAAAATTACTTGCTTGCATACATACATACATACACGCACACATACTAAAAAGGTGAGAGTGCCCTTCCTCACCAAGCCTAGCTCTGACCCTCGGTTTTTTATTTCAGTTTCTATCTGTTCTGCCTCATCCACTCCTTCAGCATGATTATTCTAGTTAGGAGGCAAGCGTTTGAGCTCAGGACGAGCAGAGAGCAACTTAACTAAGAACCGAAGACTGAGCATTTCATGATTACAAATGGAAAAATAGAATCCAGCCTCACAATTTGATAAAAATCAAAAACAATGTTCGAGGCTCAAAACTATGCCACTGTTAAAGAAAATGCTGTGCTGTAATATTTAGCCAACCCTAATTGGTTTTAATTAAGTCAGATGGCTGATAGTATTGCTTATTTTGGCTTAATTGTTGAGGCCAAGAACCATGTCTCATCAACTAATTTTGTAGAGTTCTCAGCAAGCACACTGCTTACAATGGCTTCTAGTCTATTAAGACAACTAGTAGCCGGGCGGTGGTGGCGCACGCCTTTAATCCCAGCACTCGGGAGGCAGAGCCAGGCGGATCTCTGTGAGTTCGAGGCCAGCCTGGGCTACCAAGTGAGTTCCAGGAAAGTCGCAAAGCTACACAGAGAAACCCTGTCTCGAAAAACCAAAAAAAAAAAAAAAAAAAAAAAAAAAAGACAACTAGTATGCACGTTTTCATGTTAGATTCAAGTTTAGGTGTTGGCTCTCTCTGTTAAGATCTCAGATAAGTTACTCAAATCTGAGTTCTCTCTCCCCTGTAAATGGATGTAACAGTCCTATCCTCCCTACACATCCACAAATGAGCAAGAACATATATAAAAGTGCTTCACAGAACCATGAAACACAATACAAGGTGCAAATCTCGAGATAAGCTTTCTTCAGGAGCAAGCCCCTCACTATATATCTGAGCACAGTTGTAGGTATTTCCCAGGAAAGTTTATGTTTGGCATGCAAACTGTAAATAGCTCCTAAGGGAAAAAAGAAAAGTCAGGCAAGACTGGGAGAGGGGATAAGCAAACAGCCAAGGAAAAGCTTTGGTAATAAAGTAACAGGAGAGAGACTAAGCCTTAGCGGTGACTACCAAACTCTACCTCTATCTCCCCCATATTCCTGGCCAAGTCACCTCATCTTTCTAAGCTCCAACTTCCCCAGATAATGATCCGTTAGGGTCCTGTATGTATCCAGTTAGACTGTCTATACACACTGTATTCATGTTACTGAGTACGGTGCCAATACATACCAAGTAATAAGTTAAACAGCTATTGAGAAATTAGACATATACCTGGTGAAAACAGATGACACCTGTGTAAGAGGAAGAGAACACAGCTCTGGATCAAATCTATAAATCACACTGGGAGACAGTTTTGACCAGACCACTGAGGGCTGCAGAAAGAAACACAGTCAAAATCCCAAGTCACAAAAGCACCAGCCACATCGGCTCCTGCACATGTACAACAGGCATGAAACTATACCAAGAGGGCATGTTAATGTCTATAGGTGCTTCTCTGGCCCAGACTCAACTTTCTAAACTTTCATAGATACAACAAAAGCTGGACCCACAGCAAAGGCTGTGATTTGGCATGCCAAAGATAGATGGCATCAGCAATCATGCAATCACCTGGGTGCTGCCTTCCTGTTTCTCACTGGAAGTGTTGTATTTGCAGTGGATCTGGAGGGCTAGCATTACTAACTTCACCCTGCTCAGGAACCACGACGAAGGTGCTCCAGAAACCAGGAAAGGAGGAAATAAATTCCCTTCCTGAGTCTAAGGTACCAAATAACTGAGGAAGGGAGGAAGAATGAATTACTCCAGGGAAGGCAAGGTGCTAGTTCAAGAATTTAAAAGTGAGAGGAGGGACGGCAGGGCAATAGGAGGGTCAATGTGGTCAAAATACATTATACGTAATATGAAATGTCACAATATACATAAAAAATTTAAACTAAGCTTCAAACAAGTTTAAGTTCCCCCAGGCAACCAGCAAGGCTTGAGTTCTGTTGGGATTCACACAACAGGAATGTGTATGGTCAGAACACCACACGGCCTGTCATTGTCAAGGTCTTCCCTAAGATGTGGCACAGATCGTCTAGGAGGGAGGCATCATGCCTCAGTGCTTTTCAAGTGGGAAAAGATGTCCCCCCAGAAGGGTGCCTGCTTTCCCTTTGATGGAAGAACTGATGCCCCTTTATCCCAAGAACCTTTCAAAACCAAACCTGTGCCCAGAGATCCCTGTAAACCTTTTAAACTATTGAAGTGGACTTAAAAGCACCTCTGTGAAATTTTGGGCTGAAGATTTGGAAGATGCTGTCAAAGGTACAAATAACTGAAAAGGGCAAGACAATGAATGCTACCTGCACACACGTCATCTACCTGCACACACCATCTACCTGCACACACCATCTACCTGACAGCGCTGCTCCTTTCTCCCACTTAAGTTCATAAACTGTAAATTACTGGTTTGGAGAGGAGAATCTCAGAATCTATCCCATTCAGCCAAGAGAACAACACTTCCTACGCTGGCTCATGGACTGGTCCCTGAACCTTCTGCAATAAGCACAGACAATCTGAGCAAGGGTGAAGGTGAAGAACCCGGGTCTCACTGGACGTTTGAGTAATGCAGGCAGGACCCACCACAGATCACTCATATACACCATTTAAGTTTAGCTGAATTTACTGTGACTCCATTTCCAGTTAACCAGCAATAAACATTAAGCCTGAAAATTCATAAATAAAATCAGCCACTATTTTTTCAGTACCCATTTACCTAGCATACCTGTATGAAGCACACCTGTGACTTCACAGTCCCAGAGACCTTAGACGATACCCAAATATTTAGTATCCATGACTGAACGTCTCTCATTTTACACACGTACAAAACTGTACTCAAAACAGCTATTTATGGAAATAAAAACTGAAAGGGATGAGACTGACATCATCAACTCAATTCCAGCTTCATAAGTCAATCCAAACAATATTTAATGCCAAGTAACCTTTAAAAATACAAGATAAAATACACAACAGTTGAAATGTTGCAGTGGGGTAAGGGTGAGTGTGCTTCTAATTTCTCATTCTGAATCCACATGGGTGCTGACAGGCAGTAATTCAAAATTATCAAAAGTCTTACTCAATGGTTACAACCAACTAACACTAAAAGCAACTTCCAAAAGTGGACTAAAATATTTTACATGCCAAAAATAACTCACTTGCTGAGTGTGGTGGCACACACCTTTAATCAGCACTGGGAGACAGAGGAAGGTGTATCTCTGTGAGTTAGAACCAGCCTGGTCTAAACAGTGAGATACAGGGTAGCCTGGAACTACACAGCTACACAGTGAGACCCTGTCTCAAAAACAAAAACCACAATTCATTTCCCCAGGTTTTCATTACCTTGGGAGTTTTTCAGAAAGCCAATTTCAAAATTTAGATGCATTTTCCAAAATCCACTCTTTGCAACTACAGACATTCCTGAATGGCCGGATACAGGGACATTGGGTAAACTCAGGTATCCAGGCCAAGGTGACTCTGTTACTTCTTGTCCACCTGACCTTGGCACCTCATTTATTCCATCAGCAAGGTGGGAGTAATAGAAACACTCTTGAAGGTAAACAAGGGTTTGGCAGAAAGTGGCCCTGTATAAAGTGTTCTCTTTCTTTCTTCCCATCCAATCAGGTCACCCAAATCATCTTCACAAATGCCTTTTCCTCCTGAAACCCTTCTGTTGTTTGGTAAGATTGAATCTCTCCTTCCTTAGCTTCAGCATGAATTTTATATTCTAGTTACTGGAGGCAGGGTCATATTTCTCTCCAAGGCTCCACCTGCCTCAGGACAGACCACAGCATCTGTGTATAGCAGGCAACCAACTCTTCCTTCATCCCCTTCCAATGCTTGTAAACAATAATATCCTCCTCCCAATCAGCAAAACTTTGACCTGGAGACAGAGTCCCATGTAACCAGTACATGAAAGCACCGCTCATGCCTCACTAAGTAGTCTCTTGAGACTTGAACAAAACTGTTGGAGGAACAAGGAAGAAAGAAAGGAGATGTATGCTTATTCTGTTTGTGGTTTGTTGTTGTTGTTGTTTTGGTTTAAACAAAATCCTTCTACCTTAAGCTTGTTTTCATCATCTCACTGAAACAGCCTATGGTGCATTTCATAAAAATTCAGGGGCAAGCTTTCTGCATATGTCAAATCTAACCCAGTCATAACTTGCCCATCTGTTGATTTGACTGTAATGCTAGGATTCTCAAGCAGCAATATGCTGCTTAACTGGCCCTGCATTTACTTATGTAAAATAAATTCTTTTAACATTGCAGTGAGATGCAAATCCTCCTGGCTTTGGTGCCTCCAACTTTTCCCAGCCATGAGAAGGCTAAGGCATGTTACCAATCCTACCAACATGATGCCTCTGTTATTTGAGGAAGCAGAATTTTTCTAAAGAAAAATGGCCAAACTGAGACTAATGCTTTCTCATTTTCTATAAAATACATTTTTCCTTTGTTCTTAATGTTCCACCTTCTGAAATTAAAATCTAGTATTAAAAAAACTGCGCATTTTTTGTTTTTTGTTTTGTTTTGTTTTGTTTTTTGAGAAAACTTTAAAGTCCAGTGAATAGGAAGGAGAGGATCTTGAAGGGCTTGGGAGAGGGGAAAGATATGATCAAAATATATTTAAACTTAAAAATTGTTTTGGGGCTGGAGAGATGGCTCAGGGGTTAAGAGCGCTAACTCTTCTTCCAGAGGACCGGAGTTCAATTCCCAGCACCCACATGGCAGCTCACACCTGTCTGTAACTCCAGTTTCAGGGGACCCCGACACCCATGGCAAAAACACAAATGCACATAAAATAAAATAAAAAATATTTTAAAAAAGAAAAAAATGTTTTAAATAATTAAAAACCCCACAGAGAACACTATCTGCACAATCGTATTTCTATTTTTTGACTTATTTTTAAGCAAACTCCAAAAATAAATGCTGGGACTTGCAGTATTGTATAAACTTAATGTGGCTTTTCTGAGTCTGATTTGTTTCATTCCTTAACAGCAAGGCCTTTCAAAAGAGCACACAAACTACACCCAGTGTGCTTCTCATTCTAAGCACATCCCAGCGAACGAGAAACCTAATCAGTCCTCTAACTCAGAGAAAAACGCTGAGCAGAGTGAGGTCATATCCCAAACTTTTATCCATTGTACTTCTTTTGGGGTCAGGATTTTCCAAATAAAAGTACTTTTATGAACTTATACAATTTACCATATCATAATTCACCATATCGTGAACTAATTTCTCTCCCCAAATACGACACAGGAGCGGAGCAGCTAACTCAGATACAATGCCTCCTGGTCACGGGGGAGAGAGTATAATAAACTTAATTGTTTTATATATCCTGAGGCATAAAAGAAACACTCTGTGTGTGTGTGTGTGTGTGTGTGTGTGTGTGTGTGTGTGTGTGTGTGTGAGTGAAGAGAGCAGACAGACAACTTGGTATCCAAATAGCAAGGCTTAAGAACAGCAGATCTTGACTTGAAGGGAGAACCGACCGATTTAAGCCACCACTGCCAAACAAGGGCAAGATCTCCCTTGTCAATCACCACCTCAAAACCACTTAACTTTGTTCGCCTGGCTTCCTGGCAGTCGTGGGGCTAATACCAGGGCCATTTCCATAAGTGGCTTCTAGCAAAACGCATCCCAAGTTGCACTTAGGAGGCGGAGAGCGCGTCGGCGCTGCCCCAGTCCCGAGGGGCGGCAGCAGCGCGCTTCTGCAGCAGCCGCTGCTCAGCCACACCTCGCATCTCTTCACGGCGTTTCTCCAAACTTCGGGATCCGAAAAACGACCCCGAGCCGTAAAAAGTAGCATCGGTGACCCGCAGGCCAGCGGCTTGGGGACAGCTTGCCGTCACCGTGCACCGGCAACTTTGTGCCGGCCGCCCGTGCCCTCTGCGTCGGGAGCGGACGGGAAGGTGGGCCAGGAGCAGGGGCGGGCGCGGGGCTGGCGGCTCCGCTCCGGCGCGCAGATGCCGCACCCGCCTCAGCCGAGGCCCCGGTGACTGACAGGCGCTGGGGGCGCGGCCCCGCCTGCAGCCCGGGGACGCCGCGCACCGCCGCGGTTCTCCGCTCCGCCGGGGACACCAGGGCCGGGCGCCGCGAGCCGTGCCTCCCCGAGCCCGCCGTGCCTCCCCGCCGCGAGCGCAGCCGCGGCCCCGCGGCCCTGCCCCGCACCCGCCCCGCGCCCGCTCTCACCTGCCCGGGTCGCCAGCGGCCGCTCAGCCTCCTCAGCCACCGCAGCCCGCGGCGCGCGTCCACCGCGCCAAGCCCCGCCCCGCCCCGCCCCGTGAGGCGGGGCCAAGGCGACCGCTCCGGAATCTCGCGAGGCTTGACTCCAGGGTTTTAAAGGGTCGGCCCTGACGTCATACGCACCCGGGCGGAAGTAGTCTTCTGGCGTCAACGCCAATCCCGCCCCTCCCACCTTCTCTGGCGGAAGTCCTGTCTGGTCCAGGTGCCTTAGTTCAGGCCTGTCACTACTAGGCTGTCTGGCATCCTTGCTTCTTGGCAAGGTTAGAACTGGTTAGAACTGGATCTGCCTTACCCTGAGAGGGGCCTGGTGTGATGCAGAGGTACTCACCCGCCCTCGGCACTCCTCAGGGTAATGCGAAGGTGGCTAACGTTAAGAGAGTGAGGTCACACGTTTTGCAGTTCTGTGACTTCCATGTCTCCAGGACTGGACCCGAAGGCCTAGAAGGAGTTAGGATTTAGGAAAACACAAGAGACCTGCCAGCATACGTGAAAAATTTGCTGACTTACCTCTAAGATGCTGGGACAGCTGGCAACATAACATACAACGTTAGGTCTGAAAATTGCCGTCATTGTCTTCCCTTCCCTCCTCATCAAAGACAGACAGGCTTCAGGACCCAGGGAGTGCCTGAAAGTGAGCACAGAGCCAAACACTATACACTGTGTGTCCTACACACACCCGTGGTTAATGTATACATCCTGCATAGTAAGAGGGTAACAATAAACACTGATTTCAGCAACCTCATCTGGTCCGCCCCACATTTAAACCAACAACGTTGGAAAGACATACTCTAAAGCCAGGTACAGTGGCTCATGCGTGTAATTCCACAACTCCGGAGGCTGGGGCAGGAGCTGCAGCAAGTTTGAGACCAGCCTGGGCTACAGAATGAGACCGAGTCTTAACAGCAACAAAAGCAGGCTGCAGCTTGTCTTTGGCATGTCCAGACTGCCTGCTGCTCTCGCACTTGGGTCTATGATGAAATAAGGGTAACTAGAACACAAGCACCCTGCTCTGATAGCTGGCCAGGAGCTTAGCAGACACTGCAGTGACACTCCAGCCGGAACTACTCCCTCCTGGGTGTAACACAGTGCGGGTGCTGAAAAACTTAATCAGACTACTCAGAATGGCACTCAGTTTAAAACTTATGAATCATTTATTTCTGGAATTTTCCACTTCGTATTTTTAGAATATGGTTGACTGTGGGTAGCTGGGACCGGGGGAAAGTGAGTCTGTAGATAACCAGAGAAGAGGCTGTTGTATTTGGAAAAACCACTTTCCTACAGGATGACACGGGAGTGTTTTGGGAAAGTATGTTTTTTAGGATAAAACTGCCCCTTTGAATAGGACAAATAGAATCATTCACAATCACTGTTGACAAACGTGTCCTCTAATGTAAACACTGGGGTTTTATGAAATACGCTTAGTTCTTACACTATTAAAACAGCATATGGCCGGGCGGTGGTGGCGCACACCTTTAGTCCCAGCACTCGGGAGGCAGAGGCAGGTGGATCTCTGTGAGTTCCTGGCCAGCCTGGTCTACAGAGTGAGATCCAGGACAGCCAGGGCAGTGTTGTGTGATATTTTGTTTGTGTTCTGACAAATAAAGCTTGCTTAGATATCAGAGGGTGGAGCTAGCCACTAGTTAACCATAGAGGTCTGGAGGTCTGTACAGACAGGAGACAGGAAGTGATAAAGCTAGGCAGAGACAGGATCTCTGCCATTTTGGTCTGAGGATTCAGAGAGATAAGAAGTCTCTGGTGGCTGCAGTTCTGCTTCTCTGATCTTCCAGCTTTTTCACTCTGATATTTGACTCCTGGTTTTTATTGATAAGACTAATTAGGAACATGCTTCACAGAGAAATTGTCTTGAAAAAACAAAACAGTACATGCAGCAGAAAATTTTTCACACAAGAGCTAGAGAGATGGCTCAGAAATTAAGAACTTTTGCTGCTCTTGCAGAAGAGCAGAGTTAGGTTCCCAGCATCCGCAGCAGTATAATCACACTGTAATTCCAGCTCAGGGACTCTGAAGCCCTTTTCAGCCACTGTGGGCACCTACACACATGCGCATGTGCACACACAGAGAGAGACACGTGTATACATAAGCAAATAAAAATACCTAAACTTTAAAATATATAGCAATTGAGGACTGAAGAGATGGTTCCGTCTGTAAAGGGTATAGCCTAGCATGAGTAAGGCCTTGAGTTCAGTCCTCTGTATCAGGAACAAAACAAAACAGATTTCCCTGTAGGTTAGTGGTTAAGGGTGATCAGAGGGAAGTTCATTCCCAGTACTCTGTGTGTCTCACAACCACCTGTAACTCAGGCTCCCGGGTATCTGATGCTCCCTTCCTGTTCCCACAGGCAACTGCATTCACATGAACATAGCCACACACCACACATATAATAAATCTGTTTTTATAATAAGGTGGAGCGTTATTGAGGAAGTTGCCTCTGCACACGAATGTATACCTGCATCTACATGTGCACACATAGAAAAACCACACAGATAGATAGATACACACAAACACTAATATTTCTAAGTTTGCCAAGAGCTGGTGACATATGCAAAGCCTTAAGGAAAGAATAATAGCATTATTTCATTCTCTCTCTCTCTCTCTCTCTCTCTCTCTCTCTCTCTCTCTCATGTTCTGTGCTTTTCCATACACAGCTTAAGAAAAGAAACAGTTTGGTGTTCAGTGTATTTGTGAGGAACTTGGCTCCACTTGCATAGTCATATAGTTGCAAATGACAGCTGTCATATGCAAACAGTGGGTTTAACTGTGATCAAACAAGCGTGGCAGAGGCCTGTGCACTCCACTACTTATAGTATATACATATGCATACCAACTCAACTGTGTAGGATCAAGAATATTTTATGGTTTGTTTGATAGCAAATGTGAGTTTCCAAATATGTATGCTTTTTCTCAACACTGCTATAATGTGAACTAATCTAGAATGTTTGACTTGAGCATAAGTTTGGCCTCTAGATAGCTTGAGATCATTCTAAACAACTTCCCTTAGGAAGTCATTGATGTTATCCAAACTGAAACATTTTAGAGCTATGCACCTTTTGAAAGTTTGGTGAATTCTATGGATTACCTTTCAAAGTAATATTCTGAATAATATTACTTTAGATAATATACTATACTATACTATACTATAATATAATAATATTCAAAGTAATATTCAGAAAAGTATCTAAGCCAGGGAGTGGTGGTGCATGCCTTTAATCTCAGCACTTGGGAGGCAGTGGCAGGTGGATCTCTGTGAGTTCAAAGCCAGCCTGGTCTACAGAGCGAGTTCCAGGACAGCCAGGAACCTGTCTTGAAAAGCAAGCAAACAAACAAACAAACAAAAAACAAAAACAAGCCGGGCGGTGGTGGCGCACGCCTTTAATCCCAGCACTTGGGAGGCAGAGCCAGGCGGATCTTTGTGAGTTCGAGGCCAGCCTGGGCTACCAAGTGAGTTCCAGGAAAGGCGCAAAGCTACACAGAGAAACCCTGTCTCGAAAAAACCAAAAAAAAACAAAAACAAAAAAAAAAAAACAAAAAACAAAAAAAGGAAAGTATGTACAAGGGAAATTAATATACCATTGTACACTTATCAAAATGCTAAAAAAGCATTTTGTGATATTGCTATATGGTAGGCAGCGCTTAAGACGATACCCAATTATCCTTATGACTTTTGTTGCCTTGTATGATTTTCCCTCGAGTGTGGGCTGGACCCTGTCATATGGTTGTAGAACAGACAGTGTAGTGAAAGTGCTGGCGTGTTATCTCCAAGACTGTGTAGCACAGGACTCTGGCCTTCATTCCGCTCATCCTCTCTGTCACTCACTTCGGTAGACACTCGATGCTCTACTGTGACCTACATTACAGTGAGGGTCACAGACCCAAGAACTGAGAGAGATGACCCAGTCAGTGGCCACACCTTTAGTCCCAGCACTTGGGAGGCTGAGGCAGACAGATCTCTGTGAGTTGGAGGTCATCCTCGTCTACATAGTTCCAGGTAAGTTAGGGATACACAGAGACCCTGTCTCAAAACAAAACAAAAAAGCCACCGAAAAGTTGAAACTCTCAACCTAGTAATTCCTGAGGAATGGAATCCTGCCTACAATCTTACAAGTAAGTTTAGAGGCAGAATTTTGTATTGCAGCTCCTTTCAACACCTGGTGTCTATTATTGCAGCATCAGACCCAGTTGAGCCGTAACAGGTCCTAGCCTATACAACTGAAAGTAATAAATCCTTTTGTTTTTGTTTTTTCAAGACAGGGTTTCTCTGTGAAGCCTGGGCAGTGCTGGAACTCACTCTGCCGACCAGGCCTTAAATGCAGAGATCCGCCTGCCTCTGCCTCCCAAGTGCTGGGATTAAAATTGTGAGCTACTCCACAAGACAATAAATTGTTTTAAATTAAAAAGTTTGGGGGTAATTTGTCACACAGCTATAGATAAAACTAAACAGTTTTCTACAGTGTTCTTTATTAATGTGTTAAACAACATCAAGACTGACAGGAATTTTGTAGTAGTGATACATATCAGCAATATTTTGAGACACTTGAAGTGACTTTAATGTGGTAGACAATGTGCAGTAGCATTTCTACTGGGAATAAAGTCACAGATATCATTAATAGTACTGTGATTTCCTGTCTCCCGTTAGGATGAAAAAAAAAGATCATTTTCAGTTAGTATTTAGTGAAAGAAATATAAGTGTGCACATGTTGATTAGAACTATACACATATTTTATTCCATAAAAATTTATTCTCAAGAAAATTCTTGGAGCTGAAGGGACTGTTCAGAGCAATTAGGAGCATGTATGGCTCTTGCAGAAGACCTACACTCAGGCACCAGCATCCCATATTGGGAGGCTTACAACTATCTAACACCAGCTCCACGTGATCCAGCGCCCTCTCCTGGCTTCCATAGGCACCTGCACTCACATGTTCATATACCCCCCACACACATAATTAAAAATAAATCTTTTTTAAAATCCTTCTTTTAAATAACAGTTAATTTGTGGGACTCCTAAAATTCTTTCTTTCTTTCTTTCTTTCTTTCTTTCTTTCTTTCTTTCTTTCTTTCTTTCTATCTTTCTATCTATCTATCTACCTCAGTTAATAACGCCAGGTGAGAGATACATACTGTAGCCATTGCTAACCTTATTTTCTGGTGGTTTAATATAGATTTTATGTTCTTCTACCTTTTTCCTCTTCTCCAAATTTATGCTAAATTAATATGAAATATGTAAAGTAGTTGATTTTTATAAGTGACTATGACTTAGCCTCAGACTATTTGAATTGTTAAAATTAGCTCTTTAGAGATATGTCAGCTCTTTTAAAAATCCATACACTAAGAAAGGTAATGAGGGAGTTTCCTTTAGTGGTGGGTGTGGTTTCTTTCCTTTTCTTATAGCCACCCTGCTTAGTGGCTCTAAGCACGACTTCGACCCCTTCAAGCATAGGTTAACCGCTTGGCTAGTTGATTAG
Organism: Peromyscus californicus insignis; assembly: GCF_007827085.1. NCBI lineage: Eukaryota > Metazoa > Chordata > Mammalia > Rodentia > Cricetidae > Peromyscus > Peromyscus californicus. The sequence continues at coordinate 159,098,012 of NW_026294584.1, read as the reverse complement.
CTGATGAAACTAGAAAAAAGACAGATGGAGAATGTCTCAAGGGGCTGGCAAGATGTCTCAGCAAGTGAAGGTTCCTGCTACCGAGCCTGGTAACATAAGTCTGATCCCACATGAGGAAGGGGAATGTCTCTGACTTACACCCCAGGAATAGCTCAGATGCCACCTGAGCCTCAAGAAAAAGTCTAATGTGGGGGCATCTATCGGAAGCGTTTGCCAGCACCTTTGCTTAGAGGGCAGGACAGACTGTAGGCCCGTGTGTGAGCACCAATCCCAAGCTGGTGGTGCTGTTTGGGACATGGGGCCTAGCTGGGGACATGAGTCTTTGAAGTTTACACTCCCCTCTGCTTATTACCCAAGCTGTCTGCTTCATGTCCACCAAGTTGGGGGGTCTCAACTTCTTCTACCACCATGCATTCTATCAAGCCTTTCCCACCTTGTAGGACTACACTTTCTCAAACCATGAGCCATGAACCTCTGACAGATATTCTACCACAGCATTAAAGCCATGAACACAGGCGTGGTTCTTCTACTCTCTACCACAAGGTACTCATCCATATGGGGATAGTGTAGAAGATCCTCATTATGGGAGGATAATTGTTGTAGGGGGGAATCAATGAAGTATTAGAAGTGTTCAGTTGGAACCTCCAGCTTGCTCCTGCATGATCCAGAAAGCCCCATTCCTATCTTTCTCTCCAAACTCCATCACTCAGACTCTCCAACAAAGAAAAGGCATCAAAAATCCCAATTCTACATTCTTGGCGACCATTGCAACTTGCTCCCATGTTGTTGCTGGCAGCCCAAATCCCCACCTAAAGCATACAGCTTTTGATCATACTTGGGCACAAACCCAGCTTGTGGACAGACACATCATCTTGCCTACAGCCTATAAAGTCTTCCTGCTTTAGTTCAGGGGTGTGGCTTCTCTGGCCTCAACCTCTGGGACTAGAAAACTTACCCAGGAGTTGCTTTGCTCAAATAAACCTGTTTACTTTTTTCAATTTGGCTTGATCTGGCTTACTGTGTCAGTGGAGAACCCTATTAAGAAGGACTAGTGTTTGCCTGTAAATACTGAAGAAAATGGGAGGTGGGTTGTTTTTGCTTTTTGGCAGGGAGATTCTGATGCAGTCTAGGAGTCTTGAAATGGATTCATTTTCTCTGCCAGTTAAAAAGTTAAAGGGTAGGAAAAATCTGAAGCATAGCAGGTAGCAACAGAGAAATCTTAGGACAGAATGGACAGTTGAAGAAAGGTGTTTATTGAGGGTGAGGAAACACACACACATGCAGCACGCACAGAGAGAAAACGATCCTCTGCAAAGGCTTTCTGAGAGGGACTCAGAAAGCTGAAAAGTCTCTTTGCGGGGGGGGGGGGGGGGGGGGGGGGGGGGGGCGGTGAGTGGTGGTTTTAAAGCCTCTGAAGCATTTTCCTTCCCTACTTCAGAGTTTGTGACTTTGAAGACAGATGGTTGATCTGTCCATAACTGTTGTGTGACATCCTGACCTGGCCCTGAACTTGCTGAGTGAGTAAATCAGCAGGTAGCAAGTCAGGAGGGTGAGGAAGAAGCTTGCCACCTCAGAAATTTGCTATCTCTCCTATGTAACCTTGGCCCCTCTCCTTACTGTCTGCCAGAAAGTCTGTTTCACTTCTAGTCTTTCAATTACACCTTGAAGAATGAAACTTCAGATAAAATTATGATTAGAGTTTAAGTTGGGAGTGGTGGTACACACCTTTAATCCCAGCACTTGAGAGGCAGGCAGATCTCTGTGGTAGAGCATGAGACTCTTAATCTCAGGGTCGTGGGTTTATGCCCCACATTGGGCACCAAATAATACAGGAAAAGGAACTCCATGGATTACCAATAATGAATCTATTTATTAAGGGATTATATGGGGTATCAACTCACTGATACAGGATATGGAAATTTCAGTAGCAGAGTCCCTGGAAGGCTGAGAACTGGTCCCACATTGTTTCATGCCACCTGGCTCAGTCTTCACCATCCAAGAGTGTGAGAGTGAAGGGGCCCACATACATGCTCCTCAGGTCTTAAGCTAGCCACTTAAGGTACCCCAAGGTCATAGTTAGAACAAATAACTACTACATATATAGACAGTTCTAGGACAGACACATACACATGTATGTGTACATATACAGACATATATTTTATATATATATACATATATATATATATAGAGAGAGAGAGAGACAGACAGACACACACACACAATTAAAAATTAAATTTAAAAAAGAGGGGAAAAAAGACTAAGCCATTGTCAAAAGCTAGAGATAGACCCTAAAGTGGAAGAGAAAAGAAGCCTCCATAGAGATTCATCTTAACTGATCAATTGCTGGTTATCTTCACATTTGGATGGTTTTTGCTTCTTTGCACAATCTTCTAACTATTTGGGACTAAGCAATAAAGACCTAAGAGAGCACCATAAGGTATGAATGACCTCACTTCACAGGCATGAGTCTAAGTCCCTCTTTCAGTTCTGGGGCTAAAGTTGGGACAAGGCTGTAAAGGGAAGTTACGAAACCTGTGGTTTCTTTAATTATAAAGTCTTCTAGAAGGGTCTGGGGCAGGCAAGATCATTTCTTGGATGGGCAGTTACAACATCAATGATTGCTTTTCGATGAGTGTTTCCCTAAAACCAGAGTGGAGAGTAAACAGTAGTCCAGGACCTTCCTCACACTCTGCCACACTCTCCAGCCGCCCAGGAGTGTGATTGATGCCTCCTTCTGCATTTTCTGCTGATTTGGCTTCCTGGAAGAAGTAGCCCAAACATGGCTTTCGAGTTGAAAGTGACTCCTCTTCCTCCTCCTCTTCTTCCTCCTCCTCTGTGGTTAGACCACACAGGACCTCCAGAGAAGGTCAAAGTTCAGCTTCATGTAATAGCAATGGGCAGCCATGGAAGGTTTTAGAAAGGTGGCTAAACAAACATTTCGATGCCAGTGTGAACTCCTCTTCACTCCAATGCCAGTGTGAACTCCTCTTCACTCCAATGCCAGTGTGAACTCCTTTTCACTCCAATGCCAGGGTGAACTACTCCTCACTCTGATGCTAGTGTGAACTACTGCACACTCTGATGACAGTGTGAACTCCTCTTCACTCCAATGCCAGTGTAAACTCCTCTTCACTCCAATGCCAGTGTGAACTCCTCTTCACTCCAATGCCAGTGTGAACTCCTCTTCACTCCAATGCCAGTGTAAACTCCTCTTCACTCCAATGCCAGTGTGAACTCCTCTTCACTCCAATGCCAGTGTGAACTCCTCTTCACTCCAATGCCAGTGTGAACTCCTCTTCACTCCAATGCCAGGGTGAACTCCTCTTCACTCCAATGCCAGGGTGAACTCCTCTTCACTCCAATGCCAGGGTGAACTCCTCTTCACTCCAATGCCAGGGTGAACTACTCCTCACTCTGATGCTAGTGTGAACTACTGCACACTCTGATGACAGTGTGAACTACTGCACACTCTGATGACAGTGTGAACTACTGCACACTCTGATGACAGTGTGAACTCCTCTACACTCCAATGTCTCTGTGAACCAGTCTACACTCCAATGCCAGTGTGAACTACTCCACACTCGGATGCCAGTGTGAACTCCTCTACACTCCGATGCTGATGTGAACTATTCTGAGGGGAGCCATGTGGACATTAACAGACCATAGAAGTCTGAGCCTTAAGCATTATTCTGTATGCCATAATGTGTTTGGGACAAAAGTACCTTGATGAGCAGAAATGTGTATCTGGTCTACTGGGAGTACGTCTCATCAGGGCTGAGTTCTACAAAGGTTGTGGAAAAATAAATTATAAAACCACAGAAATCCTCTTCCTTATCAAGTGCATTTCCAAAAGGACTTCCCACCTACATTTCCCTATGAGGCAAGTGTGGGCCAATTAGGGGACATGGTTCAGACAACTGGCCTTGCCATGCACAAGACCTTGGGTTCAACCATACCCCAATATGTGCACACACACACACACACACACACACACACACACACACACACACACGCACAGCAGTATTTAAGTATAGAAACATAATAAAGTATTTCATTTAAATGGTACTATTTGAGTTTATCTCAAATATCACCAGTTTTGCCCTGGGAAGACCCTTAGTATCTGTCAATGAAGAATATGATTTAATTTTTAAGATTCTTTTAAATTAATGTGTATGTGTATGAACCTGAATGAGTTTATGTGCATTATGTATGTATAGTATCCATGAAAGCAAGAAGAGGGTGTCAGATGCCCTGGAACTAGAGTTAAAGGCAATCATGAGCCACCTTGTAGGTGCTGGGAAATGAATTTAGGTCTTCTGGAAGAGCAGCCTGCTGTGGAATATGATTTTCACTAGACAAAGATGTGTTCCATTTGTTTACGCTCTAGAATACTACTTTCACTGTGTAAAGGTGTGTTACTTTTGTTTATGCTGTTTGTTTAATTATGTGAAGATGTGTTATATTTGTTTCACCTTGCCTGCCTAAGGCATCTGAATGGTCTAATAAAGAGCCAAACAGCCAATAACTAGGCAGAGAAAGGATAGGCAGGGCTGGGGGGCAGAGAGAATAAATAGGAGAAATTTAGAGAAAGAAGAATGAGAGAAGGAGGGGGAGAGAATGAGGAACATGCCTGGGGCCAGAAGCCAGGGAGACGCCAGACAGACAGACAGAGAGAAGCAGTGAAAGTAAGACATACAGTAGGGAAGAAAAGTAAATATCCCTGAGGCAAAAGGTAGATGAAGAGAAAAAGGTTAATTTAAGTTAAAAGAGCTATCCAGAAATGAGCCTAAGCTAGGTCTTGTATTCATAACTAATGAGAAGTCTTGGTGTCACAATTTGGGAGCTGGTTGGTGGCCCAAAAGACAAAATGCCTGGTACAGCAGCCCAACTCTCTTAGCCACTGAGCAATCTTTAGCCTCTGAAAAGAAAAATTTGTTGGAACAATAAGGTGACTTAGCAGGAAAGGCTCTTGCCCTGCAAATTGATGATCTGACTTTGACCCCCAGAACCCACTAATGGTTGAAGGAGAGAACCAATTTCACAAGATTTTCTTCTGATTTGTGTATGCATGCCATGGCACATACAAGCCCATACACAGCAACAGTAATAAGTAAGATAAAAATGAACAATTTGTTACAAACTGCTTCCATATTCCATAAGCACTGTTGGTAAACCTTATTGTTACCTACATAATGATAAGGAGAGCTCCCTGTGCTCAATCAGAAGAGTATTTTGAATCTTGTTGCAGCTGACCGAAGAAGAATGCTATTAAGAACCTTTACAAACAGTACTTTCATCCAAAGATCCCAAAGCAACTGTGTTTACACATGTGTGTGACAGAGGACAACCCTCATTGTCATTCCTCAGACACAAAGCACCTTAAAAAAATATGTGTATGGGTGTTTCACATGCATGTATGTCTGTGCACCACATGCATGCCTGGTTCCTATGGGGACCAAAGAGATCGAGTTCCTTGGAACTGTAACTCCACACAGCTGTGTGCTGGCAACTGGGAGCTGGGACTCTAACCTGGGCTCTCTAGAAGAACCAACTCTCTAGCTTTTGTTTTGTTTTGTTTTTAAGACAGATTCTCAATATGTTGCCCCATGTGTTCTGGGACTATATGTAGAGGAGGATGGCCTGAAACTCACAAATATCTGCTTGTCTCTTCCTCCCCAGTGTTGGGATCAAAGGCATCTACATCCCTAGAGCTTGCTGGCTAGCCAACCCAACCATCGGTGAGCTTTGGGTTTAAGAGATCCTGTCTCAAAATAAGTGGAGAACAATAGAAGAAGGCTTTTTTCTTTTGGGCCACTAAGCAGCTCCCAAATCATGACATGGAGACTTGTTATAGTTATGAATGCTCAGACTAGCTTAAGCTCATTTCTGGATAGCTCTTTTAACTTAAATTAATCTGTTTCTCTTTATCTACCTTTTGCCTTGGGACTTTTTACTTTTCTTTCCATTTGTATATCTTACTTTCACTGCTTCTCGTGTCTGTCTGCCTGGCTTCTTGTCCAGGCATGTCCCTCATTCTCTCCTCCTTCTCTCATTCTTTTTGAACCCAGATTTTTCCTCCTATTATTCTCTCTGTGCACCAGCCCCGCCTACCCCTCTACTGGCAAGCTATTGGCCGTTCAGCTCTTTATTAGACCAATCAGGTTCCTTAGGCAGGCAAGGCGAAACAAATGCAACATATCTTTACGTAATTAAACAAATGCATTACAAACAAAAGTAACACACCTTTACACAGTTAAAGTAACATGCCGGAGCATAAACAAATGTAACACATCTTTGCCCAGTTAAAATAATATCCCTCAACAAGAAGACATTTGGCATTGACCTCTGGCCTCCATACAACAGTATGTGCACGCACACACACCTATACTATGCACACATACACCAAAATAAATAAACCCATGTCAGTAGCCTCACTGGACATAAAGCTCTGACTTCAATCCCTAGCACCAAAAAAACAAAACTTTTTTTTTGTTTTTGTGTTCTTTTTTATTTTATTTAAATTTATTTAGAACAGAAGCCCACATCAACAGATCAACACCATGCTCAGAGTCACCATGAGCAGTAATATAATCTGGAGACACAAATAGGCATGTAAAAACTTCTGGATACAAAGTGTACACTACACACACACAAAGTGTACACACACATACACACACATATAGATACACACCCACACATGCACACATACAGTTGTGTACAAACAAACATGCTGCATGAGCATGTGTGTCACCATCAAAGGCGCTCCAGAGTCCTATCAGTGTCAACATTCAGAGGGAAAGTGGGTTTCAGCTTAGAATTCTATGTCCAGGTTTGCTATCAATTAGGAAAAGCCTGATTTTCAGATATGCACGCATTGTGTAAATGTCTCCTGGGGAGGCAAACAGACAGGACACCAACAACAGACCAAAGACAGATTCTGTTCATCTAGCACAGCTACCACGCTGAGTTATCTACCTCTACTCTGTACCCACCGACCATGAACCGCCTGCGGATTTAAGGGTTCTATTGCCTCTGAGAGCTCACCTAGTGTGACTCTCTTCCTTAACAGCATGGTTTCTTTCCCAAATTTTCTATTTCTGTTCTAGTTTTATAAACATTTCTGTTCCACACTTTTTCTCGTCATCTTTCCCAGCATGATTTCAATTCTCATTTGTTCCAAACCTGTTCGAATTAATCAAATCTTTTCCAGATTTGATTGTGGTCTGCAGATGAAAGTTGGGGAGCTGAGATGGGTGGGGCTAGCTTGCCAGGGGAGGAGAAAGCTTCCAAGGAGGTGAGAGGGCAGTTCAAATAGGGAACTCAAACAGGCACAATCCCAATCTGGCCGAGAACCTAGCCGTTAAGGTTCCCACCACCGTAGGATTTCTGTCGTTTGCTCACACATTTAAACAGGATAGATAAGAGACTGTTTCACGGTTGGCACAGGCCTGGACTATTTATTACAAGATTAAAATAACCCATGCTCTTTCTGGAGCTGCCATGGAGTCACACCCCAGGGACCATGTATTTTTGTTCAAGACCTTCTGGCCACACAGCGACCTCGAATCCCAAAGGATGTTTCTGAACTAAGATAGATTCAGGGATTGGGAGGGGCTGCTTGCATAGGCAGGAAATGGCTCATGGAGGGGGCAGGGTCGACGGCTTTTGGGGGGAGTGGTTGCCCTGGGAGACCTCCCATCACCCCATGGGCCCGTGGCTGCCTGGCTTCTTCCCCTGGTCTCATAGGGCAGCCTTGGAGCGGAAAGAATGTGTGTTCCAGTTGGGACTCGCCCCACTGCAAGAGGGTTTCTGATCCATGGACAGTCTGTCTTGGGTGGGGTGAATGGGAAGTGTGGTCTTTAAGAGGAAGCCTCTTGGGGCATTCAGGTTGCACTTATAGAGAAAGGAACCTGCCTTCACCAGCTACCATGTCTGTTTGTATTTAAGTCGGGGCCAGCATGAGAAAGCTGCAGAAACCAGTCGACAGTTGGTAAAGCCCTTTTTACCAACTGTAAAGGAGAGGGTGTGACTCAGTGGTAAGTGTCTTCCTGCCACTGCCAGGCTCTGGATGCATCAGCCCTGCACCCCTCCCAGATAAAAGCCCTCTGTGGTGGCTACCATTGGGGTGTCAACATCGGGGTCTAGAATCACGTGGGATTATCTTGGTTAGGTTAAATAAGGGCAAATTCAACTTAAGTATAGACAGCAATACTCTTGTGAGCTGGGATCCTGGACTGAAGAGAAAGAAAGGAGGTGAGGCGAACACAGAATTTATCCCTTTCTCCTTCCTGTGGAAGCAATGTGACCAACTGCTCCTAATGTACCATGACTTCCCAGCCATGATGGGCTGTACCCCAAAACCGTGTGCCAAAGTAAACCTTCCCTTTGTTGCTTTCGTTGGGGTATTTTATCATAGCAACAGGAAAAATATGAATATACCCTCTGAAGTGGACCCTAACTGGAGAGGGAAGAGGAGGTCTGGGGGTCTCCTCTGTACCTCCAGTCATACCCAAAGGCCAGGCTTGAGTTTTTGGGACTGGAAGAAGGCAGAGGAAACTCAGAGGCTGGGAGTGGTGGTAATTTCTACTTAGCCTGGATGTCTGTCTGTCTGTGGGCCCAAGAGTTCTCGAGCCAGAGCCCCCGAGGGCTGGGGACAACGAGAGAGGGGAAGGGACAGGAAGGATGACAACAGAGAGACAGGAAGCACACATGGGTGGCCCATTTTACAAATGCCAGTTATACTCTGATGACCCCACCCTGGCAGCGGCTGCCACGGGCTAGGCTGTAAGTGTGTCTTCCCCAAACATGGAAGTACTAAGATGAGATCAGAAGTTAAATATAGAGAGAAACAAGCAACTGAATGCTTACAGGAGCGTGAAGAGGGTGGGGTGGGAAAGGACAATGTCAGGGGAGAAAGCTGACTTTACTTAATAGGGCAACACAGCCGAAGTCTAGCTCTGCCGTTCAGTACTTAGCCCCAGCTCGCTGACTCTGAGATCTGTTTTTAAGTTAATACTTTTGTTGTTGTTGTTTTGTTTTTTTGAGACAGAGTTTCTCTGTGTAGCTCTGACTGTCCTGGAACTCACTCTGTAGACCAGGCTGGACTCAAACTCAGAGATCTACCTGCCTCTGCCTCCCGGGTGCCAGGATTAAAGGCGTGCAAGTTTTTTTTTTTTAATAGACTTGATTTTTTTAGAGCAGGTTTAGGTTCTCAGCAAAGCTGAGTGTAAAGTACAGAGGAGTCCCACCTACCCTTGGACCCCCACCCCATTATCCACATCTAGTCCTGCAGTAACACGTGTTACAAATGACAATCTGGACTACTCCAGCTGAGGAGTCAAAGCCCAGCCTCCACTGGGGTTCAGTGTTGGTGGGGTGCTCCAGTGGGTTTGGAAAGGGTCTAATGACTTGTGTCTGCACCACTGTAGCAGCATACAAAGCAGTTCCACCCCCAAAAAGTCCTCTGTGCATTGCCTGGTTGTCCCTTCCCAGGCACTCACTGACCTCTTTGCTGTTACCATCACTTTTCCTTCCCTGCTTTCTCCTGTAGTCAGAATCATACAGGTGTGGCCTTTCCTAGTGGCTGCTTTCACTTTGTGTGTTAGTGTTATATAGCAGTTTCTCTAAAACTCATTAATACTTAGGAAATTAAAAGGCAGGCTCACTCTTTAAGACTTGAGAAGTAGCCTAGACCAGATTAATATTGCTGTGATGAAACACCATATCCAAAAGCAACTTATGGAGGAAAGGGTTTGGTTTACCACTCTACATCACTGTTCATCACAGAAGGAAGTCAGGAAACAAACTCAAACAGGACAGGAACCTGGAGGCCAGAGCTGATGCAGAGGCCATGGAAGGGTGCTGCATATTCAGCCTGCTTTCTTATAGAACCAGGACCACCAGTCCAGGGGCAGTACCACCCGCAATGGGCTGAGCCCTCCTCCATCAATCACTAATTTAAAAAAATGCACTACAGGTTTATCTGTAGCTAGATCTTTTGGAGGCATTTTCTCAACTGAGGCTCCTTCCTCTCCAATTACTCTAGCTTGTATCAAGTTGACATAAAACTACCCAGCATAGGAAGTTAACAACTCAAGAGTCTTAGGAAGTTCCTGAAACTGAACAGATGTACAAGGACCATCTCCATTTCCAAGATTATGTAAGCAAAAGGACTGCTGAGGAAACAGAGACCCACCAAGGTGCCTGAGAGAGGTGCAGACAAACGAAGCTTCCTAGAAGACAATCTCCAACTTGTAGAGCTACCTTCAAGTCATACAGTGAGCTCCAGGATTCTGGTTTTTGTGAGCCACCTCCCATGCTGGAGAGGACTTTGGTGATGCAGCTTTCCTTGAGTCACTTCTGAAAGTAAGTAAACCCGGTAAATGCATTCATTCACCTGTTAGACTTTAGTGATAGGCTTACTTTGGCCTCTCATCAATTCCCCATCTGGAGACAGGAGACATTATATATGTTCTTGCCTCCCCAGGGACAGTGTCACTGAATGTACAAATAAAATCTATGCAAAGAGAAGCCTAAAGGATGAGAGCCAGATAATGCTTTTGAAAAGTAGAATAATGGTAATTGAAGATAGACTATGGAATGTATTGTAAGACATTTATTACTTGAAAAAACCATTTATATAGAAGATATTTAGCTAAAATATCATTAGCATATCTAAAAATATCAGCTTGTGGCTGATGTGAGTGAGATGTCTTAGCAGGTGAGAGGTGAGAGGTGAGAGTCAGGAGGTGGAGGCAGGAAGGTCAGAGGTTCAAGGTCATCCTCTGCTACCATGGTTCTCAACCTTTGGGAGCTAACTGACCCTTTCACGGGGTTGTATATCAGATATCCTGCATATTTGCATTACAATTTATAACAATAGCAAAATTACAATTATGAAGCAGCAATGAGAATAATTTTATGGTTGAGGGTCACCACACATGAGGAGCTGTATTAAAGCGTCAAAGCATCAGGAAGGTTGGGAACCACTGCTCTACTATATGGCAAGTTTGAGACCAGCCTGGGCTACATGAGACCTCAAATGTCAGAATGTTAGAAGGAAAGAGCTGTTTTTATCTCAGTGTCATTATCGGATTAAGACTGTATAGTCCTGGCTGGTTGGAATTGGCTATATAGACCAGACAGGCCTTGAACTCAAAGAAATCCCCCTGCCTCTGCCTCCTGGGTACTGTAGTTAAAGTTGTACACCACCATGCCCCACCGATTCAGGGTATCTTGGGCATAATAACAGTGTGTGGAACATGGCCCCATTAATTATTTGTGTATATACACATAACCTTTTTGTGCATGTTTTATTCATTATCTGCATTTTATGTACATAAAACGCAATGTGTGACTATTATAAAATATTAAGAACCAGACATGATGTCTCAAAACTGCAATCACTGTGTTCAAGACGCTGAGGCACGGGGATTGGTGTGAGTCCAAGAGGCCAGTCTGGCTACAAAATATTTAAAGGGATGCCCTTCTAATGCTTACTTAATTCATTCTTGTCCTTTTCTTTACTTTTTACAGAGATGGCTCAGTGATTAGAACACAGGCTGCTCTTCCAGAGGACCTAGGTTCAATTCCCAGCACCCACAGGATGGCTCATGATCAAGTTCCAGAAGATCTTTGGCCTCCAAGGACACGGTGCACAAACCACACATGCACATAACAAATGAAACTTTAAAAGTTAAAAACATCATTGGAAAAGGTTAATAAAATTCCTCATTGTCAATTCTAAATCAAGTTTCTTCTCTTTGTGAGAGTGAAGCTGAGGTGGGAAGTCTTAATTACAAGTAAAGCACAAACACTGACTTTAAATAAAAGTAATAAACATTGGTTAGACTTAAATAAACCAATTAGGATAACGTCTTATTCATTGGTTTTCTTCAATTAGCTAATACCCAAATGTATTCTCCATTAGGTGACATTTCCTATTTTTAGACTCCATTTTTATGTTCTCAACTGACTTAGAATTAACTAGTCAGCTCCATGTTCTGAGCACAGGCCAGAGATGCAGACAGCAGCCAGGCACCTCTCCCTGCGCTAACAGAGACAACCAGCCTATCAGCTGTGGTCTTCACTGCTTCTGACTAGTCTACAGAGACTGAGTGGATTTCCCTGTTAAGAGGAGGGAGCTTTTCTCTAGCACACTGGTGATACTGCACCTACAGGAGCCATCAGCATGTAAGAGCAGGAACAGTGTGATGAGCTCACCAGAGCCCTGAGTTGCTAGCTCAGTGTTTCAGACTTCCCTGGAGAATGCAGATTGAGTCTGCATCAGCTACAGAGCCTCTCCATTATTCAGCCTCAGGAGAGAGGATTAAATCATTGGTCTCTTCCCAGTTTACCATCCAGGAATCAATGAGCCAAAATCTTTATAAGACAGAGGAAACCTTAATGATGCCAGGGACTTCTAGAGAAATGCAAACTTCAGGGAAAAAAAACAAAACTTCAACTCATCATTTGTTTATTTCTACTGTTACCCCCATCCTCCAGTCCCATTTCTTTTTCAGTTGGCTGGCACTGAATCACGTCAATGCCATAGTCACCTTAAAACCATCTTCCCCGTCAGCATAAAGCCTTCTCCAAGACTAATCATGCTGCTATCCTCTAGCCATTGTCATTTCAAAAACAGAGCCCATGTGATTGCCTACAAGAGATCCTCACAAGGGCTGAGGATATGACTCAGCAGGTTGGGGTGATAGCTTCTTGGGCCTGACTCTTGAATTCGATCCCCAGAATCAGGCAAAAGCCAGATGTAGGGGCACGCATACTCTGAGCTGGGAGATGGAGACAGGAGAGTCATCCAGAAGCTCAAGAGGTAGGGGAAGCATGGGGTACTCAAGGAATAGGGGTAGCCTGGAGTACTCAGCCAGTACAGGGTAGACCCAAGAGACTGCACCTCAACAAGGTGGAAGGTGAGAACTGACTCCTAAAAGTTGTCCTCTGGGCATAAGCACACATCATAAATAATAAATAATTTGAAAAGAGATCCTGGCACTGTCCATTGACGGTCTCTCCTAGAAGGCAGACAGATGCATGAGACCCCTTTGATCCCCAACCAGTCAATAGCTGTTGGGGAGGAAGGGGTTTCCTGGATGGGATAGCTGCCTATCAGTTGCCCATGTTCCTGTAAATAACTCCAATTAAATATACTGGTTTGTTCAGCCATTGCCCTGGCTCCCTTGGAAAGGTCAGGCGACACCTCCTCTCCAGATTTCTGTCTTCTCTTGATACCAAACACCAACTCAGCCTCAGCCTCTACTTCCAAACTTGCACAGCGACTACTTATGCCCAATGTCCCCAAGCTGATCCTCTAACTAGGATTCAAAATAGTTACAGATGCTAAAATGAGACGGGCTAATTTCAATCTCCCCACATAGACAATGAACCTCCTGTAGCAAGTCTAGGCTTATCCGCACCATGCTCCTGGTGGGGTTTCCAGGCACGTTTCGTGTCTGGTTTATGCTGGAGCTGCTGACTGACAAATCCACTGAGTAGGTTAGTGGAAAACAGAGTAACGGAAGTGAGGAACCGCTGTGGAGTCTTCTGGAGAAAAGCGAGAGTGAAGAGAGAGCAGTTGGGAGAGGTGGGGAGCAGGATAACATCCAGTGTTGGCTTTTCTGAACTAAGAACTGTGGGGAGAGAATAGATCATGGAAAGTCTGCGGTGGAGGGGACTGAAGAGTTGCCACCAATAAAGCAGTGGATGGATCCTGTGGGACGTTAAGATGTGTCTTGGACCAGGTGATGGTGGCCACGCCTTTAATCTCAGCACTTGGGGGGTAGAGGCAGGCAGATCTCAGGGTTCAAGGCCAGTCTGGTCTACAGAGTGAGTTCTAGGACAGCCAAGGGCTACACAGAGAAACGCTGTCTCAAAACAAAACAAACAAAAAAAGATGTCTCTTTGGGAATTGAAATGGAACAGATGTGGAGGAAGAAGAAAGAGGAAAAAGAAAGAAAACAGCCTTAAGACCTGCCACAAAACATTTAGCCCCACTGGGCACTATCTCATTTAACCTCACTTTTGGCTCAGTGGCAAATGTCTCACTTCAAGTTCGGTACCCACAGTGGCTCTGATTTACCTGTGAAATGTCCCCTGCAGGCTCATATGTGAGACAGTATTCCCAGGTGCTGATGCTGTTTCAGTTGAGTATGAGACCTTTAGGCAAGGGAGCTTTGCTAGCGCAAGTGGCCACTGGGGAACAGACCCTGGGCGTTCCAGCTCATCCTGTTCCTGGCTGCCAGTGCAGTGACCAGCTGCCCCATACTCTTGCTGCTGCAGAACCACAGACCCCCACGCCCTCCCTGTGATGGACTGTATCCCCTCAAAACACAAGCCAAAATAGATACGACCACCCTCAAGCTGTTTTCTGCCAGATCCTGATCCCGATGAAAAGTAGCGAACACCTTGACTAAATCCTGGAGTCGTCTAGACTAGTCTCTTGTCTCATTTCACTGTAGATGTGAAAATTTTGTCCGAGTGCAATCCAAGTTTGTGACCAGCTGTTAGCAACTAAGCAGCACAGTTCAGGGGTAGGAACACATACACCTGTTTCTCAAGTCAGGGTGGTCCCATGTATGGACAGCAGATTCAAGCAGGTTACTCAAGCTTGATCAGTATCCATCTTACTTCCCCCCCCCCCCGGCCCCCCCCCGGAGCTGAGGACCGAACCCAGGGCCTTGCGCTTGCTAGGCAAGCGCTCTACCACTGAGCTAAATCCCCAACCCCCCATCTTACTTCTTATAGAAAAAAAATGTGTGTGTCTTTATACATACACACACACACACACACACACACACACACACACACACACACACACACACGGATTTATTAGAGTGGTTTACAGACTGTGGTCCAGCTAGCCCAACAAAGGCTCTCTATCAACAGAAGGTCCAAGAATCCAGTAGTTGTTCAGTCCACAAGCCTGAATGTCTGAGCTGCTCTTCAGTATATGCTGGAATCTCTAAAAAGTAGGTTCTAATGCCAGTTGAAGGAAGGGACTTGCTGGCAAGAGCAAGCTGTCAGAGGGAGAGCTTCCATCTTTCATCTCCTTTATACAGGCGGCCAGCAGAAGGTGTGGCCCAGATTAAAGGTGGATGTTTCCACCTTGAAATAATAGGGATTATAGGTGTATTGTTCCACCTTAGAAGATCCGGATTAAATGTGGGTCTTCCTACTTCAAAGGATTTAATTAAGAGAAAAATCCCTTACAGGTGTGCCTAGCCACTTGGGTTTTAGTTAATTCCAGACGCAGTCAAGTTGACAAGAATAGTCATCACACTTATCCTACACCATTTGAATGAAGATGGCAGATTTTGACAAGGGGGTCTGACCTTCTGACCTTTTCTAATGACACTTGGACTATTTGGGTTAGGACTGAGTTGCCAAAACTTGAAATATAAGCCCAAATAGCTGGCTTCCACACACTAGAAATGTGTTTCCTCTTGTGTAGGAAAAGTCTAGGCAGCACGGTAGCTCTGTAAGGCCAGCAATAGTTACTAGTCTCCAATCTGTCTGCAGTCCTGCCCCTGGCACAGGGTCTGTTCTCAAGGTTGCCCCAGTGTACCAGGCTCTTCCTTTTGAGCCACCAACCAGCTCCCAAATCATGGCACAGAGACTTATTATTAGTTATGAATGCTCAGCCTTAGCTTATGCTCGTTTCTGGCTAGCTTTTTTTCTTTAACTTAAATTAACCTGTTTCTCTTCATCTACATTTTGCCTCAGGGCTTTTTACCTTTCTTTCTGAATGTCTTACCCTGTCTGCTGGCTGGCAGCTGCCTGGCTGGTCCCAGGTCTGTTCCTTTCTTTTTCCCTTGTTCTTGTCTCTCATTCTTCTCATTCCTAGATTTCTCCTCCTATTCTCTCTCCCTGCCAGCCCCACCTATTCTTTCTCTGCCTAGCTATTGACTGTTCATCTCTTTATTAGATCAATCTGGTGCCTCAGGCAGGCAAGGTGAAACAAATGCAACACATCTTTACATGGCTAAACAAATGCAGCACAAACAAATGCAACACACCTTTGCCCAGTTAAAGTAATATCCCATAGCATAAACAAATGTAACACACCTTTGCCCAGTTAAAATAATATCCCATAGCATAAACAGATGTAGCACATCTTTACATAATTAAAGTAATATTCCACAACACCCCAGGATCACCAGACGCCACAGCATGTTAGCATGCCAGCAGAAAGAAGCGGGAAAAGAAAAAGCCTTGTGGATGTATGCCTGGGAAGACAATTTCCTAAGACAATTCTAGAAGGCTCTACTGTCTTAGTCACTGTCGTGAAAGAGTTTCCTTTGAGGTTGAAACATTCCATCTTACAGGGAAGCTCCTTAAGCAGAAAGTAAACAACTCAAAATAGCTTCAGAAAGTCCCTGAAACTGATCAGATTCATTAGGCCCCTCCCTCCCAAAGTCAGTAATAAAGCTGCTAAGTGTCACTTTCAGACAGGAAAGCTATAAAAAAAACTCAGACAAGCCAAGCTGCAAAGAAGACTCAGAAGACAGACCAGCTACCTGGAAGAAGCAGAAACCAGCCAGGCTGCCTGGATGAGGTTTAGACCAACTGAGTCACCTGGAAAGGACACTCTCCAACCTGCTGAGCTGCCTGCAGACTGTGCAGTGTGTCCCGGTTCCCAGCTTTTGTGAGCTGCCACCTGTGCTGTGGTAGGCTTTGGTGATGCAGCTGTCCTGAGTCGTTTCTGGTCCTGTAGGCAATCCCTCACCAATATTCTGTAAGTAACTCCATTGTAAGTAAAATTCATTGGTTCTGAGAAGGCCAAGCAAATACCATGACAGGCTCCTAATAACCCAGTTAAGAACTAGGCTTCAGTTCCTACCTCTTGAAACTGGGCAGATAGTTTCTGAAGAAGCCATAAACAAAGGTCAATCCATCTCCAACACCTCCCCGCCAATACCGACAGCAAGGATGGGGGGAACTGCATGTGCAAGGCCTGAGCCAGTCCCCACAGTAATCTCAAGGTGATATCCAAACAAGGACAGAGTCTGGGACTTGTTCAGACTTGCCCAAAAATGGAAAAACTGTAGCCTTAGCCAACCCCTACTATCTCTAACTAATCAGAAACATACTAATATGATTGCCACTGGTGTAAGCCAATCCTAGATAGAATGACCTCACTGCCTATATTCCTTTAGCTGTGTATAAAAGAGCCTGCAAGCTTCTCTCGTGGTTGCCATTTTGTCTTTGTGTCAGATGTGTGGTGCCAGCATGCTAGAACTCTCGCGATAGTAAATGCTCTTGTTGATTGCATACATGGATGGTGGTCTTTTGTGGGACTTCTCAAGAACCCTAATAATTCACCAAGTTGGACTTTGGTAATATCTGTACTTGAGATTGTTGTGGACGAGTAGACATATATGTAGAGTTTGTTACACAACAGTCACTGTTCCATTGCGGTGAAGAGACACCATGACCAAGGCAACTCATATAAAAGGAAGCATTTAATTGGGAGCTTGTTTACAGTTTCAGAGGGTTAGTCCATGATCATCATGGCAGGAACATGCATGGTAGCTGAACAGTAGCTGAGAGATTTACATCCTGATCCAGAGGCGGGAAACAGAAAAAGTGACCCTGGGACTGGTGTGGGCTTTTGAAACCTCAAAGCCCACCTCCAGGTGACACATCTCCTCTAACAAGGCCACACCTCCTAATCCTTTCAAAGTTTTTCAGCTGGTGGCTAGGGAACATTTTTCATTCAAACCACCACATACTTGATTATCCCTAGCTACAAGGGAGCATGGTAAATATATTTTTCAGGGATGCCAGATAGCACACTGCATAGGGTATGCTGATACTGGAAGCATTCGTTGTTTATTTGGCATGTTTATTTAATGGAGAGCCCAGCATTTTTGTTTGTTAAGCACACAGCTATAACACTTTCATCTGACTAGATATACTTCTACAACCAACAATATGGAAGATCTCATTCACAGCTGAGCAGAGGGTTAGCAGTCACTGCCTTTAGGGCTTTGGGATTTTGTTTTTGTTTTTATTTTGTTTTGCTATTGCTTTTAATTTGGGTTTTGCTTTTTATTTACCATTATTTAATTCTTTTGTTTTTTATTAGTTTTATTTATGTATATGTGTATGTCTGGTGGGTGTATGGCATGTGGGTGAATATCCCGTCAAAGGCCAGAAGAAGGCATAGGATGTCCTGGAGCTGGAGTTATAGATGATTGTGAGCTGCTTTAAGTAGAAGCTAGGAACCAAATCTGGTCCCTGGTAGAATAGGGAGATTTTTAACTGAATCATCTCTCCAGGCCCTTTTGTTGTTGGGTTTTCTGTTGTTGCTTTGTTTTTGAGACAGGGTTTTGCTAACTCAATCAGGCTGGCTTCCATGTTTATTTCTTTGTCTACCACTTAAAAAATATATTTATTTTTATTCCTTTTAGTGCTTTTTTAAAAAGTATGTGCATGTGTATGTGTGTGTCTGTTTGTCTGTATGTCCACTGAAAGGGCCAGAAGAGGGCTTCAGATCCCCTAAATTGGAGTTACAGGTAGTCATGAGCCACCAGTGGGTGCTGGGACCCAAATCTGGGTCCTTTGCAAGAGCACCCGGCAGGACGCAGTGAGTGCTCTAAATGCTGGGCCGTCTCTTCAGCCCCTTGTCTAATTCTTTCCCCCATCCCTAATTAGCAAGTTTTTCTTTTCATTAGAGCAACCTTTCCTTCCACATGGAAGGAAATTATAATATTACACACTTTCATGTTGGGAGCACAGTAGAAAGCATTGTGTATTTGAAGTTTCCCTGAGGGACAATTTCAGAGAGAAGCATTTAGCTCAAAGCAGATAACAATGCCAATGGAATCATAACATTGTCTAAATCTCTGGTCCTCGTCCTCTGGTTTCGATCCTACTCCCTTGCAGCACTGAGCGTTGTGGTTTTGTAGTTAATTTTAAGGAAACAAACATGGGCCTCAAAGGGTGATGTCACTGTAAGAAAGGGAGGGAATGAGGGAAGATGTGGGAAAGTCAGATCCTTTATCATCCATTGTAAGGGAGTCCATATACCACATCTAACACCAACAAATCACCAATAGTTGAACATTTGAGCTATTTAAAGTTTGTTAAATCCTGTGATTCATTTCTTCCTCTGAAAATGGAAAGGAGGAGACTGTTGACAAGGCGTGGGAATTTTCTTCTTGGAATAATAAGTAGGGTGATTTAGCAAGAAAGCAAAATGATTAGTCATTATGACCAACAGAGTGGACCTTAATCATCAATATAGTAGGTAAGGGGTATCCCTGTGGCTTGGAATTTTCATATTCAGGATTAGATGTAAAGACCCAAGTGAAGCTGAAAGTGATGCTTTTGTCATGAAAAAAAATCCTTTTGAAGTTAAGTGGAAAATTTAAGGTTACAGCATCGGCAGCAGTGGGAATGGGATGAAGACTCAGCACCACAGTCACCTGAGGCAATTGAGGAATTCCAGAGACCTCACTTGGTGACACCAGGGTTCCTACTTGACCACAGAGAATTTCCAATGAGCCAGTGGGAAGCAGGGCTACAGGCAGTTAGGAAGAGTGTGTGTGTGTGTGTGTGTGTGTGGTGTGTGTGTGTGCGCGCGCGCGCGCGCGCGTTCAGATGATCCCCTGGAGCTGGAGTTACAGGTGGTTGTGAACCACCTGGCATGGGTCCCAACAACCACACTCAGGCCCTCTGCAAGAGCAGTACATAGTCTTACCTGCTGAGCCATCCCCAGCCCCAGTTAGGAAGAAGTACCAGCTAACGTCAAAGTACAGGGAGAGGATAAGGCACAACCAAGTGCGGTGTGGGCATGGGCATGGGTCTGGCTTCTCAAGGGAGCCCTGGGGGTGGGGCAGAGGGATGGCTCGGTGGGAAAAAGTGCTTGTCTTAGAGTCTAGAGACCCGAGTTCAGTCCTGGAGCCTACATGGTGGAAGGAGAAAGCCAGTCACTACAAGTTGTCCTCTGAACCCCACACCTGCACAAGTGTGCATCCCTCCACAAACAAACAAACGGACAGATAAATACATAAATAACTTTTTAAAAGCATAAAATTGAGAGAATTATGGGCTAGAGAGATGGCTCAGAAGGTAAGTGTGCTTGCTTCTAAGATTGATGGTCTAAGTATGATCCCTGGGACCCACATGAAAAGGGAGAGCTTACAAGCTGTTCTCTAAGCTCCACACATGTGCTATGGCACACACACACACACACACACACACACACACACACACACACACATACACACAAATAAATAAATAAGAGAGTTGTGTTTAAGTATCTTTACAATTTTGTGTGTATTTTGGTAGTTTCTGACATCTCAATGGGACTTGAATGAGATCATAGATGGTTCCTGAGGGGCCTTGGATAGAGCAAAAGCTGACAAGGTGGAACCCTAGCCTGGTGTGGTACACAGAAAGATGAGGTGTTTTCACTGGACCAAAGTTTATCTACTATTTGTGAGAATCCCACAGAATTGCAGTTTCACATTTGGGAAAGGAGTAAGGCCACATACACTCCAGGGTCATGTCACTTGGGCCTTAAGCATGGTTCACTCTGGTTTTTAGATGCTTATTTAGAAACATCTCTCTATAAAAGGCATACCATCTCTACATAGACAGCTTCCAAAGTACATACTAGCTGTCCTGGAATTCTTGATTCTTACTAACAGGCTTCAACCAGACTCTGGAATGGGACTTTCCTTCTCCTTCCCACATCCCCTTCAGTTTTCCCTTTTCCTACCCTGTTGGTTTTGGGTCTTGGTTATTTAGAGTCTCTGGGATGGCAGACATTTTGGTAGGAAGCAGTAGGTTCATCTACAAATTAGGAATCATGTATTAGAACTCTAACTCTTAATTCTAGGACCGGAGATCATTTCTCCAATGTTACTTGACTTCAAATTTTTTAAATGTTTTTAAAAAAATTTAAATAGCTCCAAATGGTTCTGGGCAAAATGGACATGCCACTAATGCAAAGCCTCTTTTATTTTAAAACAAGCCATGTGATGCTGCTTTGCGGGACTCTGTTAAAATAGATCACTCTGTGATAATTATAGGGTGTGTAATCGCCTCTCCTTTCCGTAGAATTGCTTCCTACTGAAAACACTGTAATACAATGTGGACAGGATGTAATATATGTTTTGTTTCTTTGTGTTAGCAGGATAGAAGAAATACTTCGTTTCTTTTTATTTTGTAGAATTTTAAATTGAAGTAATTTTACATTGGTGATGAAATAAGATGTTCATCGTTAAAGTTGAAACAATACAAAATTATATAATATATGCTGTAGTAGATAATATTTTGCCAGAAAGTTTCTGTCAATGTATTCTCTCTTACACACACTATCCAATAATGGGAATTCTGGCACTGCACCAGGGAAGGTTCAGGAAACCTGTGTTCCCGACTTCCACCAGGGTAGACCTTTCTAACTACTGTGCCAGTTGTTACTTTCACAGTTAGATCATTAAAGGCAAGCTGGCTGCAGCCTGGTTGTCTCTCTGGACCTGTTACTCCAACTCTCTGGAATCCCAGATGCCATTTAAGAAGTCCAGTGACTATGCAGCCTCCACACTGGGGAAACCAATGGAGGACTGTCATGGTTGGGATGTGAAAAATCCCTCACAGGCTTGTGTGTTTGAAATGCTTGGTCTCCAGCTGCAAGTTGGAGGCTGTGAGACCTTTACAAGGTGGAGCCTCCCTGGAGGAAGTAGGTCACTGGGGTTGAACTTTGAGATTCTATAATCTGACCCCACTTCCTGTCTGGTTTCCATGTTGAGCAGTCTCACACTCCTGCTGACACAGCAGAGAGCCCTTCCCACAACCATGCCCTCACACTGTGGGTGGACTACATCCTCTGAAACTGTGAGCCAAAATTATTTCTTCACAGCAACAAGGAGAGTCACCACCCCAGCTGCTCAGACCACCACAGGCCAGGGCCAGATGTGTAAATTAACATGTGCTGAGACTCCTTCAGGTCCAGCATTGCTTGAGTCAGCACAGCCCAACTGAGCTGCCCCCAAATTCCTGAAAGAGCTAAACAAGGAAATTTGTAAATGATCATTATTGCTCTAAGGACACATTTTAAGGGTGTCCTTATGTGACATCAGGTAACTAATAGCACTCCCAGGCCTTACTTAAGATGTGGCTACCATTGTCAGGTAAGAGTTACTTGGAAAGATGTTTTAAGGCACATATAAATTTCTAAGGGTGTGAATGCAAGGCTGGAGAGATAGCTAACAGTTAAGAACACTTGCTGCTCTTCCAGAGGATCTGGGTGCAGCTCTCAGCACCCACTTCACAGTTTATAACTACCTGTAGCTCCAGTTCCAGGGGACCTGATCCCTTTTCTGACCTCCATGGGCCCCAGGCACACACGTGATGTATAAACATGCACGCAGGCAAAACATTTGTACACATAAATATAAATCTTTAAGAATGTGAATGAATACCTACTCTGTATCTTACTGTATAGCCTTTTCATTTAATAGATATGTCATGAATAGCTTTGCACATCAGCATATATTTTACTGTATTTTGCTTATTTATTTATTTTGGTATATTTACTCACTCTGTAGACCAGGCTGGCCTTGAACTCACAGAGATCCACCTGCCTCTGCCTCCCGAGTGCTGGGGTTAGAGCACGTGCCGCTCTTTTGTCACATTTCACGCCTCAGCCTGAACCAACCTCGGCCTGAACCAACCTCAGCCTGAACCAACCTCAGCCTGAACCAACCTCGGCCTGAACCAACCTCAGCCTGAACCAACCTCAGCCTGAACCAACCTCAGCCTGAACCAACCTCGGCCTGAACCAACTACACTTCATCTTCTCATCTTTAGTGGAAGAGAGTCTCTGTTTAGTCTTTTTAAAATAAATGAAGTATCTTATAAAAAGATGTGTAGCTGTGTGTAGTGCTTTATATATATAACCCCAATTCTCCAAAGTAAGAGGTAGAAGGGACATGAGTTCAAACCAGCCTGGGCTGTATGAGATCCTGTCCAAAAAACAAACAACTCCCCCCGCCCAAAATCTCACAATAGACATACTATAAAAATTATTAAAATCAATTTGTTACAGTAAAAAAATGTTAGTGTTCAAGGGAACATTAGGCTTACAACAATGAGATCAGGAACAGTGCAAACAGTAAACAAAGAGCTTGTACTCATCAAGCAAGAGGGAACATGAGGCCAGTCTCCATAGGTTCCAGCTGGCTCTCATAAAGCCCCCCAGCCCAGGAACCTATGCCAAGCACAGGTGCCCTTCACAGGCCCTTATATCTAATCATGGCAGACTGACTTGTGGGTAAGAACAGATTAGAAACAGCCTCCTCCTCTTCTCGGAAGGAGACCACCCCATACCACACCATGGGCAAGAAGCCAGCTATGACGTAACCGAGGAAAGCTACAGCTGCGTCTTGGTAGTTGTAGTAGGAGTTAGCTTCCTGTATTCAGAAAGACAGGGTCCTGTGAGCTGTGGGTACACAAACATGAAACAAAAGACAGCATGTGTAATTAATCCAAAACAGTGTCGGCCAAGGTCAGCTGGTAAACCGTGCCCAGGTCAAAAAGGAATGTACGGGGTGACCCATTCCTCATCACTGTCCTGGCTGGGTGGGCAGTGCACGACCATCTCCCCAGCTAGGTCTGGGGGACATGCACAGGGCGTGTGAGCCCCCCATTAGGCTTGGTCTGTTATATGCCCTGAAATTAACCAATGTCAACAGAAATGACCTTAGTTCTTGTCCGCTTTCTGCTATAATTCCTATAAAAGTCCCCTAGGAGACGGGTGGCTTTCTCTCTTGGGACCCCTGGCATTCCTGAGCACCTTTCTCACTTCTCAGTAAACCAGCTTCTCACTCCTTTGTCTGAGTCTCGATTCACAGTCAACACAAGACAATGAACTTCAGAGCCACTGACTCAGGCTGACTCACGACCATGGACTGCTCCACCCCCACCGGGTTGAGCTCCCCCTAACCGAGAGAGGATCCACTGCTCTCAGAAATCCATATCGAATTCATTATGCAATCTTGTACACTTTCCCCCCTCGGCACTTTTTAAAAATTCAAATAAAAATTTAAAATGTTTATTTGTAGTTTTTCTGTGTACATGTGTGCCTACAGAAGTCAGAAGCAGGCATCAGGTCCCCGGGAGCTGGAGTTACAGGTAGCTGTGAGCCACCTGACATGGGTCCCCTGCACACACTCCTAGCCACCGAGCATCCCTCCAGCTTTCTTTCTGCTTTTATTGGAGCAATCGCACTGTTTTTTATGTACTGCCCCTGGCCACCTTTGCTCGGTGAGATCTGCAAAGCTGAAGATGCGATCAGGACTTTCCAAAGGCTTGTCTACCCTTATCACTTTTAGTGGGCCACAGAAGTTTGTCATATGAACTTATCAATCAAAATATTCACTGTCTGTCTTTCTTTTTAAATTAAAAAAATTATTTGTTCATTTGTGTGCATGTGTACTGACACTACAGCACATGTGTGGAGGTCAGAGGACAATTTGCAAAAGTCAGTTCTCTCTTTTCTACCTCGTGGGACCTGGGATAGAGCTCAGGTCATCAGCTTGTCAGCAAGCACCGTTACCAGCTGAGCCCATCTCATGGGTCATCTTTGCTTCTTTTCTCTATTTTCTCTCTCTCTCTCTCTCTCTCTCTCTCTCTCTCTCTCTCTCTCTCTCTCTCCTCACCTCTCCCTCTCCCTCTCCCTCTCCCTCTTCCCTTTCTTTCTCTCCCTCTCTCTTTCTTTCCTTTCTTTTTTACTTTCTCTCCTCCCTGTTTTAAACTTGTTCTTATACAGCCCAGGCTGGTCTGAAACTCTCTATGTAACTGAGGTTGGCTCTGAACCACTGATGTTCTTGCCTCTGCCAGGTGCTGAGGGTAGAGACATGTGCCACCAAGCCTGCTCTAGCACCTTTCCTGTTATGGAATGTATAGGCATTATAACTGTATTTTGTGAAATATCATAAATCCATTTCCTAATTGTCCTAGTCACTGTTTTATTTCTGTGAAGATACACTATGACCAAGGCAACTAATACAAGAAAGCATTTAATTGGGGTCTTCCTTGCAGTTTTAGAGTGTTGGTCCATTATCATCACAGCAAGCTGCCAGCTTTGCATCCTGATCCAGAGGCAGACGAGAGGCGGGGGTGGGGGGGGTGGGGGGGGTGGGGGGGGTACTGGGCCTTGCCATAGTCAGGGTTTCCTTGTTGTGAAGAGACACCATGACCACAACAACTCTTATAAAGAAGACATTTAATTGGGCTGGTTTATAGTTTCAGAGACTTAGTGTTATGGAATATTATTTTAAGGTGTGTTACTTTTGTTTATGCTGCATTTGTTAAACTCTGTGAAGCTGTGTTACTGTGCCTGTCTAAAACACCTGATGGTCTAATAAAGAACTGAACAGCCAATAGCAAGGTAAGAGAAAGGATAGGCAGGGCTGGCAGGCAGAGAGAATATATAAAAGGAGAGAGAGAGATCTAGGAGCAAGAGAAAGAGAAAGACATCAGGGGACAGCCACTCAGCTACACAACCAGCAATGGAGTAAGAAAGAAAGGTATACAAAAATAGAGAAAGGTAAAAGCCCAGAGGCAAAAGACAGATGGGTTAATTTAAAGTTAAGAAAAAGTTGGCAAGAAACAAGCCAAGCTAAGGCTGGGCATTTATAATTAAGAATAAGCCTCCATGTGTGATTTATTTGGGAGCTGGATGGTGGGCCCCCCCAAAAGAGCAAAAACAAACAGCAGTTTAGTCCATTATTGTCATGGTAGGGAGCATGGCAGCATACAAGCAGATGTGGTGCTGGCTACATCTTGGCTTGTAGGCAATAGGAAGTCAACTGACTCACTCAGTGGTATCTTGAGCATAGTAAACCTCAAAGCTCACCCCCACAGTGACACACTTCCTCCAACAAGGCCATACCCACTCCAACAAAGCCATACCTCCTGATAATGCCACTCCAATGAGATTATGGGGGCTAATTACATTCAAACCATAGGCCTGGTGTGGGTTTTTGAAATCTCAAAGAATACTCCCAATGTCACATTTCCTCCAACAAGATCATGCCTCCTAAATCCTTCCCAAACAGCTCCACTAACAAGTGACTAAGCATTCAAATATATGAACCTATGGGGGCCACTCTCAAAACACCCATCTATCATAGTCATCCTTAGCTACATAGCAAGATCGAGGCCAGCCTGGGATACATGAGACTATTATCACAAACAGAACCTCAATTTGGAAGGGTCAGATATGGGTTAATGGTCCTATGATATGCTCATGTACAGAGGCTGTCATTAAAAATGGTGACCTGAACTTGGTTATCTGTATGGACAGTCGTGAGTCCAACCCCTTCTAGTGCTAGAGTCTGGTCCCTTCACACTCCCAGGATACCTCATTCCTTTGATGGACACATGTGTTCTAATTGTCCCATATTAATCTTTTTCAGGGTTATGTACACTTTGTAAGGAATCCTTTTGTCTAACCTGCTGCTTCCACAGAGTGTTTCTCAGTAAGCATTGCTCCATGGTGACTGAATGAAAAGATTTCTAATGACGTTGGCCATGTGAAATGGGGGACCAAGCCTCAGCAGAGACTCCGGCTCTATGCATGCACCTCTTTCTTGACTGCTCATCTGGCTTATATCACTGTTTAAGTTGCTCATATATGTGTACAGAAAGGAAATTGTCTCAAGAATTCTACACTATACAATAGAACTCTGCTGCTCAAAAAAAAACAAAACAATTCCCTTAAAATAAGAAAACTTCTCAGGAGTCAAGCAGTTCTCTCAGGAAGTCAACAGTGCTGTGAGTGGACTTGTTTCCTAGTGTTCACTTCCTGTAAACCACTAACAGGTCAGAAATCCTCTTCAACAATCTAAACAACAGGCGACCACACACCTCCAATTTTTCACCTATGCGGAGTGAGATATTCACAGTGAGCTTCCATGGAGTCCAGCCAGAAATAGAAAGCACCCTGGAGGTCTTCACCCATTCTAGCAGAGCTGTTGATGGTAAAGTAACAAAAGCAGAATTAGCCTGAAAAGCAGAGCCGAGGTGGAGGTTGCCCACTTACAAAATCCAAGGAGGAAGTTGTCACTGATTAAAAGTGAAATGTCCCCCACTGGCTCAAGTGTTCGAACACTTGGCCTCCATCTGCAGGTGCTGCTAAGGGGGCTATGGGACCTTTAGGAGATGGGGCTGGGTGGCAGATTAGGGCCAGAGGAAAGGAAGTTGAGGGCTCAAAGCTGCCTACGCTCCTAGTGCCAGCTACGTCCTGATCCTCCAAGGCATAACAAGCACAGCCGCCCTCCTGCCACCATGACCTCCACCATGCCTTCCTCACCATAATGGACTTTCAGTCCATCAGTCAAAATTAGCCCTTCTTCCCCTTAACTGTTGGGCCACAGAAAACAGTGGGAACTAGGGACTGGAAGTCTGCCAGGCCCTCTCGGCGCTTGGGATCTCTGCTTCTCTCCAGCTGCTACCTCACATTCACTGTAAATCTACCTTCTGTCCCAGGAAGGAATCCTGATGACACACAACGGTTTTCTTTTCTAAAATCTTACACCTCCATTGTT
Organism: Peromyscus californicus insignis; assembly: GCF_007827085.1. Taxonomy (NCBI): domain Eukaryota; kingdom Metazoa; phylum Chordata; class Mammalia; order Rodentia; family Cricetidae; genus Peromyscus; species Peromyscus californicus. Next base: position 159,070,437 of record NW_026294584.1, on the reverse strand, counting down.
TAGAAAATCCTAGGCAAAAAACTGGAGGTCCAATAAGATCAAACCCCAGAGGAGATATAGTCATGCACGAACTCAATGGCTCCTGACCCAGTCATCGGGGGTAAAGGAGATCGAATCCTGGGGGAGGGTGGCTGGAAGAGCATGGGGTAGATGGCTGCACAGATGTGCCCTGCCTCTGCTGGGGATATGGGCTGTCTTACCTAGAAATTCCTAAGCTCCTGAGAAAGCAAAAGAGAGAGGGACTGAGTCTTAGAGAGTGGTTTTCCTAACAGCTTCTTAGCTCCAGACAAGGACAAGACATTCTCTTGAAGCTCAGTGACAACAGGCTTCACTACGGACATTGGGAGAAACGCAACAGAGGGGCCTGAACATGTCACACTGGAAACAGACCCTTTGGGTAAAGACCACAAGGCCTGACCCCTTCCTATTGCAGAAGATAAAACCTCGGCGGACTCGGGAGTTTCCCCAAGTCCCAGGGCTGCTGCCAGCCACAGCAAGGCAGCTGAGCAAACTGGGGAGATGTACTTGAGACTGGGACTGGAGCCGGGCTGACAGAATGCCTGCCTAGCACTCAAGGAGCCCAGCTTCTGTCCCCAGCACTGCAAATCTGGGTGTGAGCGGGCACACCGGCCACCCCTTCCAACCCCAGCACTGCAAACCTGGGTGTGAGTGGGTACACCTGCCACCCCTTCCATCCCCAGCACTGCAAACCTGGGTGTGAGCGGGCACACCTTCCATCCCCAGCACTGCAAACCTGGGTGTGAGGCGGGCACACCTGCAACCCCTTCCATCCCCAGCACTGCAAACCTGGGTGTGAGTGGTACACCTGCCACCCCTTCCGTCCCCAGCACTGCAAACCTGGGTGTGAGTGGGTACACCTGCAACCCCTTCCGTCCCCAGCACTGCAAACCTGGGTGTGAGCGGGCACACCTGCCACCCAGCACTTGAATGTGGGGGCAGGAGTGTCAGAAGTTCAAAGGCATCCTGAGCTACATAGTGAGTTTGAGGTTAGCCTGGGCTAAACGAGACCCCGTCTCAAATATATCTATAAAGAAAGTCCACTTTCTCCGGGGCTGCCTGGCCTCCATCCCTTCCCTAGCACTGTGTTGTATCAGCACTTGATTTCTGTCTCAGCCTGCCCCACAGCCGGCACTCTGAGCAAAGCCCACTCAAGCATCTACAGCAGCCCAGAGGGAGAGGAGGGGCCGCAGCCTGCCTCCCGCCCAAAGCAAGCACCGTGACAGCAGTGGGAACTTGGTCTTGGTGACGCAACAGCAGAAAGAGAACCAAAGATGCAGTTTTACCCACTGTAGGAAAGGAGAATCCACCTCTGGAGAAGGAGGCAACAGCATCTCTCCCTCTCTCTCTCTCTCTCTCTCTCTCTCTCTCTCCTCTCTCTCCCTCTCTCTCTCTCTCTCTCCCTCTCTCTCTCTCTCTCTCTCTCTCTCTCTCTCTCTCTCTCTCTCTCTCTCTCCCTCTCTCTCTCTCTCTCTCTCCCTCTCTCTCTCTCTCTCTCTCCTCTCTCTCTCTCTCCCTCTCTCCCTCTCTCTCTCTCTCTCTCTCTCTCCTCTCCTCTCTCTCTCTCTCTCTCTCTCACACACACACACACACACACACACTGTCTTTCTTTTCTGATACAGTATCTCACCTATCCCAGTATCCCAAGCTGGTCTTGAACTCATTGTGGAGCTGAAGCTGGCCTAGAACTCTTGATTCTCCTGCCTCTATCTCCCACATTCTGGGACTACAGGTTTGTGCTGCCACAACTGGTTTATGCCATGCTGGGGACTGAACCCAGGCTTTCTACACACTTGGCAATCACTGTGCCAACTAAGCTGCATTCCCAGCACCTGCCACCACAGATCTTTAAAAATTCCTTATTTTCAGTGAAACACAGTAGAGTGACACACTGTGTGCAAAGCCCCATCTCCACAATGGTGCGTGTCGGCGAGTTCACTCCACATTCTCTCGTGCACTCAGCACCTCCTTTCTGCAATCCACCTCTGCTCATCTTAGACTTCATGGTCACCAGCTGGACATATCCTCTTGCCGATATTGTGAACGCTTGGCCCCGCTGTTCTCGTGGCAGGGGCTACAGAGTCTCCTGTGCCGGCCCCCCTGCTCCCCTTTCACCTCCAAGTTAACACACAGCGTTAGAGGACCATACTTTGGCAGACAGGTACACTAGTACTTGATAGTCACCAATTTCAACTCAGCTCTTGTCTTGGGTTCAGTTCCCACAAAGGCAGAGCAGGAGGCAAGGGTTTTGAATCTCCCCAAGTACAGGGAGTAAAACAGATGAGAGAGATGAGGGAATGAAGAAAAGGGAGAGGGAGAGGGAGCAGGATGGGCCAGAGACAACCGTTCTCAAGGGGCGAGCTGCTTACTGATCATTTGAGCAGCTGGAACTCGGTTCCACTGCAGAGGGACCTGAGAGGCTGCATGGAGCCCAGGGTGAATGCCCCACCCCTGTAGACCTCGGCCCTTGGCCTAGGACTGCTCTCAGCAGTGATAAGGGGTTCATTCCAGGATGCCCGGTGCATAAGGCCCAGCACGCTCTGTCCCGGCAGCTTCTTCGTCTTCCGCTGCCTCTCCGGTGACCCCCCCAGCCTCTGCTGCGCTTTGCTGTTCTCTCACATTCGCCAATGGCCTGCTCTTCCCATTCACGTGGAAACACTAAAAGTCTCAGAAAGAAACTCCACGCGAGTCTGGCACCCCCACATGCATCATCACACTTTCTCCTCACTGTAGTGTCAGTGTCTGACCCTCCCCTCGCTCAGGCTAAACTGCCTGTCCAGCATCTTGTCCTTCCATCTGCTTGATGACTCTGCTTGGTTGGTGGCTTCACATTTTATGTCTAGAAACTGTCTCTCTGGCCTCCTTGCTCCTACCTTAGAGCATCCAGACCCCCTTCCTATCGCCTGTCTCCCATCCCACCGACACTGGTCCCTCTCCTGCACACACCTGGATTTACCGGGAGGACTCGTATCCATGTGACTCTTATCCCACCGTCTCTCCTCTTGTATGATAGTCAACGGTTGTCCTCGAGGTCACAAAGGAGTTCCCGGGGCAGGTGTGGACACGGGTGACAGGAGAGCAGGGGTCAAGGGGCAGCAGCCATGTGTTTCCCTAAGTTCGTCTCTCCCCTGTGCTCATACGCCAACTCCTTTGGTTTTCCTCCTTTCTCCCTGGCCACACCTTATCCATCTCTCCTCATGCTGTCACTGACGCTGTTTGCAGTTCCCCGTCATTCCCCACCAAGAGTCAAGTGTTGGAGAATACTATTTTAAGTGTGTTACTTTTGTTCATGTAGCATTTGTTTAACTCTGTGAAGCTGTGTTACTGTGCCTGTCTAAAACACTGGATGGTCTAATAAAGATCTGAACGGACCAATGGCAAGGCAGGAGAAAGGATAGGTGGGGCTGGCAGGCAGGGAGAATATATAGAAGGAGAAATCTGGGAGAAAAGAGGAAGAAAAGAGATGGAGAAGGAGGAGGACTCCAGGGGCCAGCCACCCAGCTACACAGCAAGCCACAGAGTAAGAAACAAAGGAAGGTATACAGGAATAGAAAAGGAAAAGCCCAGAGGCAAAAGATAGAGGAGATGATTTAAGGAAAGCTGGCTAGAAACTAAGCCAAGCTAAGGCCAGGCATTCATAATTAAAACTAAGCCTCCATGTGTGATTTATTTGGAGCTGGCTAGAGGGCCCCCCAAAAAAGAGCAAAGCCCCCCAACAACAGTCAAGGCCTGCAGAAACATTCCAGATTTTGCCCCAAAACTCCAGACTTGAATGCTTTTGTTTAACTCACAACTCAATTCTGACACTTTGATCAAGTCATGAAACTTCACTTCATCTATGTTCTCGAGAAATGAGAGCAACTACTGCTTCCATCTGCTTAAAATACAGTTTTACTGTAAATAATCACTGAGTCCAGAAACTTACAAAGTTAGTACACAACGGTCCCTGTACTTTTCATCCCGTTCTCTCCCGATGGTCACATTTTACAGAGCTGCAGTAACCTCAAAACCAGGAAGTTGACATTGATACACCTGTTCTGCTGCCTGTCACACAGATCCATAAGACTGCCTCTGCTCTGAAGACACAGAACTGAAGCCTGCATGGTTGCTTCTGCCTATATTCCCAGCACTCAGGAGCTGAGGCAGGAGGATTGTCTCAAGTTCTAGGCCATCCTGTGCAGGAGAGAGAGAGAAAGACTATTCTGCTATGACCACAATCCCCTCATTTCCATATCTAAAAATTACATTTGTATTTTGTGTGCATGCGCACACTTACACATTTGTGTGTTCTGTGGTGTGCTTGTAGAAATCAGAGGACAACTTGTAGAAGTAGGTTCTCTCTCTCCCACCCTGTGGGTTCCAGGGATTGAACTTTTATCAGGCTTGGCAGCAACCCCCCTTTACCCACTGAGCAATCTTGCTGGTTCCTTCATTTGCATATGTTTTGAATTTTTATTTCTATCAGATCCTGAGGGGAGGAAAGTGTGTGTTACTTAGCTCTGGCCTGTCTGTGTTGAACACAGTGCCCTGCGCTTAGAAGGCACTCCTAGTGTTTGGGGAAAACAAGGATGGAAAAAAAGAACTTGGATTTAGCCTGGAATCCAGGATAGCTTCTCTCTCATCCCTGGGCTCCTCCCTCGATTTGTGTCCTGTCTGTGATACCAGATGCAGGCCAGCAGTAGGAGTGTGACGCTGACCTCACACAGTCACAATAACCACAGCCCTGTCTGCAGCAGGAGGAACCTTTTCCATCCAGTTCCTTTTTTGGGAATATGTCCGATCATGCCACATGGCCAGTTACCCTCCCCCGCCTGTGTGACACAGAGCTTAGTCTGTCTTACATCACTGGCACATTCCTGTGTGCACCAGGGCATTGTCCTGACCTCAGCCTTTCAGGTTCTCAGTTGACCTGTGGGACAGTATCTATCTGAAGGCCAGAGGAAACTGCTCAGCCCCGGCTCCTGCCTAGTTGCTGCTTAACATTAATTTCTTCAGCTTGCTGTTATTCTTTATTTTGTTTTGAGACAGGATCTTGCTGTATAGCCCTGGCTGGCATCAAACTTGTGATTCCCTCCTTCATTACACCCAGTGTTAGGATCACAGTCATGCACCTCACAGGCTGTAGCTCACGACCACGCACTGCCACACCTGGCTAGTAATTGCTTTTGACAGTCAACACTGGTTTGCTTAGTTACTGTCAGAGTCAAGAGGGGGACTCTTGAGATGGAGGACAACAGCTGTCACCGTAGGGGTGGTGGTCATGCCTGTAATCTTAGTACCCAAGAAGCAGAGGCAGGAGGATCCCTGCAAGTTTGAGGGCTATCTGGTGAGATCCTTTCTCAAAAGAGAAAGAGAGAGCAGGGAGAGAGAAGGAAATGAAAGGAAAAAAAGGAAAGGATGAGTAATAGAAAAATGAAAAACAGCCGAAGAAACTGCATAGATCACTACACATATGTTCAGGGGTATAGACCCCATGTGTGTGTGTGTGTGTGTGTGTGTGTGTGTGTGTGTGTGTGTGTGTGATAAGCAAAATACAATAAACTGTTGGAAGAAAAAATAAAGGAGTGTTTGACCAGTAGGAATCCGTGTTGTTATAAGTTCTAATCAGAGCAGAACCCATTTTTGTGTTTCCTTAAATAGCCTGGTTAAAGTCTCTGAAAAGAGGAACACCAGCTCAGACTCTCTGTGGCAGCGTTGAATCTCTGACATGGGGGAGCAATGATTCCATCTCCAAGCTGAAACTCACTTATCAGCTGCGGTTTGGAAACTGTGTACAGGCATTGTGGGGTGATGTCATGCTGTCAGCAGGATAGCTTGGAAACAGTCCACAAGGGGATTCCTTTTCACTGGAGGAGGTGAGCGGCATGGATGGGAGGTGATACCTGAGTGCCTTTGCCCTGAAAACGTGGAGATTGGAAGCAGTTTTATGTCCACTAGGCAGAGGCCCACTGGTCTGCATCACAGTAGGCTTGATGGTGAGGTTCAGTGCTTCAGAGAGCCCATATAGAGGGGAAGGGCTTAGTTCAAGCTCCTTGTTTAGTCAACTAGTGTTTTCTTGACACTCATAATAGTGTCTGGCACATGTTGGGTTCTTGGGAAACTTTTGTTGCATGAACAGGCAATACTCAGACCATGAGCAAAGAAGAAAGAACAGATAAATATGTGTTCGATTGCCAATAAGCCGAGGGCATTCTGGGTAACAATGACACAACTCAGACTTAGTCACAGACTGTGGGGTTCCACTGCAAAATGAAATGGAGGGAGGGGAAAAACAGGAGTAAGAAAAGCATGGACTGTGGGCCAACCCAAGGAGTTCTGAAACCCTTCATGGTCTTGGGCTAACTTGGGCTTGGCTTGGGCCATTGGCCTGCTCTGGAAGGCAATGTGCAACACCAGAGTCCTGTGGTTGGCTAGAATCAGAGCTAGGCTGATGGAGAGCAGCCCAGCCTAGAAGAACACCACCAGCTGGAAGGAGAACAAGGAGGATTTGATCTCCTCCTGACAAAAGCAACTTGACAAGAACTAAGCAGGGTGGGTGGGTTCCAATGCCAGCCAAGAGCTAGAGTGTGGTCCCATAGAACTCAGACCAAAGCCCAGACTTGCTGAGAATGCATGAACAGTAGCTTGGGGAAGCTGTGTTTGATGGGTCTGTGTGGATGCCCCAGGCTTCCCAGGTCACTGTTGGTGCGTCTGATTCCAAGGGTCACCAACTGGGGAAGGACTGATAGTGTGTGAAGGGTTTCCCCTCCACATATGGCACTTTCTCATAGCTGTGATGAAACCCCTGACCAAAGCAACTTAAGGAAAACTAGTCTATTCCAGCTCACCATTTGAAGGTCCAGTCCCTCAGAGTAGCAATGGTGGCAAGAGTGAGAGCAGCTGTAGTTGGTAGCAGGGTGTGAGGCAGCTGGTCACTTGTGTCCAGAGGCAGGAATGGGAGACTGAGTGCTGATTCACTGCTAACTTATGCTTTTTATCCAGTCCAAGACCCCAGTCTATGGGATGGTGCTGTCTACATTCAGGGTGGATGTCTCAGAAAACATCCCAACAGACACATCGAAAAGTGTGTTTCTATGATGATTCTAAATGCCTTCAAGTTGACAGTAGAGATTAACTTTCACACATGGTAACTTTCACGCCTCTGGGTAGACTTATAGCTCATCCAATTATTCCAGTGGCTTTTGTTTTCTTGCTGATGTGTGATGGCAGGACTGTTTTTTTTTATTTTAATTAACTATATTGACTAACACTATGTCTCTAGCACCAAGACTTGGCACATCATAGGGACATAGTCTGAATTAAGAAAAGAACTAGGGCCTCCCTGTGGAAGAGCATGTAGGGTAGGGTCTCATGTAGCCCAGACTGGTCTTTGCTTGAACAGCTGATCTTCCTGCCTCTTCCTCCACGTGCTCCCACACATGGTGTTTTCCCATCACTATTTTCTGTCAAAGAAAAGCACTGCTAGGACAGTATGAGGTTCAGAAATAGAAGAGTGTGGGAGGCCAGCTCCCACCGTTTCAGGGGTTCTTATGAGGAGGAGAGAGAGGTAAGAATATATTAGGTAGAGAAATAGTGAAGAGGAGAACGACAGAAACACAGGCTAGCTTCGGGAGGACCTGGGTCAATACCCAATGGACTTTTCTGTTTATTCAAAAGGGCTTTTTATAACAATGTCAAGGGGCAGGGCAAAAGACCTCCCCCTTGCTAGATCAAATCACACGGCACAGCCAAGTGTAGACCCTTCCAAACACCTGGTAACCATGCCCATGGTCAAATCATCCCATTATGCAGCCCTTCTGGGTAAAGCAAGCTCAGGTTCTTGGACCCTGAGTAAGTTCTCACTAGGAAACCTCTGTAGGTCTCCATAACTCCCACTTCTTAATATTTTAAAGAGTCCCTCAGACCCATCAGATAGACTATGTCTCTCTTAGGTCATCTTCTTCTTCTCTAACCAGCCTTACCTGTCATGGAGATACACTTTCCGTCAAGTGTACTCTGTCTTAGGTTGGCGGCTAGCAAGAAGGACTTACCTGTCTCTGACTACCAGCCTCTGGTACAGAGCTTAACCTTATGCAGCTCTGACTCAGGTCCCTAAGAACTTGCAAGTAGCTGGAACAACCACAGCAATATTCCTGCTTCCTAGGGCTGCCACAAGTCCCAGTAAAGGAATAGAGGATGACCAAGATGGAATGTCCTTTTTGAATGGGTCTAAGATGTCTATAGCAGTCTTAGCTGCACCAAGCCCTTTTTTTAAATCAATAAGCTCTTGATGTAACCACATTAAATAAATCAGTAAACTTCTGATGCAACTTCATCAAATCTAAAGACTCCCTTAGCTTCACTAAACCATGGTTCATTAATATCAATAGGTTAACATAATTCTAGCATGAATATTACTATACATATTTACAATTCTTAAAAACTTACATCCAAAAGTAAGCTCTCAATAGGACTATTTACACTTTACAAACTTTAGCAAACATCCAAAAGTGATCTCTTAACAGAACTATTTACATTTTCTTCTAACAAGATAGAGGGTACATGAATTGTGAGTCACCATAGTTAAAATTGTAGGTGAAATCAAAACTGTTTCATTTCTGAAGTTTAAAGTTCAAAGTCAGTTCTGAGACCAGTTTTAAAGTTCCCCTGAAAGTTTGAAATCAGAGCCTAACTCATCAACAGCTCTGGAGTCTTTGTATAGTGGTCCCATTACCAAAACTTGTTGCAGTGCAGCAACCCAGTCCAAACAAGTCTCTGCATTTTCTGGTAGCATTCTCTAGGAAAGCTGCCCTAGGATAAAGGTGTACTGAGCTGCTGTAAAACTCTTTGAAAAGCTTTCTGCTCAGCTAGTAAGAATCAGGAAACCTTCTCTTAAAGGAGCCACACATTGGTTTGCCACTAGCAACCAGAAGCAGTGTGGCTCCGGGCTCCATTTACATGCAATCACACTATATTACCCTGGGTGTCTAGCTGTTCAATTACTGGGAGCATTTGAAATCCTTGCACCTCCTTCCCTCTGCTAGCTGCTTCTCTAATACTGGCTTGAAGGGGAGACACAGGACTAGCAGCAAGGGTTTGCCATACTCCAGGAGGTTTTTGTGCCAGGACAATTATGGGCAAGTTTTCCATTCTGATAGATGACCTCCCAGGTGACTCTAATTCTGCCACTACAGAAGGAAGGTGAGTACCCTTCTGAGAAGAGACCTGAAGAGTCTCCAATTTTTGAGAAAGAGAAATTTCTAAGTCTCTCAAGCCCTTCAGTTCTTCCCTTGTCTCATCCCAAGACTTCTGTTCCTTAAACTCGGCTTCATGGCCAAGAGGGGAATGACCTTGATTGAATGATTTTGTAAAAGTGTCCCTATCTAGTGGCAGCTCCAGTGGATTGGAGGGTTTTATTGTGCTCATGTCTACCTCAGGGAAAATTCCCCCCTGCCACTTAGGACTCAGATCCAAACTGCCCCAAATAAGTGCCTACAAGCCAAAAGCTTCCACTGGGATCTTTTCTGGCCCTTGTTCCTCATAATGTTGAATTTCAACTCCAATTCTCCCCCATGAGTCTGCATTCAGGGTTCCATAGTTGGAAAACCAAGGACACAGCTCCTCTACAAACTCTAAGAACCTCTGTACTTGTTGCTGCTCTACCTTAACTCCCTATTTTTCAAACTCTCTACAAGTGAATATTCAAACATCTATCTACTATTTCCCTGCCCCATATTTATTGGCTTCTCTTTCTCAGACTGCTAAGTCTGTAGTGATTGCTCAGTCCTGGACATTTCTTTCTGTGCACCAGGTCTGGCACTAGGGAAATTCTACTCCTACCCTAAATTTCTTCCTATTAAGCCTACACAATATCCCTATACCTAAACCTTATATTTTTACCTAATTTAGTAAAGAGAAATTGAGAGAGAGAGAAAACAGAGAGACAGAGACAGATACTTGCTGCAGCCTAACTTTTACTACTTGCTTCGGCTTAACTTTTAGCCATTCTGCTTTATCTATATACAGTTTTACTCCCGAAGAATAGAAAACCACCGTCTAATCCTTAATCATAACTGGACATGTCCAACTGCCTCCGCAGTGCCCACTTCTCATTCTTACTTATTTCCTCTGTATCCAAGTCCCTGTTCAGGTGCCATCTGTGAAAGGCCAGCTCCCACCTATTCCAGGGTTCCTATGAGGAGGAGAAAGGGATAAGAAAATATTAGATAGAAAGATAGTGAAGAGGAGAAAGACAGAAACACAGGATAGCTTCAGGAGGGCCTGTATCAAAACCCAATGACCTCGAAGATTTATTCAAAAGGCTTTTTATAACATGCCAAGGGGAGAAGCAAAAGACCTCTCCCTTGTTAGATCAAAGCACACTGCACAGCCAAGTGTAGACCCTTCCAAATACCTGGTAACCACACGTATGGTCAAATTATCCCCTTATGCAGCCCTGCTGGTTAAAGCAAGCTCAGATTCTTTGAGCCTGAGTAAGTTCTCACTAGGAAACCTCTGTGGGTCTCTACAGAAGAACAAACAGTAAGAAGAAGAAAGGGGAGGAAGAAATGCTTAAGACTCCTTACCAATTGGGCCAGGACTGGGTTTGGGTTGGTTACTCTCAGTTACTGCCATACTCTGACCACTCCTGACTTACCTCTGCTCTTTCAAGCACTGCCTCAGAGAACATTTCAGGACAGAGACCCCACCCACCTCATGCCATCTTTGTTCTGACCTGACTTCTGCAGTGTGCCTGCTGCAGAAGCTAATTCCCTCAGACTCCCTGCACCCAACCCCACCATCATGAGCACTGCCAGGTCCCAAAGACAACCGCCCCCCTAAGTCTCACTCAGTACCTGTGGCTACTTCCAGCACTTCTCACCCTGCCCCCAACCCTAAAGCTCTTCTGCACAGGGACTGGAGTTCACTTCCTCTCCCCCAGATTCTGATTCCTATATAACTCAGCCATTTTGGCTACCCACCCTCTTGGTTCCCATGAGCTCTCTCAGTCCTCTTGGCCCCTCTGGCATCTCTCTTCTCTTCCTCTTTCTTGCTTTCCTCCCCTTTCTCTCCTCTCAAAGCTGGGTTCAGTCTGAACTCTTCCAGATGACTCTGGCTATGCTCTCACTCATACCTACAATAAAATCTTTCTCCTCGACTATACCTAGGAGCAGTCCTGTCCTCACTTACATTCAGGCACAAAACAAGAACAGTGTGTGTGTGTGTGTGTGTGTGTGTGTGTGTGTGTGTGTGTGTGTGTGTGTAAACAAATAGCAAGAACTCCACAAATAGAATGTTGAACAGGACCAAACCTTACTCAATGGGAACTTGTAAATGGTTCTAAGAAGTAGCAAAGAACACAAATTGTTTGTAGATGGGCCAATGAGTGACATCATCACCTCTAAAGGAACTTGATGTTTCAGGAAAAAGCAAAAACAAATTCACCAAATAGTTGTGAGAAGTGGTGGGAACCTATCTAGAATGTCAAATTCTTTGCCTCATTTCTCACAATAGATAAAAATAAGGGATTTTAAGTGTAACCTAAAAGTGGGGAGGGAAAACCCAAGCAACAGACCAAGGAAATACTTAGAACTAGCAGAGTGACTTCTGGAAAGACACAGTCTGTGGTGACATGGAAAGAGTTGAATGGTCATGTCCCCTGATTGTCTCTCAGAAGGGAAATTTCTCACTTTTTCTTCAAACACCTTGGTCTGGCGAGGTCAGCTGCACCCTAGAATCCAGATGGAAAGCAAACAGGTGGGCCCCCAGCAGAGTCCACTAAGATACAAATGGAGCATTCACCAAGTGGGGGCCCCAGCAGAGTCCACTAAAATACAGGTGGAGCATTCACCAGGTGGGGCTCCAGTAGAGTCCACTAAGATACAGGTGAAGCATTCACCAGGTGGGGCCCCCAGCAGAGTCCACTAAAATACAGGTGGAGCATTCACCAGGTGGGGCCCCCAGCAGAGTCCACTAAAATACAGGTGGAGCATTCACCAGGTGGGGCTCCAGTAGAGTCCACTAAGATACAGGTGGAGCATTCACCAGGTGGGCCCCCAGCAGAGTCCACTAAAATACAGGTGGAGCATTCACCAGGTGGGGCCCCCAGCAGAGTTCACTAAGATACAGGTGGAGCATTCACCAGGTGGGCCCCCAGCAGAGTCCACTAAGATACAGGTGGAGCATTCACCAGGTGGGGCCCCCAGCAGAGTTCACTAAGATACAGGTGGAGCATTCACCAGGGTACATTCCCCAGGAAGTAGGGTTTCAGGGAGAGGCTAGGGCTCAGAGCAGCAGGAATGAGGGATCCATGCACTTGGTCCCCCTTAAGACCTTCTAGTGAGCCAAGTATGGTGGTGCATGCCTACAGTCCCTGCACTCAGGAGATCAAAGCCGTCCTCAGCTACATATAGAGTTCCAGGTCAGCCTGGGGTACTTGAGAAACTATCTCAAAAGAATTATTACATTAATTTTTTGGCTTAGAATTAGAACAGGATGTCCAACAACTTCTGGAATTTCCCTAAACATATCCCTGCCATTTTCTACTATGTACTTATGTGAAGTACCATTCTTGATTATGAAATCAAATGTTGATCAACTTTGAAGAACACTGAAGATACCCTATGTCCTTCAGATCAAATATTTAGCCAGGATTTAATTCTTTATTTAAAAAAAAACATATCCTTCTAATTAACATGTAAATTTCTTTTGTCTTTAGTAAATGGTAAAAGTATACTTATACCAAAGAATTGTTTTTAACTTCTTTATTGTTTATTATTACTAAATGTTGGGTTTACATACCTAATTTATATACCTATTTACTTGGGATGGTGTAAAAAATTCTCATGAAGAAAAGATTTATAAGTGAAACAGTTTAAAAAGCCTCCTAGATCACCCTAGCATCTGTCCATTCCTCTCTGGCACTCCTGTGTTTGGGCTCAGTCTCTCATTCTCTCCCCTAGGTTAGTCCAGAAGCTCTGGAACATGTGCTGTTCAAACCCTTCCTTCCTGCTTGCCCCGTGGCCTCCACATCTACACAAGCTCTGAGAATTTCCCCTTTCCTGCAGTGTATGCAGTACTTGTGAGGTGAAAATGTCATCTGTGTTGAGAAGGATAACATCTACCATAGACGAGAGAAGGAAGTGTCCACCTTTTATTCCATGCTTTTTTGTAACTAAAACACAAATCAGACTCCAGCTCTCTTCTCTCAATTTCTTTTTTTTCTTCCCTCCACCTTTATTTTCTCCTGTCAGTCTCTCCCCAAGCAGCCTTGCCCCCTCCTGTACTGTGCTATTTCTGGAATCTGTGCTTTTGCTAAGGACTGTCTTCCATGGAGTGCCCCCATCTGCCACCTGTTCTCTCTTCTGGCTAACGCTATCATTTGATACACAGCGATAGGAACTCTGCTGACCCGGATTCCTGGCTAAGGTGGTTAAGGCATTTGTTCTCTGTGCTCCCTCTAAACCCCAAGGTCCCTCATGTGGCACCATCACATTGTCTTTCTGCAATTGCCTCCCCCACTAAGTTATCAATTCCCAGAAGAGAAAAAAACAGTTTTTACTCAACTTTGAATGGATTCCCATGAATGGGAATGGATGGAATGGGAATTGAATGGATCCTCACATAAAGTTTGACACAATTTAAAATGCACTAAAAAGGGAGTGATTAGATAAATGAATGCCTGGATTAAAGGTGGGCACCAATTCTGTCACTTCACTGTCCATTAAATCTGGATTGGCATGACACTGTTATGACCATTAGAGGACAGAACAAATGATTGAGTGCTAATTTTGGGCCAAGTCTTTGAGACTCCTGGCAACACTAACTTTTTCCTCTTGGAACTGAGTAGCTATGCTCTGCAAATCCCACACACCATGGAACGTCCTCCTGGGAGAACCATCGGCTTGGCCAGCCCCTGTTGCCAACATCAGCCCATGTCAGTACCAACTCAACAGCATGTGACTTGGTTATTCTGAAGGTGGCTCTTCCGTCCTCAGGAGCAATTGAGCTGCCCCGATGACACAAACAGAATGGAGCTGGACTGTGCCTAGCAAGCTCTGGCCATACTGCAAATAAAGGTGTCATGGTTTTAAGGCTTGAAAATGGCTTGTTTGTAACATTAGAGAAAAACAGTGGAATAGTCTTGCTGGCTGAATGGAAGGGTTTTCTGGTCACTGCCACTTTCTTCCTTTCTTACCCTGTGTCCCTCCATCTCATTTCCTTGCTCAGTTGCCAACAACATCCCTAGTGACTTGTTAGGAGGCCCTTCCAATGTTACAAAATACTATAGGAAAAGCACATGTTTTATTTTTTATAGTTTCACAACTTCCAGAAATATAATAACTATTTTTCTTAGAAAGATGGACCTTTTTGTTGGTTATTTTATGAGAGAGCTCACCCTGTTGTAGAATATTATTTTAAGATGTGTTACATTTGTTTCTGCTGTGGGATATTAGTTTAATGATTCAAAAATGTGTTGCATTCTTTTATGTTGCATTTGTTTAACCTGCAAAGGTGTGCTACTTTGCCTGTCTAAAACACCTGGTTGGTTTAATAAAGAGTTGAACAGCCAATAGCTAGGCAGGAAAGAGAAATAGGCAGGCCTGGTGCATAGAGAGAATAAATAGGAGGAGAAGAGCAAGAAGGATGAGCGAGAAAAGAAGAAGAGGAGACCAGGGGCCAACCACCCAGCAACACAGCCAGACACAGAATAAGAAGGGAAGAAAGATGGAAAAGCCCAGAGGCAAAAAGTAGATGGGATAATTTAAGTTAAGAAAAGCTGGCTAGAAATAAGCTAAGATAAGGCCAGGCATTCATAAATAAGAATTAAGTCTCCATGTATTTGTTTGGAAGCTGGGTGGCGGCCCACAGAGCAAAGAGTGAAGAAAAAAACCAACTACATCACCCTGTTTTGCAGTCTGGCCTGGAACTCACTGTGTGGCAGACTTAAACTTGAAATTCTCCTCTTGTCTTGTTGAAATTACAGATGTGCACTTCCATGCCTGTCTAGGAGATGTGCGTTCCTTTCCAACAGGCCTAGTGGCTGTAATCCAAGCACTGTGGCAACCAAGGCAGGAGGATTGCCATTAGGCCACAATGGACTCATAGTAAGTTCCAAGCCAGGCTGGGCTATGGAGTGAGACACTGTCTTGGGGGTGGGGGAAAACAGGTAGGGTGGCACACATCTTTGATCACAGTACTTGGGAGGCAGAAGCAGGCATATCTCTGTGAGTTCAAGGTCAACTTGGTTACACAGTGAGAAAAACAAGCAAACAAACATGAAACCAGGGCCGGGGACACGGGTCAGTGGTAGAGAACTTAGTATGCACAAAGACCTGGGTTCCATCCCCAGCTCTGAAACCAAACCGAACAGAGCCTGTCTTTCAAAGACTTGTCCAGAAACAAAGCAGGCTGTCCTCAGGAGCAATGAGCAGGGACACTAAGGGCCCATCAGAGCCCACATGCTCTTCACGATGAGAAAAGAGAATCTTCAGCATCATCTCTGTTCAGGTTTGCACTCAGCTGTCTGCAAACTGATTTTATTCCCAACACTTCTGACACTTCTGAACACAAATCTTCTCCCTCATAGGCATTAATTCCTTTTGTTTGTTTGTTTGTTTGTTGTTGTGTTTTTGAGACAGGGTTTGCCTGTGTAATAGCTCTAGCTGTCCTGGAACTCACTCTATAGGCCTCTGCCTCCCGAGTGTCCGGATTAAAGGCCTACGCCACCATCACCTGGTGGCATTCATTCTTTAACTTGGGATTCCACCTGCATGCCCTGCGTTCAGCTCAGTTCTGTCAGCTGCTCAGAGTTAGTAGACTCCACAGGCTGAGGACTCAGTCCCTTTACACACTAACACCTAGTCCTGTGACCAACCAGCTCTGGAATGTGTGTGTGAGGTGAATGGGTGGAGGCTCCTCCTCAGGAGTGGTAATTTGCTCACAGAACTCAGGAAATGCTTTTTGTCAAAAGGAAGGGCTACACAGGGTAAGGTCCTGGGAAGCCTTCCTGCTCCCTCTTGGAGCACACCAACCTGCCAGCCCCTATGTTGCTTGAGTTTTCCTGCCTGGCCCACAGTCAGGACAAATCTCTCTCACCTGCCAGTCCCACAGCTGCTCAGACCCAACCAAGTAAACACAGAGACTTATATTGGTTACAAACTGTATGGCCGTGGCAGGCTTCTTGCTAACTGTTCTTACAGCTTAAATTAATCCATTTCTATTAATCTATACCTTGCCACATGGCTCGTGGCTTACCGGCATCTTTACATGCTGTTTCTCATCATGGTGTCTGGCAGTGTCTCTCTGACTCAGCCTTCCACTTCCCAGCTTTATTCTCCTCCTTGTCCCGCCTATACTTCCTGCCTA
The DNA here is from genome assembly GCF_007827085.1 of Peromyscus californicus insignis. Classification (NCBI taxonomy): domain Eukaryota; kingdom Metazoa; phylum Chordata; class Mammalia; order Rodentia; family Cricetidae; genus Peromyscus; species Peromyscus californicus. Next base: position 159,054,072 of record NW_026294584.1, on the reverse strand, counting down.
GCCAATGGCCAATCAGTGTTTTATTTATTGACCAATCAGCAACACATTTGCCATACAGACCATCCCACAGCACCCCTATGATCTCCAGATAACCTTGTTTCAGGTTTTGATGGAGGCTGTGTCACATAGACTTGATAGATTATATCATTGACCGTTGGCGACTAAATTCACCTTTAGTTCTTTACTCCCTGGAGGTTGTGTGGCTCTAAGTTCCAACCACGTATTCATTCACATGGCTGTTTCCTCTGGCACACTCTCTTGGGGCCCACCAAGAATCAACCAACTCAGCTATGGCTGGAAAGGACTTGCATGAATAATAACAGTATCCCCATCTCCCCATTACTAGGGAACTTCCGGGGGCTTTAGCAGCTCAGAATCAGGAAGGAGTAGGGATTTCTTCTTACACATCAATGTTCTGAGCCTTCTTTCTGTAGTCTGTTAACATAAACACCCATCACTCCCACACTCTTTTTCACTTTTGGCAAGATGCAAAATTTATTTTTTTGTGTGTAAAGATTCCCACTTTAAGATGAAATTCACATTAGCATGCCTTTGACAATGGCTCAGTCAGCCTTCCTTCCTTCCTTTCTTTCTCTTCCATCCTTTCTTTCTTCCTTCTTCCTTCCTTCCGTCTCTTTCTTTCTTTCTTTCTTCCTTCCTTCCTTCCTTCCTTCCTTCCTTCCTTTCTTTCTTTCTTTCTTTTCTTCTTTCTAGCACTTCCTGTGTCTCAGACACCACTGTTGGTGTTTCAGAGGTCTACCCAGAGACAAAGTCCATCATCATGGATCTGAGATTGTGTAGGGTTGACCCAGCATGTAAAGAAATGTATAAGGGGACTGGAGAGATGGCCCAGTGGTTAAGAGCACTTACTGCTCTTCCAGAAGACTGAGTTCAGTTCCCATAACCCAAGTTAATCAATCAGTTTAAACCATCAGTAACTCCCAGGTCCAAGGGAGTGGATGCTCTTTTCTGACCTCTGCAGGCACACACACACACACACACACACACACACACACACACACACACACACGTAAATAAATAATTAAAAATAAATCTTTAAAAAAGAAGAGTAAACAAAATGGTTCAGGGAGTGCCAATAAAGAGCTACAGCCCATTACGAGCTAGTGAGTGGCTGGGAGACTGTTTCAGCTCTGGTATGAAGGAAAGTTCTAGAAGCAGTGGGTCTGCAGAGGGGCTGCTTCTCTCACTCCAACTTGACAGGCTAGATTAAGAAGAAAAGCAGAGCCTCATTATGAAATCTGCTAGAGCTTTCTTGAGTGGTGGCTGCATGTGAAGCAATCCTAGGAAGTTGCTTCAGTGTGAACAGATCTCTCCCTCTCTCCTATTTTTCCTGAAAGGATGTCACAGAGTTGCCCAAGAAGCAGGAAGGTGTGTTTAAGGGCTGTGATAACAATAACCATAGCTTGTGGCTTAGACAACAGAAACACATTCTCTCACACTCTGAAGGTCAGGAGTGCAAAATCAAGGTATTGGCAGGGTCATACTCTCTTCAGAGCTACACAAAGGATTCCTTTTTATGTCTCCAAATCTTCTAGTGATTATCAAAAATCCTAGTGTTCCTTGGTTTGTGGACACATAATCTCTTCTTAATTTCTTCCTCAGTTATGGTATGTGTCTTCACGGCCTTCTCTTCATCCAAATTCTCTTCTCTATTTTTCCTTCCTTCCTTCCTTCTTCCTTCCTTCTTTCCTTCTTTCCTTCCTTCCTTCCTTCCTTCCTTCCTTCCTTCCTTCCTTCCTTCCTTCCTTCCTTCCTTCCTTCTTAGATGTGCTGGGATCAAACCCAGAGCCTCACCATGCTAACCAAATGCTATTCCAGTGAATTTTATCTCCAAACTTTCCCTCTTTTAATATGGATACCAGTCACTGGATTTATTGCCACCTTTTCCCAGTATGACCTATTTTAGCTTGCTTATATCCACAAAGACTCTACCTTAAACAATGCCATAATCATATGTTCTATGTAGACGTGAGATTTTAGGGCACTGTTCAACCCACAATAAAGATGCTCAACTAGAACTCTTATTAGTGGGGAAAAATGCACTTTAGCAACTTGGTGTCATCTTGGGGTCAAAGAGAAAGGCAAACTGTCGAGATCTCCTTGGTCACAGGCTCTAGATTCAAATAGTCATGACATTTGCTTACACGGATATCATTTTGTTTCTGATGTTGCCTTCAAGAGCCGAGCCAAATCTTGTAAGTCACTGAAGCCTCCTGCCAGAGATGGAGGGAATCGCTGGCGCAGGATTTGGTGAAGCTGGATGAGATCGCAGCAGCCCAGGGCAACAACATTGGCTGCACAGAAAGGTTGTCTGCAACTCGACCTGAGGTAGAAAGCAGGACTGCCCCATGTGCTCAGAAGTGCTCAGACACAGAACATAGAGAGCTCTGTGCTTCATTCGCTGATCCAACAAACCTTTATCTAGCACATTCCATGGGCCTGCTGGTGTATTCGTGCTGGGAATCAAATGCTACTTGTTCTTGAGCAGGTCACTGTCAGCCAAGCAAGGTGAGACTCTGTGGTGCAGCTGCTGATAGTAATAGAGGAAAATGGGACCTCAAGAGTTGAATGATGAGTAAGTGTTGCTAACCTCCTTTATGCCCCACACACGACTCCAGAAGCAGTACCCCCATCCTCCTCTACCTTCTAAATTAGTGCTTCAAGAATTATTTACACACTTCAGAACATTAGCAATCTGATGTTTGTGACCTTTCCAAAATAATTCCTTCAGCTGGGCGGGGTTCATGGGGAAATGGCCCCATGACAGTCTCAAGCACCATACCCTTCACTACTCAGTGTTCCACCCCCAGATGCCTCAATTTTACTTCATCATCCCTCTTTCAGCTTCAACTTAAGACCCCATGCCACTATATAACATGCTTTCTATGAAGACTGGCTGGCAGACACCAGCACTTAACTCATGGAAGCTATCACTACTCTAATCATGTCCAACACTTGGCTCTGTCCATGGTTACAAATGTGGCTTCATTCCTTTTCTAAGCCTTCTGATTGTCCTTGTAAAACCACACATACAGTGCCAGCACAATGGCTTGAGAGAGCAGCACCAATTCCTTCATCTTTACTCACCATCTGTCACCTACAGTGTAGGGACAGGTGCTTGCCACTGTAGGTGGCCATTGTAGGGAGTCTAGCAGTAAAACTCCAAGTGTCCTTATTAGAATTTGAACAAAGAAAGGACCATCGCAGTTCAAAAGAGTTAAGACCTTACAAGAATTGATATTTTTTGAAACCTGGCCTTTCCTCCCAGGACTAACTGTTTAGGGTGGGCTTCCTTTCCTCTTGTGTTTTTCTGCTCTCTAGTAGAAGTTGAAGTCATTCACTGATCAGTTTCACCAACAACGTGCATTTGGTAACATTTACCTCCAAATAAAAATTAGATGGCTAAGATACACCCACTAAGAGCGATACAGATGAGTGTGAACATAGTGACATGACTTGGCTCCCTTTTCTGTATGTGTACACGTGTGTGCTTGTGTATACGCAGGTGCATGGAGGTACATGTGTATTGTTGGGAGGTTTTGCTGGTCAGAGGTTGCAGTCTGCTATACCCTGGCAGCTCTCTCTGAGCTCGGAAACATGGGGGACCCCCACGCCGGAGTGGGGCTTCTTTCTCTCTATCTGACCTTATTTGGAGACTGTCTCTAGGCCCAGATGCCTGACTTACCTCTAGTGACCCTTGATGCAGTTCCCTGCAGAAGCTTTTCCCTGCTGCCCACGTGGTAATTGAACATTGTGCTTTACGACAGGACCATGCTTCCACATATGATAGGAGCTTCCTGATAGGAGCGTGCTGTTTAATGCGAATCAGGTGATGCCCCAGCACTGTCCCCATCCTTTCGATTCCCCTCACTCTGGGTGAAGTTGAGCTGTCTCACTGAAGCTGTATCCTGGAAGGCTATTTGCCATGTTCACAGGCCGTCCAAAGCTCTGTCATCCTTCTGCCCCTTTGTCTTCGTGGACTGGTGGCCAGAGGACCATGAGGAAAAAGGAGACTCCACAGTATGTGGGGGGGGGGTGAGTTTGTCACGGGGGGTAAGTACGTGTTGGTGTGGGTGCAAGCAGGTGTGTGTGCATCTTCACTCTGTAGGCCAGGCTGGCCTTGAACTCAGAGACTGGCCTGCCTCTGCCTCCCAAGTGCTGGGGTTAAAGGCATGTGCCACCACCCTGGGCTATCTACTTTGTTTTTTGAGACAAGGTCTCTCATTGGGAGTCACAAATTTGGTTAAGCTGACTAGTCAGTGAGCCCAGGATACAAGTGTGCATAACCATGCCCAGCTTTTGTTTTTTTTCTGAGACGAGGTCTTACTTTGTAGTTTTGTGAGTGCTAAGACTTGAACTCAGGCCCTCATGCTTTTGCAGAGAGGATTTTACCAACTGAGCTATCTCCTCAGTCCCTTGGTTCACTTCTCTTTTGCAGTAATGAGCACCGTAAGTCTTTGAAGAGATGAGCACAAGGCTGAAATACTACCACTTCCTGCCAGAAGGAACACGGGGCAAATTGCTTTACTCTTTCAGCTAGTAACCTTGACTAGATTTGGGAGCTATATTGAAAAATAGCAATTTTCTATGAAAACTGTCTGGCCAACCCTGAGCCCTTAGTTCCTAGAGTCTACTGCATGACTCTTGTGTGGTCATACCTAGCATGTGCATAAGCTCCTGGGCATGTGATCACTTCTGATATTTCCACTTTGCCTTTTAAAAATATGCTATGAACGTCCTTGTGAATATAATGCTAGGCTTTTCCAAACACATAAGGGAACAGGTCAATCACGATGATGCATGTGAGCTTGAATGTGCTGGGATTCAAACCGTGTGATATTAAACAGACTAACTACCAGGGGCTGTTGGTGAAATCATAGCCTAAAATAATTAGGCAGGGCTAAACCAGACTAGCATAGACAGACTTCTGAACTGGCACACAGCATAGAAGGTAGTTCTCTTTATGTCCAAATATAGATGTCGACTCATGCAGTCTGGATTACCCTCTGAGGGGCAAAATGATATCATCGAAGGAGGCAGAATGACATCACTCTGCAAATGTTTCTTGTCTGTCTGGTTTGGGAGACTAGACATTTTCAGTTCCTATTTCTCAGGTTTTCCATGCGTTTCCCTGAACACTGCTCTCCTTGAGAGAGGCTACATCAGCTCCTGCTTCTCTTCAAATTTCCTGCATGTTACAAACATTTTTCCATGTCTGACGTGGAAACTGGTTCCCACCCTGTTTGTTCTCCTGGAACTGATCTCAAAGGAGCCACTAAAAGTGGTTCAGCCACTCAATCAGTAGGCTTCTGGTTTGTTTTTCTGGAACTATGTGCAGCTGTTGGGGCTGCTGACCAGCTCCCCTCCCCATCAGCCTGTGCTTGTCTCCTGCGTCCTCGGATTCTGAAGATCACTTCTTACAAGGCTTTTCCTTGATTTTCTTCCAGAAGTACCCTTCAGTGTTCTGTGTAGCTACATTTCAACCTTCTGTTCCACCTATAAGCCCAGTTGGGCAGCACATCTCCCAGTGTCCCCACATTTTGCTCATTGCACACTGCCTGTTTAGTGTGTGAACACTTGGTCCCGAGCTGGTGGCATTGTTTAGGTTGTGGAACCTTTAGGGGGTGGAGCTTAGCTGGAGAAAGTGGGTCATGGTGGACAAGCCTGGAGGGTAAACCCATCATCTGGCCTCATGTGCATTCTGTGCTTCCCATTCCTCCAGGACGTGAGGCACCAACGAGTCTCAGCTGCACAGGCCTGCCACCAAGGACCTCTTGCCCTCATGCCCTCCTCTCATGATGGCTGTACTCACAAACTGTGAGCCACAACAAACCCTTCTTTCCTCAGCTCGCTTTTGTCAGGGATTTTTCTCCAGTACAGCAACAAGAACAACACACCAGCCCTCAGACCAGGTCTCTGACCCAGCCAAGAGCTTTCCATGTTGTTCCAGCATCCTGGAAGACTGCTCAATGATGCTTTGTTACTTGGTCTTAGCAAGTCCTTTGTACTCATCTCTCACCAAGGAGCATTGCTGCCCCCTTTCGTGTGCCTCTTTATCTCTTAGCTCTCTGCCTTCTACAAACGTCTATAGATCCTGCGTGATCCAACTCAAGCATTTCCCCTGCTGTGTTTTTCCTAGCGCCTTGCTGCTGGCTCCCTGGGCTCCCTGGTAGGACCTGTAGCTTGCTCACTGTTTCCACATTTTTATCCTCTATTTGACTAGTGTAATCATTCCCATGTTTTACCACTCCCAGCTTTGCACCTGTTGTTCCCTTACATAGTGAGTTCTGGAGAACAGCCACTTCACTGTCTGTTTCCATCCTGGCCAACCAACCCATAGCCTTGCATGTCACTGTGTCCTCAGTAAGCATTTTTCACATTGAGACAAGCTTATTTTTCAAAGAGCAGACATACAATCAGTTGTTTTGCTACCTAAAGTGTGTGTGTGTGTGTGTGTGTGTGTGTGTGTGTGTGTGTGTATGGGGGGGTGCTTATCATAGATCACTGTATCTTGGACCATATTTATGCTTTTGTGTCAAAGCTCTCTTCCATCTGTATACATCACTAAACTGGATGCAGGAGGTGGTACGTGATGTCTTATCCTCAGTTGCTTCCCAGGGCAGGCAGCTTCCATACACGATCATCAAGATGCACTTTGGACAAACAGCTCACTTGGTTAAGTCAAGTCAGTTTTTCTAAAACACAAGGGTGTCATTTAGTAAATTTCTTCTCCTAGATTAAACAGAGCCTGGAAATATGTTATAATGGATGCCTATAGGTTTTAATTTTGTTCAGTAAAATAAATGGTTACTTGAAAATATGCCTGGTTCAGCTCAAACCTGATGGAGCAGGTCTGGGTATGGCAGCTGGATGAGTACAGCTCTTGGTCTGTCACCTGCCAGGAAGGTCACCTTCAATGGTGACCTCTATCAGGACTGTCCAGTGGAAAGCTCCCACTCAAGACATCAGAAAGACAAGCTCCTAGTTTTTCTGGATAATGTTCTGCATCTTGCATTCCTGAAGCCATCTTTATAGTCCTGGGGACTAAACCCGGGCCTCACACACCACTAAGCCACACCCTTTTGTTTTGTTTTTTGTTTGTTTGCTTATTCTTTTGAGACAGGATCTCACATTGTAGGAAGGCTGGCATGGAAACCCCTGTATCCAAGGCTAGCCTTAAGATCATGGCAACTCTTCTGCCTCAGCCTCCAAAGTGCTAGGATTGCAGCTGTATGTTGCTGAGGCAGAGAAGGAGGTTTAAGCGACGTTGAGATTAGCTCATCAGGGAGCCGGGGACAAGGCTCAGAACAAAGCTCTTAGCATGCAAACATAAGGACTTGAGTTCAGATCCCCCAGAGCCCACATGAAGCAGAATATAGCCATGTGCACTGTAATCCTAGCACCCCTACAGTGAGATGGGAAGCAGACAGGAGACTCTCTGTAGATAGAAGTTTCTATCCTGCCAGCAGCTCTCAAACAAACACACTGAGGCTTGTATTAATTTCAAATGCTCAGCCAATAGCTCAGGCTTGTTACTAGCTAACCCTTACGTTTTAAATTAACCCGTATTTCTCATCTTCGCTTTGCCATATGGCTTGGTACCTTTTCTCAGCATAACATGCTCATCTTGCTTCTCTCTGTGTCTGCTCGCTACTCCAGACCCTGGCCTCCTTTCCAGCATTCTCCTCATTTGGCTCTCCCACCCCAACTCTTCCTGCCCAGCTATTGGCCAGTCAGTTCTTTATTAACCAATGAGAGTAATACATAGTCACAGTGTACAGAAGGATTATTCTACAGCGCTCTCCTCTGACCTCTACATGCATGCCTGGCACGTGTACATTTGAACTCTCTCTCTTTCACACACACACACACACACACACACACACACACACACACACACACAATGAGATAAATACATAATATTTTAAAAAGCAAACACAAAAAAGCCCCAATCAAATCCAAAATAACAAATACAAAAGAAAAAAAGGAAAAGAGAAAGTTCATTTTTTAAGATTTAGTTTTATTTTCACGTGTGTGTATATATGTGTGATGTGAGTGTGCTCACGCGCGCGCGCGCGCGCGTGTGTGTGTGTGTGTGTGTGTGTGTGTGTAAGTCACATGTGTGCAGGTGCAGAGGCCAAAGGAGGGTTTCAGACCCCCTAGAGCTGAAGCCATAGGTCCTTGTGAGCCACCTGACTTGGATGCTGGGAACCAAATGTCGTATACATGCAGGCAAAACATTCATACACATAAAATAAAAATAAATATTTTAAAAACAAAAATTAATGAAACCTTGTCTCTGCTGAGGTGTCCTGTAAGCAGGAACAGCTGCTTCTTGTGTGTCTGCCAGCCTGCACTTGTCTCTGTCTCCCTGGGTCTCATGCTCCTTGGAGTAAAGCTGGGGACATTCACAACCTTGTTTGTGGGGTTGGAGTGTTGTCAGTCTCCAGCTCTCTAGTGCAAGGTACTGTGGAACTGGGCTTGTCACACTGCTTGGCAGAATTAGAGTGCACACACTGTGCTGACAGTCTTCAGCAGCATTGAGAACCAGGTCCCCAAACCTGAACAGTTAATAAGGAGCCACGGTGAAGTCCCTACAGGACCTCCTCAGAGAGTGAGAAAGGGCCTTTGTTCTTCTTCAGAACAACTAATCCCTCTGGTTACAGATGTATATCATGTGACCCCAGTGGACTGGGGCACCTGTCTTCCTGCGGGCCGGCCTCTCACAGCCACAGTGGGCAGGTCTCCGAGATGAAACTGTTGTCCTGAGGAGAGGTTGCTATTGAATTCATCTCTGGATTCATTAACTTTGATAGAGAACAGCCGGCATTGTCTTGAATTCTTAGGATTAATTACACAGCAGACTTCAGGCAAACATCTCAGAGTTGTACCACTGTCAGTTTGAAGTCTTTTCTCACTAAATGAATAATTAACTGTGTTTATTTCACAGAAAAATGATGAAAGGAAAATGTCATGCTCTGTAGAATAATTATATTTTGGAAAACTACATTTTAAACTCACATAGATCTGAGTAGAGGATGTTCCCAATTTCCTCACATGGAGTTTTCTATTTTGAGTCAAAAAAAAAAAAAAAAAAAAAAAAAAAAGCCCGGTGTTTAGTTCCTATCTGTGGAGACGGTCTAGGCTGCTTCCCCAGCGCCTGTCAAATTATCTGCCTGAGACGTCTCATGTGCCCAGCCAAGAACACAAGCATTACTTCTCAGATGACCCGGAAACGGCCAAGAACGGGAGCCCAGATGCCAGACTGTTTCTGTCGCTTCACCTGGGAAGCACTGGACAAGCAACACCAGCAGATGGCTTGTAACGCCATTGTTACCGAGAGGGCTAAATGGCTTCCTGCTTCTAATGTGATTAGATAATAGAGGGTAGGTAGTGAGTACTGTGGACTCCCTAAAATGACGTTTCCTCTAAGTCTGATCCTGATCCACACACCCACGATCAGAGATTCCCACCAGTCCCCAAGAAGACACCACCAGTCTTTTTCCCGCCATTGAGATCAGCGACGTACGTACTGACACGTCTGACGTACGTAGCGACACGTCTGACATACGTAGCGACACATCCGACATTAAAGACAAGCCGAGTGTGGGACAAACACAACGGCTGCCGAATTATCAAAATCACATTTAATTCTCAGGTCAAAATATACGTTTGTTTTCAACAGGTATTTAAATGGGTCAGGTCATGCAAAACACATGTATTATGAGCTACATTTTGCTGAGATGATATGTATTATATAAGAAGGTAAAAGGACTGTAAACAGACACCAAAATGTTTTCAATACCTATTTTGGGATGGTGAAATAATAGATGTTTTCTGCTGTCTTCTTATTTTTAAAAATCTAGATTGTTTTTTACATTATCTCTAAGAAAATTTACTATAAGTAAATTTTAATATTATTAATAAAACCATGCTTAAATAGCTATAATTTATTTTTCTCTCCATAGTAATATCTAAGGAAATTTTTTTTTCTCAAAGATTTGCTTTTATGTGGATGAGTATTTGGCTGTGTGTATCTGTTTGTGCACCATGTGTGTGCAGTGCCCTTGGTGGCCAGAGGGGGCATCAGATAGCAGGAACTGGAGTCACGGATGGTTGGGAGCTGCCATGTGGCCTGGCAACCAAACCTGGGTCCTCTGGAAGAGCAGGAAGTGCTCTTCACTGTTGATCCATCTCTCCAGCCCTTTGCTCTCAGTTTTATGTGATTGATGGAGGTGGGGTATGCCTATGTATGAAAGTCAGATGACAATTTGGGGGAGTCAGTGCTCACCTTCCCCCAATGGCTCCCAGGAACTGAACAGGGCATCAGGTTTGGCATTTTCTCCTTTACCCACACAACCATCTGGATGCCATCCCCCACACACACCAGGTCAGTCTTCAACTCTTTCCAACTTCAGCCTCCCAAGGTCAGAACTACAGTGGATCCTCCACACCCAGAACACTTTAGAAACAGCTTGATACACTAAATCTGAGCATGGAAGTGGACATTAGGCAGATGAAATAAATTTAATTATGTTTTTTGTATTTAGCAAATAGCAAAACCAAAAACTTGTAGGTAATTATTCATGAGGCAAGGTAGATGGCTACTTAAGTGAGATGAATTGTCGTGGGCTAGAATTAGAATATTAATTTGTCATGTCTGGTTGTTATCTCTTAGAGGCCTGTTCTTTTCTAATGAGAGACAGAAAGGGGTGGACCTGCAGGGGAGGGGAGGTGGGAGGAACTAGGAGGAGCAGAGGAACAGGAAACTATAATCAGGATAGATTGTATGAGAAAAGAATCTATTTTCAATAAAAGGGGTATGGCTAGAAAGCAGGCCGTGTGACTGACATCTCTCCATTTCTGTCACTAGGGAGGTTTGCTGTCCTGGTACTCTGGCTTCCTCTCTCCTGCATGCCTTTGCTTCTCTGTAGGCTCAGCTGTTGGATTCTTCTAATCTTATCTGTGGTTTACGTGAAATCTTTGGGAAATGCCAGGCACTACCATTTCGCCTCCACTATTTGCCACCGTGGAGGTGGGCCTTCCTTCTCAGACTGAGTGAGAGAAACCCAAACGCCACAGAGGAAGGAGCGTAGACGGAAGGAACTGACAACCAAGCAGAGCTGAGGAAGTCAGTGGACCATGCACGGTTCCCCAGCAGAACTGAGAGGAGTCTCCGCTCCGTTGATCCAAGTGTTAACCCACACTGTTAAATATTAAAAATATCTGTTTAGGGCTTGATAAAACCCACGTGGCCAGCCTGTCAGCAGACTTGTTCTTTTGTCCTAAATGCAGAATTCACCACTGAACCACAGAAGACTTTCTACCTCGTTCCTTGGATGTGTTCTCAGATTTAGGAGGAAGAGGCTTCAAACAAAGACGACCCAGTTTCCAGAGTGAGTAAAAATTTTGTTCCACCATAGTGGAAATTTTACAACATTTTTTCAAAGTTTTAAGACACTGAGAAGAGGGATTTTTAAAAAGAGGTATTGAAAACATGGTATAAAAGATGTCAAAGGTTTTACTTAGAAAAATCTACAAACCAAGAATCTGTAGAGAGGCACAGAGATTAGAAACAAGTGAAGCCGCTCTCCTTGTTATCTACCATCTTTGACTACTGCAAGTTTCAGTGTTGTTGGAATTCCTGGCCACTCCCCCAGCTACATGACCGTGCATGCACTGGCAAGGTGATTAGTCATTCCAGGGCTTTACGTCCTATGTAATCCGTGAACTTCATGGTCGTGTAATTTGCGCGCAGCATGATTACACAATCTAAGCACATGCGTGGTGAAGCTCCGTAAGAACATATGTGCATGTGCAGGGGAATCCATAAGAAGCGGGTCACAGACTCCTCCCCTTCTTTTTCTTCTCCTCCCACTTCCATAGGCCTAAGCACATTCTCTTCTGTCCTTCCCTAACAAACTCTGATAGTGGGTTTTGTTGTGCCTCCTGGCTTTTCTTACAGCACCGTTTAATGAATAACATTGCGCCATGGCATAAAAACCAACAAATGCGGCTTTTTTTCTTTTCTTATTTTGTTTTTGTTTTGTTTTTTGAGACAGGGTTTCCCTGTGTAGCCCTGGTTGTCCTGGAACTCACTCTGTAGACCAGACTGCCCTCAAACTCAGAGATCCACCCTCCTCTGGCTCCCGAGTGCTGGGATTAAAGGCGTGCACCAACACTGCCCAGTTAGTTAAAGCATTCTATTCCACCGATCGGTAACTATTCTTTGTGTGTGTAAGAGACACATGAAGGCACATGTATGTGCTGGGACATGTGCATGTGAGGCCAGAAGTTGATGTCCCATGTCTTCCTAGATTGCTCTGAACTTTATTTACTGAGGCAAGGTGTCTTGCTGAAGCTGGAGCCCCCTGATTCAGCATGTACCACACATACACAGTACACTGTGGGAGGCCAGCTCCCACCTTTTCAAGGGTTCTTATGAGGAGGAGAGAGGGATAAGAAAATATTAGATAGAAGGATAGTGAAGAGGAGAAAGACAGAAACACAGGATCATTTCAGGAGGACCTGGGTCAATACCTAATGGCCGTTCTCATTTATTCAACAAGGCTTTTTATAACAATGCCAAGGGGTGGGGCAAAAGACCTCCCCCTTGCTAGATCAAAGCACACTTTACAGCCAAGTGTAGACCGTTCCAAACACCTGGTAACCATGCACATGGTCAAATCATCCCCTTATGCAGCCCTGCTGGGTAAATCAAGGTCAGATTCTCAGATCCTGAGTAAGTTTTCCCTAGGAAACCTCTGTGGGTCTCCACAACACACACAATAAATAAATGAACAAACAAACAAAGATAAATAGGTAGACGTTTTGATTGCCTAGTACCTACTTTGGCACTGTAATTGTCAAAAACCCGAAACTGCTTCTACCCGGCAACTACTTTAGGGAAAGGCATACCTCAGCCTAGGCATACCTCAGCCTTTCCCCTCCTTTTTTTCCCCTAGAGGGTAAATAAATAATTTTTGTTTCAGTGTTCCTAGTCACCGTCTTTTTATTTCTGTAATATTCCACCCCAGCCCTCCCATTGCCATTCATACTGTGTGACTCTGAGTCTTTGCTCAGCTTGTTCTTCTCTAAGGATGCAAAAAAATCAAGTTCAGATCACTCCCACAAATAGGCCTTTCCAGAACCTCCCTACCAGGCTCTCCCCTCAGCTGTATCATGTCATTCTGCTTTGTTCTCTGTCTCTGAGAATATTTTTCTCCTACCTTTAATTCATGAAGTAAGTTCCAGAAGAATAAGGGGTTTTATGACTTATGAATTGCTTGCATACATTGGAAGAATAACAAATGTTCACTGGGTTAAGAAATAAATAAATAAACTCTTAATTTATTCAATTCTCGAGAGCACTGTGCTGGACTCTGTAGTGTTCGGGTTCTCTTTGCCTTCTAGAACTCTGAGAGGCTACCATGTTAAATGTGAGGTAACACTTCCAAGTGTAGCGGTTTTGGTCCATGGATATCTGTTCAGGAAAGGCACATGAAGGCAACTGTGGTGGCTTGAATGAAAAATGTCCCCATATCTCAGGCATTTGCACACTTGGCCCCCAGTTACTAGTGCTGTTGGGGAGGTTTGGGGGTGCAGGCCTACTGCAGAAAGTGTGTCACTGGGGGAGGGCTTTCAGAATCTGCAACCTTACCCTGATTGGAGTTTGCTCTCTGCTTCCTGTTGACAGCTGAAGATGTGATCTCTTAGATTCCTGATCTGGCTGCCTGGGGCCCTGCCTCTCTCACCACTGTGGACGCTCCCTCTGGGGCCTAAGCCCAAATAAACCCTTCCTTTTATAAGTTCCTTGGTCATGCTATTTTATAATAGCAACAGGAAAGAAATTGATATAGCAAAAACACACATGCAGTTCTGTGGTAGAGCACTTGCACAGCATACGGGAGGCCCTGGGTTCAATCCCCATTACTGCATAAATCGATGAACAAATAAACAACAGGTGTGTAAACTGGGTAACTAGTCTGTATACTCCTGTGATCCTAGCACAGGAGGTGGAGGAAGTGAGATCAAAACCTCAAAGTCTGCCGGGCGGTGGTGGCGCACGCCTTTAACCCCAGCACTCGGGAGACAGAGGCAGGTGGATCTCTGTGAGTTCAAGGCCAGCCTGGTCTACAAATCAAGTTTCAGGATAGCCAGAGCTGTTACACTGAGAAATTCTGTCTTAAAAAACAAAACAAAATAAAACAAACAAACAAACAAAAATTCAAGGTCCTCTTCAGATACATATAGAATTTGAAACCAGTTTGGGCTACATAGGACCCTATCTCAACAAAACAAAAAGCAAACACAGCCAAAAATGTGGTTAGTAGAGAATGAAATAAACATAAATAATATAAATAAACATAATAAATTTCGTGTACTTTGATCAAAGTTTCAAAGCTCATATAGCCGGGCGGTGGTGGCGCACGCCTTTAATCCCAGCACTCGGGAGGCAGAGCCAGGCGGATCTCTGTGAGTTCGAGGCCAGCCTGGGCTACCAAGTGAGTCCCAGGAAAGGCGCAAAGCTACACAGAGAAACCCTGTCTCGAAAAACCAAAAAAAAAAAAAAAAAAAAAAAAAAAAAGCTCATATATATATATATACTTATGGGTGATATAACTCCTCAGAGTGGACTAAATTGGGCCTTAGACTGTGTAAAGTCAAGTTATACGATCCCGCCCTTACAAGGAATGGGTGACATCTGCATATCTCCTAAGGTGCTTTGAGAAGGCCACAGATAGTTAACTTCTGAGACTCAGTTTATCTTTAGGCATACCCACCTCATAATAACCATAACGTTATTCTAAGATTCAAGAGTAAAAGAAAAAATAATTATAAATAAAATCATTGAGCCTGTGAGATGACTCATCAGATAAAGGTACCTGCCACAAGCTTGATGGCTGTGTTCATCTTTGGAAGCCACATGGTACAACAAGAAAACTGACACTTTCAAGTTGTCCTATGACTTCTACTTGCTGTGTCACAAATGAAAGATAAATTTTAAAAACATTTAATAACATTTATTGGTCACTAGTGTCAGACTCTATATTATTGATATAGGTCACATGATTCTATGAGATGGCTCATCACTATTCTTTTTTTTGTCATTAAGAGTCTATGGTGGGCCTGGAGAGATGACTCAGCGGTTAAGAGCACCGACTGCTCTTCCAGAGGTCCTGAGTTCAATTCCCAGCAACCACATGGTGGCTCACAACCATCTGTAATGAGATCTGGCACCCTCTTTGGTATACATAATAAATAAATCTTTAAAAAAAAAAAGAGTCTATGGTGATATTTTATTTGTACTGAAATGTGATTT
Organism: Peromyscus californicus insignis; assembly: GCF_007827085.1. Classification (NCBI taxonomy): domain Eukaryota; kingdom Metazoa; phylum Chordata; class Mammalia; order Rodentia; family Cricetidae; genus Peromyscus; species Peromyscus californicus. The sequence continues at coordinate 159,038,729 of NW_026294584.1, read as the reverse complement.
TATTTGTATGTTAATAAATAAAGTTGCCCAGGGGACAGAGCTATTAGCAAGCCATAGCAAAAGCTGGGCGTTGGTGGCGCATGCCTTTAATCCCAGATCTTGGTAGGCAGAGCTAGGCAGATCTCTGTGTGTTCAAGAATACAGCCAGCATGGAGACACACACCTTTAATCTCAATACCAACCATAGAAGACCTGGAGGTCTGTACAGACGGGCAGGGACAAAGGAGGTCATGTGGTTGGGTTTACAACCAATGAGAAGGCAGAATAGAAAGTCAATAAAAAGCACAAACACACAGGAAGTAGGTCTCTTTCAGAGAGGTAGGACAACAGCGACAGTGAAGGGTAAGGTTTTAGCTCTTAGCTATTGCTCTGACCTCTTGGCTTTCATCTCTGTATTGGCTCTGTGTTTCTCATTTAATAAGATGGTTACATCTACAAGAGTCATTTTATTTTATTTTACTTTTTGAGGCTGCATAACCATTTATTCAGAGGGAATCAGCAGTGGTCAGTGCAAAACAATGATGCTTGCTCTTTGGAACACTCGGCTTCTCATCATATTGTTGTATTAATTTTAGCCTCAGTTACTGCCAATCTTGATAGAGGATGTGGTCTCATCTCTTCTAAACTGTGTGTTGGAGGGTTTTGTTCTTGGTGACTGTGGGAGTGAAGCCCCATAGCGGCTGCCTGCCCTCCTGGCGTGTGCCCTTTGTGTCTTCTTTCAGGATCCACAGAAGTGTCTGCACCACTTCAGTTTTTTCCTATTTTATTTTATTTTTCTATTATCAGCTTGATACAGTACAAATTCTTATCCTAATAGTAAAATGTTTCACTGAAGCTTGCCCAGTGATTGAGTAAAACCAAATCTTATTATAAGCCACAGTCATCCTAGGGTCCCCCCTGCTATGTAGCATCCCTGGATCTGTGAGTTGCAGTCTGATTGTCCTTTGCTTTACATCTAGTATCCACTTATGAGTGAGTACATACCATGTTTGTCTTTCTGAGTCTGGGTTACCTCACTCAGGATGATATTTTCTAGTTCCATCCATTTGTCTGCAAACCTCATGATGTCATTGTTTTTCTCTGCTGAGTAGTACTCCATTATGTATATGTACCACATTTTCTTAATCCATTCTTCAGTTGACGGGCATCTAGGTTGTTTCCACACACATATGAACACCTGATTTTTGACAAAGAAGCCAAAACCATACAATGGAAAAAAGAAAGTATCTTCAACAAATGGTGCTGGCATAACTGGATGTCAACATGTAAAAGATTACAAATAGATACATATCTGTCACCATGCACAAAACGCAAGTCCAAATGGATCAAAAACCTCAACATAAATTCAGTTACACTGAACTTGATAGAAGAGAAAGTAGGAAGTATTCTTGAACGCATTGGCACAGGAGATCACTTCCTAAATATAACACCAGTAGCACAGACACTGAGAACAACAATTAATAAATAGGACCTCTTGATACCGAGAAGCTTTTGTAGGGCAAAAGATATGGTAAATAAGACAAAAAGCCTACAGAATGGGAAAAGACCTTCACCAACCCCACATCTGACAGAGGACTGATCTCCAAAGTATATAAAGAACTCAAGAAACTAGACAACAAAATACTGAACAATCCAATTTTAAAAAATGGGCTAAAGAGCTAAACAGAATTCTCAAAAGAAGAATCTCAAATGTCTGAAAGACATTTAAAGAATTGCTCAACATTCTTAGTCATCAGGGAAATGAAAATCAAAATGACTCTGAGATACCACATTACACCTGTCAGAATGGCTATGATCAAAAACACTAATGACAGTCTATGTTGCAGAGCAAAGGGAACACTCCTCCACTGTTGGTGGGAGTGCAAACTTGTACAACCACTGTGGAAATCAGTATGGTGGTTTCTCAGAAATCGATTTGGAAATCGATCTACCTCAAGACCCAGCCATACCACTTTTGGGCATATACCCAAGGAATGCTCAATCATACCACAAAGATACATGCTCAACTATGTTCATAGCAACATTATCCTTAATAGCCCAGAACCTGGAAACTATCCTTGTTTTATAGCTATAATATAATGGAACTTGCCGGGCGGTGGTAGCACATGCCTTTAATCCCAGCACTCGGGAGGCAGAGCCAGGTGGATCTCTGTGAGTTCGAGGCCAGCCTGGGCTACCAAGTGAGTCCCAGGAAAGGCGCAAAGCTACACAGAGAAACCCTGTCTCGAAAAACCAAAAAAAAAAAAAAAAATATGATGGAACTTAACCAGTATTACACAACTTAAAGTGGTCCAGCCAGAGCTTGGGCTCAGAGCCTGTGTTTTATGTTGTCTAGTACAGAGCTGTTCAAGGGAGATGTATAAGTAATATGCAGGAGGGTTTGTAGCAAGAATTAGGAGACTGGCAGCTGAAACAGGGGAGGGCAGTTTACTCAGAGGTAGAGCCCCTTCCTGAGGTCTGCAACCCTTGAATACCATCTAAAAGAAAAGGATATCAGGAGGTGTAGGTGTAACCGTCTTATTAAATAAGAAACACAAAGCCAAGGTCTTGCGGAGAGGTAGGACAGCAGCGGCAGTGAAGGGTAAGGTTTTTAATCTCAGCTTTTAGCTATTGCTCTGACCTCTTGGCTTTCATCTCTGAATTGGCTCTGTGTTTCTTATTTAAAAAGACAGTTACATCTACAAGGAGGCCCATAGTAAAGCCCCACCTCTCATAATCCCAATTTATGCCTACTGGGCACAGAGCCAATGTTACATTGGTTTTCTCAGTAACTGTCTGATTTCCCAGAAAAAAACTATGAGGGCAAAAAAGAAGAAGAAGAAGAAGAAGAAGGAGAAGGAGAAGGAGAAGGAGAAGGAGAAGGAGAAGGAGAAGGAGAAGGAGAAGGAGAAGGAGAAGGAGAAGGAGAAGGAGAAGGAGAAGGAGAAGGAGAAGGAGAAGGAGAAGAAGAAGAAGAAGAAGAAGAAGAAGAAGAAGAAGAAGAAGAAGAAGAAGAAGAAGAAGAAGAAGAAGAAGAAGAAGAAGAAGAAGAAGAAAATCAGTGCTGAATCACATCACCATGTAAGTCCTGAGTTCTATGTAGCACACATTCCTTGGCAACTCTTCCTTTTTCATTTAGCCAACATGACAAAAAGCTGACAGTGAACTTCCATCCATCTCAGGCCTGGCAGCCTTCCTGAATCCCTGTGCATCAGCTGTTGTTAGAAACGATACACACAAATCACAGGAATTAAGTATAATCCATGCACTAAAGAAAGAGCTTTAGATGGGCAGGGGAGAAGTCTCTCCAAGCAGCACTCTTGGGAAATGGGGGGACTTGCTGTGAGGACTATCTGCTGAAGCATTTGGAAGGAGCAGGTGTTGGAGTGACCATGGCTGGTCAGGACAGTGGTGTCCAGCTGTCTTCAGCAGTTGCAATGCCTACAGCAACTCTTACTGAATTTTGGTTTTGGTTTTGTTGTTTTGTTTTTGTCTTGTTTTGTTTTTTTGCTTTGGAACAGACTTGTTATTTCAATAACAATGCCTTCATCGTGTGCTAAAAATCGTAACTTAAAGACCATCAACCATTTACGTAGTAGAGACTTCCTTACATTTTTAGCTCTGGCAGAAGAAAGCTGTAACTTGGGAAGAATCTTCCAGCTGAGCAAGGTAGCACAGCCATTATCCCAGCTACACAGGAGCCCGAGGCAGGGGGATCACAAGTTCAAGGCTTGCCTGGACTACAGAATGAGTTCAAGCTCAGATGGTCAAACCTCAAGTCCCTGTCAAATATTAAAAGACAGCCCAGAGGCATAGGGCTTGGCTAGTACCCACAAAGCTTTGTCCCCAGCATCACAAAGAGGAATCTGTGACTTTAGCCCATCTTGGGTCCAGATAATACACAGAAACACCGTGACATTCTGGCTAATTCTGACAGTGAGGGCAGCTCTCCTCTCGTAGGTTGACATGGTCTATATGGGTCATTCACATCTTCAGAATTATTCTTCTCAAGTTCCAATGATTCAAAATACCAATGACATCAAGCTTGGATTACAAGAGAGAAGAAAACCGGGGGCTATCTCAGCAGCAGAATATTTACCCCACAAGGTCCCAGGTTCCAGTCCCAGCATCCAAAAATTTGAAATGGAGATGTAATCAGATGTATTAATTTATTTAAAAGCAATAAGCTGTATCCTATAGAAATATATACACTTTATTTTCTATATACACACATAAATAACTTTTGAGACAGAAAAATTTTGTCTATGCTGGGTTGTGGCATCCTTTTCTGCTTTGGGTCAGTCATAATATGTTGTTTGGTTAAAGTATGTGAAGAAAATCTGAATAACCATTTTATGGAGAAATATATAATTTTTAGGATAAATATATAATTTTTTCCCAAGACGTGGCTTATTATATAGCCCTGGCTGGACTGAAGTTTGCTATGTAGACCAGGCTGGCCCCAGATTTACAGCGATCCTCCTACCTCCTGAGAGCTGGGATTAAAGGCGTGTGCCACCATGCTTGGCCAGGAGGAAGATTTTAGTGCCATTTTAGACAGTTGTGCTTGTCCTTCTTTGAGACAGGGTCTCACTCTATCTCCTGGCTTATTCTGGGTCTCACTGACTGCACAGCACAGCCTGCTTCAGCCCTCCCCAGTGCTGGGGCGGCAGGCTTGCACCACCACGCCCAGAGTTTTACACAGTGCTTCCACACAGTCATTGTTAATATTACTGGCTGCATATCAGAAACATCCCCAGCATAAGGAAACTGTCACACTCATAGACAGAATACAGTCTTCTGAAACTCTTGATTTTTCACCTGAAAGCTAAAATTTTATCATTGGCAACAAATACCCTTCCTCGAAGGGACAGGGTTAGTTGCATTGCTGGTGTGAAATCACCTGATTACGACTAGCCAGCCTGTGTCAGTCATTAACACACCGCTGCATGAAGGAGCCCATCCCTCCTGACATGCAGCAGACATGCTTTGTGGATGCAGGCTTCATGACTGGCCCCACAGAGTTCCAAGAGTGTGTGGTCATGAGTCCAGATTGAAGGAGTTTTCACTGCTTCTTCAAATGGGTTCTTAAGCAAAGTAATTGTTTCCCTTTTTCCTTTCCTGAGAACATAAGCCTGCAAGGAAAATATGACAGGCTGGGAAGGTGGCTCAGTGGTTAAGAGTGCCTGATGCTGGAGAGGTAAGTACACACTAGCACTCACAACGGCCGCTCACAACCGTCTGTAACTCCAGCTCCAGGAGATCTAATGCCCTCTCTGGCTTCTAAGGGCACTTGCGCTCACAGGTATAACTCCCCCATATATATATACATACACACACACACACACACACACACACACACACACATACACACACACACATATATAAATATACAGGTATCAAAATAAAATAACTATTACAAAAGAGAAGAGTACAATGACGAATTTGATTTTGTGTTGAACTCTAAGGCTTGGTTAATTTTACCAATGGCTGCTTTAAAAAAAAATACTAGCGCTAGGTGCTGGAGAGACAGCTCAGCAGTTAAAGTGCGTTTGTTGTTTTCGAAGATCCAGGTTCAATTCCCAACACCTACAAAATGGCTCACAATCACTAGAACTCCAGTTCTAGGGGATCTGGTGCCCTCTTTTGGCCTCCCTGGGTACTGCATGTACATGGTACACAGACATGCAGGCAAAATACTCATACACACAAAATAAGAATAAAATTAGAATTTTTTTTGAGTCAGGGTTTCTCTAACCCTTGCTGTCCTGGAGCTTGTGATGTAGACCTGGCTGGCTTTGAACTCATACAGAACTGCCTGCCTCTGCCATCAGTGAAATAAAATAAGGCAGAGAAGTGAGTGAGGAAGACATCCTGATGTCAACCTCTAGTGCCCACATGTACACACACTGTGAGCACACCTGCATACACACATACACCATACACACACTGTGTGCACACCTGCACACACACATACACCATACACACACTGTGAGCACACCTGCACACACACATACACACAACACACACATATACCACACTCACACTAGTGAGCACACCTGCACATACACACATACCACACACACACACTTATGCCACACACATTGGTGAGCACACCTGCGCACACCACACACACATACCACACAGACACACACACATATATACACCACATGCACACTAGTGAGTATACCTTCACACACACACACACACACACACACACACACACACACACACACACACCACATACATCACACACACTGGTGAGCACACCTGCACCCACACATACATACACCACATGCACACTGGTGAGTATACCTGCACACCACACACACACACACACACCGTAAACATTGGTGAGCACACTTGCACACACACACATACACACACACCACATGCACACTGGTGAGCACACCTGCACACACACACACTTATATCACATGTACACTGGTGAGCACACTTGCACACATACACATACACACACACACACACACACACACACACACACACACACATATACAGTTGGAGCCTCTGGCTTGCCCTGTATGGTTTAGAAAGCCCCAGTTCCTCATTCTTGGTGACTATTGCTCCTGTTTTCGCCAGCCACCCAAGTCCCCCCTAAAAACCCTCAGCCTCTGACCATATTGGGCACAAACTCCGCTTGTGGTGGACACATCCTCACTCCTCACCTACAACCCATAGAATCTCTCCACCTTAGTTTGGGAGGGCCACTTCTCTGGCTTCAATCTCTGGGACCAGTGAATTCGCCCAAGAGTTACTTTGCTCAATAAACCTGTGGTTATACTTTTCAGTTTGGCTTGATCTGGTTTACTGCATAGGCAGAGAAAGTGATTATGGGGGGGTGTGTGGCAGAAAACCTATTAATACACACACACACACACACACACACAAACATACACACACACATACCTGCACACATATACATCACACACACACACATACACAGACACACCTGCACACATATACATCACACACACACACACACACCTGCACACATATACATCACGCACACATACACACACACACCTGTGCATATACATCACACATACACATATACACAATTATAACTGAAATTTAAGTAGCAAATTTAGATTTGCTAGATTTCAAAAACATAGATTTCATACTTTAAATGAAAGCGTTCAAAGGTAACTTTGGAAGATTTAAAATAGATGAGATAAATGGGTATAGAGTTGTCTTAAGTGGTCACATAGATTTTTATTGATGGCATATATCATTTTTGGCAACAACATACCAAAGATGAAAATATTTCCAAATATCTGTTGCCAAAAAGCTTCAGAGAGCCATTCTGGCAGTGTAGGTGGAGTTTTCCCATCCCAGGAGCTGCTTCCAAATTACCACACTGAGGCTTATACTAATTACAAATGCTTGACCCGTAGCTCAGGCTTGTTACTAGCTAACTCCTATGCTTAAATTAACCTATATTTCTTATTTACCCTCTGCCACATGGCTCATGGCTTGTTACCTCATTTTCTACATGTCCTGCTTTCTCAGAGGCTGGCTGGTGTCTCCTGATTCCTCCCTTCTCCTTCTCAACCTCCTCAGTTTGATTGTCCCACCTAACTTTATTCTGCCTTGCTGTAGGTCAATCACTTCTTTATTAACCAGTGAGAGTAACACATATTCACAGTGTACAGAAGGATTATTCCAAAGCATGGCAGAGAGGTACAGATTCCACATCAGGTACCCTTCCCCTTGAAATGACAAATTAAAGTGTGTGTTGGGTATGCACACAGATAACTTCTTGTGTCCAGTGCTCCAAGTGACATTGCATTGGTCCTAGTGCTTAACTTTTCTGTGGCAGGCCTAAAATTCTTTACCATGAATATGTGTCTACACACTTTGGTTTTCATGTTTAAAAAAGAATATTTCATCATTGGACATGAGTTTCTGCCTGCAGGATGATACTAGTTCAAACAGAATCATAACACTAATTTTCAGTGGACTTCAGGGAAATCAGCTTTCTGATACTGCTACCAAGCTAGCTAACCAGGCTGTCTCAGTGTCAGGAACATCGCTCTAGTCAGGGCCTGTGTAGGGCCCAAACTCAAGGTCAAACTGCCCTCTTGTGGTCTTCTAAGATATTTGCCCTTAACGTGGAAGTTTTAAGTGCATTTGGCATAGATATTATTTATGAGTGGGTGGATGGATAAATAGGTAAGTAGATTTGATAGATAGATAGATAGATAGATAGATAGATAGATAGATAGATAGATAGATCAATAGATAGAGACAGGCAGGCAGACAGATAGACAGACAGATTTCTAATACTGGAGCCCAAGCCCAGGGCCCTGCACATCCTAAGCAATTACTAGGTGGCCTATATATACTGTCTGAATTTTAAATGTTCTTACATTTATTTCACATAACGTAAAATTCACACTTTAAATGACACAATGAAGTTTTTCTTAGTATAGTCACAGATTTGTATAGCTGTTTAACCTCTGAATATTTTAACTTCCCTGATCCCCATAATCATTGACTTTATTGTATGGTGTATGTGTGTTGTGTGTAGCATGAATTGTTAGAAGGTCTTATCAATTAAATCAAACCTGAAGCCAGTTATTGGGGTGAATGCTGGAAGATCAGAGAAGCAGAACAAACCACAGCTTCCTCACCTCGACAATTCCTCAACTGATCCTGTTTCCTCAGACTGGAAGCCTCTGAGTCCTCATCCAGAATGAATCTCAGCTGAACTGCTGCTCGAAAGTCTAAAAGCTTAACCAGCCAAATGCTTCTAGTTTCTGGTCTTCACGCCTTATATATCTTTGTTTTTGCCATTACTCCCTGGGATTAAATGCTCACTTCTTGGGATTAAATGCGTGTGTCACCATGCCTGGCTGTTTCCAATGTGGCCTTGAATTCACAGAGATCCAGAGGATTTCTACCTCTGGAATGCTAGGATTAAAGGCGTGTGTGCCACCATTTTCTAGCCTTTGTATCTAGTGGTTGTTCTGTCTCTGATTCCAGATAAGTTTATTAGGGTGCACAATATTTTGGGAAACACAATATCACCACAGTTGTGTGTGTGTATTATACATACACAAATGTACATGTTATTGCAATACCTACATGTATGCACATCATATATGTATGTATGTAAACAGGTGTTTCAGCATGCAGTGTTTTCATTCTTTCCTCAGTGATTTGCAACATCTCCTGTGACACCCTAAGTTCAAATATCTGTGTAGACTATGCTTTATCTCTGTGCTTTCTCTCATTGATCAGTTGATCTGACCCTGTAATAACTGGAAGGGAAGCGTGATCGGCAATCTCTACCACTGAGCTACATCCTGGGTTCCTGTGCTAATGATGAAAACAAGCTCCATCACGCTTGTCCTCAGGCGGATCGTGGGTACCACTGGCCCTGCAGATCTCCATGTACACTTTGGAAATAGCTTGTTAAGTTACACAGAAATCCCTGTTGGAAATTTAGCTAAAATTGTGTTAAATTTGGACTTGTTGAAGAAAACTGGTGAACAATATTGTTTAGGTTTAAAATCTTTTAGTGATTTGTATTTTTTTCATTTTGTCATATTTACCCTGCTATCACATTTTCATTGCTTTCATTCCTTAATTTGTTGTTGTTGTTGTTTTGAGACAAGGTTTCTCTGTGTAGTCCTGGCTGTCCTGGATCTCATTCTGTAGACCAGGCTGGCCTTGAACTCACAGAGATCTGCCTGACTCTGCCTCCTGAGTGCTGGGATTAAAGGCGTGCACCACCACTGCCCAGCTGATATTCCTTGAATTTTTATTGTTAATGCTACTGAAGATTTCCCCCTACCAGTTGCTGCTAGTCTGTTAATGTGTGTCAAATGTCCCCAAACTTACTCATGGGTGGTTCTTTATTTTCTCTGTTTAAATATTTTATATTTATTTAACGTTTTGTGTGTTTTCTGAGACTAAAATCTTGCTATACAGCCTTGGTTGACCAGAATTCTCTATGTAACTTAAGTTGGCCTCACATTTGAAATCTTCCTGCCTCAGCCTCCCCAACGCACTTCACACCACTCTCTTTCTGTTAGCGTTAAATAAGCTTTGCTTCACTTTCAAAGATATTACAATTTTAGGGCTGGAGATATGGCTCAGAGGTTAAGAACAGTGACTGCTCTTCCAGAGGTCCTGAGTTCAATTCCCAGCAACATGGTGGATCACAAGCATCTGTAATGAGATCTGATGCCTTCTTCTGGTGTTCAAGCATACACATAGAACACTGTGTACATGATAAATAAATAAAATCTTAAAAAAAAAAAAAGAAAAAATATTACAATTTTAACTTGTTCTGTGCTTCAACGTCTTGGTGACGTCACAGGCATAAAGAGAAATGGACCTGGTTATTAACTTCCCTGGATCTCAGGCTTACAGGGAACACATCTGACCCTGCAGTACGATGTGCATTGTACATTTACATATACATTTTATATTTTATTTTTTAAGTATTTTTTATTTATATAGTTTATGCATATAGGCGTTTTATCTGCATGTATATCGGTATACCAGAAGGCATGCATCTCAGGAGACGACAGCTATGGATGGTTGTGAGTCACCATGTGAGTGCTGGGAATTGAACTCAGGACCTCTGGAAGAGCAGCCAGTGCTCTTAACCACTGAGCCGTCTCTTTAGCTCTACACTTTATAACGTAAAATACTTTCTGTTTCTCCTTTATTAAAAGTTTTTTTCATAGATTTAAAAAATGCTGTCCTGCACCAAGATGGATTATTGTATGATTCTCATTTTAATTTATTAGTGTGTTAAGTTATATTATCATATTTAACTGGATCAATTGCAAAATTCATTACTACATTTCAAAATGATCAATTAATTTTAGTTTTAAAAAGTGAACATCTAGCCAGGTGGCGGTGGCACACACCTTTAATCCCAGCACTCGGGAGGCAGAGCCAAGCAAATCTCTGTAAGTTTGAGGCCAGCCTGGTCTACAGGACAGGCATCAAAATTACATGGAGAAACGGTCTTGGAAAAGAGAGAAAGAGAGAGAGAGAGAGAGAGAGAGAGAGAGAGAGAGAGAGAGAGAGAGAGAATATCTAAATTAGCAAAAATGTGAAGTTATTTATTTTTTAAAGGTAAAACTGCCATGCATTCATTCCTGAGATTAAACATAGATTCATAGGGATTCATTCAGTTCTCTAATTGCCAGTGAATTTAATTTGCTAAAATTTTTCATGTTTATTAGTGAAATAGGTCTTAATTTTTATTTTTGGACTACCACTATCAAATTTATGGTTTTTCCTATATTTTGTGCAAAACCAGAATTCAAAGACTAAATTTTTAAAAATATTAATTTAATTATTTATTTATTTTTAAATAGAGTCTCAGTTTTTAGCCCTGACTGGCCTGGAACTCACTATATAGACCAGGATGGTCTGGTCACAGAGATCTGCCTGCCTCTGCCTCTCAAGTGATGGGATTAAAAATGTGTACCACCATGTGCAGATAGATTTATTTTATATTTAATTATGTGTATGTGTGTATGTGCATGCACCTGTGAGCATGTGTGATACAGGTCCCCAAAGAGTCCAGAGGATGGTGTTGATCTAGGGCTGGCGTTTGAGCTGTCAGATGTGGACGCTGGGAGCTGAACTCAGGTCCTCAGCAATACATCCTCTTATTGACTGAGCCATCTCTCTGGCCCCCAAAGACCAATTTTGAATGAATAGTAAAACCTTCCAAAACTCTAGCTTGGTGCTTTATTTGTGGGGAAGTTTTAATTTTTGTTTTAATTTCTGTAACCTAAAGAGGTATTACGCATATATCTTCTTGTGCCCACTGCTAAATTATTTTTCTAGGAACATCCTTTTTGTCAAGATTTTCAGTATTGGCATATATCTTTAACTTCAGCTGTTCTCAATGTTTTAACGTCAGTGCTAGGCTTTGGCTTTTTGTTTAATATTATTTATGTGTGGCACCTCTTTTCCCTTGATCAAACATGCCTGCTGATTCTGTGCCTTTACATTCTAACGCTGAGTGTGCCTATTTTCTCCACCATATGGTTGTTTTCCGTCCTGCTGTTACCTTTATTTCTTTCCTTCTCTTTCTCTAACCCAGTGGGAAACTCAGCTCAGGTTTAAGCTTCTTTCCTAATAAGAACAGGAAGTTGAATCTTAGATTTTTGACATAAATACTGTCTTGGCTGGGCACAAGTTATTTTATTTCATTAAGTTCTGGATTCCATTGTTTTCTATTATATTCTCATTGACCTGAGGCATTTGTGCTTCTCAGTGCTAACAGTCGTTAGAGTCAGAGCACTGGCCTTAACAACACCAGCAAGCCAGGCTTGGCCACCCATCCCCAAAAGACCGATTAAAGAGACAAATAACAGGGAAAAGCAGAGAAAGACTTGTGGTGATATTGTGTTCCCCAATATAGTGCACCCTAATAAACTTATCTTGGGGTCAAAGAACAGAACAGCCACAATATTAAACATAGAGGTTAGGCAATAGTAGCACCCACGCCTTTAATCCTAGCATTCCAGAGGCAGAGATCCATCTGGATCTCTGGGAGTTCAAAGCCACACTGGAAACAGCTAGGCATGGTAACACACAACTTTAATCCCAGGAAGTGATGGCAGGAAGCAGAGAGGTATATAAGGCAAGGCATGAGAACCAGGAACTAGAGCTTGGTTAATCTTTTAGGCTTTTGAGCAACAGTTCAGCTGAGATCCATTTGGATGAGGACTCAGAGGCTTCCAGTCTGAGGATATAGGATCAGCTGAGAAGTTGGCGAGGTGAAGTCAGCTGTGGTTTGTGTTCTGTCTCTCTGGTCTTCCAGTATTCACCCTAATACCTAGCCCTGGGTTTGTTTTTACTCATAAGACCCTTTAAGATTCGTGTTACAAAGACTATTTGTTCAATGTGGTCACATGAGGACCAGTGGCCCCACACCCCTCAATTCCATCTTCCTGAGGCAATAACTAAGCAGTTCTGATCAAGGCATGGTCCTGCCCATCACGGACCCATCATTGTCTAGGATCCATTTTCTCTTGCAAGGTTCTGACATGTTATCAGGGCTGTGGGATCTCTTCCTGGGAGACCATTCCTCCTCTGGCTGGCACTGTAACCATTCTGACCGGAGTGAAGATATTGTAAATGGAAACACTGTGTTCCTCCCTTCAGCTATCAGACTGTTCAAACAAAGGTCTCCAGGGAACTGGAATTTCAAAAAGGGAAAAGGCTAACATCCAGTTCTCTTACCACAAGGTTGTATTTGTCTCCATAGCTCAGTCGTTCTCAACCAGTGGGTTGTGATCCCCCTTTGGAGGTTGCCCAAGACTATTGGAAAACATAGATGTCTACATTACAATTCATAACAGTAGCAAAATTACAATTATGGAGTAGCAATATAAATTATCTTACAGTTGGGGGTCACCACAACATGAGGAACTATGATAAAGGGTTGTAGCATTAGAAAGGTCTCCATACTGAGGCTTAGAGCTTGTGGTCCTTTAGGATCAGAGATGATGAGCCCTATTTAGGAGTGGGTGAAAGAAGGGGTGCAGGACATACTCCGGCTGTCTGCTGTTGACTCTGCTTCTTTCTGTGTTGATCGTCTCTAGTCTACCCATGTCTACAGTTCTCAGAGCAGAGACAAGGGGTACACCCAGGTCTCCTGGGCCTACCTGGCACCATGGCAACACTTTCTATAGTACCCACTTTTACACATGGCATTTCCTGACCTGTTATCAGAACAACGTACATCAGGAGGGGCCAAGGAGTTTTTCAGGAGTACAGGGTTGACCACTCCTTTTTCCTATTTAAATCTTTATAGTAAAGGTTGCTTTGTGCTATCATTATTGAGACAAGGTCTCACTGTGGTTGGCCTTGAACTCAGAGATCCTCCTGAATCATGGCCTTAAAGGCACGCACCACTATACCCATTGTTTTGTTACTTACTGATGTGCTGATAGTTGGGTGTGGTAGTGCAGGTGTAATTCCACCACCCCAGAGGCAGAGATAGATCAAGAGTTTAAGGCTATCCTGGGCTACGTAGTAAGTTCAGGAACAACCTGTACAGTATAACAAAGAGCCTGTCTCAAACAAACAAAAAGCAGAATTTGGGAATGTGCCTCACACCTGTAATTCCAACACTTAGAAAGCTAAGGCAGGAGAATTGCCATGAGTTTGAGCCCAACTTTTGCTACATAATGAATTCCAGGCCAGCCTGGGTTATAGAAAAAGATGCCATCTCAAAAATCAAACCAAACAAAACTAAAACTTTAAGGGTTATTTTGGCTCACAGTTCAAGGGTACAAACCATCACAGCAGGGGAGTCATGGTGGCAAGAACTTGGGGCATCTGGTGAGGAAGCAGAGAGCACCCCCAAAATTATAACCAGGCATGGTGGTATATGCCTTTAATCCCAGCACTTGGGAGGCAGAGACAGGCAGATCTCTGAGTTTGAGGGCAGCCTTGTCTACACATGTTGTTCCAGACCAGCCAGAGCTATACAGTGAGATCCTATCTGAAAAAAAAAAATTTAATATTATCCATGTCTATATGAGTACATGTGTGATTTGCAGGCCAGAGGAGGGCATCCAACTCCTCCAAGCTGGAGTTACTATGTTTGCAGGTGCCCAGCTTGTTACATGGGTGCTTTAATCCAAACTTTGGTTCTCACGATTTATCACCAAGTGCTATTAACCACTAAGCCATCTCTCCAGCCCCTATTTAATAGAACTCATGGTTTGATCTGCTGATATGTCCTTTATGGTTTTCATTTATATTCCAAAGTGATATTGGTGCACTGCTTTTTACACAATACTTAGGGCCTTGAGTGAATCAGAGTGTTCTTTTCTCTCTGCTTTTAGAAAGATTATCTGTGCCTTGATGGTTAGCTACGCCCTACCAATGAAACATACCAGTTAGTATACATCGGTTAATCTTTGACTTCCTTTTATGGTTTAATCATAGAAACAGGCATTTGATTGTTCTTTATATCAGGTTCTGTTCTAGTTACTAAGAACACAGCAGTAGCAATGCAGGAAGCCAGTCACATGATTACAAACAACAGAAACAAGAGCTGAAGGGCACATACAGAGTGAGTGGGATGAGTTGCCTTCTCAGGTAAGGAATGGTCTCTGAGGTTTCTTTTGTACAGACATGAAGAAAGCTGACCCCAGGATGACCAATACCGGTGTTGTGGAAAGAGTACCCAGGACAGAGTGCTGTGGTGAAGGAGCCTGCTCTGATTAAATATGAACAGTCAACTAAGAACAAAGCAACCATCTGTCAGATTAGCATGACATTGGGAGGCAGTTTAAAGAGCTCAGATTGTTCCTCTGAAAGAGCAGAGTATCTAGGTCATTGTTTTTTGGGGGGTTGGGGTGGGGAGTATATTCCTTTTGAGATGGCTAATGTCCCTAAGTAGCCTTGGCTGTCCTGAAACTCACTATGTAGCCCAAACTGGCTTTGAACTCATGGCAATCCTTCTGCCTCTGCCTCTCCAGTCCTGGGATTATAGATTTAATTAGCATAAGGCCCAGCTTCCACTTGATTACTCAACAGAGAATCATGTCACACTCTCAAATCCTAACGCTTTGATTCTGTGATCTCTAACACACACAAAGAGGAGAGAGACAGACAGAGACACACACAGAGAGAGACAGAGAGTATGATACCCCTATATTCTCTAGAAGGATTTGTGGTGATATATTGCTTGTACTCTTAATAAAATTTGCCTGAAGATCAGAGGACAGAACAAGTCACTAGATTAAACATAAAGGCTAGCCAGTGGTGGCACACACCTTTAATCGCAGTACTTGGGAGTCACATGCCTTTAATCCCAGCACTAGGAAGGTTGAAACAGGAAGTGATATAACTGAGCGGAGAAAGGCATATAAGGTGTGAGGAGACAGGAACTCGAGAAGCCTTTCAGCTGAGGACTCAGAGACATTCAGTCTGAGGATTTGTGGAGACAGGATCTTCTCTTTTTGGCTGAGGAGCTGTCAAGGTGAGAAGTGGCTGTCGCTTGTTTCCTCTGATCTTTCAGCACTTACCCCAATATCTGGCTCCAAGTTTTTATTATAAGACCATTTAGGATTCATACAATAAAAGATCCAGAGGATACTTTCTTCAAAGGCTTTTAAAAACAAAAGATCAGGGGGCTGGAGAGATGGCTCAGAGGTTAAGAGCACTGGCTGCTCTTCCAGAGGTCTTGAGTTCAATTCCCAGCAACCACATGGTGGTTCACAACCACCTGTAATGAGATCTGGTGCCCTCTTCTGGACTGCAGTCATATATGCTGTATACATAATAAATAAATAAATCTTTAAAAAAAAAACAAAAACAAAAGATCATATTGGGACTGGAGATATGGCTCAGTAGTTGGGAGCATTGGCTGCTCTTGCAAAGACCTGGATTCAGTTCTACATCTACATAGTGAGTTTCAGGACAGCCAGGGCTATGAAGAGAGACCCTGTTGCAAAAACAAAACAAACAAAAACCAAATCAAAAAAAAAAAAAAAAAAAAACTTGGCACAAGAAAACAGTAACTTCAGCTAGCCCTGGTAGTATAGACCTGTACTCCAAGCTACTCAGGAGATATAGAAAATGGCAAATTCAAGGCCTGCTTGGGCTCAGTGAGATCAGGGCAAGTTAAAGAGACACTGTCTCAAAAAGTAAAAAGAGGACTGTGGATATAGATCAGAGGTAGAGTCTTTGTCTAGGAAGCACAAGGCTCTGGATTCAATTTTTAGTACCTCACACACACACACACACACACACTACAAATAAAATTCTCTAACTTCATGAAATGTCCATGCTGGCATGCAAGATTAGGGTTGCGTTTTTGTTGTTGTTTTTCAGTATTGCATATAATGTTAGCAAGGTTAGAGGTGGCCAATGAAAGGAATTCTATGATGAGGCACTGGCTAGTGTTGCAAGAGCAAGATGCTATGGGTTTCCATTGTTGAAACACAAGGCATCCAGTGAGCAGACAGCATTAGGGACTTGGCTCCATGCCAATGACAAGGTAGCAGTTTTTACACAGGTAGCAAGTCCTACGCAGCAGCAGCTTTCACAAGATTGTTCCCAAACTTTCCCTTTATGTTCCGTTCAGTGCCACATATCAGTTCCTCACATTTGTCACAATCTTTTACATGCCTGTCCACATCTTCAGGATGACATTATTTTTGTTCTTTTTGGTCCTTTCCTTCTCCCAGTTCTTGAATTCTCTGTGTGTGCCAATTCCCTGATCAAATCACTCATTCCTGTAATATCTGTAGGTCTCATTTCCATGGCTACGTCCCTTTGACTTACCTTACTAATAGTAGGAGAGACATAGATCCTTAGTGCCAGAAATCTGGATTTGTTCAGGTATCACTCAATGAAAGGTCCTAATGTCCCCACTGTTGTGGTAAATGATAGCCCATGGTAAAAGTTCACTTCTCATATGTAGTCACTTAGTAACTTACTCAACAGTATCTAGTCAGAAGATTGTTAATGAAAGCAAGATGCCAGAATATTCTTAGTATACAGAGAATGGCATGCCAAGACTCCAGGGAAGAGACATAAGTTAACTTATTATGTCCAACTTAGCCCTATATTCTCTGGAAGGATCCAGAGGATACTCTCTTTAAAGGCTTTTAAAAACAAAGATCATTGTTGGGATTGGAGAGATGGCTCGGCACTGAGAGCACTAGCTGCTCTTACATAGGACTTGGGTTCAGTTTCCAGTACCTACATGGTAGCTCCCAACTATCTTTTAACTCCAGTTCCTGATCTGATGCCCTCTTCTGGCCTCTAAGGGGCACCAGGTGCGCGCGCACGCACGCGCACACACACGCGCACACACACACACACACACACACACACACAGTATGTATACATATATACAGGCAAACATTTATAAAAATAAAATACCATTTTTAAAAAACCCTAATGAGGGGCTGGAGAGATGGCTCAGAGGTTAAGAGCACTGACTGCTCTTCCAGGGGTCCTGAGTTCAATAACCAGCAACCACATAGTGGCTCACAACCATCTGTAACAAGATCGGATGCCCTCTTCTGGCCTGCAGTCATACATGCTGTATACATAATAAATAAATAAATCTTTAAAAAAAAAAAAAAAAAAAGACCTTAATGGCTGTTGTAGTAAAAGATGTTCACTATGACATTGGCTCCTTAAATTCAATGAGTGGTGGGGGAGGCAGAGCAGTGGGAGACAAGGACCAAACCCCCATAAACAAGAACACTATTCTATTGACAAGTTTTTATAACATTTGATAATAAATGACTGCCACAGAAAATGTTACAACAACAAAGTTCAAGATTATCTAGGCTTAACCAGTAAGTTGTAACTTTTGTAGCTAGGGCTGGAGCTCCTGAACTTTGAAACACAGGAGAGTTTGATTACAAAGGAAATGGTGGGTCGGAATGCTCTGGATGTTCTCAAGGGCTCTTAAGAAATTTAAGACTTTGGACAACAATGAGATCCAAGAGTTGGATGAGTAATCCCAGTTGCAAATGCTGATACAAATGTTAGCAATAACAAATTCAAGTAAAATGGAGAAAACATCACTGAGTTACTGATGTAGTAGAAGTATATTGATTAAAATACAACAATAAAGGTCTACATTGTAGATGTAACCAACCGTCTTATTAAATAAGAAATACAGAGCCGATTCAGAGAAGAAAGCCAAGAGGTCAGAGCTAAGAGCCTCACCCTTCCTGCTTCAGCGATCCTCTTCAGCCAAGAGAGCTCTCCGAAAAGGGAGCTACTTTCTGTGTGTTTGTCTTTATAAAGACTTTCGGTTCTGCCTTTTCATTGGTTGTAAACCCATGCCTCGTCACTGCCTGTCTGTAAAGACTTCCAGGTCTTCTATGGTTGGGATTGAGATTAAAGGCATGTGTCTCCAATGCTGGCTGTATCCTTGAACACAGAGATCTACCTAGCTGTCTACCAAGTGCTGGGATTAAAGGCGTACGCCACCACCGCCACGCTCTTGCTATGGCTCTAATAGCTCTGACCCCCAGGGCAACTTTATTTATTAACATACAATTAAAATCACATTTCAGTACAAATAAAATACCACCATACTACATGTTAGTAAGATCTGAAAGAGTGGCTGGAGATAAGGTTCAGAGGTTAAGAGTAAGAGCACTAGTTGCTCTGGCAGAGGACTGGGCTTCGATTTCCAACACCCACATTATGGTGCAAATACTTGCAACTCCATCCAGTTCCAAGGGATCTGAAACCCTCTTCTGAACTCTGAGGGCGCCAAACACATACATAGTACACATATATAAATGTAGGCAAAACATAAAATGAATAAACCTAATAAAATTAAAGAAAAAAATCAGAAGAAATACTTTTAGGTAAAGAGAATGAGAAAGAATCAACAATTCAAGAAATGTACCTCACTATCAAGACAAGGAAATTAAGAATACAGGGAAAATAGGGTAAGATTATTTGAACATGGTTCAGAATGACAAATTCTCACAATAGCACTGGAATTCTATGGACAGTAAAGACTTGTCACAACAAAGGTAGAGACAAATTAGAATGTGTGGCATTCTGGAAGAAGGAAGCACTTCAGATGATTACTATTTCCTATCTGCTCTAATTGTTTCTTAAAATACTTTCAGAAACTTTTGATACAAATTTATATGGTACCACTTAAGGAGGCTAGATACCTACCTAAACTGAAATGTCCCATATCGCTGCCTTTAAGATGTTGATCTGTGGAAGGGCTGCAATAATACAACAAAAGTAAGAAGAGGGGTGGGGATGGCTCAGTAGCAAAGTGCTTACCCAGCATATACAAGATGTACAAGGTCTGGATTCCATTCCAAACTGCACACACACACACACAAAACCAAAACCCAAACAAAACAAAACGAAAACAACATATACAAAACCTCAAAGAGCTTTATTGTATATTTGTTTAATTATATCATGAACATTAGTACAGTATCTACCTTGAAAATTCTAGTCAGATAAAAAATGACATAATGATGTTTGAAGATGACTCAACTGCAATTTTAAAGCTTTTTATTTTATTAAGAGTGAAAACTAGTTAAAAAAAGGTAACACAGTCAAAGCATATGATATTCTGTAGCTGCTGGTAGAGCTTACATGCAGCATTCTTAGTGTCATCCAAACAGTTCTTTTCTCAGTCACGTGTTCTGTTGATGCTATGAGTCTGGAAGAGACTGGCTATGGGTAACACTTCTGGTCTTCAGCTGTGACTGTGCAATGTCAGCAAGTGCACTTTGGATCTTCTCCAGAAGCATATCTCCCCGATAAACAACATCCTCCAGACATGTAGCAGCTTCATGGTTTTCTTCTTCTAGCTTATACAAGCTAGCAGCCTTTAAGACATGAATTTTAATATACTCAGAGATGAAATGGCTAGAAACTAAAGTACAAGTATTTATTTTAAAATCAGAATGATTTTCCAACCATTGTGTTTTATCTTTTAGTAACAGGTATTCTAAATATCAACTTAATTTTTTCTCTGAGTTATTAGAAGACTAATTTTCTGTCAGAATATATAGGTGTATATATGTGTCCTGTGTGTACAATGCTTATAGACATTGTTTTGTCCACATTCAGAATGACATTCTCCACTCACTCTTCTGGTCAAACAAAGTGAAGGGCATTAAGGAGACTTCTGCCTTGATAAGATAAAATTGCTCAATGTCGATACTGCCTTGAACACACATGATCAGATCTTTTAAGTCAAAATTGGACAATTATTCAGCATAATTTTCCAGAGGCTTGCTAGTTCACAATTAATAAAGTATTTGTCTGCTTTGCAAGACACTGGATTTGACCACAAAAACAAAAACAAAACAAAACAAAAAAACCAACAAACAACCAAAATCCAAAATACCTCCCATTTAAAATTTAACCTTAAATTGAATGTCATAACCTCCTTTAATTCAAAGTTCTCTACCACTAGTCATTTTATCACGAGAAAAGAGTTTTCACCTGTAAAGCAGCTGTAGACTCTTCACTGGGTAAGGAATCTATCAAAACATCAATATCTTTTGCTGTTCGTGCAATCAGTGCTGCAAAAAGCTGGGCATATTCTGAAGAAAAACATTAAGTTAAATTATCAAAGTCTTACATTTTTATAAGCAGAAATTATAAAATTAATAAAACTAGAAAAGCTCAGCTGACTTTCCAATACAGCAATTCTAATGGTAAAGCATAATTTTAGTATATCAATACTATTTATACTCTAAATATTAATTCAAATTGGGAATTAGCATAATATGTCATTTTATTTCCTAGGACATTTTGGTACCTTGAACAAAGGAATCCATAAAAGACACTTTTCTTACTAAGGTAATACAAGCAAAAATCAGCTCAACTCATACAGGCTTTCCTCTAAGGGAGTAACAATCTTTTTTTTTTATTGGACGTGAACAGAATTATGAAGCATAATGAACTGAGTTGATGAATTCATTCCTTGGCCATCTCTGAGATAGCTTTGCACTAAAAGAGCACTTGCTATCAAGTCTAAGGACCTCAGTTTCATCCCCAGAACCCACATGATAGAAGGAAAGAATAGCTCCAGATCCTTTGACCTCTTGCATGCATGCTATGGTAGGCACACCCACATATACACTAAATAAATAAATGTAAAAAAGAAGAACTATTTATGGCAAAACTTAACAGTAACAGAGTCCAACCACAGTCACATTTTTACAAAGAAGCTATAAATTGTAGAAGAAATGTCAGTCAAACTAAGGAGACCTCACCTTCTGTAGGATTGGCTGGTTGGTCTTTATTAATTGCTGTTTGAATGTTACTGAAAGAGGCAGGAGGACCACACTGCTGTAACACTCCAATGGCATTACAAAACTGATCTGCAAGCTTGAAAAAAAAGAAGAAAAAATCAAGGTTACAAAGAATTGTCAGTTTTAAGGATTTTGAGACATGGCAATAATTTCTTCATAATAATAATCTCTAAGCAAACTCCTCACACAAAGGAATATTTTTATATAAAATGAGCTAGTTATTACTAACAATGACAGAGTTTGTACAGCTAAACATGCACTCTTACCAGCAATCTATTTATATCTAGCCTGGATTAAATGGTTTAATCATACAAAGAAACTTAAGTTTGGTATCAGTCTAGGTGAAATTAAATTTGTATCAATCTATCTTAAAGAATTGATACATGAGAAAGCTGAAGACTCAGCCATAGTGATTGTTTTCTTCTAAGTGGTTCTGGAGATTGAGCTCTCAAGAGAAGGCTGCTCACAAATAAAACCAGATATCCATCCCAGCAGATGCACAAATAGCAATAGAGAAACAGACACTAAATGGTTAAGAGCACTGGCTGCTTTTGCAGAGAACCTGGGTTCAATTTGCAGAATCTACAGCTCACAACTGTAACTCTAATTCTGAAGGATCTGACATCCTCTTCTGGTCTCTATGGGCACCAGGCACCCATGTGGTACACAGACACAGGTGTAGCAAAAACACACACATTGAAAAAAAAAAAAAGACTCCTTCAAGTCATAACTCAATAAACAAATCCTAAGATACCAAAGTGGTTGAACTGGTGGACAACAGATTCTATTCTTATTCTAAAAATGATTGTTGCAAGAGTCTGTTCTTTCCTTCTACAGTGTGGTCCTGAGGTTCAATATTAGGGTATTAGACCTAGTGGCAAGTGTCTCTACTTACTGAGCCACTTTGCCAGCCCCTAAATTATTGTATATGCTAACTTTATTTAGTGTATGGATGTTTTGTCTGTCTATATGTATGTATGTATGTATGTGGACCAAAAGCATTCAGTGCCCACAGAGGCCATCAGATCCTCTGGACTGGAGTTTTAGATGTGGGTGCTGGGAGTCAAACCCAGGTCCTCTGAAAGAGCAGGCAGACTCTTAACTGCTAAGCCATTTCTCCAGCTCCATATGCTAATATTTAAAACCCAAACCAAACAAGCAAAAAAAAAACAGGGTTAGGTAAATGTTAAACATGAGGACCAGAATTTGGATTCCCTGCACCCACATCAGAGACCCTTCAGTCACAATGGTCATCTGGTCTATCTGAAAACATGAGCTTTTGGTTCAATGAGAGACCTTACTCAAAAAAAAGAGAGAGAATGGTACAAGAAGTTATCCTTAGATAAGGCTGGCCTCTACATAAGCATGCAGAGGTAAATGCACCTGCACACACCCACACATGCTTAAACCACATACACACAAACACACAGAGTTCAGTTGGTAGAGTGTTTGCTTAGCATATATGAAGCCTTGCGTTTGATCCACAGCACTGCTTAAACTGCACATGGCAGTACACACCTGTAATCCCAAAACTTGGTGGTAGGATGAGAATTTCAAGGATATCCTCAGAGTCATAAGTGTTTGAGGACAACCTGTGCTATATGAGAGCCTGTCTTGACCAGTGGTGTCGCACACCTTTAATCCCAGCACTCAGAAGGCAGAGGCAGGCAGATCTCTGTGAGTTCGAGGCCAGCCTGGTCTACAGATCAAATTATAGGATAGCCAGAACTACACACAGGGAAACCCTGTCTCCAAAAACAAAAACAAACAAACCAAAACAAACTAGAGTAATCTTTCTTTTCTTTTGTAAGTATTGAGATATATATGTCAGTACTTATTTCAAGCAAAAATAAATACTATTAAAAGGCAGTAGTTGTGGGATTGACTAAATCTGACTAGCAATTATATCTACTATGTTCCCAAGGTTAACAACAAAAAATATAGAAAGCACATGATTTCTTTTCTGTAAACAGAGCAGTTGCCAAGTTTAAAGAAACAGTGGGAGTGTTAAGGATATAGCTCAGTTGGTAGATTGCTTGCCTAGAATATATGAAGCCTTGAATTGGATCCCCAGCACTGAACAAAAACATGTAATAGCACACACATGTAATTATGGTACTCAGAAGGCAAAGTTCAAGGTCATTCTCAACTATATAGGAAGTTCCAGGCCAGTGTGGACTACATGAAAAAAATTTCCGTAAGTTGCCAGAAATGTAATTCTTCAAGACTCAAATTATAATCTTGTTGCTCAAAATATTTGTTGTTGGGGCATGGTTGTGCACACCTTTCATCCTAGTACTTGGGAGGCAGAGGCAGGTGGATCTCTGTGAGCTTGAGGCCAGCCTGGTCTATGTGGAGAGTTCTAGTCCAGCCAGAGTTACATAAGATGACTCTGTCTCAAAAAAAAAGCAAAACCAGAAAACAATGTATTCAGGAAATTTGAAAAGACAAGTTCGTGCCATTTGCAAACTAAACACATGTATACTCCCCACCCAACTTCTCACTAGTCCTGATCCCTGAAACTTCAATTACTATTTCCAATCAGGAAAACAGCATTTCTATTTTTTTTTTAATTTTTATTTTTAAGTTGCAGCATTCCATTTTGTAGCACTGTCATAAGACATAGAAAAATATAAATGAAACTTATTCAGTACAGTAGCTACATGTTCTCTCCTGCAAATGCTTTCAAGACCCATTGTTCATCGGTTCAAAAAAATATTTATTGAAAAACCAACCCCATGACAAGTACTGTATGTAAATATTATAGAGATGAACATGACATAGCTTCTGTACTCAGGAGTTTCCAGATGGTAGAACAAATGTTAATATTGCTCTATGTTCCAATCTACTTTAGCACTTAAGAGCTGAAAACAATTTACTCTAACTTCCTAGCCATGTGTGGGGTTTCATCATCTAAAAGTCTCTTGAGTTTATGGCATCTTTCTAAGCTCTTGAGGAGTAGCTTTTTGTAAACACATTGCCTATAGACACAGTAGGTATCCATGTTAGCTAAATTATCAGTATTCCTAAGATGAGTCAAGACCATATGGTATTTTTACTATCCTAACTAACAGGACCTACACAAATATGTGATTTTTTTTCCCTGAGATAAGCTCTTACACTGCATTATTAAGATTTGTAAAACCTCAAAGGAGTATTTTCTTGGGAGAGGTTGGCTGGCAGCCCACAGATTTTTGCAAATCTTTGCAAAGCAGAATTTAGCTTAGTGAATACATCAACATTTAAGGCATAGCCCCTCAACTTAAAAATTATTTACACAGAGTAGGTCGTTTTCCCACAAGTAGATTCACAATCTCAAAGTACTCTCAAAGTGATGTATTGCCAAACAGCCAAGTTATAACCTCCTGTAAGAAAAACACTGGTCAGGTACTCTTTTTAGTAGGTAGACACTCTGGAAGCACTTTTCCTAGAACATCAAGCTACAACCAGAATGACACTGAGATTTTAACTACCAATGGAAAACTGTTGCACTCTTAATGGAAATAAGCAGAAGTATTTATTATTTTTGGAGTCAGGGTCTCTCTCTACATAGCTCTGGCTGTCCTGGAACTCACCATTCTTGCTCGGCTCAGAAGTATTGTTTAGCTTGTGTGTAGTTACCATTCATGTATAGTAAGCAAGAATAACAGCCAGAAGGGGCAAAGTTAGTACAGCTAGTAGTTTTCAGGAGCTTCTGTTGTAGATTTTGATTCCCAAGTTGTTGGGCAGCCTGGTCTCCACAGTGATTTCCAGGTCAGCCAGTGTTAGACAGTGAGACCCTGTCTCAAAACAAAACAAAAATTGCCCCTGTGTACAGTCTTTGTCCGTGGTACTGCGCTGCAAGAGCTTCATTTCTGCCATTCAGGGCAGATCCTAAAGCGGACTTAAACAAATGGAAAGCCATCGAGAACCAGATCTAGAGAGACTCCTCTAGTACACGGTACTCTTTAAGGACTGGTCAGAGTGGCCTACAGAAGCCAAGGCAAGCTCACATTCCAGGTACTCTTGCACCAACCGCAAACACAGACACTGAACACTTTGTGGTGGTCGTTTGTGTTGTTTTCTGAGGTGGGATCTCACTCACACTGGAGCTCAGGCCGGCCCCGACCCCTGGGACCTGAGCTCACTCGTCCCCTGCTACCAGGCCAAGCACCTTGAGTCCCCTCAGGACGGGCCGCGGGTCCCCTCCCCAGGACGGACGGGCCGCGGGTCCCCTCCCCAGGACGGACGGGCCGCGGGTCCCCTCCCCAGGACGGACGGGCCGCGGGTCCCCTCCCCAGGACGGACGGGCCGCGGGTCCCCTCCCCAGGACGGACGGGCCGTCGGGTCCCCTCCTCAGACCCCGCCCGCGGGCTCCCTGAGGCCCGGCCGCCGTCTCCTCAGACCCCGCCCGCGGGCTCCCTGAGGCCCGGCCCTCCGGCGTCCTCACCGCGCGCTCCCCACGGCAGCGCGCCCCTCCGCGCGTCTCCTGTCAGGAGGGAAAGGCCGACTGAGGAAGGGGAGCCCTCACCGAGTTCACCGCGTCCTGCAGCTGCGTGAGCCGGTCCGCCATGTCGCCCGCGTACGCAGAGACGCCAAAGCTCCAGCTCGGTCGCGATTGGGCAATTTATGGCGGATCTGGACCAATCACAGGGCTCCGTTCCTGAGGGGCGTGGCCGGGGAGCACGCTGCCGGAAGGGGCGGGGCTGTTGTCCCGGGGCGGACAGGGCCAGGGAGGTGGGTCCCAGTGCGCAGGACGCCCAGGAGCTGGCGATGCTCGCTTCCTCCCGTCGTCCGTGAGCCGCCTTTGAGGCCGTCCTGGAAAGCGCTTTGTTTGTGCGCGGGTTTTGTTTTCTGCATTATCTGGAATCCTTGTTTTCCCTCACTTTTACTTTCCAGGCGGACCACAAAACACACACACGGCAAGCCGGTCACAAATGCTTGGGGTCCCAACATTTAAATCCAACAGATTAACATTCGCCAGGAAACCAAAATGGCTAAAAGAGGGTGCCTTGTTCGTTTGGGGCAGGAGGCGCTTAGCCAGCTGGAGACTAGATTCGTGCTTTCATTCTGAGTAGGGAGGGGTGCCTTTTGGAGAAGCGGACACGCCAGAAATGGAAAGCGCGGGAAACTAAGCATTTAACTGCGCCGTGCTGAGGAACGAATGACAGGAAAGGTGAAAAGGAAGGGCATTTGGAGGTAAGAGGTATGTAGTCGGCACAGGTAGCTAATGCCTTCTGGGTGACTGTGAGGAGAAGGATTGGAGGAGAGGGGAGGACTCTGGCCAGAAGAGAGGGTCCCGGAAAATAGCAAGTTAGGCAGGTTCACTCTTTTTTTTAATCCCAAGATAGGCTTTCTCTGTGTAACAGCTCTGGCTCTCCTGGAACTCTCTCTGTAGGCCAGGCTGGCCCCGAACTCACAGAGATCCGCCTGCCTCTGCCTTCGGAATGCTGGGATTAAAGACGTGCACCACCACCGCCAGGCCGCAGGTTCAGTTTTAAGGAATTTAGATTTAGAATTGAGACCTATTTACAGTTTTACATGTGAAGAGGGATGTTGTGAGATATCTGTACACTGTGTGAAGATGTATTGCTGTGATTGGTGTAATAAATAGCTGACTAGCCAACAGCTAGGCAGGAGAGATAGGCCGGACTTCTGGGTAGAGAGAGATCTCTGGGGAAAAAAAGTCGGGGTTGCCAGCCAGGCGTGGAGGAAGCAGGATAAGCAGTACAGAGTAAAGGTAACCAAGCCACATAAAAGAATGTAGATTAAAAGATGTGGGTTGCCAAGCATGGTGGTGCATGCCTTTAATCCCAGCCCTCAGGAGGCAGAGGCTGCCAGATCTCTGAGTTCGAGGCCAGCCTGGTCTACAAGCGAGTTTCAGGACAGGCTCCAAAGCTATACAGAAAAACCCTGTCTGGGGGGGGGGGGGGGAAGACATAGGTTAATTTAAGTTATAAGAACTAGTTAGAAACAAGCCTGAGCTAAGGCTGAACTTTCATAATTATTAGGAAGTTTCTGTGTCGTTATTTGTGAGCTGGGGCCCAAAGAAAAATCCGTCTACAGAATGATAGGAGGAAGGTTATTTCTGTTAGTTTGGGGATGATCTGATGGGAAATGAGTCCTGAATCTGCAGATGCCTGGTTCCTGGATTTCCCACAAACTCTTTATCATAGTCCCCAGACTGACTATTCCTGGTTATCTTCCTGGTGTTGGCGGTGGGTGGATGTTAGCCTATTTTCTGTTGCTATCACTGAATAGCACAGACAAGTAATTACAAAGCACAGTTGACTTATTTCAGTGTTCTGGAGACTGGGAAGTCCGCTATGGAGGTGCTAACATCTTGATGAATCCTAACAGAGGAGGGTGTAACACGGTGAGGCTGTTGTGAGGTGTCTTCTTCCACCAGAGAAGACTGCTCAGACATGGATTTAAGCCAATAGGAAGTCTATATTAGCTAACCAGTGACTACACTGCAAATTCAGGATCCCATTTGTAGCACCAAGCCTTCCTCAGGGGGAGCTTTGAATCACAAAAACCACATCCTGGGCTGACATACTTCAGTTATGTTATGTTAAGAACAGTTAGCCAGAAGCAGAACTACAGAAGTCAAAAAGCAAGGTCAATACATTTAGAGAGTTTCCCCAAACTATGGACTTTGATAGATTAGGTCTTCGTTTTCATTTTGGCAGGTGGTGCTGTCTACGTGCTGAATTTTATGACCCGAGTGGTACAATGTCATTTCCATCATGGAGTCAGTTGTGCTAAGGTCTGGGGGCCTGTTACAAGGCAGAACCAGAGAGCCCAAAAGAACACTCTTTAATCACATTAGCCCATTAATACATGGATGAGCCTTTAAGGGGCTCTGAAAATCCAAACTATAGAGTCCTTAGGACCCAGTCACCTTCCAGAGGTCTCCCCTCTTTAATCCTATTCACATATGACTTTTAAATTTAAAATTTTAATTTTAAATTCCAACAATTTGAAGAGCATTTTGAAGTCATATTGAGGATATTTTTTTTTTTTTTTTTGGTTTTTCGAAACAGGGTTTCTCTGTGTAGCTTTGCGCCTTTCCTGGAACTCACTTGGTAGCCCAGGCTGGCCTCGAACTCACAGAGATCCGCCTGGCTCTGCCTCCCGAGTGCTGGGATTAAAGGCATGTGCCACCACCGCCCGGCTGAGGATATAATTTTTGAGTATGTCAACTTCTGGGATTTATCCCACCCATCTCTGGGAAATTCCACTTTGGTTTTGCAATTCTCTTGATTTCCACCAAGAGTCACTATCATTGTGGCCATTGGTATTGAACTTCCTCGTATAAATGAAATTAATGGTCAGGTGTGGTAGGGCTTACCTTTAGTCCCAGTATGGATCTCTGAGTTTGGACCAGCCTGGTCTACATATCAAGTTCCAGGCCAGCCAGAGCTACCTAGTGAGACCATGTCTAATAAAATAAAAGTTAGCCAGATGATGGTGGCACACGCCTTTAATCCCAGCACTTGGGAGGCAGAAGCAGACGGATCTCTGTGAGTTTGAGGCCAGCCTGGTCTACAGAGCAAGTTCAAGGCAGCCAGGGCTACACAGAGAAACTCTGTCTCAAAAAACCAAAAACAAACAAAAAGTTGGGCATGGAAACACACCTTTAATCCCAGAACTCACAAGGCAGAGGTAGGCAGATCTCTGAGTTTGAGGCCAGACATGCATATGCACCTATACATATAACTATACAAAAGCAAAAAATAAAAGCGGGCAGAAAAATAAAAACATTTTGAAATTATTTATTGTGTGTATGCATTATGTGTGTGTGATATGTGTGTGTATATATGCTACAACATGCATGTAAAGGTCAAAGAACATTGTTCTCTATTTCAGGTGAGTCCTACGGATTGGACTCAGATTGTTAGGCATGTACAACAAACACTTCACATGCTGATCCATCTTGTCAGCTTGATCAAACATTTCTGAAGGAAAAGTTAAAACAGATGGCAATTGACTGATAGGCTGTAGTTTATCACTGTATTAAGTGGGCTTAATCAGTTTATCACTTTATTAAGTGGACTTAATAAAGAATTCTGAGTTTTCAGCCCAAGAGAACTTGAGTGTTGGCAGTATAGGGGCCACCTCAAGACAACCCATGTTGCAATGGCCAAAGATTCTTGACCAAAGTTTAGTGATAGCTGTGAGTCTTCTTCTAGGCCCATCTACTTTAGCACACACACAGACACCCCAACCACTGGCTTTCCTAGCTTATCTGTGCACTATTTGAAGAGTCCTGAAAAGGCTGTGGATCTGTGTTAGCTTTTTGATACTGTAATATGGTCTGAGATAATCAACTAGTCAACAAAAGATATTTTACTCATGGTTTTAGAGGTTCTGCCTGTTACTGATTGGCCTAATAGTTAGGGTCAAGTGGCAGCAGACTGTAATGGTGGAACTCACTCTATGGTCAGGACACAAAAGGAGAGAGAGGAGAAGGGACCCAGATTCTGTGTGGTGGTATTGGGTTCCCCGAAATATTGTGCACCCTAATAAACTTATCTGGGGTCAGAGACAGAACAGCCACAATATTAAACATAGAGGATAGGCAGTGGTAGCACACGCCTTTAATCCCAGCACTTGGGGGCAGAGCTAGGCAGAAATCCATGTGTTCAAGGATACAGCCAAGCATGGTGACTCACGCCTTTAATCCCAGGGAGTGATGGTAGAAGGCAGAAAGATATATAAGGCGTGAGGACCAGGAACTAGAGGCATTTGGCTGGTTAAGCTTTTAGCTGGTTAAGCTTCAGGCTTTTGAGCAGCAGTTCAGCTGAGAGTCATTGGGATGAGGACACAGAAGCTTCCAGTCTGAGGAAACAAGACCAGCGGAGAAGTTGGCCAGGTGAGGTTAGCTGTGGCTTGTTCTGTCTCTCTGATCCTCTAGTGTTCACCCCAATACTTGGCCTCAGGTCTGATTTTATTAATAAGAACTTTTAAGATTCATGCTACAACTCCGTTATCCCCTTAAGGGCCACCCCAGTTACCTAAGGTGACCCCTCCTAGAATATACCTCTTAAAGCTTTTGTCACCTTCCAGTGGTAACATTGTGCGGAAACGTCCGAGGCATGTGGACTGTTGGGAGACTTCTAAAATCCAAGCTATCATTAGAGCCTTCCTTCTAGACAAGACTCAAATGTTTCTATACATTTTTGTTTGTTTTTGAGACGGGGTTTCTCTGTGTAGCCCTGGCTGTGCTGGAACTCAGGGGCTCTGTAGACCTTGAACTCCACCTGCCTCTGTCACCTGAGTGCTGGGATTAAGGGGTGTACCACCACTGCCCAGTTAATGTTTGCATACATTTAAACTGAAGCCATGAACTTTCTGAAGCTGTGGCAATCTCTGAGGCTGTGCAGAGAGCCTAGCCAAGTGTGGGAGTCCCAGGTCCGTTGGAGACTCCATCTTAAAAAATTAAAAACCAGCATGGACTCCCGAAGAACAGCATCCAAGACTTGCCTCTGGCTTCCACGCACATGTGCACTTGCACACCTCCAGTTTTCAAAAGCACCCTTATGCAAGGACACAGGCCCAGAAACTGTCCCACCGCAGAATGCTGCTTCAAACGGTCACCACTCTTTTTATTCATCGTTATGGCGAAGGGCTCCTGTTTCAAAACGGCTGATGTAACTCTCTTAGTTTTATATTTAATAACTTCCCCTTCCTCAGCCTTTTCATTCCCTTAGTTTACTATGGT
This sequence comes from Peromyscus californicus insignis, assembly GCF_007827085.1. NCBI lineage: Eukaryota > Metazoa > Chordata > Mammalia > Rodentia > Cricetidae > Peromyscus > Peromyscus californicus. The sequence goes on along the minus strand of NW_026294584.1, from coordinate 159,007,247 downwards.
CTGTGCACCCCATTGCAGTGTCTGTTCCCGTAGCAACTCTATTCTTCCCAAAGAAATAGCAGTCTTTGGAGAATCTCTGGGTTTGGTTAGGTTGACAATGCTTTCTTATAAGCAAACTTTAAAAATTAAACATATCTCTTAAAAATCGTATTTTCTTATTCAACAGACACAGATCCTAAACATAGCATTTTAATATAGAAATATGCAGAGAAAATCATTAACTCAACTACTTGTTAGTATTTTAAACACTGATTACATATGATACACATATAATATATGTGAAACCTGTCTTTCTATGAACGTAACCATAAGTGCATATTTTAAGGGAAAGAAAACCCCATGTATACATTGCTTCATAAATCAATTGTCTTTTCCTAAAAACTTCAAATAAGTCAGTTACTTCCTGAAACATTGCTAAGGGCCACATAGGGTATATGTCTATCACAGGCTATCACAGGCTACCACAGTCTACCACAGACTATCACAGGCTATCACAGGCTATCACAGACTATCAGAGGCTATCACAGGCTATCACAGGCTATCTGGTCTAATGTCAAGCACTTGTCTTTTCTTACAAACAACACTTTGAACATTTCTTGACACTGATTTAAAGTTTTATTTTTACATTTTATTTATTTACTCACTTAGTGTGTGTAGGGGTTGCACACATACCACAGTAGAAGTCAGAGGGCAACCTGATTTCTCTTTTTACCACGTGGATCTCAGGAATCACACTGAAGTCATCAGACTTGGCAGCAGGTCCCCCACTGAGCCATTCCACTCAGCCAGTTTTGTTTGTTTGTTTGTTTGTTTGTTTTTTCCACTCAGCCAGTTTTTGAGGCTAGTTTTTCTATCTAGTTAAAGTGCTGCACTCCCACCATAAAAAAAAAAATTTTTTTTTAGGGGCTAGAGAGTTGGCTCAGTGGTTAAGAGCACTGGCTGCTCTTTCAGAGGACCTGGGTTCAATTCCAGCACCCACATGGCAGCTCACAACCATCTCTAACTCCATAACTCCAGTTCCAGGGGATCCAGTGCCCTCTTCTGACCTCCTCAGGCACTGCATGCACATGGTGCACAAGCACCCATTCAGACAAAACACCCTCACAGAAACTTAAAACTCAAACAGAAAAGCAAGGCCCCAGACACATCCCTAATGGAACCCCATGACCCTCTTCTGTACGCGGACTGCGGTCGGTCTCTTCAACAGCACATCGGGCATGAGACTTGAGGAGAAGGTCAGAGTGAGGTTGGGAGTTTTCAAGGACGTTTAGCTTAGAGGAGACAAAACTTTCATTTTTTTGCTGTGGTGCTCAGGACTAATTCAGCAAACACTTCAGAAGCAGCTCTGAGGGCAGCTGTAGTAGCTCAGGCAGTTGCTGCAGGAGGAAGCAATTTTCCTACGTTGCAAAAAACCAAAACCCAAAACCAGACAAGCAAACAAAGAAACAAAAAACAAAAAACTAACAACTACCCAAGCTCTGATCCTTCTTCCCCCCCACCCCACCCCCGCCCCCAAGGGCCATTAAACATGAACAGAGATCAGGCTCAACAAAAAGTCACTTTGCAGCAGGATTAACTGGAGGCTGAAGCCAACATGGACTACACAGTGAAGTCTAGGCTATCCTGGGGCTACCAGTGAAAGACCCAAAACCCTGTCTCACAAAACAAACCAAACAAACAATAACTTAATCAAATAAAGGATCACATGTGTGTAACTGATACTTGAAGACATGCTGACTGACTGCAGTGTGATGACTTGGGACACGTGTACTCTATTACCATTCCCTGAAAGTGATGGATACCTTCATGCTAGCTTTCACAGCACACCCATAAGCACAAGAACACTTTAGGTCAGATGTTCAGACATTTACGATTCATAACAGTAGCAAAATTATAGTTTTGAAGTAGAAATGAAAATAATTTTATGGTTAGGGTCATCACACATGAGGAACTGTATTGAAGGCTCACAGCGTTAGGAAGGTCAAGAACTGCTGCTTTAGATGGTGTTGCATAGGAGTGAGTGCATTACTGCCCATTACATTAATTTGAGTATTGATTTTATCATGATGATGATGATGATTTTGAGACAGATTTTCACTATGTAGCTCAGCCTGTGTTTGCCAGCTCTCAGCAAGCATGGAATTACAGGCACCAGCCATTCTGCCTTCCTCCTTTAAAAAGTTAATTGATTTATTTTAGAAAAGGTTTAGGCTTACAGGGAAAAAAAATCACAAGAATTCTCACACTTCACATCAGTTTCTATTATTGCTGTCACTGGGTTTTTTTTGTTTTGTTTTGTTTTGTTTTTTTTCAAGACAGGGTTTCTCTGTATAGCCCTGGCTGTTCGGGCTTGAACTCATAGATATCTGCCTGCTGGGCCTCCTGAGTACTGGAACTAAAGGCGAGCGCCACCACTGCCAGGCCTTGTCATTGGCATCTTACATTGAAACACACGTCTTAAAAAAAAAAAAAAGTGATACTCGTTATATTATTAACTCAAGTCCAAGTTTTGCCTGTTTTTTAAAGTTTTTTTCCAATGTCCTTTTCATAACTGCTTTTTAAGATACTGAACAACTTGTTTGTACTCCATTTTATAATTGCACACTGGGGAGGCTGAGGCAGGAGGACTGCCGTCAGTTCCAGGCCAATGTGGGCTACATAGCAAGACCCTATCTCAATAAAGTAAAATTCATTAGTGATGGTACAAGTTTATCTCCCTTGGGAGGAAGCGGCAAGACGTCAGAAGTTCAAGGCCAGCCTCCACAGCATAGTGGTTGGAGGCCATCCTGGGCTCCATGAGACCTGGTCTCAAAAAGAGAAAAAGAAAGTTAATTTGCACTGTTAGACACAACAGGCCTGGCGTGGTGGCACAGGCCTTTAATCCCAGTACTCGGGAGGCGAGCAGAGGCAGGGGGATGGATCACTGAGTTCGAGAACGGCCATGTCTACAGAGGGAGTTCCAGGGCAGGCAGGGCTACACAGAGAAACCCCGTCTCAAAAAAAAAAAAAAAGGAAAGACGCAAAGCGAGAGCACCGCCCGCCGGGAGCCGCGGCAGGAGGCGCGCGCCCGCAGGGCCGGGCGGGCACGCGCGCGGCCGTCCCGCCGGAAGAGCGCGCCTGGCGGGGCTGGGCGGCGGGCGAGCGGTGCGCGCGGGCGCCCGGGGGCAGCACCCCGACCCTGCGCGGGGCCCGGGCCCGCCCGCGCCTCCGGCGGACGGCGATGTGGCGGCTGCGGCTGCTCGTCCTGGGGGTGCTGGCGGCGGGCACCGCCGAGGCCCAGGCGAACTCCACCGACGGTGAGCCCCTCTGCAGGGCCGCAGGCCGCCCGCGTCTGTGCAGCCCTCCCCGGGCAGCAGGCGCGCCTCCGGCCGGCCGGCCGCGGGTTCGGGACCTGGGCCATCCTGTCAACGCCTCGCTGGGGCTGGGAACCGGGAAGAGATAAGTAGCCCCCTCTCCGACATTCGTCCCTGTAGGGAGCAGCCATGTTTGTAGTTTTAAGTGGACACGTTGAAACGGCCTTCTCAGTTTACTCCTCTTGGCACAGCACCCTGGAGGCTGCGGCAGGAGGATTAGGAGTTCGAGGCCAGCCTGGGGAGTGAGAGTCGGGGCCCAAACAAACAAAAACTAAAACCAGACCTAATGCTGAGTCTGTCGAGGAACTAAGGCATTCCAAGCAGCAGGTGGCTTTGACACTGAGAAATCTAGATGCTTTCCAAACGGGTCAAGTTTTGCAGTTGGAGATGGGACTTGAAATCCTAGGTCAATTGCTGAGTGAAAAGGCTTTAAGTGACTGCTGGGGGTGCGGGTGGGCTTTAATGGGAAATATGAAAAGCACTAATTGTGCCAGGCTGGTGATCACGCGCTTTTTCTGGTGAAGTTATTCCTTGTTTGGAGCTTGAGACAAGTAGCAAAGACAACAAACGGTCTTCTGGGCGATGGGATCGTTTTTTCCCCCTGGATGCTTATCTCTGAAAAGCCTTGGTTAGAACTGCATTTTAGGAAATTTTTGTACAACTAAGGCCAATGCTGAAAAATACAAATACATGTGTTTTTAATGTACACACACACACACACACACACACACACACACACACACACACACACAGTTTTCTTGAAGAAAACTCTGGCTTATAGAAGGGGGAAGCGCTAGCCTCTGGCAGTGTGCTAGGCTCCTTTCCTTGGCTGAGTTCCCTAATCCTAGAAGCCTTGGGAGATAACGGTTTCCCCTGTGGAGGCTCAAGACGTTCACTGCACGAATGAGCGGCTGGTAGCAACACCAGTGCGGCGCCCTGGGAATTGCAGGGCCTTGCACTTCAGCAAAGCCCCTTTTTGAAAAGGGTGCCTAGCCCGGGCGGAATTGGGGCTGCGGCTCAGTTGGTAGAGTGCTTATCTAGCACCTAAGAAGTCCTGATTTCCACCCCCAGCCCACAGGGACCGGGTGTGGTGGTACATGCCCAGAGCCCAGAATTCACAAGGTGAGAAAGAAAAGTAGAAAGTTGAGAGTTAGTATTTTCCTTTTTGTACCCTCACCTCTGATTACGACACGGTACTTTGGCTTGCGCTGTTCCTTCTGCCCTGTCAGTATTGTTGGTCAGTATTGTTGGTGCAGAGAGGGAGGGGACTCGGACTCAGCAGCCGATAAACACTCATGTTCCCCACGCCTGGCTAGTATGGACACACAGTAGAAGGCTTGCATGACCCTCCTGTGAAGCGGCTGGGTTGTTAGGATACGAGTGTCAGGAACTGGACAACCTCTGCAATTTAGGAGGATCTGCTGGACCCCAGCAGGTGAGGGGACCGGGCACCCAGGTAGTGGCTTGATGCTTAGTGAGGGTTGGGAGAGAGATGGAGATCTGTATGTCTAAATAGTCCTCCTTCTCTTGGAGTCCCAGTCTCTGCTTGCCTAGGTGCCTTCATTTTTGTTTTAGATTCATACCCAGTTGCTCACCTGGAAACCCACCTGTAAGAGTTGAGTGGGGCGCACCTTTTGTATTTCGGGAGTGCTCTGAGTAGGCCATGGCGCTTCTGTGTATAGATGCACGTGGAAACTTTCTTCCAGAGTGTTTGAAAGGCCGTGCGTTCATTGTTGTGTGTCCTTTTAGTTTATACATTTGCTTTGTGGAATTGAAGAGTGGATCCTGCACATACCACACAAGCATGGCACCACTCAGCTAGATCCCCGATTCTTGCCTTTTCATTTTTTTGAGCTAATGACAGTTCATCTGAAGATAAAAGCAAGTAATCAGCAGCTGAACTGTAATTCTGAGCACCTCAGAGGCTTCAGCAGAAGGATTGCCTTCAGTTCAAGGCCAGTGTAGGTTACACAACAAGACCCTATCTCAAAACACACCAACAACCCACAAACAAATAAAAATTATGAGAGACAATTGAATGCCAGCCCGCTGAAGTAGCTGGGTCATTCTTGCTCAGAGTGTTTTTTTCACGGAGGAATTAGGAAAGCTAGACTTTGTTGGCACTCCTGAAGTTGGCTGCTGTGTGTGCGACCAACAGGGAGGGAAGTGCGAGGTACATTTTAGTACCGCAGCAAAAGAAGGAGTTGGGCATGTTAAGATAGGGGTCTGATTGGGAAAAGGAAAGGATTAGGAATGGAAGGCCTTTCTAGAATGGAGTTAGTGGAAGGAAAAAATGTTTCTGTCTGATGAAGGATGGGAAGTGCGTGTGAAAATAGAAAACAGTCCCTTCTATTCAGAGGGCAGTTGGGGTTGTTTTTAGAATGTCAGACAAAGCAGAGGCACAGAGTGCAGTGTGAGTCAGCTCGCCATCTTGACTGGGCTGCCGCTCTCTAAGGCCCTTTGATGTGCAGCTTGTCTTCTTCCCCCCCATCCCCACCCCCTAAACCCCCCCCCCCCCCCAGTCATAAGAGCTAATTATGCCTGTCAGATGCTTCTGGTGACTCCTTCTCCAGATGGCCTGGAGGTGAATTAGGCTCCTGTTAACTTCTGCAGGATGTATTTTGGGTATGTCTTCTCTTGCCAAGTCTCTTTTGTGAGAAGAAATTAAATGCAGTTTCCAGCAGGTCTGGTGTCTCCGGCTTGTCATGACCCGGCTAACTGTTTGGGAAGTTGAGGCAGAAGGATTGCAATTTCAAGGCCCATTTGGGCAGTAGAGTAAGTTCAAGGGTAATGTGGGCAACTTAGGCCGTTCCTGAAATGCAATATTAGAGAGGAGCTGGGGGTGTGGTTTTTAGTGGTAGACTGCTTGCTTAGTGCTTGAGAGGCTCTGGGTTTATTTTCTCTCTCTCTCTCTCTCTCTCTCTCTCTCTCTCTCTCTCTCTCTGTGTGTGTGTGTGTGTGTGTGTGTGTGTGTGTGTGTGTGTGTGTGTGTGTGCACGCGCGCTTGGATGTGCTCTGCTCAGGGCTTCATATGTTAGTACACACAGTTACTTCTTACCCTTCTTTTCTTTCTGGATTCTTTTGGTGATGCTGAGGATTGAACCCAGAGCCCTGAGCAAGCTCTACCACTGAGCTATCCCCCTGGCCCCACCATTGAGTATCTCTCATTGTTTCTGTGGAAGTCCCCTCATTGCTGCTTATGATAGGCCCAGCATCTCTGGGAATGTTCACCCCCACTCCCCACTACTTTCTCTGTAGGGCCAATTTGAGAATGCCTGGATATTTTTGGTTTTTCTTTGAGGCGCTGCATCTCCAAAGCGCTGGCAAGCTAAGGAAGCTCATGATCCATACTATGCAGCATCTGATGGTTATAAAACCATTTACCCATTTGTTTGGTACTTTTAGACGCCCAGCGGCTTCTGTAGCATAGTTACCTCCCTTTTACCGTGAAAGAAGAGAGGCCCAGAAGAAAGAAATACCTTGCCTCAGGTCCCGTAGTTCGATCTCTGTTGAACAAGCATTTACTGCCAGGCGACTGGTACAGTGCCAGACGCTGGATCATCAGATGTGACAAAGACCTGCATAGCTAGGAGGGAAACCACACAAGTTTGGGCTAAAATGCAATCTTCTATACACATTGTGCAATGGTTCTTGGATGACCAATCATTCCCACACACAAAAGAGCTCAGTTAAGAATGGAGAGGTATGTGTATGTCTCTCTTAGTCACGAACATGGTGTTTGCAGTTCTCAGTTGCCTGGAGAACTTTCTGTTTTGTTTTTTGAGACAGGGTCTTGTATAGGCCAGGCTAGCCTTGAATAACCCACTATTCAAGGATTGACTTGAACTTCTGACCCTCCTGCCTACACCCTTCTCCCCAGTGTTGGGATTACAGCATCCAACACCTGCTTCTGCATTGTTGGTGATCAAATCCAGGGCTTTGAGCATGCTAGTCAAGCCCTCTACCAACTGAGTTATAGTCCTAGCCCTTCTCCATGTTGTTTGAATGAGTGTTTGTTTTTAAATTCATGTTTGCAGCTACTGCTAGGGATTTTTATTTAAGTGGTATGGCTGAGTCTTGGCAACACGTCACCTCCACGTGATTGTCACAAACAACCAAGATGTATTGTAATTTCCTTATGATAAGGACAATTCTGATAACTATAGAAAATGTGATAAATAAGGAGCTGTGTTGGAAAGAAGAAATAATTTAAGGTACCCGTTCTTAATGTTACTGATATTAAAACAACAGGACCAGGTTTTCGATGCCAGACAGTGTCTCCCCACCCACCTTCACTATCTGCCTGGTTCCTGCTACAGGTGTGTGGGGGTGGGACTTCCGTGAAGCATAGTCTCTGAAAATGCAGTCCACACCAAGCAAGAGTTCTGGTGGTTCCTGGAAGGCTGGGTGGAGTTCTTGAAGGAGGCAGAGGCTTAGACTTTCAGTCCTACCCTCTAGATAGTGTCAAGCTGTTTGTTTCCATTTATGACTTTTTAGACAGGAATACACCTAGATATAGTTTAACCATAAGGCCATCTGTTACTCCATGCCAGCAAAAATCTCACGTAAGTTAATTGTCTGACCTATATGCTTTCTAGAACACTCCCACAAAGCAGAACTATTTTATTTTGGTAAAATTTTGAGAGAGAGCCTCATGTAATGCAGGCTGTCTTCAAATTCACTATCTAGCTGAGGATAATCTTGACCCCGCTCTTCCTGTCTCTACCTCTGCGTGCTGAGATTAAAAGTATGCTTGCCATGCATAGCCATTTTTCTTAATTTGTTTTCATACTAGAATAGCAGCATTTATCCTCATCAATAGATGTGTTTAGTCAATATGATATGCATGCACAATGCATACTAAATAGCTTTAAAAAAGGGCCAAGCTATCCGGCGGCGGCGGCGGTGGTGGCGCACGCCTTTAATCCCAGCACTAGGAGGCAGAGGCAGGCAGATCTCTGAGAGTTTGAGGCCAGCCTAGACTGCAGAGTGAGTTCCATGACAGACTCCAAACGCTACACAGAGAAACCCTGTCTTGAAAAACAAAAACAAAACAAAACAAAACAAAAAAAGGGCCAAGCTAGACATTTACATGTCCTTCTTCTTGCACATATGTGGAAATAAACATTATGCATCTTGATACTAAGTCCTCAACACAGAGTTGGCCTCCATACCCACAAGCTATGTATCCTGCAGATTCAGCCAGCTGCGGAGTGAAAATAATTTTTTTCTTTTTTTCTTTTATTCTTATGTGCATTTGTTTTTTTGCCATGAGTATCAGGGTCCCTTGAAACTGGAGTTACAGACAGGTGTGAGCTGCCATGTGGGTACTGGGAATTGAACTCGGGTCCTCTGGAAGAAGAGTCAGTGCTCTTAATCTCTGAGCCATCTCTCCAGCCTGAAAATAATTTTTTAAAGTACATCTGTGCTGAACGTGCACAGACTTTTTCATGTTGCTGTTCTCTAGCAATATGGTGGCATAGCACTTATGTTAGGTACGTAAATAACCCACAGATAAATTATGCATGTGGATAGATGTCTATCACAACACCACTTTTAAAATACCTATATTATGTGTGCATGCACTTGTGCAGGCAAGCAGGTGGACGTAGAAGCCAGAGGGGCATGTCAGGTACCCGATCTACTGCTCTTTGCCTTATTCCCTTGAGAAAGGGTCTCTCTCTGAACCTGGAGCTACACTGGTGGCCAGAAAGCCACAACGACCTTCCTCTCTCTCTGCTCTTCATAGCATAGAAATAACAAGTCTATGTGACTGTGCCTGACTTTTTTATGTGGGTGCTGGGATTTAAACTCAGGTCCCCATGCTTGTTCAGCAAGTGCTCTTATCCACTGAGCCATCTCTTCATCTCCTACTGCGTGTACCATTTTATGTGAGGCATAGGCAGGGATTAGTAGTCTGGAGAGTTTGGGACTTGTAGCCTGTGGATGCTGAGGGATGATGGTACACATACCAGGTGACAGCTGTGGGGATGTCTGTACTAGGGGAAGCAATGGACAGGTGCTGAGAGTCCCCATATTGTTTAATGTCTCTTTTCCTTCTAAGCACTGAGAATTGAACATAGCTTTTTTGTGTGTATGTGTGTGTTTTGTTGTTGTTTTAATGAATTTAAAATGTAGGCTCAAGGCAGAACTTGAACCCTGAAGCCATCAAAGCTGGAAGCTTTTGTCAAATCATGACATTTCTTTCTGATAAGAACACTTTGAAACTTGAAAAAGAAGATGTGTAGAGAAAGCCACTTTGTAGTTGGAAGGTTTCTCCAGTCCCGCCCAGCCCCAAGGTCCCGCAGCTGCTTATAAAATAATCACTCAGAGGCTTAATATTATTTACAAACAGTATGGTCTATGGCAGGCCTCTTGCTAGCTAGCTCTTATATCTTAAATTAACCCATTTCTATTAATCTATGTTTTGCCACATGTTCTGTGGCTTACTGGTCTGCTGGCATGTTGTTCATTGGGCAGCAGGCTGGTGTATCCCAGACTCTGCCTTTCTGTTTCCTGTCTCTCTCCTTGGATTTCCTACCTGCTTCTAAGCTGCCATGACATAGGCCAAAGCAGCTTATTTATTAACCAGTGGGACAACATATATTCACAGCATACAGAAACACATCACCCAGCACTTCCCCTTTTCTGTCTAATCAAAAAGGTTTTAGCTTTAATATAGTAAAATTATATATAACAAACAGTTATCAAACAAGAGTTACAGTTATAATATCTAGTCTATTTGTATTTGACAAAATTAAAATATTTTTATCATCTATCCTATATTTGTGAGTCTAACGTTTCATATCTAATTTATCTTTTATCATAACCAAGGAAAATTATAACTATCTAGTCTTCAGCTCCATCAAAGACCCTAGAAGGATACAATATTACCTAAGTAAACAGGAAGTACATTGTAAGCAACTTCCAAAAATCTAGAATGACAGAGACAGCTGGCTGCCTGGACAGTCACCCAAAGTTATTCTGAATGTTGGGGTATCCATTCTTCAGCCTACAGGTCTAGAGTCTCTCAGTCACTTCTCTCTGTGTCCTGTAGAATGTCTGGCAGTTTCTTTTGTGAAGCAGGAACCTGAAGGACCATTTCGCCAAGCAAAGTTCAGTGGTCACCTTTCTATGGGTCCTGCATGTCCAGTCAATACAACATTTTGTCAAGCAGTCCAGGCAAGAACAGTTTCTTTCCCAAATGGCTAACTTTTGCCACAATGAAGGTAAAATTCCATAAGGAGTTTCTTTGATGCCCATCATCTTATCTGAAGTAGATTGGTGCTGCCAGGAGCAGATGTGTCTCATAGTCCAGAAAAGTCTAAGTTCTTAAAACATTTTAAATGCCATATTCTGTAGGTTTTTCAAGTGTTTGAAGATTACCTACTTAATTCCACTATATCTATGTATTCCTAGAAAACTTAACTAACGTGACTATAAGTTAGATTATCATGGATGATTAATAATTAATTTGTATTTCTTAATTATACATTACAATTTCAAATGAGCAGCACAAAGGTAATACCTTAAACAAGAGTAGAAATATACATGCATTATAACAAAATGAACTTTAAATTTGTATCAATAAACTAAAATCCATAGCAATGTAAAACATTTCAAACAAGTTGCTCTTTAAAAATAGATTCAATAATCTACCCTTTTGTCCTATTGTATCTATAATATCCCCTTTTCTTTTTATAAAGAGATTGCATTTATAATCAACCTGCTTTAATTAAAAATAAACATTTATAAATAATATTTTGGGAATTTGGGTACAGCTTCTCCTACTACTTCCTGCTGGTTGGGGCACTGGCATTCTTATGGGGATCCTGAGAAAATTAAGAATTATAGTTAAATCTTAGATGTAGTAGTCTGTGAGGCTGTATCGACCTTTCAGGGGGTCTTGGTTGATCAAACCATATTAGCTTGGAAGCAATCCACAGGTTCTCATCTTCTGTGGAAACAAAAACAGAACCTCTTTTCCAAAGCAATGTATCCTTAAACAAATTTTGAAGTCAAGATACCTTTAAAATATACATATTGGTTTAACTCAGCAGCCTTTACAATCAAAAATTGCAGTTAAAAATCCCAAAGACAATATAATCCAGACTCTGTGTATAATTTCTATCTTTACATTGTAGTGGTATTGTGTTCCCCAAAATATTGTGTATCCTAATAAACTTATCTGGGGTCAGAGAACAGAACAGCCACTAGACAGACATAGAGGCCAGAAAATGGTGGCACTCACACCTTTAATCCTATCACTTGGGAGGCAGAGATCCATCCAGATCTCTGTGAGTTTAAAGCCACACTGGAAACATCCAGGCATGGTGACTCACGCCTTTAATCCCAGGAAGTGATGGCAGGAAGCAGAAAGGTATATAAGGCATGAAAACCAGGAACTAGGCTGGTTAAGCTTTTGGCTGGTTAAGCTTTTAGGCTTTTGAGCAGCAGTTCAGATGAGACCTATTCTGGATGAGGACTCAGAGGCTTCCAGTCTGAGGAAACAGGATCAACTGAGGAATTGGCAAGGTAAGGTGGCTGTGGCTTGTTCTGCTTCTCTGATCTTCCAACATTCACCCCAATAACTGGTACTGGGTTTTATTTTCATTAACAAGAACTTTTAAGATTCATGCTACATTATTACATGGCTTAACTTTTATATTACTTTTTACTGTTTCTTTAAAGACTTTATTTTTTAAAACTATCTATTTCTTTATATAACTGCATATATTCCTTTTCCTCTCTCTTCCAAGCCTACATACATTTTTTTTTCACACACTGTAAACTGTTTAGAGTTTTAGTCCATCTGAATCTGTCTTATTGTGAATCTATAATCCTTCTCTGCCCAGGAGAGATTTTAAACTGTTAAACTGAGTGGCTAGGACAAAAAGTGGCAGCCTTGGCTGCTGACTCTGCCCACCTCAGCTTCCCAACATGGTGGAGATACCAGGGGAGTCAGGCTTACACTGCCAACTCTGGGGTCCATGCTGCCACCAGGTAGCATGTAGCTGTCCCATAAACCCTTTTTGTCTGTATGAGTAAAAGCCAAATCCACCATGCAGCATGCTGCACAGCTTAGGGATAGTTCTGTGTACCGCAGCAGGAATCTGCCATGCTGTAGGTCAAGTCCAAATGCCACAGTTTGCCTGAGAGACAGAACTAGGAAGCTGTTTTTTAGCTCTATTTTAGAATCTTTTTTTAAAGCTTTCTCAGGTTTTGGGTGGAGATTCTTGCGACCACTTCTGGGCGCCAAATGTAGTCGAAAGGTTTCTCCTGTCCTGCCCAGCCCCTCGGTCCTGCAGCCGCTTATAAAATAATCACTCAGAGGCTTAATATTATTCACAAACTGTATGGCTGTGGCAGGCCTCCTGATAGCTAGCTCTTATATCTTAAATTAACCCATTTCTATTCATCTATGTTTTGCTACATGTTCTGTGGCTTACAGGTCTGCTGGCATATTGTTCCTTGGGTGACAGGCTGGCGTCTCCTCAGACTCTGCCTTTCTGTTTCCTGTCTCTCTCCTTGGATTTCCCACCTGCCTCTAAGCTGCCTTGCCATAGCCCGAAGCAGCTTATTTATTAACCAATGGGAGCAGCATATGTTCACAGCGTACAGAAAGACATCCCCCAGCACCACTTGACTGCTTGACATGTACTCTCACTGATGATATCACTCCTCATGTTATCAGCGTTAATCCCAAAGGTGAGAATAAGACCACTACCACAGTTTGAGCCACATTTGAAGCAAACTTGATTTTTATTGGGGTGCACCAAGAGGTGGCCAGTGACTGCCTCCTAAGTCGGGTTAAGGAGAGCAGTCCCGAATCCATCTCTTAGGCCCTTTTAAGGAGTAAAATCACTAGTAGTTTTACAGAAGGGAGATAATGAGGCAATAAGGAAATAAAAAAAAATTTTTTTAAATCATGTTATCACTCACCATGTGATTAGGGAGGGTCTGGGAGGGTCAGGGTATTCTCAAAAACAAATCAAGATCATGGGTTGGGGAAGGTCAGGTTTCAGGAAACAGAGCAACTCGACTCTTATAGTAATAGAAACTTGTTTTTACAAATACAGCATAATGGTTCCAGCCTTTAAAATGGAGTCGGGCAGGTTCTTCACTCAGCTTCCAGTTGTTTGATCATTTTAATTACCGTGCTCCTGCGTTTCTTTCTAAGGACTCTATTTTATTTTATTTTATTGTGTATAGGTGTTTTGCCCACATGTGGTCTGTGTAGTACGTGTATACCTGGTGCTCAAGGTGGGCCAGAAGAGGGATCCCCTGGAACTGGATACAGGCAGTTCTGAGCTGCCTTGTAGGTTCTGGGAACTGAACCCGGGTCCTCTGGAAGAGCAGCCTTAACTGCTGAACCTTTGGTCTGTGGTCCTCCACTGTTGCTCTAGTATGTTGGTATCTTGGAGATTCTGGGTTAAAGATTTAGGTTAAGGAACATTGACAACAACATATCTCTAGAGATGGCTCAGTCTCTTCCAGGCCTTCTGAGCTGTTCTGGCTCAGAGTCTGTGTCATGGGAGACAACACGGGCCACCAGAACATCTTCTAGAGCATATTGGAAGCAAGCCCAAGAGATGATAGCAAGCGCCTTGGATAGACAGGCTGTAATGAATTTGCTTGCACAAGTTTTCGGTACAGACAGAGTGATTTTATAAGTACTTGTTGATACTTGCCAAATGGAGAAAATGAGGAGAAATGTGTGTGCGCACGCGCGCCGGGGGACGGAGGGAGGGATGAAACCAGAAAATGGATGACAGATATGAGCTGAGAGCTCCTAGCACAGTGGAACATTAGTGATCCCTGAGGGCCAGGAAAACTGACCCCATTGCAGCAGACAGCAGAAAGCACATTTGCGTTCTTAAGACAGGGTCGTTTTAAAAAGTGACTTAAATTGTTTGTCATTTTCATACATGGGTTTGGAAGGACCTGTTGGAGACCGATGGGCTGCGTGGTGGGAACACAGCTGCAGAGGGTGACACCCTGGAATGTGTCAGTCCTGGCTGGCAGGGAGGGTAGGCCAGCCCCTCCTCTTCATCCAGGCAACCATGGCTGCTGTGAGCTCAGGAATGCAATGTCTGTGTCTCCTTCACACCCACCACCCAAACAACAACAGGTTGTTGATGTGTCTGTAGCCCAGGCTGGCCTTGCCTTTACATAGACCCCTCTGCTTTAGCCTCCCAAGTGCTGAGATAACAGTCATGCACCACCATACCTGACTCAAGGGGGTTTTCTGAGGGTGAAATTAGCGTTGTTCGTTTGTTTATGAATGAAGTTTCCGTAAATGATACCAGAGGTACAATATTGTAACGAGAAAATTTTCCATTGTAGGTTTTCTTGAATTTTCTGTGGGAAAATTTACATACTTTCTGCTCAGCAGTCCCTTTCCACAGGGGGCCATTCTACGTCATATTTCAAGCAATGTGACCTTCCTTCTTTTCCAAATACACTCACAGTATCAGAACACCACCATTTCGTTTACTAAGGTAAGCAGAAAGGATTCTTCCATAAAGAGATCACCCCTATAATGTTGTCTTGTGTGTTCAAATCTGATGTCTGTTTATGTGTGGGCCTGGTCTCCAGGAGGCCTCAGTCATCTTTAGTTACAGGATCTCATTGCCTAGGCTCCCCTCTGTTCCCTTGATTCACAGACTATCTAGAGGAACAGAACTGCATAGGGTTCTAGAAATGACTGTGTGAAAGCCGTGTTGGTGCTCTTGTGTCTTTGTGTTTTGGTTGTCATGGCAATGGGTCTTTTGAAGCCACTGACCCTATACTCTCACCCCTCTCTGAGGCTTGCCAAGTTGAGACTCAGCTGCTGCCTTTTTCCTTCCCATTCTCTTAGCTTTAAGAGAACGTTCTGATTCCAAGGCAGGAGGACTAAGGGTTTAAGGGCAGCTTCAGCTGCATAGTGAGGCTGACTGCCTGGCCTACATGAACTCTTGTCTTAAAGGAAAAGGTTTACTAACAGGCTGGAGAAATAGCTCAGTGGTTAAGGAGCACTGGCTGCTTTTGCAGAGGACCTGGGTTTGGTTCCCAGTACCCACGTAATGGCTCACAACCATCCCTAACTCCAGTTCCAGAGGCTCTGATGCCCTCCTCTGGCCTCCACAGGTACCAGGCACACATGTGGTATGCAGACATGCATGCAGGCAAAAATATTCATACACACAAAATAAAAATAAGTGACTAAATAAATAAATCTTTAAGACAAAAGCTTTTTGTAAACTGAACTCTTTGGGGCCAAAGCTCCTGTTTTGTGTTGTTAGCCAGAATAAATCTTAATTCAGTTGAACTGTAGTGCTTGAAAAATTCCATGTACAATTAATTCCTAGAGTTTCTGTTTATTTTTCCCCCATCAAGCTGGGAATGAAACCTAGGCTGTCACACTTGATAGGCAAGTACTTTACTGCTGGTCTACACCCTGACCCCTAGTGTCTTGGTATTAACAGATGGAAACTGAGGACCGAGGAGATGACTCATTCTATAGGGCTCGAGTTTGATCTCGAACCCACCCAAACAAAAAAAAAAAAAACCCCAGCCAGGTCTGGTGTGGGTTCGTTACCCAGCACTGGGGAGGTGGAAACAAGGCTCACTGGCTAGTCGGTTTAGCCAATCAGTGAGCCCCAGGTTCAGTGAGAGAACTTGTCTTAAAAATAAGCTGGAGGGGATGGAGAGATGGCTCAGTGGTTAAGAGTACCTGTTGTTCTTGGAGAGGACCTGGGCTCAGTTCCCAGCATTCACAGGACAGTGCGTATCCATCTTTAACTCCAGTCTCAGGAGACCTGACACCCCCTTTTGACATCTGAGGGCCCCAAGCAGGCACATGGTGCACATACATACATGCAGGCAAACTACTCATATACATAAAATGAAACAAATAATAAATCTAAAATATATAAATTAATTAAAATAATAAATTGGAGAGGAATAAAAGATGACACCCAGTGCCAACCTCTGGCTTCCAAATATATGCTCAAATATTGGCATATGCTCATATTCACACTTGCACACACACGAATTTATACACATACAGATACTTAAAACCATAACTGGGAGGTGTTCGTGAGGAAGCCTTTACCGATAAGATAGCACCCCTATAAAACAGGCTCCCCAAGAGCCTTCCTTACTCTGCTGTGTTTATGAACCCTAAAACCTGTGGTAGTTTGTTACAGCAGTTCAAACTGACTGAGGCAGTTAGTATATATTGCTAAATTTCTATTTACTTATTTTATATGGGTATATTGTTAGGATATGTATTTGTGTACCACAAATGTGCCTGGTACCTGTATAGACCAGAAGAGGGTATCAAATCCCCGAAACTGTTGTGAGCCATTATGTGAATATTAGGAATTGAACTCGGGTCCTTTGAAAGAGCAACCAGTGCTCTTAACCACTGAGCCATCTCCAGCCCTCAATGATGATGTGTTTCAGAGAATTCTCCTATTCGAAGGTGTGGATATGTGAACATGGGGATGAAAACTCTACGAAGATTGTTTTCTTATTTGTTTGGAGGGGTTTGGAGAGGGCTGCACACACTGGCTAGCACTGCAGTGTGTGTGTTTCTCAACTGTCTTCATGGTGGCTTTGCTTCCCAAATGCAGACTCTTCTTCCGGGCACCTCAGAGACAGGTAATGACAGAGGCCTGGTTTTCATCCTTAGACCCGAGCAAACTATGTGCACTTGGTACTTGGAGACGAAAGATGCCAAGCCTGTTCAAAATGTGGCCATTCCACTCTCCTACTCAGAAAGAGGTAATTTCCCAAGTTCATCTGTGGAATATGAGCTTTGTTTGTGGAAACCTAAGGAAAATTATCCTGGTAAAATTGTTTATTACAATTGCAGTTTATTTAATCAGAGTGTTTTAGTGTAAGAGGCAGAGGAAGCAGCATTAGAACCAGCCCTTCATAGTTACATGTTATTCTAGGCAGAGGCGGCAGTAGGCTTATCCTAAAGAAGGTGCAGGGTTTGGAGAGTGGTGAGCAATGGGAGTATCTAGAGCTGAGAGCAAAGAGCCTTGAACACAGTTTGCATGCAGTGCTAAGGTGGGTTCAGAGGAAGCGTAGAGGGTTTGGGCAGAGGGAACACTGTTTCATCTTTAGACAGCTGAGCATAGAGGGACTGATGATGTTGCTTGGTTGGTCAGTCTTTGCCCAGCATCCATGACACCCTGGGTTCCATGTCCAGAAAACTGGCCACTGTGTCGCATCCTGTTATCCAGGACGGGGAGGTGGAGACGGGAGGACTAACAATTCAGAGTCAGCTCCATGGCAAGTTGAAGGCCAGCCTGAGCTACAGGAAGAAGAGAGCAGAGTGACAGAGCCGTGGCGAGTCAGGGAGCTCTTTCGACAGCGTGGGGATGAGACAGGCCACAGTGATGGCTCAGTGAAGTGGGGTGAGGAAATTTAGACTGTTGAAGTTTGGGAGTAGGGCTGGAGAACAGCTCTGTGGTAGAGTGCATACAGCCCTGGGTTTGAAAAAGACATTTTGACGGGGAAGGGGATGAGGGAACTGTACACTTTCGAACCTGTCATGACTCAGTCATGATCCAGCAGCAGCACTGGTGTTGTGTGTTGACATATTGCTATATAGGAAGTTCTCGTGAAGGATCTGTTTCCTGGAGCATGATAAGAATTCTTGGGTTACTAATCTCACCATTTTTCATGCAGATCCTATTCCTGGAGGCTGTAATTTGGAGTTTGATTTAGATATCGATCCCAACATTTACTTGGACTATAATTTTTTTGAAACAACTATCAAGTTTGCACCAGCAAACCTAGGCTATGCAAGGTATGGCTGCCTATCCACCTCTGCCAAAACCCCACTTTGGATACTCATGACTGTAGCACAGGTCCAGCCAACTGCCTCAAGCCCCTCATTTTCTATAGTAAAGTTGATTTGCTTTTTGTTTGGGGTGGGGGTTGGCATAATTTAAACCTCAATGCTAATATTTGAGCTATTGTTTATACTGAATAATCTCCTTAATTCTTTTGAATTCTTTATTTAAAGAGACAGGTGTGATGTGAGCCTGTCATGAGCTTGGAAGTGCATCTTAAGATTTATTTTTATTATCAAGTGTGTATGTGTCTGTGTGGATATATGTACATGAGTACCTGTAAAGGTTAGAGGTGCCGGATGCCCTGGGGTAGCAGACTTTCTTTTAGGCCACCAACCAGCTCCCAAATCATGACATGGAGACTTATTATTAGTTGTGAATGCTTGGCCTTGTCTTAGCTCTTATTTTAATCTGTTTCTCTTCATCTACATTTTTACCTTTTCTTTTTATATGTCCCACTCTGTGTCTGCTGGCTGGTGGCTGCATGGCTGGCCCTGGGCATCCCCTTCAGATCTGTCATTCTCTTCTCCCTCTGGAGTCTAGATTTCTCTTCCTCCTTATTCTCTGCCTTCCAGACCCTAATGTCCCTCTACTGCCTAGCTATTGGCCATTCAGCTTTTTGTTAGACCAATCAGATGCCTTAGGCAGGGTGAAACAAATGCATCACATCTTTACATAATTAAACAGATGTAGCACAAACAAATGCAACACACCTTTATACAGTTAAAATAATATTCCGCAGCATAAACACATGTAACACAACTCTACATAGTTAAAGTAATTTCCATGATACCCTGGAACTGGAGCTACAGGTGGCTGTGAGCTGCCTAGTGTGGGTGCTGGGACTGAGCTTGGTCCTCTGTAAGAGAAATATGTGTACTTCACTGCTGAACCATCTTTCCAGCCCTGTCTTAGTTTTCTCAAAGCATTTAAATATAGCTTTTTAAATATAGCATTTAAATATTTAGGGCATTCCATAGCCCTAAATTCTTACACCTTATGCGGATTTAATTTTTCAAAACTCTGCCTCAGTTTCCACTTTAATATAATAGTAAGGACCGATTGACAGCTCTCTGCCCGCCCACCCGCACAGTGCTGACTGGCGAGTGTTTTTGTTATTTAATCCTGGTGCTCTTATGAAGAAGCAGTTGTTTTGTTTTGTTTTATTTTATTTTCTGGGGTCTTTGAGGTTAGACTCCCTCTTCTGGACTCCATGGGTGTACACACACACACACACACACACACACACACACACACACACACCCCTAACAATAAAATCAAATCGCTCTGGGACCAGCCCGCTTCAGAATCTGTTTTTTCTTTCAACTATGTCGGCCTCTGTGTGTGTAATAGTCAATGCTGCTGTCACAGAGAATAGACTAAGCATCCCTTATCTGAAACATCTGGGGCCAGAAGTGTTTGACATTCCCATAGACCTTAATGGTTGAACATCCCTAAATAATCTGAAACCCAAAATACTAACAAATCTGAAACTTCGGATATCATAGTAGAGCCCAAGAAGTTCTAGGTTTCAGATTTTTAGATTAAGGATTGCCAGTCTGTACTGTAAACTCCATGGGTAGATTATGAACAACAGAAATTTACTTATTTACTTACTTAAAGGCATTTGTTTATTTGCTTACATGTGTCCCTGGCTGGCTTGGAAGTCTCTGTGTAGACCAGGCTTGACCTGAACTTGCATTGACCCTCCTCAAGCCTCCCAAGTTACAGCCATGCACCACACCCAGAAGTTTTTCTCACACTATGAGGGCGGCACCTTTGGGTCTGGTGGGGCCCCTCCTGCAGGGTGCAGACTTCTTATTGAGTCCATGTGAGAAGGGAAGAGTGCCTGAGATCTGTCTGGGGCCTCGTCTGTAAGGACCAGTTTCACTCAGGAGGGTTCTTCCCTCATGACTTAATCATCTCCCCAAAGCCAACTTCTAATACTGTCACACTGGAAGCAGGAACTTCAGATACGAATTTTGGGCAGCATAAACCCAGCCCATCGCTGTGTGCTGCTTTTCTCTAGAGCACCACTTAGATTCTACAGCCCTAAACTTGGAATTGTGTCTGCAGAGGTTTGAAATGAGAGCTCTGGCTCCTTCGCATAGACGGGACTTGAGCCACAAGGGATTGATGCTCAGTTTTGTTGGTTGACTTTAGAGGTGCGGAGCCTCCACCGTGTGACGTGGACACGGGCCAGGAATCCAGGTGGAGGTTGCAGTATGATGTGTATCAGTACTTTCTGCCTGAGGGCGACCTCACTGAGGCCTCGCTGCTCCAGCATCTTCAAAGGATGGCCCAGGTGCCCCAAGTGAAGGCCAGTGCGGACAAGGTGAGTCTGGTTCTTGCAGCTCATGTGGCTGGGTTGGGTGCTCTGACATGATAATATTTGAGGAGAAGCAAGTCAATTCTGTCTTGATTGCAGCCATAACTGTGACCTCATCATCCTGAGGTAGGAAAAGAAGCCGGTGATAATTTTCTGTACACTTCAGTAACTTAGATAAGAACTTCTGGCAAGTGTAAAAGGGAAAAGTCTAAAAACTGAGAAACCACTGAAGGATATACAAATAGGTATTAATATTTTTAACATATTTTACAAATTCTTTGAGAATTTCATACATGAATGCAATGTATTTTGATCATATTCACTCCCAACTCCTCCTTCTAACAACTCCCAGATCTACTCTCGACTCCTTCCCAACTTCTTGTCTTTTTGTTTGTTTCAAATAACCCACGGAGGACAGTTGGTGCTGCCCATAGACTTGTGGGTATGAGCCATCCAGTTGAGCATGGTCAACCTACCGGAGCTACACTCTTAAAGAAAACTGACTCAGGGCTGGAGAGATGGCTCCGCTGTTGAGAGCACTGCATGCTCTTGCAGAGAACTTGGATTCAGTTCCCAGCACCTGCATCAGGTGGATCAGAACTGCCTGTAACTCCAGCTTCAAGAGGATCTGCATCCTCTTCTAGACTCCATGGGTACTGACACTCACAAGTGCGAATTCATACATGCAAGTACACACACACACACACACACACACACACACACACACACATACATACACACATACACAAACACACACGAACACACACATGCACGCATGCACATGCGCTTAAGATAAATAAAATCTGGGCTGGAGAGATGACTCAGAGGTTAAGAGCACTGGCTGCTCTTCCAGAGGTCTTGAGTTTAATTCCCAGAAACCACATGGTGGCTCACAACCATCCATAATGAGATCTGATGCCCTCTTCTGGCCTGCAGGCATACATGCAGGCAGAACACTGTATATATAATAAATAAATAAATTTAAAAAAAAAAAAAGAAAGAAAAAAGAAAATCTTTTAAAAAAGAAACTGACTTTCCCTCCCCCGGAAGCCATCAGCTGTCAATAGCTCCTGGGGACTCTATACTGGAGTGTGGACTGGCTTGGTGTTGTGCAGGTGACCACAGCTTTTAAAAAGCCATGTAAACACCACTTGTTATGTTTGTCTTTAGGTGGTTACCCTAACAGCGGATGATAAAACGACTGTGTCTTTCTCTTCCCTCCTGGGACAAGGAGTCATTTATAATGTCATCGTTAGGGATCCGTCCCTCAATACATCTGCTGCTTATGTTCCCGTGCACACATATGCCTGCAGCTTTGAGTCAGTGGATGGTAACTGTATTTCTCCTGGTGAGTATCTGGACTTAAACCTGGACAAATTCTTCCTTGACTTTGCAAATCAATTTCCACTAGTGAAGCTTAAGATTACTCAAAAATGCTTTGTCTAGCTTTCGTTCACTCATTCATCAGCTACATTTGTAAGACACCCCCACTCCCCACCCCCTATCCCCGCATCAGGGCTGAATTCACTAGTTAAGAGCACTTGTTCTTGCAAAGGACCCAGGTTGGCAGCTCACAACCATCCATAACTCCATTTCCAAGGTATCTGATTCCCTTTGCTGACCTCTGTGAGTACCAGGCATGCATGTGGTGCACAGACCCACATGCAAGCAAAACACTCAACACATAAAGTAAATCAATCTGAAAAAAAGGTGCCATATTACTATACTCCGTGCAAGGCAACAGAATATATCAGCGTAAAACTAGAGTACCGAGACAACAACAGGCAAACCCAGAGCATCAAACATTTACCTGGGGTCAGTTTCCCCACCATATACAGTGTGTGTGTGTGTGTGTGTGTGTGTGTGTGTGTGTGTGTGTGTGTGTGTATGTGTATGTGTGTGTGTGGTGAGGGAGATAAGATGGGTATGCTATATTTATAATACACACACACACACATACACACACACACACACACACACACACACACACACACACACACACACACACATGAGTAGCTAGTGGGTACCAGAAAGGAAAAAACAGCAGGAAGAGGAGCAGTTGCATGTAGATGAGAGAAAGGTCTTAGCCGCCATGGCTGGTGAAGGCCTTGCAGGCAGGAGCACATCTGGGCACCATACATGCCAGGCAGAGGGGACAGCCATGCCAAGGCCTGCTTCTAGACACCTGCCTGGAGGTGTAAAGTGGGACAGTAAGAACAGCAGTGGCTGGAGGATAGGAGCTGTGAGGCCAAGGGTGCGGGGTGGTGGCTCCAGGTTGGCCTTGAGGGGCAGAGTGGACTCTGGTTTTCCTTCCAGAGGAGATAGAGAGCACTGGAAGGTTTTGACCAAAGGGCAGGCATCCGGATCTGACTCAGACGCTGTTGGGGTCACCCGGTGCCTGAGGAGAAAAGACAGCCGAGAGCAGAAACAGCCAAATGCGTCAGGAGGCTCCTGAAGTGATGCAGACGAGGGATGTTGTGGTTTAAGGAGAATGATGTCAGTAGAGAGGTTATGAGGTGTGTGTGTGCACGTGCTTACATGTGGTGCACCTGCTTACACTTTATTTTGAGGTAATTTCACAGGAACGATGGAAGGTAATATAAAGAAGTGTGCGTGCCCCCACCCTGTTCTCGGTGTCAGTTACTGTACAGTGCTGTTCACTTCCCTTCCTTTTACTGTGTGTGCACAGTGCACACATGCCTGTCTTTCCCAGTCACTTGAGAGTAAGTTGCATGCACACATACATGGGCGGGGCCGTTCCCCGGACGAGGAACCTGTACTGTGTAAGGTGGGAACGTGAGCTGAGCACTAGCCAGGTGTTCGTCACTCTGCTTTCTCACTGCGGGTGCAGTGTGACCAGCTCTCCAAGTTCCCGCTGCTGCGATTTCCCCACCGTGAAGGGCTGCACCCTGAAATGTGACCCTGAAGAATTGCTCCCCCCCCACCCTGCCCCCGGCCTCTTTCTGTCTGTCTTTTTTGTTTGTTTGTTCCGTTTGGTTTTTCGAGACAGACTGTCTGTGTTCTGTGTAGCCCTGCTGCCCTGGAACTCACTCTGTAGACCAGGCTGGCCTCAAACTCAGAGATCTGTCTGCCTCTGCCTCCAGAGTGCTAAGACTAAAGGCGTGCGCCACCGTGGTGCGGCAACACTTTCTCTCTTCAATCGCTTCTATGCCAGCAATAGGAAAAGAAACTGCGCCTTAGATTTGTCTTGAGCCACTAGAGGGAGAGCTGACGCACTAACATAGGAGGGCCTTGGCAGTGGGTTTGGGGCACGCTTTGAAAGTCACTTTGGGACCTGCTTGTTTGAGAGCCCCATGAGATGTTGCCATGGAGGTGTTCAGTCCACGGTTGGTTGGAGGGGAGGCTAGGACTGGAGAATATCTGACCCAAGATGTGCGGCCACGGCCCGTTGGCTTCCTGCTGGGAGTGGGAACGTGGAAAGGTCCCGCTGAGGTGGCTGAGAACGAGCTGGGTGGTGGTGGGGCAGAAAGCGGTGTTTCCCGAGGGCAGTGTGAGAAAGCACGTCAAGAGCAAATGTGGCCAACTGCGTTAGAGCTGAGGAGAAGCCCTGTTGAAAAGTGACCACTGGCTTCGAAGCATGGGGGTCGTTGATGCCAGTGAGGGCAAACAGGACAGGGCGGGAGAAAGTCCAGTAGCTCTTACAGGGCTTCCCTCTAAAGAGTCGTTGGTGGTGGTAGAGCCAGCGGTAAGGCTCCTTCCCTCTGCTAGAGTTGTATCCACTGTTAAAAGCACGTGTTCCCAGCACGTGGGAGGTAGCGGCTAGAAGATCAGTTGTTTGAGGTCCTTCTCAGCCTGGGCTTCACGAGACCCTTGGCTCAACCATTTCCCTCCTCGGCAATTTATTCTGTAATGCCGAGGGTTAAACGTAGGGCCTTGTGCATGCCGGCCATGCTTGGCTGCTCTGCCACTGAGCTAACATCCTGCCCCCAGTGGTAAAGTTGTGAGGAAGACTATTCAAAGGAAGGGGCCTTCTTACAATAGGATGATGTCACTGCAGTGAGGTGGAGGGCTTAGCTCTAAAGACAGCGCCAGTGGGTGGGATTGATAATCAGGTAGCAGGGGATTTGGTGGAAGGAGGGTCACCGAGGGGTGATGTCGGGGTGGGGTTCGGTATGAAGTGCAGTGTCAGGATTCTTGCTGAAGAGCGCCAAGGTGATCGATGTCACTTTGAGGGTGGGTGGAGGATGGGGATCCTGTTAGACATTTAATGCAGTCAGGTAACAGGGAGGCTAGTTCTTGCTCATCAGAGTTTTTAGAGACCTTGTTGAGACTAAACTTTGCAAGGATGTGCACGGAGGGCCCAGGAGAGGGTTCCAGAACCTGACAGTCACCTGACTCAAACACAGCCACCCCTGCTCAAGATCCTTGAGAGAAAGTGTGAGCTTGCCCATTAGGGTTCCTCCAGCCTTCTCCCTTGAGCCCCTGCTGGTAGGTCCCCAGACCCGTCCTCTCCATGCCCAGTTGTCCTTCAAGCCCAAGTGGAGACTCTTGGGGATATTAGTTCAAGTTTAACACGGAACAGGTCCTTCCAGGGCACACAGCAGGGAGGGTGTGTCCACCTTGCTTGTTCCTACAGACCTTGGCCTGTGGGTCAGAGCCTCTGGTCACTGATGGCTGAAGGCAAGCTTTGGTCTTTCTGACTTGTTCTAGTCACTCTTTGTCCACACTGCCACTGTTATATCTAGATTCTAGTTTTTAAATTTTCAGTTAAGTAAATTGGTAGTTTTTTTTTTTTAACTTTAAAAAAAGTTTTACATGCCAGGTAGCGGTGGCACACACCTTTAATCCAGCACTTAGGAGGCAGAGGCAGACAGAGCTCTGAGTTTGAGGACACTTTACTATAAAAAAAAGTTTCGGATCAAAGAAAAAAAAATCTTATCTAGGAGAGCAAATATTTATACTGTCCATGGGAAATTAAATACAATGTTTCTAGTGGGTGTTTTGTGTGTTCTGAGGTCACTCAGACTTGCTCTGTACTGAGGATGACCTTTCACCACCTGGCTCCCTTCGGCCACCTCCCCAGTGCTTGGATTACAGGGTCTGTCACCATACCTGGCTTAGATTCTTAAGATGGTTTCCCCACCCCCAGGTTAATGTGAGTAATTCTTCCCTTACCCTTATACCTGGGTCTGTGATAGAGGAGAGCTTCTCTCCCATGTCAGGAACAATGGGTAACTCTCTGTATAGTCTTGGGCAACCCCATTATCTTGGTGATCTTACTTGCTACTTACTAGAAACTACTCCATGTGTGTGTGTGTGTGTGTGTGTGTGTGTGTGTGTGTGTGTGTGTGTGTGTGTGTGTGTGTGATGGTGGTTTGAATGAGAACGGCCACCATAGGCTCATATATTTGAGTGTTTGGTCCCCAGTTGGTGGAACTGTTTTGGGAAGGATTAGGAGGTGTGGCCTTGTTGGAGGAGGTGTGTTACTGGGCACTGAGGTTTCAAAAGCCCATTCCGGGCCCAGTCCCACTCTCTCTGCTTCCAGCTTATCGGTGAGATGTAAGCTGTCAGCTCCTGCTCCAGTCAGGCCTGCCTGCTTCCATGCTTCCACCATGATATGATGCTCCTGGACTCACCCTCTGAAACTGTAAGGAAGCCCCCGATTAAGTGCTTTATTTTAAAAGTTGCTGTGGTCATGATATCTCTTCACAGCAATAGAACAGTAACTAAGACAGTGTTCATGTGTGTGTGCATTCGTGTGTGTACATGTGTGTGCGTGTGGAGGCCAGAGGTTGGTGTTGGATGTCTTCCTGTGTCACTCTCAATGTCATCTTTTGAGACAGAGTCTTTCACAGACCTGGAGCTCTCTAGTGTGGCCAGCAAGCCCCAGGGATCCTCTTCTCCACCTCCCCCACAACAGGGAGGCATTCACTGCCACATCCACTTGTTATGTGGGTGTGGACCTGAACTCACATCCTCGGGCTTGGAAGGCAGTTCACCAGCTAAGCTGTCTTCTTCACCCCCAGGTTTTTAATGCAAAGAAAAACCAGGCAGAACTCTCCACCCAGCTCCATGGTTTTGGTGACAGTCACCCACGCACGTTCTGAAGCAGAATGTGCATTTTTATCTTTCATGCAATTGTCCTGTGGATCTGCCGTGATTCACAGACTGGCCTTATACCTTTCATCTGTAGCTTAAACACATGTCCTCACGCTCTCTACATTGGACACTCTGGAGCAACTGATGTATTTCAATTTGTGGCCAATTTGTAAGTTTTTCAGATTGTATAGGTGTTTGGCATCTGTTCTTATACAAGGATCATTTCCTCATGCTCTTTTTGAAGGGTTTCCAAGGAAGGTGAATTTGGTGAGCAGTGTTTTCTCTTGATAAGGGCTATCTTTTTTAAAACATCAGAGCAATTTATTTACTTTTATGTATGTGGATGTTTTGCTTGCACGTGGTCTTTGCACTCTGTGAGTGCAGTGCCAGCAGAGGCCAGGAGAGGGCATTGGATCCTATGGAGCTGGGGCTACAGCCGGTGGTGAGCCACCATGTGGGTGCTGGGAATGGATCTGCATCCTCTGTAAAAGCAACAAATGCTCTTACCCAGTGAGCTGTCTCTCCCGCCCCCATTGCTCAGTGTTTCTGAGACAGGCCTCTCTCTGACTGTAGCACAGTTGGCCTTGAATATGCAGTGATCCTTCTGTCTCAGCCTCTGGGGCTGGGGTGACAGGCATGCATCACCACAGTGGCTGAGTCAGGTTGTAGCTGAGGAATTTTCTTTGACTGAGTCGCCCCACTTTTCTCCCTGCAGTTTATTTGTTGACCACACAGACTTGTCATAGGCACATGTTCTGTCATACCCTTCCTAAAGAAACACCGTGGGCGCCAGGAGCATGCGCTGTCTGGTTCTCCTTGTTATAAAAAGCAGGGGTTGGTCGTAATCACCTGCACAGATTAACTCATTAGGGGAACAAGGATATTTTTAAGAGCAATGATCTTGTGTGGAGTTAACAATTCTCAAACCAGTTCATCTTCCTTTCTATCCTGCTTTGCTTATTGATTAATGAAGATGTATTGACTCACTAATTTTTATTTATCTATTTACATATTTTTAAGGAAGAGTACCCACCAAAGTGTTCTTCACTCTGCTTGCCCTGCTTGGGCTCTTCGTTTGTTTCTTTGGACACAGATTCTGGAAAACAGGTATCATTTCCCACATAGACCCTCATTCTGCTACTCCGAGGCTAGCTTGGGTTACATAAAGGAGACTCTTTCTCAAAGAAGAGAGAAACATGGCCAATGAACCATGAAATTAGCAAATAACCATTAAATTATGTAAGAGGCACAACACAGGCCAGTGCAGCTAGTGTCTGATGTTGCAGCCTAGAACATTGATTACCCATTTAATGATAAAACTGTTACTACTGACTTTTAACGTTCCCCTGCCTTCCCGATAACTCTGGGAACGGCCCTGGTGTATGAGTTCTAGATGCTTGCGCACAGACTTGTAGATTAGATGCCGCCATTGTGCTGTGCAGATGCCTGACGTACGTTTCCACTTGTCCCCTTTTCCTCCTAGAACTATTCTTCATTGGCTTCATCTTCCTGGGGTTCTTCTTTCACATCCTCATCACCAGACTGACGCCCCTGGAGTATGACGGTGAGTCCAGGTGACGGTTTAGCTGGATGTGCGGACAGGAAGCTGCTGGGTTTGCACCCACTGTGCCTCCCCCTCTTTAACCGGGGCTGTGTGTCATATGCATCAAGTGTGAGATGAGGGGCAACCTGTGCCTGGAACAGCACTCCACCTCCACATCCCGGCTTGCTCTCCTGGGTACAACAAAGAGGTAGCGCCAGGGCACACGCCTGTAATCCCAGCACTCAGGAAGCTGAGGAAGGAGGATTAAATATCTGAGAGTAGCCTGTGCTACATAGTGAAACCATGTCTCAAAAAACAAAAACAAGCCAGGGCGGTGGTGGTGCACAGCTTTAATTCCAGCATTCGGGAGGCAGAGGCAATGGGATGTCTGAGCTCCAGTCCAGCCTGGTCTACAGAGTGAGTTCCAGGACAGCCAGGCCTATACAGAAAAACTTTGTCTCAGAAAAAACAAACCAACAAAAATAAAAAAAAACAAAAACAAACAAGAGGTACAATCCAGGAGTGGTTCACCAATAAAGCTTTTGCCTGGCCAGTTAAGATCCCAGGGCCACAGAAACAGAAAACCTGGGTGGGTGGCATGTACCTGTTACTCCAATAGGTGTGGGGCAGAGGCAGAAGGGTCAGCATGAGTTTAAGGCCAGCCTGGGCTACACAGTAAGGCCCAAAATAGCACACATTCCCCACTGGGGGGAAAATACCTCAAACACTCTCCTCTTCTCAGCTTCATTATTTCTTGAGACTGTGTCTGATGTAACTCAAGCTGGCCCAGAACTCACTGCGTAGCAGAGGAGACCATGAAGTTCTGATCCTTCAGATTAGTGCTGGGGATGGAACCCAGAGCTTCATGCCAGCAAACACTCTACCCACCGAGCCGCATCCTCAGCCTCCCCAGTCACGCCCCGCCCCCCACATTTAAGATTCTTCCTGACCAAGCTGGTCTGTCCCCACCCCTGGGGTGACAGTGTCTTTAAGGACATGTAGGCTGAAGTTGAGGTTGAAGCTCACTGATCCATCTTCCTGCGCCTTCTCCCGTGTGCAGTTCGTCTGGTCCTCACGGCTGTAGTCGGCAGCCTCGGTGGGATCTTCCTGGTGGCCTCATGGTGGCGATTTGGGACCCTCATGCTCTGCATGCTGTGCGTTGGACTCGTGCTGGGCTTCCTCGTCTCTTCTGGGACTTTCTTCACTCCTCTGGGTAGGAGACAATGACTCTCATGCTGGCGGTGTGTGTGTGTGTGTGTGTGTGTGTGTGTGTGTGTGTGTGTGTGCACATGCACGCACTGAAGCTGGTCAGGAATCAGGATCCTGGAGTGTGTTGCTTATCTCTGCCTTCTGAAGAGCCATGATACTTGCACTGATGGCCTGGCACTTTAAGAGAGGGTCAGCTCAGATTAAAGAGTCCTTTTCTCGGAGGACCTTCCTAGGGGATCTTAGAACGTCCTCAGGGATGGCTTTCTGTGGACTTCTGTTACAGGTAAGGTAGGTAACGGGGCTCGTAGGGCAGAACAGAAGTTTTATTTTTATTTTATTTTTAAATTTTCTTTCAATTTCATTTATTTTGATACAAGGTCTTCCTTTGCAGTCCAGGCTGGCTTCAACTCATGCCAATCCTTTTGTTTCTGTTTCCTGACCTGACCTGAGATTACAGGTGTGAGCCAGTAACCTTTTGAACATTTTAAATCCTCAGGGTCTAACTTGAGTCCTAAGGCGATGCCAGTATGTCTCACAGATGACCCAGGTGCTGCTCTGATGGGCACTGAGCTTGAAATCCGGTGCTGTGACCAGTGTTCACTTGACCCGTCTCTACTCCTGCCCTTTGCCGTTTCCACCTCCAAGTGCTCCTCAGGCAGCTCTAGGCTGGTTCTGCAGTGTTCCTTCTATTTGAAGTTCTTGTTCTGAGTTATTTATTTCCATCAGTTATAAAAATCTGATGGGGCCGGGCGGTGGTGGCGCACGCCTTTAATCCCAGCACTCGGGAGGCAGAGCCAGGCGGATCTCTGTGAGTTCGAGGCCAGCCTGGGCTACCAAGTGAGTTCCAGGAAAAGGCGCAAAGCTACACAGAGAAACCCTGTCTCGAAAAAACCAAAAAAAAAATAAAAAAAATAAAAAAAAAAAATCTGATGGGGGCTGGAGAGAGAGCTCAGCAGTTTGTAGCACTGGCTGCTCTTGCAGAGGACCCAATTTTTAAAAATTATTTACTTTTTTTTCCCTTTGGGGACAGGATCTCACTGTGTAGTTCTGACTAGCTTGGAACTCATTGTGTAGACCACACTGGCCTTGAATTCACAGAGATTCTCCTGCCTCTGCCTCCTGAGTGCACCACCACACCTGCCTCGGCCTCCCAAGTGTGTGGGAGTGCAGGTGTCTGTCACCACATGCTGATTTTTAACCTAGTCTGTAGAAGAGGACCCCATGTAGCTCTAGGTCACCCAAGGTGTGTCGTCCACTGGATTGTAGAAGCCAAAGTGCATGGGGCACCCTGGTGGCCCATGCCAGCCTGTCCTGGAGCTCTTCATGAGCAGGAATTGGCTTAGTGGTTCAAATCTTGACTTTGAATGTTGTCTGTGGGGATCCCCCCATTACAGAGGATCATGAAAGCTTGGAGCTGGAGGAGAGACAAGGAGCCTTCACACAGTATAATCCAGTCTTCCCACTTTGGGGGTAGGAATCAGACCCAAGCCACAGGGCTGAGGAAGAGGGCAGGGGCTGTGTATGGCAGCCTCTTCACATCATCCTCTAGGTCCCCTCCACTTTCTAGAGCACGCCCTTAAAAAGGGATTAAGTTAGCTGGGTGAGGCTGCACACACCTTTAATCGCAGCACCGGGGAGGCAGAGGCAGGTGGCGGATCTCTAAGTTCAAGGCCAGCCTGGTCTACAGAGAGAGTTCCAGGACAGCCAGAGCTGTTACACAGAGAAACCCTGTCCACAAACCAACCAACAGACACAGGGTGTGTGTCGATTACACTGACCGTTAAAGAAAACCAGTGTGCCAGCTGCCAGCACCTTCCCTGGCTGGCACTTTAAGCCTTGTGTTTGTGGACAGACACTGAGACAGTGAAATTTAAATTGTGAACATCTTGTTTATTCTTGATTGCTCTGCTTTTCCAGGAAATCTAAAAGTTTTTCGTGACGATGGAGTGTTTTGGGTGTCGTTCTCTTGCATAGCTCTGCTCATTCCCGTCATCTTCATGGGCTGCCTAAGAATAGTAAGTGTTCAGTACAGTTGGCTTCACTCATTAGCACACCCTTCCAGCCTGCAGGGAATCACTCATGGAATCCTTTTTGTGTTGTCTTTGCTAGGGAGGGGTTTGTTGTTATCTGGGCTGAGGAAGTTCTGTGATTATCATGTGTGTTTGTCCTTGTTTTTCTTCAAACAGAGTGATTATGTAGGGGTCTCAAGTCAGGTTTGCTTTCTCCACCGATTAAAGAATTAAAAGGCAGGAAAGAAGTCACACTTTTAGCAAGTTTTATTAAAAGTGAAAGTGCTAGCATACAAACCCATACACAGCCCATACACACACCTTACACACAGAGACACCACACCAATGTGGAGGGGACAACCCCCCTGCCCCCACATACAGACACCATACTAGTACAGAGAGGACACACATCTCAAACACACACATACCAAACCAGTATGGAGGGGACCCCTCCCCATACACAGATATCACACCAATGTGGAGGGAACACACACCCCACACACACACAGACATCACACCAATGTGGAAGGGAAACTGAATCCATCTCAACCCCCAAGGGCTGGGACTGCGAACTGTTTCTGGTGGCCTGGGGTGGGCTCCCTCCTCTGACTCTGGACTGGTCCACTTAAACAAAGAAAGGGAGCTGATAGGCCTGACGCTAAGTAAGTGTGTTCTGGACCAGCTTTAATGGACCTGACCAGCCTGGACTGGTCAGCCAGAGGGGCTGTCAGGTAAAAGAGGCCTACTGGCCTGTTTCCTGTAAGAGGATAAAGAATCAGGAAGTATGCCATCTTCATCATCTGTCTGTCTGTCTGGGATCTGTGCAGCCCCTTGTCCCTCAGAGTATCCGTACCTCCCAGCACCTGGAGCAGAGCCAACCACCTTCCTCCACTGCAGCAGCCCAAAGAGGCTTTAGCTTTCGCTGCCTCTGCAGAGTGGGTCCCTTGATTAGATTTTAGTGTGGAAGTTCTTTGGGGAAGATTGTTTTCTACAGTCTAGCTGTGCATTGCTTGGTGGCAGAGCTACATTCTAAGGACACTGTTAGACGGTTCAGACATCAAAGTGTACTGCACAGACCTGGAGGGCCAGTCACCACGTAGCAGAGTCTACGGAATGGGGTCATTGGCTGTATCAGTGTACAGTGTTTAGCTTTTTACCTAGTCATGTCTGGTGCCCACAGACACTAGAAGAGCTGTCAGATCTGAACATCCACTTGGGCGCCAGGTCCCCTGCAAGAGCAGCAAGTGCTCTGAGCCACTGCGCCAGCCCTATTTTGATAGCCCAGCAGTGTGGTAAGAACCTACTGTGTGGGATGGGAGGAGCCAGGAGGAATTAGGGGACAGGAACGAATTTGATAAAAATAACACTGTCTGAAATTCTCAAAGAATAAAACCCATTCTGGACATTAAATGTGGTTATTACCTTGTTTTTCACTAGCCCTTGTCATTGCTAGGACTTGGGTCCTTTCCATGACACCAGGTGGTGGTGAGAACTGAGGCTGGTCTTGCCGTGTGGGTGACACCTGTCCCCTCTGCTCTTCCACAGCTGAACATCCTGGCTTGTGGAGTTGTGGGCTCCTACTCCGTGGTGTTGGCCATTGACAGTTATGTGTCCACAAGCCTCTCCTACATCACGCTGAACGTCCTCAGGAGAGCTCTCAACACGGGTTTCCGAGGAGCTTTCATCAGAGTGCCCTTCCAGACTAACGGTAAGATTCTTGAATCCAGAAATCAGAGTGATGTTCGAATAGGCGTGCCGCCTAACCCACCCTACCAGGAGCATGTACGCATCACCTGGGGCTGAAAGATGAAACACAGTACAGATGCCATGAGAGTGCTCTGCCAATAGGCAGAGGATTCAGATGTCTCTTTGTAAACATCTAAGCAGACTTTGTTAGCTGGGCACACCTGCCCATTCTCAGATAGGGAAGCTTTGACAGCCATGGGTGGGGGCAGATGAGGAATCCTAATTTAAAATGTATTCTTTCATTTCCTTAATGAAGATTCCATTTATTTTCAATTAGTGATCATGTAGTTGCCTTAATTAGACGATTTTGTCCATTACTGACTTTCTATCTTAAGTTGTCTTTGAGACAGGGTCTTACTCTGTAGCCGAGGCTAGCCTCTCAAACTCCCAGTGATCACCCTGTCTCAAGCCTTCCAGAGATGATGACAGGTATGAACCCCAACACACGGTGGCCTTTGTTACCTTTTAAAGGAAACAAATGGTGCACTACACGTTTACAGAGTTTTCAAACTTTGTTGATTTCAGGAAAAGCGTGTCTTAGAACTGGGGACTTAGGAATGGCACAGCTGGGACTGTTAGGAGTTTTTGGGGAAATCTTTGCCTCTACTTAGCAACAATCCAGATCTTCCCTTTGGATGAGAGGTCAGCAGTGGAGACCTTGTGTTCAGAGAATTTTCTCCCTGGGGGTGGAGGTATCTACCCCTGTCCTAAGTTCTCCACTACAAGGTTGGTTCCACCAGAGTTCCCCGTGGAGACCCAGTGAGTTGGGCTTAATTACAGAGCCTGGGCAAGAGATTGTCTTCAAGAGCTTGGGTGACCCCAAGGTAGCCACTCTGGAAAGTCTGCATCCAGCACAGGCAATGGCGTTCCCATAGCCACGTCTTTGCTGGACGCTCATTGGAATCTGGGCATCATCTCACGCCATCCTGTGTTCCCTGTGTGAGCAGTCTGCCCCCACCCTGCCCCCTGGAGTGGACTGGTGTATGTGGAGAGTGACTGGGGCAGCCATGCTTGTGGGCACTGCACACACATGTAAGGCTGGGAGCAAGACAGCCGACTTTTCACCACTTGCTTTGACTTTCTGGATGCCTGTAGTAGAAGTCTGTGGTATCTCCTCACACCTTGCTTGTAAGTGCAGAAATACATGTTTGGACACAAGTCCAACACTGGAAAGGAAGACATGGATTTAGCCTGTTGCACATTAGAAGTTAAACAATCAGAGGCAGGTGTCTTGGTGCACAGCTGCACTCCCAGCATTCAGCAACGGAAGCAGGATTGCCATGAATTTGAGGCTAACACAGGCTCATAGTGAGTTCCAAGTCAGGCTACAGAATTCCATCTTAAAAACAAAATGAAAAAGAAAAAGGAAGCCGGGCAGTGGAGGTGCTCGCCTTTAATCCCAGCACTCCAGAGGCAGAGCCAGGCGGATCTCTGTGAGTTCGAGGCCAGCCTGGGCTATCAAGTGAGTTCCAGGAAAGGCACAAAGCTACACAGAGAGACCCTGTCTTGAAAAACAAAACAAAAAGAAAGAAAAAGGAATAAAAGGGGTGAGGGAAGAAAAAAAGGAGGACTCGGGACCAGGGAGATGGCTCAGTGGGTGACGTGCTTGCTCCATACCATGAGGACCTGAGTTCACGTCCCTGGAACCCAGGTAGAAGCCAAGCATAAGTGTGCATGTGTAACTCCAGTGGGTGGGGCTTGCTCTGTTGGATCAGGTCTATGGGAGAGCTGTCCAGACAATACGGTGCCAAGCAATAGACAGACACCTGCTGCCTACTCCGGCTTTCACACACATGAATCTGCGTTCACTGCAAATATACAATTTTGGGGGAGGGGTTGAGAAAGGGTTTCTTTGTCTAGCCCTGGCTGTCCTGGAACTCACTTTATAGACCAGGCTGGCCTCAAACTCACAGAGATTCCCCTTCCTCTGCCTTCTGAGTGCTGGGATTAAAGGTGTGTGCTACCACCTGACTACAGTTGTTTTTTTTTTTTTAAATAAAAATATCTGGACTTGGTGGCTCATATCTATAATCTTGGTATTCAAGAGGGCAAGGCAGGAGGGTTACCAAAGTTTAAGTATAGTCTGAGCTGTAGACTGAGACACTGTCTCCATGAATACAAAGGTGCTTCTTTCCTTTAGACTTCCTCGTCCTGGCCGTGTGGGGGATGCTGGCTGTCAGTGGAATTACACTGCAGATTCGCAGAGAAAGGGGACTGCCACCTTTCCCACCCCATCCCTACAAGCTGTGGAAGCAAGAGAGAGAACGCAGAGTGACTAACATTCTGGACCCCAGCCACCATGTCCCTCCGCTGAGAGAGAGGCTGTATGGCCGACTCACTCAGATCAAAGAGCTCTTTCAGAAGGAACAGCCTGCCGGAGAGCGGACACCCCTGCTTCTGTAGAAGGCTGAGGGCTTGGTCAGTGTGCCTCACCCTGGAGTTCTCATCTAGACTGCCCAGCTGTCCCAGGTCCAGTGCGGGATCAGCTGCAGTCAGTGATAGGGTGGGTGCCCCTGTTGACAGTAGTGGAGTTAGAACATTCTAGGTGGTGGTGAGAAAAAAATCACCAAACAGCTGTTTGTAGAATGCTTTGCCTCATTTTCCACAATCCTGAGAAGTTACCCTTGGTTTATAAATACGATTGATGTGTTTTATAAAATATACCAAAAAATAAAAGTGTCAGTTCTCCTTCAAGCCCTGGTGTTTTCTCTTACAGCTTCTCGAGCAGTTTGACTCATCTGAACCTGTGGAGGGAAAGGCTGGCACTGGGTTTTTTTTTTTTTTTTTGCTTTGTGTGTAGAGGTTTAGGAATTTGATCCTAGGTCCCTGAATGGTAAGATTAAAGGAAAAGTAACCCCCCTTTCCATTAAAAGCAGTCTGATTACTTGGCTGCATCTCATATTTTAAATCAGGAACCCTTCATTTCTTTCAATGTTTTAACAATTTTTTTAAAAAGGCTGTGGGAAACTATCCTAAAATGTATCAACATAAATTCCCTGTTGTTTTGCCTCTGAGGCTTAAAGTGATAATTTATATAACTAAATTATTTCTGTAATTGAAAATAGCTGTTTATTAAAGATAATAGAACTTTTGTATGGCTAAGTTATTTACAGCCCAGACGGTGGCCTGCTCTTATTTGGGGCATTTAAGGCAGTGTCGACGATTGCATTCGATGAAGAGTGGACTGTATTTTATCAGGACGAGTGGTTGCTGCCTTCCTGAGTGTCACTAACAGGAAACCTTTTTACCTCCTGGTGCTGTGGGAAGCAGCTGTATCAGGACCTGTGAAGTCACTGCTAATGACTGCTACTGTGTTATCCAGGCCTGTGCTCCGAAGCTGAGGGAGCCAGCTAGGATGGAGACACTGGGGAGCTGCTCCTTAGGGCACCCTGGGTTCTGTAAGGAGCGCCCAGATGCCCGGGGCCGCACACCTGCCTCTCCGGGTTGTGGGCTGAGCTGGCTTCCTGACGTGTGCGACAGCTCAGCTGGTGGTGGCTGTGGTTAGTGAGGCGACCACTCCATGATGCTTTTTAGTCTCTTCACTGGTAGTGGGAGGAGTCTTCTGTTTGGGTTTTGAAATGTTTTGAAGATAAAACATAATGAAAAAATTACAAAATGAACCACTTTTGTTTCAAAAAATTCTTATTCTGTTATTAGTGTCTAGCTTCACAATGAACTTGTTTTATGAAAAAAACTTTACTATAGTGACTCTGGCTTCTATCACATGCCTATATTTTAGTTGCGTGGAATGTTGGAGAGCAGTTCTCTGTACTGTCAGAACACACTGCCAGTCAGAGCTGTAAAAGGCAGAATATGCTTTCTTGGAGGGAGAATACAAATTATTTTTAAATTTTCATAACTTTTATTAATTTCAACTTGTATAATTTTTGTAATAAATACCTATTCTGAAAAAATGCTTAAGGCCTTATTGTGATGTCTCTACAAGTTTATACTGGTCATGTCTGTACTTTTACAAACAAAATGATTTAATCTGGAAAATAGTTGTTTTAAAAAACTCGGCTTAAGGCTAATAGGAAGTAAACGATACACAGGGTGATATATTACAGTTTACATATATAGTATATGTATATCTAAATTTATTTTAAAAAATTTTTTTTTCCGAGACAGGGTTTGTGTAGTTTTGGTGCCTGTCTTGGATCTCACTGTGTAGACCAGGCTGTAGATCTCTCAAACTCACAGAGATCGCCTGGCTCTGCCTCCCTAGTGCTGGGACTAAAGGCGTGAGCCACCATCACCCGGCTAATTTTTTTTTTCCGAGACAGGGTTTCTCTGTGTAGCTTTGTGCCTTTCCTGGAACTCACTTTGTAGACCAGGCTGGCCTCGAACTCACAGAGATCTGCCTGCCACTGCCTCCTGAGTGCTGGGATTAAAGGTGTGTGCCACCACCGCCGGGCAATTTTTTAAAAATTTTTAATGATTTATTTTATATACATTAGTGTTTTGCTTGCATGTATATCTGTGTGAGGGTGTTGGACCCTGGAACTAGAGCTGCAGAGAGTTGTGAGCTGTTATGTGGGTGCTAGGAATTGAACCTGGGTCCTCTGGAAGAGTAGCCAGTGCTCTTAACCACTGAGTCATTTCTCCAGCCCCTAAATTTAATTCTTGAGACAGGATCTCATGTGGCCTATGCTGGCCTTGAGCCTGCTATGTAGCTGAGGATAACCAAGTTGTCTGAGACAAGCATGGCCTAAGGCAGCATAGTTCTAGATGCTCACAGCCTAATTACGGTGTGAGGATTTGCATTTATGCACTTACTCCCTTTGTCTTGACAGTAGGAATTAACATAAACCCCTTTCAGAGCAGGCTGGTATTTGAGAAACTGTTGGAATAAGACTGAGCTTTTGGCCACAGATTCCTGCTGAAATCTGAGAGTGGGAACTGACAGGGCTCTTGTATTTTAAAGGCATCACAAACAGAAAGTGCTAAGTCTGTGGTCATAATCTCTGTAGGTAGCCTGGATCCCAACCAAGCAGCTCGATTTCCTGTAGTTGTACTGAAAGTCCCCATGCAGTCTTCCGGCCCCAGCTCCTTGAGAAGAATGGCCTGTGTTTCAGCAGTTAGCAATTCTATCCTGAATACAGGGTTAACTGCTGGTACTTGAGGAAGGTTTTGGTTGTTTGAAAAAGTGGGCTAGTTGATTTATTTTGCTGAAATGGAGAATGTCAGGGATGAGGTTGCATGTTATTATCCACTATACCGTGGTTTGCACTAGGGCTAGCACGGATGTTCTGAATATATAGCCAGCAGGATTTGCTAACAAATTCAATATGCAAGATATAAAGAAACTACAGTCTAAGATGCCATCTTTGTACCCTGCAGCTACCCTTGTAAGGATGGGGAAGACTGTAGAAGTTTGGGATGAAGAGTTTGGCTTTGGGCAGTTTCAGTCTGAAATGTCTGTGGCAGAGATGGATTAGTGTGGAAGGTGTGAGAGCTCCAAGTGGGAGCTGTTAAGTCTGAGAATCCCAGGGCATTGAAATACTCCATAGGTTATAGATGGGCGAGACCTCAGAATTGAGCGGAGTTACAGCACCATACAGGAGTAAGGCATTCGTGTGCATGAACACACACTCTCTCTCATACACTGGTACAAATAGTCCCCCACCCCCCACACACAAAAAGAACAGGCCTAAGGGCCGAGGATACAGCTTAGTGATAGAGCACTTACATACAGAGCTCTGGGTTCAAACCCCCCGCACCACCTACCCCTCCTGCAAAGAGAATAAGCTTCCAAAAAAAAAAAAAAAATTGTGTAAGAAATGTTAAGCTTTGTTTTGAAATTAAACCCGAGACCATAGCAGTTTTAAACACTCATCTTTATTGATAAAATAGGCTCCTCTTCAGCACACACTCTCAGATGTAAGCTTAAAGTTGGGTTTTTTTGGTGGGGGAGGGGGCAGTGGAAAACTTGCTAGAAACAAAGCAAATGTCTTTCAGTACTCACAACCGTAAAATTATATTCAAGAAGACAAAGGATAAATAATTTTTTTATAAAAATAATTACTTCTCAAGTAACATTTTACAATAGAGCTGCTCAACGCATTGCCTCCAACCCATCTCAACTGTGCAGGCTTTCTTCTTTTTAAAATTCTGGCCTGGGATAAAACTACGTGGACGAATGTACCATTAAATTAAGGGGTACTCTCCAAAAACCAATAGAAAAATCTTAAAAATAAATTCACTTATGTATAAATTATTAAGGCCTCTGCATGAGAACTGCTCAACTGTTTGGAGCACTGGCCTTTCCCTAACAGCCCTGTGACCCCACTCACCTCAAACAAGACTGAAAATTTCTCAAGTGAAAAGTCCTTTGAATTTTGCCAATATATGAGATTACATGTAAAATTTTAATACAAAGTAATATTTACTTAAGTGATATACTTTAAAGTAGAACTTTCTATTTGTGCTAATTTTAATATGTACTTGACACACAAGTATAAATATATTTTTAACCACATTTCACAATCTTTTATCCTTTTATTCTGATCTCTATACAATAAGAACAATTTAGGTTTCAATTGGTGTTAAAGCACACTTCTGTATCTTGTAGTCTTCAAAAGCTTTACATGTTGTAAATATATCTTTTAAGTGCAAAGGAAAATGTCCATGGGTCTGCACTTTGTTCCCATTTTCTGAGTCACAGGTTGTAGGGAAAACCTCACAGGTTCTAAGAACAAAATGGAGCTTAGACTCAGACCCAGAACTTTGTTTTTGGAACTTGTATCTACTTTTTAAGTATTTGAAGGGTAATTCGTTAAATAAAAACAAAGGAATTCCAAATTTACTTGGAGACGACCATACCCATCTTGTTATATTAAATATGTTAACTGTCCACTAGTGAGCTGTCTCATATCCTTAAACATCAAGTACAGAGGAGGAAAACCAGTTTCATTGTTAACCAAGAACCAAAACATTCTTTCAGAGTAGTTTAACCTACTAAATGTGTCTATATACGGCTGTCTTTCTTAGAAAGTAATATTCCTTCTCTTTCCTTCCTGAGATGGTACTGCATACACTCAAGCAAGTCATGGATAACTGCTAGCTAAAAGTTATGGGAACTAGGTATAGTGTAAGTGTATGCCTTCAGTGTATGGGGTGAGCAACACATTCCTAGAGCCTTTGACAGAGACGGAACAATGAGAAGGTTGACAGATAACCACGAAGGCAGAAGCCTCGTGGTCCATAAGCTGTTCTGACTCAACAGGAAGGACAGACTTAGAACAAAGTCTCCCATTCAGAAAACCACAGCAAAACTTGCAATGTAAAGCTGGGATAATTTAGGATTTCCAAACGTTTATTGGGAGTACTCAGGGTGGCCCATGTATCATCCAGGAAGCCAACAGCACTTCTGAAACTGCAGTGCTCAGCAGCACCGTGAAGACTCACTATTCACTCCGCGGCTCAGCTTCTACTTTCTTTTATATTTTGCAATCTAGTTTATGACCACTGATTATACATTCTTCTGTTCTGTCTCTTTGCCAGTGTACTTGGACATACTATAGAGGAAAAAAGGCTGATTGAAGTTGGGGTTACGTTCACTCATCCACTCACTTCTGGGCCCATCCTAGTGACCACGCAGAAAGCCACTCAGCTCTTCCTCAGACTCAGGTCACTGTTAGTCACTAATGCAGATAAAGATGTACTCTCTGATGCATCATCCTTTCGCAGGTTCAGAAAGGACTCTCGAGTTATCTGAAGGATCTCTCGCAAGCCTTTGTTTTCTTGCTGTAAGGAGACAAGCAAAACTGATGATAGCTTTTACCCTATGCAAATGGGAGAGCACTACACGTGCAGAGACAGAAACCACTTTTTTGGCCACCTGTAAGATTCCTACGAGGTACCTCCAAGAGGAAAACATATTTTAAGACAGACATACGAAGGTGTGGCATGAGAGAGAAGCAGGCTCTGTGACCACATAAATGGATAGATGTACTATGTGCTACAGGCAGTTCACAACCTGCATCTAACAGATACAAAGCTGGGCGTGGTGACACCCACCTTTAATCTCAGCAGTTGGGAGGCAGAGGCAGGGGGATCTCTATGAGTTTGAGGCCATCCTAGTGTACATTGCAAGTTTTAGGTCAGCCAGGGCTATACAGTGAGACCCAGTCTCAAAAACAAAAACCAGATTTCAAATGCTGTTAAAGACATAGGGTAAGTATTCAACCTCCCCAGAGCTGCAAGTCTTAATGTGTGCAGATGGAATAGATAGAGGCAGTGATTAGCTTGTTCTGTGAACAGACTGGAGATGAATAACAACCATATAAACTGATGCTAGTTATAAATTTATATGAATAATACCCTGAGGTAGATTTCATCACTCAGCAGTAGTTACTATATGTTTCCCTCAGCAAAATGTGAGATCAGCAAAACTAACTGAAGTATTATTTTTCAAAAAGAAATGTAAATGATTATCTGGAATCGTAAGAAATTTTGTCATCTTATAACCTATTCTCTGCAGCTGTCTTTGGCCTCACTTGCTAGGTCTCAACAGTTTGGCCTAGGGTTGTTTCTCAACACAGTCCTGCCTATCTGCTTTTGTCTGTGACTGCTTTTCATTACCATGATAAATCTGAGCAAATGTGAACTGTTCAGTTTCCAAATCCAAAGTACTTGCTTTCTGGTCCTTTGCTGACCTACCCTTATTATACAAATGGGAGCATACTATATGCTCAGAGACAGAAATAGGTTTTATGGCCACCCACAAGGAATTTCCTGATCATGATTTCAAGCAAAACATTTTTTTTTTTGTTTTTTTCGAGACAGGGTTTCTCTGTGTAGCTTTGTGCCTTTTCCTGGAACTCACTTGGTAGCCCAGGCAGGCCTCGAACTCACAGAGATACGCCTGGCTCTGCCTCCCGAGTGCTGGGATTAAAGGCGTGCGCCACCACTGCCCAGCCAAGCAAAACATTTTAAATTTTATTTTTTGGGTTTATGTGTTCTGTGTGTGTGTGTGTGTGTGTGTGTGTGTGTGTGTGTGTATACACATGTGGAGGCAAAAAGAGGACACTAGGAGTCTTCCTCTCTGCAATCTACTTTATGTTTTGAGACAGGGTGTCTTAGGCAACCTGAAGCTTACTGTTCTGGCTGGCCATGTGCCTGACTTTTACATGGGTGCTGAGGATCCAGGGCCAGGTCCTCATGCTTCATGGTAACCTTTTACCCACTGGCCCGGCTCTCTAGCCCCATTGTTGTTTGACAGGGTCTCATGTAGTCCAGGCTAGCCTAGAACTCACTGGGGGCAGAGGGTGACCTTAAATTCCTGATCCTTCTACCTCTGCCTCCCAAATGCTAGAATTAAAGGAGCACCACACCTGGCATTATTTGTGCATTATAATAACATTTTTCTATATCAGTATGATCTTTAGCACAAAGAACTGAGTTTTAAAAATTATGAAATCAAGGAAATTCATACACACACACACACACACACACACACTATGAGAATAATACAGACTCAAAACTCAATTTTCTCTTTTCTTTTCAAGATAGGGTTTCTCTGTGTAGTCTTGGCTATCTGGGAACTTGCTCTGTAGACCAGGCTGGCCTCGAACTCACAGAGATCCACCTGCCTCTGCCTCCCAAGTGCTGGGATTAAAGGCATGCACCACCAGGCCTGTCTTAAAAATCAACTTTCTGAACTACTGATGTATTCATGTGTCACTGACGATCCCAGATTCTTGCATTACTACCCAATGGCCTATTTCACACTATCACCAGCATCCAGACTCAGAAATTATTACCACCAACTCAGAAAGTGTGTGTGTGTTAAGATTGGGACTGTTCTTTGCTTGAACGTTTGCAGGGATACTTTCCATCCGTATCTGAAGTTTAAAACTCACTTCAAGTTGAAATATTCGCTCCTGTTCCTTGCAACCCTGCTGTTCGTCGATTTCAATGGCCTTTCTCATCACTGCTGCCATCTCGGTGATCTGGTCCACATGTGCTTGCAACTCCTGGAAGAGAGGGTAGGCATGGACATGAGACAAAGATCTCGCCAGCTTAATCTGAATTCTCTTTTTTGATAGAACCACACTGCCACCTAACACAAGTGTGAC
This sequence comes from Peromyscus californicus insignis, assembly GCF_007827085.1. Classification (NCBI taxonomy): domain Eukaryota; kingdom Metazoa; phylum Chordata; class Mammalia; order Rodentia; family Cricetidae; genus Peromyscus; species Peromyscus californicus. Next base: position 158,964,067 of record NW_026294584.1, on the reverse strand, counting down.
ATCCTTATGTTGCCTTGTAACATGAATCATGACAGAGCTGGGTGCACATCGGTGTTAAGAATAGAATTAAAGAGCCAGGAGGAGCTCTTTGAGTTTGAGACCAGCCTGGTCTACATAGCAAGTTCCAGGACAGCTGGGACTACACTGAGATTAAAAAAAAAGAATAGAATTAAGGATACACATCACAATATAACTCAACCCTATAGCAAAATATTTATTTCACAATGACCAAGGAGATTTTCTTTTTCACAGCTGCATGTACTATGGCTAAAGTGATGGGAAAGATAAAAACCTGCTGGCACAGGCAGTGTCTTTTCTTCCCTCAAGAAAGACTGCATGATTCAGTCTCCTCTATAGGAGTAATGCCTATATGCTGATCCCAAGTCAACCAAGACCCTTTCTAGACCATAACCCTCCTCGAGAACCGGAAGTGTATTGTTTACATCTGTCTATTATTTAGTGCTTGCTGGATAAGAATTATTGAGAAAAATTAACAAATTGCTATGGAGTATTAAAACACGAAGCTTTTTTTTTCCCTGACAAAAACAATTAATTTCTGCATGATATAGATACCCATATTATTCAGTTTTACAAATTCTTTCTATCTCATTCCTTGTTTTTTGCACTGCTATGACATGTCAGGCACTAAGCCAGACAAAAGAAGCACAATTCCTCTTGAGATACCTTCCCTGAACTTATGAGCTTTTGTTTAGCAAAGGAGGCAGACGATGGGGTTTAAAAATTGATAGAAGCCCTTGAATAATCATTCTCTCTCTCTTTTTGGAGGGGGGAGTTTGAGACAGGGTTTCCTGTGTAACTGTCCTGGAACTCACTCTGTAGACCAGGCTGGCCTTGAACTCACAGAGATCTGCCTGCCTCTGCCTCCCAAGTGCTGGGATTAAAGGCGTGCCACCACTGCCCAGCCCATTTTCTCAATAGTTTCTATTGATCAGTCTTCCTTGGGAATAGAATTTACTATATTAATACAAAAACTAAATTTGAAATTCAATGAAAAAAAAATCCCCAAATGAACATCAAGTCTTTCAGACAGCTGATCTGATCACGACCTTAAAGAACCCACATAACTATTAAACTGGAAGATGGAAATACAACAGAACTATCTTTGGTAATTATATTTAACATTTGTGTATGTGTTTCTGGGAGTTGAACCCAGGACCTTTAGACTAGGCAAGCACTCCGTCACTGAGCTCCACCCCTAACCCCGTTTAATAATCTTCAAGAAAAAGATGTAGGCCCTCCCAAGGTTTTGGTTCTGGGGATGGATTCCAGGGTTACACTCCTAAACTCGTCTTAATGGAGAATCTTTATAATGGAAGCACTTAGAAGATGCCATAAAGAACTATCTGCTCTGTCTTGTACAGTACAGTTAAAATGAAAACCAAGTATGTTAAAAATTAGTGATTCTGTCTCTCACTTGTATAAGTGACACTTTTAAGTATTTAATGGTGACATGTGGCTAAGTACCTTCCACATGATACACAGATGCCATCAATTCAGGAAGGTGTACTGGACAGCCCTGGATTAGCCTGTGGTAGCAAAGCTGTTACCAAGGCAAATGCTCACCAATCTCTGTAGCACCGCAAAGTCCTAAGACCCTGTTACAGAGGACTCACATACAGAGAACTGAAAAACTGAATACCAACGGCTTTCTCAATTTAGAACTGGTCAGTACTGTGGCACCAACATAGGAAGCCAGTAATTTCTTGCCTTTAAAATGGAAGAAGAAAAAAAGAGGCTGCTGATTTTTCAGTCTAGAGTCTGTTTTAAAAAGATCATAGGAAAAAACAAAAGGATGCTTAGCATGCATTATAGGCCCAGTGAATGACTCACTCACTCACTGTAAGGACCACACTGCTTTTAATGGGACACAAAGCAAGAACTGTGGCTCTAAAGCCCAAATGTCAGCACATCATCCTGAAACTGTCTTGATCTCTTTCCATTTCCAAGTCTGTCTTATTTATTATCCATAATAATTAATCATTATCAATAATATATTAGCAATAGACAAGTAATAATATTATTTCTACTCTGCAGCAATAGCCCAGATCTTCAACACTTCAACAAAAAAGAAAGCATCACTATGTATAGCTATAATGTCTATGCAAAAGGCATTCCTATTTGTGAACTCAAACCAAAGAACTACAAGTAATTAAAAATCTAAATTAAAAACTTTAAGTTTGATGGACCAGCCTTTTGTATTACCAGGCTAAAGTTATTATCAAGAAAAAATATTTTTCTTTTTTTAGACAGCGTCTCACTGCATACTAACCCTAACCCTACATAGCTCTAGCTAGCCTGGAACTCGCTACATAGACTAATCTGGCTTCAGACTCACAGAGATCTCCCTGCTTCTGCCTCCTGAGTAAGAAAACATTTAATGTCTAGCAAAGCAGTTTTATAACAACAAACTGCAGCGACGTCTAGTAAGAGCAAACAAAAGAAAAGACGGTAAACAGCTCTAAATCTCTGTCACATAATACACAGTGGCTTACATCCTGTGCATGACACATAGACCATTAAGGACAAACAGTTTTAGACTCAGCAGCATGGCCATGAAAAGCAAACCGTTCTTTGATTGATTTCATTTATTTGCTGATCTAATCTGGAAGAGCAATTCAAAATAAGACAACTTTTAAAATGGACCCCACTTCCGTCCACCCCCCAGAGTTGACTGTTTGATTTAGTGTACATTCTGATTTGCTTCCAAGTGCCGCCTCTCCAGTCCATGCTGAGGTGCTTCAAGGATGTGCCGAGATGCATCAAGGAAGAATCCTTCGCAGCTGTTACGATGTACCATGTCAATCTGTAGTACAGAGTCATTATAATGTTAATACGGAATTCATCCGTAATTTAAAAACTGAATGAGTGGTTAGTTCATGCGTGTTAGCCAACTGTTGGAATGTTTGTTTTTTTAAGATTTCCAAAAAGGCATCTGTTAAAAAAGTAATGTAAAAATAAGTACTTGGATGAAACTGAGTTATGTTTTCTAGTGATTTTTTTAAAATATGGACTCAAAAAGCTCTAGGTGAGTGCAAAATTCTGTATTACTATAGCCTCAAGCAGGACACATGCTCCAAAGTGCAGCTATACTCAACTGTGCTCCCCAAAACCTGTCGCAGAATTATTTGTATGTTTAGGCATACTAGACCACTTTGTTTATGAAAACTAATACTGCTCCTCCTCCTCTGGTGATGACTCATTTTCACCACACTCTACCTGTTACAGTTATGTTTGTTTCTCAGCCTCCCCTTACACTGCAAGCTCAACAGCAATGTGACCCATTCCTTCAATTATCTTGCTCTTGCCCATAACGACTAATCCAATGCAGGGTGTTAAATGTTTGATTTACTGAGCCAAAGTGTCTCCTTTTTGGGAAAAATCAAAATCACAAACATTAATATGTATTAGTTAGAATTAATAGCAAATAACTGAACGGTCATTTTATGGAAGGCAAGGATCAGCACTTAGATGAACTCAATCTACACAACAAATGTTAACGGAAGGTTCATGGCTATTTAAGAAGTGTAACTTTTTTAACTAACGGGACAGCATTGATGAATGGTACACCCAATGGGTTTGTTTGAGGGGGGTGTTGAACTCAGGGGTTCAGGCATGCTAAGCACATATTCTACCATGGAGCTATGCCTCTACCTCTTAATGTGCTTCAGAAAACATTTGCTCTGACACAGTCACTACAATATGGGATTAACAAGATCTTAGTCTACAAAATTTTTTGGTGGTATTTACTCTTCTTTTAAAACTTCAAAATTTTGGTTTTCAAATTGTAAAACAAGAAGGCCTTTTGGAATCTCAAGACTGCATTTCAATTCTTCTTTATACTTAGTTATATATTTACTTAATGTTTGGAGAGGGAGAGTAGAATCCCATCCCATGGGCATCCCATGTAGCCAGGCTAGCCTAGAACCCTGACCTTCCTGCCTATATCTCACAAGTACTGAGATTAAAGAGCTGTGTGGCACCATACTTGGCTTAGATATACATTGAAATATTCCCTAACAAATATTGACATTAACCATAGACTTTATATTCAAGACCAGTTAAATACCCAAAGTCTTCCATTTTGTTAGGGCATGAGTATTATAAATAGATAATATTAAACCCAATTTTAGTTCTTTATTCTCCTACTAATTGACACAAGAGGTAGCTATTACAGTCTCTAATATGTATATGTATGTCACCCAAAGAATATTACTAGTTATTAAATTCTGATGAATAATTTAAAAATACTATAGACATGAACTGGAAGAAATATTTTAAAGAATCCAAAATATGTGTCAATAATTGAGAAATACATGTATCTTATAACTATCTTTACTTCTTAAATAGTATTAGTTGTAAGTAGGTTACTTTACCATTGCCTGAAACAGGTAAGAACCAGTCATCCAATCTAGTTTAATATCTTTATTTCCACTGGCACTCCGAATTCAGTTTAACGTAAACAACAACTATTCCGGTGTCTTGACAGCAACCGCCCCCAAGTGACCCCAAGTAAATGACTACGAAAATACTGACCACTCCAGCTTTGGTTCTAAAAGGATGTCAACTACATGCAGTGTCCCCAACCCCACGGTTTTTCATGAAAATAAGTTGTCCCCACTCAGACTGAACTCTTCAGGAAAACAATCTACACTCAGCAGCTTGCAGACTTTGAAAGCATTTCAGTTCCTGTTTGTGTAACAGGTAGCAGTACACAAATTTACTGGAAAAAATAATACTTAAAAGTAGAGAATCTTAAAAAAATAATTTTAAACTGAACATACTTTTATTTTTAAAATAGTTTATTTCTGAATTCATACACACACACACACATACACACACACAACATTTTAAAATTACTAAGGACACCAATAGGGAGGCAGAGACAGGTGGATCTCTGTGAATTTGAGGCCAGCCTGGTCTACATAGTGAGTTCCTGGACAGCCAGAGCTACACAGTGAGACCCTGTTACTAGGGAGCAATGGGAGTTAGAAGAATAAGCCAAGGAGAAAATAATACACAACAAGAAATGGGCAGAGAGGATGACAACAACAGAAAACGCCAATTAAAAATGTGAGCTATTTCCGGGTGTGGTGGCACACACCTTTAGTCCCAGCACTCAGGAGGTGGAAGCAGAGACAGGAGGATCTCTATCAGTTTGAGACTGGCCTGATCTACAGAGTGAGTTTCAGGACAGCCAGGGCTACAGAGAGAAACCCTGTTGTGGAAACAAAGATGGGGAGGGAGGTATTGCACATCATTGAAAGAATCTGAACACAGGTTAAGTAATGGCCCCCAGTTTCCATTTCAAGTCAAATTCGTAGACTGGTTTACCTTTGAGTGTTGCTCTTTTAACTTCATTATTATACCCGGGTCATCTCTCTTGCTAGCCATTAGCAACCGGAACATTTGCTCTCGGTACTTGCTCATTATCAGTTCCAAGGCTGACTGGTGTTCTTCCAAGGATGTTCGAAGTTCTATCAAGAACAATGTGCTTTATTCAAGTAAGTCATGAATATATAAACTATGCTCTTCTATATAACATTTATCAAAACACTGACATACAGGATATCTTAAAAAGAAAACATGCAACAAAGAAGCCCTTCATTACTTTTTATTGAAATAAAAGTTTATGGTGTGGTCAGAGGACAACTTGCAATTGCCTTTCACCTTCTACCAGGGGTTCCAGGAATGAAATGCAGGCTGTCGGGCTTGGTGGCAAGTGCCCCTGACCCGCTGAGACATCTCTCATTAGCTTTTTAAAGTGTTCACTTAAAACTCATTTCTTAGAACTCATCTCAGAGCTACGAGGCTGGACTGGGGAGAGTTCCATCAAAGTCCAGCACTGAGATGAACCTGAGCACTTGTGCTGAACACTGAAGGAACGAGAATCCTCAACAAGGAGCATCAGGAAACTGATCTGCAACGGCAGAACAGATGGCCTGTGGAGGAGAGCTGTGGGAAGAGGACAGAAAAGAGACCAGGAACTGCCTGAAGGTCCTTGTACAAGGAAATAAAAACAAATGTTTAAGCAAGAGCACCATGATGATATTTATTCTGGGAAGTTCAGACTAATGCTTCTGTTGAAGGATGGAAGGAAAAGGCTAGAGTGAAAATCTCTAGTTAAGACAGTACGGCAGATTGTGAGCAGCCACGCTGGGACACAGAGGAGGGAATGGAGTTCCTTTACAGGAAACAAAAACAGTGCAAAGCAGATGTTGAGGAGAAGCAGCTAAGATGATGCCAAGCAGGGCAGACCTTCCCAGAGAGGGCTGGACAAAGCAGAAGTAAGTACCATCTAGGCAAAGAGACCAGAAAATGAGATTAAATACAAAAGAAAAGAAACTTCAGTTGACTATTTTCCCCTTTAAAAAGAGGATTCTATTTTATTTTATGTGTATGTGTGAATACCTGCATGTATGTCTCTGCACCACATATGTGCCTGGTGCCCCAGAAGAGAGTGTCAGATCCTCTGCAGATGGAATTTTGGGCAGCTGTGAGAGGCTTGATGTGGGTGCTGGGAATTGAACCTGGGTCCTCTGCAAGTACTCTTAACCACTGAGCCAACTCTCTAGCTCCTCTCTGACGTGTGAATATACTGATTAGTCCCATACCAGTACCACACTGGCAGACGAAAGTCCTCTTTCGTGACTATATATCTTACCTTTGTTCTCTTGCTGCAATTCTCTGATCTGTCTGTTTTCTTGCTGGATTCCCATAACTAGTGTGGACCTTGGCCTATGTCTTGCAACTTCATTAAGTTCTTGGATTTCTTCCTGATACTAATGAAAAGATTAAAGTACAACATTTGGGAAGTCAGTATTTGTAAATTTTTACCTGCTATATGAATATAAATGAGCAGACCCTCCAAGAGTTAAACAGAAGTATTACATGACCCAACATTCCTTCCTAAGGAAGAGAAAATGTCCACAGTGCCATTACTCATAATAGGAAAGAGAGAGAAGAGTTCAGTACCCACCCACTGAAAAGAGAAGAAACAGGACACGCTTTATCTCCTTGCAGTATTACTAGGCAATGTATAGGAAAAATAAAAATAAAAAATAAAAAAATAAAACCTGACACATACTACAACCCAGATGAATTTTAAAACGTGATAAAAGGCCAATCACAAAAACCACGTATCTCATGTCCTACTCACACACAGTATCTAGAGCAGGCAAATCCACTGGGAGAGAAGTTCGGGGGTCCAAGGTTGAGAGGGTGGGAAGCTAGAAAGAGACTGACGAGTGTATAGTTTGCTTAACATGAGCAAGGCCCGGGTTTCATCCCCAGCACTGCTGATGGTGGGGGAGGGAGGGGTTGAGATGAAGTCTATTTTGTAGCTCTGGCTGTCCTGGAACTCACTCTGTAGACTAAGCTGGCTTTGAACTCATGAAGATATACACCTGCCTCTGCCTCCCAGGTGCCGGGATTAAAGGTGTGTACTACAACACCTGGCTGGATTTTGATTTTTTTAAAAAGTAGGAATTTAACTTTAGAATTATTCATTTTTCTTGAGGCATTCTTACTGGATAGCTATCAATGATTTCATCATAAATTTCCTGGCTTTTTTGTTTGTTTGTTTTGTTTTTTCAAGACAGGGTTTCTTTGTGTAGTTTTGGTGCCAGTCCTGGATCTCACTCTGTAGACCAGGCTGGTCTCGAACTCAGAGATCCGCTTGGCTCTGCCTCCCAAGTGCTGGGATTAAAGGCGAGCACCACCACCACCGCCTGGCTCACATTCCTGGTTCTTAACTTCAGGTGTCAAACTCCTTTGGTAAAACAAATCACTACTGGGTCTACATTTAATTGCGGCCATCAGGCTGGGTGGTCAAAGAGCAGGTGGCTTTAGGGAGGCACAGCTGCTAACGTGAACTTGCTCCATCCACTACTTCTAGTGACTTCCAAAAAGCCCCAGTTCAGGGCTGCTTTCTTTGTTTTTCGAGACAGGGTTTCTCTGTGTAGTCCAGGCTGGCCTTGAACTCAGAGACCTGTGTCTGCCTTCCTAGTGCTGGAACTAAAGGTGTATGCCACCACTGCCCGGCTAGGGCTGCTTTCTTAAAAGTTGGAAATCTTTATGGGGGGATGGCTTACACAGTAGGTGAACTTAATCATCTACTGGAAGGTTCTTCCATATGCTATTAGCAAGAAGCAAAACCTACTTAATTCCTACTGTAAATGACAGATTTAAAACATGCTAGCAAAAATGAACTTGAAATAACTGCATAGGATAAAAATCAGCTATTTCCTTATATCATTTTAAAAAACTATTTGCTTGTTAAATAATACTCAAGCACTTTTATAAAAAGTATAAACATCTTGACATTATATAATACAGCAAAATATCTAATGTGTGCCAATATTAGTGAAATGTGTTATCTGGTCTTTATCAAATGCATTTAGATTTAACAATTTCACTTATTTTTAATTCAAATGTGCATTTCTGTCAGAAGAGGGTTGAAATTTATAGATTTGAAAATAAAACCTATGTACATGTCACCAAAACATTTTAATATACCCTATCCAAAGTGAATCAAACATACAAGGGAGGCTACCTGAAAACTTTAGTTAGAAATGATTGCATTAGGTAGTAGTTCACTGTGGCATCTCAAGGAGAATGGCTCCCACTGGCTCACAGATTTGAACACTTGGTCACCAGGGAGTGACATTATTTGAAAGGATTAGGTGTGGCTTTACTAGAGGAAGTGTGTCACTGGGGATGGGCTTTGAGATTTCAAAAAGCCCATTTCCAACCGGGAGCCTCTTTCTTCCTGTTGCCTGAGGATGCTGATGTAGAACTCAGTTACTTCTGCAGCACCATGTCTGCCTGCATGCAGCCATGCTTCCTCCCATGATGATAATGGACGAAACTTTTGAAAACTGTAAGTCAGCCCAATTAAATGCTTTCTTTTGTAAGGGTTCCTGTGGTCAAGGTGTCTTTTCACAGCAATAGAACAATGACTAAGACATTTATGATTTAAGTGTTACTCAAGTATCAATGAAGCTTTGTTAAGTGAGTCAGCAAGGAAAGTCAAACCTGCTTCATCGCTTCCACTCGCTTGCTGAGGGCCGTGGTCTGCTCGATGAGAGACTCTGCTGCATCGTCATGGTCTCGCAACCTTTCGACAAGGGCTTTGGCATCCGCAAGTGCCTTCTCAATTGTGCAGCTCATTTCTAAAGGAATACCAATAATAAACTAAAATCAGGACTCAAGTCAACGTATCACCGAACCTTACTTTCACTGCATTACAGATATGCTTCTTAAGCTTCACTTTCTAAAACTGTGCATTATTTAGTATTCTGTTGGGATACTATGAACTTAAATGAAAATCTAAGAACTCTCCCTACGCCCCTACACACACACACACACACACACACACACACACACACACACACACACACACACATGCACACACACTCAAAACTGAACAGCCAGGCTGGCTTTTGTGTGCTTTGCTATGTCAAAATCTCAACCTCCTCCTGGATGAGCTACTGAATCTTATTTAAAGTGACATAATCTCAATTCCTGCATTTTTCTTATGGGCGGAAAAAGTTTCAACAGAGAATACCATTAGCCACTACAGGCAACTTTCAGTGTGTTTTAAAGAGACACTAAAGGGGATGTTGAGATGGTTGAACATGGAACAGAAGCAGCAGGTGTTCAGCTGCATTCTGAAGGAGTCACCAAGGGCAACACTTAATAGCAGCAAGAGAGAGAGGAGCCTTGAAGAGGCCAGGCCCGGGCTGTAGTGTAGCAGCAGCGACACAAAGGCTGGCCATCTGCTGCACAGGGCCACGGTCCAGAGGGCAAACCTCCCCTCTGCAAGGTGGGGGTGAACAAGAGTTCCAGCAATCTACTGAGTGTGGATTCCAGCAGCAATCACAGCTGCTGAGAAGCATAACCTGGAAACCACACAGTGGTCTCACAGTGGAGGCTGATTGACAGGCTAATCTCCAAAGCAAAACAGAAATTTGAAAAAACAAGGGGTCCCTACCTATAACAGATTCCAAAAAAAGAGAAATGTAAGAAATGCTGGATATAGAATTCAGCAAAGCTGGGTTGAACTCTGTGAGTTCAAGGCCAGCCTGGTCTACATAGTGAGTTATAGGACAGCTAGACTACATAGTGAGACCCTGTCTCAAATAAATAATACGTAAGGAAACAAAGAATTTAGGAGAATAGTTTTTAAAAAGCTCGGTTTGGTACTGAAGAGATGGTTTAATAGTTAACAGTGTTTGCTACTCCTGCAGAGGACTGTAGTTTAGTTCCCAGCACCCATGGGCGGGAGGTGGGGGGGGGGGGGCAGTTCACAACCATCTTTAACTCCAGCTCCAGGGATCCAGCACTCTCTGGCCTCTGCAGACACTCCAATGTATGTGTGCATACCCACACAGACAAACACACATAAACCCTGAAAAAAAAAAAAAAACTAAACAGAAATCTTAGGATCTAAGAAGAATTCAATAAAACAATTAAGATAAATTTTGTTGTTGGTTGCTTTTGCTCTTTTACTCTTACTCTTTTGGCTCTTTGTTCTTTGGACTTTTGAGGGCCCACTACCCAGCTCCCAAATAAATCACACATGGAGGCTTATTCTTATTCTTAATTATAAATACACGGCCTTGGCTTGGCTTATTTCTTGCCAGCTTTTCTTAACTTTAAAATATGCCACCTACCTTTTGCCTGTCTGCTTTTTCCTTTTCTCCGTATATCTTACTTTCACTCTTACTCCATGGTGGCTGGCTGGCTGGGTGTCTTATCCCTAGCATCCTCCTCTCTCTGTTTTCTTGCTCCTTCTTCTCCCAGATTTCTCCTTCTATATATTCTCTCTGCCTGCCAGCCCCGCCTATCCTTTCTCCTGCCTCTTATTGGCTGTTCAGCTCTTTCACAGACCATCAGGTGTTTTAGACAGGCAAAGTAACACAGCTTCACGGAGTTAAACAAATGCAACATAAAAGAATGCAACACATCTTTCCATCATTAAGACAAATGTTCCACAGCATAAACAAATGTAACACATCTTAAAATAATATTTCACAACAGAACTTATAAAGCACATAAAATGTTTGTATTAGAATCTAAGATCTCTAAAATCAATTATCCAAGTCCCAACCTTGAGAAAGTGGGAAAAGAGCAGAATAAATCCCAAGTAAATAGAAAGTAAAACCCAGTAAAGCCAAAGGCCAGTTCTTTAAAGCAAAGAGGGTGGTGTGAGTGTGTAATGGTGGGGGGGGGGGTGCAGAGAGAAATCCCAAGAGAGACTGAGTAACCAACTCAAGAACAAATGAAGAGCCAGCAGTGGTGGGCCATAATTTGGTAACCCCAGTACCCAAGAGTCTGCGGCAGGGGCATCAAGAGAAGGAGTCCAATCTGGGTTACACAGTCTGTCTCAACTCCCAGTCCCTTAAAGAACAAGAGAAATCACTGTAGAACCATAATTCACTCTAAACACATGTGAAAAGAATAATACATCTGATATACATGAATTAGATAATTAAGACTAAACAGATTTGTGGTGGTTTGAAAGAAAATGGCCTCCAAAGAGAGTGGCACTACTAGGAGGTGTGGCCTTACTGGAGAAAGTGTGTCACTGTGGGGGTGGGCTTTGAAGTCTCTTGCTCAAGCTTCTCTCAGTGTGACAGTCAGTTGACTTCCTGTTGCCTCTAAGTCAAGATGTCAAAATGTAAGGACTGTCAACTCCAGCACATCTGCCTGCATGCTGTCATGCTCCCTGCCATGATGATAATGGACTGCATTCTCTGAAACTGTAAGTGAGCCACCTCAATTAAATGTTTCCTTTATAAGAGCTGCCCTGGTGGTATCTCTTTACAGCAATTAAAAACCCTAACCAGGCCGGGCGGTGGTGGCGCACGCCTTTAATCCCAGCACTCGGGAGGCAGAGCCAGGCGGATCTCTGTGAGTTCGAGGCCAGCCTGGACTACCAAGTGAGTTCCAGGAAAGGCGCAAAGCTACACAGAGAAACCCTGTCTCGAAAAACAAAAAAACAAAAAAACAAAAAAAACAAACAAACAAAAAAAACCCCTAACCAGGACAAGATTAATTCCTCAAAACCCACAAATGACAAAAAGTCATACAAGAAGAAATAAATAATTGGTAATACACCTATTAACTATTATAGTCACTGGAGTTACATAACCAAATTCCTATAGCTATTTTCTAATAAGTTTAAGTAGTAAAGAAATTGGAGTTAAAAAATATCCTGCAAAAGAGGCTCCACATCCAGAGAGCTTCAGGGGCAAGTCCCAAAATACACCAAGGGCTGGACATGGCTCAGCAGTCCACTGCACTGCTGCTCTTGTGAGTGAGTACCCATGAGTGGTTCACAACCATTCTTAACTCTAGTTCCAGGGGATCTGACTGAGACCCTCGTATGAACTCCATGGGCACTAGGCACGCACCTGGAGCACATACATACATACATGCAGGCAAAAGGTTCATACATATAAAATAAATACATCTAAAAATTTATTAAAAAACAAAACATCAAAAGAAATAAAATCAATGTCTTGTTCAAGGGTCAGGCAGGTCAATATAGGCACTATCTCAGAAAACAAAACAAAACAAACAGTACTATACAATTTCTTTAAGGAAACTGGAACACTTATATGATGGAGAATGGTGGCACACACCTTTAATCTCAGCACTCCAGAAGCAGAGGCAGAAGGATCTCTATGAGCTTCAGGGCAGCCTGATCTACAAGGAAAGACCGTATCTCAAATAAATAAATAAACAAACAAATAATAAAAATAAAAGGAAAGGAAAGAAAAAAAAACTTTCAGATTCATAAAGCAATTCATCATTTAAAAGATCGCAACATTATTCTGACACCAAAACCATACAAAAAGACTATGAGAAAAACAAAATAAACCACAGAATAAAATTTCTCATGAATATAGTATAAAGACTAAATACTTTCCCCACTAAAATTATAACAAGGTAAGGATGTTCCAAATACCGATCTTGTTGAGTTTACTAGGGCAATAGGGGGAAATAGGAGTTTACTAGGGGGAAAATATCAACTGGGGTGCATACAAGAAAACTGCTCTGATTTGTAGTCCATGCTGCTACACTGAAAATCCCAAAGAATAAAAACAATGTCTCTCAATGTGTTTAAAAAGAGACAGGAGTCAAGTGAGGTACACAGAGAACACAAACTTGAGGGGGGAGGGAGGTGGAGAAGACCTGAGAGGAATTGGGGGATGAATATAATCAAAATACAGTCTATGAAATTTTCAAAGACTAAAAATGTAAAACATAAAATTCCTACAATCTATGATTTTAGCATGTCCATAGGATACAAGAACCAACTGTTCTTCTAAAAGCTAGCAATGACAATTTGGAAACAATTAAGTATACAAAAATTAGGTAATGTATATTAAATGAATTAATTCCTGAAAACCCACCAATGACAAAATGTTCACAAGAAGAAATGAGAGTATAATAATGTTCCTAGAACCATTTAAAAAGCTACATTCAGCCGGGCGGTGGTGGCGCATGCCTTTAATCCCAGCACTCGGGAGGCAGAGCCAGGCGGATCTCTGTGAGTTCGAGGCCAGCCTGGGCTACCAAGTGAGTCCCAGGAAAGGCGCAAAGCTACACAGAGAAACCCTGTCTCGAAAAACCAAAAAAAAAAAAAAAAAAAAAGCTACATTCATAATTATATATACATTATAATTGATATAATATATAAATGAAATTCTTAGGCATACCCAAAATATATACAGGCTCTATATGCTGGCAACTACAAAATGCTAGCAGAAAACGAAGTGGGATCTAAATATGTGGAGAAAATACTGTGCTCAAGGATTTAAAGACTCAATAGGTTTTCAGCTATCAGTCTAATGCAGCTAGAAACTGACAAGCTGATTTTATAATTCCTATAAAAAGCAAGGAAACCCAAATCACCAAAACCATCTTGCAGTGATATCAAAGTGTATGATTTAAGACTCACTTTGCATAAAGCATAGCAACAAGACTGCTCTGATATTCTGAGACAGAACAGAGACCCAGAAATAGGCCCACAGAAGGGTGACCCATTTATTTCTGAAAATGTGCAAAGGGAGCTGGGTGTGATGCTCACACTCCTGTAATTCAAGCATTGAGAAGGCTGAGGCAGGAAGATCACTATTGGGGAATATTATTTTAAGGTGTGTTACTTTTGTTTATGTTGAATTTGTTTAACTCTGTGAAGCTGTGTTACTGTGCCTGTGGAAAACACCTGATGGTCTAATAAAGAACTGAATGGCCAATAGAGAGGCAGGAGAAAGGATAGCTGGAGCTGGCAGGCACAGAGATTACACAGAGGGAGAAATCTGAGAGGAGAAAAGAAGTAGCCAGAGAAGGAGGACATGGGGCCAGCTACCCATGGAGTAATAGTGAAAGTAAGATTACAGAAGTAAGAAAGGTAAAGGCCCAGAGGCAAAAGATAGACAGGATAACTTAAAGTTAGAAAAGCTAGCAAGAAACAAGCCAAACTAAGGCCGGGCATTTATAATTAAGACTAAGCCTCCATGTGTAATTAATTTGGGACCTGGGTGGCAGCCCCCCACCCCCCAAAAAAGAGAAAAACCAACAACATATCACTGCAAGCTTGGGGCTAGCATGAACTACTACATAGTGAGTTCAAGGCCAGCTTGGGCTACACAAAGTCAAAAGACGAAAGAGCAAGGTTCGAAGGCAAGTCAAAGACTATTATGTGCTAGAAAGATGCTCAGTGGTCAACAGTGCTGGCCGCTCAGCTATGAGGATGATAGTTTAGACACCAAGACCCTTGTCAGGCAGCTCACAAGTGTCACTAACCCAAGTTTCAATCCGAAGCCCTCTTCTGATTGTCAAGGGCACCCGCACATGTGTGTACACACATACCCACTTTTTTTTTTTTTTTTAAAGGTAGGTTAGTATTTCTTCAACAAATGGCATTGAAAGAACTAGACACCTATATGCCGGAAAGTAATCACAGCACAATTCTTATTTGGTTTATATAAAACTTTATGGTTTATAGAAAGCTTTTCTCAAAATGGAGCACAAATTTTAGTATAAAATGAAAAATGGTAATATTATAGGGGGAAAAATGGGCAAAGAAAAATTTCTGTAATCTGGAGATAGTCAAAGTTTTTTAGGCGTGATACTGAAAGCATGAATCATAAAAACCACTAAAACCACTGATAAACCAGGTTTCATCCAGATGATAAACTGACTCCCAGACAGCTAAGCCAGTCTGGAGAAGACAAAGTAGGCCTGGAGTAAGCATGTCCAGGTTATACATCTGATGAAGCACTCATCTAGAAAAAAATGTCAGCGTAGCAAGAATAAGTCTAATTTTAAAAATGGCCAAAAGACTTTAATACTACCCTAAAATATATACGGATGGGGGAGGGGGGCACATGGAAGGATGTTTACTACCCTTAAATTTCTGACGTCCGTCATACCCTACTCAAACTGCTAGGTAATACGACTTGACTAGGCTCTCTCCTGCCACCATCTGGGCTGAGGGATCAAACTCAGGTTGTCAACGTTGGTGGTAAGCTCAATAATTTTAATTAATTGAAAATGGTAGCTTTCTGGACCTGAAGAATACCATCTTATTTTGTTGAAATGTTACTCCTTTTTTTCCACTAAGAAAATAGACTCAAGGATTCCAAATGCAGGAGCTGAGCCAGGTAGGGCCTGGACTGGACCTCCACAGCCAAGCTGGTCCTGAGGCCCTACTTGCTTCTTCCTATGCAAAAACTGTCTCAACAGCCTGAGGTGGAAAGAACAAATTCCCTGACTCCACAAAGTGGAACTTATAAAAGATTTAAATTTTTTCATTTCAAGTCAGCCAAGGGAGATGTATATGAAGAATAATTTAAAAAACAACAAAATTTTATTTTTTTCAAATAACTACAAAAATCTAGCAATCGTTTTAAGTATACATTAAAATTAAGCAATGAACATGGTGGGTTTTTAAAAAAAGAACTACTTTAAAAATGTTCTCTAGGCTGCACAAAGACTAACAAAGTAAATTACATTTTTACATCTTAGAAGTATAAAAATCCATTTACCCAGAAAGAATCATAAACAGATAACTCAATGCCTAATTTTATTAACATTTCAGAAAAACAGTGACGCTGCTTCTGAAAACCTGTGTACTCATTTCCTGTTTGCAAAACCTCAAAAAAGCTTAAAATATTTTATAATATGAATTTGCTTTGCCATTTTGTTTGAAAGATGCTTTCTCTCCCTTTTTAGCTAGTAAGTAATGTGAGAGAGATGGTGTTTTCCACATTCTGTTACAAATTAAAAAAAACAGATTCCAATTTAAAAAAGGAATATTTTCAAATTTATCTGCCTATTTTTTCAGTGCTTGTCTTAACTACTCATAATATATTTAAATTATTTTATGCAGGTGGGCTCAAATTCCAGGGGTATGCTTTTAAGAAACAAGTTTCTTTCTTCTTTTGCTTCCTGCTTTAGCCACATTTTCACCCACTCCACCACTGAGACATTTGCAGGCCGATTCTGACAGATGGCTTAGCGCATGCTGCTGACTCAGGAGAAACCACCTCCCACCCACAACAGCAATTGCCAGCTGTTTACTTTTAGCTCTTAGTTAAGAAAAATATAAAGAAATTCAAGTAACTCTTGCTTCTTTTATAAACCAATTTACACATTATTCAATTGCTGGAGATACACAAACAAGGTGTGATAAATGACAGATGTGTTTTTAAATGTCAAAAATTTAGTTTGAAATTTGTTATTGCTCAGGCAGGTACCTCTAATGTTAGTAGTTAGATAGATAATATTGTATTAACTGGCACATGGAAATAACAAAATAAAAATGTGTTTCTAGTCTTTCAGAGAAATATTTTTAAGAGATCAAGAACGTATATAGATAGCCAGGTGTGGTGGCACACACCTTTATCCCAGCACTCAGGAGGCAGAGGCAGGAGGTTATCAGTGAGTTCAAGGCCAGTGTGGTCTACAGAGTGAGTTCTAGGGCAGTCAGGGCTATGTAGAGAGACTCAATCTCAAAAAAACAAGAAGACAAATGTACATAAACTGTAGTCAGATTTTTCTTTGGGCCACCAACTCACAAATAACACGGAGACTTATTAATGAAAGCTTGGCCTTAGCTTAGGCTTGTTTCTAACTAGCTTTTATAACTTAAATTAACCCATTTATATTCATCCAAGTCTGTCACGTACTGCCCATCTTGCTTCCTCTGTGTCTCCAGTCTCCCTAGATTCCTCCTCCTCTTCCTTTCTCTCCCAGGAAATCCTGCTTATGCCTCCTTCCTAACTATGGCTGTTCAGCTTTTATTACACCTATCACAACAATACACCTTCACACAGTGTTCAAATATCCCATAACAATAAATGACACATAAAAATGAGCATCTTGTGCGGACATATGCACTATTTGGATGCACAGATAATTTCTTCTCCATGGACATGAATGTACTTGGAGCTTTATGAAGAAAATCTAAAAGGAACACAAAATTTGAGAGAAAGAACAAATCAAAACCAATTTACATGCTCTCTAGAATTGTGGCTAGGCTGTGTGTGTGTGTGTGTGTGTGTGTGTGTGTGTGTGTGTGTGTGTTCAAATTAACAATCCAAAGAAGAACTAACCTAACCTAAACCAGTTATTTCTAACATATGGATCTTTGCACGAATGCATATATGCTGAACACTATCAAAAGCATTTGTGTCATATAAAATCCTACTTGTCAAATATAAAGATACTAGCATAATCACTTGAAGGCATGATGTGTGTGTGCATGCACATACATTTGCTATTATATACAATCTCCCATCCACTAATAGCAAAAGTACAATTATATATATGTTAGGAATACAGGGCTGCTCATATTCAAAACAGGTTAAGGGCATTGACCCTAAAATAAAAAAGTTCCTGTGGGTTCTAATGTAGTGATTTTTAAGGGACTGAGAATTTTTACGAAAGATTCTTTAGAATGATTGCATTATAAATATGTATATATGTAAGTATAAATAATGCTTGCTACGTGCCAACACTGAACTAGCTTTTGTTTTAAAGATGAGTAAGACATGATCCCAGACTCATGTTCAAGCTGGCAGGAGAGACAAATAATTGAACAAATACATCCTAATAAATACTGCAGAACTATCAAGAGCTCTGGGAGCTCACTGTATTATCAATGCCACCCAAGGGAGTCTAAAGAGAATGATCTATGAACTGGGTTTTGATAGATGGTGAAACAGCAGGAAAAGCAAGCATCCTAATAGACTATACGGTCGTACAAAAGGCACAGTGGTGGAAATGTGAGGCACGTCTGAGGAAACACCCAACAGCCTGGCATGGGTGGATGGTAAAGAATTAGGGGCAGAAACAAGGTGACACTAAAAAGGTAAAATATGATTTGAGATAGTACGGTTAAAGGCCCTGACGAATCAATAAGCTTAAATTAGAACTTGAAAAAGTTTCAAGAGAGATAATGCATTTCACAGTAAGTGTGGAAGGCGGAGGCAGGGACACCCGTTTGGAGTGGAGGAAGGGTAACCGTTACCATAAAAGAAGAAATAACCTGGTGTGGTGTGAGTGGAACACAGAACCTCAGACAATTCTGAGGTCCGTGGTCTGGAAAGGAGCGTGGACACTGCCAACCAGGGTCGGAATACAGAAGAAAAGCGGGGGAAAAAAGAGAGAGTCCTCGCTCTTGTCAATTAGTAGCTGACCATGGAAGTAGCAATATAAAAACATGCGTCTTTCAAAGAAAATCTCGGAATGGGATAAAGAAAGGTCTGCGGATCATACATACAAACAAGCATCCTGTCCACACGCCATCACCTGAAAGCAGAGAACTGCACTGTTCTTGAAAAATGGTGGGGTGCACTCACTCGGAGCTTATGGACACCTTTCTGAAGAAAACCAGTTCTTCAACTTGGAACAGAATTTGCAAGGGCACTGCAGGATTAAAACAATTCCGGCCGCTCCCGTAGGGCTGTGGCTGAGTCCGAGTCGCTAACACGGTCCAGTGTGCAGGGGTAAACTCAAGTGACAAGTCCCTCCCGCCACCGCCCACGGAGCTCCCGAGTGGCCGGGTCAGGAAGAAAACAAACCCGGAAGGGGTGCCCTGCGGTGAGGGAGGGCTTGGGGTGTTCGTGGAACTTCCGTACCTCGGTTCCCGACAGGAGCTCAGCGGGAGCACGGAGAGAGGGAGCCGGGCTCGGGGACTCGCCCACGCGTGTTATTCCACTCCCTCGGCTTCAGCCCCTCTCAGCCGTCAGCGGCGACAAGGACCCGCGAGACCCCGGCGTCCAGGGGCAGTCTCCGCGCCCTCGCTGCGCCTGCTCAGCGAGAAGACGCACAGCGCTGCACAGACAGCGGCGGCTCGCACGGGCAGCCCGCGCGCCTCGGCCCCATTCCGGGCCGGTCCAGAGCCTCCGCGACCGGCAGCCGCGGAGCGACAAGCCTCGCGAGACTTCCGCGGACCACCGTAGTTCTCTTGCCTCCCCCCGCCACCCCCGGCTAGCGGCTCGCCGCTGATTGGCAGAAGGGGCGGGGCGGGGCGGGGGCAGGCCCCTCCTCGCCCCGCCCTCCTGTCCTGCTCTCAAGCTTTTGCTCGGCGGCTCGGGAACTCTCGCGTGGTTTTCCAGGGACTACAGGCGGGTTGAAAGCGGAGGAGAGGTTGAGAGGCTGGGCTCCGCTTCTGCAGAGCCGAAGCCGGTTTATTCCGGGCCGCCGCTAGTGTTTTGCTTTGGGGATCCTCTCAGGTCGTCCTGGCCATTCTTCCCAACGGTTGATTGGGGACAATCTTTGAAGGCATTCCCCCCCCTTTCACTAGCTCCGCCCTCTTCCGGTTCGGCCTCTCCTCGGAGGGGAGGGGAAGGGAAGATGGCGGGGCTGTGCGAGAGCGCCGTGCGCACGCGCGAGCCCGAGTGCGCTCTTGTGCGTGCACGCGCATGCGCGCGCTCCTGCGTTTAGGAAGCCGGTGTGTTGGGAGATGAGCGGGGCAGTCCTCTGCCAGTGGTACCAGACTCCGACTGCACCGACTCCCCACCCACCCTCCTCAGCCTTCTCCCTCAGCCTTCGTTCGTCCACTGCAGGACCAGGCTCGAAAGTAAGCGAACCTCGATGCCGAGGGCTTCCCTGTCCACTCACCTTGTACACCGCCCCCCCACCTTGCAGCCAGGTGTGCGGAAGGTGCTGAGAGGGACTTTTGCGTGGAGGGGCGGTGCGTTGCAGAGCGGCAGAGATAGTAGTGGGACCCTTAAGATGGTTTGTGCCCGTGCACACTCTTGTTCTGCTTCCCATGTGCTGTTAGAATGTGGATTTTTTTTGTCTTGTCTGTTCTGTGTAAGATTTTATGAGCGAAGCAGGGGAGTGCCCCACATGTTCTGTGTTTATAAGAAAAAGTTTCAGGCCGGGCGGTGGTGGGGCACGCCTTTAATCCCAGCACTCGGGAGGCAGAGGCAGGCGGATCTCTGTGAGTTCGAGGCCAGCCTGGGCTACCAAGTGAGTTCCAGGAAAAGCGCAAAGCTACACAGAGAAACTCTGTTTCGAAAAACCAAAAAAGGAAAAAAAAAGAAAAAGTTTCGGAAGTGTTTCCTCCTCAGCATCGGTTTGTTTGGGGTACACGGTGAATTACTAAGGTGTATTGCAAGTTGCCTGAGGAGGATGAGGGTTGGGCTCCATGGGAAGACCCAGTATGCAGTTGCCTTAGGAGATGTGTATTGTTTTGGGTTGTACTTTACTGTCAGTCTTTTCCTGTGGATTTTCCCTCAACCCCTAGCAAGGAGGCACATAAATGTATTTGAAGAATTGATCTGTGATATATAGGTAATAGGAATCAAATACAGATAATGTGTACAGATGTTTTCTTCTATTTTAAGTACTTTGTGAAAGAAAAAAGTTATGGACTCATTTTGTCTGGTAAATTGACTGCATAGTACGTTATAGCTCATTCCTTGAACTGGCACCATAACCTTGCCGTTTGTTGGACAGAATTCTTGGAAGTTAGTCAGGCTCCCCACCAAATCTTGAGGAAAACACACCCAAGTGATAAATGTTATGTATCAACATTTGACTAGTATGTTTGTCCTTTTACAGATTAAAACAAAATGAAGATTTTTTCTGAATCTCATAAGACGGTGTTTGTTGTGGATCACTGCCCGTACATGGCAGAGTCATGCAGACAGCATGTAGAGTTTGATATGCTGGTGAAGAATAGGACCCAAGGAATTATCCCTTTGGCTCCCATCTCTAAATCCTTATGGACTTGCTCAGTAGAATCATCCATGGAATATTGTAGAATAATGTATGACATATTTCCTTTCAAAAAGCTGGTGAGTGTTATGAACAGAATTACTTGGGATGTATTTAATTGTGTAAAAAGTTATGTGAATTTACTGTAGATTTTAACTGTATAGTTAAAAATTATGCAGAATTGCCCTTTATGATTAATATTGTATGAGTATTTAATTATGACTAGCAGTAATGATGGCACTTAAAAGTTCTAGGTGGGTTCCTAAGTGCTTTATATTTATACTTATACTTTATATTTACTGGCCTGTCTAACGGTCCAGTGAGGTAAGTACTATGCATGCTAGGCTATATACAAAATATTTGTAACAAGTATGGAACAGGCACTAAACTTTGAGAACAACTGGTATCTCAAGTGGAAGGAATGTTGAGAGTTATTGTTTTGTAGCCCTGGCTGTCCTAGAACTCACTCCATAGACCAGGCTGACCTCAAACTCAGAGATCCACCTCCTTCTGCCTGTCAAGTGCTGGGATTAAAGACATGTGCTACCTTACGAGTTCCAAAAAGCTAAATATTTTGTTGTTGTTGCTGCTTTAATCAGTAAGAAGAGACATTGACATTTGACAAAGATTCCAAATATTAAAGTTACCTTTAGATTTCAGTATTTTAAATGTTTCAGGATTAGCTGCAAGTAGATGGCAAGTATTCCATCTTATTTGCAGCAGCCTGGGCTGGGACCTAGCAGGTCAGATCCTTTGCTTGGCAAAGGTCTTCATCTTACCAGATAGGGCTTTGTTTTGTGGTGTAGCTAGAGTTTTCCTGCCTGGCCCACAGTCAGGACAAATCTCTATCACCTGCCAGTCCCACAGCCACTCAGACCCGATCAAGTAAACACAGAGACTTATATTGGTTACAAACTGTATGGCCGTGGCAGGCTTCTTGCTAACTGTTCTTATAGCTTAAATTAATCCATTTTCATTAATCTATACCTTGCCACATGGCTCGTGGCTTACCGGCGTCTTCACATGCTGTTTCTCATCATGGCGGCTGGCAGTGTCTCCCCGACTCAGCCTTCCACTTCCCAGCTTTATTCTCCTCCTTGTCCCGCCTACACTTCCTGCCTAGCCAATGGCCAATCAGTGTTTTATTTATTGATTAATCAGCAACACATTTGCCATACAGAACATCCCACAGCACTTCCCCTTTTCTTTTCTTAAAAAGGAAGGTTTTAACCTTTACACATCTCCAAAGTCAGCTTGGTATATTTGGGAATTTGGGCGTCGCTTCTCTTACTACTTCCTGCTGGAGGGGGGGCGCTGTATCTTATGGGGAAACAAAGAAAATTTTAGGATCATGGAGTAGTCCGTGAGGCTGTATCGTCTGAGCCAGTTGCCTTGAAAGGATTCTGGATGTTGGATCATCTGGGCCATGGAGACCTTTCAGGGGGTCTTGGCTGGTCAAACCTGATGTATCTTAATCTGGAACAAATCCATAGCCTTTGCCTTTTTGTGGGAACAAAAGCAGAGATTCCTTTCCAAGGCAACACATCCTTAGATCCAAATTTTGAAGTCAAGGTATCTTTAAAATATACATACTGGTTTAACTCAGCTTCCTTTACAATCAAATATCTCTCTGCAGTTAAGAATCCCAAAGACAACACAATGCAGATTCTCTGTGTAATATCCATTTTTATGTGGCTTATTTTTTATACTACCTTTACTGTCTCTTTAAAGACTTTATTTTAAAAAACTATTTCTTTATATAACTGTATATATTCCTTTTTTTCTCTTTCAAGCCTACGTATATTTTTACACACATTGTAAACTATTACATCTGAATCTGTCTTATTGTGAATCTGTTGCTTTAAACTGCAGCAGCTGTGACTGCTGGCTCCGCCCACCTCAGCTTCCCAACATGGCGGTGTTACGTTTTACACCAGCTCTGGGAGCTATCGTGGGTCTATGATTTTAGCCAAGCAGCATGTAGCCCAGAAACCTCTTTTTTTTTGTTTTGTACTAGCAAAGTCTAAATCCACCAAGCAGCTTAATGTGCCACTTGCAGAGGCCTCATTCCCGCCATACGGCAGGTCGAGTGCGCACGCTAGGAACCCACCAGTAGCTCAAACCGGCAGCTGCTGCTCATTTGAGAGAGACAGTTAGGAACTGTTTTTAGCTCCGTTTTAGAATCTTTTTTTTTTCAGTTTTTAGGTGGAAACTCTTGCCCCACGTTGGACGCCATTTGTAGCTTAAGTTTTCCTGCCTGGCCCACAGTCAGGACAAATCTCCCTCACCTTCCAGTCCCACAGCCGCTCAGACCCGACCAAGTAAACACAGAGATTTATATTGGTTACAAACTGTATGGCCGTGGCAGGCTTCTTGCTAACTGTTCTTATAGCTTAAATTAATCCATTTTCATTAATCTATACCTTGCCACATGGCTCGTGGCTTACTGGCGTCTTCACATGCTGTTTCTCATCATGGCGGCTGGCAGTGTCTCCCCGACTCAGCCTTCCACTTCCCAGCTTTATTCTCCTCCTTGTCCCGCCTACACTTCCTGCCTAGCCAATGGCCAATCAGTGTTTTATTTATTGATTAATCAGCAACACATTTGCCATACAGAACATCCCACAGCATTGTGGTGCTAGGATCCAACCTAATACTGCCTGCTAGGCAGGCGTTATACTAGTGGGCTGTACTTTCATCACTTACAGTACTTTTAAAATTGTGTTTTACTGAGGGGGAAGAAAAGAATAGAGTTCATGTCCATTATTTGGCTCTCAGTGCCTTGATGGCTTTCAATGCTGTGCCTGTTTCTTCAGGCTTATCTCCAAACCCTCTGCTTATTCTGGATTTTGCTTTTTGGGTGTGCATTTAAATTTAAAGGCCTTTGCATCTGCTGTTTGCTGTACTTGGAATTATCTATCCCTGGCTTCTTCTGTGGCTGGTTCAATAGTCAATTTGTAGTCCTCTCGGTTGCTGCCTCTGTGGAGAGCCCGTCTTTCACCCCCTGATCTTGAGTAGTGAACCAAGTTGTTTCTCATAGCATTTATTGTTCGCTGAAATTTTCTTCTTCATTTATTTGCTTGTGTTCTTCCTACACTGCTTTACCACATTTTTTACCCCAGACATTCTCCACGTGTGACAGAACTGTTTTATCTATTACTGCATTCCCATATACTCAGTGCTGAATAGCAGCTACATGTACTAGACATTCACACTTAGAGAATGAATGAATCAGGTAGTTGCCAGTGTTAGGAATTGTGTGTTATTTTACAATGTGATGGCAACTGAGTGAAATTAGAGTTGAATACTAATTGTTTCTTTAATATCTATTAGGTGAATTTCATTGTGAGTGACTCGGGAGCACATGTTTTAAATTCTTGGACTCAAGAAGACCAAAACTTACAGGAGGTATGCTTAGGTTTTGAAAACTATCTAAATGTGGTAAAACTTTATAAGAATGATTACTTTTTAAAAAAAAAATTCCTGTATCTTTGTAGAGTTTTAAAATCCCAAGTTATATGAAAAGAAAAACAGCTCTTTGTCCCACTCACCCCAAGCAAATCTCAGCTCTAGTTCCTGGTTTTAATTTACATGTTAAATGTAATTTCTATATAACACGTTTTGTTTATTGAGTTCTTAGTTTTAAACTTTATCCTGATTGTTAGTGATGATTTACTAAGACTCTTCCCCACTCATGCCTTTCCCTTGTTTTTTCTAATTGTTATATCAGAATTTTTGTTTAGAATTCTACATTTGCATTAAAATGTTGTTCACTGCTATGCCAAATATTGTTTATGATTATTTATTTGTAGAATTTATCATCTCCTTTTCCTCCCTATATACCTGTTGTTGCTCACATCTCTCAAAGCTTCTTTGTATCTCTTTTACCTCAAATGTATCAGATAATTCAGCAGTTTCCTGAAGCCCAGTCTGCACTGACTGCATGACACCGTGCTCTACTGCTTCTCATATCACATCGTTTCCTCTGTGTGATCATTTGTCTGGTAGAGTGTGGCCTCCACAGTTCATGTAACATGGTTCTTTTTGTCGATATTTTGAATATAGAAGTTATACTTTCTCAGAATTGTAAGTGTCTCACTCCACTATGTTCAGGCTTCTGTTGATGCTGCTGTAGAAGTCCAGTGTCATTTAATTTCTGAACGCTTTCAGAGTCTTTTCTTTCTTCATTTATATTCTGAAGGTGTTCAATGATGTGCCTTAATGGGTCTTTCTCATGTGCTAGATTGGACCTTACATTCTTTAGTTCAGAGAAAATTCTGAGTTGTGTCTTTGATACTGTTCTTGTGTCTGTGTTCTGTGTTTTTGTAGAATATCTATTAGTAGGGTGTTGGACTTCCTAGGTTAAAGTCATTTTCTTATCAAGCACCTGTATTATTTGACTATTTGAACCTTGTAACTCTTATTTGGAAATTTTATTTGACTGTATTTTAATTTCCAAGAGCTTATCCTTGTACTCTAATCATGCCCTTTTTGTCAATCTTCTCTTGTTTCATGGTTGTATATGTATTTTTAAACTGGAGGTTATTAGGGCTTATTTGAAGATCAGTTTTGATCTTTATGTTCCCAGAGTTCTTTCCATGTTGAGACTTTACTTAAATGCCTGCTGAACTTTGGCTGTGCAGTCTTGTTTATCAGCAAGTCACTGACTAGTGGGTAGGTATTCCTGACTGGGCTTCACTGTGGTATAAGTCAGTTGTTTTTCTTAAGGATCCTCAAAATGTCACAGTCCACAGATCGTCTCTTTATGACGCTGCAAGCAAGGTCTTCAGATAAGGCACTCTACTGTTTTACCTGTGTGCTGTGGACCTCACTGTCAGGTTCTGCCACTCACAGGTGGACTCTGAGAGTGTTTAATCTTGCTACATTTAATCTAGTACTTTGTTATCTAAGAATAGTTCTAGCTTTGTGTGGTAATTTAAAATTGAAATTATAGTTCTTTTGTAGTCTTTGCCATGTTTAGATGCTTAGTAAGCCACAGGTAGATAGTGGTTCCCGTATGGCACAGGACAAACAGGGAACATATGCAACCTTTCATAAAGCTCTGTTGGGCAGTGCTAGTTCAGGACTTTGCCCTTATATTCTGCTATGGTCTGTGGTGTACATGCGTGGTACATGTGATTCTCTGTGTGTGGTGATCTGGGAAAGGTAATTCGTTAATGGGTTAGGGGCTGAGTCAGAGTGTGCTGTGTACTGAGTTCAGGCTATTTGTACGTTTTTCAGCACCTTCCTCCACCTTGGTTTGTGTGATGCTTGGCGCCTCCTGTAGGTGGAGTTTTCCTGTCCCGCAGCCGCTCTCAAATAAACACACTGAGGCTTATATTAACTATAATTGTTGGCCAATAGCTCAGGCTTATTACTAACTAGCTTTTACATTTTAAGTTAACCCATATTCCTTATTTATGCTCTGCCACGTGGCAGTACCTTTATTAGCATGGCAATTTCATCTCCTGCACCCTTTGTGTCTAGCTGGCAACTCCAGACTCTGCCCTTCTCCTTCCCAGCATTCTCATTTTGGCTCTCCCGTCTAACCTTATTTTGTTCAGCTGTTGACCAGTCAGCTTGTTTATTAAACCAATCACAGCGACAAATCTTCACAGTGTACAAAGGGATTATTCCACAGCAGCTTCCTACTTTGAAATGTCTCTCAGGTTCTATGGAGTGTATCATCATCTTGTCTTTTTCCCATGTAGGTACCTTGTTCAGTCCTGTTCTGCTCATTGTCATTTTTTCATTTTTATAATTCTCATTAACATTTCTCATATTGCTCTTACTTGTCTGTTACCTCCTTTTTATCTGGATTTTGTGCTTTTTTTTTTTTTATTGTGGTGGTGATAGGAATGTTCTTGGGGATTAAACTTATGGCTTCCTGCATGCTAGACAAGCACTGTACCATGAACTGGATCCCCTTTGTAGACGTTTCAGACGTTGGGTTTATGCCTCACCTCCACTAGCTAGTATTAGATGCCTGCCCCATCAGGACTGGTAGATTTATGCTTTTTAAAGGTTACTTTACTGTGGTCTTAGTGGAGGGAGCACAGATAAATTTAGGCTAAATTCATTAAGTTTATCATCTATTATTTAAGAACATTGAGTTTCTGGTAGCTTTGTTTCCTGCTATTGTTTAGTTTGGATAGAAAATGTCAGTCTACTAAATCCTTCACTAATGCATATGAACAACATGAGAGATTATCTGGCCGGGCAGTGGTAGTGCACGCCTTTAATCCTAGCATTCAAAAGGCAGAGGCAGGCAGATTTCTGTGAGTTCTAGGCCACTAGGCCAGCCTGGTCTCCAGAGTAAGATCCAGGACAGCAAGGGCTACACAGAGAAACCTTGTCTTGAAAGCCAAAAAAAAAGAAAGGAAAAAGAAAAAATGTGTTTATCACAATGTTTCATCTTAAATATTTGTGATTAGTCATTTAAACTGTAAGCATGTCTAACTTGTCATTTTGAGATAAGTCACTGAAGAAACAGGGTTTTTATTGGCTTAGCTTTATACTTTTACCTCTCCAGAATATTGTTAGTATTCACTGTCTTTCAGGAAGTATCATGAAAAAAACGTTGGAGCCTGTCTAACTGTGTGTGAATAAAAACGAGCACACATTCGCTTAGGCCTTCTTTTCTACACCTCTGCGGTAGATCCCATAGTATATGACCAGAAGAGAAGTTGCTGGGCATGATGGCCCAGTCCTATAATCCCATCATTCAGGAGGAATAGGCAGGGAGGGTCAGGAGTTCAAGATCAATCTAGACTACATAGTGAGGTTGAGAATAGCCTGGGCTACGGCAGATGCTGTCTCAAAAAAACCAAACCCAACATACCCAGTCAAGCAAAAGTACATGAATGTCCAGTGTTGGGAGGAACCCTTTAGTACCTCCTTCAATACTCTGAAGTTGTGAGTATATCAGGAAGAAGCTACTATGAGGGCAACTCTAGCAAATCACTGATGTTGAAGATGTTTTTGTATAAAGTGGATGTAGTACATTGTGCTTTGGTTATTCTTTTTTTTTGTTTTGTTTTGTTTTTTTCGAGACAGGGTTTCTCTGTGTAGCTTTGTGCCTTTTCCTGGAACTCACTTGGTAGCCAGGCTGGCCTCGAACTCACAGAGATCCGCCTGCCTCTGCCTCCCGAGT
Organism: Peromyscus californicus insignis; assembly: GCF_007827085.1. Lineage (NCBI taxonomy): Eukaryota > Metazoa > Chordata > Mammalia > Rodentia > Cricetidae > Peromyscus > Peromyscus californicus. Next base: position 158,935,647 of record NW_026294584.1, on the reverse strand, counting down.
GCTGGGATTAAAGGCGTGCGCCACCACCGCCTGGCGCTTTGGTTATTCTTATCACAAGTAGTTGTCAGAAATCCTCATGAATAGGGAGTAAAGTTAGCTGGTTGTAAATATTTAGGCTGGAGGGACTTTAGACATTCTTTGCTATAATTCCTTCCTCATGCAGGCACGAGCCCAAGACCCACAGTCTTTCCGTTGTGGCACACATCTCTAGCCTGTATATGTGGTTTTTCCAAAAAAATTGTCACACTGCTGGAGTTTGGGTCTTACTATTGTCTGTTAAATAAAGCTTGAGAGTGCCACTGTTGTGGAACAGGTTCTATTATTATTTTTATTTCCAGGTTAGGTGAGGAAAAGGGCCAGAAGAGATTGACCAGGGTCACATAGTTAATAAAAGGCTGAACAGAATTTCAATCCATATCTGACTCCAAAGTTTTATTTCTGCTGCATTCTCAAGGAAATATATTATCCCCTCTGTAAACCAATACTTGTTAAGCTTTTCCTATATTACTGGGCTATATAGTAGTTTATAAATATACTTTTCCTTCTTTTGGTTACTTTTTTAAAATAGACATTGTCCATCTAATTAATTTTTCCATCTGATTTCATACATGTGCTTCATAAGCTTGTGTATTACTTTTCCTGTTCAGGGCTTTGACAAAATACCAGTCAGGAGCAGCATAGGGAGGAAGGCTTTCTTTGCTTCACAGTTTCAGAGGAGGCACAGTGGTGGGGGCAGCCCTGTTTGGAGCTGTCTGTGTGGGAATGTGAGGTTGGTAGATCAGGAGGCCAAGAGGGAGACCAGAAGCAGGGCCGGGCAGTACCCCTCAAAGCCCCGTGTTAAGTGGCTTACATTTGCTTTGTGAGCACCTAGACCTAAATGTTTCACAGCCTTGAAAAAGGTGCCACCAGCTGGGGTCCAAGTGTTCAGACATAAGAGCCTGGGCAGCTGTTTTGACCTAAACCATAACAAGTACAAGTCGCTTGTTGAAACACTGCCCCCTTTTCATTTCCCCTCTGGATTAGCCATGCTAAAACCTGTTTGTAGCAGTTGAAGAGAGCCAAGCCAGTGTCTCTCTAAACAGCTCCACTTACATAGTAGGCGGAAGCCCGGCATTGACATCTGTAGCACAACATAAAGCCGGGTGTGGGGAGAATGCCTGCAATCTCAGCGCAGGAGTTGAAGGCAGCAGGTTCCGAAGTCAAGGTTGTCCTCAGCTGCATAGAGTTTGAGCCTAGCTTGGGTTACCTGAGACCTAAATAAGCAAACAAACGAATAAATAAATAAACTATCTTAGCTTTAAAAAGTATGTACAACATATTGTCTTTATGTATGTAAAATTACCTTATGAAGCAGTTCTCCTTTTCCTTCTACTCTGTGGGTCCTGGGGATCGAACTCATTGTCAGGCTTAGCAGAAAGCTTCTTTCCCCACTGAGCCATTTAGCAGCTCTCCTTTCTTATTTTTTTTTTTTTTTTTTTAAAGATTTATTTATTTTGTATACAGCATGTATGACCAGAAGAGGGCACCAGATCTCACTACAGATGGTTATGAGCCACCATGTGGTTGCTGGGAGTTGAACTCAGGACCTCTGGAAGAGCAGTCAGTGCTCTTAACCTCTGAGCCATCTCTCCAGCCCCCTCCTTTCTTATTTTTAATGCTAAAGCTAAATCGCTCTGGCTCCCTTGAATCCTGTGAAGGTTTCTACTGTGACATAGAAATGAAGTGTGCAAATACAGTACAAAGCGATGTTTAGCACATGTGTACATTGTGTAATGTTCAAATCTGGTAACAATGTTTAACATTCTTTTTAGTCCAAAACCACTTTGTGGTGATATATTGGAAATATCTAGGAAATAAAGCTTGCCTGAAGACACCGATGGTGATGTTTATACTTTTTTTTAAATTGTGTGTGCACGATGTATGTTTGTGTATTTATGTGGAACTCAGGACAGCTTTTTTTTTTTGTTTTTTCGAGACAGGGTTTCTCTGTGTAGCTTTGTGCCTTTTCCTGGAACTCACTTGGTAGCCCAGGCTGGCCTCGAACTTACAGAGATCCACCTGGCTCTGCCTCCCGAGTGCTGGGATTAAAGGTGTGCGCCACCACCGCCCGGCTTAGGACAGCTTTTTGGAGTCCTTTCTCTCCATCTTTACATGGTTCTGCATTGAACCCAGGTCGTCAGGCTTGATCCATTAGGTAGCAAGAGTACTGAACCTTCTCTCCAGCTCTCTTCGTTCTTTTTTTTTTTTTTAAACCAGTATTGGGTAGATGTGTACATCATTTTGTTTATCTGTCAGGCACTGAACATTTGCAGCTGTTATGAATAAAGCTGCGACACCTGTATATGGTTTTCATGTGAAAATTATGACCCCTTTCTCATTTTTTGTTTTTGATACACACTTAAGAGTGGAATTGGTTGGTGATTTGGTAACGTGTATCAAGCTGTTTGACAGTAATAGCTGCACCTTTTACCTCCTTCCAGCAGTGAATGAGGGTTTGCTTTCCTCTAAGTGCTTATCAGTGTTTGTTATTATCTGACTTTGGGTTCTAGACTCCTAGAGCGTTCAACGTTACTTCATTTGAAAATTGTATTTCCATAATGAGTAATATCATCGAACATTTCTTCATGTGCTTACTGGCCATTTGTATATGTTTCTTGGCTAGTTTTCTACTTAGCTCTTGTGCCTGTGTTTTAAATTTGTCTTAAAATTTTTCATTACAATAACGTGGAGAGACAAGGATTCTTCATGTGCCATGTGCACAAGTGGATGTCAGAGAACAGCTTTGTGGAGTTGGTTCTGTCTTCTGCTTTTTCATGGCTTCTGAGACTTGAATCAGGTCATCAAGCTTGGCAGCACTGAACCATCTCACTGGCACCACTCTGGGTTTCATATGGTGCTCACAGTATAACCTAGGGTTTCATGTATGCAAGGCTGGTCCACACACACCCCTGGCCTGTCCATCTTCACACCAGTCCACACTGTCTGAATACCTGCTGCTTGGTATGGTGTTTAAGTCAGTTCATTTTGGTCTTTCTGCTTCGTTCTTTGGAATGGGTTGGCTGTTTTGGATCCCTTGCAGAATCAGCTTTGTAAACACAAAAATCAGCTGAGACTAACAGGAGCCAAACTAAACTAGATCCGTTTGGGTGATGTTACCATCTTAGTAGGCCATGAGCACAGGAAGTTGTTCTGTGTGTTTACATCTTTTTTAATTTCTTTATTCAGTGTTTGGTAGTTTGGAGTGTAAGCTTTTCATTTATTTTGTAAAATTTATTCTTAAGTATCTTTTGAGAGTTATTGTAAGTTGTTTTTTTTTCCTTAATTTTCTTTTTGGATTATTCATTCTAAGTGTGTAGAAATACAATTAATTTTGTGTATTGATATTATATCCTGCAACCTTGGTGGATTAATAAATTGGCAGTACTTGGGATTGAACCTATAGCCTCATGCATACTAGACAAGGGCTCTACTACTGCAATACAGCTGCAGCCTGGTGTTGATTAATTCTAGTAGCTTTTTAATGGATTCCTTACAGTTTTCTGTATGAAAGATCATGTCTACTGCAGTGTAGGGATAGTTCTACTTCTTGTCTGAATCCCTACATTTCCTTTTCTTTTCTAATTGTCCTGACTAGAACATCCATACAGTGTTGAGTAAAATGGTAAGAGGGACATCCTTGTTTGTATCTGCCATTATTATGGTGAACACATTTAGTCTTTAACCCTTCGGTGTGGTGTAGCACAAATCCTAATTGGTCTTAATAATAAAAACACAGAGTCAGATATCAGGGTGAAAGCTGAATGATCAGAGAAGCAGAGCAGCCATCCACTAGAGACTTCCTACCTCTACCGAATCCTCAGCCTGAAAGTGCCAAGCTCCTGTCTCCACCCACCTTATCACTTCCTCTCTCTGCCCAGCCATATCACTTCCTGTCTCCACCTCCCTAGTGTTGGGATTAAAGCTGTGTGCTACCACTCACTGCCTGGCCTCTATGGTTAACTAGTGGCTGACTCTGACCTCTGATCTTCAGGCAAGCTTTATTTGTTAGAGTACAAACAAAATATCACCACAGTGTGGTACCCTCAGAGGATTTTCAGGTATACCCTTTATCTGAATGAGGAAACTCCTCTTTGTTTCCAGTTTATTGGGTTTTATTTGGATTTTATCAGAACCTTTGTCTGGGTTTATGTGGAGGTGATGGTGTGGTTTGATTTTATTGGTAATGTGTCTTACGTTAGCTTTGTTTTGATGCTAAGTTAACTTTCTTTTCCCTTTTATTATATTTTTTATTATTTAAAACAATTTTTAAATTTAAATATATGTTGATCCTATTCTTTCTACCCCAAGTCCTTCCAGATCCTCTCCCCCTCAATACCTACCCAACTTTTATTTCTTTCTCAAAAAACAAAAACCCAATACAACAGCAAACCCTCCCCAAAACCAGTAAAGTAAAAAAAAAAGCACCACCCAAAACAAGCAGCAACAATAACAAACCACCAAACAGCAACCAAATAAAAGCACACAAAAAACTGTGGAGTCCATTATATGTTGGTCAACTAGTTACTCCTGATCATGAGGAATGTCCTGGAATGGTTGATACATCTAGTGTCACTCCATTGGAGAAAACTGATTTTCCCTCTCTAAGCATGTATAAATGACAGTTCAATTGTTAACCTTTACACTAGTAACTAGGTTTTCATTTGTTGATTGATTTTTTTAATATATAACAAAATGAAATGTAATAAGATTAAAAAAAAGCTATTACATTGAAGTTGGATAAGACAAACCATCAGAAGGAAAAGAGACCAAGAGAAGGCACAAAAATCAGGGACCCACTTGTTCACTCATTCAGGAATCTCATAAAAACATTAATCTGGAAGCCAAAATATAAACACAGAGGACCTGGTGCAGACACATGCAGGCCCTGTTCATGCTGCTTCAGTCTCTGTGAGTTCATATGAGCTTTGCTCATGTTGAGTTAGGGGGTCTTGTTTTCCTGGTGTCCTCTATCCCCTCTGGATCTTACACTCTTTCCACCTCTTTTTCCAAGGGGTTCCCTGACCTCTGAGGGGAATAGTTTTATGGAGACATCCCATTTAGGACTGAGTTGTGTGTCTTAGGGTTTGATTATTGTGACTATATGCCATGACCATGACAACTCTTATAAAGCAAAATCTTTAATTGGGGCTGTCTTACAGTTCAGAGGTTTAGTCCATTATTGCCATGGTGGGAAGCATGGTGGCATGCAAGTGCTGGAGAGGTAGCTGAGGGTTTTACCTCTGGATCCACAGGTAACAGGAAGAGACAGTGAGACACTGGACCTGGATTGAGCTTCTGAAACCTCAAAGCCCACCTCCCCCAGTGACACACTTCTTCCAACAAGGCCACACCTCCTAAAAGTGCCACTCTCTATGGGCCTGTAGTGGCCATTTTTATTCAGACCACCACAGTGTTCCAAGGTCTCTCATTCCCTGTGCAATGTCTGCCTGTGGGTCTCTGTATTTGTTCCCATCTTCCAAAGGAAGCTTCTTTGATGATGGCTGAACAAGGCATTAATCTATGAGTATAGCAGAATACCATTATGAGTCATTTATCACTACATATTTCTAGACCACTATTTGATTTTACCCTAGGTCCCTGATTTTCTAGTCTCAGGTTCTTGGTCACACAAGCAATATCAGGTAAGGGTTCCATCTCATGGAATGGGCCTTAAGTCAAATCAGTTATATAGATTGTTTACTTCTGCAAGCTTTGTGCCACCATTACCCTAGCCTATTTTGCAGGTAGTACAACGTTGTAGATAAAGGATCCTGGTGTTTTGAGAGCATGCAGAGTACCTTCCTGCACTAAAGGTGTTGGAATGGAGGGGTGAAAGCTCTGTAGGCACCAGCTCGACATACCCATGTTCAGTGAGTTGTATAGGTTTTGTCTTCAGCAATGGGGCCTTGTCATCAGTTTGTGGACAGTAACCTATAGTCTTGGCAACAGCCTGGGTTGTTTGGGGATTCCCATGGGGCCCCTTTGGCAAACAACTCAGATGTAACTCAATCCTGGTACTGGAAGCTTTATTTGGTGACAAGAGATGGCCACTTGGGACTCTGTCTCCCCCATTATTCGGAGATTTCACTTAGATCTCCTTCATATATGTCTATATTTTAGAAAGTTTTCTACTGTATTGGGTTTCCCTATTACCCTGAAAATATGCCGTAATTCTGTTTCTCCCTGCTTGTATTTTCTCCCACAACCCCTTCTTCCCTCCCCCTCCCCACCTGATACTAAATTAACTTTCATTCTTGATAGAAATCTTCCATGGTCATGGTGTATGATTTTGTGTGTGCATGTTGTTAGATTTGGCTTGCTAGTATTTTGTTATGGGAGTTTGTATCCATATGTATATATGTAAATTATTTATTTTTATTTTATGTACATTGGTGCTCTGCCATGTATGTCTGTGTGAGGGTGTTGGATCCCTTTTAACTGGAGTTCCAGGCAGTTGTGAGCTGTCATGTGGGTGCTGGGAATTGAATCTGGGTCCTTTGGGAGAGCAGCCAGTGCTCATAATTGCTGAGCTGTCTCTCTGGCCCCTTTTTAAGAAGCTTTTTAAGTAGTTTTCTCGGTATGTTTTTGTCTAACGTGTCATGTTGTCAATATGGTTGTTTCTCCCTTTGCTTAGCTCATGGCAGCACTGGCTACTGTGGGCCCCCCTAACCCTCGGGCAGATCCAGAGTGCTGTAGCATTCTGCATGGGCTTGTTGCAGCAGTGGAGACCCTTTGCAAAATTACTGAGTACCAACATGAGGCTCGCACTTTACTCATGGAGAATGCAGAACGAGTTGGGAATAGAGGACGGATAATCTGCATTACAAATGCAAAAAGGTGGGCTGTTAATCACAGTGATCTTTTCCCTGAGAGAATTTTAATTACTATTATGTTTTTATTTTACAAAGTGTGAGTAGCCTATAAATATGTAAGAATATGCAAGTGGATTTCTCTGATTTTTTTTATTATTATTATTTGCCTTTAATATTGAGACTGGGCTTATTCACTTCTAAATAAAAATCCATCTTGATAAGCTGCGTATGCTCATGCACATCTGCAATCCTAGTACTTGGGCGGCAGGGGTCAGAAGATCGCTCTGAGTTTGAGGCCAAGGTAATGAGTTCTAGGCCAGCCAGGGCTACAGAGCAAAACTGTCCCCAAAAAAAAAATCATCTTGGTGAAAATTGTTTAGATTATTATGTAAATTGATAAGACCTTTTCTTCACTGATTTTTTTTTTATCTAATAGTTTGATATTATGCTCAAGATAGTCTTTGCTGTAGTAAATTTTTTAAATTATGTGTACGTATGTGTCTGTATGTGGGTCTTGTGCACATGAGTACAGGTGCCACAGAAGCTAGAAGGCAAGTTACAGGCGGTTGTGAGCTGCTAGACTTGGTTGGGTGCTGGGAACTAAACTGAGGCCCTCTGCAAGAGCGATACTTGCGCTTAACCTCTGAGCCCTCCCTCCAGGCCTGCTGAAGTAATTTTAAATGCCAGTGTCCGCATACTGCAGCTGAATAGTGGCTTTGACTTTTTTCTTACTGCTTGTTCCTTTTTCTCTCTTTTTAATAACATAGTGATAGTCATGTACGGATGCTCGAAGACTGTGTCCAAGAAACAATTCATGAGCATAACAAGCTTGCTGCAAATTCAGATCAGTGAGTATAATTTGTAGATGAAATAACTGTCTTTAACCTCACATGATGTGTATTTCATATTTATTTGCAATAATTTTCAGTGTGTTTGGTAGCATTTCCTTGATTTTTCTTACTTAATAAATTAGCTTAAAGCTGTAAGTTTGATCAGAATTTTTTTCATTTTCCTTACATTTTAGAATATTACTTTCTTCTCACAAGATAGGTGCTCAGAATGATAAAATAATACATAAATTTATAGTGCATATTTGTTTTGATTGTGGATGTCATTACTCATTATTTATCAGTTCAAAATGTAGCAACTCATTGCATTGTGTGAATTTATTTTTAAATAATAACAGTTGAGAAAAAACATTCTTGCTTTATACTCATAGTAGTATTTAGGGATGATCAAAAGTGTTGGATTTTTTTTCCTGCACCAAACAGTCCTGGCACTGTATGGATAGCATGTGGGTGTCCTGCAGTTCAATTAAGACATTAGCTCTGTGGAGTTATTACAGCCCCTACAGATTAAGAGCTCAGTTCCTCAGAATCACATACCTCTCCTACCCTTTCAGAAACCAGTGTCAGGCTGACTTGCTAACCGGTTAGCAGTTGTTTCCACAACTCCATGTTTGACAGTTTACTGTGAACACTAAGTGTGCTAATGTGTTATATAGGATACTGATGAAGCAGTTGAAGCAGCATGAAGCAGGGAAAGTCCTGAGTGCAGGCGTTTTTACTCCTTAGAGATTTATGTGCTGTCTTCACAGTGTGTGGATGTGTTCATGTTACAGAAGATCCCTGTGGTAGTTTGAATGTAAGTGGCCCCCATTATCTCATAGGGAGTGGCACTATTAGGAGGTATGGTTTTGTTGGAGTGTGCATGTCCTTGTTTGAGGAAGTGTGTCACTGTGGGGGCAGGCTTTGGGATTTACTATGCTCAGGATACTGCCCAGTGTCTCAGTTGACATCAGTACAAGCCAAGATGTAGCCACCATCATGTCTGCCTGTATGCTGCCATGCTCCCTGTCATGATGATAATGGACTGAACCTCTGAAACTAAGCAAGCCACCCCAGTTCAATGTTTTCTTTATAAGAGTTGCAGTGGACATGGTGTCTCTTCACTTCTATAGAAACCTAAGACAGTCCTTGAGCCCTTTATCTCTGGGACTTTTATAAAGTTGTCACATAGACTTGACTGGTTATTTATTTTCTGGCCTCTCTTTACTTCCTAAAGGATGGCAGAGTAGGTCTTAAAGGTCCCAAGCTTCTAATCATAGCATTGTCTTTCTGATAATATCTTCCCCTTCTAGGAGCTATGGAGAATCCCAAGAATTAGGCCATTAGCACAGAGGGACTACCACCCAGGAAATTCTCAGAGATTTAAGAACCAACTGTCAAGAACCTAGATCCAAGATGAAATAGTAGAGAGCAGAAGGTACTGTTAGTACCATAGGACTTAGGACTTTATAAGGGTCTCAGGAACGCTGTCCCCATCTGTCAGGTCCATAGACCAAATGTATACTGTTACATCACAGCCAATAAGGGCATGTTTACAGCAGTTGTACTGGACTACATTTTAGATTGAGCAGTTACTAATTTTCTTACATGGAATAGGGGCATTGCTGTTAGGAGTGGAACTATCCTTAGTAGAAAGGTCCTCAAGTGTTTAGTAATGTTCTTTACAGTTCACTTGAGAATGGCTCATTGTCTTAGTTAGGGTTTCTATTGCTGTTACATGGTACCATGACCATAGAAACTCTTATAAAGGAAAACATTTCATTGAGGTGGCTTATAGTTCAGAGGCTTTAGTCCATTATCATCATGACAGGACATGGTAGCATGCAGGCAGACATGGTGCTGGAGAAGGAGCTAAGAATCCTACATCTTGATCTGCAGGCTACAGGAAGTGAACTGAACTAGGCATAGCTTGAGCATAGGAGACCTCAGAGCCCACCTCCACAGTGACACACTTCCTCCAACAAGGCCACACCTCCAAATAGTGCCACTCCCTGAGCTTATGGGGGCCAGTTACATTCAAACCACCACACTCAGTAAGAAACATTTGTTCTCTATTCAGAGTCAGAAAGAACACAAATGTAGCTAACAGTGAATGTGTGATGTACAATGTAGAATATATGGATTTTCACTGACTATATTGCTGTCAGCTGTTCTTCAGATACAAAGCTAGGGAATGGCTGGTGAGATGGTTCCAAGTCTGACGATACGAATTCAGAACCTAGATGGTAGAAGGAGACACTGCCCAAGAAGTTATTCTCTGGCCTTCACATGTGCACAATATGCTCCCTCCCATAAATAAGAAACAATACACTTTTAAAACATAGCAGAATTTTTTTAGTCTTATATTCTTAGAAGTAATCATTTATAGGTAGTGATTAGTATTACCTGATTTTTGTCCTTTAAAAAAAAAAGGAAAGAAATTCAATATACAGATACTCATTTTCTTTGTGATAATTGTAGAAAATTATAAGGTCTTTCTCTTTATTGTTATTTCTTAATTTTTAACAGATTTTTATTATGCAAAGATTGTCACATAATTGGGTACCTCTCTGCTTTGTACAGTTTCTTACTCCTCAGAAAGGCTTTTTCTGAACTCGGTCTTGGTAGTGGCAGCAGTAGCAGAATTGCCTCAGTGACTTCAATTGAAAGCAGGGCCCTGGTGCATGGCTCTGGCACCCACCGTCAATGTTTGTATTATTTAAATACACAGAGAAAAGTTCCACATTTCATTTAAACTTGTGTAATCGATAAGTATTTATACAAACACAGCAATTGTATATCATGTAACTGCTTAGCTCAGAGTGTTATCAGTAGTGTCTGATCATGGTCATACATTATCTGTCTAGAGTCATACACTGAGTATAGTCAGTCATACACTGTTTATTATGATAAGGTTGAAGTAGTTTGCTTGCCTGAATTCTTTACAATGTCTGTTCTAACATTTTAAGTGAAAGTTTTTTTTAAGTCTCATGCAGATTCAAAAATGTGAGTTGGTCTTGATTCACACCTACCCAGTTGGTGAAGATAGCCTTGTATCTGATCGTCCTAAAAAAGAAGTAAGTGTAGAAGTACTGCAAGAAGAGATGGTTGTGAGTTAGGATTAAGCAATGCTGAGAATGACAGCATTTACTGATCACATTGCTGTTTTTTTCTGCCAAGAAAGTATTTGAACATCTGAAAACAGACCTGTATGTCAGATATATATGTGTCTCCTGTTTTGCTTCATCATTGGCATTAATTTAGTATAATGTGTTGCAAGTCCTTAAACTTTTTATTCTGATCTGTGAATTTTAATTACTTCGGTAACTTTAATTTTTACCCATTTTGAGAAAACAGTACGTTCTAATAAAATACTCTCTGATAACAAAGAAACCAACTTATATGTTCAGGGAAAACCTACTTTCCAACTTTTACTTTAAAAAAGAAATAAATTTTAAATGAAAAGATAACTTTGTTGGTTAGTAAGTGTATTCATATCACACCTTTATTGGTAGTCTGTATATAGAAATGTAAATCTATCCATTTATGTAGTTATAGTAAATGTATAATAGTATATGCTAATGTTCTATTTTGTATTTTTAATTTAACCATGTCCACTATTACTTTTTAGTCTTTGAATTATTTAAGTGATACTTTCAAGTTGTTGACTCGTCATATTTTAGATGGTTTCCTGATTATTTTATGCCTCTTAATGATATAATACATTGGTTTTCCTTTTTAGTAACTAAAAAAATTAATTATATTATTATTGCCTTGGAATGAATAAAATTTTGTTAGTTTATTATACTTTGGTTTTTTTTTTTGTTTTTTGTATTTTTTTGAGACAGGGTTTCTCTGTGTATCCTATCTGCCTGCCTCTGCCTTTTGGGTGCTGGGATTAAAGGAGTGCATCACCATGCCCTGCTTTAGTTTACTAATACTTTTTGCTGCCTTACCTCATACTGGTAATGAAGCCAGATGTTTGTGGTGATTTCCATGTTCCTTCTTAATTTTTATCTGTGGGTTTTGTTCTCCATAGAGTGAATTATTTTTCTTACAGTAGCGCTATGTGATTTCAGCTCTATTTGCATATCAATAAGCAGAAGTTAAAAATATAAATTTGTATTTAGTGAATGGTTCCAGTCTAGGTTTTCAGAGGGCAGTGACTGTCTGTACTGTGGCCGTACTGATGGCTTACATAGTTCCTGGCTTATAATATAGTAATCGGATTATATATGTTACAGATGAAACTTCACTGATGAAATAATTATCCTGGCTAGCTTTTACACCCCCCTCCCCTACACACACACATACACACACACACACACACACACACACACACACACACACACACACACACACATACATTGTAAAAAGCCACTCAATACTTAAAGTAATGTTCTGTGGGTTATCTTTCTTGGGTGCTTTCCTGCAGTTGTCCCCGGTTTTGACGAGTGAAGTCCACAGTGTCCGAGCTGGGCGGCATCTTGCTACCAAGTTGAATGTTCTAGTCCAGCAACATTTTGACTTGGCTTCAACAACTATCACAAATATTCCTATGAAGGTATGCAGTTCTGAGAGCTCTTTTGTACTTTTTGATTATTTGCTTGATATTCCTTATTCGCTTTAATTGAACCTTTACTTTTTCTCCCTATATCATATTTTGTCTTGCTAGCCCACATTCAGTGTCTTTGAACAGGTTAGTAAATACTGAGAATCAAAAAGAAAGGATCACAGAACAAATGTTTGTATTGTTACTATTTCTAATAAGAACATGTCATGTGAGGTTTTTAAGAACTATGTTCTTATTATTTTTATCAAAATCTATATTTTAAATTATTTATCTGTGATTCTTTTCCTGAGAGCTGTGTTATTAGATTTTACTTTGTATATTTGAGTGGATCTTTTATTTCCATACTTTCATTCTTACCCACCTAAATGTGAAGATGTTGATAGGTAGTAGGTCTGACTAATGAAAAATATCTCATGGCTTCCAGTTAATTTAGTACTCTTCAGGGAAAGAGCCATGGATGAGAATATATAGTTTCAGCAGTGGATTTTCTTAGGAATCTGTCACTCTATTCATATTGTCATTAAGTTGTCAGGACCAGCAAAACGCCTGGTCATAATAAGCTTTAAATGAATTGTTACTAAAATTGAGTCTATACAGTGACTACTCTTACCTAAAATTCATGGTGACTTTCTTGGAGTCCAGTTTCAATTTCTTCTTTTTTGATCCTTATTTTTGAGACAGGGTTTCACTTTATAGTCCATACTGACTTGAAACATGTGATCCTCCTGCCTCAGCCTCCCTAATGTTAGGATCACAGATGTGACTCACATTACCCAGCCTTGTTTTCAGTTCTTTTGCCATTATCCCATGGATACTAAATTGCATGAGAAATCTTAGCTTTTCATTTTTCATGTCCTCCCAACTTCATTGGCTGATTCTTTACTAGGAGTTCCAGGAGACCATTTACAACGACTTGATGAGAGGCAGTGAACAAGTAAAATAGTGTCACAAACTCTAGCTTATATCTGAGTCGTAAGAGACATGGTGGGAAGGCAGCCGGTGGCTGGCTTTTTGGACCTGACACGCCTCTGTAGTCTGTGTTCTCTCTGTTAGTAGATAATGCCCAAAACAAGCTACTAAGCTTGTTTACTAGTGTTTGCCACTTTAAATAATTGTGTTCATTAACTCACTGCAAGTATTTAAAGATGCTATTGCCTATTTTTAACAACTATTTTAAGTTCAACTTACATACCTATTTCAATGATACTGTATTTGGGTATAAAAACCATTGACAAGAAAATACATTTGTAGTTAAACAAACTCAAAATTTCTAGAAGAGTCATTTGTGTTACTTCTGACATGAAAACGTCATTACCTCAGTGCCTATGTTCCACTAATAGTTCTAAAGTAGAGTTCAGTACACTGCTGGAAAGTGTTGCATCTTTAAATAAATGATTGGGCAAACCATCCTCTTATTTAGCTAACTATGAACTATGACAGATTGTATTTGACCTCACTTTAAGCAAAAAGCAAAGTGAGTAATTTATTTCATTATTTTGAAAGCAAACCCAAGTTACTAAAATGTCTTAAACTTTGCTTAAAGGAAGAGCAGCATGCCAACACATCGGCCAACTATGACGTGGAGCTACTTCACCACAAAGATGCACATGTAGATTTCCTGAGAAGTGGTAAGAGGCCTGACCAAGCCAAGCACATAGACTGAGCTCATCTTTGTCCAAACTGCAATGTCACCATCATAGTTTTTGTCAACGTGACACAAATTAGATCCACCTGGGAAGAGGGAATCTCGATCGGAAAATTGCTTTCATCAGATTGGCCTGTAGGCATGTCTTAGGGTTTCTATTACTGTGGTGAGACATTGTGACCATGGCAGCTCTTACAAAGGAAAACATTTCATTGAGGTGGCTTACAGTTCAGAGGCTTAGTCCATTATCATCATGACAGGACATGGTGGCATGCAGGCAGACATGGTACTGGAGAAGGAGCTAAGAATCCTGCATTGTGATCTACAGGCTACAGGAAGTGAACTGAACTAGATACAGCTTGAGCATAGGAGACCTCAAAGCCCCCCTCCACAGTGACACACTTCCTCCAACAAGGCCACACCTCCAAATAATGTCTCTCCCTAAGCTTATGGGGTCAATTACAGTCAAACCACCACAGCATGTTTGTGGGGCATTTTCCTAATTGCTAATTGATGTAGGAGGGACCAGCCCACTGGGCGGTGCCATCCCTGGGCAGGTGGATCTGGGGTATATCTGAGAAAGGTAGCTGAGGAGGCCAGGGGAAATAGCTTTCCCCCATGACTTCTTCTTCAGTTCCTGCCTTCAGATTCTTGACGAGTTCCTGCTTTGGCTTCCCATGATGATGGACTCTAACAAGCTAAAGTAAGCTCTTTACTTCCCTGGGTTGCTTTTGGTCACAGTGTTTGTCACAGCAACAGACAGCAAGCTAAGACAGTGTCCATGAACTAATAGTCTGTGATGAAAGATGAAAGTTGACTTTCATCTCCAAGCTGTGGTTTCTACCACTGGACCCTCATGCTTTGGGGTAGGAGGGAAGAGCTTTCTTTAGCAAATCTTTGTGTTTCTATGCTTCATTTTATTTGTTTAAAAATTGCAGATGCTGTAGCAGCATGAATTGTAGTATTCTGTTCACTCCTAAAATTGAGTGATATTTTAAGGTTTGAAGACCATTTAAATTCCTGAGGTTCTTCTTTGTAAATTGATGCTGATAGAATTATATGACTGATGTTGAGCATGTTGTGTGCATTCATCCTGAAGCATAATTGTGAGCCAGCTCGGGCGATGGTTGTGTGTCTTCAGATTCACTGACTGAATTACTACCAGGAGAGAAACTACTATGATAAATGTATCTACTAATGTTTAGTAAGGGAATGTAGAGAACGTGTTTTTGAAAGTGTAACTCATGGAGATTGCTAAGAACCCAAGAGATGATGCCAGTTTGTAAGATTTTTCTTTTTTAAAACTCAGAAGACTGTATAAAATAGCCTTGGGTATGAAAGTATTTCTTCCTGTGGAGAGGGCTTGGTGAGTAAGAGCACTTGCTGTGAAAGCAGAAGGACCTATGAGAAGCCTGTAAAGCCACAGTTGGGAGCAGAGACAGGTGGGTCCCAGGAGTCACTAGCCACCCTCATGCCTATACATTACAAACATGTGTGCATAAGTAAATAAAATCTTTATACTCCTGTAGCACTAGGAGGCTGCATGAGGTTAGGTAAGCCTCACTGAGGAGGGACTGAGTGGGATCTCAATTAGTAGTCAGATTGTGTTTTAGCCCAGGCATCTCCCTTGAAGCTCCATATCTGTATATTCTGCCTCACGTCAGCACTCCATCTAAAACTCAGCACTCCTCTGTGACTGACACTTGGCACTTTCAGTGCATAGTCCAATTGTTTTTGCATTTCCATTAGACAAACTTCAAGATCATCTTTGAGGTGCCTCTCTGACATATTGTTTATTTATTTATTTAATTTTACATCCCCATGGCAGTTTCCCTTCTTTTCCTCCTAGTCCCGCCCCCTACCTCCTCTCTGCCGCCGCCCCCCCCCCCCCCATCCTCTTCTCCTCTGTTTCTGTTCAGAAAAGGGCAGGCCTCCCATGGATAGCAACAAAACATGGCATATCAAGTTGCAGTAAGACTAAGCACCTCACCCTGTAATTAAGGCTTGGCAAGGCAACCCAATATGAGGAATAGGATCCCAAAAGCCAATAAAGGAGCTGGAGACAGCCCTTGTTCCCACTGTTAGGAGTCCCAAAAATAGACAAAGCTACACAACTGTCACATACATGCAGAGGACCTAGGTCGGCCCCATGCAGTGGTTGTCGGTTCAGTCTCTATGAGCTCTGGTTAGTAGATCTGTGGGTTTTCTTGTGATATACTTGACCCCTTTGGCTCCTACAATCCTTCCTCCCTCTCTTTTGCAGGATTCCCCAAGCTTGGCCTAATGTTTGACAGTGGGTCTCTGCATCTGTTTCTACCTGTTGCCAAATGAAGCCTCTCTGATGACTCTTGGACTAGGCACTGATCTATGAGTATAGCAGAATATCATTAGGCATCATTACATTGACATTTAGTTTTATTTCAGTCCTGTTTGGTTCTATCCTATGTCACTGGACCACCCAGCCTCTGGGTCCTGGAGCTCCAAGCAGTGTCAGGGGTGGGCCCTCTCTCGTGGCATTGGTCTCAGGCTGGACCAGTCATTGATTGGCCACTCCCACAATCTCTGTGTCTCTGATGCTTTTTATGTCAAATTTATCATCCTTGATTTCATTTTGTGTCTCTCAAATACAACCATATCTGTATGTTTGCTACCATTGACCACTTCCTGAGTGAAGCCCATTATTTTCTCACCTAGCATCCCAAGGAAGACAGTGAACTGAGAATGTAATCCACCATGTTCTCATGGCTCTGGTATCTAACAGGCCACATTGCTTGATCCTCCGCTCTGCCGCACTGCTGCCATACGATACGGTCTTGACGTCCACTGTTCTCTCTGCCTGATTGCTTTTCCTCCATTTCTTTAATTTCTTCACCATCCTCTGAGAACTTAAGCCAATCTTCGTATCTAAAAGAGGCTTTTTCAGTGTCTTAACATCGGTCAGAGCTCCCTGTTGGAGGCTGTCCTAGCCCTGTGTAGTAGCTTCTTCAACACTGTCAGCTTGACATGTCTGTTCCATGGTACTGCAGGTTCCATGAAGGGAAAGGTGCTGCTCTGCCTTCTTGCATGTTTACTCCAGAACCTTTACACATCTTCTGAAGAAGCACACTAGGGTTTAGTTGTGCATTTTAGACTTTTAAACCTTCTGAATATTGACTGTTCATCACTTATTGGCATAGGCAGGGAGAGACAGTTACGATGTTTGAGGTTTGTAAAAATTTTATTTTTGTCTATTAAAGCAGCAACCTAAATTAAATTAGTGAATGAAAAAATAAAATGAAAATTTTGAAGGGAAATTACTTACTGATGTTAATCATAGTTTTAATCTATTCTCTACTTGGTCTTTTTTTCCAGACTTTGTAAAAAGAGTGTTCTCATAGAACTCTTCTCTCTTCCAGAGCTTAAGCTTACTTTGAAAACTTAAATAGCTATTTCTTTGACGCTGGTGACTCTTTAGTAAAGTTAGTGTTTCTGTGAACTTTCTGAAGGTGACAGCCACTCAAGCGGCAGCGGTAGAGAAGGCCCGTTTAAAGAGACAGTGACCCTGAAGTGGTGCACGCCCAGGACCAACAGCATTGGTGAGTAGACAGGACTGGGGGACCAGAGCACGCCAGAGGTCTTCTGACTGTGATGCCAGACCATGAATTTCTTTTAACGGTAGGATATTTCATTATATTCCTTCAAATCAGTGTTTTCCTTTGTTTCAGAACTACACTATTGCACTGGAGCTTATCGGATCTCCCCTGTAGATGTAAATAGTAGACCTTCTTCCTGCCTCACTAATTTTCTCCTCAATGGTAATTGTCCTAATTTAACATCTTAACTGCAGCTACTGTTGAGTGGAGTCTTTAGTGTCACCATAGGTGGAAGTAGCCTTTGACAGTTTTGCTGAGGGTCAGAAAATGACTTTCTTTCTGATTTCCAGGCTATTATTACATCTTAGTAAGTTTTATCCAACATAGTTTTAAGAATTTTTGTTAAAATTTTGATCTTTAAAGTCTGACTTGACACTTATTTGGAAGCTAGAATAGCAGACCTTCATCTTGGCCCACTGAATTAAATAGTATATGTGGATGAGTTTTCTTTGAATACTTCACCCTTATTGTATATAAATATTATATTTCCAGCATCTCACCATATGATTCTTACTGAGACCTAAAATTTATGGTTTATTTTACTTACTTATTTTACGTCTCAATTATTGATTTCCATCCTCTAAATCTAAATTTTCAAAGCTCTTCTGGTAACAGGATAATCTAAGTTTTGGAGCTATTGATCTAAAAAAAAAAATCTGTCTTTTTTTTGTAAGGTTCTTTTCATTGTTATATTAAGTATGGTTTGATTATCAGAATATGTAAAATCCAAATTCAATAGCATTTGGCATGTGAACTAGAAACTTACAACGACTGTGCTACCAAGGTAGTATTGTGGGAGAATTGAGACTGTGCCTTTTCCTCAAATACTTTGTATCTTAATAACCTTAGAATTTCTTGGTAGTTTAATTTTCATTTTAAATGTCTATGAGGAAATTGAGTACAGCATACCAACATGCCATTATAATTGTTTTTGGGAAACTAGCCATATAACTATGTAAACTTTAAAGAGTCTGAGAAAAGCTAAGTGTTAGGAATGTGTAGATACACTAGCTTAGCTGTGCCAATTAAAATATGATTGTTTGAGTTCTATTACCGACAACTTGATCTGGCTTCTGACAGGTCGATCCGTGTTGTTGGAACAGCCACGAAAGTCAGGTTCCAAAGTCATCAGTCACATGCTTAGCAGCCATGGAGGAGAGATCTTTTTGCATGTCCTTAGCAGTTCTCGCTCCATTCTAGAAGATCCGCCTTCCATTAGTGAAGGCTGTGGAGGAAGAGTTACAGACTACCGGATCACAGTGAGACTTTTAAAAAGACGCTTATTTTATGTGTATGTTTGTGCACTGTGTGCATGGTGGGTACCTTTGGAGGCCAGAGAGGATTTGGGGTCCTCTAGAACTGGAGTTACAGACAGTTGTTAGTCACTGTGTGGGTGCTGGCAATCTAACCTGGGTCCTCTGCAAGAGCAGCCAGTGCTCTTAACCACTGAGCATCTGTACAGCCCTGGCATAAAGCTTTATTATCTGTAGATTTTGTTTCAAGTCACTTAGCAAGAGTTGTTTGTTCTGTGTTAAGGTTTTGGGGAAAGTGGTCTCAACGAAGCTGACGGTTGTTTCCGTAACCAACATCACTGTGTCATCTCTGCCATGTGATGTAGTCAGTGACTAGGAAGTGTCTGGGTTCTGAAACACTGGAGTTACAGAGAAGATTAAATGAGTGCTTTCCTTTGCATATATTGATATTTCAGGGCCGCTTGTTTTGTGATGGTTGTGGAACTTAAATGTGGATTTATGTATATAACTATACTCGATAAACTACCAAGTATTATATAACTTAATTATTTTATTAGGCTTTTTGAGTAATTATTTTTAAGGGGCTGAAAGTCAATCAGTATTCATTATGGAAAACTGAGAATGTACAAACATCTAAAAACCAACAAAACAAAAACCCTGATTTACCTATAATTCCATTATCCAGAGATTAACACTCATCATTTTGATGTTCTATCAGAGCAGCTTTTTCATAAGCAAACTGGACTTGCAATGTGATTAACTCACACACATATGAAAGAAAACGGTTAAATCATAGGAATGAAGTGGGGCATGCTTCATTTCCATGGTGTAAATGTTGATAGGCTTCAACTTGAAGGCGGGCGGGGCAAGCACTGAGATGGGGCCACTGTTAGAGAAGGGCTGTGCTGACAGTCACAGGAAGAGGACATGAGGGAAATGACGTCAGATGTAACCCGTGCTGCAACACTAGACTAGTTTCTAATTGTGTCTTATCTGGTTATCATTAGGATTTTGGTGAATTTATGAGGGAAAACAGGTTAACTCCTTTTCTAGACCCCAGATATAAAATCGATGCAAGTCTAGAGATCCCGTTGGAACGTGCAAAGGATCAGTTAGAAAAGCACACCCGTTACTGGCCCATGATTATTTCACAAACCACCATTTTCAACATGCAAGCGGTGAGTCTCGTTTTACTTTTTTTTTTTTTTTTTTTTTGGATTAATGTGTATTTATAAACATATTTGTAGAAAAAATTTGAAAAGTTTGTAATTGGTTCCATTTCTCAAGCAAGAAAGGAAACGTGAATTTGTTGCGGTTGAAGAATTAGTGACTGAGGAGAGAAACAGCAGTTACGTGTCCCCTCCCTGTGGCCTTCGTTAAGCCAGCTTTAAATCAACTTTGTCCTTAATGCTGTGATGCTTGGTTTTCAAGACAGATTTTCTTTTTCTTCTCTTTTTTTTTTTTTCATTTTTTAACCTAACAGGTAGTACCATTAGCCAGTGTTATTGTGAAAGAGTCTTTGACAGAAGAAGACGTGTTAAACTGTCAGAAAACTATATACAACTTGGTTGATATGGAAAGGAAAAATGACCCTCTTCCTATTTCTACAGTTGGTACCAGAGGAAAGGGCCCTAAGAGGTAGTGCTGTTTTCTTTACTTTTTCACATGTCATGCTTACTTAATGGATGTGATTTTGTAAGATAATCTGAGGGGATGTATGTGTATGTATGTGTAGGTATGAGGGAGACACAGGATAGTAGGCACTGCTACAGTGTAACTTGGTTTCTGCCATTAACTATGCAGTAAAAGGAAAGAAATATCTCTACTTCTGTTTCATTTGCCATAGCAAGTGAGGTCAGCAGCACTTAATGTTTAGATGTTTAAACATAAGGAGCATTTCTGAGAATGCGTTTGACCTTTACTCCAGGGATGAACAGTACCGTATCATGTGGAATGAATTAGAGACCCTTGTCAGAGCCCATGTCAGCAACTCAGAGAAGCATCAGAGAGTCTTGGAGTGTCTGATGGCCTGTCGGAGCAAGCCCCCGGAAGAAGAAGAGCGGAAGAAGCGAGGGAGGAAGAGAGAGGACAGGGAGGACAAGTCAGAGCAAGCAGTGAAGGAGCACGGGCCGGAAAAGCCCCGGCCAGACTCAGACAGGTGACTTGTTTTGTTAGCAGATGCCTGGGCCTGTGCTTTGCCGGTAGCACTCCATCTCCTACGAGCTTGTCCATTCTTTAACTGCACTTCAGTTACAACGTCTTTCTTTGCTGTAAAAAGGTGCAAGCTTTTACTATTAGGGCACAAACTGTGTTAATTTTTCCTAACTAGTTTTTGGTTATTATTATGACGTTTGATGCCAGTATGCACTTTGAATATTGTAAATTTCGAAAACATAATTTTATGTTCAGTGAGTGATTTGCCAGGCATTTGTCATAAGATCCCATTCTAAAAGAACATTCTGCCTTATATTAGAGACAGGTCACACTTCAGTGACCACAGCAAAGTGGAAGGCACTATCTTATATGAATTAGTGCAAGCTGCCCTTTGGAACAATCCTAATTCTGACATCATTTCTGAGCAGCATGATGTTTGCTCTTAGTGACATCAAGGTTGATTTATAAAAACTATAAAAAGTAATAAAATGTTACATTGTGGGCCAGCAAGATGTCTCATGGAGTAAAAGTGCTTGAGGCCATCCTTGACTGCCTGAGTTGGATTCCTAGGACCAACATGGTGAAGGAGGACTGACCCTGGAATGGGGTCCTCTGACCTTCACACACATGCCATTGTGCATGTATTGGCCCCCCACCTCCACCCCCATTTTAAAAGTTTTTTTTTTTTTAAAGATTTTATTTATTATGTATACAGTGTCTTGCCTGCACATATGCCTGCAGGCCAGAAGAGGGCACCAGATCTCATTACAGGTGGTTGTGAGCCACCATGTGGTTGCTGGGAATTGAACTTGGGACCTCTGGAAGACCAGTCAGTACTCTTAACCTCTGAGCCATCTCTCCAGCCCTTAAAAGTTTTAAAACTTAACAAATATTGTAAATGTATCATCTTCTACCTTCTTGCTACAAATCAGGCAAGACAGCTAGGTGAGTATTGTTGGTGACGCTGGGACATGTCCCTAAAAACAGCAGAACTTTTCATTATAGAAAATTTCAAACACACACAACTGTATAACAAATAGCCCCTGCCTTCACAATTACTAATTCATGACAGATCTCTGCTCACACATACATGTTTCCACATCTACTACCTTCACCACTGCTCTGTAGAAATACATCAACAGCAGTTCTGGAGATCCTATTCATTTCTAGGTAGGTAGAACACTTTGTCTCAGTAGTTTAAGAAGTGCACTTTTTCCTGCCAATTGTCGGAAGAGGAAAGAACTACTTTAGCCCCAACTGACCTTCAGTGTACAGCCTTGTGCATATGTGAGAAGTATTTCTCTTGCTGGGGAAGCCTAATAAAAGCTTAGAGTAGGACCTTTAATCCCAGCACTTGGGGAAAAAGAGTCAAGTGGATCTCTGTGAGTTTGAGGTCAGCCTGGTCTATGTAATGAGTTTCAGGCCAGCCAGAGCTATATGGTGAGACCCCATCTCAAGAAAAAAACCTTAGAGTGAGGCTTCCAAGTAATAAAGCCTAAATACATTCTGTACATAAATTGGTTGTAACTCTGTGGGTTTGGTCCCGGGTTTCGGCACCAACAATGTGAGTAAATTTGTTGCAACAACTCTGGGGAAAGGTGTCCTGACTACCTGGGGAGTCAGGCAACACCTTGAGCTGCTTAGGACAGCTCTGACGGCTGGAACGGCGGCAAGGAGACAGTTCAGCCCTGGAGGGCAAGATATCCCAGACACCTTGAGCTGCTCAGAACAATAGCTCTGCCCTGAAGGTGTCCCGGACACCTGGAGCTGTTTAGCACAACTCTGACAGCTGGAACTGCAAAGAAGCAGCCCAACCCTGGAAGGGAAATTTTTCTGACTTCTCGGGAAAGTCAGGCCTGGAACTACTTCAGCAGGGAAGGGTATCCTGACTGTTTGGGAAAGTCAGTGTATACCTGGTGTGATGGGGGATGGTCTCCCTGCAGGATATAGCAATCCTGCTCCTTTCCTGGAGAGTTTCTACAGCTGAGCTTTGCTTAGCCCCCACTTAAGGGGCCTTCCTAGCAGAGCTCTGCTTCTCCAGCCTAAGATGTTGCTTCTTTTGCTTCACTCTGCAAAAGGGGAAACCCCTGCAGAAATGTAGCAATCTCCTCCGGCTCCAGAGAAAAGTGTTACTTTTTAGCTCTCTCTTGCTCTGTCCACTGAGGGAAGTAAAGATTTTCTGTTCAGCTCCTCCTTGCTCTGCTCTTTCAGTTCTCCCTTGTTTTGTCCACTGAGGGACATCTCAGCAAGGATCTTCTCTGTGCCAGTGAATGAATATCTTCACATCCAAAACTCTTTTGAGAAAGAGATTTATTTGGGAAGGAGGAGTCCTGGACAGTAGCTGCTTCTTCTACCAGGGTGGAGAGAATAGCCTTTTTTTTTTTTGAACTGACCAGGCAGGGCGTTTACACAGGATGTCTTGGGGGTGAAGTCAACCAGGGATTGACTTGGGGCCCAGGGTTCTACTGTCCTGCTCTGTGATTGGTTGGTTTCACAAGTCAGTTGGCCAGGGGCAGAGATGACTCTGATCTGACTTAGCCAAACTGTGTTTCTTTCTGCCCTGATCTGAACCATCTTTCCCTAGTTCTGGGCTCTAGGGTCAGGGTGGGTTTCTTTAGCCAGCCCCTTTTCTCTACATTCCCCCACTTTTTTGTTTAGTAATAAGCAGCTGGGGGTTGGAAAGAGGGTGAAGTCGTCATTAGACTGCTTCCTGCTGAATTGGGGCGTTGAGGTTCTTGGGACAATCTTGATCTTCTTCCTCAGGATGTAACCAGGTTCTGCAGATCTCTGGCTTTGTTGATAGGGGCTCGTAATCCTGTAATATTAACTGGTTCAGAGTTTGGTTAGAAATATTTTGGATCTGTTGCTGAAGAAAACTAGCAAAGAGGTTCATAATAGAAAAGTCTAAAGGTGAGGACAGCCCTGGGAGCTGGGTACAATTAGTAGGGCTAAGAAAAGGAAGAAAAGAGGGGATAAGAAGGGTAGTATCTATTTCCATATCAGACTATTAGTGATCTGCTGTCTAGAGGTATCAAGCTGTATCTGAGTCTGAAGATCCATTTGGATTTGTTGGATCTTATCTTTCACATTCCCCATTACATAGACCGCACCACACATGACAATAAGGTCATAATCTTATTTGTATTTGAGTAGATTTTTTTTTTTATTTTTAAAATGTGAAATGTCTTCTGGACATTACATTGTTTCTAACTTTTAACTATTAACTTAAGTTCTCTGGTTTGGTTTTCCCTTTTATCTGACCAGTCCCTGAACTGTTACTGCTAAAAAGGGAAGTAAAGTTGTGTTGAACTCATTAAATCCTTTAATATGATTTTTTAGATTCTTTTGTGAGATCAAATATTTTATGAAAACTGATATACACAGATAGTGTACTTACTGGGCCATTTATAGACTTGTAAATTAAACTTGGCTTTGTTATCTGTCCCTCTGCAAGGTTGAAGGGGATTTTAGAACGAGGGAAAGAAGAGTTGGCTGAAGCAGAGGTTATAAAGGACTCACCTGACTCCCCAGAACCTCCAAACAAAAAACCTCTTGTTGAAATGGACGAGACGCCACACATGGAAAAGTCTAAAGGTAAGGACAGCCCTGGGAGCCGGGGTGGTTTTCAGCACAGCTCTTGTTTGTGCAATATTACTTCACACTATGTCTATGAGGAAGAGCTCCTCATGTCCAGATATCAGACAGGAGATTCTGTTCACAGCCTTGGAAGTAAAGACATCATTCAACATTTCAAAAAATAAATAAATAAGAAAAATAGTAGCAGTACACTCTATAATGAAGACTTAAAAAAAAAGTGCTTCATGTAAAGTCTGTCCAAAAAAAATTGTAAACTAGAAGGTGAAATCTGCTTGTGTCCTGAAACTACCAGGTGCTGTTTATGGAGACAGACTCTTTCCTAAGCCCCTTTATCATTACTCATTTTTTCAGTTAATGACCAAAGTCATTGTTTTATTCTGACATTTGTATTACATACATTGTGGTGTGTTGCTCATAGTTCCCCTCCACATACAACACTGTCTTGTCCCTGCTCTCCCCTCAACAGTCCTCTCTTCTAAGTAGTCCCCTTCCACTTTTATGGATGCATGTACATACACATAAAAGTGTGGATTCTACATGTGAGAGAAAAGGATATGTGTTGTTCTCCCTCCACCCACCTCATAGTATCCAGGGAAGAATGTAGTGATACTTATTTAGTAGTAAATTAAGATGTGACCTGACCAAGCTTAAGTGAAGATATTGCTATAAACCATATTTTTACCATAAAATCTTTAATCTTATTTATAGGCTGAGAAGCTTAATTTCCTTTTGAAGTAATTCTTGGTCCAAAAGATGGGGCTTGGACTCAAGTTCCTGATGTCATTCTGGGCCTTGGTGTCCTTGAAGGTTACCTGGGCTCAGTTCTCTTAGGGACCATGGGAAATCATCAGACTATCTGGTGCCTAGTACCTGTGTGTCTCCTAGATAGCAAAAGCAGGGCGGCCTCACTTGCAGTTGGCTGGTCATCCTTGGAGCAGGCACGCTGGTTTGCTCCTCAGAGCTGTCAGTATATTGGGACACACTGATGCTTCAGTCCCCCAATCTCCTTGCAGTTGGACAATCAGAGGTCGCCTTGAGGTGGTCTTCTGGTGTCCACTTGCTGTGGGATAATCCTTTTATACACTGTGAAGATGTGTTACTCTCATTGGTTTACTAAAGAGCTAGCTGGCCAATAGCTAGGCAGGAAGAAATCAGACAGGAGAGCCAGACTGAGAGAACACTGGGAAGAAGGGCGACATCGCCAGCCAGATGCAGAGGAAGCAGGACGTGTAGAAAATGAGATAACAAGCCATGAGCCGTGTGGTAGCACATAAATTAAGAAATATGAGTTAATTTAAAAAACAAGAGTTAGCTAGTAAGAAGCCTGAGCTATTGGCCGAGCATTTATAATTAATAAAGTTTCTGTGTGGTTATTTGAGAACTGGTTGATGGGAAAGAAAAGAGGCACCCACCGTGGGTTGTGTTTCTTATAGTTTCTTATTAACTTCATATGCGTGTGTGAGTGAGTGTGTGTGTGTGTGTGTGTGTGTGTGTGTGTATGGGCTGCTGTTAGCAAAATGTAGACTAGAATTAAGTTTTGATATATAAAGAAAAGAAACAAACCATGGAAAATAGAAAAGAGACGCAGAGTTCTGTGCTATAGACCATCCTTGCTTTGTGCTGGAATCATCACAGGAACTGTTCCCATTGGACTTAGATTAGTCTCAGAATCTCGAGGAAACATGGATTGAAGGAGATGAACTTGCTGTACTGAGAAAAGGTACCCAGCCACATGGCAGGGCGTAGATAAGAAGTATAGGTTAATTTAAAATGTAAGAAGCTAGTAACAAGCCTGAGTTATTGGTCCAGCATTTATAATTAATAAGTTTCTGTGTAGTTATTTGGGAACTGGCTGGCAGGAAAGAAAAGTCTGCCTACATCCACTTCTCAGGCCATTGCCAGAGTTAGAAATGATAGGATTTAAATCAGTGTCTACTGATAAATTATACACTTTACATGTGGATTAGAATGAGAAATTTAGGTGTACTTTAAAGAATTTTTTTTATTCTTTGCAATTTCATACATGTATAAAGTGTATCTGAATCATGCGCCCAATTCCTGCTGCCCTCTGTCCCTATATGTCCCTCTCCCACCTTCATGTCTTCCGTTCTACGTTACAACCTAAACCCCTGTGTCTCTTGTGACCAGCAGCATTCCTGTTTGGTCTGTTCTGGAGAAGACTCTCCCTCTCCGTCCTCCAGCCAGTTGTGTGCCTGGTGAACACACTGCCCTTAAGGCCAGTTCTTCTAAGTGCCCTGTGCATTTGCTGAAACTGTTCAGCTTTCCTGGCAGGGTACAGTGCCTGAGTATTATAAAATGAACAACGGAAGTGAGAGTTAAGTTTGTTACATTTAATTTTTCTTTTCTTTCTGCTATAACACCAGGGCCAGTGTCCTTATTATCCTTGTGGAGTAACAGAATCAACACTGCCAATTCCAGAAAGCACCAGGAGTTTGCTGGACGTCTGAACTCTGTCAATAACAGAGCTGAGTTATATCAACACCTTAAGGAGGAAAATGGGTTTGTGTAATTTCCTGTAGAAACTGATTTGTTGATTGTTAGTCCCGAAATGAAAACTGCTTGCTTGTGGTCAGCAGTTTTTTTTTTTTTAAACTGCTATTATGAGCTAATCCCTTCTGCCTCTAAGGAGAAAGTGATTAACCTGTCAGACCTTTGGTGCTCATAAAAGGTCCAGTTTATTGATTGTAATTATGAAACTGTCTGTTGCTTATAGCACTGTTTTCAGGGGGAAAATCACATGCTGAATCTAATGTTAAGTGTTAGAGTAAATTTCAGACATGATTATTTTAATCAGTTTAAGGAGAAATACTCCTACAGTATATTGTTAAAGTAATTTCTTGTGTAGATATCTTTGACTAAATGGAGGAGACTTCCCTTTTCTTTGCTTGGAGAATGGAGGGTGGTGGTGTGGGGAGGACTCTTAGGGAAGTCCCCTGATCTTCACAGGCTCTGCTCTCTCTCATGTGCACAGTGAGGAGGTCGGACTGACTGGAGGACCCCGAACTTCAATCCCTTTCTTAAAGTGCTCACATTCTCCTGTTGTTAATAGGTTAGATTTTAGTTCCAATGGGTAAAAGTAGGTAAAAATACGGATTTCTAGTAAATGTTTTAACTTACCATCTCATTTTCCCCCTTCTAAACTTTTCAGGATGGAGACAACAGAAAATGGAAAAGCCAGCCGTCAGTGAAGAGTGACTTGAGAAACTAAGTTTGGTATATTGCAAAAATATTTTGGGCAGAATTTGATATAAGTACTTTTACAGCAAGATTGTATAGCTATGTTGCCTGGACTGGTTTTTACATTTTTAAAGAATTTCAACAAATTATCTTTTTTGTACTAATTCTAAGATTGGCAGAGTCAAAATATATACATTTGAGATTTGTCCTCCCAAATCACAGTTTATTTTATGGTAAAAGGTGTTCCCTCTGGAAATGTTTTTTAAAAAAATTCATAGGCTTCTCTTTGCCAAATAAAACTATTAAAATGTATGAAATGCAAAGTATTGGAGTGTTGCTTTAGAAAAAAAAGATATATTACTCTCAGTTCTAACAGGAATTTATAAAACTCGATCAGAATTTAGGGGAGATTTGTAGTGTTTAACATGAGATCTTAACTGTCTGCATTATGTACAGCTAGCCCTTCTCCAAGGCAGACTACTGGGTAGGTTTCATTTTTAATGCTTTGCCTTTATGTGCACATGAGTTTGTCTGCTACCCATTTAAGCCAGAATTTTCAAGTAGTCAGTGTGACTTTATATTATCAGTTTGACATAATACATTTTTTTTTCTGTTAATTTTTTGTTTCATTTTGTTTTTCAAGACAGGGTTACCCAAGTGACAGATCTAGGCTTCAGCATGCAGACACAATCCAGAATCACTTTTTAGTTGAAACAATTTGTATTTGTTGAAAGACAAACTGTACCTTGCCTAAATCATATCTCTGAAGATTCTGTAATGCATCCAGATATAACACTCAGTTTAGATGTTTATTGCAAACAGACCCTCCTCCCCAAGTTCAAAATGAGTATCAGTTTCCATTCAGGTCGTCTTCAGTTTGGAAGTTCTGGGGAATTGCCACAGAGTGAGCCACATGCCAGATGTGGTGCTAAGTACATATTTCATTTTGTCTTTACAATCAGTGCATTGAGATAATCAAGAAAAGGGAAAGTAATAGAGCTAGGTTTTGAGCCTCAAATTTTCACTATTGATAATGAATTTTTTTTAAAGGATTTTTAGTGTGTATGAGTGTTTGCCTTATATATGTATGTGCAGTGTGTGCATGCTTGGTGCCCGTGGAGGCCAAAAGGAATATCAGGTGCCCTGGAACTAGAATTACAGATGGTGTGAACTGTTACGCCGTGCCAGGAACCAAACCCTGGTCCTCTGCAAGAGCAGCCAGTATTTTTAACTGCTGAGCCATCTCTCCAGCCCTTTGTTTTGTTTTTAAAAGATTTTAAATAGTATTTTCTGTTTGACAGCTTCACACGTATACTGTGTCTTTTGATCATATCAGCTTCCTGCCCCTCTTTCTAACCTTACTGCTCCTCTTTTCTTTCTTATAACCCTTTGAGTCTAGTTAGTGTTCCCTGCAGATACATAGCTGTGCAACCATTGATGAGAGCTTGGGCAGAGGTTACAGCCCTGAGGAAAAATGATTCCTTCCTCCCCTAGCAGATGTCAAGTGCTGGTACCTCCTCAATCAAGTAGGGATGTCACCTCAAGCCCAACCCTATCCATGCTGGAACATTAACTGACCTGATCTTGTGTGAGTGTGCAGGGTGGTGGGGGTGGTACCATAGCTGCTGGGAGTTCATGAGTACAATGACCATAACCGAAGACCATTCACCAGATTCCTCCCTACGCTCTAGCTCTTACATCCCTCTTCCATGCAATCCCCAGAGTATTGGCAGTGGTTGATACAGATGACCCATTTAGGGCTGAGCACCCGACAGTCACTTATTCCCAGGACTTGGACAGTTATGAGTCTGCATCGACTGCTGCCCAATTCCAAAAGAAGCTGCTTTGACCAAGAATCTTAGGCACTGGTTTTCCCAGAACATTGATGCTGTAGAAGCTCTCCCCTGAGGGGAGTGGGGATCTATGAGTAAGCAGTTGTTAATAGCGTGAGAGGAATGGATTTAGGAAACACTGAAGGATTGCAGGCTTGTCAGACCCTCTTCCTTTAATGAATTCTACAGTACTGCTTATTTGATGGCCTTGTAATCTTTGTACACTCTTGAAGTAAATTCATAAGCTGGGTGAGGTATGATTCTGTAGCAAATAATCTGGAAGTTGATAATATTCTTCTTTTGGCATCTGGCAAGCTGTTGGGGTGAGTAAGGAAAACAAAGACTTGACTATTTCATGCTCATTTTGTTTGGCTCCATTGAAGTTACATTAGCCCTTCGCTCCCTTGGAGCATCTTTGAGAATTTTGAAGTAGTCTCCTGCTTTCCGTCTTACATCCTATAATTCAGGTAAGGTTTGCAGAGCTTGCTGCTGCAATTCTTGCAGTAGTGCAGAAATGTAACACGAATCTTAAATGTTCTTATTAATAAGAACAAACCCAAAGCCAGGTATTGGGGTGAACGCTGGAAGATCAGAGCAGCAGAACAAACCACAGCCACCTCACCTTGCCAATTCCTCAGGTGATCCTGTTTCCTCAGACTGGAGGCCTCTGAGTCCTCATCCAGAATGGCTCTCAGCTGAACTGCTACTCAAAAGCCTAAAAGCGCCGGGCAGTGGTGGCGCACGCCTTTAATCCCAGCACTCGGGAGGCAGAGCCAGGCGGATCTCTGTGAGTTCGAGGCCAGCCTGGGCTACCAAGTGAGTCCCAGGAAAGGCGCAAAGCTACACAGAGAAACCCTGTCTCGAAAAACCAAAAGAAAAAAAAAACACCTAAAAGCTTAACCCGCGTTAGTTCCTGGTTTTCACGCCTTATATACCTTTCTGCTTTCTGCCATCACTTCCTGGGATTAAAGGCGTGAGTCACCATGCCTGGCTGTTTCCAGTGTGGCTTTGAACTCACAGAGATCCAGATGGATCTCTGCCTCCCAAGTGATAGGATTAAAGGTGTGAGTGCCACCATTTTCTGGCCTCTATGTCTGTCTAGTGGCTGTTCTGTTCTCTGAACCCAAATAAGTTTATTAGGGTGCACAGTATTTTGGGGAACACAGTATCACCACACAACAGTATTCCATAGGCAGCAGAGTGACCTAGTGAAGCAATGGCTGGCATGCCACCTCAGCCAGCACTGGGATGGCCTCACGGTCCCTAGAGAAAGATTCAGGTGGAAGTGTTCTGCCAGTCTTTGTACCAAAGACACTCTGGAACACCAGGAGCCTTGGCAGTTGCGCTGAGTGGTTTCAGGTAGTCTGCGGGCCTCGTCTTTGAACTCTCTCCAGCCCTAGCAATGAAGATAACACCACCAGCACAACCAGGTGGGTGGTGCACGCCTTTGATCCCAGCACTCAAGAGACAGAGGCAGGCTATCTCTGAGTTTGAGGCTGGCCTGGACTACAAAGCAAGTTCAGGATAGTCAGGGCTACGTAATAAGACCCTGTCTCAAAAAACAACAACCAAAAACAAACCAGCACAGCTGGGGCTTCTGCTTAATCAGCAGTCCTTTATCTGTGCTCCTGCAGATGATGTTCTGTGTTCCATACTTCCTGTACCACCAAAGACGGAGGGGAGTGTCCTTAAGTAGTGGAAACTAAGGTTCAGACTAGGTGGCTAACATGCCTAGAGGGACAAAAGAGGGCTTGATTTAAGTCCAAAATCCAGGTGTTTTTTATTTCAAACTGAAAGGTGGGATGCTACGCTGGGAAAGTGGCAGATTTTGGAGTAAAAGATACATAACCAATCTGCTAGACTGGTTAGATTTTACATTAACTGACAAGAGCCCCAGTTTCTTCAAGTAAAAAAGGGAATGAACTTACCTTGCAATGATGTTTCCATATTAATTGATATACTTCATGAGTTTCTTGGCAAGAGATCATCACTCCACCAAGCTTATCTGTTCTTTCCTCTTCCCTCCGGCCTTCCCTTCTCCTTGCTTCCTCACCCTCTTTCCGGTCTTTCTCTTCACCTACTGGAGTCATTGCCTCTCTCCACCCATCTTCACATCATAGTGGAGTCTTCCTTCCATTCCCTCCTCTGCTTGTCCTTTACTCTCCCTCTCACACCCAGACCAACATGAGTCCACTCTCAGATGAAGTACTGCTTAGTGGCTCTGGGTACCTCCTGCACTGCTTCTGGCCTTGTTCTGACCCATGGGTCGGGCTGTGCCTCAGCTGGAGTCATTGAAGAGAAGCAACTAGAATGCTAGCTCTCACAGATCCTTAGTTACTATGGAGATATGCTGTAATGCCAAGCCCCAAATCATAGGGAAGATAAAAATTGTCCTAGGAAAGGGAAGTAGTGAGAAATATATTCAGTTTTTATGCATTCTTATAGGACTGCCATTCCTTTTTTTCTTTTCTTTCAAGACAGGGTCTCCCTTTACAGCATAGGCTGACCTCAAATTCATGGCAATCCTGCCTCAGCCTCCTGAGTGTGAGGTTTCACTTGCAAGATTTTCACATATATTCATTTTGTAAAATGCTATGAGGATTTTTAAAACCCAGGATCGGCTTACCTCTCCAGCCTCATTTCCTGTCACTCCCCAACTGTCCCTGTGTATTAGCAATAGGAGGCTGCAGTGGCTCCCAACACACCTCGCTTAGTCCACCTTTGGGCTCAGTGGTTTTTGACTTCTTCAGTATCTAGAAACCTGCCTTTTAAAAATAATAATAACAACAACAAATCCAGCATTGATACTAACTCAGCTTTTGCCAACATCTTCCCAAATAATGTTCAAACTGAATATGGCCTCCACAGCATGCAAGTGTTCCCACTGAGTCCACTGTACTGTATTACTTATACTTTTTAGTTTGTATTTCTGTGTACCTTGCTGGTGTATTAACTGTGAACTCTATCAGAGGCTTCTTCATATTAACTCCTAGACCAGAAACCCGGTAAGCAGATGATACATTCTTCTGAAAGAGACACTAAATGCGGAAATGCAGAAAGAAGAGAAGGGCTCGGCACTGATGTATGTGGAAGTACTTTATAAATTGTGGGCTGCTGTTTGGGGGCAATTGGCTGATTCTGCAGTTCTGCAAATACATTGAAATTATTTTAGAAGCTAAAGGCAGCTTTCTTTTTTAAAATTGTAGGTTGAAAAAAAAACAGCAGATGACAGTTATCTCTATTTAAAAGTTACTTAAGAAGGGCAAGGGAAATGGCTGCAGTATCACAAGAACCTGGGTGTGATCCCCAGCACCCACATAAAAGCTGGGCGTGGCAGTGAGTACCTGCAGTTCCCACACAGGAGCCAGAGATGGGAGGGCCTCAAGGACTGGCTGGCCAGCCCCTCCAGCTGAAACGGTAATAAACTCCAGGTTCAGTAAGAAATGTCTCAAAAAATAATGTGGGAGCCAGGAATGATGGCACATGTCTTCAGTCCCAGTACTGGGCAGACAGTTCAAGGACAGGCGAACCGACACAGAGAACGCTGCCTTAAAAAATTAGGAATAAAAATGATGAGGGAAGCTGGGTGGTGATGGCGCATGCCTTTGGTCTCAGCACTTGGGAGGCAGAGGCAGGTGGATCTCTGAGTTTCAGGATGGGCTCCAAAGCTACACAAAGAAACACTGTCTTAAAAAAGAAAAAGAAAAAAAAAAAAGATAGGATAGAGGATGACACCCAAAGTCAACTTCTGGCCCCTCATACATACATGGAGTTGAGCACACATGAAAGTAGGAGGGACTTGTGGTAAAGATGCGGTTCAGTGAGAGAAGAGAATTGGGAGGGATTGTGATCATAGTACATTATATAGGCATGGAGTAGTGAACACATTTAAGAACAAGGCTATAAAAGAAGAAATGGAAGAAAAACCTGTATGACCTAGGATCATGCAAACAATTCTTAGGATGTAAGAATTGCATAGTGACTAGAATGGTTACTTCCAGCTGGCAGTATTGGGTGCTGGCAGGAAAACTGGGGCATTCATGCACAGTTAATGAGGTTGCCAAAGGGCTCAGCTACTGTGAAAAAGAGAAGAGAATCAAACTGATCATCAAAGGAATGAAGCCTTCATTTGATTTCTGAATTTTCTGGCTTAAGAATTAGCAAAAGAAAGGTGGTCCTGTCACTGTCAACAGTTACTGGGAGCCCTTTGTATGTACTATAACTGCTCAAGCATAAGAACCATCCTGTTTCTATACAGTCAGGGCAGACAGAAGCAGGAACAAAGCAGCCTTACCAATACAGTGAGCCAGGAATGTGGGACAGGCTTGTAGCCCAGCGTTTGGTAGGCTAAGGCAGGAAGATGGTGAGTTGGAAGCTAGCCTGGACTAAAGAACAAGTCCCTTCTGTTTTTCTTATTTTGAATTCTTATTTGAATTCTTAAAATATCCACTTTAACATTTGCTATTTATTCATTTAAATTGTGCTAAAAAACAAAAACAAAAAACCAGCTAGGACCTCCCATTTGATTGACAAGCCCTCTGCTGAGCCACAGCCCGCCCCCCTTCATTTGCTTCCTTTGTTGTTTGTTTTTGTTTTTTGAGATAAGGTTTATTCAAACTCAGGCTCCTGATCTTTTCTGCCACCCCCAAGTGCTAGAATTGCAGAACTATACTGCCATGCCTGGCTTCTTGCTTTCTTTTAACAGGAAATCCCTCCTTTTAAGCTGATTTTTTTCAGGTATTCTGTTCCAGCAATAGAGACATGACCAATACACAGCTGTTATCTTGATAGATACTATTTCTTCCTTATTCCTTTACGTCATTACCTTGTTCTGGAATAATCATTAGACCTCACTGTTTGGTGTTTGTGCACGAGCCCTGGCTCACATGTGAAGTCAGAGGACAACTTGTGGGGGTCAGTTCTTTCCTTCCACTGTGTGGGTTCCAGGATTGAACTCAGGTCGTCAGGCTTGGCCTCGTCTGAGCCATCCTGCTGACTCTAAATCTCACTCTTTCAACTTTTGTTTCATATTTTCATCTCTATTTAGGATATGTTCAGAATTCCTTTGTGTCTGTCTTCCCATTTGCAAATCCTTTCTTCAGGTATAGACATTTCTTTCTTCTGTGACCACTCCTGTCTACTCACACTTTTATTTTTGACTTCTAAACATTCTGTTTGGTTACTTTAAAACACGTTGCTGGGTGGTTTTATTTATTGCACATGCCATAAATCCCAGCACTCTAGAAGCAGAAGCAGGCGGATTCATGAGTTCAAGGCCAGCCTGGTCTACAGAGTGAGTTATAGGACAGCCACGGCTACACAAAGAAACCCTGTCTTGAAAAATAAAAATAAAAATAAAAAAATAAATGTTTTGTTATTTAGGATGCCTTGTTCTTTGCCTTCAGTATCTTACTTTTAAGGATGTTGTGCCCCCAAACAAGGAATTGGACAGAGGGACAAGCAAAGTGAGAGAATTTTGTGGTAATTTTTAGGATTACATTAAAATAAGTAAATAAATAAAATGAAAAATACATTAAAACATCAGGAGGGTAATACATTTAAGAAAGAAAATGTCAAAGCATTTATCTACAGTTCCCTAACTTGGGTGGGGAGAAACTTGTTTGGCAGAGTGTTAATGGGCTGGCAGGAAGTGTTTTGTTTGTATTCAAATAAGCTTGGAAACTCTGGCTGAGGTTAACATAGGCAGGACTTTTAAAGGACCATGTAACATTTAAACATGTAAACATGGGTTTACAAATGAGAATAGGCCCTTGAGCTCCTAACTTCGCGCGCGCGCGCGCGCAGCACACACACACACACACACACACACACACACACACACACACACACATACTCACACTCCACTGTCATTTCTGATGATGACTGCTATCCCAAGCCAACTGGAAGTGGGTAGAGAGCCTGGTTGAAAGGTTTACAACAAGCCCCCACGGTCAGGCGTGTCTGCCTATGCCTGGCGGATACTTCCGCCTGGCTAGGTCCAGGTCCAGATAGCCATTTCCGGGTCAGGGCATCTCGCGGGACCAAGATCCATGACGTCCCACTAGCCACGTAAGCGCGCAACGTGGCCATGTGATCTACGCGCTTGCGTGTAGTAGTGACGCTGATCTGTCCACGCCCAGCCTTTAAAATCAGGCGCCATGTTCCCGGTTCCTTCTTCCTCTCCACACACGTGTTTCCCACAGGCCTGCTCACTCTCTGTCCCTTTAATAAAACTCTTGTTAGCGGATTCTGTCGTGTTTCGTGGCATTTCCTTGCAGGGTAAGCACACAACGCAGTCGAAAAACTAACATTTTTGGTGCCGAAACCGAGCGGGCGCTTCCGGGCGCCCGGCGCCTGGCGCCTGGAAACCCGTAAGCCGGGGACTGCAACACTCTGCTCCGTACGCGACAGACCGCTCTCCATTTCGCCTGACCGCAAAAATTCCATGCAACACCGCTTTCTCCGATTGGTGAGTCCCCCCATTTTCGGCCAGCGTAAACGGTTTCCTGAATCTGTGAGACCGACCGTTGATCGTCCGGCGCCTCACCAGTATTCTTGAGACCGGGGGAACCCCCGACCACGGTCTTCACTGGCTACGGTCGGCCCCTATCGCAGGCCTCAGATTTACACCCTCTCCCACGTCTGCAGCCTGAGATATTTCTCGCGTTGGGACCACCGCCGTTGGGTGCGTCCTGGGGGCCACGTGGGGCCGACGCGTTCATCCGACTTGACGAAGCGGCAGACGCTGTCCGGGTTCCCGGGGAATCCTTTCCTCACGTGGCGAGGGCCCCTGTTTCTGTGGCTGACGAGCTAAGGAACAGCTTGTGCCCGGTATCCGTCCTTGGCCTTGGGGACGCCTGGGGCCTTGGCTCCGGATCACGTTTGTTTTTTTTTCTTTTTTATTTTTTTCTGCCTCTCCGCTGCAGACATGGGAAACAAGGCTTCCAACCCTGTTAGTCCTTCCTCTCCGTTAGGCTGTCTTGTTGAAGCTTTAAAACCTCTCAGTTTAATGCCTTACATAAAGATTCCTAAGTTAACTCGTTTATGTTCAAAAAAATGGCCAAAATATTCTTTAGAAAACAACAAAAAATGGCCGCCGAGCGGCTCCTTAGATCCGATATTTTACGGGAGTTATCTAATTTCTGTCAGCGCTCAGGCAGATGGAAAGAGTTGCCCTACGTTATAGCATTTTTCTTTCTCAGTGCTAAACTGTCTCTTCTGGATTCCTTCTCTCCTGCTCATATGCTCCTGGCTATGCCTGAACCGGAGGATTCTCTGACTCCGGAATCTCTGACTCTAGATCCTGCTAACGAACCTCCACCTATTCGACCTCCAGCTCCAACTCCTAGAACAACTGTTCCTTCCGCTCCCCTTCCGGATTCTTCTTCTAAAGCTGTTCCTTCCTCGGCAGCGGCCGGTTCCAAAGGCCCTGCCCTAGCTCCAAACTTCACTCCTCCTACCACCCGCTCTCGGGCTGCTAAACTGCCGGATACCAGCCATCCAAAACCTTCCACTGTTCTCCCTTTGCGAGAGGTGGCTGGTGTGGATGGACTGATTAAAGTTCATGTTCCATTCTCTCTAGCAGAACTCTCTCAGATAGAAAGTAAGCTGGGTTCTTATACTTCTAATTCTGCTGCCTTTATTAAACAGTTTCAATATATAACTCAATCTTATAGTCTCACCTTTCATGATATATTCATGATACTTTCTAATAACTTACTTCCTGAGGAGCGCAGGCGGGTTTGGGAGCAGGCTAGGATTCATGCAGACGAAATTCATCAAACTAACCTCTCACACCCGCCAGGAGCTGAGGCGGTTCCTGACCGAGAGCCACACTGGGATTATAACACCCAGGGTGGCTGTCTAGCCAGAGATAGGTTTATTACCTGTCTCCTGACAGGTCTCCGTAAGGCTGCCCTAAAACCAGTAAACTATGAGAAACTAAAAATGGTTATTCAAGATAAAGACGAAAATCCATCTCATTTTCTAGAGCGGCTCACCAAGGCTCTACTTCAGTTCACTAGCTTAGACCCAGAGAGCCCTGAGGGCAGGCAGCTGCTAATGACCCACTTTGTCTCACAGAGCTTCCCTGACATTAGGGATAAACTTAAACGTTTGGAGAATGGCCCTCTAACTCCACAGGCAGATATGCTGGCGATAGCATTTAAGGTGTACCATGGGAGAGATGAAAAAGCCCATAAAAGGAGCTGCCAGATGCTGGCAAGCACTGTCCGACCGGCTCCCCGAAAGCCGTCTGGTCCCTGTTTCAAGTGTGGGAGAGAAGGCCATTGGGCCCGGGCTTGCACCGCCGGCCCACGAAGGGCACCAACAAAGCCTTGTCCAAACTGTTACCAAAAGGGTCACTGGTCAGCTGACTGTCCTAACGTCCCAAGTGACGTAGGAACGCCAGATGAAGACCACCCTTCAGCTGACTTTGTAGGCTTGGCTTACAGCGAGGACTGACGCTGCCCGGTTTCCGCCCCGGCCACTCCCATCTCACACAGGGAACCTAGGGTAACTATAAAGGTCAATGGGCGCCCCATCTCGTTCCTTTTGGACACCGGAGCTACCTACTCTGTCCTGAGAGAGTTTTGGAGGCCCACCTCTCCTGCTCGTCTCCCTATTGTCGGGGTTGGGGGACAGCCTTATCTACCTCATCAGAC
This sequence comes from Peromyscus californicus insignis, assembly GCF_007827085.1. Lineage (NCBI taxonomy): Eukaryota > Metazoa > Chordata > Mammalia > Rodentia > Cricetidae > Peromyscus > Peromyscus californicus. The sequence continues at coordinate 158,897,422 of NW_026294584.1, read as the reverse complement.
ACCACCACTCAATTGCATTTTCAGAGGCATCCCTCTCACACACACGTTCTTAGTGGTGCCAAGCTGCCCTGTACCTTTAATGGGGAGGGATCTTCTAGCTAAGGTAGGAGCGTCCATTTCTTTCGCTCCACACATTCGCTCCATCCCAGACGCGCCAGCAGCTCCTTTACTTTTACTTCTAGCCATTCACTCTTCTGACTCTAACAATTCTTTTCCCCTACCAGCCTCTCAGGTAGACCCAAAAGTCTGGGATACCCAGAACCCTTCTATTGCTAGACACCATCAGCCTGTTATTATCCAGCTACAAGATCCTGCAAGGTATATCACCCAAGCTCAGTATCCTCTCTCACTCCAGAGCCTGAGAGGACTTAAGCCTATCATTTCTGACCTTCTCAGGAAAAAGCTGCTTCGCCTAACCTCTTCACCTTTTAACACTCCCATTCTTGCAGTTAAAAAGTCTAATGGAACCTACCGCCTGGTTCAAGACCTCCGGCTCATTAACTCTGCAGTGGTCCCTCTCCATCCTGTAGTGCCTAACCCTTATACTCTCCTGTCCACTATCCCTTCAGGAACCTCTCACTTCTCAGTTCTAGATCTCAAAGACGCCTTCTTTTCTATCCCTCTCAGTCCTCAGTCTCAAAATATCTTTGCTTTTACCTGGACTGACCCTGACACCCACCGGTCCACACAGCTGACCTGGACTGTTCTGCCACAGGGATTCAGAGACAGTCCACACCTGTTTGGTCAGGCTCTGGCCTCTGACCTGCTTTCTCTGTCTCTCCCTGGCTCTAAACTAATACAGTATGTAGATGATATTTTACTCTGTAGCCCATCCTTACAGGTTAGCCAAACTAACACCTCTGCTCTCCTAAATTTCTTATCCAGCCGGGGTTACAGGGTATCTCCTTCTAAAGTTCAGCTGTCAACTCCCCAGGTCACCTATTTAGGCCTATCCATTACTCCAACTCACAAGGCTATTACTGTAGACAGAAAGCGTCTAATCCAGTCCCTCACAGTCCCTTCTACTAAACAGGAGATTCTGTCTTTCCTAGGAATAGCGGGTTTTGTACGGTCCTGGGTTCCATCTTTTTCTCTCCTTGCTCGCCCCTTATACGAGGCAGCTCAGGGCTCACCGCACGAGCCCCTCCTTCATCCTGTCACTAAACCTTTCCAAAGGCTCCAGCAGGCTCTTCTTCAGGCCCCAGCGCTCCACCTCCCAGACTTAACCCGTCCCTTTTCCCTCTATGTAGCAGAGAAAGAGGGATTTGCCCTGGGAACTCTAGGACATCAGCTGGGACCTTCCTTTGCACCTGTAGCCTATCTGTCAAAGAAGCTAGACCTTACCAGTCAGGGCTGGGCACCTTGCATCCGTGCCTTAGCAGCTGCAGAGCTCCTTATTCGGGAATCAAAGAAGTTAAGTTTTGGGTCATCTATTACTGTTTTCTCTCATCATAATCTGTCCCATCTTTTAACTTATAAAGGCTTACAAACTTTACCTCCTTCCCGAGTTCTTTCTCTCCAGGTGGCATTACTAGAGGATGCGACGCTTACTTTCCGGACCTGTCCACCTCTCAATATTTCAAGCCTCCTTCCTCAACCTAACGCTGACTATTCTCCTTCTCATTCCTGCACTGAAACTTTAGAAGAGCTGCTACCTCACCCTTCACACATACAGGAGGGCACATTGCCTCAGGCTACTTATACTTGGTACACAGATGGCAGCTCCTTCTTATATGAAGGGACCCGTAAAGCGGGTTATGCCATAGTGTCAGATACTGAGATAGTAGAGGCACAGGCATTACCCACACACACCACCAACCAACAGGCTGAGCTGATAGCTCTCACTCGTGCCTTCCAATTGGCACAGGGACAATCTTTAAATGTTTACACAGACTCCAAATATGCTTTTCATATTCTCCTGTCCCACGCTGCTATTTGGAGGGAGCGTGGCCTTCTCACAACAAAAGGGGGATCCATATCTAACTCAGGCCAAATAATGGCCATGCTGGAGGCTTCCCACCTCCCCAGAGCTATAGGAATTGTCCACTGCCGGTCTCATCAGACGGATAGCTCCATCATCTCTAGGGGAAACAACCGGGCTGACCAGGCAGCCAGGACAGCGGCCCTCCAGGGCCAAGTCTCACCTCACCCACCACAGGGAATCCATACAGTACAGCCTACACCCTCACAGGGAACTCCAGACACTAGACAAATTCTGTCCTATCTACACCAGCTCTTTCATCCTAATAATCTTGCTCTGTCTCAATTCGTAAAAGCTCACCTGCAGCCCACCTCTGAGGATTTACAGTTCTTAAGAACTATTACTGCTTCTTGTGAGATCTGCCAAAAAACAGATCCCAATACCAAGTACAGGAGTCAGCCTTTTCCCACCCACCAGGCTAGAGGTTCCCTTCCGGGGAGTGACTGGCAGCTCGATTTTACCCATATGCCCACCGTCAGGAAAGTTAAGTATCTCCTCGTGATGGTGGACTCATTTTCAAATTGGGTGGAGGCATATCCGGTTTCTAATAAGCGGGCTCAGACAGTTGCAGACCTCCTTCTCCGAGAAATTATTCCTCGGTTTGGAGTCCCTGCTTCTCTCCAGTCTGACAATGGCCCAGAATTTACTTCTCAGATTTCTCAGACACTAGCTAAGGCGTTAAATATTCCCTGGAATTTCCATATCCCATACTGTCCTCAATCCTCAGGTAAGGTGGAGCGTACCAACCGGTCTTTAAAAACTATTCTTACTAAGATGTCACAGGAACTTCATCTCGACTGGGTAAGATTATTGCCTTTAGCTCTCCTCAGGCTCAGGGCTCTTCCTAAAAAGCCTCTTTCAATTTCTCCGTTTGAACTAATGTATGGAAGGCCAGTTCTAACACCAGGTCTTTTATCCAAACCTCCAACTATTCCAGATAGCCTGTTAACTCCTCTTTTATGTCACCTAAGGTCTATTCTATGGAGCTACGCAGACTGTTCATTACCTCAGCCGTGTGACAATAATTGTCCACCTCCAATACAGATTGGGGATCAGGTCCTTCTTTTCCCTCCAGGCCAGCGCCCTTTACCCCTTTCCCCTAAGTGGCAGGGACCCTTCAAGGTAATTCTTGTGACTCCTACAGCTGCTAAACTCGAAGGCTTTCCTCACTGGGTCCACCTGTCTCATCTAAAACCTTTTATCTCACCTCCATCCCAGAAAAATCTCTCTTCATATACAGTCAAACAAACAGGGCCTCTCACTCTCAAGCTCCAGAGGACACCAGGATCCACTGCCTTGTCACCAATTCCAGAGAAATAAGGTATCACCCCTTCATTTCCCAACCAGGGCCACACAGAGCCGGAGGCAAAAAGGACCATCAAAAATATCCAGGCGGTAAGGAATAACGTAATGCAATAATCTATCATTGTTCAATATTCAGCACCTGATCACCTGCGTTTCCTAAATGCTAACCTAATAAGGGAAACAGGTGCCTTAAATAAACTACCTCTAATAAGGCTTGTCTCAGATACAGATCAAGCAGAGTACTAAGTCCAGATCTACCTCAGGTAAATATCACATGTCTCTATCTGGACAGGCCAGATCTACCTCAGACAAATGCCAACTCCAAAATAAAATAATAATGATTCTTTCTCTCTAAGCCTTTTCTATGTCAACAGTATCTTGTCAAACAGAAGGTTCCCAGCCACAGCACGGATGGACAGCCACAGAACGAGGGGACGGCAGAACTTCATTCCAGGACCTGCCCACCACCATCCCAGGACTTCACAAGATACCCTCTCATCCCCCTGCTCCCCAAGAGCCAACCAACGCCCACTATTCAGCTGGAAGCAGTCTTTGAGAGAAACGTCGCCCCCATACCCAGCCAACCACAATTTTTTCTTTTTTAAAAAGAAAGAGTCAGGAATGAAAGGTTTACAACAAGCCCCCACGGTCAGGCGTGTCTGCCTATGCCTGGCGGATACTTCCGCCTGGCTAGGTCCAGGTCCAGATAGCCATTTCCGGGTCAGGGCATCTCGCGGGACCAAGATCCATGACGTCCCACTAGCCACGTAAGCGCGCAACGTGGCCATGTGATCTACGCGCTTGCGTGTAGTAGTGACGCTGATCTGTCCACGCCCAGCCTTTAAAATCAGGCGCCATGTTCCCGGTTCCTTCTTCCTCTCCACACACGTGTTTCCCACAGGCCTGCTCACTCTCTGTCCCTTTAATAAAACTCTTGTTAGCGGATTCTGTCGTGTTTCGTGGCATTTCCTTGCAGGGTAAGCACACAACGCAGTCGAAAAACTAACACTGGTCACCTGACTATGACTCTTCCTTTTGCAGTTAGCTTTGATTATTCTCCTTTCCCAACTCAGTCCATATCTCCCTCCTTCCCTCCTCCTCCCTTCCTCTTGCCCTCCTGCCTCTCTCCTTTCCTTTTTTCCTTTCTTTTTCTTTCTTCTTTCCTTCCTTCTCTTTTTCCTTCCTTCTCTCTTTCCTTCTCCTTTCTCTTTCTTTTTCTTTCTTTTTCTTTCTTTCTTTCTTTCTTTCTTTCTTTCTTTCTTTCTTTCTTTCTTTCTTTCTTCCTTTCCTTCTTTCTTCTTCCTTTCCTTTCTTCTTTCCTTCTTTCTTCCTTTCTCTCCTTCCTTTCTTTTCTTTCTCTGTTCTACCCCCCAAGCCCACCCTCCTGCTTTTCTCCACACCTCTCCTTTGCTAAGGGTCAAATCCAGGGTACCCTACAAACTAAACAAAGGCCTACCCTAAACCACACCCCCAGCCATCCCTCCCATCCCTTATATCTGGGTCAGGCCTTCCTGTTTTCATAAGTAAGCCTTTTTCTTATCCATTTGACCTTATTGCTTAACAAATATACCAAAGAGGAGGAGGAACCACTGTTGTCCCCAATGGTTCAAGTTATAACACTTCAAAGAGATTGGCTTCAAGGTTGCCCTTACCCAATTTGAGCCTGCTGCTCTCTCGGGTGGAGATCAAGTCAAAAGTGCCTGGAATACGCAGGAGCCACTGTGGGCATGGTGCACCCAGAAGAGCTGTGACAAAAATATATTGAACAGTGATTACTACTGAAAAATATCTCACCTCATAGTCTGTTGACTAATCCTCTAACAGAGGCAGTTGGGGTGGCATTTGAGAATAAACTCTAAATTTTCGTTTCCATGCTTGCTAAATGAAACATGCATGCTGTAATAAATACCTTGGATTTTTAAAGTAAAAAAAAAAAAAAAAGGCTTGGGGCTGGAGAGATGGCGAGGTAGTTAAGAACATTGGTTGCTATTCCAAAGAACCCAGCACCCACGTGGCAGCTGACAACTATCTGTTCCTCCAGTCTTAGGGGACCAACACTCTCTTCTGGCCTCTGTGAGCACCAGACACACATGTGCTACACAGACATACATGCAGGCAAAACACCCTTACATATAAGAATTAGTAAATTAAAGAAGAAACAGCCCTATGACATATGGAAACTACTATTGTCATTTCAGTTAATTCTTTTGGTTACAATACAAAGAAACTGATTATATATATATATATATATATATATATATATATATATATATATATATTCAATAAATAGAAATTATTTAGGATATAATCAGGTCACACAGGGAAGAGGCCCACTTTCTGCTTTGACCGAATACAGAACCCTGAGCTTATTGCTTCCCTTCTAGGCATAAGACTGCATTTCTTAGGTGAGTACACTTGTTCTTTAAGGTGAAGTTAGTCCCTCTCTCCCTTTCTCCTTCCTCCTTCCCTCTCTCTCCTTCCTCCCTCCCTCCCTCTCTCATTCCTCCCTCTCTTCCTTCCTTCCTCTCTCCCTTTCTTTCTTCCTCCCTTCCTCCCTGCCTCACTCCCTCCCAGTCTCTCTTTGTAGTGCTGAGAAGCAAACCAAGGGCTTCATGTTCTAGTCCCCTACCTGCTCCATACAATTTTTGTGGAAATTGAATTTCGCTCTCTTTCCTTCCCTCTCTTTCTCTCTTCCTTTTCCTCCACACTGGGCATTGAACCTATGGCTACACACGTGCTAGGCAAGCTCTGTACCAGTCTAGCATAAAGCTACACTCCAATCCTCATTTTACTTTGAAACAGTCATGCTAAGCTGCGTAGGCTATCCTTGAACTCACTCTGTAGCCCAGATAGGCCTTGAATTTATGATTATCCTCCTGCCTCAACCTCCTGAGTACCTATGATTTCAGGCTAGTACAGCAGACCTTGCTGGGGATGAACTTGAAGCAGTGACCAAGCACAGGGGCCCAAACATTCATTTGTCTACTCACCTGCATCTTCCCTTTCACCAGGTATGCCCCTCTGTGGCACGATTACAGCCAAAGTTGATGATACAGACATAGGTTGTAGGGTGGGTGTGGCTCCAGTATGGCTGTTTGTCAGTCACTTGCAGATCCACCCTAAATAAGATCAGCACAGATAAACCCTGGATTCACAGTTCCCAGGGACCTGATGAAACAGTATTCATGCCCAGGGTCTCCTTGGGCCACAATTAGGGAAAGGAGCTTTGAGCAGAAATGGGTCCTTTCTTCAAAAGAGAGCTTTCAATCATGTACATCATCAAGGCACCACCTTCTGCTTCTAAAAGGATGTCTCTCATGACGCTCTCCATGCCTCATCCAGAGAGTAGACTATTATGAGACCTCCCAATGTTCTTAGGAAACCTCTATTTTAGTTACTGTTGGAACTCCTGGGTCAGTGAGCTATCTCTCTAGGAGTTGATCCATAGTTCAGGAGATGGACGGAGGGAATGGACTGCCTTGGTTTGCTCTCTGCCCTCCACAAGTGAGTCATGACACATACACCCACCTATGTCCCAATAAATAAATAAATGCAAAAAATATTAAGATTTTATTTTATGTGTATATGTGATGATTTGAAAAAAAAAATGGCCCTCAAAGGGAGTGGCAGTGTTAGGAAGAGTGGCCTTGTTAGGGTAGGTGTGGTCTTGTTGGAGGAAGTGTGTCACTGTAGAGGTGGGCTTTGAGGTCTCATATATGCTCAAGCCACACCCAGTGAGACAGACCACTGCCTGTTGCCTGTGAGTCAAGATATAAGGACTCTCAGCTCCAGCACCATGTCTGCCTACATGCTGCTGAAACTGTAAGCAAGCCACCCTAATTAAATGATTTCCTTTATAAGAGTTGCCATGGTCATGGTGTCTCTTACAGCAATAGAAACTCTTAACTAAGACAGTGTGGGTGTTTTATTTTGGCTATATGTATGTATATGTAATATGTTTGTTCAGAACCCACAGAGGCCAGAAGAGAGCATCAGATTCCCTGGAACTACTGTTAAAGAGGGTTGTGAGCCACCAAGTGGGTGGAGATTAAACCCAGGTCCTCTGCAAGAGCAACCAGTGCTCTTAACTACTGATCCATCTCTCCAGAAGAAACTTGCACTTCTATTGGAAGTAGACCAATAATGAGAACTGACATTTGCTGATGGATTTTCAGGTGTGATCTCACTTAATATTTACAACTGTCTATGAGGGACTGTCAGCACTTTTCCTTTACAGGTGAGAACAAAGAAGCTTAATGAGTAAGGCTTCCCCATGCTCAAAGAGCTCTGGACTGGAAATGCTGGAATTTGAATCCCTGTTGGTCTCACCTCAGAATTTGACTATTGATTGACTGATTGAGACAGGGTCTGGTGTAGCCCAGGCTGGCCTGAAACTCACTATGTAGCTGAGGATGACCTTGAGCTTCTGACCTTCTTGCTTCCCAAGCTGGGATTCCAGGCCTGAACCACAGTGTCTAGCTCCGAGTTAGATATTGAAGCTCTCCGCTGCTGTGCTCAACTCCCCCCCACTGTATGAGTTTTAGGTAATCATTGCAATTTTCCTGGGCTTTGGTTTTGTGAGAAAAGGAGAGACTAGGTTGGTTGATACCTACTGTAAGTACCCATTTGTTGATAATTTCCTCACACACCTTGTTTCTTTCATTGACTTGGATCTGCAGCATTCTCACCAGCTGAGTGTTAGGAACTGTGATGGGTCTTAGTAATGGGGAGTGTTAAAGAGTGCAAGCAGCTGGAGTCTGTGAGTCACGTCAGGGACTGTGGAAGATCTGCCTGACTTTGCTTATTTGCCACTCAAAACCACTCTCAGGATAGACTAAATTAAATGTCATATTTAGAGCTCTGGGAATTGGAGTGGGGTCTGGTGCATGCTGGGTAACACTCTACTATTGTGCTACATGCCCTTTTAAATTTCATCTTAAGACAGGGTCTCAGTAAGCTATCCACTTGAGACTTGAACTCCCAGGCAACTCTGAACCTTCAATCCTTCCTCAGTCTCCTGAGTAGCCGGGTTAACAGGCTGTGCCACTCAACTACCGGTTCTCAACCTGTTGGTCACAACCCCTGGGATAGAACAACCCTTTCACAGGTGTCTCATATCAGATATCCTATATATCAGATAGTTACATTATGATTCATAACAGTAGCAAAATTACAGTTATAAAGTAGCAACGAAATTAATTTTATGATTGGGGTCCCCCCCCCCCCACCAACATGAGGAACTGTATTAAAGGGTCGCAGCATTAGGAAGGCTGAGAAACACTGCACTAGACACAGCTTAGGCAGTTACTGACAAAATCCTTACAGACCTTAACTGTGAAGTTCAGAGTGTTGAGCCCGAGCAGCTCTGGATCCTGTCAAGTTCCTAGAGCCTTGATGGCCCCACTCTCAGCACATATCTCTAGGTTCCCTTCTATGCCCTCCATGCCCCTCATACACTCCGTTCCTGCTCCAGCCAACTTCCACCAGGATAAATGTGAGCATGCACCCAAGTAACTGACTCTCTTTTTGGTAAGATCTGTTAATCCCAGCACTCTGACTCACCTGGCCTTCAGAACCTGGATGTCAGCAGGCTGGCTTGGGCCCAGCTATGAAGTACAGGAATTGTGTCTTGGTGTTTTATCCTCCTGTGCATGATGACCTATTGGCCAAATGTAGTCAGGTTTCTCTCATCCCACCTGGCCCCGCACAGTCTGGACAAATCTCTCATCTGTGGTCCTGCAGCTGCTTATAAAATAATCAACCAGAGGCTTAATATTATTTATAACTGTTTTGGTCATTAACTCAGGCTTATTACTGACTAGCTCTTACACTTACATCAACCCGTAATTCTTATCTATGTTTAGCCACATGGCTTGGTACCTTTTCTCAGTTCTGCCTGGTCATCTTGCTTCCTTTGTGTCTGGCTGGTGACTCCTGACTCTGCCCTTCCTCTTTCCAGCATTCTCCTAGTCTGCTCACCCTGCCTATACCTCACTACTGGCCAATCAGCGTTGTATTAAACCAGTGTACAAGAGCATTATCCTACAGCATTCGGGGGGCCAGGCAGGACCCAAGAAACCTTCCGACTACAGCCAAAGGATCATCTGAAATCAGAACTGGAAGAAATTTAACTAATTGGAAGTTCAATTTCTGAATCCCAAATCTTTCCAGGACTGTCTAAGCCTTTCAGTCTATGCCTACCACATGTAGGAAACTCTGAGGCCTGGCCCACCGAGGGTGGCCATTGTGACTTCCTTCTAGTCTCCATCCATTTTGTGGATATCTTCATAGAAGGGGGTCCATGAGGCCTCCAGACACCCAAGACTTTCTGGAAATTGGGTCATCCCTATTATTGGCAACATCAGTCCTGTCTTTCAGGATGAGTAGGAAAAGCTGGTGGGGCAGCCGTAACAATAATAACGCCCATCTTGTTCAGTTTGCACCCTCTGTTGATCTGAGTCCTGCTGATGCTTTCACTTATTTAATTCTCACTATAGCCCATGAGATGTATTATAATGGAGGAATGGAGGAAGGTTTTCAGTATAGACAGCTTTAAACAGATCTGTCATAGACGGGAAAGGGTCTAGAAAACCACCAGCAGTGGGCAGCTCATCCCACCCATAGGCAAAGGGGCAAGCTGAGGAGATGGAATAACCAGAGCCCAGTAAACCTGATGGGAAGGTCCAAAGGCTGCAGTGAGGGGCAAGTGGCAGGTGGGGCAGATGCTCCCTCCTCCATCTCCTTCCCATTTTTTGTTGGCTTGTGGTCAAGTGGGCTCTTTGGGGGGGCCCATCACCTAGCTCCCAAACAAATCACACACTGGAGGCTTATTTTTTCTTCTAAATACCTGGCCATAGCTTGGCTTGTTTCTTGACAGCTTTTCTTAACTTCAAATTATCCCATATATCTTTTGCCTTTGAGCTTTTTCCTCTTCTTAATTATGTATATCTTACTTTCACTCTTACTCCATGGCTGGCTGGGTGGCTGGCCCCTAGCATCCTCTTCTCCTTGTTCTCTTGCTCCTTCTCCTCCCAGAGTTCTCCTTCTATTTATTCTCTTGGCCTGCCAGCCCCACCTATCCTTTCTCCTGCCTTGCTATTGGCTTCAGTTCTTTATTAGACCATCAGGTATTTTAGACAGCTTCACAGAGTTAAACAAATGCAACATAAAAGAATGCAACACATCTTTGCATTATTAAAACAAATGTTCCACAGCATAAACAAATGTAACACATCTTAAAATAATATTTCACAACTGTCTGGGTGGTAAAAGCTTGAAGTATTATCCCCACAGGGCTCAGCACAGTGTGTAAAAACAGAATAGCCAGCCCATGGAGACTAAGCATGGAGCTCCAGATCACCAGGAAGCAGCAGAAATGGAACAAGAGGCGATTGTCTAGAAACATGGACCTTGGTCAAGAGAAATAAAATATTTGGATAAGCTGTTCTCATATTGAAGGTATGAAGTTCTAATGGCAGATACTTATGGCTCATGACTTGACTTATAATCAGTATTGCTTGGTATAATTAGTGTCATTAACCATCACACTTACTGAGCACACTTTAAATGTTAACCTGACAGCAGTTCCCACAAAGAGCAAGTGTGAGGCTGGGCAGGAGGGAAGAGCCCCAAGACAAGCTAAGCACAAAGGAAGGAAAACACCACAGGTTTATGTAATTTAGTGGTAAAAATGTGCCAGATGTACTAAATAATGTATCAGGCTACCAAATAATGATTGAGGGACCAGCAGCCTGAGCTGCAGAGTGCTGTTGAGACTCACTGAGTGCCTCAACTCACAACCAAGCTGTGCACAAGGGCCTGGACAGTGCTCCTTCCTGCCACATCTTTATTGTCGCCTCCAAATTTTGCTAGTGGGAATAATGTTTATTTGTTACAAATATAGAGCGTAATCATCCTAATTAGACATTTTTTATAAATTAGTAATTTTTAGGCTTTTATTAATATCATTTATTGTAGCCTAGAGTAGCTTGTAATCTCAGCACTGAGACAGTGAAGGCAGTAGGTTTAGGTGGTCATAGTACATGGTGAATTCCAGGCTAGCCTGGGCTACATGAGATTGGGATGAGTTCCAGGACAGCCAGGGCTACACAGAGAAACCCTGTCTTGAAAGACCACAAAAACAAATAATAAACAAACAAACAAATAAATAAAAATAGCCATATAGCCTGGGAGATGGCTCAGTTGGTAAAGTGCTCTTATAAGCGTGAGGACCCGAGTTTGATTCCTAGAACCCACATAAAAACATCAGGCACTGGTGGTGCAGGGCTGTGATTCCAGTGCCAAGGAGGCAGAGCCAGGCAGGTCCTTAGGCTTGCTAGGCAGCTGGGCTAGCCTCATCAGCAAGTTCCAGACTGGCGAGAGACCTTGTCTCAAAAAAACATAGATGGCAACCAAAGAATGACACAAAGTCGGGCGGTGGTGGCGCACGCCTTTAATCCCAGCACTTGGGAGGCAGAGACAGGCGGATCTCTGTGAGTTCGAGGCCAGCTCGGGATACAAAGTAAGTTCCAGGAAAGGTGCAAAGCTATACAGAGAGACCCTGTCTCGAAAAACCAAAAAAAAAAAAAAAAAAGAATGACACAAGAGGTTGACTCTGGCCTACCCCCGCAAGGCCCCCCAAATGCACACACATATGCACCCGCACATGCAAATAGATGAGAATATAGATACACACGTGAAAAATGTGTTCTCTATTTTCTATGTTTTGCCAGCAGATCTGAAGTGCTCCTCTGTAACTGCATTTATACCCACTGTCTGTCCATCCTCTCTTCATCCTTCACACTCTTCCAGACTATGATAATTGTTGTTCTACTCTCCATGTCTATGACATCAGCCTTTGGCATCCACATATGAACACTGTGTTTTTTGGCCCTGACTTAGCTCACTTGATGTTAATGTCCTCCAGTTCCATCTTTGTCACTCTGAGTGACAGAATCACATTTTCTTGATAACTTGATATCATTTCATTGTCCACATATGCCACGTCTTCTCTGTTGACAGTCATCATGTTGATTCTGTCTTGACTGTTGTGTTTAGGGAGCAATAGCCATGGAAGCACAGATTTCTCTGACATTCTGTTTGTGTCTTCTTTGGATATATACCCACTGATAGGGTTGCAGGAGCATATGGGAGTTCTACTTTCTTGTGTTTTGTTTTGTGTGTTTTGAGGAGACGCCCACTAACAGTCTATGTGAGTTCTCCACATCATCACCAGGAAGAGAAACAGACTTCGCTTGTAACTGGTAACACATCCACACTTGTGTGTGTGAGTGGAGGTCTTGGTCAGCTAGAGTCTGTTCAAGGCTGTCTGGACCTGGACAAGCCGTCAGTGTCACCAGAGAGAGAGCTGAAAAAAGCCTCTGGTTAGAGCATGGTAACCAGAAGCAGGTTAGACAGAGCGCTGACTGTAGCAGCAAATGTACAGCCTGTCTGTGGAAGAGAAGCTTTGTCGGTTGGCTTTATCAAAACTCAACGCTTGGCCCGGGAAGATGACTCGGGTAAAGTGCTTGCCATTAAGCCTAATGACCTAAGTTTGATCTCCAGGATCCACAGAGTGGAAGGAGAAAACATACTCTTAAAAGTTGTTCCTGGGCCTCTGCATGTTTGCCGGGATCTGCCTCCCAACACACAGTAAGTAGACAATAATTTTTAAAGACCTTCAATGCATGGCAATGATAACAGTACTAATGCAATACAATGGTAGTGCATGCCTGAATTCCTACTACTTTGGGAGGCTGAGACAGGAGGATCGCTGTTTGAGCCCAGACTGGCTTATAAAGCAAAATCCTGTCTCAAAAAAACATAAAGGCCCAAGTCACCAAACTTTAAAACATTTGCTCCATGAAAAATATTACAAGGCAGAAATAAAAAGCCTATCAAGAAAGTACCTGGACACCATCTTGGTGATGGCTGCTCTCTGCAGCGTGCATCCGTGTACTGACATTCTAAGATCATCATCAAGAGAAGACTAAGGTAAGGCCACTTTTAATGTGATTTTAAAAAGACAGCACACAGGCTTTGCTGAATCTCTTCAGTATTGATGGTCATTCTGCCTTTAAAAAAAGTATGATTGATACTTAGCAGACTGAAACCACTGAACTCATGATCATTCATGTTCAAGACTAAGTAAAGCTATGGTTTATGACTGTCTAGAAATAGAGGCCATGATCATCTGAAACCAGCACAGACTGCGCTGGGTCCATGGGTGGAGTTCATCTTTGACCTGCTTCTGTCTGGAAGTGGCATCAGCTCCTAGCATTAGTGCAGAGTCTACTAATTGTCTTTTGGACATTTTGAGTGCATTACAGTAAAGCTACTGAGAAGTAATGATTGCCCAAATCTGGAGCAAGGTTTATCCTGCCATAGATTTCCCTTTGTCCTGCATAGTCAATGGTGATTTGATGAGGACTCATGAAGATATACTTTTTTTGTTCGTTTTGTTTTTCGAGACAGGGTTTCTCTGTGTAGCTTTGCACCTTTCCTGGAACTCACTCTGTAGACCAGGCTGGCCTCGAACTCACAGAGATCCGCCTGGCTCTGCCTCCCACTGCTGGGATTAAAGGCGTGCACCACCACCGCCCAGCTTAAGATCTACTTTTTAAAGGTCAGGTTAGTGACAGTAGAGAGGTTACACACACTGAAGTATTAGAAGTAGATTTTAAAACTTGTTCACAGTTGAAGGAAGAGTTGGAGCAAGCATCCCACCCACATCTCTTGACACCTGCAGGCTACTGCAGGTTACCTTTAGATAGTTAACACAATTTAAGCTCTCCATCAATATTTGCTATGTTCTGCTGTTTAGGGAACAAGAAAAACCATATACATGCTCACTCAATATAGATGCACTTTTTTGTTTTCTTTGTTTGGTTTTCTTGAGACAGGGTTTCTCTGTGTAGCTTTGGAGTCTGTCCTGGAACTTGAGCTGTAGACCAGGGTGGTATCAATCTGCCTGCCTCTGCCTCCCCCTAGTGCTGGGATTAAAGGTGTGTGACACCACCACCCGGCTTTTTAAAATAAGATCTTCTAGGTAGTCCAGGCTGATTTGACATTCAGAGTCATCTTTCATCCTCCACTGGGATTGTAATCATGCCTAACTTTTACATACATCTTATTTTATTTTATTTCCTTCTTCCTTCCTTCTGTCTCCCTCCCTCCCTCCCTCCCTCCCTCCCTTCCTTTCTTCCTCCTTCCCTCCACCTCCCTCTCTTTTCTTTCTTCTTCTTTTTAAAAATATTTTGACATGTGGTTGGTAGAACTTGTAGAGTCAAAGGCAGACTATATCATTGGGGTTCAGTTATAAATACACGAACAAGATGTTTATCAAACTAAATACGAGTAACTTGTTCCCTATTTTTATTCTAACAAATTACTGGAATTTAGTGGCTTAAAAAGACACAAAGAATGTGTTTAATCTAAACTGTTCTTTTATCAATAAAAACTCAGAAGTCAGATATTGGTGCAAACCCAATAGGTAAAGAAATCCGCAGAGAAACTATGGACTGACTCTTTTTCTTCTCCTTCTCAGATTGGAAGAAAAGCCTTGAAAATCTCCCTAAGCCTCTCCTTATCTCTTCCTGTACTCTCTATCTGGCCCTCCAAAATCTCTATGGCCAATTTCCAATCAGCCAGTTGTGAATTCCACCCCTTGATTCAAGGTTTAACTTTATTGTTAGTCTCAATTGTCAGTGTGAACAAATATCCCACAACACACACATTTATTCTTTTCCAGTTCTGGATGTCTAAAGGGTAAATGAAATGCCAGGGCTATGTTCCTTCTGGAGAAAACAGTCCTTGTCCATGGTCGCTGAGCTCTGCTTCTGCTTGTCACATCTGACTGGACCTGATGCCTCCTAAGAACTCTCATGCTTACTGTGGGTTCCCTCAGCTAAACCAGGCCAGTGTTCTGTTATCAAGACCCTTGACTGTGTCTACGAAGTCCTTTCTAACATTCAGTGTCACATCTCTCTAGGGCTTGGGACATGTACATCTGTGGGGAAACATTGTCCAACCTGTTCCAAGGAGCTGGCAGCAGGAGGTTATTGCCAAGAGTGAAGGCGTCACCAGGTACATTGACAATGCAAATGAAAGATTGCTTTGATAACACCTACTAAGCACGTCAATTTTACATCAACACTAAGTATATGGTTACCAAAACACAGTAGTCCAAATGATTATTATCTGAGTGTCTTCTTAAGATTCCCAAATAACTGTGTTTCATCTTTGGAGTCATACTTTTCAATATCATCAGACTTGGATGCAATCAAATATTTTGGAAGGACATAAGAAGGAAGAAATGCAATATAGAATTGGGGATGTTTACTGCAAACAAATATCATGAGGCAGATGTTAACTCCCTTTCCTCATTTAAGGGATGACATAAAGGCAAACTGTGAGAGCTAGGCCAGGGCGATGATTCCACACCCAAGGAAGGAAGTACTATCCACTGTGTGGGTGCCCTTGAGAGCTACTGGATTCGATATCACCAGAGACTCTAATACATGTAGTTCTTATGGTTTATGTGAAATCACAGCAGCCTGAAACCATGCCCACCTCTCCTCACACTCTCTTAGTGGTTCTAGCAACTCTCTGTCCTGGCTTGAGGAAACGGAGAGGAGCAGCCACAGCACCCAGGAGCAGATAAGGCCTCTGTAACTGTAGGAATGGGCTTCCCACTGGCTGACAGATTTATGGAAGGATCATTTCCTTTGTTTGTCTCCCAACTAGGGTCTGCAAAGGCCTCCTTGCCCTGTGATCACATCCAGATGGATTTCAAAAAAAGGAAATGGTTTCACTGAAGTGACAATTAGCAGAATTCCTGCTGATTAATTTTTTCCTTATTGTTTCCACCAATGGCAATAGGGTACCTATTTATTTCAGGGCAATGAATCTCATCTTGTCATTTCAAGATAAAGGTTTACATTTAGTGTAAATTTGCACAGTATATGATTTCTGTAACACCTACACTATGCAGATCCTTTCATCCTGAGTAAAAATGAGTGTGGAATTTGATGCTTGCTACCCAGCTAATATCCATCCTCTTCCACAGCACATGCTGCTTTCTGAAGAAGGTGCTTGGTTTGTTAGTGTTCTGTTTTACAAAAGAAGGTTTTCCTCCTGTGCTCAGCTCTCTCTCAGTCTCCACAGTTACTTTGCATATTTCCTCTGTTTAGCCCTTTTCTTACTTCTTCCTCCTTTCTGTAGCCCTGGGGATTAAACTCAGGGCCTCAGTCCACTACCACTGATTTGTATTTTTACTTAGAAGCAGGATCTCATAAGCTGCCTAGGTGGCCCAGAATGTACTTTGTAGGGCATGTGGGTCTTGAAGTTTTATCTTCCTGTCTCAGCCCCCTGTGTAGTTGCTGTCTTCTGTCTCTGTCTCTCTCATCTTGGTTTATGGAGATAAAAAGGGCAACCACCTGTGTCTCTCTGATCAACCAGCATTCACCTCAATAACTGGCCTCGGGTTTGATTTTATTAATAAGACCATCTAAGATTTCTGCTACATCTGGCACCCAACGTTCGTGGTACGAATTCATGAAAAAGATGCTTGTGGGCCCCAGCTCAGGCCCGAGCTACACTCAGCCTGTTGTGGTGGTGCACGCCGGTTGGATTTGCTGAAGGAGGCAGAGGCAGGAGAATCCCGAGTTTGAGGCCGGCCTAGGAGGCTTGGGAGAAGCTGGAAAAGTTTGGCAAGACAAATGGTGGGGAGAAATTGCTGTGAAGATTTTCTCTTCTAGGGAAGAATGTTCAAGGTTCCGAGAGACAGACATTTATCAGACTGTGATTACTCCAAACCACAGAGGAGGCACAAAAAAAAAAAAAAAAAAAAAAAAAAAAAATCTGCAGAGAACTATGACCATGCCTAACAGTGACTTTAAAATCTTCAAAAAGAAGACGGATGGGACTCCACAAAGATGATTCTACTTGGACTATGGTAAAGCCATTAAGCTGATTAACACCAAGGAAAGATCAACTTTGGACTACAAACTGGTCAGGACAATTTCAAGATGACTAGCTGAGATGATCCAGCCTGACAGGCTACTCGAGCAAGGACTTGTGACAAGCCCTGAACTTTCCTTTTAGCAGAGACTGGACAAATGATACAGGACTTGACAATTAACCCAAAAATTTTCTTTTCAAGATTCCCTAAAGATACCTTCACCCCTAGAAAGCAAAAAGAAAAAGAGAATAAGATATGAGATAGATCACTGAATCTACTCTGAGAAAAAAAGATAAAGAAATAATAGGATAAATAGGTAGATCACTGAATCTACACTGAAGAAAAAGGGGAAGATATAAAAATGACAAAAGGTAGACTACTGGGGGGGGGGCGTTGGGGGGAAGGTGAGGGGGACGGGAGGGGGGAGAACAAGGGAATCCGTGACTGATATGTAGAACTGAATTGTATTGCAAAATAAATTAAAATAAATTAAAAAAAAAACAAACAAACAAACAAAAAAAAACCTTATCCATAGATCTAACTTAGGCATACATCCTCAATATCTTTAGGTTACTTATTGAGATTTATGTATCATTTATAACATATCTAGATGTTTATATATTTCTCTATTCCAATTACATATGTAATAAATTGTTTCTTAACTTTCTTAAAAAAAAAAAAAAAAAAAAAAAAAAGGTAGACTACTGAATGTATTATGGAAAGAAAAAAGAGAGAATATGGATATGATAAGATAAAAAGGGAGATTATGGAATCTACTTTTAAAAAGGAACTACTTGTTTTAAATAAGATAAGTAATGAAAATTTTTTGGTCTGAGTTTATCAAATGTTACTGGACTGGACATTGTTAATATATATAATGGAGTTTTTATCTGAATCTGTCAAATGTTAATGGACTAGACATCGTTAATGTAATCTTGATTGTGTATATTGTATATACTTACTGGATATAATTTTTCTTGTATTAGTTATAAGCTTTTTTAAATTTTAGACAAAAAGAGAGGAAATGTGGTATTGTATTCCCCCAAATATTGTGCATGCTAATAAACTTATTTGGGGTCAGAGACAGAACAGCCACAATATTAAACATAAAGGATAGGCAGTGGTAGCACACATCTTTAATCCTAGCATTCCAGAGGCAGAAATCCATGTGTTCAAGGATACAGCCAAGCATGGTGACTCACGCCTTTAATCCCAGAAAGCAAGCCTTTAATCCCAGGGAGTGGTGGTAGAAAGCAGAAAGGTATATAAAGCATGAGGACCAGAAACTAGAAACATTTGGCTGGTTAAGCATTTGGCTGGTTAAGCATTCAGGCTTTTGAGCAGCAATTCAGCTGAGACCCATTCTGGATGAAGACTCAGAGGCCTCCAGTCTGAGGAGACAAGACCAGCTGAGGATCCGGTGAGGTGAGGTAGCTGTGGCTTGTTCTGTCTCTCTGATCTACCAGCATTCACCCCAATAACTGGCCTCAGGTTTGATTTTATTAATAAGAACTTTTAAGATTCATGCTACACCCTCATCTCCTCATAGAACCCCATGGACATGCCTATGTCTCTACCCAATGCTTCTTTTCATCTCTTTCAGTGAAAGAGGTAGCCTACTGCAATGGTCAGTCTTTACTGTCAACTTGACTAGATTTCAAATCACCTAGGAGACGTTTCTAGTGGTGTCTCTAGGATGGTGTAACTGAGGACTGAAGATCCACCCTGCACATGGGTGGCACCATCCCAAGGTCTGCAGCCCAGAACTGAACAAAACAGTGAAATCGAGATGCATGACAGCATCCATCTCTCTAAGCTTGCTGACTGTATGATGGGACCAACTGCCACAAGCTTCCCCAACATTGTGGACCAAATACATTGTCCGTGTATTTGGTTGGTTCTTTTCAGCTGTCAGCAATGTGAAGAGGAACTACTATAGCCATCTTGTTGGCTGCCAGTCCAGTCATTTGTTTTCTGGATGCTTTAACACTCCCCTTGATCTCAGCAAAACTACTCTTGCCAAACACATTAACAACATCCAAATTGCCTCATTTTAAGGTCACTTTTTAAAAAGGAGGTACAACTTGCTGGTAATGCACACGGGGCTAAGCCTGATCTGCAGCACTGCAACTGGGGGCACGTTCCCACCCCCCACTTTCTTGTTCAGTAGCACATGATTCAGTTTTGTATTTTTAAAAAGATCTGTTTCTTTAATTTTAGCATGTATGTTGCCTATGCAAGTGTATACTGTATGTGTGCAGTGCCTACAGAGGCCAGAAGAGGGTCTTAGATTACCTGGAACTGGAATTACAAGAGATTCTGAGTTTCTGTGTGGGTGCTGGGAATCAAGCCTAGGTCCTCTCTCCTAACTGCTGAGCCACCTCCCCAGCCCACTCCCCCACTTTGTGTTTTAAGTCAGATCCTCTCTTGTAAATTTCAGTTTCTTGGATCCAAGTTAATTTGTTCACATCATCAAGTAGATCCATCAAGTATCTGGAACTTACATGGATCAAAATGATCTTTCACCTTCACAAAGCTCTAAAACACCCAAGCTCACCTCCTGCCTGTCCCCTACAGCACAGTTGATAGTCTCATCACTTTTCTGTGTCCTGGCTGACTGGTGGCCGGGACAAATCTCTCCCACTAGCTTCCCCCAAGTAAACACACAGGGGCTTATATTAATTATAACTGCTTGGCCATTAGCTCAGGCTTATTACTGACTAGCTCTTACACTTAAATTAACCCATAATTCTTATTTTTGTTTAGTCATGTGGCTTGGTACCTTTTCTCAGTTCTGCCTTGTCATCTTGCTTCCTCTGTGTCTGGCTGGCGACTCCTGACTCAGCCCTTCTTTTCCCAGAATTCTCCTCTCTGCTTGCCCTGCCTATACTTCCTGCCTGGCTACTGGCCAATCAGCGTTTTATTTATCAACCAATCAGAGCAACACATATTCACAGCATACAGAACGATATCCCACAGCACTTTTCCTGTTATCCACCTTGTAACTTGGGACTCTCTGCTCATCTGCCTCTCTCTTACTCTCAGCCAATGATCACAAGTCTGTGTCCACTTTATCTTACCCCTACCTCCAGAGTTCACCACACTGTTGTTTCTTACCTTCACTACAGTAGTCCCCCCATCCTCTCTTTTTAAATAGCCAAATACACATTAATTCAAGGTTGTCATCTTGGGAAGATGTCTGCTGATGTCTTGTTCTGAAATCTGTTTGGGGATGGCCTTGCAAGTAGTCTGTGAGTTGTATCATGAGATCATCATATCACTTTTGAAATCACGTATGGTTTAGACTAGAGATAATTTTGAGTTTATTGTTTTCAAGAGTTAAGAAGAAAGACAATTATAAACCAAGAGAATAAACTGAACTGGCCCCCAACCTTGTACAGTGGGTATTTTAAATGAGCAGTCTATGTCCCTGTCTCCCTTCCCTCCTCTTAGGCCTCCACCTCGCTCATTTCCCTTATGAATGGCATTTGACTGCTAAACACATGTTCTGTCTTAACCCTCCTTCCTCTAACCCTTCTATAACCTTTAGTGCTGTTGATCATCCTTCTATCATCCATGAATCCACTTACCCACCCATTCATAAAACCAGTCAATCAGCTATAAATGCTTTATGAACATCTATGTCTAAAGCATGTGCTAGGTTCTGGAGATAGATAAATATCGTTTTTGCCATTATGAAGTTTCGTTCCAGAGAAGTATGCATTAAATAACTAATTAAAAATGCAGTAAGTGTCACATTAGAGTAATACTAGATGTAAACAGAGTATCAAAATCTGTGTATACACACATACAAAAATGTGCACATGTATGTACACTATCTATACACAAGTATCTTTGTAAGTGCTTTCTTGTCAGACAGGATGAAGTAAAGCAAAGCTGAATGCTGAGTAATCCAGTGAAGCTTCATTTCTCCAAATCTAGTGCATACTCAAGTGAACCTTGCAGAGCCTTCTTCTTGTTAAACCGAGATGCTTACATATCCAACAGCTGGACAGATCAATGGCCTGCTCTCCCTACTTCTACCCAAGGTCAGACCCCAAGTCTAAGCTACCCATGACCAGGTGGGCATTTTATCAAGGAAAAGAGGTGAAGGGCGGGGCCAGGGTGAGCTTGCCCCTTGGCCTTTCCTGGGTGGGGTGAGGAAGCTGTGGGCTGGTGAGAATGAAGTGAGGTCAGTTTCAAGGACGAGACATTCCTTCATGACATCTCTTTCCTTCACTTCCTGGGCATACCTTCTCTTAGTCACACCTTTCCTCTCCCCTGCCCTGCCCTTGTTCCCTGGGTCTCTATGGACATCAGGGTTTCTCAGCCTCTGCTACTGAGCCCTCTCCATGGCCTACTTGGATATATTTCATGTACTTGTGTGTTCTACTTCCATCCTCAAATCCATGGCTTTTAAGGCTATTTTCCTATTGGACAACCAGTTGATAACTCACATCTAGCATGTCCTCAACACAATTCATTACTCTGTCTCATAGGCCCACTCTGCCTCCCCATATATTTATTTTTAAAGTATTTATTTATTTATTTACTTACTTATTTATTTATTTAGATTTTTTTGAGGCAGGGTTTCTCTGTGTAACAGTTTTGGATGTCCTGGAACTTGCTTTGTAGACCAGGTTGACCTCAAACTCACTA
The DNA here is from genome assembly GCF_007827085.1 of Peromyscus californicus insignis. NCBI lineage: Eukaryota > Metazoa > Chordata > Mammalia > Rodentia > Cricetidae > Peromyscus > Peromyscus californicus. The sequence goes on along the minus strand of NW_026294584.1, from coordinate 158,875,517 downwards.
GGATCCACCTGCCTCTGCCTCCCAAGTACTGGGATTAAAGGCATGCCCCACCACCGCTGGGCTTATTTATTTTATTTTTTGAGATTATAATATAATCACATCATTTCCCCTCTCTACCTCCTCTCTCTAAGCCATTCTATAACCCCTTCCCTGCTCTCTGTTAAATTCGTGGCCTCTTTTTCAAGAATTATTGTTATATACATATATGTATACATACGTACATACATGTGTAACATCATATATATTCCTAAATATACAAGTACAACCTGCTCAGTCTGTATAATGTTCCTTGTATGCACATATTTTCAAGTCTGGCCATTTGATGCTGGATAATCAGTTGGTGAGCTTTTAGCTGGGAAGACTATTTCTCCCACCCTTAACATTCCTTAGTTACCCATAGTTCTATGTGTAGGGTTTGAGGCCTGCTGGGCTCTCCTTACCATGTTAGCATGTCTATTGTCTTTGTTCAAGTCATGTTTAGGCAGCTATGTTGGTGAGATTTCATGGGTGTGGCTTCTGACATTCTGAGGAAACAGTCTCAGCAAACTCCCTGTCCCTCTGGCTCTTACAATTCTTCTATCCCTTCTTTCACTGGACCCTGGAGCCTCAGGTGCCGGAGTTGTATTGTAGATATACCTATTGCCCCTGCCCCCTCTTATCTGGAATATCACTTTCCACAGTTTTAGTTTCCTGTCCTTAATTGCAGCTCAAAAAAATAATAGAAAAATTCTAGAAATAAACAATGCCTAAATGTTTAATTATAATCCAATAACAACATGATGAATTCTCCAACCTTGTCCCACTCTTTCCTGCTCTGGCAAGAATTATTCCTTTGTCCATTGTATCCATGCTGTAGACACTACCTTTCCTTTAGTCACCCATCTAAGTTATCAGATCAGTGGTCATGGTATCGCAACGACTGTGTTCTGCTAAGATTTACATAGTAACCTAACACTGTGTCATAGTGCCTGCCTCACTCACTTCCCTCTGCCTCCTCATGTAGGCACTGTATTGTCTCACGTTATCATATGGAGAAGAAGGGTGAGTCAGATACATAGATGGACACAGTCCTATCAGTTTTATGACAGTACAGTGTTATCATTGTTCTACTTCACTGTTGGTCTCCCTGTGTGCCTAATTATAAAATACATTTCACTGCAAGCATATATACTGAAGGAAACACTGCTGTATCTATGGCATTCAGCACCATCCATGACTTCAGCATCCCATGGAATCTGTGAATGGGATTCCTGGGAGAACAGCAAGCTTGGTGTGACCTCACCAGTGTTCCTGCCTCATTTCTGCTTCTTCTGGAATCCCTCCTACACAGCTAGGACAATCTTGTGTACATGCTGCTTAGCATCGGCTGGAAGGTGTCTGTTAGACCTGTGTAGATGTCTATGCAGTGTAACACAGACTTCGGGGTTCAAGTTGAAGTGGAAAACTTGTGAGTGAGGGTTGTCACTCAAGTCTGCATCCTCAGACACTTCCTGTTTAGACACTGGGGATATAGAAGGCACCAAGGAGAAGGAAGGTGGCCACTATGCAAATGCTGCTGATGGGCTGGGTAACATGAAAATGGAACTGGGGGAGCATGAACCCCTAAAGGTCACAGAGGACCTCAATAAGAGCCATTTTGATGCATCAAGGTGGGGAGAGGCAAAAAGTTCAAGAGGGAACAGGAGAGAACTAGAGACTGCAAATGTGTATGTGTTGATTTTCCAGGAGACTTCCTGGGGAGATGTGTTTCTAACAGAACACAAGCTCGGCACAGCATAGCCCAGTCAGCCCAGCAGCACTGGCAGCCGTTTGTGGAGTTGTTCTGATTGCTTCTGTTTTCCTCATGAGCCAGGCTACGGCAAAATGAGAATAAGGCCTGGAAGGATGCTTTCACCTTTGGGGAGGAAGCAAGACAGTGTGAAGTGGTGGGCCAATGGAGTACACCTGATTGCCGTGCTCGGCTGAATTCCGTAGCTCTTAACGGAGAGGGTGACTGGTCAGTGTGACTTCACCATTTCCTCCTGTGAGACTGCTCAGGGATGCAGCTGTGGCAGGCAGGCATTGGTTTTTGCCAGGGTTGGAGTTTCCCATATGAATAATGGAGACAGAGAGCAAAGGGTGTGACTGGCGATGGGCTCCAATCTCACTAGAGAAGGGAAGCAGGACACAGGAAAGGCAGACAGCTGGCAACATGTGGTCAGTCAGTGGGATTGTGGGATTGGGGAGCAGGGTTAGAGGGCACGAGAAGACAGACGGTGCAGGTGGCAGGCACCGAGGACGCTGTGGGAAGCTGACACGAGGGGCTGTGCTCATGGTGAGAGGCTGAAGCGGGGAAGGGGAACGAGACTGAGTGAGATGGAATAGGAGGAATTTCCCTTACATACGGGTACTGAAAGTGTTATGACTCGTCAGAGAGTGCTGGAGGCCAAGCCACAGGGAACCAAGAGGGTGTCTCAGGGATCTGCCGGCGTGTACAGCAAGGACACAGCTCTGACGTGGAATAGTCCAGCTGTACTCAAGCCATACTCAATAGACAACAGAACTCAAGCCATAATGTGGGAATGAAACAGATCTCTGGGCATGTTAGTACACATCTTTGATCCCAGCACTCAGGAAGTAGAGGTAGGTAGATCTCTGAGTTCAAGGCCAGCCTGGTCTACATAGTGAGTTCCATGACAGCCAGGACTACATAGAGAAACCCTGTCTCAAAAAACCAAAACAAACAAACAAACAAACAAACAAAAAACCCAAAAAACAAAAAACAAACAAACGGGGTTGGGGATTTAGCTCAGTGGTAGAGCACTTGCCTAGCAAGTGCAAGGCCCTGGGTTTGGTCCTTAGCTCCGGAAAATAAAATTAAAAACAAACAAACAAACAAATAAAAGAAACAATTTTGAGGGCTCATGTACCAAGAAAATTCACAAGAAGATGGGATTGCTTGCTGGAGAGAATCGGGGAGGCTGGTGGAGAATAAGGTAATAACAGTACACGCTGAGTCGGCAGAACAGATGCCCCGCCCCCTTTTAGGTCATGTGTGCCTTTATTGTCTCAGTTTCTCTTCCTGTTGCTGTGATAAGATATTCTGACTAAAACAACTTCAGAGGAAAGGGTGTATTTCTGCTTACAGTTCCCCATTACAGTTGGGAAAGCTACAGCCACAGGCACTGAAGGGAGCCGATCACCTCACATTCTCAGCCAGAGAGCAATGAGTGCGGGCGTGCTAGTCAGCTCAGCTGGCTTTCTTCACTCTCACACATCCTGAGGCCCTGCTCAGGTGCCACTCACAATTAAAACAAGTCTTCCCCCATGAGGAACCCACCAGGACAGTCCCTCTCACACATCCTGAGGCCCTGCTCAGGTGCCACTCACAACTAAAACAAGCCTTCCCCCATGAGGAACCCACCAGGACAGTCCCTCTCACACATCCTGAGGCCCTGCTCAGGTGCCACTCACAATTAAAACAAGCCTTCCCCCATGAGGAACCCACCAGGACAGTCCCTCTCACACATCCAGAGGCCCTGCTCAGGTGCCACTCACAACTAAAACAAGCCTTCCCCCATGAGGAACCCAACCAGGACAGTCCCTCTCACACATCCAGAGGCCCTGCTCAGGTGCCACTCACAACTAAAACAAGTCTTCCCCCATGAGGAACCCACCAGGACAGTCCCTCTCCCACATTCTCAACAATTCCTCACAGGTATGTCCGATGGCTTGTCTCCTGGAAGTCCAGCTGATAATCCTAACCAACGCACCAAGATGGAAGCGCAGAGGACATATAGGCCCCTGGACTTTCAGAAACAACTGATTTTCATGAGGCTCTGTCTCCTGGGAGGCCGGGAAGCAGCTGATTTGAGTTCTTTCCAGGTGGAAATCTGATTATGAAATGTTAAACTGTTGAGGTGAGTCCTTCGGGGTAAGATGTTTGATCTTTCAGGTTGCACCTGACAGGATGTGGTTTTGTGACCTGGTGGCTTTGAGAGGATGGGATTCTCAGTTCTCTGTGGGGCTGTTCTGCGGTCTGTCTTGGCTCTCTCTGTGGCAACGTCCCTTGCCTGACAGGTTGCTGCTGGCTCCATTGACCCTTTTGGCTGATACCTACCAATGGTGTGACTTGACATCTAATGACTTCTGCAGACTGAGCTGAGAGTTCTCCCCTGCTCTCTATTTGGCCCCTGGGCTAGCAGAGGATGAGGCCCTTCTCCCCTTCATTGGGAGTGGGGAGGCGCTGCCCGCAGGGAGCAGTGGTAGTAGCCGCCTTGGTCTCTGTCCCTGGCGTTCACATTCTGCCCCTTGTCACCAACACTCTGTTCCCGCCTAGACAATCAAGGAGAGGCTGTGTCAGGCTAGGGCTATGCCCTCTTACACTAGGTCACCCCATTTCCTTCCCACTGTCTCTTGACATGGGATTGCTGGAGACGTTGCCTCCTCTACAGACGCTAAAATCCCACTGGAAGCAAGGCCTCCAGTCTCCCCAGATCAGCCTCAGTGCTCACTGGAGGCACCCAGAGACTCCGGCTGCTTCCCTCACCTCTTGATCAACCTGGTCCTTACTGTGCTCCATTCAAGGTGCACAATCCTGCACCCAGTCCATGCTGAAATCTCTCAAACTTACAATCCATGTCACAAGGGATGGAGAGATGGCCCAGCAGGTCAAAGTGCACACTGCTGTTGCAGAGGACCCAAGTTCAGTTCCCAGCACCCACAGCATACAGTTCACAACCACTGGAGATTCCAGTCCCAGGGTTTCAAATGGCACTGTTCCTGAGGAGACATGAACAAACATCTACTCACCCCAAATAGGAAACCAGTATCCTTCAAGGTAAGGACACCAGTAAGTCCAACTTGCTGAACCAATGAATCCACTGGGGTTCCATAGAGAAGTAAGGGTAACGAGTTATAGGAGCAGAAATGACTCAGGACAGCTGCATCACCAAGGCCCACCCCAGCACGGGTGACAGCTCACAAAGCTGGAAACCTGGAGGGCACTGCCCAGCCCGAAGGCAGATCAATAGCTGCAGAGTTTTCTCCAGGCAGCTCTGTTGGTTGAGCCTCTTCCAGGCAGCCAGCTGGTCTAAGAGTATCTCTTAGGAGTTCTTACTGCTCGTACACACTCGGGGAGGGAGAGGCCTAGTGAATCTGGTCAGTTTTAGGAACTTCTTGAAGCTTCTGAGTTGTTTTTGCTTTCTAAGCTTAATGAACTTCTCTGAAGGATGCAATGTTCCACTTTCCTTTAGAACATCCTGTGTTTTAACAAGTTTTCCACTAAGATGGAAGGTTTTAACATCTTTTTTTAAAAAATTTTATTTATTATGTATACAGTGTTCTGCCTACACATATGCCTATAGGCCAGAAGAGGGCACCAGATCTCATTAGAGATGGTTGTGATCCACCATGTGGTTGCTGGGAATTGAACTCAGGACCTCTGGAAGAGCAGCCAGTACTCTTAACCTCTGAGCCATCTCTCCAGCCCGGAAGGTTTTATCTAGGAGCAGACTGAGAAGCAACAAGGGGATCTGATACCCTCTTCTGGACTCTGCAGACATATGCACAAACCCACACATATGTACACACATTAAAAAAAAAACTTTTCAAAAAAGAGAGTTCATGTTACATTTACATTAATTAGTAGATTGTTTTCCTTCTCTTTGGTCATCTGAGTCCATTTCTATTGTGATTAGAACACCTGAGACTGGGTAACTCTAGAGGGCTGTTAAGGTCACGGTTCTGGAGGCACAAAGCTAAGGTTGGGTGGCGCCTGGAGAGAACCTCTGCTGCTTCAGGCAGGGCGACAGGCGGGAGCACAGGCAAACTCGGCGACAGGCGGGAGCACAGGCAGACTCGGCGACAGGCGGGAGCACAGGCAGACACACTGCAAATTAGGGAATGAAAGAGATCAGGTGTTCACGACTACTCTTTGAGATAATCAATCCACACCTGTGGGAACTACATGACTCTCTTCACAAGGGTGGAGTTTCCATGACCCAAATACCCATCAAAGACTCCTCACCCAGGTGCACGGCTATACTGGGTATGAAACTACAAAACAAGTTCACTAGGGACCGACCATGTGCAAACTGCAGTGTTGGTGTGAGGACGAAGGTTACAGTCAGTGATGGCTGAGACTCCTGAAACATGGCATTTCCAGGCTGTTAAGATGACTCAGTGTATAAAGGTGACTGCCATCAAGCCTACTGACCCGAGTTCAGTCCCTGAATCCCACATAGTGTGCACTGGTTAGTCATTATTATGGACTTGACACACAAGAGAGTCACTTGGGGAAAAGGAGCATCAGTGGGGGGATTGCCTCAACCGGGTTGCTCATGGGCATATTTAAAGAACTTGTTTTGATTGCTAGTTAATGTAGGGGCCCAGCCTCTGTGGGCGGTACCATTCCTAGGCAGCTGTCTACTCTGTTAGAGGAAGCTAGCTGAGCATGAGCGAGTGGGGGGGGGGGGTAAGGTAGAGGTTCCTCCATGGCTTCTGCTTCAGTTCTAGGGTAAGCTCCCATGACTACTCTGCAGGATGGACTGTGCCCTGGAAGTGCAAGCCAAATAAACCCTTTCCTCCCAAGATGATGTTGGTTTCCACAACTATAAAGAACAAATGTGGAAGGTGAAAACATGATGGAAGGTGAGAACAGGTTACCCCAAATTGTCTGCTGATCTTCACGTGTGTATCATGGCATTCCCTACCCCTACATGTAATGAAAACAATACATAAATAAAGAGCAACATTTCTGCACCTCTACTGTATCACGATCTTATGCCTCTCACTTCAGTCTTGAGTTTATAATAATAAATTATTTGGAGAGAAAAATTGGTTTCTACATAGTTCAGAGAGGATTTAAATTTTTCATTGACACATTCATTATCTGTGTAAATATACATGAATAGTCAATGCTAAAAAGATTCATCATAGTGATGGGAGCATGTACTCTGTAAGGATAATGGTATGTTTTTCTATGATGAGCCATTGTTTTCTATTTTTCTATTGCAATATGATTTTTTTGTATGTTATCAGAAATTAGGCTGTGTTACTACAGACAGGACTTTTGTAGTCCCTCTTTATTGATGAGTGATGTGGTCCAAAGTCCCTGAAACTGTGGATACTACAGAACCCGATGCTAACTATGTTGTGTTTTCTTACTCATACATACCCAGGGCAGAGTTTCAGTTATAAACTAGGCAGAGTAAGAGATTAACTAATGACAAAATAAGAACATTTTACAGTGTGCTGTAATAGACATTTGTTTCTGTTTATCATTTTCAGACACTGATGACCTTTGGTAACTGGTCCTGACCCAAACAAAATGTTGGGTAGAGGAAGATTACTATGCTCAGCAATAGACTGACATCTGATGCAATAGTGAGAGGAGAGGGTGGGGAGGTTAGGATTTACGGATGAGTCACCTCATTTATATGGTTCTTTGTTGTTTTTTCTATTTGTCAAAAATGGAAAAAAATGATATTCATCTAGGTGTGGAGATGTTATCCAGTTTGGGAGTGTTCCATTTGTAAAATCAATAGGAAAATTGGGTCCAAAACAAAACAACAAACAGAAACATAAAAAGAGATTGCAAAGCTTAAATTCAAGAGTGTGGCTATTTCAGTAAATCATGAATCATGAACCATCCAGAGAGAGGTTCCCATTTTTTCAACTCATTTGCATTTTGATAGACATTAAGAGAAACATCTACGTGATTATAGGTTTTACTTTCTTCATGTATGAAATAATATAAAAATACTAGTTGGAAATTATGTATAGAATAAACACCATCTCATTGCTATGGTGTGGGAATTGTATTGAGTGAGCCATTTCCTAAATAGAATTGAGTTATATGAAGTTCACGATCATCTGCTGTGGGATGGTCTGTATGTCAAATGTGTTGCTGATTAGTCAATAAATAAATCACTGATTGGCCCGTGGCCAGGCAGGAAGTATAGGCGGGACAAGGAGGAGAATAGAGCTGGGAAGTGGAAGGCTGAGTGAAGAGACACTGCCAGCCGCCATCAGGACAAGGAAGATGTAAAGTACCGGTAAGCCACAAGCCACATGGCAAGGTATAGATTAATAGAAATGGATTAATTTAAGCTGTAAGAACAGTTAGCAAGAAGCCTGCCACGGCCATACAGTTTGTAACCAAAATAAGTCTCTGTGTTTACTTGATCGGGTTTGAGCGGCTTGGGACTGGCGGGTGAGAGAGATTTGTCCTGACTGTGGGCCAGGCAGGAAAACTCTAGCTACAATCATCTCTTTCATTTCTCCCAGAAATAGCCCGTATTCCCATACTGCATCTGGAGCATGAACAGCCAAGGGAGCCGATGAAGAAGGCATTTCCAGTTCATGTGTAGTAATCAAGTGGCACAGGAAGTAAGACACAGAAAACCTTCCATTGTAGGTTGATGCTGACCTTGTAGAATATCTGCTAAATGTATAAAATTTGTCACAAATTTGTCTAGTAGCTTCCTTCAGATTACATAAAATGTAACAATGTAGCCTTCAGAATTGTACCAAATAGAGAACAATGATTTCTGCTAATAAAAGTCCAAATTAAGAAAGTTTTTTGTAGCCAGGTGGTGGTGGTACACGCCTTTAATCCCAGTACTTGGGAGGCAGAGGCAGGCAGATCTCTCTGAGTTCAAGGCCAGCCTGGTCTACAGAGTGAGATCCAGGATAGGCAGGGCTACACAGAGAAACCCTGTCTTGAAACTCGCCCCCCCTCCCCCCAAAAAAAAGAAAAAGAAAGAAAAAACATCCTTTGTTAGTGCAAAGAAAAGATGAAAATCTCCAATGTGAGTGTTCTAAGTGCAGCAGCAGTCTACTAGATGCCATTTTTCAGTTAATACCAGGAGATTGATCATAAATGGAGGGGTGCGATTTTATGTTTTGAGAACTGTCACTGTAGAAATAAATTCTCGATCCAGTCACATAATCACCTACTGTCATCTACCCTGCTTTCAGATGACACTATCAGGGTTTCCCCTCTTTTCTTCATGGTAACTATTGGAGTGTAGTTCTATGAATACAAAATAATTCTGAAAATCCAAAACACTCACAGGTGATGAGTGAAGGAGTTGTTCTTGGTGGCCGTGTTAAGAGTGATACTTGATTAACGTTGAGAGAATTAAGTCTCTACCTCTGAAGACGTTGTGAGGTGCTGGGACAAGTTAGCTGAGAGGTGGTGGGAACTTTGAGAGGTGGAGCCTAGTGGGAGGTGCTTGGGTCCCTGGATTATGCTGTCCTCCCTGGGTGAGTTTGTCCCTGTGAGAAGGAAGTGGGCTTACTTTGCACTTAGCCTTTTCTGTTCTCCCCCATGCTGTGATGCAGCCAAACTTGCCACATAGATAGAGCCTCAGATTCTGAACCTCTGACTTCAAAACTGTGAGCTAACTAGGTCTGTTTTTGTCATGAAATACTCAGACTCAAAAAATGCATTTTGTCATAGCAACACACAGTGGAATAAACAGTAAGTTTGTTCGTATGTGTGTTTTGGAGGGCAGGAATCATTATGCATACGGCAACGAGAGGCATATAAGAAGTCCAGAGGCTTAATTTTTCTTGGGAAGGCAAAAGAGTCAAATTTGGAGTTTAACATTTCGTTTAGAAAAGTAAAGAGCAGAGTATCAATTTTAGTAATGGGGAGGCTTGCCTCTTCGACGGTACAGCTCCTGCTTCACTGGCACTGTGCCTTTAAGAGTCCGTCTTACACTTCCTGATGTAATTCTAATGCATACAAGGTAGTTTAGAAATACTCAAGTTACACCTTAGCTCTGATTGTGGAACTCAGTAATCTTCATGTAAGATGCAGTGACATCAAATTAACCATGCGCAATGGTCACTTTCCTTTCAGTGCGCCATTGTGCGTGGCTTCAGGAAGTGACTGCTTCTGCTAGGGGTTAGTTAGGCCAAGCTCCTTGTAAGCACACATCCTGTCATCTTCACTCTTGTATAAATGTCCCTTAGGGTGCTTGGCACATTCCAGAGGCTCAGTAAATATTTGCTGAGTGAGCACAGTGGCCACAGTACATCCCATTTCTTAAATAACCAGTTACAGCTTAAAGCACTTGACCACTTCTGTTTCCTTACTTTACCAGAGAACCACTGATAGATGACAGCATCTTTGGTTTTGTTTGTGGGTCAAGCACTCACTGACTACGAATGGATTCAATTGTGGATGGAAAAGAGAAACAACCAACCTAAGAGTAACACCAGGGGAGCTCTGCACGGTGGTTATTTTTCTTGTCATGAGACAGAGTAATGAGCAAAGACTACTTTAAGGGGGCTTGTTTGGCTCACCGTTTCAGGCTTATAATCCATCATGGCGGAGAAAGCTTGCCGGAGCATATGGCTATGTCCCGATGGACCAGGAACCAGAGAGGAGATAGGAAGCCCACAAGGCTATCAACTGCAAGGCTGGCCCCCAGATACCCACTTCCTCCCTGAAGCACCAGCTGCTGGAGACTAAATGTTCAAGCACACGGGATGGGGCACAGGGCAGGGGCACTTCACATCCAAGCTGTGACGTTTAGTTGGGGGCTGGGGAGAAGGGAAGCTAACGCTTCCATTATTGGGAGGAAGAGATGAATGGCTATTCAATATTCAGAAGTGGAACATACCTAGTGTGACTGATCAAAGCCACACTAGACAGAATCATGGGTGAGGGAGGCACAATTTGGTGGAATGTGTGGCAAGCAGGGGTGAGGGGTAGAGAGTCATATCACTGAGATATCTCTTCTTGTTTTCCCATATTTTGCCTAAGAATAGATTGATAAGAGTACAGTAAAGGGAAAAAAAAACTTAGCTCAATGTTGTTAGAAGAAAATACTCATGACTTAAAACCAAATGATTTTAAATTGTGAGAATACCATGCAAACTTAATGTAGGTTGGTGATATGACAGCTGAAAAACCAATATGCTGTGTCTTCACACAAATATGTGTTTGTCTATATATGGCGGGGATGGTAAATATAAACAATTCTTTTGTTTTTATAAACATGACAGTGATACTTTTCGCTAATTCAAAATTTTATTGCATTTATTTGTATGTGCATGTGCATGCCATGGTGCACATGTGGAGGTCAGAGGACAACTTGTGGGCATCAGTTCTCTCCTTCCACCATGTGGGTCCTGGGGATTGAACGCAGGTCACCAGGCTTGATGGCAAGCACCTTTGCCTCCTGAGCCATCTTACTGGTCCCTCAATAATTCTTTATATCAGAAGCAAGAGGAAATTATAGGATGTTGTAGAAATGATAGCAGCTTAGAAGGTTGTGTGGTTGATATGGAGTGTCAACTTGACAGGATCTAGACACACCCAGGATTCAAAGCTCTTGGACATCCGTGAAGGAGTTTCTACATCAGGTTAACCAAGGTGGAAGACCCATCTTAAACGTGGGCAACACCATTGCACAGACTGGGTCCCCAGCTGCATATAGAGAAGAGAGAAAGCTGAGGAGAATTCACTTGGCTCTGCTTAATGACCAGCTGCTCCATCTCCTGCCTCTGTGCCTTCTCCGCCATGGCACCCTCCAACCCAAAACCCAGCTAGACTCTTTTTTCCTCCAATCCCGTTTGTCAGGAGTTCTGTTGTGGTAAGGAGACGATTGACTGAGGAGAGGCAGCATTTCAAGTGACATGGAGCTCTGGCTGGCAGCAGGAACAGCATGCTTTTCTAGAGAATGTTCTGCAATCTCCTTCACCCACCTATCCCTTCGTTCCTCACCACTCTGTTTTCACAGGGTCTCAGCAGTTCTGCCACACAAAGACAGGCTCTTCTGTGGTTCAGGAGGAAGTGAGTGTCCTGTTGTCTCCCTGTACAGACGGCTCTGAGTGGAAGTGACATCTGAGGCAGGTGTCTTTCCCTTTGGGGAAATGAAAGTCTGTGTGAAGCGGCCGTGAAGACAGGACTTTTTAAGGACAATTTTGTTTTCTCCACTGTAGACCTTGGTAACAGGAAAAATACTGGGTCTTGTGACATTCATTGTTGAGAGTAGATGGTGGAGTTGGGGGCATTTGGGAAGCTGAGTTGAGGCCCATAAATTTGCTTATCATCTACAGACAATCCCTATTAGAAGAGGTCAGCATTCTATCTCTGTCAGCATTCTATCATTTATTGCTAGGATTGTTCAATACAATACCTGTTCTGGCTTGATAAACTGAGATTAAAATATGAAAGAAGCCAAGTCTCTGCTTAATCTGACACGGTAACTAAGGCCAAAACTGTGGTTCAGTGGCAGCCCTCTCCCGGAATGTGGTACCTAGAGACAAGCAGGCCCCAAACCCTGATAAGGTTGTCATGAAGGGCTACATTCCAATCTTACTCAGCCTCTGCCAAGATGGGTGGATTCCAATTCTAACAGGCTTCATGAATTTCTATATACACTTTTCCCATTGAGATGTCCTGAAAGATGAGATACTGGCTGTACTGGCTGGTTTTGTGTGTCAACTTGACACAAGCTAGAGTCATCGGAAGAGGGAGTCTCAGCTGAGGAAATGCCTTTTCTCATTTAGTGATCAATGGAGAAGGGCCCAGCCCATGGTGGGTGGTGCCATCCCTGGGCAGGTGGTCCTGGGTTCTATAAGAAAGCAGGTTGAGCAAGCCAGGGGAAGCAAGCCAGTAAGCAGCTCCCCTCCATGGCCTCTGCATCAGCTCCTGCCTCTGGGATCCTGCCCTGTTTGAGTTCCTGTTCTGACTCCCTTCAGTGATGAACAGCAATGTAAAGCAAGAATCTTAAAAGGTCTTATTAATAAAAACAAACGTGGACCCAGGTATTAGAGTGAATGCTGAAAGATCAGAGAAATAGAACAAGCCACATCCATCCTCACCTCGCCAATTCCTCAGCTGATGTTGTTTCCTCAAACTGGAAGCCTCTGTGTCCTTATCCAAATGGATCTCAGCTGAACTGCTGCTTAAAAGCTAAAAGCTTGAAAAGGCTCTAGTTCCTGGTCCTCATGCCTTATATACCTTTCTGCTTCCTGCCATCACTTCCTGGGATTAAAGGCATGTATTTTCAATGTGGCTTTGAACTCACAGAGATTCAGACAGAATGCTAGGATTAAAGGCGTGTGCTACCACTGCCTAAACCTATGTTTAATGTGGTGGCTGTTCTGTTCTCTGACCCCCAGATAAGTTTATTAGGGTGCACACTATTTTATTTTATTGTGGGACACACTATCATCACAGCAATGCTGAAGTGTAAGCTAATAAACCCTTTCCTCCCCAACTTGCTTTTTGGTCCTGGTGTTTCGTTGCAGAAAATAGAAACCGTAGCTGAGACACTGGTCCAACAAGGTGGGTGAGTGGTTGAGAAGCTGTGGGTGTACAGGCTCTGCTGGGTCTCTCTGTGGAGAACATGAGAGAAGCTCTCTTCTCCTCCCTTGCCCATGTTCTTTGTTGAGGCAGGTTCTCACATAACTAAGGCTGTCCTTGAACTTGCTCTGTAGCCGAGGGTCACCTTGAACTATAGACATACACCATTACACCCAGTTTTACGCAGCACTGGGAGTTGAATCTGGAGCTTGGCCCCTTAGGCAAGCACTCTACCAACTGAACCAGCAATTTCTTACACCAGGAAAAGATCAATGAAAACACGAGAGACCATCTCCAGCCTCTGGCCATGCGTTCTGCTCAGCCGCGCCTGCTCTCTCCTTCTCTGCCTTGCTGTCAATCTGTGGTGCCATTATTAGGTCTTGTTTGAAAAAGCCTTTCACGTAATTTCCCTTTTGATACATTTTCCTAAGAACAAATGTCATTCATTGCTATACAATTCTGTTTTTTCATTTAAAATAATGCTCTATCGGACTAAGAAAGCAAAAGAAACACCCATAGTTTTGACCATGCAGGTCTCCTTTTCCATTTGTTATTTCCCCTATGGCTGGCCTCAATCTGTGATTCTCCTGCCTCAGTCTCCTGAGTGCTGAGATTATAGGTGTGTGCTATTCTGCTTAGCTAGTACATCATAACAACTGCATAAAGCATCATAGAAATATTATTTTGCTTTTTATTTTATTTTTATTTTATTTGTTTTTTGAGACAGGGTTTCTGTTTGCAGACCTGCCTGTCTTGGAGCTCACTATGTAGATCAGGCTGGCCTTGAACTCACAGAAATCCATTTGCCTCTGCCTCCCAAGTGCTGGGATTAAAGGTGTGCACCATCAAACCCGGTTGTTATCTTGCTTTTTTTTTTTTTTTTGGTTTTTCGAGACAGGGTTTCTCTGTGTAGCTTTGCGCCTTTCCTGGGACTCGCTTGGTAGCCCAGGCTGGCCTCGAACTCACAGAGATCCACCTGGCTCTGCCTCCCGAGTGCTGGGATTAAAGGCGTGCGCCACCACCGCCCAGCTGTTATCTTGCTTTTTAATGTAATCATATAAATCATTTTATATTGTTACATCTTCTTTTGAAAATGATATGTGTGGGTATGTGCACATGAGTGCAATACTTGGTAAACACCATAAGAGGGCAACAGATCCCCTGGAGCTGGAGTTACAGGTTGTTGTGAGCTGCCGGATATGGGTACTGGGAAAGGAACTTGGGTCTTCTGCAAGAGCAGTATGCACTCTTAACTGCTCAGTATCCCTCCAGCCCTTGTTTCAAGTTCATAAGAGTCACTGGCTAAGGTCCACGCCACCACTAACCTGCTGATGTTCGACATTCACTTTATTAGCAATGCTGTATAACTGTGTATACAATATTTTTGATACACAAGCTTATTTCCTTAGGACATACTTTTACATTCCCAAGCTGATATTTAAAGTGATTATATATCATGTTGTTTATTTGACTATCAGTATTAATTAAAGTCTTCCTGTCAGGTATAGTGGTCATAGTGACATGAAAATGATCTAAATCTTGGGTGCTTTGTAAGAGTGGCTATTTGTTTGACTGTCCCATGGGTGGACTGAGTATGACGTGCACCAGGCTCAGAGAACAGACATGAACTGTTGTGGAATAATCTTTTCATACACTGTGAAGATGTGTCTTTGCCAAGGTGCCTTCTGATTGATTTAATAAAGAGCTGAATGGTCAATAGCTAGGCAGGAGAGGATAGGTGGGGTTTCCAGGGAGAGAGAGGAAGAGGAGAAGGAATCTAGGTGCACACATTTCGACAGCAGACTCGGGCCAACTGGATGTGCCGTACTGAGGAAAGATAAAGAACCACACAGCAGAATGTAGATTAAAAAATAGGGGTTAATTTAAGTTATAAGAGCTAGCGGGAAACAAGCTTAAGCTAAAGGCCAAGTTTTCATAATTAATAATAAGCCTCCAGGTCATTATTTGGGAGCTGGTGATCCAAAGATAGTCCAGCAAGAAAGACTAGCTACAGTGACCATCACACAACACACTCCAGCTGCTTCCTGGCAGCTCACGGCTTTCAGCTCTGCACACTCTGGAGTCTTCACTCCTGTTAGCTATCACCAGCCAGTGAGGAGCCGCCTGACCTTGGGCCAGGGTTCAAATCCTGAATGGAGCAATCAAGAACAGTGCAGAGACCCCAAGGGCTCTGGGAATGGGACCATGCTTTGCAAACCTCTCTTGGTATTTTAGAACCTTAACTGGCCAAGCATTCTCTGTGGGCTCTGTGTCCATGTTCCAGTGTTAGGCATGTCCGCCCTTCCCCTGGGATACGGGCAAAGCAGTGCAGTTTCTCTGTGGGTTTTATCTGCTCCATTCTGAGAAAAGATAAAAAGCCTTGGCTTGTGAAAGTTAGTGTTCTCACATGGCATCTGTAGGTGGTTATTTAGATGCTTTTTTCAATTTAATTAAATTAATTGATTTATTTTGGTGTCACAACACTCCATTGTTATGTCTGCCGTTTGCCTGTTAAAAAATTGATTTCTTTTGCATGTATTAAGAGTTCAGATGTCCCTGAAAGAACCCACATGTCAACAACTAGCAAGTGCTTGCTAGTGTTCCCAGATGGGTCTGATATGTGCGGAAGAACTGTTGACGAAGTCTCTGGTGATGGTTCTGGCAGGGCTCAGGCA
The DNA here is from genome assembly GCF_007827085.1 of Peromyscus californicus insignis. Lineage (NCBI taxonomy): Eukaryota > Metazoa > Chordata > Mammalia > Rodentia > Cricetidae > Peromyscus > Peromyscus californicus. The sequence continues at coordinate 158,859,533 of NW_026294584.1, read as the reverse complement.
CCGGTGGCATTTTGCTCTGGTGGTGACATCTTGATTGTGGGTTTTCTGTGATGTCCATGTTGCTTGTCTCATAATCTTAACACATCTATTTGAGCACTTTCTTTGCACCAGGCTCTGCCATGCCAAGGCCATTAAAGTATTTTCTAATCTAGACCATGTGATGTAGGCATCACTATTGTGTCCATTCTACATATAAGGAAAACGAGGTCCAGGGTTTATTATTTGCATAAATATTGGCAAAGATTTAATTTGTGAACTGGTATCCCCTTCTTTAATATTTTGATGACTCTCAATTCTAATTATTTTCCCCTTCCCCCTCCCCTCCGCCTTCTCCCTTCTCTTCCTTCTCCTGTGCTAGAGTTCAAAACCCAGGCCTCTGGCATGCTCATCAAGTGCTCTACTATTGAACTATACATCCCCCAAGCCCTGATCACAATTCTTTAAAATATTCCAATAATTGATAACTTGTGTTGTGCCTTAATATAGTGCTTCTGATTGCAACATCCTTCCTCACTAGACCTTATAGGGCCGGAATACCAGGGTCGGACCAAAGCATGAGGAATGTTTGTGTGTCTAGAGCTGTGAGCCTACAAAACAAGTGGGAGAATATTTATCACCATTAAAAATTAATTATTTAGGTTATCATACAAAGTGATTGGTTTCAATATGGTGATATTATACATTTATGTCATGATACTTGTTTCTCATTCATACCCCCCCATCCCCTCCCATGCTCCATTCCTCTGCTCCAGGATTCCTTCCTTCCCACAGGTAATTCCAACTTCTTTTTTATCACAGATATTCCAATGCCTTCTCCATTTTCCACCTCCCTTGAGATCTCTTCTCCCCTTTCATGAGCCCTTTCCTACAGAATTTCATCACACACACACACACACACCACACACACACACACACACACACACACACACAGTTTCCAATCTGTGTTCCAGATCAGTAGTTAAGAATACTTTATGTGCAATCTTGAGGACCAGGGTTTGTATCCTAGCAACTACAGAACTAGACAGTTTCCTGCACACACCCGTAATCCCAACTCCAAGGGCAAGGGGTGGAGACAGGAAGCTTGCTGGAACTTGCTGCATTCTAGCCTAGCTGAGAACAGGAGAGTTCCAGACTCAGGAAGAGACCTTGACTAAAAGGAAAAGGTAGGTGAGCAAGGAGGAAAGCTGCCATACTCTTCTGTTCTTTGCATGCACACACACAGACATGTACCCAATAAATAAGTCCTTAAATCTAGATTATGCATGTGAGTGAAAATATGTGGTATCTGAGTCAGTTTATTTCACTTAACATGGTGCTCTCCAGTTCCATCTTTTCCCCTGAGAAAGTCTTGATTCATTCTTTTTACAGCTGACTATAATCCTATTGTGTATATGTGCCACATTTTCTTTGTCCACTTGCTGATGGACAGCTAGGTGGTTTCATTTCATGACTTTTGTGAACAGTGTAGCAGTGACCAGATCTGCAATCAGCACTGTGATATGTTGACATTCAGTTCTTTAGGTGTACACTTAACTGTATAGCTAGGTCATATGACAGTTCTATTTTAACATTTAAAAATAAATTGTTGTAATCTTATCAGTGTGGGGTGGGTCACCCAGTGCACACATGGAAGTCAGAGGACAGCTTCGGAGGTTGGCTCCTTCCAGGAATCAAACTCAGGTCATGATGTTTGTGTAGCAAGTGGCCCTCTGAGTCCTCTCACTGGCCCTCATTTCCAGGTTTTTGAGGAAGCACCATACTGATTTCCATAGTTGCTATATCCTCTTACACTCCCACCAGTAGAGAGTGTAATATCATCCATATCCTCACTAGCGTGTGTTTTCTTGAGAACAGCCTTTCTGACCAGAGTGAGATGGAATCCCACAGTAGTGCTAGTCCACATTTCCCTGACAGCTCAGGGACACTGAACACTTTAAAAAGTATTTCTTGTATTTCTTCTGTTGAATACTGCCCATTCTGTTCACTAGCCACTTATTGATTGGATGATTTGGGGCTTGGTGTTTACTTTCTATTCCAGATATATAAACATCTGTTGTGTAGTTGGCAAAGATTTTTTAGGAAAGCTGTTTTATCAGAAATTTTACTAGTGAGGCGTGTATCCTAGTGACAATGAATAGCTATAGTCTGTGTCTCTTCACAGTGAGGTGAGGCCATTTGCACATAAAAACACTGAGAGATGTTCACTAATTCCTGTAATGTTGGTTGTTTTCTGGTCTGTTGTTTATTGTTTGTTCTTTGCTTCTCCTCTGTTACCATCAGGAGTTTGCTGGTTTACTGTGGTGGACACAATGCTCTCTCTCTCTCTCTCTCTCTCAATCTCTCTCTCTCTCTCTCTCTCTCTCTCTCTCTCTCTCTCTCTCTCTCTCTTGGTTTTTTTTTTTTTAAGTGGGGCAGTGTGGATGAGAAATGAATGTGTAGCCCAGGCTGGTCTTGAACTTGTGATCCTCCTGCCTCTGCCTCCCTCAGCAAATCCTACCGGAGTGCGTCACCACAACCGGCTATTTTTTGGTTTTTTGAGACAGGGTTTCTCTGTGTAGTCTTGCCTGTCCTGGAACTCACTCTGTAGACCAGCCTGGCCTCGAACACAGAGATCCACCTGCCTCTGTCTCCGAGTGCTGGGATTAAAGGCCACTACTGCTGCCAGGCCCACAGTGGACTCTTTACTAGCTCTCCATTGTTTGATTATTCCTCTCATTTTGATAGGATGTTAAACGGGGAATTTCTGTGGAGGCAACTATGTACAATAACTAAATGCATGATGTCTTTATTCTTTGGATTTGTTTGTTTTGAGATAGGTTTTCACACAGTAGCCTGGGTAACCTTGAACTCTTGTAATCCTTCTGCTGGGATTATAGACCACCCTGCCAGGCTAACATCCAGATCTTAAAAGGATGTATTCAAACATCAAGGATATGATGCTCAAGGGGCTGGAGAGATGGCTCTGTGGTTAAGAGGATTTAGATTCAGTTCCCAGCACCACATGGTAGCTCACAACTGTTTGTAGTTCTAGTCCCAAGGGATCCAATGCCCTCCTCTGGCCCCTGTGGGCACCAGGCATGCATATAGTACACAGACACACATGCAGGCAAAACATTCACACATATAAAATAAAATACTTTTTTTTTTTTTAAAAAAAGGATATGTTTAAAATCCTTCCTCTGGGTGAAGGATAGAGAACAGATGGGCTGTGAAGATCTGAGCAATATGAATGAGCTGCTGCTGTGCAGAGCCTACCATTCCTCATGCAGGAGAGAGAGATGCACATTGCTGTACATGATGCACATCCCCTCCCCGCCACTGTGTGTGAAGACAGCCATGAAACTAATGTAGCAAATTATAAAAATTGATGAATTTGATGCATTCTTTTGAAAAATCTTTTGTGAATTTGAGATTATTAAAACAATAATAATAAACCAAGACCAAGTAATGTCTTCAGTGAGGCCCTTGTGCTAGTCAGGGTTTGGATGGAGCCCCATCTCCCAGGCCCTGCCCACATCTATCCATATGGCGAATCTTCATGGTCAACTTGACTGCATTTGGAATCGCCTAGAGACACACCGAGGAGTGTGTTGTGTGTGGTGTGTTTCCAGAGACTTGCTGTGGAGGGAAGACCCACTCTGAATGTGGTGACTCTGTCCTCTGGGACGGACTCTCAGACTGAATAAAAAGGGGGGAATAAGACAGAAACCCGCTTTGTAGACAAGGCTGGCCTTGAACTCACAGAGATCCACCCTCCCAGCACTTGGGAGGCAGAGCCAGGAGGATCTCTGTGAGTTCGAGGCCAGTATGGGCTACAGAGTGAGTTCCAGGAAAGGCGCAAAGCTACACAGAGAAACCCTGTCTCGAAAAACAAACAAACAAACAAACAAACAACAAAAAAGACAGAAACCCGAACACTGGCCCTCCTCGGTTTCCTGCAGTGGACGCAGTGTAGCCACAGGCTGCCCTATGATGAACTGTACACAAACCCCAAGGCAAAGTGAACCTTCTTTCTTTAAGTCGCTCTTGTCAGGTGTTGTCAGAGCAGTGAGGAAACCGAATAACGCGCCTCTTCTTCAGGAGTGGCGACAACCCTCACCTCAGACCCAAGAATCCAGGGAATGAGGCGTATGTCTAACAAGCTTTTCAGTTTCCTTTTGCACAGGAAATCTTGAAAAGCACCATATTGAACTCTTCGGGACCCACTGGGACTGGGGAGTTGTGCTAAGCCCATTCAAGCTGTAGCTAGTGGGGTGTGATGGGTGGGTACAGGGGTGGTGACCACAGGATCGGTGATCTACCTCAAAGGACCTGAGGGGATTGTGGTTGAGGGTGGTTATATTTTCCAAGTAACCATCCAACTTTCTCCTTCCAGCCTGGAACCAAAGGTCAAAGTGCACATTTTTTTTTTTTTTTTAGTCTAAAAGTGTACAGAAAGTTAAATAATTTATATGTATTAGAGAATGAACCACAGAACTAATCACATGGATATAAATTAATTACTGTGTATTTGTGAAACTGTATCTTTCTATTCCATGCTAAGATCCAGAGCATCATGCATCAGCAAGCACTCTGTAATTGAGCCATATCCCCAGCCTGAGGAGAGGTAGAGCCTTTCCCAACCTCCATGGAGGAGGGAAACTTATAGAGTGGGAATGGCAGCACCTGAAGAGAAAGAGCCCAGTGTTCAGACTTGTTGATATTTGAGATCTGAAGTAGGAACTGATGCTGGTTCGGGAGGAGAGATCCATGGAGTAAGGGAGTCCACGGAGCAGCTTCTACACCCATTCTCTGGAGTGGTCAGGGTGCTGGAATCCAGGAATGGCTGTGTAATTTGCAGGGTCCAGAGCAAACCAAGAATGCACTCTTTTGTTCAAAATTGTCAAGACTCCCAGAATGGTAGCTATACATTAATCTATACATTTCTGTTGCTGCAATAAAGCACAGTGACTAAGGCAACTTATAGAAGAATTTATTTGGGCTCATGGTTCAGAGGGTTAGGTCCATAATGGCAGGGACAGCCTGGCAGCAGGTGGTAGACATGGTGGTTGGAGCTGGAAGCTTCCTCAGATGCTAACATGAGAAGAGCCCACCACATCTATGATGAGGGCTCACATCTCAAACTGCAGTCAGGAAGCAGAGACAGTGGAACGGGAATGGCACATGACTTTGAAACCTCAAAGCTCACCCCAGATATACTTCCCCATCAAGGTCACACCTCATAAATCTACTCAAACAGTAGTTGATGTTTTAACTCTTTGGGAGCCTGCCATCCAGCTCACAGCTCTTCTTATGAATGCCAGGCCTTAGCTTGGCTCGTTTCCAGCCAGCTTTTCTTAAATTATCCTGTTTTCTCTTCTTCTACATTTGCCTCTGGGCTTTTTACCCTTCTTTGTTCTATATGTCTTTCTTTCCTTCTTACTCTGTGGCTGACTGTGTGGCTGGGTGGCTGGTCCCTGGTGTCCTCCTTTTCTCATTCCTCACTCTCTTCCCTAGATTTCTCCTCTGCCTGCCAGCCCCGCCTATTTCTCTCTCCTGTCTAGCTATTGGCCATTCATCTCTTTGTAACACAAATTGCTAAAGAGTCTTATTAATAAAAAAAAAAAAACCCGGAGCCAGACATTGGGGTGAAAGCTGAAACATCAGAGAAGCAGAGCAAGCCAGCCACAAGTTCTTACCTCTATGAAATCCTCAGTCTCAAGAAAGTGAGTTCCTATTTCCTCATGACTTATATACCTTTTTCTGCCCTTCCATCTTACTTCCTGGGATTAAAGACATGTGTGCTTCCCAAGCAAAGGCAGGAGATCTCAAGTGTTAGGGTTAAAGTATGTGCCACCATGCCTGGCTCTATTCCCAGTGTGGCCTTGAATTTACAGAGATCCAGACATCTGTCTCCTGAGTGATAGGATTAAGGGTGTGTGCCGTCACTGTCTGGCCTCTATGTCTAATCTAGTGGCTGGCTCTTTCCTATGACCCCCAGATAAGTTTTATTGGGGTGCACAATATATCACATCTCTTTATTAGACCATCAGGTATTTTAGACAAGCGCAGTAACACAGCTTTACAGAGTTAAACAAATGCAACATAAAAGAATGCAACATGGGGTTGGAGAGATGGCTCAGAGGTTAAGAGCACTGACTGTTCTGCCAGAGGTCCTGAGTTCAATTCCCAGGACCCACATGGTGGCTCTCAACCATCTGTAATGAGATCTGGCGCCTTCTTCTGTGTACATAATAAATAAATAAATCTTTTAAAAAAATAAAGGAAAAAAATAGTCAAAAAAAAAGAATGCAACACATTTTTGCATCATTAAACAAATATTCCACAGCATAAATGTAACACATCTTAAGCTAATATTCTACAACACTCCACCAACTGGGGACTAACTGTTCAAATATCTGAGCCTATGGGGGACATTCTCATTCAAACCACCACGTTTCCTCAATCATGGCGACCTTTTCAACACAGGTTCTGTGTATAGGTTGCACCACCACGAGGAAGACTCGAATCTCCCAAAGTCAAAAGGAGACAACCCTTAACAGAATCAACAGCACTGAGGGTAGATCCAAGAGGGCCTGGAAGTGGTCAATCTGTCTGGCTCCAGCTCCTCTACTTTAGGGAACTATGTGCTGCTGAGTTCCATAGCTAGTGAAACCTCACTCTTTCGTGAAGCAGAGAATCAGTGTTGAGACCCACCTGGCTAGCAACCACTGCTGCTCTTCCCCATTGGCCAAATGGCAGAGGTCCAAAGCGTATTTAAATCACATGCCTGGCTCTTGGTCTATCCTGGTTTTACTTTCTATCACAATGCCCCAGCTGCTAACATGTGAAGAGCCCACCACATCTGTGGTGCACAATGCTGGGTAATGCTGATGGTCAGCAGGACAGAATGCACACTATAAACCTCTGGGCATGCCTGTGCAGAAGCTTTTAGATTAGGTTAACTGAGGAGGGAATATGGACAGCACATTCTCAGGGCCAGACTCCTGAACTAGAGGAAGCAAGAGGAGCAACATTCATGTCTCTCTGCTTCCTGACCGTAATTGCCACGTGACTTCTGCTGCCATGGCTTTCCCACCCTCGTGGTCTGTACCTGCACACTGTGGGCCTAAACAAACCCTTTGTCGTGTCATAGCAGTGAGGAGAGTACCTGACACAGCATCCTTCCTCGCCCAGAGGAGACAAGATTAACATTTCAGATGGGACTGGAACATGGGTGTGAGTGTGCATTCCTTCCTTCCTTTGTTTCTGAGGGTGGTGACAAGCTCTCATCATGCAGCACAGGGTGGCCTGGAGCTCCTGATCCTCCTGCCTCAGCCTCCCAAGTGCTGGGGTTCTAGGTATGTGCCGCCAGGCTTGTGCCTACTATGTGTTGTGTGTCCCTGTTTTTCTTTGTAGGTGTGCAAGTGTGCACATAAACATGTGTGTTTATGTGTCTATAAGCCAGAGGTCGATGTAAACTATCTTTGAGAGCTCTTTGTCTTGGTTCTTTGACACCAGGTCTCTTACTGCACCTGGAGCCGCTAGACTGGCTGGCCAGCTGGTTCTGGAGTCTTCCTGCCTCTCCCTACTGTAGATGTATGGCCATGCCTGGGGTTGCATGTGGGTGCTGGGGATCCAAACTCACTTCCTTATGCTTGCCCGGCAGTCTGTTTACCAGCCGAGCCATCTCCTCAGCTCCTAGGGTGTATTTTAACAGGAAGAACCCAAAAGCCCAAAGGCTGTCCTTGACACTTTATTAAGCCACAAAACGTGTAGATTTGGTATAGCATTGTTGAAAGAGAATGACTTTTTAATTCTATACTTTTCATGTATCTCATAAATCAGACTGCTCAATAAGCCAGCTGTATTTTTCAAATTATATTCATTGCAAGGAAGAGAAGAGAGGAAGGTAATTCATGACCTATTCAGTGACAGGGGTCACCTTGCAAACCCTCCTTGACTCTGTCCAACTGACCATGGGATCTGGACTCTTTACCAGAAGTTCATTTTTAATACATTCAATCCCTGAGAATAAATATCTCAGATATTACACTCTGCTTGGTTTATTACCTCTATAGATTTTTAGGGCTGGTGACTGGCACTTTTGCTGAAGTGATTTATGGTCTCAGTGGCACAGGAGACTGCCTGTTACTAGACTCAACATTTAGTCTTCATTTGACATAATAAACATAAAAATACTTATTAACTGGGAGGTGGTGGCACATGTCTTTAATCCCAGGACTCGTGAGGCAGAGGTAGGTGGATCTCTGTGAATCCCAGGCCAGCCTGGTCTACAGAGCGAGTTCTAGGACAGCCAGGGCTACACAGAGAAATTCTGTCTTGAAAAACCAAATAAATAAATAAATAAAAATAAAATAAATAAATAAAATATAAGAAAGCACAAAAACATTGTTTTATCAATCTATTATTTAAATTGTTTTGTAGTACTGGAGATAAAACTTAGGTCCTTGTGCATGCTTGGTCAATGCTCTGCCCCTGAGCCACACACCAGCCCTCAGGACCCCGTGAAGGGTGAAACAAGTCAGATGCTGACCAATCTCAGGATATTTCTACCGTGGTAGTGAGTCAGCCTGGGGTGTCATGGCCGTGGCTCTGTGGGTGAAGTGCCTGCTGTGGCAGTATGAGGAACTCAGACCCAGGACCTACGTAAAAGCTGGGCACGGTGGCAGGGACATCTAACTCCATTGCTGGGGCTTGGACATGTGAGATCCCTTAACGCTCTCTGGACAGTTAGCTATCTGATGGTAAGCTTCAGGGTCAGTGAGAGACCCTGCTTCAAAACAAACACCCCTTCAAACTCTCCACACAACAGCAACAAAACAGCAGGGTGGAAAAGCAACCGAGGAAGACATCCTGATATAAACTCTGCATCTACTATTGTATACACAGGTCAGTGCATCTGCACACATCTGTGTAACACGTGCGCACACACACACACATACACACACAGAGTACAGAAATAACAAAAGACAGACACATCCATGTAACACACACAAACACACAGAGTGCAGAAATAATAAAAGACAAGGTGGAAGGTATTGAGAGGTGCCTCAGGTTGATGGTGTCTTACCCAAGGCAACTGGACTCCTGCCCTGTGCCTCTTGGTTTTAGGAGACCCTACTCCAGGTCAAGGCTGTCTCACTAGGAGCCAGAATTTGAGAACCCAGCCAGATGCTTCATCTGTTTGTCAGCATAAATATTCACACACTCATTTGTTCAAGTTGCCCTGACTTTGTGTAAGGGAAGCTTTCGGGATTTAGGCCAGCAACGACTGAGCATCCGTTGGATGTGAGCAAGGACCACCACAGAATGCAGCAGGCAATGACAGATGCCTCCATTCTAGGGCCATCACCTCAAGACTTTATGACTCAGGGCCCATCTTTTGAAGGTTCCCAACATTAATATCACAAATGTAGACAGGATGACTTGTATCATGTGTAAGGCGCCTCTAACTTACTAAATTCTTGTTTTCTGTGGACAACACAGCAGTCATATCTGTGGGCTCAGTTGGTAGCAGGGAGAGGGGCAGGGAGAGGAGGAGGAGCGTGGGAGAGGGAGGGGAAGGCAGTGGGAGTGAGTACTGGCAGCTTCATGCTGAGACTCTAACCTGGCATTTCCTGTCTGTTCTTTGCTACCTTGGAGGCCTTCTAAACACCTTTCTGCCCCAATCGTCTTTGAACTGTAAGACAAAACGACACCACTGAACTCTGCATTTTGGTCAGCTGCCTTTGGCTTATGCCGCTGCCGACGCTCTCTCTGCTCTTTCGCATCTCTTGCTCTATGCGGATTGCTTGGTCAGCATTTTTAATTTTTTATTGAGGGACTAGTGTCACAATCACCACGGTGTTAGCCTCTTCCGTGTCTTCCACAGGGTAGAACCAAACACTTCTAAAACGGTGCTCGAAGAGGTAGATTGACACGCAGCAGAGAGGGCACCCAGGACTCCATCTCAGGGGCTACAAGTTCCATCACTTACCCTTTATCTAGTTACCCTCACTTGGAGTTACAAAGCTCAGCCCTGCTGAACCCTCACTGGCAACGGTGACCCACTGACGATCACCAGGGTGGTCGCTGCGCAGCGGCTGCCCCCAGCCATAAACTTGAGAAAAACTGGACCCAAGAATACACTCCACAGGAGCACTCCCTCCCTCCCTCCGTCTTTAGCTCCTTTCCATCTGTGTCTTCCTCAACCCTTTCCTCCTCTCGATCAACAACTTCCCTACCCAAACATACATCCACCCCGACTCCAGCTTTTCTCCGTCAGGGGTCCTCGGGCCCCTGCACTGCGCGAACCCCACAGTGGCCTCTATCCCCCAGCGCTTGCAGGTTCGTGCACTCAGCAGGACTGTCACCGCGCGCTCCAGGTCCCGCCCCATGGAGAGCGGCTGCTTCGCGCCCTCTTCCCAGTCGGTGTCCTAAAGGCGGGTTCCACCCGAGCCTTCGGGTCGGCAATTCTCCTCCAACCCCCTCCAAGTCCCCTACCTTTCGCAAACAGGGATTGTCGCTGCGTGCTCCGGGTCCTCCCCTCTACTCTGGCTGCACCGCACGCATCCCTTCCCGGCCCGGCTGGGTCCCTCCTGAGCCCACCGATTCGTCTTCCCTCCCTTCCCCCAGTCCCTCCAGACTGTTGCACGCACCCCGGGGCCACCCCTCCAAGATCACCCCGAGCCCCTGTCCCCCGCCGGGTCCCCGCGGCCCCTGCAGCGCCGCCCAGCGTGGTTCCTGAACCTCTGTCCAAGCGGCTTCAGGGTGGCCCGTCCCTCGGGAGCTGGCCCCGCCCCGGCCCCGCTCCGCCCCCGGCCGCCTAGGCTTGATTGGCCGCGCGCCCCCCTCCCGGGGCTCCTCCCCGCCCCCTCGGTCCGTGGGCACCGCCACCTGGTCCAGAGAGTCCCCCGAGGGGACCTAGAGGCTCCACTCGGGCCGGGCGCGCACTGTGGGGACGAGGAGGGAGCGCGGGCCGGGGAGGAGGAGCGAAGGTGTAGGACAGAACTTCGCCAGGAACAGGAAACCTACGGCAGGGCAGGGGCGGCGACGGCGGCGCGGGGCCATCGCGGTGTCCCCAGCAGTGGCCTCGCTGCCGCGCGCCGAGGCTGAGCTGTTCGGACTCCTCGGACCCCACGGGCCTGAGCTCACCCTTGCGCGCAGCGGAGATAGCGGGGACGGCCACAGGAGCGTGAAGCAGCATGTCTGACAAAATGTCCAGCTTCCTCTACATTGGGGACATCGTGTCCCTGTACGCGGAGGGCTCGGTCAACGGCTTCATCAGCACCCTGGGGTAAGCAGGACGCGCACTGGGCAGCACCAGCCGGTCCAGGTCCCTGTCCCTCCCGCTCGGCGTGTCCGGGGTCTGCGCCTGGGACAGCCCCGGGTCCCTTAGGTCCCCGCGCGCAGGAAGCCGCGAGCGCTTCTCAGCAACTTCGTAATCTCCAGCCCGAGACACATCCGAGAAGAGGAAGTGGTTCTCACGTCCCAGACAGGCCCCGCGAGGCTGCCTTCCCTGGCGTCTCCTGCCTTGTTTTTATTAAAGTCTTTTCTCCTGTCTTCCCCATAGCGCCCGGCTGGAAAGAGTGGTGGGTTGAAGTCCCTGGCTTTGGCCACGAAAGTAGGCGATGTTGCATAGTGCAAATGTGGCTTTGTCCTGCTCCAGGAGATCACCAGCCCCTCTTCGCTGAAGTAATTTCCTTTTGGCCTTGCCAAGGGAAGACTCACCCCTTTGGCTTTGCCAAAACGGCCTTATGGGCAGCCGGGGTTCTAGAACTTGGATCTTCTTTTTCCCTTTTCATGCCCTCGGTCCAGTGAACTGAAAGGCTCTCGAGATTCGAGTTGGTGTATATGAACTGGGGAAATACATATGTATGTCATACAGAAAACCAGCGTGCTAGTTAAGTAGGGCCTTTTCTGATCTCTAGAAATCTCCTACATGGTGTGCATGCCGATGCACAGTAATTGCGCCTTGCGATTTACTTTAGTGCACATGTGGGTTTTGGTTACTTCACGGGTCTTAGCTCTTTAGACTCTAATCAGGGAGACTCGAGGCTGGTGACCGTTTGCTGTTAAGTTTTGGAGTCCTGTCCCCCGGGCTGTGACAGGGTTGCCTGCCTATGCCTTCCTTGGAAGGCACCAGTGGCTCCATAGTTCCTGTTCTTTGTGCATATCCCCACAGATTTCGGAGAGGAAGGTAGGTTTAATTGCATATCTTGTTACTCTGGAGATTGAAGTGTGGAAGAACTTAGTGCAAGTGTTTGCTCTGGGTCGAGCTGTTCCTGAGAGAATTCACACTCCAAGTCCAGTTTGGGTCTAGGACAGTGCTTTGCTGAGGAATTCTATCAGACTTGCACTTAAGCCTTGACAGACATGGAAGGTGTCTGCCATTTAGTACCTAAAAGGAGAGGCTCTAGACACAGAAGGGTTGGACTGGAATTCCCACCCTTTGACTTGCAAACCTTATGTCCCTGGGCAGGTTATGAAATCTATCTGGGCGTCCATCTCCTCAGTCTAAAAATGGGACTCAGAGTGGTTTCTACACAGGGGTGTGGGGAGCAAAGAGGTAAAGTGCTTAGCATGGCAAGGCTGTAATGACTACATTCACAAGTTAATTAGCTGAGGCAGTAATTATCACCATCTAGACTAGGCAAGAGTTCAAGGTCTAGGACGACTCTGATTCTGTAGGGTCACTCTGCAAGGGCATATGTGGGTAATGTAGGAAGCAAATGCTGGAAGGGCTGAGGTGGTCAGCTCCCATGGTCTGGAGTTGTCTATAGGCATTGTTGAGACCAGGAGAAGTGACCAATTCAAGAAACAGGGCATTCATGTCCAAAGCCAGAACTCTACTCCTGCCATAGACTCCTGCTTTCATGTAACTTTGGACAGAAAAATCAGCACGAATGCTGTTCCCTCAATGGCATCAAAGGTCCTTACTGTACTCAGTGTTTCTTGCTGGTGATTTGAAAGTGGGGTTTCTTTAGAACGTGTTCTCAGGCTGCATCATTCTCTGTTCATGAAATAATAGTGTTGAGATCACTGGCAAGGCAGAGTCCAAGTTGAAGAGAATCTTGACCATGCTGCCCTGGGTGGAGCTTGGTGCTTTGATTGGATATCTGTCTTTTGAAGTAGACTTCTCGGAGGCTCAGGTAGCTCATAGAACTTTAGAGGTCAGTGTGATTGTCTCCCCCCCTTCCACCCCCCTACCACTCCTGCACTCCAGTATCTACAGGTTTTCAAAGAGTGGTTACAGAAGTTATTGCTGATGTCCCCTGATACAATTTTCTGGCCCTCGGTGAATAATGTTCAAAGGGCACTCCAGGGCAACCCAGTAACATGGACTTCAGTGGTTCAAATCTCATGAAGTAATGCAGAGTATACAGGTCCTGTGACATTTTACTCGACAATACATCTTTATAACTGTGGCAGTACTTTCTGTTTGGAAGAGCAGGCTATTTCTTTCACATCTAGGAAATACCCAATAGTGTTCAACCTGAAATTTTAATTATCTTATCAATACAAGCAACGTTGTGAGATATGCAAGTAATGTAGAAACGTCAAAGATGCTTCCAGAAAATGCCTGGCACGTCCACCGAGGCTTAGATTCTAAGGAAATTATCTCATTGATTTTTATTAATATGTAGTTTCAAAACTAGGAATTCTGTCTTATAAAATAATTTTTTCAAAAATCAGGAGTGAAAAGTGTCAACTATTGAGAAATAATTACATTTAATTTTTGTAATGGTTTAATTAAGGTCCTAGAATGTATGGTCAGTTTCCCATTGTTATATCAAAACACCTGAGATTATCAGTTTACAAGGAGGAGTCATTTTTGTCCTCACAGTTCTTGAGGCTTCATTTCTACAGTCCATGGGTTCTGTTGTTTTGGGACCACAGTGGCACAGTATAGATTGTAGGTGTCTGTAAAGAGGGGGGCAGGGCTAGGGTGTGCTCCCAGTGTGTGTGTGTGTGTGTGTGTGTGTGTGTGTGTGTGTGTGGTGGAGGTGAGAGGCTCAGCTGTATAGTTTTTGTCAGCTTAGGGCAAACTACAGTCACCTAGGAAGAGGCAATATCAGCTGAGGAATTGCCTCTATCAGATTGGTCTGTGGACATGTCTGTAAGGCATTTTTCTTGATTGATGATTTATGTGGGAAAGCCCAGCCCACTGTGGGCGGAGTCAACTCCGAGCAGGTGGTCCTCGGGTACATAAGACAGCAGGTCAAGCAAACCAGGGAGAGCTAGGCAGGAAAGAGCGTTTCTGCCTGACTTCTGCTTCAGTTCCTGTCTCCAGGCTTCTGCCTTGAGCCTCTGACTTGACTTCCCTCCACGATAGACTGTAACCTGTAAGCCACATAAACCCAAGTTGCTTTTTGGTTAGTGTTTTATCACAGCATCAGAAAAGCAAGCTAAGACAGAGGCCTTCTACCTTGGCCCCCTGCTCAGTAGTAACAGGAGCTAAGGGCCTGTAACACATGGATCTTTGGGGACAAACTGGGACAATTATTATTTTGTAGGTTCTTTTTATTGTTTGTTTGTGGCTGTGCATGATTAAATTTTTCAAAGTTTTTTAAAATTAGCTTATAAAGAATTAGGCTTCATTATGGTATTTTCCAAATATTTTTGTCTGTTTCTCTTCCCCATTCTTCCCCCTTCCCCTCCCTCCCCTACGCCCTCCCATCCCTTCCCATCCCACACGTGATCGCTTCATGCATGGTTTCAACATGTAGGACTTGATTTAGCTTGGGGAACAAGCAGGGTGTATGCCCAAGCCAAATAAAATAATTTTAAAAGTCTTTTATCTTATTATTCTGTGTGTACGGGTGTTCTGCCTGTCTGTGTGCCACGTGTGTGCAGTGCCTGTGGAGGTCAGAAGAGGTCGTTGGATCCCCGGAACTGGAGTTACAGATGGCTGTGAGCTGCCACATGGGTGCTGGTAATCGAACCCCAGTCCTCTGCGAGAGCAGGCCTCCTCTCGGAGCCTCACAAGTGAAATCTTATGTGGGCAGTGGTTGGAGTGTTCCCCCTTGTCACAGTGCAATTGTTAGAGATTTTAGGGCTGTAAAGCCAGAGCAGAGCAGCGCTGTTTCCGTCTACCTGTTGCCATCTTCACTCACAGGCCTTTGTGTCAAATGCGGAGTAGAAACTCCTCTGTGAGTTTCCTTGCCCCTCCGCTCCTGTCTCTGTTGTCTTGGGTCTGCTGCTAACTGGCACATGACCTTGTTGGTATCATGTATCTCTTTGCGTGTCAGCCTCATGTTCCTGTCTTGGAGAGGAAGGATTGTAGATCGTATCCTCCCTCTCCTTGGAGATATGATAAAATTGAACACAAGAGACAAATGAAAAGTTTGTGGAAAAAAAAATGTATGGGGAAAAGCTGTATTTCTGTATACACATTCACAAATTTTCTTCAATGGCTAAGGAACTGCTGGAGCGAAGTAGACCAGAGTCTAGTCCAATAACCACGGTGTTGCACGTGTTTAACCAACTGCTTTTGCTCCACTGTAGCATTACAGATTTCAGGGGGTAGCTAGAAATGGGGCGTGAAAGTCTCTGGTTTCCACTTTAGCTTTTCATCCCTCTGACACTCTCAGAAGCATGGTGGGTTTGCCGATTGGAATCAGTGGGCGGGTGATTAGAGCTGGCTTTACACAGCGAAGATGTTTATTTGCAATTACATTTTGCCTACTCTTAATATTTTATGGTGTAAGTAAGTTTTAAAGGCTGTTGTTTGGCAGTGTTTGCAGTGGGGGCTCACTGCTTTTTTTTTTTATTTTAACACATTGCTTATGGCAGCGCTATGACAAAATGAGTCTCATCAGCTTTTCGGTGTGATTAAAACTACAGTTATGTCTGTGAGTACCTCATGTCGTGTGTACACACATGCCACAGCACACACATGTGGGGCTGGAGGACAACTTCTGGGATTCAGTTCATTCTTTCCTTGCAGTGTGACAGGTCTACGGGAGGGAACTCAGCTCATCATACTGTGAGTGCTGGTAGTCATGAGCCACTGTACTGGTCCTTCAGTGTGGTTTTAAAGTCCCTTGAACATTATGGTTGCGAATATCTATGTTTCTTCCAGTTTTCCTTTGAGTGGTATTTATACTTTGGAGACAGGATTTCTCTGTGTAGCCCTGGCTGTACTGGAACCTGCTTTGTAGACTAGGCTGGCCTCGAACTCACAGAGATCTGCCTGCTTCTGCCTCTCAAGTGCCGGGATTAAAGGCTTGTGCCACCACACCTAGCTGATGTTTCTTAATATAAGTTTTTATCTAACAATCTGTTTAGGATACCTTTGTATTGACTTATGGAAAAGCTACCTTGCATCCTAGATGGTGTATATATTTCGAATGAGCTGATTTTTTTTTAGTGATGTATTTTAGAGCTACCATTTTCTCTTTGTTTGTTTCTCCTCCTCCTCCTCCTCCTCCTCCTCCTCCTCCTCCTCCTCCTCCTCCTCCTCCTCCTCCTCTTCCTTCTCCTCCTCCTTATCCTGGCAAGGAGGGATTGAGAATAGACTGTGTAGTTTCCAATGCAGGTTAACTGGTCTTCTGTTTTCCCATTTTTTTTCTATTATAAGCCCTGCTCTCCCCATGTTGATGCCACAGTTCCTAGTAGATATCCATGTTTCTGACTGCATTCATAGTCAGGTGCTCTGAAGGTGGGGGCTGAGCAGAATGGGGTGGTGGGATGGCGGTGGGGATGGGGAGCAGAGTGGGGTGGTGGGATGGCGGGGTGGTAGAACCAGCTTCAGGTTTGTCCTTCCTTCTCTGCCCATTCACATGTTTCCTGATTAGGAAGTGAAAAGGTATGTGTGTGTGTGTGTGTGTGTGTGTGTGTGTGTGTGTGTGTGTGTGTGTGTGTTTGTGTGTATGTGTGCATTTCAGCCATTGTTATCCTATGGAGAACCTACAATACCAGATCAGTTATGGACATAGTTGGTAGCCACACATCATTAAGGTCTTAGAAAGCGGCTGGGTGACCAGTGGTTGGCACTCTGACCTCAGCCAATCCTAGTAGTCTCTTAGAGTGACAAAAGACTGGGGTCCTTATTTTCACCTCTTGCTTGATTTTGGCCACCTCAACTAACATTTCTCTTCCTTTGTTTTGTGCCCAGTGATGGACATGAGATGGGTCACAGCGGCTCCAAGTCTGCCTTGATTCCTCCAAGAGTGGCTTGAAAATGGAGAGTGTGTTGTTCTATCCATGGTCCCTGGCACTTCTGTTTCTTGGATTAATTTTTCTTTGTTGTTGTTTTGTTTTTAATGCTGTAGAGATGGGGTCTCACTCGGGGTCTCAGGCTGGCCTCTGATTCGACAGTGACTCACCCAGCTCTGCCTCCCAAGTGCCAGGATGAAAGCAAGAGCCATCATGTCCTACACGATTTTTCTTTTGTCTGTGAAGCATTCTTTTTTGCTATTCAAAAATGTGTAGGTTTGATTCGTTTCTTTTAAAAATTTTAACTGTTATTCCCATTATAATTTAAAAAATTGTTTTCTTAACAGGACTGTGAGTGCTAGGCTTTATTCTTTGCTACAAATATGCAGATAACCTGGCTTTTCTCAATGCATCTTTAAAGATGAAAACAATTTTTTATTTGTATTTATTTTTTATGTTTGTGTGAATGCCTATATATGTGTCTGTGCACCATGTGCATGTCCGATGCCAGTAGAGACCAGAAGAGGGCATCAGATCTCCAGGAACTGGAGTTTCGGATGGTTGTGAACCACCATGTGGGTGTTGGGAACTGAACCTGAATCCTCTGAAAGAGCATCCAGTGCTCTAACACTGAGCAACCTCTCTAGCCCTGGGTGCTGTCTTAAACCCAGAGGTCTCTTCATGGCTCACGTGCAGCTTCCAGACTCTTGCTTGCATCAGGAGCTCAGTGGGTCAACGTGCCCAACCTCTGGCTGGAGAGAGAAGACATCAGAGGTTTCTTCTTATCAGAGCCTGAGTAACTCCGAGCTCTCCCTCCCTCCAGTTGCTCCCTGTGGACTGTTCCTGCATAACTGGTGAGGAAATAGCAGAGAGAACGTAGACAGGAGATGACGGACCTAAGCTCACACACTACATCACAGACATGGCATGTCAGATGGATGTAAAGAAATAACCACAAATTTATATGACAGGTTCACAGGGCAAACAGTAACTGGCAATCTCACTTAGTTAATTAATAATTAATAATTAATACATTTTTTTTGAGACAGAGTCTGTATAGTCTCTAAGGATTCTTTAGTTTCTTAGTTCTCTTAATGGACAGTACTTACTTTGAAAATATAAATAAAGCATTTTCCCAGTCACAATCAGTAGAGGAAAAACCTTAAATTAGGGAACACAACCATGATTATTATTCAAGCTTGAATCTTAGTTGCTATTAATGTTTTAAGGTGTAGCATGGAAAATGTTTGTCTGACCAGAAACGCTGAGCAGTTATGATGTCTGATTTATTTTATTAAAGTGACTGTGCAGTCTGCCTTGTTTTCAAAGCCTGTTTCTGCAGGTAAGACATACATACACATCTGGGCATGGCTCATTGGTTGTGTTAGTAATTGTCACGCTAAGCACAAGACTGCTGTTGACTGAACCAGCGTCTACAGCTTCAGTTTGTGGGAGGGTCTTGTTGGTATGTGACTGGAATAAACCAGGAGTGTTTTAGCTGACTGTTTTTAAAATGGAGGAGTGAGCCGGGCGGTGGTGGCGCACGCCTTTAATCCCAGCACTCGGGAGGCAGAGGCAGGCGGATCTTTGTGAGTTCGAGGCCAGCCTGGTCTCCAAAGCGAGTTCCAGGAAAGGCGCAAAGCTACACAGAGAAACCCTGTCTCGAAAAAACCAAAAAAAAAAAAAAAAAAAAAAAAAAAAAATGGAGGAGTGAGTGTTCTCCAAATTATAATCAATAATTTATTAAGAATAACTGTTACATAGTTAGAGCACTACCTGTCTATAGATCTTCGATCTTAAATTGAGGATGAGTTAAAATAACAGGCTGTTCAGAATGAAAAAATCTTTAATAATAAAATTAGAAATGTGCTGTCATGAACCAAGTTCATGTGACTGCTCTCATAAAGTGATTAATGCTGAAGTGGCCTGTGGATTTGTTGATTGGCTTCATTCATTCACTCTTCATTCATTCATTGTCATTGAGCCTTCATGACTGGCTAGGCTTTCATACTGAAGAGGTGGTGTAAATCCTTATCTTAAAAGCTGGCTTCCCTTTGAGAACTTGTAGTTTGACATTTAAGGGGGAATCTGTGAGGACATAAACACACCCAACACCTTTGCCTTCAAGACTAAAAATCAACAGGTTCTTTTGTGTCTTTTGTGTCAGTACCAGAAAATTTCTGAGACAGAATTAGAACTCTATGAAGCCTAGCAGGTATTTAATGAATAGCTGTGGATGGATTTAGGGATTAGCAATGGAGATGAGCTATGGAGAGCCCTGTCAGGTAGTTCCTTCCAAATGCCATGAGAAGGCTAGGAACTATGTCACAGGGAATTGGGAGAACCACATTTCTTCCTGTCGTGCTGGTCTGACCTGGTTGAGGGGTCTCCAAGGAGGAGGTACAATGTGAGCTCAACTTTGCAGGCTTATCAGGATGGATGGGCATTTGTGTCCTTGTGACATCCACAGTCAATGGCACATTCTTGACATTGTCTTGTTTCGTTTTTCCAAAAATCAGTGAACATTTGCTATTCATTTTAATAGCTCAAAACTTCCAAAGCAGATATTTTATGTTGTTGAGACCAGCAGAGGTGGCAAAATAATTTGAAAATTCTCTTTCTTTCTTTCTTTCTTTCTTTCTTTCTTTCTTTCTTTCTTTCCTTCCTTCCTTCCTTCCTTCCTTCCTTCCTTCCTTCCTTCCTTCCTTCCTTCTTTCTTTCTTTCTTTCTTTCTTTCTTTCTTTCTTTCTTTCTTTCTTTCTTTCTTTCTTTCTTTCTTTCTTTTGAAGACAGGGTATCTCCATGTAGTTTTGGTGCCTGTCCTGGATCTGTAGACCAGGCTGGCCTCAAACTCACAGAGATCCCCCTGGCTCTGCCTTCCAAGTGCTGTGATTAAAGACATGCGCCACCACTGCCCTACTGAAAATGTTTTTCATGTTTCACCCGATAGAGAAGTTTGAGCTTGGTTCAGACCCTCCGCGACTGTCATGACACCTTCCGGACACTGAAGTATGCGCTGGGTTTATAGACATCTATGGCTATGACACCAGGACCTGGGAGCCTGGTCAGGAAGGAAGTCACAATGATCTGGGGTGCTTTTAGACAGAGTACCCACCCTGTGGATTCCAGCGTTCTACGCAGTTCCATCAGGTCTCCAACTCCAGGGTTGCACAGCTGTTGTTTTCCCTATAAATTGCCTCTTATTAATTGTTTCCAGCTTCTCTGGAAGCTTTGGAAAAAAGAATTTTCATCTAAAATGATTTTTTTTAAAGGTAGGGCCTCGTACTGTAGCCCAGGCTGGGCTGGGATGCAATACGTAATGCAGGCTGTCCTTAAACTTGTAGTCATCCTCCTGAGTGCTGGAATTATAGGCGTGTACCACCACACCTGATTTAACTTCCTTTGTAATTGCTTTAAACTCACAGTTCCCCTGTCCCTCTTCTTCCTGCTTGATTTTGCTGTTTTAAAGAGAGATGAAGGTCACGGATTCGCATGAATGCCTGGGAGGGCGAGGGAAGTTGGCACAGTGCAATCTAAGCTCATATCTAAATTCTTAGAATTCAGACACACGTTCCTGAGGTCCTATCTAAAGTAAGATGTTTGTCACTGTTGAGGTATCACCAGAAACAATCAGTCAGTGCTGATTATCGAGTGCAAGACTGTTATTACAGACAGTTATTATTAAAAGAATCTGCGGTGGAACCCCAGAGAGGTCTCTTGGAGACCTCAAGGCTGCTTGCAAAGCCGTCACCAAGAGCTCTCCCTGCACAGCATCTCCTGCCAAAAACAGGACAACTGAGCACTGTGCTCGGAGTGCATATATATCCTCAGGGCTCAATATAAAGAGGCCCAAGGATCAAATAATAAACAAGATCTATCAAAAGACTGCAACCTTAAACAAACCTGAATGTTGTCCATTAGCCTGGATAAACTGGCAGATTGAAGTGTCCCATTCCCAAGGTTTCAGAGAGTGAGGTGCCCTCCAGTTCCTGTTCACATTTAATTAAGTCATCCGCACACCTTGCGGTGAATTGTCTTGATAACCATGTGTAACAGCTGACAAGGACCCCTGGCATCCCGGCTCTCACTATCTGATCTTAAAGACCCGAAGGAGCCTGCCCATCACACTACCCTCACTGCTGCCCACTGGATAAAGCTGGAACCCTGGGTGACTGGCTCAAGTGAGGCTCTTTGTTGGATAAACAGAAACCATCCCTGGCCAGCTCAAGGGCAGGAAACGCCTTCAAGGACATTTAAGAAACTCAAGGCAGTTGAAGGTAGGACTCTGAGTGAGCCATACAGAGGCAGACAAGCATGTTACAGGGCTCTGAAGAGCGGGACCTTCTCACTGGATACCATCGTGACCATGCACAGGGTCCAGCAGTTCCTGTATTCTCTGTATCTCATATTAATTTTTTAGATTACAGAGTGGTGGAATTCATTCCCACTTGGACTAGGTGGCAGTCATTACTTGTGATGGCGAATCTTGGTTGTCAACTTGACATACCTTAGAAGATCAAAGAATTGCTACCATCAGATTGGCTTGTGGGCATGACAATGGAGTCTTTTTAAAAAATTGATAATAGATATGAGAATGCCCAGCTCACTGTGGGATGAGCCATCTCTCGGCAGGTGGGCTTGGCCTGTACATAATGAAGCTGAACTATGAATCTGGTTTCTGCTTCAAGTATTTGTCCTGAGCTCCTGCCCAGACCTCCCTTGATGATGGACTGTCACCTGTAAACCAAGCAAACCCTTTCCTCTCTGGGCTGTTTTTGGTCATGGTGTTTATCACAACAACAGAAAGGGCTAGTTAGAACATGACATGCTCAGGAAGTCAAGTGGGAAATCACCGAGCTAGACTGGGCTTTCTGCTACTCCTAGGGCAGTGTAGTGTGAGCCACAGTGGGAAAGGAACTTGGCCTGAGTGAAATGCCACAACTTGTAGCCAAGGAAAGCCATAGTAAATGTGTAGGCCTTTTGAAGTAAATTGTGCTGTAGTACATATACTATATTGTTTGATGTCTTGGCTGCCTTAAGTGTGTAGTCAACTCAGGGGCAGCAAGAGCATCCACAGTGTAGGCAGCCAGGACTTCTGCATGTCAGAAACACCATGCCATCCAGGCACAGGTCTACATCCTTTTTGTGGTTCTTGGTGACTTCTGACCTCTTTTCTGTCTCTATGAATTTGCCTATTCCAGGTACGTTCTGGAGGTGGATTGTGTAGTAGCCATTTGGTGACTGGCTTATTCATGTCATAAGTCACTAACTAAACAAATGTGTGTTACATTGGGATGTATGCATTTTGAGGTAGCCAAGTGGCTATCAATACCAGCCTGGGAAAAACATCAGTGTAATTGTTCTTATGAAATCTTTGCGATCCACAGATTCTCTTAAAAGTGGGGGAGTTCTCACAGTACCTGGTGCTAGTCCATCTTGCTGTTAGAGGTTCTTTAAAAAGCCAACCCATGACAAAACTTACATCAGAAAAAGTTGATATTTTGCATGTTCAGTTTTGTTTCTACAAGCTTAAAGAGTGAATTTGCAAGCACCTCCAAGACTATTTCTTAACTAAGAGTAGCTTTTTGTCTTAGTGGATAATGCAGAATCCTCCCAGGAACAGATTTTTGTGCTGGAACTCGTCCAGGAAGAACTTCCTGAAACAAACCCAGAGAACAGTTCAGGCGTTAACATGCAACTCTAGGAAAAAAATAGTAGGATGTGTTTCACTTTGTAACCTTTAAAAGATTCAAAAATAAATGGTGAATGAAAGGCATTTAAATATTTAAATTTAAATGGAAAGAGAACAAATAGCTAGTATTTTTATTTTTTAAAAAATTAATTTTGATTATATCCATTGATGTGTTTGGCTCATGTCTAAGAATTTGAAATTCACTAGCATCATATTGACTCATGTTCTTAAAGCCTCTTGATTCAGTACACAGATTAGTTATTACATACATGTAAAAGAGAGATGAAAGGAAGAAAATGTACAGACTATAAAACAATTTGAAAACTAAAGCAGTATTATTAATTGCCTGGTTCTAGCATATAATACTCTAATATTAACTTTTTTTTTTTTTTTTGGTTTTTCGAGACAGAGTTTCTCTGTGTAGTTTTGGAGCCTGTCCTGGATCTTGCTCTGTAGACCAGGTTGGCCTTGAATTCACAGAGATCCAACTGGCTCTGCCTCTTGAGTGCTGGGATTAAAGGCGTGTGCCACTGCCACCTGGCTCTAATACTAACTTCTTAATAATAGAAATGAAAATTTACTTGTCAGGTGGGGTGGCGCACACCTTTAATCCCATCACTCAAGAGGCAGAGACAGGCAGATCTCTGTGAGTTTGAAGCCAGCCTGGGCTACCAAGTGAGTTCCAGGACAGCCAGGACTACTTAGAGAGACATGTCTCAAACAAATAAACAAACAAAAAATGTAAGTTTGAGATGAAAGGCACTAATATTATGGGAGTTTTGTTACATTTCTGGGATGTTCAAATTTACTTAAAAATATTATACTTTGTAAGCTGGGCATGGTAGTGCATGTCTTTAATCCCAGCACTCAGGAGGCAGAGGCAAACAGATATCTGTGAGTTCGAGACTAGCCTGGCCTACAGAGCAAGATCCAGGACAGGCACCAAAACTATACAGAGAAACCCTGTCTCAAAAAACCAAAACCAAAACCAAAAAAAAAAAAAAAAAGTTGTACCTTGTAAAGACAGCAACTTAAAAAAAAAATCATTTTACCAGGTCCCGCACTGCAAAGCGGCAATCCAAAGTAAGTTAATGATTTAAAGACTGGTCTCTTGTGTTTAGAGAGCATTCAAGGTCATTGCTAATGTCAGGGACATGACCACTTAAACATTTGCACTGCAGGCTGAGTTTTTGGCTTCGGCTGTGTTTTCTAAGAGAGCGATTTCAGGTCTGGGTCTTGGCGGCAGGTGGAGAAGGCGGTGGAAGGGATTGGATTTTGTCATTCTTAGGATGCGCCACAGCGACTTGGAGTGACAGACTGTAAGAGACGCTCATTTTAAGTCAAACCGAGTGTCAAAGCGGGAGGCTCAGAATCAGCAGCTGTTCAGGTCAAGGGTCAGAGAGGGTTTTGACAGGCAGAATTTCTTTGGCAATGGACACCCATAAGGTTGGTTCATAAACACTTTCTGAAGAAAGGATCATGCCCTAAGTTTGATCCTCAGCACTGGAAAAATAAAAAAGACAAAAGGGAGAGTTTAGCATCTCTTAGAGATAACTTCAAAGCAGGAGTTATAATAGGCACCCTTTTGTTGTTATTTAAAATATTTGTGTGTGTGCCTCTGCACACACGTGTTGGTGTGGAGGCCGGAGGTGAGCCTCAAGTGTGCTGTTGACCTTGTCTCTGGCACCTGGGGCTTGCTGTCTAGGCTGCCTGGCTGACTTTGAACTCAGTTCCTGATGCTTATGTGACAAGAACTTTGCCCACTGACCTATTTCTCCAGCCATAGTCTAAGAGATCTAAAGAAATATCAATAGCATCATAGAATTTGAAACATTTGTAACAAAATACTTGTTAATATCAGATCCATCTGGTTATTCCTACAAATTCCTTTTTCCCTTCTTTCTTCCTGGCAGACTTGGATTTGTAGGTGGTTAGGATAAAGACCGCATTACTCTCCCATTCTGGCCCCTCCTCCCCTTTTCCCCACAGCTGGCTGTGCCACAGACTACATTTCAGAGGAAGAGGAAGCCCTGTAAGGAAGGCTTAGTGCCTCTCTCTGAACAGGTGTTGGCAACATGAGCGTGGGAAGGAGGCATCCTGGGCCACAGAGATGAGGCCATTATAGCTATACCAGAAATCTCACCAAGGCTCCAGGAAGTGAGCCTGTTCTCCAGATGCCCTTAATCCCGTCTCTCCTGTATTCACCCGAGAAAAGGTGGCGTACCATGGGTGGTCAATGGCCAGAGCGTGCCTTCTGCATCAGCTATGATGGGTTTGGTCTAGTGGCTGAGAAGGCTGGGATGTGAGGAGAAGAGGAAATGGTGTGTGTGTGTGTGTGTGTGTGTGTGTGTGTGTGTGTGTGTGTGTGATATAACATGACAACCTGAACCGCTTGCTCTGTGTGTGTGCGTGTGTGTGATATAACATGACAACCTGAACCGCTTGCTCTGTGTGTGTGTGTGTGTGTGTGTGTGTGTGTGTGTGATATAACATGACAACCTGAACCGCTTGCTCTGTGTGTGTGTGTGTGTGATATAACATGACAACCTGAACCGCTTGCTGTGTGTGTGTGTGTGTGTGTGTGTGTGTGTGTGTGTGTGTGTGTGTGTGATATAACATGACAACCTGAACTGCTTGCCGCAGAGGCGCGGCAGGGACACCTCCTCTGCTCTGTGCTTCCCTTTAGATCTAGGAAAAACCAGGAATTTGGACATCCACCACTGTTTCTGAGGCTTTATTACTCTGAAGACTAAACACGCAGATTTGAATAAAATTTTTCATTTGCTCACGTCTAGACAAAATGTCGTCAGTTCTCAGTTTAACTCCATGTTTTCCATGTTCCATGCTCTCATGCTCACTCAGGTACACCACCTGATTTTCTTTTTAGTTGCACAGGCATTCTGAGCTTCACAGGACGTTCCCTCACGTTTTCCGGACTGTCTGGTCAGTTTCCTTTCTCA
Organism: Peromyscus californicus insignis; assembly: GCF_007827085.1. Taxonomy (NCBI): domain Eukaryota; kingdom Metazoa; phylum Chordata; class Mammalia; order Rodentia; family Cricetidae; genus Peromyscus; species Peromyscus californicus. Next base: position 158,833,739 of record NW_026294584.1, on the reverse strand, counting down.
CCTGCATGCCTGTCATCTGTTCTTCATTCAGATGTCACCTGTAACTTGTTTCTGGTCTCCAGACTGTGTGAAGACAGACTCTAAGTGTATCACAGTTGTGGTTTTAATTTTGATTTTTTTCTCTTTTTCTGATGTGCTGTATGCGTATGTACATGTTCATGTGTGTGTGCATATGTTTTTGTGTTGAGGGTATGATTTTGTATGAGGCCAGAGGTAGCTGTTAAGAGGATTTCCTCAATAACTCTCCATCTCAGTGTTTGAGATGGAGCCTTTCACTACTTCTGGAGCTTGGTGATTGGCTAGACCAGCTGCCCAGTGAATTCCAGGCATCCTCCTGCCTCCACCTTCCCAGTCCTGGGTTACTAGAAGCCACACCTGGGTTTTTATGTGGCTTCCGGATCTTCAAACTCAGGCCCTCTCGCTTGCATGGAAGCACTTCACCTGAGGAGCTGTCTTCCCAGGCTTGATTCTGTCTCTGTGAGTACTGGGTTGTCCTCATTTAGATGTAAACACCAGGGCAGAGAGTCTGTTTGGTTTGTTGTAGATATGTCCCCAGGGCCCTGTGCAGCATCCATCAGATAGAACTTATCCAAGAAATACATTGAATCAATGCCCTGCAGCTGTAACATATGATCTCGACTTTTGCGTTAGACAAACCTGGTTTCAAATGGTGTCTCCACTTATTCTCACAGCGTGATCCTCGGAAGTTAAGTAACCCTGACTCCTAGATTTCCTTATCTGTAAAATGGGATGCTAGTCCTGTCAGGAGATCAGTATCTTGTCTTGCTATGAGGTCAGTGACATTCACACACGTAAAACAGGCCTATAGCACCAGGCACCTGAACCACGAAGTAAGTGCATGCCGTCTTTCAGCCTCTGTAAGATCACATGGAAAGGAGTCATCATGAATTCCTCTGCGGCAGCTGAGCTGAGCTCACGCTCCAGGGTGCTGGAAGGAGTGCCCTATCGTGAGCTGGTGTTTACCTAGCTGTTCAAAGTCACGCTGCCTTATCAATTATTTGTTTTGGTTTTGATCTCTTTTTCTTCCTTATGCCGCCAGTGTGCATTTCTAAGTTGTGAGTGCTTGGGTTTATCTTTCAGTTCTGGTTTGATGCATATTGTCCTCCGATGTACTGCAAACACCTGGATTGTATGAGTGTGAATAATCACTTCGCTTGCTGTGTGCACACTGCCGTATGCTCACATCACATTTATGGCTAGAATTGCAAAGTTTTGTTACATTTTAAAGCTAATGTTTTTTACTTGCTAATTTTCCCCCCTACCAGAGTATAGTAACAAAGGAAATACTTTTATTGTTTTATCCTTCTGTTTGTAATTATTGTGTGGGTGAGTGGGTGCAGCATACCACATGTGTAGAGGTCAGAGAACAACCTTGTGGAGTAATTTTTCTCTTTCTACCTTTGTGTGGCTTTGGGGCTTGAGATCTGGCAGCCAGCCTTTCACAAGTACCTTTGCTCACTGAACCATCTGGTTGTCTCTGTTTTGTTTTATTTATTGAGACAAAATGCACTTATTTACAGCTATCAGGATAAAAATTTTCACACACACACACACACACACACACACACACACACACACACACACACACACCGTATCTCTGAGCTTTTGGCTTGGCCAAGAATTGAGAGTTCTGATCAAACTCCTGCTCCTGTTAGGGATGAGCAAAACCATTTATTTATGTAAGATAATTAGCCAGTTTACAAACCAATTTATTTGTTTAGGAAAAAGCATGTCAAGTTTTAATTAGCAACTAATCAAATTATAATACTTCTCTTGGAAACACTAGTGATTTTAGACAAAATCTCAGACTGATGAGTGCCTGAAGCCCTAGAAACAGTACGCACACAGTGTGTACAGTCACACAGTGACCTCTGCTGCAGTGGCTTAGACAGGGTCCCACCTTTTAGCCTAACACTGAGGCAGGAGGGTGAGCTGCTGGGGTTACAATCAGGTGCCATCACCCGCCGCCTAGCGGGAGAAGAGCTCTTCTCCTTCCTGTAGTCAGGCCTGGGTGGCCACAGGGAGGGACTAACACCACACCCTCAGCCCCAAGCCCTCAGAAGACTGAGTTCTCTAGGTCCTTAGGAAGCTGGCGGAGCCACTAATTACCCCGTTCTTAGAGTTCTCCTGAAGGTCGCTGCCCAGGAGGTCTGTTCTAGACCTGCTTTAGGAGCCAACTCCTGATGGGAGAGCGAGTGGTCTGAGACTTGACATCTCAGCCCATGGGAAACCTCAGTGGTCTGTCGGGTCTTTGCTTTGTCTTCAGCTAGTGAAGAGACTCAGGGACTCAGCTGCTGAGGGCTGCAGAGGGAACCCAGTGGTTTGCTGTCGGTCAGTGATGCTGACACCTCACTCTTTTTTTTTTTTTTTTTGGTTTTTCAAGACAGGGTTTCTCTGTGTAGCTTTGCGCCTTTCCTGGATCTCACTCTGTAGCCCAGGCTGGCCTCGAACTCACAGAGATCCGCCTGGCTCTGCCTCCCGAGTGCTGGGATTAAAGGCGTGCGCCACCACCGCCCGGCTGACACCTCACTCTTAAAGTGGAAAGAGTTTGAGAAACAGTGTTTTCCTAAAAGCATATTGTTGATTAAGCATTTAGTTATCTGTGTGTGTGTGTGTGTGTGTGTGTGTGTGTGTGTGTGTGTGTGTGTGTGTGTGTGTGTGAGCGCGCGCTCACGTGCACGCTATGAAGCAGGGACTGACCGCTTTGCCTATGTCTTCCCTTTCTCTTCAGCTCATCATAGTAACCTGAAGCTCTTCCCTGCTTGTCTAGAATCTAAACTCCACAAGCATGGCAGTGGGTTGTCTGTGGCCAGTCACCCTGCAGGAGCTTAAGTGTTGACAGAAGCCTTGCTAAGTAGCCTAAGTTTCCTTTAGCGGACTTGGGATTTAAAAAACATTTTAGATTACGCATTTTTTTTGAGAATTTCACACACAAGTACTACATTTACATAATAATTTCTACCCTTCCTTCTCCCCACTCCCATGTCCCTCTCAAATTCATGACCTCTTCTTTTTTAATTAGTCTTGGAACTTTGAGACGGTGACCGGAAGCTTCTGCAGGAAATGCTTGGTGTCCCCTCACTCGGGGTTGCCTTCCCTGATTTCTGGGTATCTAGATTTAGACACAGACACAGTGTGAGTTTCTTCTTGGTCTTCTCTGACTCCTGGACTTTGAAGACACAGCTGGGCCAGTTTCTGTTTTCGTTTAGTATTTATTTATTTTATTTTATTTTTAACAAGCAGTGAAGTTTAAGGTTGTTTACCTCATTTCCTCTCTTTATTTCTTGCTTTAAATGGGGAAATAAAGGAGACTGAGTGATGCCCATGTGCCATGATTGCAGTGTAGTTTGAAAGTAGCTACCTAAAACAAGCTAGTTTTGTAGCTAGGCGTTAGAGAGATGGCTGAGCAATTAAGAGCTCAGGCTGCTCTTGCAGAGAACCCAGGTTCAGTTCCCAGCACCCACATGACAGCTCACAACCACCTATAACTCCAGTTCCAGGGATCCAATGCCTTCTTCTGGCTTCCCAGCACATACATGCTACATATGCATGTCAGCAGGTGAGCACTCATACACTTAATAAAACAAGTACAATTTTAATGTATAGATAGCCGATTATTTCTGCTTTCCAAATATATTCCTGTATCAATAAATACAATGTAAAATCAAGGACTTAAGGGCTGGAGAGATGGCTCAGCAGGTGTTGAGGCCGGGGCGGTGGTGGCGCACCACATGCACGCCTTTTGTCCCAGCACTCGGGAGGCAGAGGCAGGCAGATCTCTGTGAGTCTGAGTCCAGCCTGGTCTACAAAGGGAGTTCCAAAACAGCCAGAGCCGTTAAACAGAGATCTCAAAAAAGCAAGAAGCAAACAAACAACAACAACAAAAGACAAAAGTGCTTGTCACTCATGTAGAGGACCCGGGTTTGGTGGTTCCTACTCACGCCAGGCAGCTCACAACTGTCCTTAACTCCAGTTCCAGGGGATCTGATGCCCCCTCTGGCTTCTACAGGACCGCAGGCTCATGGTGCATATTCAAAGCAGACAGGGATACATCTGCATAAAAACCTATTTAGAAAATTAAAAGGAGAAATGCTGGTGGCCAGGTATAGTGGCTCATACTTGAAATAAAGCAGGTAACCGAGGACGTGCTATGTCACTAACTTAACTCTGAACAGTGAAGACATGGCTCTCATGACTTTCCAGCAGATCTGGAAGAAAATGAATCAAGAACAGGGACTTCTGTTGGTGACATTGAGTCCAGAGTGAGCTTTGGCACCATGCATCTCTCACAGGCCTTCCTCCGGCAGAAGCAGAGTGAAGTTGTGAAGGCTTCTTATCCTTCTTACTGATCCCTGTGCCTCCTGGTGGGAGATGCTACCAGCTTCTACCGTTGTGGCCTTTCAGAGACAAAGTCCTTAGTGTGCCATTTACAGACTCATGGTCAAAGGCTCGTCTGTCTCCTACTGCATATTTTCTCACCTAATTTATAATTAGGGATGGCATTAATGACTTAATGCCCAAAGCTAAAACAACTTAAATGAGGAAGGCTGGAAGTATTGGTTTAGCAGAGAGGTAGATTTTGTCATGAGTCTGCTTGGCCCTGGTGACTGCTTGTGGGATGAGGTGACTGTGGAGGGCTGACCCTTTTTTAATTAGAACATTGGTGGGAAATCTTCACAATGATAAGGCCAATGAACCTTAAAAACAGTTGCTCAAAGATGATAGCTTAAAAAATATAATCAAAATCCCCTGAACTATAGGCAACCCATGACTGATGAGAGAGTCAGCCTTGCCGCAGGGTTGAGCTCCCTAAATGGTTGTTCAATACAGAGAGGTCAGCCCTGAAACCATATACACACTCAACAAAAACAGCGTTGGCTGGTTGTATTGATATATTTGTACATAGATATCATTTATACATAGGTAATCATAGTAATTGGAGAAGAAGAGGCTATCAATTTGAGAGTGGGGCGTCTTAGAAGGAGTTGGAGGGAAGGAATTGGGAGGGGCTGGAAGGAAAGGGAAGGGAGAAAGGGCTGTAATTATGTTTAAATTAAAATTTAAAAAATCCATTGTAAGGAAGGGAATGTGAGGGTTGGGGAGATGGCTCATGGTAAAGTGCCTACTGTGCAGGCATGGATAGTGCAAGTGTGTAAGCTTAGCACTGGTCTGAGTGGATGTATCAGGCGGAGACATATAATCTAATCAATGAACTTCAGGTTCAGTGAGAGACCCTGCCGCAAAAACACTTTGGAGAGCCATTGGAGGAACACAGGTGATTGGCTTCCACACTTGGAGGTATAGGCCAGAGTGAAACATACGTATGTGTAATCCCACCCCCACCCCCAGCCCCCAGGAAATGTGAAAGCCGGATAAAATGATACGCACGTATATTACAAGATTTAGTTATGGAGCACGGACGGTCTCCAGGGGTGGTGTTTTCTGCTCATATCTCCAGGGGGTAGAAGATTGTTCTGTCTTGGGGAGAATTAGGAAAACCCTGCTCTGCTGGGTAGTCTTCTGTCAGCTTGACGTCTGGGAGGAGGGAGCCTCAAGTGAGACAATGCCTCCGTAGGACCGGCTGTGTGCAAGCTGGAGGGGCGTTTTCTTAGTGATCGATGGGTGGGTGGGAGACCATTGTGGGTGGGGCCACCTGGGCTGGTGGTCCTGGGTTCTGTAAGAAAGCAGGTTGAGTAAGCCATGGGGAACAAACCAGTAAGCAGCACCCCTCCATGGCCTCTGCTCAGCTCCTGCCTCCAGGTTCCTGCCCTGCTTGAGTTCCTGTCCTGACTTCCTTTAGTGATGATCAGTGATGTGGAAGTGTAAGGCAAACACACCCTGCCCTCCCCAGGTTGCTTTGGTCTTAGTGTTTCATCACAGCAGTGGTGACCCTAAGACACTTAGGAATTCAAACGCTGTTATTCCTAGGGAGAGGAGTGAAGGTGTGGTGCTTGTATGTATCAGTGAGTTAACTGGTAAGACTGAAGCAGTTCTTATGTACCTTAGATTCCTGGATCTTCAGTTTCAGGTGGTTGTAGTATTAGTTGGCTCTGAAAGTGAATTTGCCTTTAGGAGCTTAGAAGTAGGAAGTCCACAGGAAGAACCTCGGAATCTGTTTCCCTGAGGCTGTTTTGAAAAGAAGGGAAAGTGGTGTTTCCTGTTTTCTTTCTTAACCGGCGGTGGTGGCGCACGCCTTTAATCCCAGCACTCGGGAGGCAGAGCCAGGCGGATCTCTGTGAGTTCGAGGCCAGCCTGGTCTCCAAAGCGAGTTCCAGGAAAGGCGCAAAGCTACACAGAGAAACCCTGTCTCGAAAAAACCAAAAAAAAAAAAAAAAAAAAAAAAAAAAAAAAAAAAAAAAAAGGAATCTGTTCAGTATCAGCGTAGAAGAAAAGCAAGCATTTTGTAGATGAAAGGAACAAGTGTGGGCCAGAGTCAGCCGCTCCCTCCAGGGGCAGCTCTCAGGCCAGAGGGACGCCAGTGCTTCCCTTCTCCTTGTCTTCCTAAAACTATCTTTCTCAGATGTGAAATTCTAAAGTGAGGTATACAACTTCCAGGAAGCCTTTGTCACGGCCAGTCCGGGGCCATCTGGAGTTCTTAACCCTTTCCCTGCTGCACCTTGGCTCTTTAGTTGTATTTAGTGCAGCCTGTGATCCCAGCCCTTGGGAGGTGGAGGCAGGAGGATCAGGAGTTCAAGGCCAACCTGGCCTGAGCTGCATAAGACCTGTCTCAACTCCCCTCCCCACATAAATAAAAATTAAGAGATCCATATGTTCATATGTAGGGTATGGAGACTTTCAAATAAAGAGAGAAGAAGAGCATACATAAATCTATTTACAGATGGTGACAGTGAGCCTTCATGCCACATGAAGATCTTCTTTCAGGAAGATAGCAGTGTAGCTCCTCCATTCCTTCATCTTCATACACCCATGTAGGCTCCCAAGCGTCCCTGCTCTGTCTTCTCCATACACTCTACCGAAGCACTAACATTCGAGACAGTCTTCCACTTACGAAGAGTTAAGGCAGCCCATTTTGAGCTGTTAGTTTTACTTTCAGAGGAAAAACCCAGTGAAAGTAGCCAGCTCTGTAATGTACAGTAACAGACAGTGGTGTTTCAGGGCTGTGCCTGTGGAATGGAGAAGCTCCTTCTCTGCTCTTCACTGAGGTCAAAAGTTAAATTTGTGTTAAGAATTGCAAAACTTCAAAAAAAAAAATTCAAGCCCTCTTGACCACAAGGTGTGCTTATGCTCATGACTGTGGCCTCAGAGGCCGGACAGTGTGTGGCTCATAAGCAACATGAGATAATTTTTGTTTTGTTTTGTTTTTGAGACAGTGTCTAATGTAAGCACGTAAGCTCAGACTGTCCTTGGTTGGCGTTGAACTCCTGATCTACCTGCCTTCACCCCCTGGGATTAGAGGCTCACTCCACTAAGTTTGGCTTTAGGAACAGCTCGATGCCTTTTGATTCCTTCTGTGTTGATCAGAGGTGTGTCTTGGGGATGACAGCTTTTCCTTTTTGATCACACGTGACTACATTTAGTTGTTGGGAAATGCTGGAAGTTTGGCGTCTGCACGAGATGCACGAGAGTGGGAAGCATCTTGCTTCTCTGCTCGACCCTTTCCAGCAGTCCCTAGAAGTGTCCTGGTCTTGGATTGCCTCAGAAACAGTCACCTGCTTTAGCTTTAACGAGGTGGCTTCCATCCCGTCCAACTTTCTGGAAACACACGTAGCTTCTTGCGCTGTAATGACTGTGGGAATCACTCTGCAGCTGCCAGAGGTTTTTCTGGCCAGGGAACTTCTCTTGCCAACTATTTTCTCTAAGAATATCTCCCTTTTATGTCTGCTCAGCCAGGAAGTGATAGCTGTGTCTCATGTTCTTGCTGTTTTGAAGACGGCAGTGTGGTTAAGGGAACGGGAGGGGTAGGTGCTGAGCTCCAGACCTAGTCACCAACCACAGTCTCTGAAGGTTTTATAGAATGGAAAGTTCCTGGCTACTTAATGCTCTGCCCTGTTCTGTCCTGGCACTCTTCCTGGCCGGGTGATTTTGGAGGTCCCTTACGTTGTCTGTGTCTAGAATATACGATGTCAAATACATGGTTTTCTCAGGGGTGAGTCTGAATCTTTGTGTCGTTGGCCCCTTGTTTTACCTTGCTTCCTGAGGAGGGAGCCTCAGTTGAGAAAACGCCTCCATAAGGTTGGGTTGTAGGCGAGCCTGTAGGGCGTTTTCTTAAGAAGTGATCAGTGCAGGGAGGGCCCAGCTCACTGCGGGGCGTGCCAGCCCTGGGCAGGTGGCCCTATGAGCAGGCCAGGGGAAGCAAGTCAGCAAGCAACACCCCTCCATGGCCCCTGTATCGGTTTCTGCTTCCAGGTTCCAGCCCTGCTTGACTTCCTGCCCTGACTTCCTTCAGTGATGGACTATGATGCAGATGTGTAAGCCAAATAAACCCTTTCCTCCCCATCTCGATTCTGGTCATGGTGTTTGCCATAGGACTAGTAACCCAACTAAGACAGCATGTAACGTATTGGGTTTGTGGCATCTCCATATGTATTTGTTAGTTGTTCTCCTCCTCTCCCATCCCTCCTCCCTGTCTCCAGCTCACCTTCTGTAGTTCCTCCTCCATCCTAGCTTATAGCTTATTACATGCAATCCTTCGTCCTGTCTGCTCACCTCGCTAGGGCGAGTGCACACGTGGGAATAGACGTGCCAACAGCAGGGTGCACACATGCTCAACTTTAATTTTTTAAAAAAATTTATTTAGTTATTTATGTGTATGAGTGTTTGTGTGCATATATATCTGTGTGCCACAAATGTTCCTGGTGCCCTTGTAGGCCAAAAGGGACTATGGACCCCCTGAGATGGGAGTTACAGACAGTTGTAAGCTGCCATACAGGTGCTGGACTCAAACCCTAGTTCTCTGTTAAGAGCCAATGCTTTTAATCATGGAGCCCAGAGTCTCTCCAGCCCAGTCTACTGTTTGTTTTTCTTTTTCTCTCATATATTACATCCTGACTGCAGTTCCCCTCCCTTCCCTTCCTTCTCCCCGCCACCTCTCTCTCTCCCAGACCACCCCCCTCCACCTCCCCTCAGAAAAGAGCAGGCCTCCCAGGGACATTAACCAAACACAGCATAACAAGCTACAATAAGACCAGGCACAGACCATCACATCAAGGCTGGATGAGGCCACCCAGTAGGAGGAAAAGGGTCCCACAAGCAGGCAAAAGAGTCAGAGACAGCCCCTGCTTCCACTGTTAGGAGTCCAACAAGAACACCAAGCTACTCAGCCACAACATGTATGCAGAGAACCTAGGTCAGACCCCGACAGGTTCCCTGATCTTTGCGAGCCCTGTTCAGCTGATTCTGTGGGCCGTGTTCCTGTGGTGTTCCTGGCCCTGCTGGTTCCTCTGATCCTTCCTCCCCTCCTCTGCCCGACTCCCAGAGCTCCACCTAATGATTGGCTGTGGGACTCTGCATCTACTCCCACCAGTTGCTGCATGAAATTCCTCTGATCCCTCTCATGATGATTCTGCTAGGCTCTGACCCCAAAACACGCTGCAGAGGTCAAAATGTAGGTGGAAGGTTTTGTGGCTGGGTTTGTGTCCCAGTCCCTCCACACGAGGCCTTGCCTGGTGACAGAAGATGGCCGGTTCAGACAGACTCCATGTCCCCCATGGAGGGAGTCTTTGCTAGGCTTACTCTTGTAGATACCATGGAGTTTCCTCCACACTAGGTTTCTATCTTGCTCTCGAAATGCCCCCAATTCCAGTCATTTCTCCCAGTATTTTCTCTCCCCCCACAACACCTGATCCCTCCTGTTCCTATCCCCGTCCCCAGTCACCGGTGAAATCTATTCTATTTCCCCTCCCCAGGAAGATCCTTGCAGCCCCCTTTACAATAGCCACAGACAATATAAAATATCTTGGTGTAATGCTAACCAAGCAAGTGAAAGGCCTGTATGATAAAAACTTCAAGGCTTTGAAGAAGGAAACTGAAGAATCCAGAAGATGGAAAGATCTCCCACGCTCACGGAGATTAACATAGTAAAAATGGCCAACCTGCTGGGTTTCTAGTATCAGTGGTTGAGTATGTCTTAGAATGGACAGACTGACGCTCCTTGCTTCCCCCCACCCTCCTTCCTTCCATTATTTCCAAGCTCAGTTCCATTTCTTTAGTCTTTAGGGTGGAATGGTCAGTTTCTACAGAAGTTTTGTCAGGAGCAGTGCGGCTCCTTAGGTTTACCGGTTTTATGGAGGCCCTGGTAGCCGAGACCAGACCCTCTTTACTGAAGTGCCCTGCATTTTGATTAATTGCTTTCGGTTCCATTTCTCTCTAAGACTGCTCAGCACTGAAATTAGGGGAGGAGCTCTATGACACTCAGCTCAGAATGGGAGGCACAGAGATGAGCTGGGTGTCACCTCACTTCTATAATTTTTATGTGCCCTAAATAGGACTGATCTTTTTTATCATAATGTTTTGCATTCTAAACATGTCTTGGCTCTTTAGAAAATCTGTCCTTTCTTTCATGGCCATTTTGTCTAAGTCTGATGCTGTGATATACTCAGGGCTGCTCGAAGCCTTTCCGATTCCATGCTAGGAACTCCAGTTAGACTGGGTGGTAGTTCAGCTTTGCTCCTTCTTGAGGCCATCCAGCTTCCCATTTCTAAGAAAGCACCATCTAAAGACCCCACAGGCATTTCTGCATGCCTGGCAGCTTGTGTCAACCATGGTAGTAACTGGCATGAATGATGTGCAAAAATATGGATATACAATCAATAAACATGGATTATATCTCTACGTATGCATGGTACTGCTTGCTCAACCCCTCCCCATGGAAAGCTGATCTCATAGAAAAACATCTAATGGTTTAGAAGTGGATTCTTTTGGTAACTAAATAAACCAGGAACCTAAGTTTCATGTTGTTTGGGTTTTTATTCAAAGTGAATGGAATCGATGCACTGGGAAGATTCTAGTTAATACCAGAATGAAAAAGGATGAAGAGGATAGCCGCTACTTGGACACCTTCCTTTGTGTGCATCTAACTCACCTCGTAGTATTATGACAGCGCTGCCACTGCCAGCCAGACCTGTCCTGTCACTCTGCCCCTGAGAGACCGGGTCCCGAATCCGAGTTAGATTTCTCCAAGGGGGTGTGCAGACGTCCCCTGTGAGCACAAGAGGGTGTGCAGACTTCCCTCCTTGGAACTGTCCTAGAAACATTCATAAAACTTTTAATAGGTTCAAAATGTGCTTTTGGACCGTGTGAGGGTTACTAACTTAGGCAGCACTGGTGAGCCCCTGTGGTGTGCCAGGCTCCTTTCGGAAGCAGAGCGTGCTGTGGGAGTAACAGGCAAAACCCTCGAGCTTCTGTGGGTTTAGGAAGAAACAGTGGTTGGAGGCGTCGAACCCTCCCTCCTAGCGGTGGCACAGGGAGGTAGTCTCACCCTTGTTTTACAGGGTGGCGGGTGACCAAAGTGAGGACGAGAGCTGGGTGTCACCAGCACCCACTCCATGCTCGTATGTGTGACCACAGAAGTGTGTCCTTGAGCCACGCAGACACAGTCACCTGAAAACGAGTGAGAGGATCGTAGACGCTGGGGCTGATCTGACTGCTTTTCTTTTTTTCTTTTGGAGACAAGGTTTCATTATGTAGCCCTGGCTGTCCTGGAGCTCTCTATATAGACCAGGCTGGCCTCAAACTCACAGAGATCCGCCTGCTTCTGCTTCCCAAGGGATTAAAGGCATGCACCATCACACCTGGCCCCTGACCACTCTTCATATATTGCTGCATTCCATGTATGTGCTAGAGTGTCTGTATGTGTGCATGTGTGTGCAGGAGCCCGAGTGTGCCAGGGGAGGTGTCAGGTTAGCCGTGACCGGAGCCGGAGTCGCAGACGGTTGTGAGTCACCATGGGTCTTCGACAAGAGCATTACGTGAGCGCTTTTAGCCACTTGGGCCATCTCTCCAGCCCTCTGTGTTTCTATATGTACATATGTAGAGGTATGTGCATGTGTAAATGTACACATTAAATTATTATTTATTCATTGGCAATTTCATACATGAATGCAATGTATTTAGATCATATCCAGTCCGAGGTTCTCCCCTCATGCTCTCTCTGTCTCTGTGTCTCCCGCCCAATGTCATTCCACCTCTTCATCCTTCAATTACCCACGAGTCAATTAGTGCTGTCCACTACTTGTGCAAGAGTGTAGGGCCATCTGCTCCAGTATGGGCAGCCTGCTAGGGCTGCACCTCTCAAGAAAAATGACTCTTTCAGCAGCTATCACCTGCTAATAGCTCTTCAGTTCAGGGCTGGGCCTTGTGAGCCCCTCTGCTCCCCATACTTGGAGGAACATTGCCTGCTTGATCGTAGACATGTCATTTTAAACACACACACACACACACACACACACACACACACACACACACACACACACACGCAACCTTGCTGATTGGTTAGTGCTTACTTCCATAACGTCCTAGAGGTCAGGGCATTTCCCTTAATGGGGTTTTAGACAGCTCTTCTGTGCTTGGTGGCTGTCAAGGTCATAGCTGATCTAACCAGTTTCATACCACTTAATGCTTCCTGTTCTTTGCGCAATCAGATCTTTTTATGAATCTAGGACTCCCAAAAAGTTTCTGAGTATTCAAACTGTAAATATTTACAATACGATGTCCTTGTGTGGTTTCTGATGTGATGATGGTAACAGTACAAACACTCTTTCCCTTTAGGTTGGTGGATGACCGGTGTGTGGTACACCCAGAGGCAGGGGACCTTGCTAACCCACCCAAGAAGTTCAGAGGTAAGAAAAAAAATGTAGATAGTGTGACCTAAGAGGGCAGATTATTTCATGTCTTAAGGTAAATAATGTTAAAATTATACTCAGTGTGTCACTGAAGATTATTTCCAGTTCCCCATAGTGTTTGGTTGTTGTTGAACTTGGAGTGATCTATCATGAAGAATTATCTGAGTTTTGTTTTGCAATGTGACATCTACACACTGACAAGAAGTCCTAGCAATTAACCATGAAAGATGACCTTTTCAAGCCAGTTAATAAGAACTAAGTGCTATTTATTTATAGATTTCTGTGGCAGTCATATTATAGTGTTATAGTGTTTTACTGGTAGCTTGTTAATTATCTTTATGAATGTTCCGTGTTTCGTGAACGTAGCTTTAGTGTCACACCCATATGATGTGTGGTAACTAACTGTTGTCTTAGAGCTTGGTTCCAAGTGACCTCTGAGAAGCAGCTTCGTGGTCTCCTTGGCTGAGAAACCATTTGCAGCAGCAGGTTTATTATAACTCAGCTGCTGCAAAAGGATTAATAGGACTTGTAGAACATTCTAGAAAATGAAAAGTAGTGACTAAAACAACATAACAACTGCACACAAACATTAAACGTTAGGATCCTCATATGGGGAAAACACATGATGTCTTCTGAGCTGGAGTGCCTCACTTAATGCATGTCTTAGGCTTCTTTTCTTTCTTTCTATTTTTTGAGACAAGGTTTCTCTCTGTAACCACGCTGGCTTTCCTGGAACTCACTCTGTAGATCAGGCTGGCCTTGCACCACTACTTGCCAGGCTTTGACCAAAAGCAACTTGGGGAGGAAAGGGTTCATTTTAGCTCACAACTCATGGTCACACTTGGTCACTGAAGGAATTCAGGGTTGGAATTCAAAGCAGGAGCTGATGCAGAGGCCATGAAGGAGTGCTGCTTGCTCCCCAGGGCTTGCTCAGTCTGCTTTCTGCTTTCTTGTTTTTTTTTTTTTTTGTTTGTTTGTTTTTCGAGACAGGGTTTCTCTGTGTAGCTTTGTGCCTTTCCTGGAACTCACTTGGTAGCCCAGGCTGTCCTCAAACTCACAGAGATCCGCCTGGCTCTGCCTCCCGAGTGCTGGGATTAAAGGCGTGCGCCACCACCGCCCGGCCATGCTTTCTGCTTTCTTATACAACCCAGGCCTACCTGGCCAGGGGTGGCACTGCTCACAGTGGGCTGAGGCCTCCCATATCAACTACTAATTAAGATAATGCTCCAGAGACTTGCTTACAGGCCAATCTGATGGAGGCATTTTCTAAGTTGTGGTTCCTACTTCTCAGATAATTCTAGCTTGTGTCAAGTTTAAAACAAAACAAAACAAAAACAATACCCCTCCCCTCCACACACGCACACACACACACACACACACACACACACACAAAAACGAGGACAATATAATGTCTAGATCCATCTGTTTCCCTACAAGTTTTGTTTTTGTTTTTGTTTTTTTTTTTCCAGACAGGGTTTCTCTGTGTAGCTTTGCGCCTTTCCTGAAACTCGCTTTGTAGACCAGACTGGCCTCGAACTCACAGAGATCTGCCTGCCTCTGCCTCCTGAGTGCTGGGATTAAAGGCGTGCGCCACCACCGCCCGGCCATACCAGTTTTGTAATTTCATTTCGTTTACAACTGAGTACAGTTCCATTGTCTATCTATGCCACATGTCATTATCCATTCATCTGTTGATGGATACCTGGATGGTTCCATTTCCAGGCTATCGTGAACACACCAGCAATAAACATGGGTGTGCAAGTATCTCTGTTGTAGGCTATAGAGACCTCTGGACATAGACCCAGGAGCAGACAGCTGCATCATATGGTAGCTTTATTTTTAATTTTTTGAGAACTCTCTATATTGGTTTTATAAGGGCTGTACCAGTTTACACTTCCTTCAGCAGAGAACAAGAATTCCTCTTTCCTTGAACTTCTTTTTTATAAAACTTATTTTATTGTGTGTCTGCATGCACATGTGTGCTCCCAAGTATATGAATATGTGGCACCTGTGTGCTGCCCCCACAAAGACCAGAAGAGGTATTAGATCTGGGGTTGCAGGTACTTCTGAGCTGCCTGCCGTGGGTGCTGGGAACTGAACCTGTGTTCTTTACAAGAAGAGCAAATGCTCTTAACCACTCTTAACCAATCAAATGAGACAGAATCTTAACGTTTTCATTTGGTTTTCCTGATTGGCTAGGGATGTTGAACATAAAATGCTTATTTGTATAATGATAGTTTATGTTTCTTCTTTTGGGAACTATTTATTTCATCAGCCCATTTATTGATGGGCAGTTTTGTTTCTTTGTTCAGTTGTTACAGCTTATCATAGTCAGGGTTACTATCGCTGCAACGAAACACCATGACCCAAAGCAAGCTGAGGAGGAAAGGGTTGATTTGGCTTACACTTCCACATCATAGTCATCTCTGAAGGAAGCCTGGACAGGCACTCAAACAGGGCAGGAACCTGGAGGCAGGAGCTGACGCAGAGGCCATGGAGGGGTGCTGTCCACTGCCTTGCTCCCCATGGCTTGCTCAGCCTGTTTTTTTTATAGAACCCAGGACCACCAGCCCAGGGATGGCACCACCCACAATGGGCTGGGCCCTCCCCCATCAATCTTGAATTAAGAAAATGCCTTACAGGCTTGCCTGCTGCCAGATCTTATGGATGCATCTTCTCAATTGACGTTCCCTCCTCTTTGATGATCCTAGCCTATGTCAAGTTGGCATAAAACCACACAGCACACAATTCTTCATATAATCTAAATTTTAACTTCCCTGTCTGAGATTTGGCTGGTGAAGATTGTCCTCCATTCGGTCCATTCAATCTGATGGTTTTCTTTGCTGTGTGAAAACTTTTTAATGTTTTGTAGCTCCATTTCTTCATTCTTACACTGCTGTGCTGTTGGAGTTCTGTTTAGATGGTTCAAAAGAGAATAGTTTAAAAGGCAAACTGGGACAATGCAGTGTTTGTAACGGGGAAAGTCATGAACGTCAGAGTTTCACGGTATTGTCTGAGGACTGTGTCATCTAAAGTGGGTCACCTGTCGGGAGCCTCCGATGGCGTCTGTCACTGTCCCATGAGAATTCAGCTGGATAGCAAGAACAATGTCCACTGGTGAGGGATTGTAAGCCTTTCTGTCTTCCCAGAGACAGCCACTGAAGACATGTTTTGTATCATTATACAAATGTAGTTAAGTTATAATAGAAAGGCATGTGTTTCCATTAAGATGTTAGGCTCTCCCCCTTACAGCCTACCCTCTTCTGGGGCAGAATTTTTTTCATTTTATTTTTGTTTCTCAGTCATTAAATTTTACTCATAGAAGACCCCTTCTTTTCTCCTGAAAACAGCCATTGGATACTGCGGGCTGAGATATCCAAGCTCTCTCTGGGATCACGTGATCAAACTTGGTTCCCAGGGGTGTCCCAGGTCTTTGTGCTATGAGTCTCAGTAGCCTGATTCCTCTGTTCTCAGGGGGATTTTCCCTTCCCACAGAGCAGGTTGTATGCAAGTACAGGTTATCCTGGAGAACATGAAGGGTCTGAGCTAACAGCTCTGTGCCCAAGAGGCAAATAGATTCAGATGCCTGGGCCCCTGTTATGCAGTGGACAGGGCTTCAAGGTGTGAATCACTCTGAGCTGGAGCCTGGCTTTCCTGTAATCTGACTCTCAGCTCACCACCCTGCGGGTGGGCTCTCAGTTCCTGCTTCCACTTTAAAGTTAAACCTTCTGTCTCTCCATTTATCACCAGACGGGAAGGGTGTCCTTTCCTGTCGGGACCTAGAGATCCCCTTGTCTGAGAACCCAGCTCTTCTCTAAGATTTATGGATTCTCATCCCAGCAGAGCCCAGAGCAGAAGTCTCTGAGCTTGGCTCGCTTCTGTCCTGGTTTCCCCAGCGGCCAGAGGCAAACGCTCCCAAACGCTACAGTCCAACCTTAGGCAGTTTGTGGTTGCAGCTTGGCCTGCACCTAGTCTGCTGCTTGTGTCTGTTTCTCCTGCCCTCCCATCCAGCCATAACAGCCATCGCAGGCTCCTAGAGCTGATTCTGGGAATCACAAGCCCAGCATGTCCAGACTGCTCTGCCAAGTTCTCAGAACCATGTTTCTTTCTTAGATGCTGTGAAGGGACAATAGCCATCATCACCTTGGTTCCTCTCCTTCGCCGAGCATATGCTATTCTTAATTTGAACAGTTTTCGTTGTTCAACAATGAAATGTGACTCTCAATTCCTCCAATTTCTTGAGAAATTAACTTTTTTGGAACTAAAGTTCCAAATGGGTTAAAATGATGATTTTTCCAACTATGCATAATTGTGAAGTTTCATGTGGATGCATCATGAGAATTTTTACCTTTGGAGAGGATTTCTGCAACGTCTACTCCCTGCCTTCTGAAGTGCCAATGGCAAATCAGACTTCTCCCTGGGGAACCAATGAGTTTATTGGACTTAGGTACAGAGCATGGGTGAGGGGTGACTAGTAGGAGTGTGGGTGACTTAAATTACCTCAGTGTCTGTGTAGAGGGAGTTCCCTGCCTGCCTTCAGTCTCCCAGCCTGTACACTCAAATCCCTCCCTGAGACCTGAGGCCTGTACCATTAGGACAGAAATGTGTGCCACTAGCTAGCTGCTTAGGCCGGGGTTCAATGACCCTCCCACCAGCTCCTTCTCTGAAGGAGTGTCTGCAGTCCATCAGCCCTACTGGGATGATCTGCAAATAGGCACAGCTGATCTGATGAGGAAGGTGGCAGTTTGGCTTGGAGGACAATGACATCACAGTGGCCTTGTCAACAGAGAAAACCAAGTTGTAAACAAACTTCCAGAGGTCCTTAAAGCCTAGTGTACAGTTAGCTTCAGTAGAAATCACACAAGGAGAGCGCTATAGAAGCAAACAGAGTGGCTTTGTGTTAGGTGAGCTAAGAGCCATTGCTAACTAGATCCTTGGTTTTATTTATTCAACTTACTTGATTTTTTTTTTTTTTTTTTTTTTTTTTTTTTTTTTTTGATTTAGGGTCTTGTGTAGGGCAGGGTGACTTTGAATTTGCTATGTAGCTCAGAATGGCCTTGAACTTTGACACTCCTGTCTCCACCTCCTGGGTGTTGGGATTACCAGTGTGTGACAGCATGCCTGGCTTTCTCTGTTTTAAAAAAATAATCTTGAAACACAGTGGTAAAGGCGCTTGTCCAAGGGGGAAACCTGCCCTATTCCTTTTCTTCAAACACGTGTGTATCAGCTACGTTTCTCGTTGTGGCCAAATGCCTATGGAACAGACCCAAGGGAGGAAGGGTTTACTCGGGCCCATGGGTTGAGGCTTCTATCTGTTGAGTCAGGCAAGGCGTGAAGGCAGGAACAGCTTTGGACCATGGCAGGAGGATGGGCGGAGGTGCTTGCTCACATCTGGGCAGATAAGAAGCAAAGAAAAGGGAATTGTGGGCATTCTGCTGGCAGTCTCTTTCTTGGTTTTATTAGTCTGGGGTGAGCCACATTCAGGTTGGACCTCCCTCCTCAGTTACAGCCTCACGTACACACCCAGATGAGTGTCTCCTGGGTGGTCCCAAACTCAGTCAGGCTGACAGTGACGGGGAGACACCCTGGCTTGCATCTCACATGCCATTTGTCCACAATAAGACTTTGCTATGTGTGTGTTGCTAGTTACTAAATTCCAGACCTCATCTGGATTGTACTGGTTTTTCTACTCTTGCATTTTTTCCAAGATCCCTGCTGCATTTGGCCACCTTGTCTCTTTCATTTTCTGGAGGTTGCAGTGACTCTTCAGTCTTTGTTGCTTTTGCCCTGATACTTTTGAAGAGTAAAGCCAGGTGTTTTATTGACTTTCTTCTGGTTTGGCTCTTTCTGGTGTTTTTGTTACAGTTCACTTAGCTGAGGTTAAAGTCTGGACTCCAACCACAGAGGTTATGTGCACTTCTCTGTATCACACAAGTCGTAATGTCAACATGACTTATTACTAGCCTTCTTTTCTGATGTACAATTTCACATTCCTTGTGTTAAGTGAAGAGAGTTACTTTCATTTATATTGTGTTGGCTTTACACTGTTTTCTTTCCTATTTCCCTTTTGTGTGTCTCCCTTTTCTAGAAAACCCTCTTGCAGAGTACAGATATACAAGGGTCTGTGTGTGACAGTGTATGATCTTTTTCAGTAAGAAGGAGAAGCTGGCTTACATGACAGTAAGAGAGGTTTACGTGTCCTTCTGTGACCCTAGGGGTGAGGAAACAGACATGATGGTGAAACCAGGGGACCTGTCCCCAGGAGGGCCGAGGAGAGAGGAGATGGCTGGTCAGGGTCTCCGCAATGTTGAGCTTTTGGGACTAGAATGTTCCAATTCTTACGATTCTGTAGTTGTTGACCCAAGCTTATTTCATAATCCACCAAGTTGCTGCCAGGGCCACTCCTGGCAAGCGGCAGATGTTTAGAGGTCATAAGTCACGGTGCTTCAGGGGCTGGGAGTTAAAGGAAGAATTTCTTTTCTGTGCAATGAAAAAAGCAGGTGGCAAAAAATTAGTTCATATGACCAAAGCGAATATTTTAACCTGCTTCCTTTTCCGGTGATTACAGAGGGCCTTTGAAGGCATGGCCTCACCTTTGCCTCCAGTCCTGGAGGTTATACACTCAGGCACACAAATGAAGACTTATTAGTGGGTACATGCATGCTCAGGTGTGTATGCAAGCGTGTGTGTGTGTGTGTGTGTGTGTGTGTGTGTGTGTGTGTGTGTGTGTGTGTGTGTGTGAAGGCCAGACGTCAACATTAGGTGACTTCTTGTCTCTCTTTCCACCATATTTTTTGAGACAGGTTCTGTGAACCCTGAGCCTCTCATTTCAGACAGCCCAGTTGACCTTTGTCCCTGAGGCCAACTGTCCCAGTTACAGATGTGCATTTTTTCACATGGGAGCTGGGGATCTGACCTCTGCTCTTCAAGCTTGTGTGGCAGATACTACCACAGAGGCTGCAGGTGCTTAACCTTTTATATAGCCGAACATACCAGTCTTTTCTAACACAATAGCTACATTCACTGCCTCCATCAACCCAACAGTTGCTTTGTGGAGTTCCTTTAGATTTGGCATTCATATAATTTTTTATTTTTATTTTGAGACAGGGTCTCACGTTTCCCAGACTTGCTATATAGCAGGTACTGGGTTTGAACTCCTACAACTTCCACACCCTGGGTGAGGGACTATCAGAGTATCCACCATGCTGAGCTTAGTACCGTGGCTTCTTCTCTTTGTACACAAAGACAAACTGTTTCGAGTCTGAAATCCACTAACCTAACTTATTGGGCATCTCATACTTCCATGCGGCGTCGCGCTTCAGGCTCCGCGGCTTCCTTGTTTTGTTGTCAGAGATTGTTGCGATCCAGATTTGGAGTTCAGGAATCTGAGGGTAATGAGGTCATGCAGCCATCATCAGGTCACTGACCTTTGAAGCAGGACTGAGACCAGAGCCATGGTTCATTACCCTCCCATCTTTGAACTTCGCTGGCCTCGAAATTCTGCCTCTTGTTCACAGCCGCACGAGGGAGTCTGAACCTCTTCTCCAAATTTGTCTCAAGTGATATTTCTGCAGCTCCTTTCCTCGATGGTCTTGATATGTTTTAATTCTTTCATAGACCGCCAACTGCAGATTCCTCAGAAATTTCTCTGGCTCTCATATGGCCTTGTTTGTTTTCTGCCCAGGTGACTGTTGGTTAGTTTGACGCTTACTATGCACCAACGACTAAACACAGGACAGTTGAGTTTATTCTGGGGAGAAGCCATCTTGGTCTTGGAGACTACATTTGCAGCTCAAGGGAATTTCTCACTTTGATTTTTCGGTGAGCCCGGACTCTGATGTAATGACTTGTTGCTCAGACCAACAGCTACCTGGATCTGTACCAGGGCCTGTTAGCATTCTTTACAGGGTGTTAGTTTGACTGTAGCTACTGGGCATTTATGGAAGTCACCCTGATAACTGCTGTCTACAGCTAATCCCCTGTCACTGAAACTCCCAGTTGGTGGTAGAAATGGAATAATAATGAGTTTATTTTCCTTAATGAGTTTATTTTCTTCAGTGAGATTTCAGAGAAGAGCTGAAGGGTGAGGAGACATGGATTCCAGTGCCTGATTGATTTTCCCGTGGAGCTACAAATGATTACAGAAATCATGCATTTTATAGTGCTGGAGAGATGGCCCAGTGGTTAAGCATACTGGCTGCTTCTGGTACCCACATGGTTCCTCACAAACATCTGTAACTCCAGTTCTAGGGGATCCAGTGCCCTCTCCCCCCATGGACACCAGACACATAGGTGGTGCACAAACACACCTGTAGGCAAAGCACCAATGCACATAAAATAACATAAATAAATCTAAAGCACTTAGTGGTCATTCAGAGGAGAATCTTTAGTTCTGAGTGATAAGGAGAGGGTTGTTTGGGAGTCCCATGAATTGTTGAGTTCCTCAGTAAATTGTGTAAAAAATGAATACTGCATGAACTTTGATTAATTTAATTGTTAAGTTTAATTACCCCCCTTTGAGTAAGAAGTGAGGGAGGGGCTAACAAGATGGCTTTGTGAGTAAAGGTGTTTGTTGAACAGGCTTACAACCTTAGTTTGATCCCGAGACCCATAAAAATCTGGGTGGCTGGGCTGTGGTAGCTCATTCCTTTAATCCCAGTACTTGGGAGACAGAGGCAGGTGGATCTCTGTGAGTTCAAGGCCAGCCTGGACTACATGATAAGTTCTGGTACAGCTAGGACTACACAGAGAAACCCTGCCTCGACAAACAGAAAAATCTGGATGTGGTAGCTCACTTCTGTAATCCACTACTCTTATGGGGAGTGAGAGGCAGGGACAGGAGAATTGTCTGGAAACATGAAGGCTGGTTAGCCTGGGGCACACGACTGCAGAAAGAGAGATCCACCTCGGCAAGGCTGAAGGCAAGAACCAACTCCTGAGAGTTGTCCTCTGAGCTAGGTAGTAATAATGGTTTCTGAATTACATTCATGAAAAGTTGCATCGTAGGCCTGAAATCCCAGGTGTCCCTCCCTCAGGTCCAATCCTTCTGGAAGTCCTCTGACTTCCACATGTATGCTGTGGAATGCACAGCTGCACCCATACAGCCGTATCTTGCACACACATACAGCCAACAATAAAGAAAAAACAAACTCACGTTGTAAGTTCATGTGTCACAGCCTCCCTTCAAGTTGCACGTGCAGCTAGTCTAAATTCCTACTATGAATAGATATCACGAACTGAGAATCTTAATAGCTAACACTACAAATAGCTAAAACTACAATAGAGAGTTTCGGGGGCTGGATCAGCAGTTAAGCACACTTGTAGAAGACCTGAGTTTGGTTCCCGGCACCCACATGGGTGGCTCACAATTACTTGTAACTCCAGCTCTAAAGGATCTGCCATATTCTTCTGGCCTCTATGGACCACACAAATGTGCATAATTAAAAACAAATCTTTTTCTTTTTTAAAGATTTATTTTGTGTATATGAGTGTTTGCCTGCATGTATGTGCACCATGTGTGTGTAGTGCCTGCAGAGGCCAGAAGAGGGTGTTGGGTCTCTTGGAACTGAGTTACAGGTGGTTGTGAGTCACTCAAGGTGGGTTCCGGGAACTGATTCTGGTTCCTCTGCAGGAGGAGCCAGTACTCTGAGATGGCACTGAGTCATCTCTCCAGATCCAAAACAAGTCTTTTAAAAAAGGTGTTAAATATGGAAATTCTCAGCTTTAAGTGCTTAAAGTGGTGTGTGTGTGTGTGTGTGTGTGTGTGTGTGTGTGTGTGTGTGTGTGTGTGTGTGTGATTTCACATAGTCTAGTATCATCCTGTTTTACCAAGGTGCATACCATACTTTAGGATGGGAATTCCATGCTTACAGTTATGCAGTCAGTAAGGAAGGTGGTGGGCTTATAATCTTCCATGCTAGACTGTCTTGGAGGCAGTCAACAGAGATCATGGATTGTACTCTGCATAGTGTACCATGTGAACTCATTGCTACACTCCAGACAAGTTGGAGATAAATGTAGTTCTCAAGGAGTTTATAATCTAATGAAGGAGATAAGAGATGTATACAAATAATTATAACTCAAGGTATGAAGAGATAAGGGCTAAATAAAAAGCTGTGGCGGAGGTATTGTGGGAGGACGGAGATTTTAACTTCTTGCTCTCGGTGCAGCCAATGCTTCCTCGTTAGGTTGCACTTTTCTTGAGCGGATTGGACCTGAGGGAGGGACACCTGGGATTTCAGGTCTACGATGCAACTTTTCATGAATGTAATTCAGAAACCTTTATTACTACCTAGCTCAGAGGACAACTCTCAGGAGAATGTTCTCTGCTTACTACAGTTACTATCTAGGGGTAATGACTGGTGTGCATGGCAGTATCCTGATGCCTCCTTGAACTGCGATAGGGTTCGGCGAGCCTTGCTGTTCTGTTAAACGTACCAGAGATGAAAGCACCAGGTGCCACCACTGTAGATCTGGTCAGAAGCAGGTGATCATTGATTATGATAAGAGACCTACCAACAACTAATATTTATCTAGTCCTTACTGTATGCCAATTGATTTTCTAATTGCCTTATATCATTAAATTATTCAACTCCATCTAATGAACCATATTTTAATAAAATTGTATTATCTGCTGTAACAGAAATCCAAAAGCCTCCACTTTAAAAACAAATCCAAAGCTGTTCCAATGGCTGTGTGACAGACTTTTCCTGGAGAGACAAAAACATATATGTCTACTCACTCCAGAAAAGGAACCCACAACAGACCAAAGTAACAATTGTACCAGTGTCCAGTTTAGTGAACCAGTGAGTTTTATTGGGGTTACTAACAGAAGTGTGGGTGAAAGGTTACTGACAAGGAGCAGGGATAACTCAAAAGCAGCTACCTCTCCAGAAAGTGCATCACGGCACAGGTGACCATTGGGAGCATTGTTCTTTCTGCAGTTTGGATGCTCAGGGTCTCCACCCTCAGCAACTATTTAATCCCTTTTGTAATGTGGGGACAGACCCTAAAGAATCCTCCAGCTCTGATTCTCTTCAGGTACCTGGACTTTCGTTTACCTCCAGTTTACTACCCAGGACTCCTGGGGCAAATGTTTCAGTTTGGAGAGAATGCTGCAACCCAGAGAAACAGGCCATATGACACCAATGACTTATATAGGTCAAATGTTTATTTATCTTTCCCGTAATAGTTGCTAGGTGACTGAGCTGGGACAAATCTAACTAAATAAAACATTTTAAAGAGCCCATCTAAACTTACCATACTATGGGCATGTTAAAAAGATTTGTTTTTGGGCTGGAGAGATGGTTCAGTGTTAAGGAAACAGGATGTTCTTCCAGAGAACCTGGGATAGGTTCTCAGCACCCACAAGCAGCTCAGATCCATCTATAACTTCAGTTCTAGGGGAATCCAGCACCTTCTCCTTGTTCCTGAGGGTGTCAGGTACTCATGTGGTACACAGACATACATATGTGCAACATACCCATTCATATAAAATAATAAGATAATTAAAATTTTTTAAAGATTTGTATGTTGTGTGTGTGTGTGTGTGTGTGTGTGTGTGTGTGTGTGTGTGTGTGTGTGCAGAGTGCCTGTGGAGGTCAGAAAAGGGTGTTGGAGCCTCTGGAGCTGGAGCCAG
This sequence comes from Peromyscus californicus insignis, assembly GCF_007827085.1. Taxonomy (NCBI): domain Eukaryota; kingdom Metazoa; phylum Chordata; class Mammalia; order Rodentia; family Cricetidae; genus Peromyscus; species Peromyscus californicus. The sequence goes on along the minus strand of NW_026294584.1, from coordinate 158,809,280 downwards.
AGGTGGTTGTGAGCCACTCAGGTGCTGGGAACTGAACCTGGATTTTCTGCAAGAACAGCAAGTGTTCTTAACAGCTGAGCCATCTCTCCAACTCCACGATAGGCATATTATCAAGTGTCGAACTGGCTCAGTTCTTACATTCTTCTCATCATATATAAAAGTATGCCCAGAGGGAGGGAGAGTGTTACACACCTATTTATTATTATTTTAAATTTAAATTATTTTTGAGCCTTTCATGCAGGAGTGCTGTCGTCTCTTCCTGCCTCAACTTTTATTGTATCCCCACTCACAAATTCGCGGTCTCTTTTTTGTTAGTATTGCTGCCCACCCCTTCTCCCGTATACTCACCTGCTGAGTGTCACTATAAGATGGGGTGCGACTAGTAGGATTAAGAAAAGCAGGAGAAACGGGTTTAAGAAGGGTAGTGTCCAGTTCCATACTGGACTATCAATGAGCCACTAGCCAGAGGCATTGAACTGTTTCTTACATTTTTGGAGATCCATCTGGAGCTGTCAGATCTTGTCTTTCACTATACCTGACTGGTTGACCTTGAAGCAACATTCTTCCTTGGGGAAGAGGCAAAGACCCCCTCTCTCTGCACATTGATTTTGTTCACTTATGGTGGCCCAGTGAGTCTATTTGTCCCTGGAGGGTAAAGATGGTCTGAGCTACCATTGGAGGTGCTGGATGAACTGAGAGGAAAACCAATGGTAAATAGCTAGGAAGTAGTCAGTCCCGGGTTTCAGCACAGAAATGTAAGTGTTAGAGCTCTGAAAGGAAAGAAAGGTATCCTGGCCATCAGAAGCCAGGCTATCCCTACAGCTGCAAAGGAAAAGGTATCCTGGCCATCAGAAGCCAGGCTATCCCTACAGCTGTGAAGGAAAAGGTATCCTGACTGTCAGAAGCCAGGCTATCCCTACAGCTGTGAAGGAAAAGGTATCCTGGCCATCAGAAGCCGGCTATACCCGTAAGTGTTACAGCTCGGAAGGGAATGGATGGCATCCTGGCACACCTGTGTAGCTTTATAGTAAAAGTAAACAAAGCAGGGAGCCCCACAATGACACTTACCCTGTGGTGCTATTGTGTTCCCCAAAATATTGTGTACCTTAATAAACTTATCTGGGGTCAGAGAACAGAAAAGCCACAAGATACTTAGGCTAGAAAATGTTAGCACACACCTTTAATCCTAGCATTCCAGAGACAGAAATCCCTCTGGATCTCTGTGAGTTCAAGGCTGCATTGGAAACAGCCAGGCGTGGTGACACATGCCTTTAATCCCAGAAAGCGAGCCTTTAATCCCAGGGAGTGATGGTAGAAAGCAGAAAGGTTTATAAGGCGTGAGAACCAGAAAACTAGAGGCATTTGGCTGGTTAAGCATTTGGCTGGTTAAGCTTCCAGGCTTTGGAGCAGCAGTTCAGCTGAGAGCCATTGGGATGAGGACTCAGAGGCGTCCAGTCTGAGGAAACAGGACCAGCTGAGGATCTGGCGAGGTGAGATAACTGTGGCTTGTTCTGTCTCTCTGACCTTCCAGCATTTCACCCCAATAACTTGCCTCAGGTTTGATTTTATTAATAAGAACTTTTAAGATTCATGCTACATTACCCAGTAGAAGGGGAGAGACAAGTGGTTAGAGCAGGTAGAGGAGAAAATAGCTGGAGAAGTGCGAGTGTCTTGGTAGTTAAAATTGCACATGAGGTGGGCCCTGAAAGGAGTTGTAGGGAGCATGCCCCTTTAAGAAAGGGCCTAGAAGATTCTTAAAGGTCAGAGATAAGAGACTTAAGTTCCCTGAGGCTGTGAGTATTGAGCCTGGGTGACATATTTGGTGGGGTTTGATGAGGCTGGTAAAGCTGTCACCCTACCCTGACAATAGGGGAACAAGAAGATGTGGGTCCCTAAAACTCTGTCAGACTAAATAGGTGGCCCCAGTGTCTAGAAGGAGAGAGATCACCCTGATACTGTGATGTCTACCTGAGGCTCCCAGTGAGAGATGGCAATGGTCAGGCCAAGGGAGCCCAGGCTCCCTCAGTAGTCGATGACCAGATCTAGGAGGTCGGCTGAAGGGCCACCTGGGCTTGATGTCCCTATGCCACGAGGGACATGGGCAGTCAACACCCCAATGTCCTTGTTGATGGCACCTTGGACATGGTCTGGGTGGTTTTTGAGGGGTCAGACAGGCCCAGGCCCAGTCACCCTCCTGACTGCATTGAAAGGGACCCCAAGGTTCTCGGGCTCGGGAGGCCAGGGAGCCTGGGCAGTTGCTGTGGCCAGTCGGAAGGCCTTCCCTAGCACCAGGTATTTTGTTTTCAGGCTTTTCATCTCTCCCATGGTACACCTTGAAGGCACCACTAAGACTTCTGCCTGAGGAGTCAGGGGTCCTTTCTCTAGACATTTAAGTTTGACCCTAATATCAGGGAAATTCTAGGAGAAGAAGTGGGTCATAGGAGTTGTTTTCCATCTGGGGTCTCAGGATCCAGATTGGTAGATTGTAAGAGGACCTTTGTGAGGCGGTCTAGGAATTGAGATGGGTCATCATGTCTGTCCCGGTTTAACTCTTGAATTCTTTTCATGATTTCCCTCTTTAAGGGTGGCCAGCTAGGAGGCAGGTTCAAACCCATCCCTAGCAAGGATGTCCCCTGGGGTACTGTAATTTCATTCAGGGTCCTGGTCAGGGAGTGCCTCAGCCCTGACTGAGTGAGCAGCCTGTCATTGAGAAGGGAGAAAGGGAAACGAGAGGGGCTGGAGAGGAAGAGAACGGACTGTGGGTTGAGGCTTGTTAGTGTGATCAAAAATAGTGGGAGAATCATCTGGTTTGGGCCTCACAGCTAGGAGGAGTTGTTTTTCCTTGGATGGCTTATGCCATGTGGTCACTTTTATCAAGATGGGAGTGAGGTCACATGGCAAAGTCCATCCTTTCCAACCCTAGCAAAGATGGTTGTCAGCCACATGGCTACCTCCATCCCAGTGAGGGGACCGTAGCTAAGGAGGCAGCAGGCCACATGTTCCTTTACGTTGACCTATGTATAGATTTTAAACTATCATTCCTGGTGTAATGAGTTTAAATTAATCCTTTTGTTACAGATTTTACAGGGTTTTAATCAGACCCAATATGCTTACAAATCTTGAGGTACAAGAAGTTTACCTGGTCAGTGTAAATGTTATCCTGAGTCTGAGGAAGTGACCATTGAGTTTTACAAATAGTTTTCCAAATTTTGAAATAAGATTTATACCTTAGCAAAAGTTTTAGAGAGTTAAACCAAAACCAAGAGTGTGAGATGAGCAGCAATAGTCCCTCTGGGGAACAGTCTGTCCCTTTATTTTGTTTCGCTGTCCTTTCTCTGTCACACGGTGGGTGGCTCGCCTGATATGGGACAGAGATTTTGGAGGAAGTCTTTAAACCAGCGTGCTTAGGTCTAGAGGAGGGGGAGCCACACCCTAACTCTAGAGCCAGATTTTAATTCAAGTGAGACAGTGTAAAACAATGGTCCAATGCCACTCTTACCTAAAAGACACCCCAATACCTATAAAACCGAATCCAGTAAACAAAGAAATCTTAGAGACAGGAACTGTTTGAGTCCTGGCTCTAGACAAAGGATGCTGCAGGGGAGAGCTCAGAGACGCTCTGGCCAGTGAAACGTGTGCACAGAGTGTGCACATATTGTAGCTGGCCTACTCCTTTGCTTCCTCCCCTCCCGCTAGGTCTGGCTCCTAGCTCCCGCTTCGCAACAAACTTACAGATCCATCTCTGGTAACTTAAAAGACGGACATTTACACAGTGTTGGGGCTAGACTGGACAAAACCAAACAGGGCTTGGAGCAGAGAAATGGGGAATGGGGAATCTCTTTCCATTTCCCCGATTGCTCACAGTATTTGAAAAAGTCTCAAATAATATTAGGATCTAACATTAGGTGGCCCTTTGGATTGGTTGTCTAAGGGGTTCAATACCAAATTTGATTGAAAAAAAAAAATTTAGTGCCTTTCAGGTCAGGAGAGGCTGGAGATTTTCTAAGAGGCATCCCAAGGGGGAATGGGAGGGTGTGGAGTACTGAGTCCCATGGATGATAGAGGTGAGGGGAAAGGTCACTAGAACCTGTAGTCACGGGCATCCCCTGCACTCAGGGAGGACCGAACAAGGACCAAACTGTTCAGTGGGTCCTCACCACACTCAATGGGGGTCAGGGGCTTAGCCTGGCTAAGCCAGTGGAGAGACTCAGGGCCATGAGGGCCAAAAGGAGCTGTGGGGTAACAGGCAACTGGGGGAGGGAGGTGGGAAGGAGGGCAGGAAGGGGCGCAACATCCTGGTTTGGCCTAAGGAACTTGCAGGATTGCAGCTCCAAAGGGGGTGGGATGGGTCAGATGAAGAGGGCCAGCCTAGCCTTAAAGACTGTGCCTGGGGGTACCTCCGCCTCCAAGAGCATCAGAGGAGTGCCAGACACTCAGTGGTTACTTCCTCAGGGAACATTTACACCCACCAAAGGGGAAACGTACATAATTGCTGCTGGTGGATGGTGACTGTTGAGCCAGAAAGTGAGTCTGTTGTGGGTGGACTGGAGATGAGGGATTGGGTTCCAGTGCCCCTTAGACCATGAGGGGAAACGCAGATACTAGGAGAGCCTATCTGAGTCATAGCACCAATGTGAGCATTACAGCTCAGATGGAAAGGTATCCTGACAGCCGAGAGCCAAGAAATACCACAAAGTCACACTGCACAAGCCTCACACAAGAGAGTTATCAGGAGGGAAAAAAAACAGGAGGGTGGCTGCCTTTGCTCTGGCGAGAAACAGCAGCAAACTGAACAAGATACAGGGCTTATATAGAGTGTCTTGGGAAGGGGGCGGAACTTTTCAGGGTGGAGCTTTCCAGGTGGAGAGTGGTGGGATTTCATGTCCAGAGATTGGGCTTTTTACTCTGTAGGGTGGGGGCAGTTAAGAGTGTTCTGTGGGTGGAACCTGGCAGTTAGAGGCCCTCAGGGGAGGGGCTGACAGACATGTCATCTGGAGTTGTCATTATGCTGGTCTTGTTTAGCCAACCATAATGCTGAGAAGTCAGGGGTACATCTTCGCTGCTGTGTCTAGAAGACATTATCCAGCAGCAGCTGTCCTGGTCCTCCGGCTCTTTTCATCTTTCTGTCCCTTGTTTTCCCTGGACTTAGGTGTAGTGGTTACACTGTAGATGTATCCGTTTGGGCTAGGTTTGTCACTTCTCTATAGTTTGGACAGTTGTGGATCTCTGTGATGGTCTCTTTCTTCTGCAAAAAGAAGCTTCTGTGATGAGGGATGAGAGCTATACATACCGGTGAATTTAAGGATAAGTATTCAGAATACAGTTAGAAATTACATGGTGGTAGCAGGTTTTCCTCTAGGGTCTGTGACCTCTCCAACCACTGGTAATTGGCTAGGTTTAGAGTGCCAGACATGAGTTCCCTTTTACTGAACAGGACTAAGTCAGATTTGACAGGTGTTGGTTACCCCCAAGATAAAGATGCCACCATTGCACCCCTGGGGAGCTCTGACCCGGACAGTCACCAGTGTGGTTTGTAGGCTCTGCAGCCAGGTAGGATTATTGTCTTCCACCCTTGGCAGCTTGCACAGCACCTTCTGATACCACGAGAGCTAGTTCTCAGGGAGGAGCCTTCCAGGTCAGTTCAGTTTGATCCTCCCAAGTTCTGGTCAGAAGTACATGGTACACTCAGTAATCGGCTCTTCCCTTCAATTCTGGGAGGCACTCAGGGGCAATGACAATAGCCCGTGTTGTTTGGGGAGTCTCTTGGACACTCTCACCCCAGACAAAGTACTATTTTAAGTGGAAATACGCACAGGCTAGGCTGGTGCGCCTATGTGTACCTCGGGTCTCCTCCTCCTGAGTATCAAAAAGATTAAAAGTCCTGTTTTGTGTGTGAAAGTCCCATGCATCTCTTTGAAACTGAATAATCCTTAACATTTTTTTTTTTTGAGTTAGTAAGACATTTTAGATGAAAGATCGATTTCTGACTTGTGTATTCCAGTGTATTCTAGGCCCAAGTCGATGGCCTTCCTCCTCAGGTGTTGACTCAGTGACCCAGTGGTTTCAAGGTCTCCTCTGATCAGGCGCTCTTGTTTATAGTCTTTGGTTTTCACGGTAAATACAGCAATTTCAGAAGAAAGCAAACACTGCTGGCGGGGGGTGGGGGGGGGTGGGGGGTGGGGGGTGGGGGGGGGGTGGGGGGGGGTGGGGGGGGTGTGGGGGGGTGGGGGTGTGTGTGTGATGTTTGTTTTACAAATGCTTGGAAGTGGTTTGGAAGCTGTCTTCCAAAGAATAAGGTGCAAAATGACCTCCCAAAGCCGCTCAGATCCAGTCTCAGCTGGCTGCACACCACAGGCGGTGGTTACACTCTTGTTTGCAGAGGCCCGAGAGCAGGGGAACACTGGAAGAAGATAAGCAACCCTTGAGAATGTCCTGTCCTGGAATCACAGATGGGGTGAAAATGGCGTCTCAGGGTAGTGTTTGAGTGGCTGTGTTTAGTGACATGGCTGTGGACAGCTGTCCTGCTTTTTGTAGGTGTCCTTCATGAAGTCTGGGCAGCCTTCTGCTGGGAAGAAGCCTTCTGGTTAAGCAATTTGAACTCTGATTGTATCTGCATAATTAAATGTCCAATGTGGGAAAAGTTTGGAAGAGAAGCGGTTGAAGAGAGTTGGTTGTGTAGTCAGGTTCTGAAGTGTGGCTGCAGACAAAGAAAATCCAGCCCTTCAAAAGTCACATGAGAAAACAGACAAAACCAGCTGACATGGCTGTCCCAGTGTGGAAACTACAAGGTCAAAAGCAACGGGCTGGAGCTGGTGTCTTAGTGTAAAACAATAACAAAAAGACTTTCAGTTTCTATTGTTATTCTATTTTCGTGTATGTGATTGTATATAGTGTGTGCACGTGTATGTATTCCTAGGTATGTTTGTTTGTATGTGTGCAACTGTATGTGTGTACAATGGGTGTCACAGCCAGAGGCCAACACTGAGAATCTTCCTCCATCACTCTCCACCTTACATTTAAAATAATTTAAATTTAAACCAAAAACCAAAACCAAAAAACAAAAAACCAAAAGCTGGGTGTTGACGCACGCCTTTAATCCCAGCACTCGGGAGGCAGAGGCAGGCGGTTCTCTGTGAGTTCAAGTCCAGCCTGGTCTATAGAGCGAGATCCAGGACAGGCACCAAAACTACACAGTGAAACCCTGTCTCAAAAAAACAAAAACAGAAACAATTTAAATTTAATTTTACTTATTATTTATGTGATACATGTGCATACACACACACACATGCATGCACACACGTGAGGGCATTGTGGCGTGTGTGTGGAGGTCAGAGGACAACTTTGTGACCTTGTTTTTCTCCTTCATCTGTGTCTTCTGGGGATCTAACTCAGGTTATCAGGCTTGCATCTTAGGGCAGCAAGCACCTCCACCTGAACCTGGAGCTTGCCATTCATTCAGCTTGGCTGGCTGGCCAGTGAGCCCCAGGAATCCTGTCTCTGCCTCCCAGTCCTGGGATTATAAGTGTGTGCCGCTGTGGGGTGCTGAGAATCTGAACTCAGGTTCTTATGCCTGTAAAGTAAGGTTTTAACTATCCGAGCCATCACCAGACCTCTACTTTCTATTCCCAATCACAGTTTTGTCCCTATGTATTTGTCCAGTATTATAAAAATTAAAGGCGCCACCAGGCAGTGGTGGTGCACACTTTTAATCCCAGCACTCAGGAAGCAGAGTTTGAGGCCAGCCTGATCTACAGAGTGAGTTCCAGGACAGCCAAGGCTACATGGAGAAACCTTGTATCAAGAAAAAAAATAAAATAAAAAAGTTAAAGGCAAATCTCTACTCATTTATTGGCTTGTAGGTACTGACGAGTATTTTGAAATTCCTGGTAGTGGGTTTCTCCGCTGATGCAGTAAGCCAAGTCAACCTGAATTAAAAATCCAGATTTAATGAGCAAAGCATTCCTGGGTGATCTCTGGGGAAGAAGAAATCATGTGGCAGGTCTATGGACTGGAGCTTAAATACCCTTTAGGTGTGGTATTGAGGAGGGGGAGGAGTTGCTGCTTGTCCGGCTTTCTGAGGGGCAGGGTTTGGAGAGGGAAGAGTGGGCTGAGGCAGAGCTTCCCAGTTAAACCAGTATCTGAGCCAGTGGAGTAAGATGGCTTCCTACTTTTACCTTCACGTGGAGGATGGATAGCTGTGTCTACAGGGCTTTTCCTAATATCCTGCATGTCCCTTCTTTGTTCTTCATGGTAAGTTTATCAAATAGCCCAGGATCCAAGTAGCCTAAAAAGTGCTGGCTTTCCTTATCAAGTCTTTGGTACTTAGAAAGTGTAGAAAACATTGGCAATCAAGAGAGTTTACTACATAGGCCCCGTGTATTTGCTGGCATAGTGTACTGCAGCCAAGCACAGGCCATGACCAGGAACTAGGTGACAGGAGGAATTGTGGACTGAGGACTAGAGAATCTAGCCTGGGTACCCCTGTGGCTCCTCTGGGTCCTTTGAGAGGAGGTATGTAAGATCCAACTATATTCATAACAATTCTAACACATTATTGACTTTCTTGGGTCCTATTCTTTCCTGTTCATATAGTGTCTTCAGGAGCTAGATGACATCTCTTTGTCTGGTGATTGAAGCTCAATGCCCTCTTCATAGAGGAGAGGAAGACGGGGGATGAAGGCAGTTTTAGGGGAGCAGACGTGATTCTCATTGGAAATGATGGACGCTGAAGCCCATACAGCATTCCTCTGAATTCTGGTATGGGTTTAGTTTTCATCCTCTTCCTCTCTGACGATGTTTGAGTTTTCTTGGGTAATGAAATTTCAGCCAGAGGACTGAAGGGGGTTACAGTCACCTGATCCCTTCTCCTATCACCTGAGGGAATGTGATAGAAACCTCTCCCTGTGCTTAGGAAGAGAAGGAATCAAAGAGGATACAGACCAAGGACAAGGGGAGACTGGAGACCGTAGTCTGGTATGCCTGCTCCAGCTCAGCACATCACAGCACCACATTCGGGGGTGTCATTATCTGAGCCCTGACACACTTCCTGAAATGCTGAACATGGCTTTAATTTATCTGTATCACTTATGTGAGTGAGACTACCTTAGGTTCTCTCGATTGCTACATTGCTTGCTTTGCTTTTTACCTCAGACTTGGCTTGGATTTATTGAAAGTGACTGACTGAAGGTTAAACACCTTGCCCTGCCCAAAGCTACTGTTTCAGTGTCCTTCTGCATCCCCCATAGTCCCCAGGTCACCACCTAGGTGCTCTTCAGTCTCTCAAGGAATGCTGTCGCCTGCTAGCCTGTGGGCACTGGCTCACAGTGTCGGAGTTTCTCTTTCATTTGTCTAGATTTGCCTGTTGTTTGCGAAACCACTTTTAATTTTCTTAGGTAAGATACAATTTTGCAATAGAATCCTGCCTCAGTATTTAAATAGCAGCTGTGGAGGGAAGGCCAACGGTTACAAATGGCTCTTTGCTGTCCTTTGAAAGGGAGCCTTTCTGTGAGGAAATGCCCTGCCTTGCCACCCTGGGCTAATTTACATGGAAAAAGGGAAACACAGGACTCATTTGAATTTAGTGCATAAATTAGATCCTTGCCAGACAAATGTGAAGGAACAAACTTTGGTATTTCTCAGACAGGACTTTTTTTTTTTAACCACAAGTTAGTTAATGTAATGGATATGGCCCAGTCACCTCCATCTGGCCAGAAGTAGATTTTTTCTCTGTATCATTTACTGACCGCTTTACTTGTGACTCACTTTGATAGACACTGGGGTTAGCTGGAGGTGGATGGCCCTCCTGTTGTAAATCACCCGGAGAATCCACACTTGTCTGGACCTCAGTCCTGGAGGAGACTCCTGCCAGTTTGTGTTCTTCACCAAGGCAACATAAACTGAGCTTGAAAGACTAATCTTTGCAATTATGTTACTATCGGCGCCCAGTAAGTAAGAGCGAGTGCATGCTTTTATGCTGCCTTCATGCCCGCCCTGTGAGGTTTTGTTTCTTCTGGGATCTCTGTTCTGTGAAGCCTCCTCTTCTGGCTTAGAAACAATGTGTTTCTTTCCATGCGGATCATCTCCATGTTGCCTGGGCTGCCTTGACCCTGAGCTCTGTATCTGTAGGTTGAGGGGTGTATCCTGAAGCCTTGTTAACCTGGGTGTTCAATGACCAGAGAATCTACCTCTAAGTCCCAAGGTTCAGCTTTACTCCCACTGTTTGTGGTGCACACACCCACCGACTCTACCCTTACACTGTCGCAGCAACACAAGGTGCTTCTTTACAGTGACATCTTTCAGACACTCGGAGACTTTTTAGATATGTTTGGTGGCCTGGAGAGTTTCACAGATGTTCTTAGCAAGGACATTTGACTCTATTGATTTGCATGGTTTCATAGGTCAAGAGAACAGTGAACCATTTTTACAGGTTGCCTCGGGCCTCTTACAGGACAGGAAATGCTAATTTTATTTGAACTAAGGGGAACATAGACATGCCTTTGCTGGTTCAGGTACCCAGTTCTAGCTAGGGAGCAGGGATCACTGAGGGATGGGTGTGCAGGTTGCTGCAGGTGAAATGACCTCTTCTGCCCTGCCTGCGGCACCTTCTTCCAGGGTCCAGCCCGTGAAGACTTGAGCCGTCCTCCCTCCCTCCTTCCCTCAACTCCCTCCCCTCTATCATCTTTCCTTTTTTCTTTCCTCCTCCTTTTCTTTTACTATGTAGACCAGGCTGGTCTTGAACTCACAGAGATCTGCCTGCCTTAGCCTCACAAGTGCTTATGATGTCAATTCCTATAAATACTTACAATGTACTCGTCCGTTCAGTGTCTGGTGAAGGCAGAAGGAAGGTTAGAAGGGTGAGTGAGAACAGAGTTGGGAAGAGACCCACCCTAGAACAGGGGAGGAGCCAGGGGAGGAGCCAGCTGCGGGACAAGGAGACTGGAGAGAGAGCTCAGGGGGTTTAATTTGGGTACTTTTTTCTTTTAAATCATACTTTAGTGAATATTTCTGTCCCTGGGATTGCAGTGAACAGAAGCAATTATTCCTAACTCTCGCAGAACTGTGTTTGAGCTTCTGGACTGCCTTCGCTGGAGAGTCTGAGCAGCCAGCCACCCACTCATGCCTCACATCTCCACATTCCACAGAGTTGTTTTTATAAGGACTCAGCCTAAAATGTTATCACAACACCAGGTGCTTCCGATGAATTTTATCAGATAGGCACAGAGAGAGAAAGAGTGGGCTAAGCGCACGTGTCCCGCAATGATGACGTGACAGGAGGAGAAGCAGCTCAGCGCTGCCTGAGCTGAGGAGACACAGCCTCGCTGACATGGGTTCCAGCTCTGTGACGATTTTATTAACTGAGAGCGCTCTTAAAAATTAAGATGAGCCCCCAAACAAACAAAAAACCAAAAGCCTGGCGCACAAAAGCCGGGCAGTTGTGGCACATGGCTTTAATCCCGGCACTCGGGAAGTAGAGGCAGGCAGATCTCTGTGAGTTCGAGGCCAGCCTGGTCTACAAAGTGAGATCCAGGACAGGCACCAAAAACTACATAGAGAAACCGGTCTTGAAAAACAAACAAACAAACAAACAAACAAAAAATTAAGATGAGTTTTAAATTTTTATTTATTTAGTTTGAGATAGGGTCTCTTTATGTTCTTCTGGCTGGCTTGGAGTTTTCGATGCAGATTAAGCCATACTTGAATTCATAGAGAGCTACCTGTCTCTGCCTCCCCAGTGCTGGGATTGAAGTGTGAACCAACACACGTGACCTATGAGATTTTAGATGCCTACTATGAAATTTTAAAATGCTAAAAAAAATTTAAATTACATTTATTTATTTTGTGCATGTGCTCGAACATGCTATGACGTGTGTGGAGGTCAGAGGACAGTTTATGAGAGTTGGCTCTCTCCTTCTACCATGTGGGGTCCTCAGGCTTGAAAGCCAATGTCTTTACCTACTAAGCCTTCTCCACAGCTCCCAATTGTTTTTCTTTTTCTTTTTTCTTTTCTTTTTTTTTTTTTTGGTTTTTTCGAGACAGAGTTTCTCTGTGTAGCTTTGCGCCTTTCCTGGAACTCGCTTTGGAGACCAGGCCGGCCTCGAACTCACAGAGATCCGCCTGGCTCTGCCTCCCGAGTGCTGGGATTAAAGGCGTGCGCCACCACCGCCCGGCTACCAATTGTTTTTCTTAAAGGAGTCTGGGGCAACCTGCTGGGCGTCCTTCATGCTAACAGCAACGAGCTGTTATTCTACTACTTAATAAAACCTTACTTTCCTTCTCCCCAAAAGGAACCACTTACCCATAGAGTGAAGTGTTATTACTACATAGACATAGACCCTCAGCTAGACACACAGCTCTGTAGTTGTGAGGGATTCTCCATGTGGTTCTGATAATTTTATGTCTGGGTTTGCGACATTTGAAACTTCTGAGGTGATGTGTTTGACATTTCAAGCCTGTTTGACCTGAGTTGACGGAAGTTTATTGTGAAAACATGGAGAAGGGAAGGAAGAGAGAAGCCAGTTTTTGTCACACTGCCTGGGCCTCGTGGCTACAGCACTGTGTGTGAGCAGTGAGCCTGGTCCTGTGGATGCCATACCACCTGTTCAAACTGTTCTGCAGAGACGGCTCTTCACTGCTTTGACACTGGGACACAGACACCTTGCTACCTTTTTGAACTGATGTCCTATCATAAAAAAGCGAGTGTTAACTTTTCACAGGGGAGACAGGACCAGATATCTGTTCACACCAGATGGGGCACCAAAGGTAGACAAATGATCTCACCCAAGCCCAGCATGGTTAACCAATGAGTTAGACTTGCTATTAGGAACACGAGTGACCCCAAACATCTGCACCACCACAGAGCTCTACTCTAGCATGCGTGATGAGTTCTCTGTGGCTGCATCTGCACAGATGCTATCCACCCTGCAGTTACCCTTCTATCTTCTGGCACCTCCCAGCACCACATGTAGCAGAGGCAGAGGCAGAGGTCCACATAGTGATGGGTGCAGCAGGGAGTGCTGGGAGCTCAGCTGAGGGTCCTTAAGAGGTTACAAACAATGGCAAGAAGCACCGCCTCCCTCGGGCTGTAGAGCTCAAGGTCATGGGCAGAGCAAATATCACTACATTGTCCAGTGAACTTCCATGAGGGAACATCAACCACCCACAGGTATGGTCTTGTTGAGGACCCTTGTAGGTCATCATGACAGCTGTGGTTAAGATGGCAAAGGTTGCCGTTCTCAGCTGTTGGCATACCGCAGCCGGGAGCACGGTAGGTACACATTTATGTTCTGTACATGTACTCACAACACTGCACTGGAAACATTTGCAACATACACAGAAGAATTAAGAATAGAGAAGTAAGCATAGTATACATTTTTTTTCTAGAATTTTCTTTCACACTCCCCTAGAACACACACACCTTTGTTGGAGTCTTCTGTCATGGTGCTTGCCCTCATTATGACTCAACTGTTTTTGCTGCTTGGGTGATGTTAGCTGGCTGTGTGATCATGGGCGGATAGCCTCATTTAACTCAATTCTAAAGTGAGGGTAATTATGTGTGTTTTGTAGAATTGCTTGGGAGATTAAATTCAACAAGATGTTTAAAGTTTTTAGTGTAATGGCTGGCCTGTGACTGGCCCCCCCTTCGCTTGTGAGTTGCTTTCTATTCTTCTCAGCCTCTCTTCTGATCATTTAAGGGTCTACTTTCCTCTCTCCTGCCTTGGGGCTCTGCTTACTGCCCTGTTTCTGCTGGCTTTTTCCTGAACTCTCCTGTGGAGACAGAGGATCTATTTAAGTTCATTGGTCGTGACTGTCCCATTTTCTCTGGAATAATCCTGACTTTGGCCTGTGGTCACAGTACAGGTGTGGCTCTTGTATGTTGTCAAGGATCCAGGTTTGGAATAAAGGACCTGGTTATCCTTCATAAGCCATCACGTAGCGTGGGCTCCTTGTGCGATGGCGCCCTCCTGACATTGTATGCTCTAGAACAACCTTCTGCAGATGACATATTAATTGGACATATTGACTGTCAGGAAATGCTGGGAAGGGAGGGCTGGTGAGTATGGCTCAGAGAAACTTCTAGCTCTGCCATCCAGAGGACAGGAGCCTACTATAGATGAGGCCTGGGCAGCTGAATCCTAAAGCCAGGGTCACTGTCTACCCAGAATGCAAGAGTGAAAGTCAAGAATGTACTGAACATTGAACTTGGAAATCTAAGTTTCTGACTTGAAGCTCAACCTCATGGTAAATTTTTTCCTGAGTTGAGAAAATCTTCTCTTGATTTGGGTCCTGTTGCCACATGGGACTCGACACAGCAGTAGTTAGAGACAGGTCTTGCTTTATACGAGGCTGAAAAGCAGTGGTTCTCAACCTTCCTGATGCTGTGGCCCTTTAATATAGTTCCTCAGCTTGTGGTGACTCCAACCATAAAATTATTTTCATTGCTACTTCACAACTGTAATTTTGCTACTGTTATGAAATATTTTTTTTGGAGATAGAAGTTTGCCAAAGGGGTTGCAACCCACAGTTTGAGAATAACAGAGAGAGAGAGAGAGAGAGAGAGAGAGAGAGAGAGAGAGAGAGAGAGGAATCATTTCTTGTTCTATTGATGGCTTACTTAAGACTATTGTTCCTCATGTTGTGAGTTTTCTCTGTTTTTCTCCGTTTTTTCATCCCATTGTATACCAAGTCAATATTGAACAGCAGACATGAAGGTCCTGTGACAATGACTCAGGAATCATGACATCATCCTGGGGCAGATAATTTAAAATTACTCTTTTCTTTATGAAGTCGTAGAAGATACAGGCTGTAATTAAAAAGAGCATTAATTCTTTTGATATTTTCCTAAACATATTTGTTATTGTATGTACATGGTATGTGGGGCACGTGTGTGCCGCTGTGTAGGTGTGCGGCGAGCTGATTTTCTCTTTCCTTCTGCTGTGTGGGTCCAGTCACCGCTCAGGCTGCAAGCGCCTTTGCACACTGTGCGTATCACTGGTCCTTGTTTTCTTTTATTTTTTAGTTAGCACAAAGCATGATGAGTTTCCTTATGACAGTTTTATGGATGAATATCGTACTTTGCTTATATTTAGCCCCTCTCATATTTATTTTGTTTTTTAGGGTGGTCTCACAGTATAGTAGGCGGACCTCAAACTGAGGATTCTCCTGCATCAGCCTTCTGAGTACTGGAATTATAGGCATGTGCCACTATACCTGGCAGGTGTTTGGCTTTAGTACAACTTTCATGACATTAGCAAGAATTGTTAGCATTAAAAAAATAAGTAAATAAAACCCACACAAACTAATAGATCTTAGTCCTAGCTTTTTTTTTTGTGATAACAAGACTTCAGTTTCTAATGTGAACATAGTATTTGACTGTGCTGCCCGTACCTGAAATGCTCTAACCCAGGGGAAGCAAGAGTCTCTGTTCTCAGGATTCAGGAGCAGGTCTGAGGTTGCACTTGTAACTCAGTGGTAGATCACTTGCCCATCATGTACAAGGTCCTGGGTTCAGCTCCCAGCATTGAAGGAAATGAATGAGGAGCCGGGGACAGATGCACTAGGATATCCTAGTGTTCCTTTGCTTGCTCAGAAGAACAGCAATCGGCACTCATTAGTGGAGTTTGATGGTCTCAACTGAAAAGACAACACTTGGTTTCCCAGCAGTGCCTGGCATCTTGGATTGAGCAGTGGCTTTCCCTAGACTCTAAGGCCTAAAACTTTATGGGTAATACATCTGAGTGACTGTCGCTTTGGATTACAGTCCATTTTAAACTCTCACTTGACCAGTTAAAGTCAATGCTGACAAACCATAAGCTCACTTTTTGTAGCTTCCTTGGATTGCACTTCTGCATTGCAGAGCACAAAGAGTAACCAATAAACATTTAATAGAGGGGCTGGGAGCTGGCACGGGGCAAAGAACCTATGAGTGTGAGTGTGAGTGTGAGGGCCTGATTTCAGTCCCTGATCTCGTGTCAAAAAGCTGAGCCTGGTGGTGTGAGCGTGTGATTCTGTTGAGGTGGAGACAGGTGATCCCTTGGAGATCGCTGGTCAGCTTGTCTAGCTGAATTGACAAATCCAAGGCCAGTGTCTCAAAACCCAAGTGTATAATGATTGTGACACCTGAGGTTGGCCTCCACATGCCTGTACACACATGTGTCTGCACACACACAGACTTAGTCAGCAGCCAGCCTGTCAGCCTCCACACACATGTACACACGTGCATCTGCACACACACAGATGATTTTAATACTCTCTTGACTGGTGGACTCTGAGGTTTGCCTGTAGCTGTTTACTTGTTCCTCAGTATATGTCTCATGATCCCCAGGAACTCAAAGGCCGGATGAGCTGCTCAGTTCCCCAGGAGTGTGTCACCGTGGGTTCCTGGGAAGAAGCTGTTTCTGAATCCACTGGTGGGTTCACAGTCTAAAAGACAGCTGGTCCAGGTACCGAGTGGTCACGGCAACCGCAAGTTGAAAGGAGGGTCTGTCTCACATGGAAATGGAACGCCCAGGGACAGGTTCTGCAGACAGCGGGGAGCCATTGTCCTGAAGCTCTTCTGAAAAGCTGGGTTAGAGGCACCTTCCTGAAGTTTAGGTGGGAACGACTGTCAGCCAGAGAGATAGTTCCTCTGTAATAGTTTTAGAAGATGAAGTTTCAGTCGCAAGTGTTTGCAGGAGGAATACTTCCTCTAGTTTTGAAGTTGGAAGGACCTGTACTGGTAGAAGGTTGGTAGGACTATTCTCATGGTGGAACAGCATGCCGAAGACTCATGGGAAGGAGTGAGTCATGTTGAAGAATAATAATTAAAAAAAAAAGTTAATGAAGGAATAGTATGAGGGCGGACGCCCTACATGGGGCACTCAGCAGAAGGGGGATGAGTTAGATCAGATTCGATGGGAAACATTAAAACCAGAGTTGGAAGAAATGGAACCAGTGGTCTGGGAGCTTGATTGGAAGGGGGTGATGTGAGAGGTGGAGGTGAGTTAAGCAGAGATTTAGTTGTCCTCTGAACCATCAGCTCCCTGTGACAGTTAGCAAATGGAGAATGGAGTCTAAAGGTAAAACAAGGGACGTCCTGGCACTTAGATAGAATTTATAGCACTTGCACACACAGTGTGAAGAAGAGAGGATGCAAAGATGGTTAGGGTTGGCTGTATCAAGTTACTAACATTTCTACTGTCGAGGAATGTGATAGATTATGTGGTTCTTTGACATTGAGACCTGGATGGAGTGGATTAACTACTTTGGAGAACGGATAGTCTCTCCAGTAAGGAACCAAGAACATCAGGGGTCATCACAGCAGGTCACACTGTAGAAGGAGAGCAAAGCCTTGAGTGCTTAGGGCACAAGCAGAGCTCTGGGTTGGTAGCAAGAAGAGGGGGAGGAGGAGGGAGGAGGGAGAAGAGAGGGGGAGGAGGAAGAGGGAGGAGGGAGAAGAGGGGGAATTGAGAGGTGGGGGAGAAGAGAAGAGTAATAACTGTGGGGAAGGGAGCAAGCAGGAAAATTTAATGAATTATTTTTCTTTGTAATTTTAAATGCCTGTTTTTGTGTATTATATCTGAGAGCCTCAGATAAAACAATGTGTCATTGTGTGGTGCTTAAGATTGTTCCACAGACAGTTTGGCCCTAACTGCCAATTGCTGTTTTGATTTACCTGAATATTTAGCAAAGTATGTTTCTGTGAGTTTGAAAGAGAATCTGGGGGCGTCTTTTGCTTATGATTACAGTCATTTTCATGTAACCACTCAGAGAATGAGAGCCAAATTAATTAGGAAGCTAAACAAAATAATGCTCCTCAACACACATACGGGCACACACACGCACGCTCGCATGCATGCATGCATACACTCACACACAGGCACACACACATGCAAACTTGAGCTCTTTAGAGAGAAAGCAGATTTATGCAGCAATGCATAATTTTGCAACATTGTTTTGGGTCATCACATAGACATCCCCTTTCTCTCATTTGTGTGCCTTTGATTGAGGAGCATAAATTAGTTGTGAATGACCCCAGTGTGTTTAGTAACAAAGTGTGGGGTCTGCCAAACCAAGTCTGTGATGCTCTTGGCAAGCCATGGACAAGACAACTGGCTGGGTGATACCGCCCACAGCCAAGGACCCTCAGGAGTCATCAGCACTGTTTCCACAGAGGCACCGGTTCTGCCAGGACCCAGAGCAATGCAGGAAGCAGTTTCCAGCTTTCGGGAAGTAGATCCTCAGGGTGGTCCCTGCTCATTTCCTGTCACAGGCACAGGGGCTTCCTGAGCCCCGAAAGGAACACTGCTGCTCTCTGAAATTGGGACCCGGGGAGAGAATGTGCTCATTCTCCAGACTGTCACATTTGCATGCACAGTGCAAGCAGGCTTCAGAGAAACGGCTCTTGGAGCCATGGCAGAACATCCCATGCATGGGTGCACTTTGTGTGTGTGTGTGCGTGTGTGTGTGCGTGTGTGTGTGTGTGTGTGTGATGTGTGCATACAATATGTATGTGCACAATGTATATGATAGCACACACTGTATGCATGTACACACTGTGTGTTTGTGTGTGAATAATGTGTATGTGTGCACACAGTGTGTGGTGGTATGCATGTACACACAGTGTGTGTTTGCATGTTCACAGTATGTTTGCATGTGTGAGTTCACAGTATGTATGTGCAGTGTGTATGCATGTAGTGTGTGTGTGTGTGTGTGTGTGTGTGTGTGTGTGTGTGTGCTGTGAGAACATTGCATTTTGAGCTTTTTACCCACTTGGAGTCCCCTTCTTAGGTTCTATGGGGTTAATCAGAAATTTAATGTGCAGTTTATGAATTTGGGGTACACGTGATCTAGTTAGGAGTTAAGAATCAATATGGAAAATAAAGACCAACATAACATTTTCTATTTGTAGATGAGTAGTATGTATGACAGGGGACTCAGAAGGGAATTCCTGTGTGGTCATGTAGTCAGGGAAGCCTCCTAGAAGAGTATAAATTAGGTTTGTGAATTAAATTCTTTCTCATTCTTTGTCTCTGTCTCTCTCTCCCAACTTTCTTGAGACAGCATCTCACTCTGTATCTCAGGCCAACTTTGAACTCACTATGTAGTGCAGGCTGGACTCAAACTCATGACCATCCTCTTGCCTCAGCTTTCCAAGTGCTGGGATTACAAGCGTGTGTCATCATGACCAGCTGGAGTTAAATTTTAATGAAAATGGCAGTTATGGACATTTTCAGTCTTTGTGTCTAGTAATTGGATTCACATTTGGGTTATGAGTGAGGAACTCTGGAAAGCTGTGGACACTTTGTTAATTGTGTTACTGGGAAACAGTCTTTTGTCCACTCCACCCTTCCTCTTTCTCAAATGACATAGTCTTGTGTGTACATGAGTGTACAGGTGCTCATGCCTGTATCTGCACATGTGGAGACCATAGCTAGATATTGGGTGCTTTTCTCTAACTCCTCATTATTTCCTTGAGACAAGATCTCTCCCTGACTAGAGGCTCATTGTGCAGCCATGACCAGCTTTTTATGTGGGGGTGGGGTTTGAACTCAGGTCTTCACGATAGCACATCAAGTGCTCCCACTCACTGAGTCTTCTTCCCAGACCCCCAAATGAAATATTCTTAAATTTTGCTTTTTTGGGGTTTGGTTCCTCTACAGACTTCTGTAACTGAGGAATTCATGCTTCCAGTTGGCGCTGAAGCGCCCTTCTTCAAACAACAGAAGTCAGTTCTGTTGCTAACAATTTTCCTAACGAGCTGACTGTTGGATTTGCAGGTTAGATGTTAGGAAATGAATTCTGTAGCTTTTACTGGATTACCCGCCTCAGGATTTATGCCTCAGATAAACTTTCCTGTCCGAGGTGGGGTGGCTTTGGTCTTCTGTCTGGATTCAGTCACACAGAAGGGAAACGTGACTTCTATCCATTAGGGCACCGACTGTCGGCTGAGTGGCTTCTGCTCCGGGAGGTCACCCCTGCTTTCTGCCTGTGTTTGTCCAGGGATAAAGGGAGAGACACACCAGGCTCCCGTGCTTTCATCCAGCAGCCTGGCACAGCAGTCTGCGGTTTCTCATTCTCGGTGACATGGATGTGCCTGCTGGTGCAGGCAAAGCTGGGCTAACCACCAGGCAGGGCAGACCTCCGTGACCGGAGAACAGTACACTGCTCCTGCCTGGGGCGTCTCTACTGCAAAGCCGTCTTACGTGAAAAATGTTCCACCTACTGCTGTTGGCATGACTTAAAGTTAAACTTAGTGTGTGTGTGTGTGTGTGTGTGTGATATGCATGCCACAGCACTGGTGTGGAAATCAGAGAACAATTTTCAGGAGATCACTCCTACTTATGTGGTCTGAGAGATCAAACTCAGGTCGTCAGGCATGGTGGCATGCCATCTCATTAGCCCAGTTGGCTTAACCTTTAACAATATACTTGTGATGATCTACAAATAAGTAATTGCCCACAGAATCATTTTCCTCTGTATTTCTTTTTTGGTCTGTTGTATTTTTGCCATTTTTTTTTTTTTTTTTTTTGGAGACAGGTTCTCATGTAGCCCAGGTTAGCTGTAAACTCACTGTGTAGCTGAGGCCGGCCTTGAACTCCTGACCCTCCTGCTTTGCCTCCCATGTGCCGGAATTACAGGAGTGTAACACCAGGTCTAGTCACATTTTTTCTTTGAAAAGCTCATAATATAAACCTTAAAACGGCAAGGCAATCAACAACAACAGCAGCAGCAACAAAGAGTGCTTCTCTGGGGAGAATCCAGGCATTGTTATTGTCTCAGAACAGTGTCCGGCTTGCAGTGTGCCCTCCATGAGGAGCTGCCGTCTAGCACATGCCCACGCTTTTCATCTTGGTTTATCTGTGGCTGCTGTCTCTTACACCTCATTCAAAATTGACGAAACCTCTACAGATTTTCCCTTTAAAATGTACATAGCACTTTCTGCCCAGCGAGTCTGAAGTCTGATGCCTCCCTGGTGTTAGATCCTGACACATCCCTGTCTTGACTGAGCCTGTTAGAACAGAGGTTGGGGCCACTCAGCCTCCGCTTGCACACCACCAGTGTCCCTGTCTCACACTGGTGACATCCAGAGTCCCCGATGGCTCCCATGACCCTGCCTAAGCTGCGGGCCTCTGCTTTGCTGTCTGCTTCTGTTACTGGCACTCATCCTGAACACTTTTCTTCAGGGGCCTTCATGTTCTGCTCATCTCTTCTCTGCTCCAAGATGTCAGCAGAGTAGCTCTGCCTCTTCCCTTGGACCTCTGTTCAAACATTCCCAACCCTCCCCAGGATTCCTCCCTGAAGACCCTGGTTACCCTGCCTTATCTACCTGTGTAGCACCCATCATGCCAGCTGACAAATGCCCAGGACTTACGAGGTGCTCAAACAATGTTTTGAGCCCTTCCTTTCTTTTTCCTTCCCTTCCCTTCCCTTCCCTTCCCTTCCCTTCCGTTCCCTTCCCTTCCCTTCCCTCCCCTCCCCTTTCCTTTCCTTTCTTTTTCCTTCCCTTCCCTTCCCTTCCCTTCCCTTCCCTTCCCTTCCCTTCCCTTCCCTTCCCTTCCCTCCCCTTTCCTTTTTTTTTTTTTGGTTTTATGAGGTAGTAGCTTTGCTGTCCTGGCATGTGTCTGTAGACCAGGTTGGTCTTGAACTCAGAGATCCTGCTTCTGCTGGGATTAAAGCATGCACCACCATGCCCGGCTTGAGTGTCCATGAACAACTGAATGAAAGATTAAAAGTTACTCATTCATGAATATAGAATGAAATCTCAGTCTTCAGTTCAATTTAAAGGCTTTATCATAAATATGTATTGTATTTTATCCTAGTCAGAATATAGAAAATATGCTCATAGTATTTGGTGCTGCAACTGCATTCTGCTGACAATTTGCTTAAAATAAATGAGAACAATAAAATATGGTGCTATGTTTGATGGTGTACGCTTATAATCCCGGCATGGAGGAGGTAGAGACAGGATTCCTGTGAGGCCAGACTGATCTACATAGCAAGTCTATGCTAACAGTTACACATACAATAATAGAATGTTAATACTGTGAAATCAAAAATTCTTTTTCTTCTGAAAATTCAATGATGGCCAGGGAGATGACCAGTGGATAAATTGCATGAGGCACAATGGTAAAGACCTGAGTTGAGATCCCCAGAATCCAGGAAAATAGTCAGGCAGGTGTGGCAGTTGCCTGTAACTCCAGCACTTGGGAGGTAGAGGCGGGAAATCACCAGGGAAGTTGGCTAGCTAGATTCAGGATTCAGCCGAGACTTTGCCTCAGTAAATAAAGTAGTGAGCAATCAGGAAAGACACCAATGTCAACGTGAACTCCCACATATGTGCATGTTTACTCACACTCACACGTGTGCCCACCCACCCACAAACATGCACACACATGGCAAATCACAGCCAATAACACCCATCAATCTTACTTTTAAGCTTATGAGTGGAGTGTGTCAAGTGTAACTTGAGAAGATATGTGAAGTGTATTTGTGTATTAACAGTGCCTCTCTCCTGTAGTAGAGGACATATTCAGCCTGCAGGACCCCTCTGCCTCCATGTTTGTGGATTCTAGTTAGAGACACTTGGGACCGTACACGTGGCCTTTGTGACAGGAGTCTTTCACTTAAATCAGCAGTGCTTACTCTGTGGGCCGTAACCCCTTTGAAAAACCTCTGTCTCCAAAAACATTTATATTACAGTTAATAACAGTAGCAAAATTACAGCTATGAGGTAGCAATGGAAATAATGTTAGGGTTGGGGTCACCACAACATGAGGAACTGTACTAAAGGGTCCCAGTGTCAGGAAGGTTGAGAACCGCTGACTTAAACCCTGTTCCCAAGGCTCATTCACTGTAGTATGAACCGGAACCTCATCTTTTTACAACACATAGTGTCTCAGTGTGTGGACAGAGCACACTTGGTCCGCCTGTCCGTGGGTGGGCGTGCGTCTTTGCAGCTGATGTGAAGGGATTGTGTGCCTCTCACTTAGGCTGTCGCTTGCAGCAGCACTAGCTCATTTTTAAAAAACACCTTTTAGGGGGAGTACAGATTGAACGCACGTGAGGCAGTTGCTCTGCCATCACAGCACATCCCCAGCCCTTTTCGTGTTTACTTCCATTTTTAATGAGACAGCCATGCTAAGCTGCTCAGGTTGGCCTTGAATTCACTCCGTATTAAGGTTTTGAAACAAGGTCTCACTCTGTAGTCCAGTTTAGCCTTGAACTCTTGAAGATCCTGCCTCAGCTCCTGAGGTGCTGGGTGACATTGCCCTCCCACGGCACCCTGAGAACTCACACTTTCTATTAAATGAATATTGCATGGTGCTCAATGGCAGAGTCCCTGGGAAAGGAAAACGCACAGAGCAAACAACATCGGTAATTAAATAGAGCCCAATGTGATACGTATTTATGTGTTTTTACTGGTGCATATTCACTGTGGGTGGTGTGAGTTTCACAGTGACAGTTTTAGATTCCTTCGCTTTCTGCCTTCTGTTTGCATGTCACGTCTACACACCTCGTATTATGATTCTATGTAAAATCCAGGATCCACAAGTAAAGAAAACTCATGTTTGCATTTCTGAACCTGGCTAATTTTGTTTAATATGATACTTAAAGTAATTTGAGGCAGGCAAGATGGCTCAGTGGGTAAAAGCCCTTGCTATTACGTCTGCTGACCTGAGTTCAAACCCTGGAACCGTGTAAAGGTGGAAGTGAGAACTGATTCCACAGAATTGTCCTCTGACCTCTGCGTGTGCACCACCTCACTTGTGCCCTTGCACCAACAATGGTTTTTAACAATTTACTAATAAAACCCGCTAGAGCCAGTTTTAACTGTCAATTCTGACACACTAGAGTCACCTGGAAAGGAATCTCAATCCAGATCAGGTTGGCCTGTGGGCATGTCTGTAGGGTTGTCCTGGTTGTTAATTGATGTAAGAGGACCCAGTCCATTGTGGGTGGCACTATTCCCTGCACAGGTGGTCCTGGGTTCTATAAGGAAACCAGCTAAGTATCACTCTTCATGGTTTCTGCTTCAAGGCCCTGCTTGAGTTCCTTTCCTGACATCTCTAGTGAAGGACTGTAACCTGTGAGCTAATAAACCTTTTCCCTCCCTAAGCTGCTTTTGGCGATGGTGTTTGTCTCAGTCAAAGAAAGGAACCAAGAACACAAGGTGTTCCAGGCTGTTCTCCCCGCAAGTTAAAGCTAACCTGTGGCTCCAACTTCAAGTTTATTTCATGCTGTGTAAGGAAAATTTATCTCAGGAAGCTTAGCCAGATTTACCTGCTGCACCCAGGGAGTGTCTTATCAGCCAATCATCAAATACTTTGGAAAGCTACCCTGGACAGGGAAGTCTCTAGATCCTGTGAGGCATCAGGCAGCTGCCCCAATGTTCCCAGCCTGCTTACCAGGCAACCACAAACAAAACAACCAGGAGAAAGCCTATGGCTTTCAAGCGTGGCTTCTATCTTAACAGCATTTATGAAAAGCCGCTGATCCATAGAGAGCAGACACCCAAGGGCCAGGTACAAATATGGCCATTAAAAAAATTTTTTAAAAATTAGACAGTAATTTATTTACTATTCACTCATCTCAAGTGTTTACTTCAGGGAATACTGGTGGATACAGTGGAGCAGAGACCAGCACAGACACTCTCCATCATGCAGAGTCCCAGGTATCCTTTGTAGTCCGTCCTTACGCCCACCCCTCCTTCCCATCCACATGCCATCACTGTCCCCTCCAACACACAAAACAACTGGCTGCATTCTACATCCTTAGCACACAAGGACACAGCCTGTGAGGTGCTGGTTCGGGTCAGGATCTTAGCTGGGTCACTTCCTCACTGTGTCAGTCCCTAATCTTTAAACAGGGTTTCATGATCTGTAAAATGACAGCAGCACTGATATCTGCTAAAAAATTTCCATGGATTAAAGAATCTATGCAAAGTTTTTTACTGGGCTTAGTACCCAGTGTTTAGTCATGAGCTCTGTAGAAGCAGCTGGGTGTGGGCGAGGGGCAGTCCTGCCCATTCCCTCCATCCTCCCAAATTGTCATTCATTTTAATTTTAGCCATTCCGCTGTGGTTTCAGTCACACTTCCCTAATGACCAGGGGTACTGATATCTCAAAATTTCTTATTACATTTATCTATGTGTGTGTGTGTGCATATTGAAAGGGTGTGTATACGCCACAGCATGTGTGTGAAGGTTAGAGTTGGTTCTCCCTTTTTTACCAAGTGGGCTCAGGGAGCTAACCCAGGTCATCAGACCTGGAGGCGAGTGCCTTTACCTGACAAGCCATCCGGCCATCCCTGAGTAGCTTCTTTTTTTGATATTTGTTTTTATTATTTTTAATTATTTATAGGTGTGTGTGTGTCTGGATGTGGGGATGTGCATGTTGAGTGCAGGCACCATTGGAGGCCAGAGGTGTTGGATGCCATGGAGCTGATGTTACAGATGGCTGTGAGTCACCTGATATAGGTACTGGGAACTGAACTTGGGCCCTGTGGAAGAGCAGCAAATGCTTTTAACCATTGAACTATCTCTCTGTCTCTTCTGAATGTTTTAAAATCTTTTAAACATGTTTTAAGCATCTTTTAAAATGCTTCTTGGCTTTCCCTATTTTGTGTGTGTGATGCAAAGTCTCACAACATCCTGCTTTAGAAACCCCTGGACACAAACACAACTGTATTTGCTCATCTGTAAGGAAGTTGCACTAATAATAATGGGTATTGACATTGCCCGAACTGTGAGCATTTTAACCTCATCCCAACACATCCTCTGTGACAGAAAACACAAGGGGGTCCAGGGCTGGCACTTCTTGGTTCCAGACAAGTCAAAGCAAACTATGGTTTAGTGAACACAGTGGTGGCAGGAGAGTGGCCTGGACTCTGGAGATGTTGGGGTGAACTCCGTCCTCTTCATGTCAACCCCTCTGAAAACCAGGTTGAAGTATTTAGACCTCTTCCTGATACGGGATCCTTTCTGCCCATTCCTTGTCTCAGCAGGGGGAATAAAAGTTTACCTGCTTGTGAGTAATTCAGTTTCTGTCCCTTTCCCAGTTGTTGGCAAGTTTCCCTTACACTGAACCAAGTTTTGCTTTGATCCCGGATCGATCAGTATAGGGAAATAAATCCCTCCCCACTTGCTTTAAACTGGTAGCTGTTCATTTCTGTGAAATGTGTTTATATACCTTTCCACTTTCTATAATGCAACATTTTCTAGTTTTTACTGAAGTTCTTCAGCTACCATGGCTATTGTTCTTGTGCTCTGATGCCTGCAGCCCTAGGTACAAGCTCCTTTGTTAGGAAGCCACTTAAAATGTGGCTCCTACAATGGTGTCCCTTGTCCTTCTGTGAGGTCCCATTCATTCATCAACCAGCCCCAAATGGTGGCCTCAGCTTTTCAGCAACTCCAGTACTGTGTCCATGAATTATTGGGGTGATTGTATACATATAATTCAAACTAAGTCTCTTGAGAAGGAACAGGAGCATGATTTACCATCAGGCGTGGGCAGCTGGAATGTATCAGTCATTTCTTAAGCTTCAGTCAGTGAGGTCTTGGATATACAGGGATATACGATTACTATAGCAGTTTTCTGTTGTTATGACAAAATACTTCAGGCTGCAAACTTAGAAAGAGAAGGGGCCTATTGAGCTTCCACTGTTTGAGGTCTAAGGAATGGCACTAACATATGCTTGGCTGTGCTAAGGACTCTCTTTGCTACATTATGTCATGGTCATGAGAGAATAGAATGAGACAGGAAGTGGAGGGTGGGGAGGTGCGTCTGGTTCATCTGTAACAACCATCCCCAAGAACCGAACACATTTCCACAAGAACTACCTTAATTTCCTTTTGAGGAAGCATTCCCAATGATCTAATTGCCTCCCACTAAACCTCACCCCTTGAAAATCTCACTACCTGTGAGCCTGGCCAAGCTCCCCACAAGAATGTTAAGACCCTTAGGTAAGCCACATCCGACATAGAGTCACTGTAATTATGTTACGTTTGTATTTTATAAATTAGTGATTTATATCTGCCCTCTGTGCCCCTGTGATGTACTTGAGTGCTTGGGTTTTTTCTGACTATGATTTTTATATTTGTGTAAAGTTTGACTGTGTTGGTGAGATTACTTAAAAGTCTAGATTTTTGTGTATCAGAAAACTTGATAAGCACCTATTCTGCATATTCCTCTCATCGTGGGTGGCCTAAAGGGTGCCTCCCTGGGATCCTTAGTCCCAACCCTCTTCACCTCCTCGGTGTCAGCCTTCGGAGGTAAAACAAGAACAGAGATTCTCAACTAGTTCCGCTGTTAGGTTCTAAAATGTCACAGAAGAACAAGGACAGCCATGTGATAATTGCGCCTCAGGAAGCCATGGAACGTTCCCTTTGCAAAAAGGTTCTGTCTGTCTGACATTGCAGACGGTAGGTGCTAAATGCAGGTTCCTATGCAGACACGTTGATGGATGCAGGTAGCCTCTGATGGACACTGCTGTGAGAAAGGACAGAAGAATGAGGGGGAGGAGGAGACATTCTAAAGGTTTATTTATTTTTGTCTTTTTGCATATGAGTGTCTGCACGTATGTATGTGTACAGAGCCCACAGAAGTCAGAAGAGGGCATCAGGTCCCGTAGAACTGGTGTTACTGAGAGTTGTGAGCTGTTATGTGGTTGTTGGGAACTGAACCTGTGTCCTCTGCAAGAGCAGGCCGTCACTCAACCACTGAGCCATCTCTCTGGTCCCACTGAACGCTTTATTGCAACTTTCAAAAGTAAATAAATTTTGTATTGTAACCCAGTTCACATGTGTGTGCACATGTCACAGTGCATAAATGCATTTCTCGAAAGAGTAAGTGCTGGCCCTCCCCTTTCCCCATTCTTCCTGCTCCTGGTCCACTCAGATCTTTTCTCTCCCATTCAAAGGGGCCAGTTAGGA
Organism: Peromyscus californicus insignis; assembly: GCF_007827085.1. NCBI lineage: Eukaryota > Metazoa > Chordata > Mammalia > Rodentia > Cricetidae > Peromyscus > Peromyscus californicus. The sequence continues at coordinate 158,781,373 of NW_026294584.1, read as the reverse complement.
GCAAACAGATTGCTTTCGTAAGCGGACGGATTGCTCTCATACCTGGTCTGCACAGTTTCTGATGCTGCTGTGAGGTGGTTTCCCACGGTCCTGGCCCGTGTGCAGACACTCCTGGACAGTTTTAACAAGTGGAAAGCCAAGACTCTGCAGTGTTGGCCATTGAGTGGGATTCCAGGATCATCTCATTCTTATGCCTGAGATTTTGCTCCCCTAGGGAGCCAGCATAGCACACTGATTGGGGGAGGGGCTCCCAGAGGAGAAGAGCGGTGGGTGACTTGAGCTCTGGGGAGATGAATACTGCACAGCTCTACAATCTTCCTGCCTCTATCACGTGACTATTATTTGGCACAAAATCTTCTGTGATGGACTTTTAAATTAAAGATTAGGATCAGAAGCTATTATATTACCATGCTAAGAATTTGCATGGGAGGGAGCCTGCCTCTATAATATTGATTTATGCAGACCAGTTGTTGACTTTTTCACCTAAAAACTATTCCTTCCTGGGCAGAGAGCTCCAGGTTACACACTTCCCTCAGCCATACTGCTTGTAGGTGCTTGGTTCTCTAGCATGGTATTTGGGGTGGCGTCCTTGTAGGAGATTTCATCATCTCTAGTAATTGAAGCCAGGAAAAGTTACACCATCTTTTGTGTTTTAACTCTAGTCACGGTACAAAGATCTAAATTTTAAAGTTTTAAGAGGATTAAATACAATGATTCTCTGTCAAATTATAAAAATGGCTTTGGAAAGAGGTGGCCAAGGGTTAAGCATAAAAACAAGTTTTGAAACTTTAGGGTTAATTACTAAAATGTTCTGTTTTCTGGCTTTATAAAACTAGTGCTTCCTGGGGCTGGAGATCAGTAGTCAGACATTTGCCTGGCATTTGCAAGGCCTGGGGTTCAATCTTCATACAGCCAGAAAGGAATAATAAGCCCTTTGTGGTAAACTAATATCCATGCATGTATACGTACATACATACATACATACATATGTATACATCCCCTGATGTGTGTGGGTAGGTTGGTATCATAGAAGTAAATACTCTGATTTTTGCCATAGAAGATACACACACACACACACACACACACACACACACACACACACACACACACACACATTTGTGTGAGTATCATGTATGGATGTATGTGTATGCATTCAGTTTCCTTTCTTCTCATTTGGCTCCTCTATTTGTTTAATGGAATTTAGAGACTTGCATTTGGTTCCTGAAATCAGTTCATCCATTACACACTTTTTTTTTTTAATCGTCGGTGGAACATGACATATCTAGAGTGGGAAAACTAATTGAAAAAAATTATTCATTGTGTGTGTTTTTGTTTTTTGTTTTTTTTTTCCTGATAGTAAATGCTGCTTATCCGTTGAAATGGTCTGTTGGGTGTTAGAATCCAAACCTTAACCAGCGTAATTATCCATAATGTGTTTAGATTCTGTTTCTCTTCTGATCCAAATGAAGCTTTGTTTCTGAGTATTTACTTATTAACATTTGAACAGGAAGTTAATCTCAAGAAGAATAAGATTTTATAACATTCTCATTGATGAGTTTGCACTTATTTTAGTACATATACATTAACAAAATTCCCCTAAAAACATCATTCATCAGTTTCTTTGCATGAACCATAACTATTGCACACGTGTATGAGTGTGAGTATATCTAGTATTTGTCTGAAAGTTGTTTGTGTCACGTGACTTCAGTAGGATGGATGAGAAGGGAGCCATTTCTTACTGTCTGGCCATTATTTTTCCACTGTTTGTACTTGCTGGTCACATTAAGACTTTGCTGCTAATTGAACAATCACATCTATTGTGGTCACGAGAGACCTGGATCTCGCTGTGATGATGAAGTTCAAGTTGAAGTGCAGCACTCAGAAGGATTCTGTTTGGGGACACCAGGTTTGTGGTGGGAGCTGGTTTCAACTGGTTCTGAATGACCTCAAGACGCACAGGTAGAATTAAGAACATTTAACATGAGACAATTTGCTTCAACATGAAAATTGTATTGACTCATACCTGCATATTAAATCGGACTTGGAGGCTCCTGGTTCAAATTCCAGATCAACTCCTTAGCCACTCTGTGGGTCTAAGAACTGTTTTCATTTCTGCAACCCTGACTAACTCTCGAGAGTGAAGAGGAAACAGCTTTTGTTGCCAGTAGGTAATACTCTTTACTGTTTACAGTGTTTGCTGATAGTCTACTGTATTGAGGGAACAAATGTGACAGGAATGTCTTTACTGTCAAGGTCAGTGCTATAGTTTGGGTCTTGAATGGCTCCCAAGACCTGTGTATAGAAGGCTCGGTCCCCAGTCTGTGGCTCTATCGTGAAGTAGGGAAGTCTCTATGCTGCGGCCTAGAAGGAAGTTAGGGACTTGGTCTACCATGGAAAGGCAGTTGTTGCTCCATCCCCTTCCTGCCCTTCTCTTTGCTTGCTTTCTACGAGGTAAGTGGTTCCTCCACCACACATTCCCACCGTGGTTCACTGTGGCACCACAGAATCGGCATGGTTAACTGTGGCACCGCAGACCCGGCATGGTTCACTGTGGCACCGCAGACCCGAAGGCAGGAGGACTTGCACTTATCATTAACTTGATTATCTCAGGTATTCTGTCTGTCGCAGTAACGGAAAGGTGCCTAACGTAGGCAGTCATTTGCCAGGCACTCAAACGTCCTGCATGTGGTTCAACTTGCCCCTATGTGTAATGTGCTCTAATCTAGGGAGTCTTATCAGGGAGAACCTTGACAAATCAAGCTCTGAGTTTTTGCTCCTTTATCTCAGAGAACAGAAGGTTGGATTTTATCTGAGTCCCCTTTGAGGCTTTGCACTTTAGTGTTGCACAGCCTGGAGCTATGAAGACTGTTCCTCTTCCCTTCCACGGTAACATAGCTGGCCTTCGACTGGAGGAAGGAGACCGCTGTTTTCTTGGGTGCTAGCCCCAGATGTGTTGTGATGGACTTTAGTGCTCCTTAATGCAGGCTGTCCTTTCCTCCTGGCCTTTGCAGCCTCTCTAGGCAGGGGCAAGGTAAAGGTTTGGTTTGATATTTCCATGCTCGAACATACTCTCTCTGATAACTTCTCAACATTGAGAGTTTGATGCAGACAGTGCGTTTCAAAATGAGTTTCTTAGACTGAGGTAAAAGCAGAGTTACAGCTCTGTTGCAGACTGTCCAATGACCAGAGAGTTACAGCTCTGTTGCAGACCATCCCAGACCATCCCATGACCAGAGAGTTACAGCTCTGTTGCAGACCATCCCACGACCAGCTCAGACCATCCCATGACCAGGTCTGAGATGAGTTGCTGCTGTAACTGGCCCCTTGCCTTCCTGTCTCCTTCCCGAGGAAATGCTCTAACTACTTCATTTGTCATGGGAAAGACCACTGGACTCTGCTGCATCCCCTTCTAAAGAGGAGGAGAACAATCCAGAACCTCGCCTTTCACACCTTCCTCCCCTTACAGGGAGTGAGGTCTCTGGCAGCAACGTTCCCTAGTCAGCATGAGGTCATTCTACAAGGCAGCACGGTAGAGCATTAGGTGGATGTCCGACTTGTTGAAAGACAGACTTGCTGATAGTTTAATATGCTCTACTTCACTTAAGTCTTAAGACATCTTTAAGAAGGAGGAGACGTGGGAAAGCATGTCTTCGCTTCACCCTTGGCAAGACACACTGGAATTTACACACGGGCCTTGACTAGAGTGCAGAAGGTGGTTTCTGGGGGACAGAACCAGCCTCAGGGGCAAATAATTTAGGGGTACAAAACGAAACACTTCAAACTTGAGTAGGTGGCTACAGGAAGTAGAGGTGTTGGTTGGTTTCCTGCTGGATTTATAGGGTTTCAAGTGTGTGTGTGTGTGTGTGTGTGTGTGTGTGTGTGTGTGTGTGTGTGTGTGTGTGTGGTGTGGTTCTGGGCTTGGTGTCATCCAGTGGAGTTTCTGCTACATACTGTTAAGAGGGATTTCAAAGGTCTTTCCTCCACATGTTTGAAATGAGGCTCACGCTAGTGCCTCTGGTGGCTTCATTTCCTTCCAAAGCTCAACCTTGGTTCACAACCTTCCTAATGCTGTGACCCTTCAATATAGTTCCTTGTGATATGGTGATCCCCAATCATAAAATTATTTTTATTGCTATTTTATAGCTGTAATTTGCTACTGTCATGAATAGTAACATAACTGATATGTAGGATATCTGATATTTGACTCCCCAAAGAGTAGCAACCCACAAGTTGAGAATGCTGTTTCAAGGCGATTAGAAAAGAGATCTTGATGCAGAGCTGTGGTTCCTCTGACAATGCCTGGTTAACCCATTGTGCCTTGCTTGGTAACTGACATCCTGAGGTGCTATGTTCCTGCAGATTATTGACCTCCTAGGAGAAGGTTAAACTTGTAAAAGAACTAAACTCAAATCACTTCCTTTTATTTGTGCTTTTCATGATTATTCTATGATGCAAACTTGTCCTTTTTTTTTTTTTTTTTTTTTTTTGGTTTTTCGAGACAGGGTTTCTCTGTGTAGCTTTGCGCCTTTCCTGGAACTCACTTGGTAGCCCAGGCTGGCCTCGAACTCACAGAGATCCGCCTGGCTCTGCCTCCCAAGTGCTGGGATTAAAGGCGTGCGCCACCACCACCCGGCAAACTTGTCCTTTTTTAAACTTTAATTCATTGAGCCTTGAAATTAGGAGGAGGAGGAGGAGGAGGAGGAGGAGGAGGAGGAGGAGGAGGAGGAGGAGGAGGAGGAGGATGAGGCTGTTTTCTAGTTAAAACGTGGCTCTGTGCTAATTTCTGAATGGAGAATCCCTTTTAAGCTGAGAGAATGAACAGATTCAGGAATTTGGGGAGCTAACTTTAGGGTTTTTTTTTTTTTTGAGATAAGGTCTCACACTGTAGCCGAGGCTAGCCTTAAACTCATAGCAGTCCTCTACGTCAGCCTCCCGAGTGCTTGGATTATAGGTGTGTCGCCCCCAGCTTTCTGGAGAGCTAATTTTAACAGAGGGTTGGACAGGTCTGGATAGGTCTGGGTGAGTCTGAACTAGCCAAATTCTGCGAACAGGAAGAAGGCCGCCTGTCTGAGGCGCCACACACACTGGCACTGTGACAGAACCTGCGTGTTCAACTTACAGGGCAGCAGTGGCAAGTATTTTCTCTGTTCGATGCCGCTGTGTTCCAGAGACTTCAAGAATTTTATACAAGCACACTAGGCCGTCTTCTACTGAAAGGGTGGACACGTTGTTAATTGCACACTCTTGGGGTGTGTTCAGGTTGAACCTAAAGTTGCTGCTTTTCGCCACTTGCTGAGGGTTTAGTCACCTCTGCATCTTCATGGGGCTCTGACTGAGAGAAGGAGGCAACATTAATCATACTGCCTCACATTTATGACAGGCTTTAAAGTTCACAGAGAGATTTCACATCGATTATCTTTTTGTCCATCTCAGCACCCCTGTGAATTAGGTGTGGCAGGCATTACTAATGCTTTTGTTAGGCAGTAATTCAGAGTTGGACAAAACATCCCAAGGTTTAGTATATTTTTTAACACTCTTGCTCTAAAGGAGGCAGTGAGAGAAAAGCCAGTCACACATATGCTCCACTCTAGTAACAACTCTTTCTCAGAAGGTATTTACCCTGTGTTCTGTCAGTCCAAACTGTCTTGTAGTCCTAATTCTCATGCATGTTTACTGACATAAAATGAGATGTCACCCTTGGGAGATTCCCAAGGAGCAGGCTTCATGCACCTTCTCCAGAGCCCCCCATGGGAAACTTCAAGTCCACAGTGAGCCTCCTGAGGTGGGGTCTGAGTCATAACACCAGAGGCATGGGCAGGACTCCTGCTGGGGATTACAGTAAGCAAGGTAGGATGTTTGGTGTTTCCTAACCATTCAGCCACGCGCTTGGGCCTCGATGCTGTCTGTAGAGACATTTTCCTAGTTCCCCAAAGATGCCATTTCGAAGGAGTGGCATTGAGGTATTCTAAAATTTACCAAAAAGTATTTTCTGGGTCAAAAAACCCCTTCCTGATGAACTGTGATAGGAATCTGTAGCCACAGCGAGGGGCCTGTTGCTTGTCTTGACAAGAATGAGTTGATGAGGATGGGCCATGGACCCGATCACAGGGCTCTGTTCTGCGTGAACATCAGCTTGTGTTTTTGCTGCACCAAGACAATGTGGTTTTGTTACTGGCCTCATATTTGTCAAAATAATCTACAGCATTAACTCACAGACGTTCCTTCATGGTTGCTTGTGAACAACCTCAGTATTATGCTTCGAAGACTTTGTATAAAACCCTCTTTGTAATTGCTAATATGTAGGAAATAATTTCCGAGCCTTGTAGGATAGGCTGCCCAGGACAGCGTGTCTCCCCTGTAGCCTTTGGTCTTCACAAGCATGTGCCAGGTACTTCTGAGTCCCACTGCAGCTGCGATGGTCTTCAACCTGGGTTAGCATTTTGAAGGTGTCTGTTTTCTGCCCCACATAACTATTCATTCTTGGGCTAGGGTTGTATCTTAGCGGTAAATCTTAAGGGACATATAGCTTAGTGTTTGCCTAGCATGTGCAAGTCCCTGAGTTTAATCCTCAGCACTGACAAACCAAATGAACAAACATTTATCCATATTAGTATTTTTAAAATTTATTTATTTAGGTTTGGTTTATGAGACAGGGTTTTAAAATTATTTTTATTTAGATGTATTTGTGTATGTGTGTGTGTGTGTGTGTGTGTGTGTGTGTGTGTGTGTGTGTGTGTGCTTGCATGCACGCGCATCAGTGCAGTACCTATGAAAGCCAGAAAAGGGCATCAGATCACTTGGAACTGGAATTACAGGTGGCTGTGAGTTGTCCAGTGTGAGCGCTGGGACCCAAACTCAGGTCCTCTGGAAGAGCAGGAGGTCTTTTAACCAGTGACCCATCTCTTCAGCTTCATGTTAGTATTTTTGTTGCTGAAGTTTTCCTGTGTCCCACCTGGCCCATGGTCAGGACAAATCTCCCTCACCCACCAGTCCTGCAGCTCCTTGGACCCAAGTAAATACACAGAGGCTTATATTAAGTAAAATTGCTTAGCCATTAGCTCAGGCCAACCACTGACTAGCTCTTACATTTAAATTAACCCATAATTCTAATTTATGTTTAGCCACATGGCTTGGTACCTTTTCTCAGTTCTGCCTTCACATCTTGCTTCCTCTGTGTCTGGCTGGCGACTCCTGACTCTGCCCTTCCTCTTCCCAGAATTCTCCTAGTCTGGTCACCCTGACTATATTTCCTGCCTACCTACTGGCCAACCAGTGTTTTATTAAACCAATTTGAGTGACAAATCTTTACAGTATACAAGAGTATTATACTACAGCAATTTTTAAAGTTAGAAATTATTGGTTAATTTTCTGTGTATAAAATGGGGTAATTGATAGAGTTTGTAGAGCAGGCAAGATGACTTCGTGGGTAAACGACTCTCCGTGAAGCCTGATGACATGTGGTTGATTCCTGGAATTTACAAGGTGGAAGGAGAGAACCAACTTCCACAAGTTATTCTCTGGCTTTCATAGTGTCCAAACAAACAAACAAACAAAAATAGAATCTATGTATATAATTGTAAGGTCATTACCTTATAATTGTAGTCATACCCGTTGTCTTAGTCAGTGTTCTATTGCTGTGAAGAGACACCATGACTGTGGCAACTCTTATAAAAGAAAGCTTTTAACTGGGGCTCGTTTACAGTTTCAGAGGTTTATTTCATTATTCTCATAGTGGGGAGCATGGTGTCACACAGGCAGATGTGGTAGCTGAGAGTTCTACATCTGGACCCACAGGCAGCAGGCAGAGAGAGAGAGACGCTGTGCCTGGCTTGAGCATTTGAAAACCCAAAGCCCCGCCTCCCCACATGCTTCCTCCAACAAGGCCACACCTCCTTATCCCTGTCAAGTAGCACCACTTCCTGATGCCCAAGCGTTCAAATCTAGGAGCCTGTGGGGCTGTACTCAGCCACCACAGCCCTTAATTGTTTTATACCATTAGAATGGGTGGGAATGTGGCCGAGTGGACATTTGATTCTACTGAATTTTGGTTTTTGATACACACTTGAAAAGTGAGACTGACTCTATCTAAATAATAAAATATTTATTAAAACAAAGTAACTTTTTTTATAGGATTTTTTTGTTTGTTTTAGTTAGTTATCTTAGTTTTATTTATTTATTTATTTCATTTTTTTTTTTTGAGACAGTCTTACTACATAGCTGGAGCTGCCCTGGAACTCACAGAGATCCGCCTGCCTGTGTCTCCCAAGTGCTGGGATTGAAGGCGTGTGTCACCACTGCCTGCCAGAATTTTTTATCTTAGATGAATGTTTGGCCTTTATGTATGTGTGTGCATACATGGTGCCCAGAAAGGTCAGAAGAGGGTGTTGGCTCCCCAGAATTTAAGTTATAGTTGGACATGACCTATTTCTTGCATTAAATATACTGAACATGAATAAGTAATCACAATAAAAGGGCAGATTCAAGAATATTTTTTGTTTGTTTTGTTTTGAGGCAGAGTTGCCCAGTCTGGCCTTGAACTCTCCATCTAACTGCCTCGGCCTCCTGTGTGTTGGGACTGCAGGTGTGGGTGACCTCACCCAGCTTCACTCTGTCCACTTTCTAAGATCAAATACCTCCTGACAACTAGGAAGTAACTCACCAAGACAGGTGTGGTTGTACCAGGCCTTCTTTTGGGCCAACAACCAGCTCCCAAGTCATGACACGGAGACTATTGTTAGTTATGAGTGCTCAGCCTTACGTTAGATCTTATTTGAATCGGTATCTCTTCTTTATCTATGTTTTGCCTCTGGGCTTTTTACCGTTCTTTCCTTTGGTAGATCTTACTTTCACTGCTCCTCGAGTCTTGCTGGCCCCAGGCATGTCCCTCTCTTTCTTGTTCTCTCTTTCTTCTCTTCTCTTTCAGTCTTCTTGAGCCTAGGTTTCTCCTCCTGTTTATTCTCTCTACCCACCAGCCCCTCCTGTCCTTTCTTTGCTTAGCTATTGGCTGTTTAGCTCTTTACTAGACCAATCAGGTGCCTTAGGCAGGCAAGGTGAAACAGCAACACATTTTTACAGAATTAAACACACACAGCATAAACAAATGTAACACACCATCTTTACATAGTTAAGTACTCTACAACACATGGTGGCTCATGCCTGCTGTTCTAGTACTGTCAAGGTAAAGAGGGAGGGTCAGGAAATCAGGATCATCTTTGTCTACCTAGTAAGATCGAGGTCAGCCTGGGCTACCTGAGACCCTGTCTCAAAAATCCAAACACCAACTAAAATAAGAATTACCTTATATCACCACTGCATTGGCTTCCTCATGAATTACACAACCATAATGTTTCGTAAAACCCTGATGAAGAAGAATCTATTTTGATGAAATCTAAGTAGGTATTTGAAAAGGATGTTACAGAGTGAATTAAGACTTGTTCAGGGGATGACTGTGACATGACCTTTGAATGACCTCCCAGATGCTAAGAAATACCAATATCCTGAATGAGGCTTACAAAGGGTGTCCAGAAAGTGCCCGAAGCCTTAGTTACATGGCTCTGTTTGTTTCTCAGACTGCCTTTTCAAGGTGTGCCCTATGAATCGATACTCTGCCCAGAAGCAATATTGGAAAGCCAAGCAGGCGAAGCAAGGAAACCACACGGAGGCTGCCCTGCTGAAGAAGCTCCAGGTAAGTGGCTGCTGTCATGTTCTGACGCTGGCCTGAGAGCAACAATAACAAGCAGGCACCTGACGCCTGGCTAGCTGATTTCACCAGCATGTGGAGATTTCAGATAGAGCCTTGATGCAGAAGTAACTCGTTTTTAGTTGTAGGGCATACCTACTTATTTCCTGGCATGTGGGCAACACATCCCCACTGTCATTTTTTTTAAGGTATACAGGACTAATTCTAAGCTGCTCACCAAACTGAAAAGGAATTAAAAATCCCAATCTAATTATATTTTATTCCATATGATACTTTTTTTTCATAACAGACTTTGGAGAAAATAAATTTTTTTTTTGGTTTGACTGAGTATGGATTTGATAGTACTAAGTTTTGTATCATTTAAATTCTAGGTACTCTCAGAGTTGAAAGCTATACTTGGAGATTTATTAATTCACCTGCTTTTCTGACACTTTCACATCATGTAGTAGAAAAGTTCCTAATTCTACAGAGCTTTCCACTTAATTGAAATTTGCAGTAAAGAAAAAAATGGCCCAGGACAGGTTTGGCTGTATTCAGCATAGATTGCAAAGTTGCCACACTTGGGGTGGGGTGGGGAGATCTGGGAGTCTAGTGTAAATGTGTAAATCTGCCCCCAATAACAGAAAACTTCCTTGCTGGGCATGGTGGTGCATGCATTTAATTTAATGCATTTCAATTAAATCCATCCATTGCTCCATTTATACAGCATTCTTTAAAGAACAAAGTTTTAGAAATATAAAACAGATCTGAGGTTAGCAGAGGTTATGAGCAGGCATAGGTGGGGGATGCAGGAGGAGATGGATGCTGTAATACATGGAGAATATGACCAGTCCCAGGAGGGATGCTCTCTTTATCCTAACTGTGGTAATAGATATTCAAATCTCCATACATAAATGATAATGTATATGACAAAACACACACACAAGAGTCTAAATGAAACAAAGCACATGTGATTATATTATCCCAATTATATTAAGAATTCTCACAATTTGACAACAAATAAAAAGATAGCCTACTGAGAAGTGGACAGAGCACTCCCAGAGACTTGTGTCCAAAGATCTAATACAGCCAACAGAACATGGGACAACTAGAGAATAACAGTCAAGTCCACAGTGGAAGCTGGGCATGGTGATGAACACCTGTAATTAAATTAAATTAATTACAGCACCTGGGAGGCAGAGGCAGGTGGATCTCTGAGCTCGAGTCCTGCTTAGTCTACAGAGTGAGTTCCAGGACAGCCAGGGCGACATGGAGAAACCCTGTTTGACCCCCACCCCCTTCCAGCTCCCCGGTAACACAGCCAGTCTGATTTGTTCTTGTTACTAAGAACCCCTTGTAAGTCAGCTCTCCTCTCTCTGCTCCACGCCGAACACTTGGTTGCCCTCTTGCAGCACGCTGCTGAGCTGGAACAAAAACAGAATGAATCAGAGAACAGGAAACTTTTGGGAGAAATTGTGAAGTACAGCAATGTTATACAAGTAAGTCTCCATTTTGCCGTCAAAGAGGGAAGTGCTTTGTGGGTGACCTGTCAAATCACCCCCATGCCAAGCTGCATGAGACCCTTGTGGTGCTGTGTTTGTTCTCTGGTGGGGATGATCATTAGTATGAAGCGTTCAGTGAACATCCATCGTGTTGTGTATGTATTGAATATGTCTTGTGCCAGGCCCGACGGTGACGGCCTGCAAGCCCTGACATAGGCCACTTATGTGGGCACACAGAAAACTGACCTCTAGGCGGGAGCCTAAGTTACCACAGACAAGACTGTGCGAGAGGGTGTGAGAGGCCCAGAGGACACAGTTCTTGAGATGGATGGGCTGAAGCTCAGGGGCAGGGAAAGTTTTCAGAGTGCACATTAGGGGCAGTCTTCCTGTGGCTTTCAGTCCCCTTGTCAGTGTGCAAACGCTGGCTTATCTCCGCTGCATCCCTTCCCCATGCTTCATTCAGATCTTTTAGGCTTTTTATTTTGGTTCGTTTGCTAGTAAGTGCCCCACCTTGTTCCAAAAAGAATGTGAGACCTTTTCCAAGAAATACAGCACACTGAGAGATAAAGCCCGGGCTGCGGAAGGAGGCAACTGGGTCGAAGGAAAATAACAGGTGGCTGGATGAGACGAAGTCAAGGGTGAGCTTATTTAGAAAGTTTGGAAACTCCAGTCCACGGCATTGCTGCCACTACTTGGCCACAGGAAGGACCTTGTTGAGTCCTGGTAGTGGAGGTCTACAGCATAGCGCTCATCTGGAGGCTAGAAGCACAGATATTTCCAGAAGTGAAACCAGGAAAGTGTTTCTCTTGCGTGCTCATAAAGAGGACACTGTTTAAAATGGTAAACAATGGCCCGCACAGGTTCTTTACAGTAATCACCACAATGAGGCACTTTATAAGGTGGCTTTAAAGAATGTCTCCTGATCTTTTGTCATGGACCAATGGCAATGTGCCAAAGGGCAGGGCAAAGCTGTTCCCCACAGGACAGGAGAATGTGTGACCTCATCTAGTGATGGAGGGAGTGACTTTCGGCATGGTGGGACTGCATGCCCCTAAGTAGTCTTCCAGAGAGTGTCTCTGCATTGAGTTTTGGTGACTCATTTAAGATCCTTGTCAAGTACTTTAAGTACAAATGCTTGTCTTAGTTAGGGCTGCACTTTGTGTTTTGACACAGACCATGGAGTTGCATACTCGGGCTTGAGGGTGTGTGTGCACGCGTGCATGCATGCATGCATGCATATGTGCGTGCATGTGTGTGCAGGTGCATGAGTGTCTGTGTGTAGAAGCCTGAAGTCAACCTCATCTCAGGTGTTGTTCTTAGGAGCTGCCCCACGTTGTTTTTGGAGACTAGGTCTCTCACGGGCCTGGACTTGTGGATCCAGCGAGGCTGGCAGCCAGGGAACCCGTGGATATACCTCCCCAGTGCTAGGATTACAAGTGTGTGCCTCTTCACCCTGCTTTCTATTTTGACTTTCTCACTTGGGGGATTGAACTCAGGCCCTCATGCTTATAAGGAAGGCAACACTTGCTCACTTGAGCCATCTCCCAGACCCATGGATTTCCATGCTTTTAGCAGTACAATAACCAAGAGTAGGACCTGGAGTAGTGCAAAAAGATGGTTCTTTTTTCAATTAAAAGTTTGCCATTTTACTTTGGAATAACTTCTGCCTCATCTTATGGGAACTAAAATGTCCATTCTCTCTTGAATGATTTTGAAAATAGCTGGGAAGTTCATTTTGTCTTTGTAGTTAGGTTATGTTTTGGGAAGACGTCCTTGGCATCTGTAGAGATGGGAGAGGTAAGGGCTGGTCCTCCTCTATGCAACTCAGAGTGGAGGGTCAGATCTTTCCTGACTCTGAAGCTACAGAGGGAGTTAGTGCTGTCTATGGGCAGAGGTGCTTAGGGTGTGGAGTTGGTGTATACCTTCCCTCAGGCTTTGGTTTTCTTTAGCAGATTCTGTTTGTGTGGCTTTATGAGTATTGGAAGTGGGTGAGATTTCAGGGACCCTCCAGGTCCTTTTTTGGAAAGCCTAGTTTTAGTCTGTTATTTCTCAGTGGGTGAAGGTTAAGTCTTTAGTGTGCCCTGGTGTATCTTCCTCATGCAGTCACCATCACCCTTGAAGCAGAACTTGGGGTGGAGGTAAGGAGGAGACAAGTGGCTTGGAGAGTTGGTGGTGGCTGAGCCTTAAAAGAATTCCCATGTTTAGTTTCCAGCATGCATTGTGGTGTGCGGATTTATGAATATAACTACCCGAGGAGACCATGGATACAGGCTCTAACACACGTCTTTCCCCTGCAGCTACTGCATATAAAAAGCAACAAGTATCTGACTGTCAACAAGAGGTTACCCGCTTTACTGGAGAAGAATGCTATGCGTGTGTCACTAGATGCTGCGGGGAATGAAGGGTCCTGGTTCTACATTCATCCCTTCTGGAAGCTGAGAAGCGAGGGTGATAATGTAAGTATGGACATGTGAAATCAAGAGGGAGCAAACAGCACATAATGTTCTTAGAGAACTCAGGAAGTACGAGAAGGGAAATACAGTCTTCAGCTAGTTAATTCTAAACTATTGAAGTTAGCATATGAAATAATGGGTTGCATTATGGCAATTTAGCACGTATGTGTCATTGTACTTTCTAACACATTTGGTGTTAGCATTTTTTAAACTACGTTAAATGCATTTGTTTACAATGTACACCATGCTCAGAAATCACAGGACAGAGTTCAGCTCAAGTTGGAGTCATCTCCGGCCAGACCATGTGAAGCATTTTCAAAGAGGCAGGTTACTTTCCTGCTTAGTCAGGATTGGACTTGCTTGCAAGGAAGAGGGCCACCATGGCACCTAGCCTTTTGAATGAACAGGGAACAGTGAGAGTCGTGACAGTGTTCCAGTCAGTATCCTCACAGCCAGCTTCTTACAGTGTTGCCACAATGTGCAGTGTTTGAGGGGCTGTGACATTTCCTCCTTGTCCTGACTATAAAGTGGGTTGTGCAAATGGCCTTGATGCTATCATTGTCTAGAGCAGTGGTTCTCAACCTTCCTAATGCCAAGACTCTTTAATATAGTTCCTCATGTTGTGCTGACTCCAACCATAAGATTAATTTTGTTGCTGCTTTGTAACTATAATTTTGCTACTGTTGTGAATTGTAGTGCAGACATCTGTGTTTTCTGATGGGATGGTCTCAGGTGACCCCTCTAAAAGGTTCATCAAGTCCCAAAGGGATTGTAACCCACAGGTTGAGAACCATTGGTTTAGATCTTTCCTGCTATTTTGTAGAAGAAAAAAAATGTGAGATAACTTCCTAGGAACCATTGCTTCATCTTATTTATTTATTGAGATGGCACCTCACTATATTCTTGCCTGACTTGGCACTTGTTACGCAGTGTAGGCTGGCCTCAAACTTGTATAGGTCCTCCTGCCTCAGTACCAGCCTACTGACTGCTGGGATAATAGGTGTGCATCACCACATCCGGCTAACAATTTGGTATTTTTGTGGTAGTCCTGAGCACTTAGAAGATGCTCAGTGAAGGCAGGTTTATAAGTAGAACTCCTTACAAATGCCAGGTGATATGTACTTGCCATGTGAAAAAGTTAATGTGAATTCTGACTGAAGTGAAAATGTAATTCTCCTGTCAGAGTTTTCACAATCAATACTTTGTTTACATCTTTCGTGTGTTGGGAGGTATTTCTTATGTTAGAAATGTCTTTTTTTTTTTTTAATAGAGCATCTCTTTTTTCCAGTGAATTTTAAAGTACAAATTCAATTCCACAGGACATGAGCGCCATGATTTAATTGGGTTAATAAATTTTCTGGTGATGTCTTCCTTAGGTAAGGCTTGCAATGCATGGCATGCAGGGATGTATTGGATTCCTTGGAAAACCAGTGCCGCACCCCCACCCCCATTTACTTTTGACATTAAGTGATGTGTGCTGTGAGCATGGTGCATCTTTATTCTAATGTGTAGTTAATTACAATCAACTCTCGATTATTCAAGGGCTAAAATGCAGTTTATGAACTACACACTTCCCTTGTACGCTGTTCCTAACCCCCAGCTCCTACGTTGTCCTCTTTGGTGGCCCATGAAAACTAGACATCAAGTCAAACAAATCCTAACTAAGCTCAGACTATGAAAGAATTCGTTCACTGATGCCAGGAGCCTCGGCTTTAGGCTGCTGTGGATTTCATGATCCCCTCTGCTTACTCCCCTTTCTCTTCCTCCTGCTGCTTGCACACTGCTTGATAGTATCAGGAGAGAGTTGAATGTAACCAACTACTTTAGACAATTAGTTTCAGTAGGAAATTGGAACAAAACAAAGCCTTTCACTCAAACCCCTGTCTTGTGGCCGCCCACGACGCCTTGGTTGTTCTTATCTGGATGCACTCCACAAAGCCCCGCTGCAACAGCCTTCCACCTTCTGACTGACACCGTCACTGTGTTCGTTCACCTCTGTGTAGCTTTGTGTGTGAGGAAGGTTACCAAGGAAGGCTGGCATGTCCACAGCCTTGTATTAGCCACACATGGACTTGTATGCAACTTCATTTTCTTGGCTAGGAATAGGCAGTGTTTTGAAACGTCAAACTACTGTAGTTTGTTGAAGGCAGTTGCAAGGTCTCTTTGAGTGGTTTAATCATGACTGAGATTTTGCATAAGTATATTAAATGAAGAGGAAATTGCAATGTTCAGAGGAATTTTAAAATTAGAGTTTGCTATTTAGCAATGAGTGAAGTAGTGACTTAGGTTGTGTATATTCAACAAGAAGTTCTTCAAGCTCAAGTGGAGAACGATGCGGATGGCAGCCTGGAGGACAAGCTGCTCCTTACACTAAGTGCATGAAGGTGCGCTGGGTAGGAATGCACGGTTTGGGAAGCGGGTTCACAGGTCCCTTTACTCTCAGCTACATAGAAAGTCCTGGGTTGCTGCTAAGTAACTGGAAAAGTTGCTGAGGACACCCATGAGCAGAAAACATTAACATTTCATTTCCACGTGTCCTCTTTAGTTTGAGTAGATTCTTTCATTTTCAGTCTTGACCCAAGAAGACAGGATCCTTTACACTGAAAGTGGATTTAGAAGCATGAGGAGGTGGGATTCTTTTGTAAGTCAGTGGAAAATTCTGCTTACTGAGGGGCTCTATTGAGCAAGCAGATTTTGTGATTTTATAAAATGACAAGCCTGCCGTTTCTAGTGGAGGTGGAGCTGGAGCATTGGTACTCTGAGCCTCATGGGGGGGGGTCCATTTTACTGTCCCAGGTAGCACTTCAAGTCACAGGTGGCATTCTTGTTAGTGAAATCCCAGCTTGAGTGTGGCATGGCCACTGTAGACCCAACAGAAGTGCTTTGGGAATTTCAAATTTATTTCTTAAAATATGCACTACTGGAGTGGTGAGGTAGTTGATTGTAAGATGTAAAATAAAAGGGCCTCACCCTCTGGTTATATATCAAATAGACAGTTTCTTAGTGTCTAGCTGTGTCAGCAGTTCAGGCCTGAAGCCTCACTCTTCAGAGAATAACTCCAACATATCTACTAATGTGAATTCCCTGAGATTATGAACTATTTCTTATATACATCTGCTTTTTCCTAGCTCCACCTAAGTGTTATCTAAAAAAGATTTGCTTATCTTTATTTTCTGTTTATGAGTGTTTGCCGGCATTCAAGGGGAAGGTTGGATGAGGTCTAGAGACCTGTCTTGCAAACAGCAGATGCTCATCCCACAAACACAAGGGGAAGCCTTCCTGTGTTTGGTTCTCTAGACACAGTTTGTGGCCACACAACTCCTAAACATTATCCACTTAGGGTCATGTGACACTGGAAATATGAGCACGTGTTTTGGTTAAGGTACATGGAGATTGTTCTGAGTCCCAATTGTTTTCTTGTTTTCATATCAAACTGATCTTTAATTGTTCTAATATGTAATTGGTGTGAAACACACAAAGGGAAGGTTTTTAATTTTGCTACATTCACAGTTGGGAATGTAAATGCCATATAACCATCTTCTAAAGAAATTAAGGGGGGCTGAAGAGATGGCTCAGTGGATAAGAGCACTGGCTGCTCTTCCAGAGGTCCTGAGTTCGATTACCAGCAACTACGTGGTGGCTCACAACCATCAATAGTGGGGTCTGATGCCCTCTTCTGGCATAAAGGCATACATACAGATAGAGCACCTGCATACGTATATAAAATAAATAAGTCTTAAAAAAGAAAACAAACAAAAGAGCACTTGAGTAGTATGAGTCTCTCCAGTTACTAAAATCACACTGTTATTGCCATGAAGAAAAGGTAATTTTAATTCCCTCAAATTGAATTAGATATAAAGATTTTTGCAAGTAAAGTAGACATTGCCACTATCACACAGATGAATATAAACACAGACTTGGATTTTTTTAGTACTTTCCCCTGGAACCCTGATAATTCTTATTTTTAAAAGAAACATGGGTGTAGCTTGAGTTTTCCTGCCTGGCTCAGGGTCAGGGCAAATCTCTCTCACCTGCCAGTCCCACAGCCGCTCAGACCCGACCAAGTAAATACAGAGACTTATATTGGTTACAAACTGTATGGCCGTGGCAGGCTTCTTGCTAACTGTTCTTACAGCTTAAATTAATCCATTTCTATAAGTCTGTACCTTGCCACATGGCTCGTGGCTTACCAGAATCTTCACATGCTGTTTGTCATCGTGGCGGCTGGCAGTGTCTCTCTGACTCAGCCTACCACTTCCCAGCTTTATTCTCCTCCCTATCCCGCCTACACTTCCTGCCTAGCCAATGGCCAATCAGTGTTTTATTTATTGACTAATTAGCAACACATTTGCCATACAGAACATCCCACAGCACTTCCCCCATTTTTTTTTTTCAAAAAGGAAGGTTTTAACCTTAACAAAGTAAAATTACATATAACTTGGGAATTTGGGCGTAGCTTCTCTTACTACTTCCTGCTGGAGGGGGGCGCTGTATCTTATGGGGACACAAAGATAATTTTAGGATTATGGAGTAGTCTGTGAGGCTGTATCATCTGAGCCAGTTGCCTTGAAACCATTCTGGATGTTGGATCATCTGGGCCATGGTGTCATAGGAGACTTTTCAGGGGGTCTTGGCTGGTCAAACCTGATGTATCTTAATCTGGAACAAATCCATAGCCTTTGGCTTTCTGTGGGAACAAAAGCAGAGTCTCCTTTCCAAAACAACATATCCTTATATTTAAATTTTGAAGTCAAGATACCTTTAAAATATACATTTTGGCGTAACTCAACAGCTTTTACAATCAAATGTTTTTCTGCAGTTAAAAGTCCCAAAGAAAACACAATCCAGATTCTCTGTGTAATATCCATTTTTACGTGGCTTATTTTTTATACTACCTTTACTGTCTCTTTAAAGACTTTATTTTTTAAAACTATGTATTTGTTTCTATAACTCTATATATCACCTTTTTTGTCTCTTTCAAGCCTACGTATCTTTTACACACATTGTAAACTATTACATCTGAATCTGTCTTATTGTGAATCTCTTGCTTTAAACTGCAGCAGCTGTGGCTGCTGGCTCCGCCCACCTCAGCTTCCCAGCATGGCTACGTTTACCACCAGCTCTGGTAGCTATCGTGGGTCTATGCTTTTATCCAAGCAGCGTGTAGTCCAGAAACCTCTTTTTTTTTTTTTTTTTTTTTGTACTAGCAAAGTCTAAATCCACCACACAGCTTAATGTGCCACTTGCAGAGGCCTCATTCCCGCCATACTGCAGGTCCAGCGTACAAGCTAGGAACCCACCAGTAGCTCAAACCAGCAGCTGCTGCTCATTTGAGAGAGACAATTAGGAAGCTGTTTTTAGCTCCGTTTTAGAATCTTTTTTTCTCAGTTTTTAGTTGGAAACTCTTGCCACCACGTTGGACGCCATTTGTAGCTTGAGTTTTCCTGCCTGGCTCAGGGTCAGGGCAAATCTCTCTCACCTGCCAGTCCCACAGCCGCTCAGACCCGACCAAGTAAACACAGAGACTTATATTGGTTACAAACTGTATGGCCGTGGCAGGCTTCTTGCTAACTGTTCTTACAGCTTAAATTAATCCATTTCCATTAATCTATACCTTGCCACATGGCTTGTGGCTTACCGACATCTTCACATGCTGTTTGTCATTGTGGCGGCTGGCAGTGTCTCTCTGACTCAGCCTTCCACTTCCCAGCTTTATTCTCCTCCCTGTCCCGCCTACACTTCCTGCCTAGCCAATGGCCAATCAGTGTTTTATTTATTGACTAATTAGCAACACATTTGCCATACAGAACATCCCACAGCACATGGGCTCCTACAGTTCTGGTTTTGGATGTTTCAAGTAAGAGGGAACCAGATGCTCCAGGCCAGACAAAGCATAGATTTTTACAAGGTCATGCCCTGCCTTGTGTTGCCTGTATCCAGATGTCAGATGCCTTATAATTCTGAGATTCGAGATGAATGGTTAACCAGACTTGCCTTTCAGTCAGAAGGGAGCATGGAGGGATGTGTTCTCTGCTGCTCTGATAAGACTCTGACACTTGAGGAAAGGAGTGTCCTGGCAGCTATCTTCACTGTTTCTGCTGCACAGTCTTTTGGGAGGAAAATAGCCTAATTCTGACCTTTGAGGCGCTCCAGTTGACATGGAGACTAATGCGGAAAGGGTCTGAACTGTCTTCAAGAGTAGGGTTTGGCAGGCAGCAGAGGATCTGACTGCATGATCATGTATTTGAACATGCTTCTCAGGAGTTACAAGTTACAGTGTGTAGAATGACAGGTCCAGGAGGCAGGTTGCTGGTGAGGATTGCTGGGATGTTTCCAGCCTCACAGAGCATCAGGGTATGTTTCTGATCCCTAGATCGTCGTAGGAGATAAAGTTGTTCTGATGCCCGTAAACGCTGGGCAGCCCCTGCACGCCAGCAACGTGGAACTCCTGGACAACCCAGGCTGCAAAGAGGTGAGTCCAGGCAGGAAAGGAGAGGGTGTTGGTTTTCTCTAGAGGGAGGGAGGGAGGGAGGAAGAGAGAAAGAGGGAGGGAGAGAAGGAGAGAAAAAGGGACAGGATAGAAGGAGGGAGGCCTTGCCGTTTCCTGATTCTCTCAGCACCACCCCACTACTGTTAGCATCCGTGGGCATCTGTAGGAACTAGCTGTTTTTGAATGGTCCTCTGAAGATGTTTTTATCGAGGCCACACTTCATTGTTCATAGTTGTCTCTTTTCTTCTCTTCCTGTTTGGAATGGTAATTTGGGGACAGGATATAGAGTCTACTGCCATGTCTTTCAACGTTTGTTCCATGAACAGGTGAATGCTGTTAATTGTAACACGAGCTGGAAAATCACTTTATTCATGAAATTCAGTTCCTATCGGGAGGACGTATTGAAAGGGGTGAGTAAGCTCTCCACACAAACCTCCATTTTCATGTATTCCACTGAGCACCAGCCCCCAGGAATCTGAAATGTGCCCATAGTCACCCAAGGGACGTCACTGGCCCTGAAGCCCAGAGTGCCCAGACCAGAAAGGAATTGCCAGGTCTCCTATTTGCTGGTCCTGGTGACTGTTGGAAGGCCAGTCTTTCTTCACCTGTCTCTCCAGGGTGATGTTGTGAGACTGTTTCATGCCGAACAAGAGAAGTTTCTTACCTGTGATGACTATGAGAAAAAGCAGCACATTTTCCTTCGAACGACCTTGCGTCAATCAGCAACTTCAGCTACTAGTTCTAAGGCACTCTGGGAAATAGAGGTATGTACTTTTTTGGGGGGGAGGGACTTTTACTAATATTTAGATAAAAAGATAAAGATATACTAGGCTGTTGGCTTTGCTGCTATGTGCAACATTGGTGGCATATTCATAACATGGAATGATTTTTGTGAATTAACACATTTCTTTGTGGCTATGACCAATTTGACAGGAATATGTCATAATGGAACCCATTACAAAGCAGAACAAATAGATCAAGTGTTTGGAAAGAGAAAAAAGTCCACTAGGAACTCGTCAGTGCTGATCAGACTGGAAGCCGTGAGCCTCTGTGGCCCTGCCTGGGCCATGGCTGGTGGAGGCAGACACAACTTATAGCCACAGAGAATGGTGCATATTTTTTCTTTGAATGCCATCGAAATCAAGAGGCTCATAGTTATGAATGCTATTCACCAGGCTGAGACAGGAGGACAGTCACAAGTTTGAAATCAGCCGGGTCTCCTAAGCGAGTTGAAAGTATGGTTGTTATGCAAGTCCTGGAAAGGGCTTCATGCAGCCTGTGGGGGCCTGGTGTGGTGCTGGTGTCTTGCCCAAACCTTTCCAATTCTGTAGTCCAATAATAATATATATTAGATAGAGTCTCACTTCATAGTCCAGGCTGGCCTGGGACTCACTGTGCAGCATAAAGTGACCCTGAACTTTTTGGCAATCTTTGTACCTCATCACCCCAAGTACTGGGATTTTATCCATGAGCCACCATCCCCTGACAGGAAACATGCCTTTTGCATTAAGACAGTGTTTTCAGGTGTGAGGCATGGACATCCCTCGAATGAGGTATGACATGTCTCTCACTCACCGTTGGAAATTTTTGTTTTCCTTCACATTGTGTTGGATGGGTTGGCATGCTCTGCAGGGTACGCTGGCTGTGGGCACTGGCTGGCATGTGGATAACATTTGTTGTTGAAACTCCTCCTCTTTAGGTGGTTCACCACGATCCATGCCGTGGCGGTGCAGGACAGTGGAACAGCCTGTTCAGATTTAAACATCTTGCAACTGGGAACTACTTAGCCGCAGAGGTGAGACTGTCAGGCACAGTGTTGTTCAGTCTCCGTCTGAAATAATGAACCAGGCAACCCCTTTCTGCAAAAGTCATTGTGTTGTCAGGGACAATTTCTGTAATTTCATTATTGCCTGTCATGCCTGGGGTGGCGTTTTGTTATTTTTCCTGTTGTTATGATAAAATACCCTGACAAAAACCTCAGGTGAGAAAGGAGTTATTTTGGCTCATGGCTAAAGGATACAGTCCATCGTGGTAAAGTTAGGGCAGCAGAACTTGAACTAGCCAGTCAGAGATGATGAGAGCTGCTGCTTTTCATACAGTCCAAGATCCCAGCCCAGGGAATGGTGCCACCCACAGTAGTCAAGTCTTTCTGCCACAGCCTTCTCAGGATAATCCCCAGTTGATACGCCCAGAGACCCTTCTTTCAGCTGATTCTAGATCTCAAGTTGGCCGTTGTAGTTAACCATCCCAGTTAGACTATGAATGACTATTTTGTGTTTGTATATGTAATGTATGTATGTTTGTATGTGTTAATGTGTGTGTGCAGGATAAATGTGCATGTGGGGACTTGTGTATGGAGACCATCGATCAGCTTCATGTCTTTTTGCTCAGAATTCCTTCCACCGTGGATTTTGAGATAGGGTCTCTCACTTTTACTGGAGCTAGCTGATTAAGCTAGGCTACTTGGCCAGGGATCCTCTGTCTTTACCTTCCTAGACCTGGGACTATAGATGATGTACAACTACCCAGCTTCTTTTGAATTTCCTTTTCCTTTTTTCTGTGTGGGTTCTGAGGATCAAACTCAGGTCCTTGTATCTGGCTCTTTACTGGCAGAACGATCTCTCTGGCCCTGGCGCTGGAACTATTTTTAAGATGAAAACATTAGCCAAAGACTTAAAAATCCAAACAGCCAAAACAGTGGCTGGGAGCGTAGCTCAATGCAGAGCATGGGATTAACATGTGGAACAAGCCCTGGTTCCATCCCCAGCATGACAGCAGCCACCAGGCAAGCAGAAGCCACTGTTTTGCCGATGTATGCAGTTCTATGCGGTGTCTCTCTCCACACATCTGTGTGTTACAGACATGGTTGTTCCCTTTGGGTGTTGTGTAGCTCAGGCGGTCTCAGGCTCATATTCTTTATCCATCCCTTCATGAGCAGCTGGCTTTTATGGCTCACACTGTGGAGAGGGAAGGGACTCTTTCCCATGTGCCGAGCTACCCTAAAACATCCAGTACAAGTGGGAAAGCATCTCAAGGATTTGATTACGTTCTTTTCTGTTGCTGTGATAAAGTACCCTACGGGACAGTCTGAGGGAGAGAGGGGGCTGCTTATGGCTGGGAAGTCTTGGCTACAGGCAGGGAGGTCATGGCTATGGGCAGGGAGGTCCTGACTACGGACAGGGAGGTCCTGACTACGGGCAGGAAGGTCCTGACTACGGGCAGGAAGGTCCTGACTACGGGCAGGGAGGTCCTGACTACGGGCAGGAAGGTCCTGACTATGGGCAGGGAGGTCCTGACTATGGGCAGGGAGGTCCTGACTACGGGCAGGGAGGTCCTGACTATGGGCAGGAAGGTCCTGACTATGGGCAGGGAGGTCCTGACTACAGGCAGGGAGGTCATGACTACAGGCAGGGAGGTCATGACTACGGGAACTGGAAGCTGGCTGATCACATTGCACTTGTATTCAGGAAGCTCAGAGTAAACAGGAAGTGCAGCAAGGCTCTAAAACTTCAAAGCCTGCCCCCTACTGACAGTTGGGTCCCCAAGACAGCAGGGCCAGTTGCTGACCAAGTGTTCAAATATATGAACCTGTGGGGGCATTTTATGTTCTCACCGTAACAAGGCCCTTTTCTCTACTAAAAGCATATGGACAATGAGAGATAAAGGAAGCTTAGGAATAAACTCAGGGGGCTGGAAAGATGGCTCAGTAGTGAAGAATACCTGCTGATCTTCCAGAGGACTCAAGCTCCGTTCCCAGAACCCATGTCCGCTGACTCACAACTGTTCCTGTAACTCCAGATCTAGGGGATCTAACGCTTCTGGCTTTTGAAGGTATCTGTGGTCATGTGCACTGGCATGCACACACACACACACACACACACACACACACACACACACACACACGTGCACACACATATAAATAATAAAAATATATTCTTTTCTTTGAAATAAATAACATCAAGAAGTCTTAGAAATGATTTAAATTTACAAATAATACTGAAACTATTTTCCAGTGTATAAACACCCATTCACTTTGCTCTCCTTCATACCTTTTAATCTGGAGTTTCTTTGGGGTGTATCCATCAGGATGGGGTTTAGACTTCTTCCTATTCTCTGGCATCTGTGAGGAAGGGTAAAGAAGGGAGCAGGCTTGGAAGACTGATGAGGGGAGAGTATGGGGAGTGGATGGGTCCTGTACACCGGTGGGGTGACTGTGTGACCTTGGGGTACCCTCACCTCCTTGCCTATCATGTAACATTTTCACAGAACCTACCACCTGAGTCACTGTGGTTCTGAGTGACTTAACCACCTGATGATGATGAGGCTTTCTGAAGGCTGCGTTTCCCCCATCATTAGTCTCCACAGCACATTAGAGCAACATCTTTTCCCTGTAGAGTGTTGAGGGCTATGCTTTGAATGAATGAATGAGCATAAGGAAACTGTCCAGGTTACCCTGAGATGAGAGACTGGGAAGGTTTCAGAGCTTCTGTGTTGGCATTGTTGGGACCTGTTTGGGGCAGTCATCTCTCTAAACTCCTTGTCCCTGCTTGGCAAATTGAGCACAGTCAGGGACTTAGTTAATTCTCCTACTTGAACAAAGTAACAGTGCATGCTTGACACGTGCTGTAAGTGCCATGGCTCAAGGCCAGCATAGCCAGCTTCGTCGGATTCGCCCAGGGGTTCCTCCTTATTGGTCTCTGACCAAAGGAAAGCTGTCTTTGAAATTTGTGCTGTTCATACCGTAAATGTTTGGTGCAGTTCTCTGGAAGGAGAATGTCCAGTGTGGTGAGAATCTTGTCTAAAAGAGGAATTTGAAGAGCATCAGGAGATGTCCTAGGGAAGAGGATTACCTTCCCCTTGGAGCCTGTGTTGGTGGCTTTTTCCTCCCTGTTCCTGTTTTCAGTTAATGCACTGGTAGCTGGGAGGGTCCACACGAAGCTGGCATGATACGCACAGCTGGTGTCAGTTTCCGTAATTAAAATACATACACAAGTGATTAGGTGATTAAGTCTAACTGTCCATCACGAATCCCGAGACCTCAATATGAAGGTGGATTAACTACAAGCTGACGGACAAGGAGCAGTTCCTTTCTTGTAAAGAACTCAAGACTGTCTTTCCGTTCTGTCTCTAGAACGTACAACTTTTAATGCAGATGTTGTTTGGTATGGAAGATTTGAAGGCCCTTTTCTGTGACCTTTAATTCTTTGAGTAACATCTTTTTCAGTGGCAGAGTGAGAGAAGGAGAATTAAGCACTAAATGTGTGTCATGAAATGGACGAGGACTCACTACTGACTGTCAGAAAGGCTGCGTCCATGGAGAATTCCAACATGGAAGGCATATGCCTTTCTAAGACTGGCGTGCCCAAGCTAGGCTTTGATATTTCCTAGGTCAGTTGTTTTGAGATCCCAATATACTCAGATGCCAGGATGCTAGTCTTCTCAGTGTGAAAGGTATCTAGAGATGATACTTGATTAAAAAATAATTTCCATCCAGGAAATAGGTGACAAACAGCTTCTGAGAATCACTGAGAAAATCACAGTGACCCTCTTACTACTTTGCATTTACTTACTTATTTAGGTACATAAATGCTGCTGCTGGTGTGTGTGTGTGTGTGTGTGTGTGTGTGTGTGTGTGTGTGTGTGTGTGTGTCTGTCTGTCTGTCTGTCTGTCTGTCTGTCTAGGTCAGAGGCAAGCTTGCAGGAAGTGTTTCTTTCCTTCTCATGGGGTCCTGGAGATTGAACTCAGGTCCTTAGGCTTGGCAACAAGCTCCCTTGCCTTCAGAGCCCTCTCACTGGCTATCAATTTCTTTCCCATCCAAGTCTTTGACTTCAAAGCATTGTGCATGTCATCAGATAACTCTGGGATCCCCAATGTTGTGAGCCTCAGCCTCCTGGTATTAATTGGTTTATTCTATCAGTGTATACCTTTCATCTTCTTTGTGGCTCTGGTTTATCTACACTTTAACTTTTCAGTGTTTTAATTATTACTTTAAAAAAACAAGATGTTGGAAACACAAAGAGTTAAGAATGATTAGTTTTAGGATTTGTATAAACAGCCAGTATCAGGGCTGGGGACACAGCTCAGGGACAGAGCACTTCTGTGGCATGTGAGGAGCACATATGAGGCCCTGGGTTCCAAACCCAGCACTTTAGCAAAGAGAGAAAGGTACCAACCAGCAAGCTAACAAAAATAGCAAGCAGTGTTGTTAGACTCCGAAGACCTTCGGTCTAGGTTTGTTTAGTGCTTGACATGTGTCTTATTAGGGATGAGGGAGAAAGCTGCAGGAACCACCAGGGAAGTGGAAGAGCTGGTCTTTGTTCTCTGGCTGTGACCACTTAGCTCAGAAGACAGTCTGTCTTAAGCCAACACAGACTCCATGCAAGATACTATGGTGTTACCAGCTCTGCTGTTGGCACCATGAGGTTAGTCACAGAAGGGCCCTGTCTGGGGCAAGTAGTTCCCTGGTTCTCAGGGAACAGCATAGACGAGTTGGCAGATAAATCAGAGGACAATCTGTGTAGAAGTCACCTAGGAGGTACAGACAGGGACAGGACAGAGATCATACAGACAGGGACAGGACACAGATCATACAGACAGGGACAGGACACAGATCATACAGACAGGGACAGGACACAGATCATACAGACAGGGATGAGTGTCTTAGAGTTTCTTTCTTTCTTTCTTTCTTTCTTTCTTTCTTTCTTTCTTTCTTTCTTTCTTTCTTTCTTCCTTCCTTCCTTCCTTCCTTCCTTTCTTTCTTTCCTTCTTTCTTTTTTAAAAGTTTTATTCTATATACAGCATTTTTCCTACATGTATGTCTGCATACCAGAAGAAGGAACCAGATCTCATTAAAGATGGTTGTGAGCCACCATGTGGTTGCTGGGAATTGAACTCAGGACCTCTGAAAGAATAGCCAGTGTTCTTAACCTCTGAGCCATCTCTCCAGGCCCTTGTCTTAGAGTTTCTATTGCTGTGAAGAGACACCATGACCATGGCAACTTTTATAAAGGAAAACATTTAACTGGGGCTGGCTTACAGTTCAGAGGTTTAGTCCGTTATTGTCATGGTGGGACATGGTGACATGCAGGCAGACGTGGTGCTGGAGAAGGAGCTGAGAGTTCTACATCTTGATCTGCAGGCAGCAGAAGCAACTCTGTGTTACACTGAATGTAGCTTGAGGATGGGAGACCTCAAAGCCCAGTGACACACTTCCTCCAACAAGGCCACACCTACTCCAAAAAAGCCACACCCCCTAATAATGTCACTCTCTATGGGGACCATTTTCTTTCAAATCACTGCAGTGGGACGTGCAGATTATATAGACAGGGATGGGACCCGTGCAGTCATATGCAGACAGTATGAAAACCAGAGCTTGGCTCAGGCAGGAGTTTGGCAAGGGGCCATTGAGTGGTACTTTCCTTTGCTTTAAGGTTTTGAATCAAGAATTTGATTTGCCATCATGAGGCATATGATTCAAGTTTAAGGCAATGCTTTCCTAGATGCCCGGATGCCCAGGCTGAAGTACTGTCTGAAACCTCTGGCAGAGACCAAGTGACATCACTCAGAAAGTCTAGTCTCTACCCTCCAGAGCTCTGGGGGCAGGGCAGTGATGACATTGCCGCATTCTTTGTAGTGACAGGTGGTGGGGGTGCTTCAAAGGGCACCACAGGCTAGAACAGTCAGTGGGAGGGCTGTCAAGAGGGTCCAGGAAGAGCTGTCTGGTGGAGGAGTGGGGTGGGTGGGAAGAGAGAGGAAGGGGGTGAGTTCAGCTTGTCTGCCAGCAAGGAAGTGCGTGGGGTCCTATGGTGATCCATAGCGTGGACATGTCTGAATTTGGAAGGTTCTTGTGGAAGGTTTGACTTTAGAGCAAGGAAGTGCATGGGATCCTATGGCTGAACTGTAGCATGGACACATTTGAGTTTGGAAGGTTCTTCTAGAAGGTTGAAGGGGAATTATAGGAGCAGAAACGTAACTCAGGGCTTCTGTGAACTGGAGGAGAGTAGACATTATCTTCGAAGCTAAGGAATGGTGTAGATTCTGCATTTAATTTGTATTTCAGAGTTGAGCCGTTCAGTGTGGTAGCTATGCATTATTTGTTGTCCACTTTAAATTGAATGTTGTTGAAATGAAATAGTATTTAAAAGTTAGTTTCCTGGTCACGATAGCTCCATTTCTGTTTGCGCATTAAGCATCCTGCATGGGGTATCACAGATGGGGACACTTCTGTTGCCAACAGAAAGTGCCAGTAGGCAGGGATGACGGCAGCTGCTTGGGAGCCCATGGAAGATATGGAGTCAGAGTCAGGGGGGCTGGTGGGGAGATGGAGGGTGGACACCACTGAGCAATCCCAAGAACTAGGACCAAGGAGGTGGCCTTGGTAATGGCAAAGAGAGAATGTTTGAGGATGTTTCCAGAAGGCAGAAATTAAGAGGATTAATTATTAATTAAAACTATTAATTCAGCTGGGAGGTGGTGGCACACGCCTTTAATCCCAACACTTGGGAGGCAGAAGCAGGACGCATTCTCTGTGAGTTCCAAGCCTGCCTGGGCTACAGAGTGAGTTCCAGGACAGGCTCCAAAGCTACACAGAGAAACCCTGTCTTGAAAAACTAACCAACCAACCAAACAACCAACCAACCAACCAACCAAAGAAACAAACAAACAAAAAACCTACTAATTGAACAATATAGGCAGAAAGATTTCAGCTTTGGAGTGGTAGGGAGGACATTGACCCATCCAGAGAAACTGATAGAGGTGCCACATTGATGAAGAAAGTAATTCAGTTAATTAACTAATTAGCTTAGATATTCTGCAAAAGCAGTGCATACTCTTAGTGCCAAGCCATCTTTCTAGCCCACCACTTAGTTTATTATGGTTAATCTGAGGTGCTCATAACATGCCCAGGTAACAATGTTAATAGCTATAGGTTCCTTGGCAAGGGAGTACAGGCTGAGTTGCTGCAGTCTGCCCTTCACAGGGGGAAAGCAGAAGTGGTGAGAGGGAACCCAAAGTCCAGTTGATGCTCTGTATAAAATGGATTTAAAAGTCAGGCTGAAGATTGTTCTCTTTTTGCATGGAAGGGGAGGTGCTGTAGCCAGAAGTTTTCCTGAGTCTCTCCTGGTTCCGCAGCCACTCAGACCCAAAATAAACACACAGAGGCTTATATTAATTACAAATTGCATGGCCATGGCCTATGGCTCAAGCTTCTTGCTAGTTAGCTCTTATAACTAAACTCAGCCCATTTCTATTAATCTATATGTCACCATGTGTTCTGTGGCATTACCTGTGTGCATTACATACTGCTCCCTGGACAGCAGGATGGCATCTCCTGCCTCTCCTTTCTCCTTTCACTATCCCCCTTGGATTTTCCCACCTGACTCCATCCTGCCCTGTCATAGGCCAATGTAACTTTACTTATTAACCAATCAGAGCAAAACATATTCACAGCATACAGAAAGATATCCCACAGCACTTCCCATTTTCTATCTAATGAAAAAGGAAGGTTTTAACTTTAACATAGTAAAATTATATATAATAGAACAGTTACCAAACAAGAATTACATTTACAATATCTAGTCTATTCGTGTTTGGCAAAATTAAAGAAAATATTCTATCTATCCTATATTTGTGAGTCTAAAGTTTCATATCTAATTTATCTTTTATCATAACTAAGGAAAACTGTAATTATAACTATCTAGTTTCAATTACATCAAAGACCCGAGAAGGATATACTATTACCTAAATAAACAGGAAATGCTTTGTAAGCAACTTTCAAAATTCTGGAAATGACAGAGACAGCTGCCTGCCTGGACAGTCACCCAAAGTTCCTCTGCAATGTTGGGGCATCCATCTTCAGCCAATACGTCTAGAGTTTCTTAGTTGCTTCTCCCTGTGTCCTGTAGAATATCTGGCAGTCTCCTCCGCAGAGCAGGAAACTGAAGAACCATTTTGCCCCATTTTGGCAAATTCAGTGGTCATTTTCTTATGGGTCCTACATGTCCAGTTTATACAACATATTATTAGCAGTCAGGCAAGAGAAGTTTCTTGCCCAAATGGCTACTTTTGCCAAGAAGAAGATAAACTCCATATAGAGTGTCTTCATTGCTCATCTTTCTCTCTGAAGTAAATCAGTGTTGCCAGGAGCAGATGTGTCTCATTGTTCAGAAAGTCTAAGTTTTTAGAGCATTTTAAATGCCATATTCTGTTGGTCTTTGAAGTGTTTGAAGATTATCTACCTAATTGAAATATATCTATGTATACCTAGAAAACTTAACTAACAAGACTATTAGTCTGATTATTATGGATGACTAATTATTAATCTGTATTTCTTAATTATAAATTACAATTTCAAATGAGCTGCACAAACATACCTTAAACAAGAGTAGAAATATACATACACTATAACAAAATTAACTTTAGATTTGTATCAATACACTAAAATCCATAGTGTTGTAAAACATTTCAAACAAATTGTTGCTCTTTAAAAGTAGATTCAATAATCTACCCGTTCATACTATCTATCTATAATATCATCCCTTTTCTTCTTTAGAAAGAGATTGCATTTATAATCAACCTGCTTTAAATAAAAATAAACATTTATAAACAATATTTTAGGAATTTGGGTGTAGCGTCTCATACTACTTCCTGCTGATAGGGGGCACTGGTAATCTTATGAAGATCCTGAGAAAGTTAAGAATTATGGTCAAATCCTGACCTGAGTAGTCTGTGAGGCTGCATTGTCTCAGCCAGTTGCTTTGAAGCTGATTTTGGATGTTGGATCATTTGGGCCATAGTGTCATTGGAGACCTCTCAGGGTCTTCCTTGATCAAACCATATTAGCCTAGAAGCAATCCACAGGTTCTCATCTTCTGTGGAAACAAAAGCAGAACCTCTTTTCCAAAGTAATGTATCCTTAGACACAAATTTTGAAAAAAAAAATATATATATATGTATATATATATACATATATATATATATTTAATTTAACAGCCTTTACAGTCAAATGTCTTTCTGTAGTTAAAAATCCCAAAGACAATATAATCCAGACTCTCTGTGTAATTTCCATCTTTATTTGGCTTATTTTTTATATTACTTTTACTGTTTCTTTAAAGACTTTATTTTGAAAAACTATCTATTTCTTTATATAACTGTCTATCCTCCTTTTCCTCTCTCTTCCAAGCCTATTATATTTTTATATATAATGTAAACCATTTAGAAGTTTATTCCATCTGAATCTAACTTATTGTGAATCTATTGCTTTAAACAGCAGTGTGGTTAGGACAGAAGCGGCAGCCTTGGCTGCTGACTCTGCCCACCTCAGCTTCCCAATATGGTGGAGGTAATTCACTGCCAGCTCTGGGAGTCATGCTCTCCACCAACTCTGGGAGGCAATGGGTCCATGCCTTCATCCCTTCATCCAGCAGCCTGTAGTCCAGAAACCTCTTCTTTCTTTTTTTTTTTTTTTTTTTTTTTTTTTTTTTTTTTTGCTGTACTAGCAAAAGCTATATCTACCATGTACCATGCTGCCCAGCTTGCAGATGCCACTGTGTACCACATCGGGAATCCGCCATGCTGCTTAGCTCATGGCAGCTGGCGACCAGCTCCATCTCACAGGCAGCTGTCGGGAGATGAGTTTGCGCTGCTGCTGGCATGAGACTGTGAGACTAGGAATCCCCGTGTGGCTCCATTTCTGTGTGTTCAAAATCTTTAAGCTTTTTTAGGTCTATGTGGATCAGTGCCCCACGGTGAGCACCAAATATAGTCAGATGTTTCTCTGGTCCTGCCCAGCCCTGCGGTTGGACAAATCTCTCCCACCCACATCCTGCAGCCACTTGGCCCCAGGTAAACACACAGAGGCTTATATTAATTATAACTGCTGGCACTGGACGGTGGTGGTACATGCCTTTAATCCAAGCACTCAGGAGGTAGAGCCAGGCAGACCTCTGTGAGTTCGAGGCCAGCCTGGTCTACAGAGCGAGATCCAGGACAGGCATCAAAGCTACACAGAGAAACCCTGTCTCGAAAAAACCAAAACCCAAACCAACCAAATAAAAAATCCAGCTCAGCCATTAGCTCAGGCTTATTACTGACTAGCTTTTCTTATACTCAAATTAACCCATAATTCTTATCTAAGTTTAGCCATGTGGCTTGGTACCCTTTCTCAGTTCTGCCTTGTCATCTTCTTTCCTCTGTGTCTGGCTGGTGACTCCTGATTCCATCTTTCCTCTTCCCAGAATTCTCCTAGTCTGCTCACCTCACCTATACTTCCTGTCTGGCTACTGACCAATCAGTGTTTTATTAAACCAGTGTACAAGAGCATTATCCCACAGCAAGGTGCCCAGCAGGGGACCTGACATTCGGGTCTTACTCTCTTTTCTACCTTTAAGAGACATATTTATAATTTGAAACATGGATGACTTTTAGAGATTCCTGGTCAAAATAGATTGTATAATCCTTGAGCTGCTTTTGAGTTTATAGTTATTTACAGTTGTCAGTTGGGCAAAGAGAGCCTAGAATAGTACAAAGCAAAGAATCTGCCATGCCTGTGGCCCCCTGTGTGCCAGGCTTTAAGCAGACATTTAACCTCTCTCTGTACTTGAGTTTCCTTGTGTGAGATCAAGGTGATCATTTATGTTCCAAGGGGTTGTGCTGGAATTAAAAAAGACAGGAATGTACAGCACCCACCATGTTCACAAAAAGTCTAGGAGATTCAAAGTACCTCCCTTCTTGTAGAGAGGAAGGAGAGAAGATGGAGAGCAGCATCTTGTCCCCGGGAGCATCAATGTCTTAACCAGCTACTGACTCTATCACAGTGTGAAGTTATGTGTTTGTTCATCCATCTGTGCATTCTGTATATGTCTGTCAGTGATTGTTTTGTTATTCATAAGGCAGAGCCCTACCCAACTCTCTACAGTGTGGACAGTGTCTCACACTACCCAGCTCTCTACAGTGTGGACAGTGTCTCACACTACCCAGCTCTCTACAGTGTGGACAGTGTCTCACGCTATCCAGCTCTCTACAGTGTGGTCAGTGTCTCACACTACCCAGCTCTCCATGGTGTGGACAGTGTCTCACACTACCCAGCCCTGTACAGTGTGAACAGTGTCTCACACTACCCAGCTGACCACACTGTGGACAGTGTCTCACACTACTCAGCTCTCCACAATGTGGACAGTGTCTCACACTACCCAGCTCTCTACAGTGTGGACAGTGTCTCACGCTATCCAGCTCTCTACAGTGTGGACAGTGTCTCACACTACCCAGCTCTCCATGTTGTGGACAGTGTCTCACACTACCCAGCCCTGTACAGTGTGAACAGTGTCTCACACTACCCAGCTGACCACACTGTGGACAGTGTCTCACACTACTCAGCTCTCCACAATGTGGACAGTGTCTCACACTACCCAGCTGACCACACTGTGGACAGTGTCTCACACTATCCAGCTGACCACACTGTGGACAGTGTCTCACACTATCCAGCTCTCTACAGTGTGGACAGTGTCTCACACTACCCAGCTGACCACACTGTGGACAGTGTCTCACACTACCCAGCTGACCACACTGTGGAGAGCATCTCACACTGAATTTGCATTTGCCAGATACTGGGTGGCTGAATGGATAGGAACTATGACTGCTGCAAACACAGTAGTTTTCTTTCACAGAAAAGGGGATCCAGTCTCAGAGAGGTTATATTTTACTCAAAGTTAAACAAAACAAAACAAAACAAAACAAAAACAAAAAACCAAAGCCTTAAACAGATTTAAAAAAAAAAAACAACTGTATTCAGGCTGGATGCTGGCTTTGGACCACTGTGTTGATGTAGTTTGTCAGTGGTTTTGACAATACTTGGAGATGATTGATTGGCATAATTGGGAAAGGGACTGGCATCTGTGGCTAGACATCAAGGATGGCTAATACAGAGGGCCATCCTCTCCTCCCCTGACAGAGAATTATCTGGTCCAAAGCATGAACCATCCGGAGGCCAAGAAACCTTGATCTACATTAATCTGACATGAAGCAGTCATTTACTGAATGCCTCCTGTGCTGAAGAGCTGATCTGACATGGTGATGGAGGCACAGATGTTAATACACAGTTCCTGTCTGCTAAGTGCCTGTAGGCTGCAGGGGTGGGGGGTGAGAGGTGGGGGGATATGCAGCACATCACTGAGCTATGGGCTCTTACTGTTTTGATTGCTTCCATCATACACATCTGAGCCCTCTGGCTTTATAAATGTTAAAATAATCAACATCTAGGTGCATATGCTAAACGCAGTAAGTTTGAAGATGGCAACTTTAAACTAAGAGCAGAAAATAGAAAGAAACTGAAGTTTTATTTATGGATCTAGTGCCCAACAAAACTCTTTTAAAGACATTTGGACCTCATGTGGTTACACAGAAGTGTCACATGCTCTCTCTCAGTAATGTCATTTCCATGGGACACACATGAGTTGGGTGGCCAAAGTGCAGGTGACAGATTCGGACAGCACAGTTGTGGACTCACTGATGCTGTGACTTAGACCTTTGGTCCTTTAGGACGGGTCATCTTAGGAGCAGGCTAACATGGGCCTTAGAATCATCTCCTGTTATGTGGGAAGGGCTACACTCTACACCACAGCTTCCAACCTGCCGTTTCCTACATTCTCTGACTTTGGATATTAATCACTGAAAGAATAACTTACAATTTTTTTTTAAAAAAAAAGACAGATCAGAGAATGTAAAATTTTATTTATTAAAGATTTCATGTTGCCTTTGGTTTTGCAAGACAGGGTCTCATTTTGTCTGGGCTGGAACTCACCATTTCAGAGGCTGGCTTCAAGCTCCTGATCCTCCTGCCTCCACCGCCCGAGTGCGGGCTGCTGTGCCTGGCTTTGGTGTCACCCTCTAGAGAGTAGTTCACTTGGGGCTGGGGAGAGGGCTCCATGGGCAAGCTGCTCGCCAGGAAAGCAAGAGGACCTGAGTTTGACTCCAGAACCTGCCTAAAAAGAGCCAGGTACAGTGGCCTGTGCTTGGGATCCCAGCGCTGGGTAGATGGAGACAGGGTCCCTGGGGCTCTGGCCAGCCAGCCTAGACAACTAGGAGGGCTCTAAGCCAGGTGAATACATTGTGTCAATTAAAAAAAAAAGTGACCGGTGCTGGAAGAGCTATGCGTGTGCACACGTGCGCGGCATACACACTGAGTGAAGAAAAAGGACAAGTGCATTTGTTTGTAGATAGGTCAAGCATCCACCAGATGGCACTAAACACTTTACTTCCTAACTTCAGTGCTCTGAGGTACAGTTAATTAAAAACAGCCTGTGAAGAGGACAGGCTTGAATCCCACACCTGTGTTCCAGCGCTCCCAGAGGGGGACGCAGGAGCAGAAGCTCGCACCCCTACCCCACCCCACCCCAGCAGCTGTGTAGAGAGCGTGAGGCCAGCATGAGCTACAGGAGACACTTTCTCAAACAAAGAAACAAACACTAACCAAAACAAAAAACTCAAACCAAAACTACAATAAGGAGAAGAAAAAGGACATTTGCCTCCAAACTGTGGACTTAGTCCCTGGGACCCCAGGACCCGTTGCTCTTGCAGTCCTGTTGAGTCTCAGCCCCCACGTCTCCAAAGGATCTGGTGCCCTCTTCTGGTCTCCACCATAACTGCGATTACATGCACAAACCTGTGGGTGTGTCTACCCTCCCCCACCACCACCACTAAAAAAAAAAAAAGAAAGAAAGCAAGAATGTAAGCATGTATCACCGGCTCCTGTGACTGCAGTCATTTCTTACTGTTGTGGGGATGGAGGGCTGTGGGCCTCTACAGCTGGCATTGTAACTCTTTTGACGCTTGTCACCATGCAATGATCTGACTTTCTCTTCTCCATGTCGCATCATATTTAACTGTTTGTCTTTGGCAGTTGAAGAAGACCGTGTCTTTCAATATTGCCAGTAATCTAATCTATGTTCTTCTCCTTTTGCCATTCCCATGGCTCTGTGGACCGTGAATTTGATCTTGGCTAGCTCACTGCCTTATAAATGTAGTAAATAATCCTAAAGCTTGGGTTATTTTACAATAAAGCAGTGATTTTTTTTCCCCCAGTGCAGGGGTTAAAACTTGAACATCAAGCATATCTTTCTGTCACAGTTTCTATACTTAGATGCTGCTGAATATAAACATATAAGATTGATTTTATATCATTCATTTAAAAGCCTCATTTGTCTTGAGTGATCTTCCTTTTAGCTTAAAAGCCTCTTGGGGTAGGCCCTAGACCTAGGGTGATCTTCCTTTCAACATAAAAGCCTGTCTGGTGTGGAATCTTTCACACCACTCTGCCTCCTGGAGGCAGGAGAGCAAGTTACTCAGGGTGTGTCTTCCATCCCTCAGACTTAGCTCTCTCACAATGACACCTCATGACTTTGTGCGAAGTTCTTCACTCAGTGGGCCCAGTGCTCCTCTGTGAAGAAGGATGGAGAGTGTTTCTCAGCAGCAGAATTGTGAAGTTAAATGAATGAACTCTCAAAAACATTTTTTAAAGTATCACACAAGAGACTCTACAAACAAGTCCTGTTTTTCTCTCTCATGTGGTGCTTCTTCAACTCACCCTTCAAGGATTACCTCAGACACCATGAACAATTCTTGAATAAATTTGCTCATCATAGACCCCTCTCTTCCTCTTCTGACCTATATTATTTACAAATCATTCATTTCTGCCTCCTAGCTCTGGTCACATTCTGCTTTGTAGTATAGCTGACTGTATTTATGTCTTATTTTCCTTCCTAGGTCACAGGGTTGGTAGTTAGGGACAGGACTCTTGGCTAAATACCGCTTGACGCAAGTTTTGCCCCTTAGAGCCTCTCTATCAGGGTCTATTACAGGGTTCTCTCTTTCCCTTGTGCCAGATTTATAATTCAGTTTTTAACATAATGCAGTGTTTTCCATCAAGGTCTAAGAAGATCCAGGAACTTCCCTAGGACATCTTTCTCTTCCTTCATTAGCAATATTCTTTTTCTGTACATTCTTTGCTGATGACTTAGATAACTATGGCTGTTACTCTATTTGGAGAAGGGACAAAGCGGTAGAATTTGAGGTGTGTGTTTTATCATTAACAGTAATGGTGGCAAATGCATGTGGCTGTGGGTTTACGTGGGTGTTTTTCCTTCTCTGTAGTGACAATACTAACAAAAGCAATTTAAGAGAAGGATGGTTCATTCTGGCTCACAGTTGCAGGGTGTGGCATGTCCTGGTTGGAGGGCAGAGAACATGGCCTGCATCTCAAAGGTCATGAAACGTTTGGCATTTGGCTTAGTTGTGCCAATTCCTATTTCTGTGCAGATCCGGCTTGTAGACATGCTGTGGTTTTGAGGTTGGCTTTACTTTGTGTTACCTGGAACTAATTATTCTAACGTGACCTGTCGATGTATCCAACCTTCTTATTAAATAAGAAACACAGAACCAATGCAAAGAAGAAAGCCAAGAGGTCAGAGCTAAGAGCTAAAACCTTACCCTTCCTCCTGCGGTGGTCCTACCTCTCCGAACCAGAGCTACCTCTGTGTTAAAGTCTTTATATAGAGTTCCTGTCCTGCCTTCTCATTGGTTGTAAACCCAACCACATGACCGCCTCCTCACAGTCTGTCTGTATAGGCCTCCAGGTTTTCCGTGATTGGTATTAAGATTAAAGGCATGTGTATCCAATAATGGCTGTATCCCTGAACACACAGAGACTTACCCAGCTCTGCCTACCAAGTGCTGGAATTACAAGCGTACGCTACCACTGCCCTGCTTTCCTATGGCTTGCTAATAGCTCTGACCCCCGGGCAACTTTATTTATTAACATACAAATAACATTTTAATACAAATAAAATATCACCATAGTGACCCTTAGATACAGTTTGGTTAGCTTTGTATAAGTTGCTTGTCTGTTGCTGGATAAGACAAAAGCAATTTAAGGAAGGAAGGTTTATTTTGGCTCACCGTTCCAGGCTACATTCCATCATGGCGGAGCGAGAGCTTGTGGTGGTTGGTTGGCCACGTGGCGACACAGTCAGAACTAGGAGTGATGAGTGCTGTGCTCAGCTTGCTTTCTCCTTTTAGGCAGTCCAGGAACAAACTGTGTCTCTTACTGTCATGGGCTCTTCTCACCTCAATTAACATAATCAAGACAATCCCTCACAGGTGTGCTGGAGGGCTTACACGTCCAGATCCTGCCTTTTGGAGGATTGATACTGACCTCCACAGCAATGTGTGTGTGTATGTATGTCTATATGTATGTGTATATATATACATATATATATATATATATATATACATATAGACATATATACACACACACAGAGTTCCCTGTGTATATTATTCTACATATATATGGAATAATGAACACAGATAATCATAAAGAACTAAGGTCATTTCAACGAAGGTCAAACATGAGTACAAAACCAACATCCACGTCAGCATCCGTAAAAGCACCACAGATGAAAGCCCCTCCCTGGCCTGAGCAGAGCGGCACGGGTGGGTAGATTATCTTTTTGTTCCATATTTTTATTTCTGTAGTACAACACTTCAGTCGTCTTTCTAAATCCTCAGCTGCAGGGCAGCTGGGTGTGTTTGTCACAAAGTCCCATTGGCTGTTCATAGCAGAGGTGCTGTCTCTACATTCTCGTGCAGCGTGATTCCAGTGGGCACCCCCCCCACAGCTTCTTCCCTCCCCATTTGTCTCACAGCATTCTTAGACAGCC
This sequence comes from Peromyscus californicus insignis, assembly GCF_007827085.1. Taxonomy (NCBI): domain Eukaryota; kingdom Metazoa; phylum Chordata; class Mammalia; order Rodentia; family Cricetidae; genus Peromyscus; species Peromyscus californicus. The sequence goes on along the minus strand of NW_026294584.1, from coordinate 158,742,541 downwards.
CCCTGCCCCCACCAGCCCCTCTGCTTTGTGCCCTGTCACATTTGAGCATGGCATCATCTCTGATCATGAATCTGTGGCCGGGAACAGATCTCTGCTTGGCCTAACCACACTTTATCCAAGACAGAGAGGCTGTTCCTGTCAGCTTCTGTTTGGCAAATTCTCTGGGTCTCTGAGTCACAGGTCAGTAGTGGGGCCACTGCAGGACTCTTCTTTGTGTGTGTGGTATTTAAGCATGTTCGTGTGTGTGTGTGTGTGTGTGTGTGTGTGTGTGTGTGTGTGTGTGTGTGAGAGAGAGAGAGAGAGAGAGAGAGAGAGAGAGAGAGAGAGAGAGAGAATGCAGGGATTGAACTCAGGTCATCAGGCTTTATCCCCTGAGTCACCTTACTGGCCCAGGCTCATTCTCACTGGCACTTTTTATTTAAAACTAGTTTTGCTTTGTTTTTCAGCTTAATCCTGACTATCGAGACGCTCAAAATGAGGGAAAGACTGTGGTGAGTAGATGTTCCCCTCAGAATGTCCCAATTGTGTCATCTTTTATATGAATAAATCAAAGCCTTTGTAACAGACTTGAAGACTGGGGACCCCAGGACAGAATCTCTCAATTGATGGTCCAGAAAGAGAAAGAGGAGGGCTCAGTTGATATCCACCCCTAGCAGGGGGCACTAAGGGACATTCCCACCTCGTGTATTGCAAGACATTGAGGCTTCTGTGGTAGGTCTAGGTTCAGTTTCCACAAGTACAGAAAAGTGGAATTATGGCAAGTTGTTAAGATAGGACAGATCATTCGCCTCTTGGCTTTAAAATAATTTGGGTTCTCCTCTTGGTTTTAAAATGATTTGGGTTCTATTTGAGGAGAGAAATTAAAACTGCAATCCATGAGACATGGGTGATATTTCCGATGTTTTGAAGTGCCCTGTGGGAATGCCACATTCTCTCTCTCTCTCTCTCTCTCTCTGTCTCTCTCTCTCTCTGTCTCTCTCTCTCTCTCTGTCTCTGTCCAAGGTAGCGGAGTGGGATGTGTGGGAAGGGAGCAGCGCCCCTTTCACACCTGTGATGTTACTGTTTAACACTCTGCCCTTTTGGTGCACAGTTTTGGTCCAGCAGGAGGAAGACATGTTGACACTGTCACCAGGAGGCTGTTAATAGGTCTGATTTGGTTGTCAGTGAAGACGGCTTTACACCTGCCTTTGGGTACAGTTGTAGCTGTGATTAGTCAAATTAATGAAAATAAACACAAAAGCAAAACGTTAAAAACAACAACAGCAACAAACAGTTCCCCCATCTGTCTGTCTGTCTGTCTGTCTGTCTTCCTTTGAGAAGTGTCTATTGAGAATGCTAGCTCATTCTTTGGGTTGTTTATTCTTCTGCTGTTGATTTGAACTAGGAAGAATCATTTCTGGGCATTTACTCTTGGTTGGGTGTATACGTTTCTCCCCTCCTCCGAGGTGTCCTGCCTCTGTTCCCCGCTCCCTTTGCTTTGTGGTTTGATGTAATACACGTGTCTGTGCTTTCTGTCTCCTGCGCTGTCTAAAAAACCCTCACACGGACAGTATCATGTTGCATGTTTTTACCATCAGGAAAATGAAAGTTAAAACCACATCACAACATCTTCTCACTCCAGCGAGGGTGAGCCCTGTCAGAAAGACAACAGATGCTGGGGAGGCTCCGAGAAAGGGGCCTTGTGCAGAGTTGGTGGGGTAGATAGTCGTCATGAATACAGTGTGGTCATTCCTCAAAACATTAAGTATAGAGCTGCAGTCCAACCCCGCAGCCCCACTACTGGGTGGCAGTCCCACACTAACAAAGCTGGTGTACCGGTGCTCGGCCTTCATGTCTGTATTCACTGCAGCATTTTTCACACCACCTGAGACTTGGAACTAGCGTGTGAGTGGGTTACAAGTGTGCTCCACTGCACCTGGCTTTATGTGTGTTGGGCCTTGTACAGGACAGGCAAGCATTCTACCATCTGAACCTCGTCCCCAGCCCCAGGTGCCTGATTTAATTGGTGGCAGTGTTTGTGTGGTTTGTTTTTTTGTGGCTTGGTAGATCCACAAGACCTTCTGGACTCGACTCAGTCCCACTGGACCTCCTCTTTCTACTTTATTGTCAGGGCTAAGGTAGGAGTGGAGCTGAGGGTCAGGCTGCTGGCCCAGTGACGTTTACTTTGTGATCGGTTAGGCCTGTTTATGCTTGTCTTTGTGAGGCTGAAGTTTTGGTGCTGGCCAGAGGAGGCATGGAGCTCACTTGCTGCCTGTGTGTCCTAGGGTGTATTATTGTCATGTTCTGGGCAGCTTCTTCAGCAGGCCTACTTCTGGACATCTGGAGAGACCCACTTTCCTTGTGTGTCTGCCTGCCTACCCAACCTTGTGTCCCGAGAATAAAGCCAGATCAGAACTACAGAAACTCTGAATAAAAGGTGTTAGGAGGTTAGAAAAAATACAGGTAGCTGGGCCTGTGGTGCAGACCTGTCTTCCAACTACCTCAGTGGCTGAGGCAGGAGGACAACAAGTTTAAGGCCAGCCTTGGCAACTGAGTGAAGCCCTGTCTTAAAGGAGGGGGTGAAATGGTTCTGTGGGTACTCACTGCTCAGCCCGAGGGTCTGAACTCTGTTCCTGGGACCCACCTGGTAGAAGGAGAAAACCAGCTCACAGACGTTGTCCTCTGACCCCCGCCTCTGCCTTGCGGTACCTGCCCTCCTACACACAGGATGACTAATGTCATACAAAGTTATGAAGAGGGTTGGAGGTGTAGCTCATCGACACAGAGTTCACGTGTGAGGCCCTGGGTTTAACCCCCAGTTCTGGGGAAAGTTGCTTTTCCTAGGAGGGCAGCCACCAAACCTTGCCGCTGTGTGGCTGAATTACCGCTCTGCTCTGCTTCCTGCTCTGCTTCCTGCTCTGCTCAGTGGCCACGCTGCTGGCTGTGTGAGCAGAGTGGGTGAACATGGACATGGCACTTTACAGAGCGGACAGGAACTAGGAGTCTGTTCTAAGCTGGCTGGAGTGGTTTCCTCCTCACTCCTTGTCTCCACTACAGGTGAGACAAAACAGTCCTGCATTTGAGAGCTTGTCCCCAGCCTCATTTAATCACAAGCAGGGCAGGTAGTCTGCACTCACTGTAGACGTTTGGGACTGGACTGTGCCAGTCATCTCGGAGAGACAGCCAGCAGCAGAGGTTTGATTTAATAAGCCCCTCGCCAGAGCCCCAATCTTGAGCATAAACAAAGCTGAGAGTGTGAGGTGTTTCTTGTCTGTTTGTCACATTTCGGTGATTAAGGTTGTGTCTGAAGAGGAAGGGAGAGGGGCTGTGAGAGTTGATCTGCAGCCTGTCACATAGAGATTAATTTCCCAAAACAACATGCTGGCTTCTTTCACATCCGTGTTCCAGTAACATTGACTGTGACGAAGCTGATTATTTTCCCTGTGTTGGTGACTTAATGACCTGCTAATATTTTTTTCCTGTAATTCAGAAGCCTTTATCCAAACGTTGCCTTCCATTTTTGAAGTTTCAGAGGTTAATGCATGGTTCACTGAAATGAGGTGGAGTGTGTCAGGGCTCCCATTAAGACCAAATTGCTATGTTCATTTTACAAAGGGGTCCATTATTTCCAATCTTACAAATGTACAGCTTCCCTGGGCACCCGGTAAACATTGGCACCATGTCAAGCCCAGCTGGGAACCTCATGGTCATTATTTCTTCTTGAAGGTCCACATCTTTTCAGATGGCTCTGCAGAGGGGATTTTTTTTTTTAAAAGATTCTCTGTAATGTCATTCATGTTGGGGAACATTGCCATGTTTATGTGGCATGGGCTCTGATTATTTTGAAGGAGTCTGTTACTGAGGCTGGGGTTTCACAGTGTCTGCAATACTGACACAGAGGACCAGATAATCCTTTGTGGTTGTGGGAAGTCCTCTGTGTGAGTGGTGGGGTGTCATCTGCACGGGTGTTCCCCGAATGGTAGTGGGTTACCCTCCGGATGGTAGGGTGATGGGCAGCATTGCTGATCTCATCTCATTGGGTTCTGGCAGCAGCCCACCCCCTCTCCAGCTCTCAGTTGTGACAACCAAAATGTGTCCAGAAACTGCCAGATGTCCTCTGAACTGTCAAAATCCTCCTGTGTGGCCAGCCACAGACCCGAGTGCATTTATAAACATGGGAATGTTCTAGAGACAGGAAGCTGCTGAAAAAGTACTATCAAATTCTGTTCTGCAGAATTCAGAGATGGGGTTCCAGGTGCTGGCAGACCTTCACGTTGCCTTGGGTTTTACTCTAGGCTCACTGGCAGTAAGGTGTGCAGGCTGAGAAAGCAGAAAGGGTCCCACCAGGAGGCTCTGGGGAGGAGGCTTACAAAGATAAAGTGCTTGCCACTTTCCTAGGAAGCCTGGAGTGTGTGGCTTCCCCAAGGCAGAGTTGGGAGCTTGGGGATGGGGAGGACGGGTGGGGATGCCAGTGGCACAGCAGCCTCCTGCAGCCTGTACCTCAGTTCCAAAAGACAGACATGGCTTCTCCCGGTGTGTCTCAGGCTCCAACAGTACAGGCAATGTGATGTTTGACCTAGAAGTCAGTGACTCACCATGAGTCACCACAAAGGTATTCTGGGGTGCCCCGAAGTGCACCTCCCCAGGAGTGGGGGCTGGAGGGGGCATAGCCAGCAGCTTCTTTGCAACTTTGCATAAGGGTAAGTGTCTCCCTGTGTAGCCCTGGAGATCTGGGGCAGTGAAGACAACTTAGTTAGCTAAGTGCTTGCTTTGCAAGCCTGAGGTCCTGAGTTCAAATCCAGCACCCACGTAAAAGTAACTGTCTTTGGTGGTGCCTTCCTGTAACCCCGCACTGGGGAGGAGGAGGAGGCTCCTGGGGACTGCTGGCCAGCCAGCTTGGCCTTGTCAAGATCCACATCCCAGTGAGAGATCTTGTCTCAACAACTGAGGTCCAAGATTGATCTCTGGTACACACACACACACACACACACACACACACACACACACACACCCATACACCCACACATGAGGACATGCACACGCATTCCCATGTACACATCCATACCCATGCATACACAAACTTATACGAAACGTGCCTGTTTGATAAGCACCCAGTGGACAGACAGGTGGCATTCTGAGACCTGAGCTCCTAAGCTGGGCGCGTGTCAGAGGACCTTGCTGCTGTTGCACTAGGCACCTGTTTAAGCTCTTGGTTCTTAATACATTTCTATGATGAAAGGCAAACTATGATGCTTCCAAAATTCTCTATAGGGAGCTATAGTTCCTGCGTCTTTGATTTTTCTTGCAAATCAGTGCAGGTTTATAAACAGGATCCACAGAGCCCGTGAGTTTGAACAGAATTATCTTCATGTTGTAAAGAAACAGGATTGCCTTTCTTGTTTATTGAAGCCACATTCATTATTATATATGGAACTAGGGTTTTTGGGTGACTCTGGCAGGTTTTCGGACCAGGCTTGACATCCTGATACACCAGTTAGAGAGAGGACCGAGAGCGAAGAGCAGAGAAAGGAGACTTTTTTTAGGGTGGCCACAGTGGGAAGAGGAGCAGATGAGGGGCCAGTGAGCTCACCTGTCTTCAGGATTCTGACACAAGCTCTTGGTCTAACTAGAGTAAGACTGGGCCATAACTATGAGTCCTAGTCAAGGCTCTGTCTGGTTACCACTCTAGGCCAGGCTGTCTGAAGAAGTTACTGCTGCCACCATCACTTGACTGGATCAATGAGTTCCTGCAGTGATCACTTCTGCTCAGAGTGCAGCCTGACCCTCACTGGTGATCGCCCTCATTGGGGGACTTTGTGCCCTTTGAGGGTTTCTCTTCTTAGAATCCAAGGTGACCGCAGGTTCAGGACAATGATGTCTCTGTGCCCTTAGTCTCAAAGGGCATTGAGATGGGGCAGGAAGACGGACATTCCTTGAGTGTCTAGGGCCTATGTGCAGGGTCAATCTGGCTTCTGAGCCAAAGTGAAGAAGACAGACCTGGAAGGAGGGCAGAGAAGCCAGGCTTCCATCCTGCCTTTCACCAGCCCGTGTGGAGTCTGCTTAGAAAAACATCTTCCAGTGCCTGGTATGATCATAACTCATTATTCATATTTAATTACTTAAAAATTCCAAGGGGCAGGCTTAATGTCTACTTCCAAATTGTTTATGAAGCAGAGTTTGTTAAATAAATTAGAGTGTGGGAGAGCCAAGGCAGGAAGCTTCCAACAGCAAGGCTCGTGTAAAAGATATATAGGCATGTCGGACACTCCTCCACACACAGCTGTGAAATTATTTATGTACAGGGATTTTCTGTGTATTAAAACTATTTTCCAAGGACCAATAGGAAGGATGAAGGAATATAATAGCACATTCCACATGTTCTATGTAGTTACAAATCTCGAATATTATGAATAATTTTCAGTGGTTTGTTTAATTAACCCTAATCAGTGAGTTTTAAAAAAAATATGTATTTTGAAAAGAGTCATTACAGTCAAAACACAGGGAGGCTCCTGACCACTCCGACTGGGCACCGTAGGCAGACCTTACCAGGGAGAGCAGTTTAGGAGCCGTCTCTAGGGATCTAGATCTGAAGTCTTCTTGTAAGTCTACAAAAATCATCTCAGAAGTGGGGTGAACCCCACTAAATGCACTCATAGAGGACTGATGTGCAGACCACACTTCAAATACTGTCAACGTTTAGTTACTAAAGAGATCTAAAGAGCTGTGTCAGCACATTTTTCACCCCAGAGTGTGTGTATCCAAAGCTAAATTATAGTAAGCGAAGTGAGGGACGCTCAGTCAGGAAGCTGGATGACATACTTCTTTTAGGGATATGGTATTTTTCCAAGAATACTGGCAACTTCTTTTGTCCTCTACACAATGTGTACCAGAGTTGTGCACATTGACCCTCCACCTGTTCAGGTTATGAACCGGTCTTCTGTCGATAAAGCTGTCTTCAGAACATGGTTCATTTTAACTGATAAGCACTTACTTCCCTGAGTCAGGTGTGTTTTAATTATAACCTTTCCTATCTATGTAAACACTGTCCTATGTTCCATGTGCTGCAAACTTGATCCTCAGTGCCACAGTGGGGTTGGGTTCCCTGGGAGGAGGTAGACATGTGGACTCTGTGACAGAGAGACCTCACTCACAGATTCCCGGGCTAGTGGGTTCATGTGACTGGTTGCCGAACCAAGTCTGCTGGGGCTCAGTTGCCCTGGCTCACGGTGTGGTAGTCTCCATGTTATGATGCAGTACCAAGGCCCTTGACAGTGTCTGTCTCCATGTGTGTGGACCTCTGGCTTCCAGAATGAAGACCTTAGAAATCATGTGGCCTGTGGGGCTTGGGTACAGCAGCAGCAAGTGGACTAAGGCATGCCTGGATCTCACTGTCTGGGCATCCATGAAAGTCCTCTGATTCGTGTATGAGCTGACTCTTTGTCTGGTCAGTTCTGTGCTCTTACGTTCTTGGTCACCTCCTTCATAGGGAGGAACAGCACTTACCATAGCTGTGATTCTCTCGGCAGCGATACCATTGTGGAATCCCCAAAGCTCTTTAAGAGCTTGTTGCCACTGCGAATGAAACGAACTTCCTATTTCCTATTCTTTCTTCCAGAGTCATTTCTCCCTCTTCCTACACCCCTCTGACCTGTTCTCCCTCTGCTGCCTTCTTCACCATGTTTAACATCAGAGCTCACGACAGGACAGTTTTTGTCTTTGGGAAGGAGCGCCAGCTGGGAGTGGTTGCTCAAGTTCTTAATCCCAGCACTTGGCAGGCTGAAACAGGAGGATTGCTGTGAGTCTGAGGCCAGCCTGGTCTACTTAGGGAAATCCTGTCTAAAAAGAAGGAAGGAAGGGAGGAGGAAGGAAGAAAATGTTTGTGGTTACACACAGTATTCCATTGGTCCTGCCAAGAGGGTCACATGACCCCCCTTCCTGCCTCTGTTCCTGGCAGTCAGGGCTGTGGTTTCATTTTGGAATCTCCAGAGAAAGCTGCTGCTCACAGCTTAGTATAACATCACCCCTGGAAGTTCTTCTCGTGGGCCAATGAAATCACATGCTTCAACTCCCTTTCTCCCTCTCTCCTTTCTTTCTTTCCTTCCTTCCTATTGTCTGTCTGTCTGTCTTTGACTGTTTACACGGACTGGTTTTCTTTTTGACTAGTTCTGCAGCCAGGCTGGAGTACAGGTCTCTCAGTGAGGTAGGGATATCAGTTTTTGTACTTGAAGGTGATCCTGTATCCTTCTCACACCCTCATGCCCACAGGAAGAATCCCTGGGTCACATGTTTTCATGATAATGACACAATTCGCATCCACAGGGTACAAAGGTTCCCTTTCTCTGCATGTTTGGCCTTTTAGCCGTAGACTTTGGTCATGCTGTCCCTGACAGTGTGCTGTCTGCAGTGGCTTTGACTTATATTCCCTGTATTCCCTGGTCATTTGTATGTCTTCTTCTTCTTCTTTTTTTAAAAGTATGTAACTATTTTATTTATCACCAAAGAAAAAACACAGCAGCAGCAAGTTCTGTGTTGGCTTCAATAAGACCAAATGGTTACTCTTTCACACAGCTACCTCACTCAAAAATTGAAGTCAACACAGTCATCACTACAAATTGCTTGTTGAAATAATCTCTCCTGAAGAAAGAAAATTAGGAAAAAGAATTTAAACAATTCCTCCAAACCACACATTTATAAATATTGTTGTATTTAAAATGCTTGAAAGGCATAAATTAGTGGAAAAGCAGTTTTCTTTTGGCAACAGAAGAGAAGAAACAGCAACAGTTTACCAAATGCTCTAGGAATCCACAGCTGCACTGTTCTGATCTGCACTTGAGCAGTGTTGTCGTGGTGACTACAGAATGCTTTATACTCACCTCTCTCAAGTCAAGTCTACAGAAACCCATTGCAACCAATGTTTGTAGTATCTACTACACTGATCAGAAGCTACAAACTGCCTAAATGTAGTTAGTAGTAAGTACCTAAGAAGGTATGTTCCCACTAATGATGGGAAGGCTGGCAGATCTGCTGGCTTAAAGGGTGTTCAAATATTTTAACAGAAATACGTATGCCTTCTTGAGTCCATGGAGTTTAGAGGATTTGGGACACTGTTTCTTCTCTGTTTTTGACATAAATGTAGAGGGTCAAATCACTACATTGTAAATAGGTATAAAGCCACTAGAGAAGGGGCCATAACTATTGTGATTTAAGGACATGCTCAGGTTAGGCCACCCCTCTGGGGAACATGGGCCTTATGAGTGCCCATCATCAGTACAAAGGCTATGTGCCCCAATCTTCTGAGGGAGTCAGAATAGACACGCCTATAATCCAATGAAAGAATGGCAGACAAACTTACACCTTATCTCCTGATTAACTGGAGCAGTTAACACTCAATCTGAAGACGCTGAATAACCTCAAACCTCTTCAACAGAAAGATGGAGAGCTTCCAACTTCAAAGAAAAAACGTCAGGCAGGGGAGAAGATTATGTACACCCTGGTCTCAGTTCCACATGGAAATGACATCGCATCCCTTTTTGAACTTGATGCCACAACTCTTCAGAGAGCTGACTGCCTGGTTCCAAGGTAAAAAGAAATATAAAATAAAAAGAAATAAATAAGTAAAAAGAATTAGGATGAACAGATATTTCTTTGAATAGTTTTCCCAACAGGTAGGGAATAAAAAGTATAATATTAATACAATTTTTACAACAGAAGAGAGCATGAGTGAAAAAAAATGCATGCAAAGCATTGTGCCTCTCTCAGGTGAACAGATTAACATAGCATGCTTTATTTGTATAAATAATTAAAATGTCCAGTACCAAAGAAGCTCTGAAAAATTTATTAGAATCATTTATTCTTATTAATGATGTAGCCTTTGGTCACAACAACGAAAAATAATCTAATAGCATTTTCAGTCTAAATTTTATCATTTACCTGTCAGATTTCCTGCTTAGCTCATTTACTTGTTCATTTTGTTAGTGGTTCGGCTAAGAAATATTTGTTTACTGTCAATTACAAGGCAATACATGCCCTGGGCATCAAGATGAGAAATGGGGTCGTCAGACCAATGAACACATGAGCTCAGGTTGCTCTCAAACTTGTGGGCCCAGTCAGTGCCCCAAGTCAGGTCCTGCCACCTGTGCTCATTAAGCCAATTAAAAGAGCCAAATTAAAAACAGAAAGTTGAAAAAGGAGATTTATTCAATGTAGCCACACTGGGAAGAGATATGAAGAGATCTGAGAACCCCCTTGATGTGAGTCCATCTCCCCTCCTCCTTGCTCACTAATGCAGCCCGTGAAGACATGCACTCTGCTGCACTGGCCTGACCCAAGTGTCTGCCTTCTTGTATGCTGTCTTCGTTAGGGTCTCCATTGCTGTGCAGAGACACTATGACCAGGCAACTCTTATAAAGGAAAGCACTTCAATGAGGCTGGCTTACAGTTTCAGAGGTTTAGCCCATTATCATCATGGTGAGTGGCATGCAGGCAGACATGGTGATGGAGAAGGAGCTGACAGTCCTGCATCTTGATCTGCAGGCAACAGGGAGTGAACTGTGTCCACACTGGGCATGGCTTCAGCATAGGAGACCTTAAAACCCATCCTCACAATGACACACTTCCTCCAACAAGGCCACACATATTCCAACAAAGCCACACCTCCTAATAGTGCCACTCCCTATGGGGGCCATTTTCTTTCAAAATACATACAACATATGGGGTCCTTGATTATTACTCTGACTTAACTCATTTTAGATCTAAGTCAGCAAAAATGGTGTCTTTCTTGAATTCAATGTAGGAGGATTTGGTTAAAGAAATGGTGAGAACTCTCCGCCAGGTGCATAGACCCTCCACAAGGTTACTAAGTCTCACCTTGCACAGAGGTGTTAGCTACTGCTGTTCAGAAGGGTTGAAGTTCTTTTCCCTGCGTGAAGGATTTTGTGTTAATGTGATTCAGCTGTCATTCAGAGTTTATAACTAACAATAAACTTTCAACACTAGCCACTCTTACATCCTCATACGAAATCTGTGAATACTTTCTATGGCCAAGCCCCAGGCCAAGTTCTTCTTAACTCTTTTCTGGCTTTATCCTGGGTAACTCTCATAGGTCGGAGGTCAGAAGTCAGAGGTCAGAGGCTGAGTTAGAGCAGGTCTTCTCAGACTGGCTGAGAAAGATCTGAGCAACGGGTCCTGGCCCTTCTGAGAGCAATGAAGTCAGTCTTGCCTCTGGTGAGATGTGGACACTACATCTCTTAAAAGCATTACCAGGGGATTCCAATATGGAATGCAGTATTTCTCAAACTTTAAACTCCTACTGTATGATCTTTTCCTGGAGGAATGTGAACAAATGTTCCCGAACATGGGGCACCAACAACAGACCAAAGGAAAGATTTCACTCAAGTCCAGTGAGTAAACCAGGGAGTTTACTGGGTTTACTCACAGGAGTTTTGTGAGGGATTTCTTACAGGAGTGTGTGTAACCCCAAACAACTATGTTACTGAAAAGCTTGACTCCAGCATGGATGGCAACCTCCCCATGCTGTACAGATGGCACCCCTCTTCAGCTAACCTTTATCTACCATGTATTCTAGAACTTCATGAGACTGTATGTAGTTGGGAAATGAAGGAAGTAGTGACTTCCTCAGCTGAGGGTTTAATTACCCCTCCCCACCTCTCCATGAAGGAACAACAGGTCCAATCTTGGGGGACAGTCACACCTGTTCTGATTAAGATGGCAGTGGCCCTTATGCTCAGAGGACAGAGTTCCACAGAGGTGCTTTAGCCTGGTGAAATCCTGGATCAGTCATGGGGATCTGCTAGATACAGTTTGTGATTCCTTGGTCTGCAGTGGGGCTGGGTGAGTGATCTAGCAAGCCCCAGACTGGGCTTCTTGGATTAGAAGTAGGGACTATTGTAGGGTTCCCAGTCTTTTCTATCCAGTGGACACTTAGCAATCAGGACCAGTCCTGATGCCTCCCTCCCACTCTAGACACTGGTTTAACTGGTGTGCATTACAACTTAGACTTTGGGTTTATAAGAGCCTCCCAGGTGACAGACAGCAGAGTTTGGGAGATGGTGACTTAGAAGGACAAGCTAGTTGGCCTGTCTGTGCTCATAAGGTGGAGTTTGGTCTTGAAGCATGGAATGAAAAGTCTGCCCTGAACCATCACTCCCCAGCAGTGCCCTTACATCGTAGACAACCAGACCAGGTCAAACCTGACAGCCAGCAAATACCTGTGACATAGTCCCAGAGTTACTTAGCTCCTAATTCCTTATAGATCATGTTATTACTCTGTGTCATCTACTCAGTTTGCAACTCAATAGTGTTGGTTGACTCCAGGGGTGCATCCAGGCTGAGGGCATCCCTGAACTGAAAATCTAATCTGAAGTGACCCAAGAAGTTTTTGAGAACCAATATGATGCCACAAGTAGAGAATCCTACACCTGACTATGCGTGATGGATTGCAGCTAACATGCAGGTATACTTAAAATATGGTATAAAATTACCTTTGGCCTACATGGCTAAGGCACACATGGAACATAAATGAACATCATGTTTAGACTTGGGTCTTATCCCAAGATAGCTAATTAAACAATGACATGGAAATGCTTTAAAAAAAAAAAAACCCAAAAAACAAAAAACCCCAAAACCTGAAACCTCAACTACTCTGGCTCCAGGCTGCCTTTCTTGCTTTTCTAATGCTGTGAAGGGACACTATGACCAAGGCAACTTGTAAAAGAAAGCATTTGGGGATTCATGGTTCCAAAGGGTTAGAGTTCATGACCATCATTGTGGGGAACATGGGAGCAGGCAGGCATGGTGCAGTAGCCGTAGCTTACATGTTGAGCAATAACCACTGGGCAGAGAGAGAGAGAGAGAGAGAGAGAGAGAGAGAGAGAGAGAGAGAGAGAGAGAGAGAGAGAGAGAGAGAGAGAAACCAACTATAATGGGGCAAGACTTACCAGCTGGAAACCAAGCATTGAAACATATGAGCCCATGGGAGTCATGTATCATTTAAACCACCATACAAGCATTTTGAAGAAAGGAAACTCACCTGTAGTGGAAAATGTGAGAGTGAAATAGAGGAGCTAGCCACCACATAGTGTGCCTAGGGCAGTGGGGGAGACAGCAGTTGTAGATGACATCACCTACTTAGGCCAGTGCAGAGAATACTGGGCGCTCAAACAGGCATTTCTGGTTATTTGGACCAGGGTTAGGTGCTTGCCATTCTAGATTGAAGCTCACTGTGTATTTTATCTACTATTATGAGTGAGCAAGAACCCTGATGATGAGTTTCTCTGAGGCGTTTGATGTCCTGCCTTCTGTTTGGTCCTAAAATGTTATACCTTGAGTTGTATGACATATTTACATCTTAGCTTTAGGCTGAACACTAAGTGCTAGGCTTTTTATTTTAATGGCACTGTGCACTCTTGTTGAAGAAATTGTTGGAATAAGGGATGAGGTGGGAAAGGCACTGTTTGAGTAGAATGGAGCTCTAGGTGCCCTCTCCAGGTATTCTGCCATGGTGCCTACACAGGTAATTTTTGTTACTGGTGACTCAAGAAATGGTCAAGTGTGGAACTGTTGCCCCTGGAGGACACAGGGTGTGAGTCTTGTGAGCTTGTGGCTGAAATGCACCTGCCAACTGTCCAGTCAGCACACAGCTTGTGTGTGTGTGTTTGGTAAAGACACCTTATGTAGTTGATTCTTCACACTGAATTAGTAGCAAACAGACATAACTCATGCCCAAAGAAGCTTATTTACCACAAATATTTTCTTCTTCTTTTTTTTTTTTTTTTTTTTTTTGAGGAAGGAGAGACGGTGCAGTGGTTAAGAACCACTGCATACTGCTTTTCTAGAGGGCCTGAGTTCAGTTCCCAGTGTCCACACAGGTCGCTCACAACCTCCTGTAACTCCAGCTCCAGGGGATCTGGTGCCCCCTTCTGGCCTCTATGGGCACTACACTCAATGATGTACACAAATTTAAAATAAAATCTTAAATTTAAAGTTAGCGTACACAGTGATGGCTTCACAGTGGCATCTTCCTGTACACGTCACCAGACTTTGTTCTTATTCCCCGCCCTCCTCCTCTCCTCTCCCCGTCACCCTGACAATTGTTTTCATTTTCTCACTTAGGAACTAGAGTCGGTGCTCCCGAATTAAACACCACGACTACCAACAAACCCCCAGAAATCTGAGAAGCGTCACTAAGGGAACAAAAGATGTGGTTTATGGTGTGAGGTCTGAGCTAGAAGTCCAAGCAGCTGACTGCTCAGCCTTATCTTGGAATTGTGGCTTTTGGATGATTCAGAACTATTTATTTATTTAGCTGCTCTAAGTATGCCCTCAATGGCCACAGCAACTTGGTGATTCAGGGGCTATGTCTTAGAGTTTTATTGCTGTGAAGAGACATCATGACCATGGCAACTCTTATAAAGGAAAACATTTAATTGAGGTGGCTCACTTACAGTTTCAGAGGTTCAGTCCATCATAATCATGAAGGGGGGCATTTTGGCATGCAGATAGACACGGTGCTGGAGCTGGGAGTGCTACATCTTGTAGTCAACAGGAAGTCAACTGACTGCCACACTGAGGGAAGCTTGAGAAAAAGACCTCAAAGCCCACCCCCACAGTGACATACTTCCTCCAACAAGACCACACCTACTCCCCAAAGGCCACACCTCCTAATAGTGCCACTCCCTTTGGGGGACCATTTTCTTTCAAACCACCACAGGCTATAGGTACATTTAGGTTAGTAGCTTTCTGGGGACACACTGGTCTTTGCTGGCCACACCCCACGTTGGACCAGTGAGGTCTTAGAATTTGCATTTTTGACAAGGTTCCTGGTGATGCTGATGGCCCAGGAGCCCCTGGCCCAGGAAGTGAAGCTTTGTGCTCCAGAGCAGCCTGAATCTAAGAATTATTTCTTATTCCATATAGATCCTGAGACAGTTACTAGTCTATGATATTTAATGTTCATATCATACATGGATTTGCTGAATATGTCAATATGCAGAGGGTGGTAATTAAAAATATTGTCTGTTTGTAGGTCAGAGAACAGCTTTGTAGAGGTGGTCTTGCCTTCCATCTTCAGTGGGTTCTGGGGATTGAACTTAGGTCCTCATCACTGGGTAGCAAGCCCCTTTGTCCTCTGAGCCCTCTTGTCAGCTCTCCATGTTTTTATATCATTTGCTTTTAGGAACTCCTATGTGCGGTTAAGGCATTTATGCACCAATACGTGGGTAACAAGTACCAGCATCCCTATAGACACGGAGGAAGAGAGGCCCGTCATGCTGAAAGTAAGTGCGGCTGGGGCTGGTTTGTCTGCCGGCTGCTGCGTTCACAGGACTGAGTGTGACTGATGGTCCATCTTTTCAGCCGTTAGAACTGGTTGCAGCTGATTTCGTAGGAGGGAATGTCTACCAGTGGCTCAGGTCTCTGACCTGGATGGCAGGGCTATGGTTCAGCAGGGTGGGATGCAGATATCAAAAGGGCATGAGAGGATTCCAGGGGCATCTTCTCTACTTGGAATTATTTGAGACAGAGGGGTGGCGAATGAAAGAAACACTCTTTGGGGTCTCTTCAGGAACAGGGCAAGAAATGGGCATGGAAAGCCTTTTGTTGAGGATGATGTTTCCTGGAGTTTCTCTCTCTTGTCCGCACCCACCCAGTGTATCTGGGTACTGAGGATCATGGTCTCTAGAGACTGTGCAGTTGTTTAATGGAAACACATATTGCAGATTGGAACCTGTCAGACTAAAGAAGACAAAGAAGCCTTTGCCATCGTGTGTGTCCCGCTGTCTGAGGTCCGAGACTTGGACTTCGCCAATGATGCCAACAAAGTGCTGGCAACCACGGTCAAAAAGCTGGAGAACGGCAGCATCACTCAGAACGAGAGGAGGTGAGTGGATTTCAAATGTGACACTGAATCCTTAAGGGTCAACTGTAGACCTGGGTGTGGGAGTGCAGGCTTGTGATTCCAGCACTCAGGAGGTGGAGGCTGCAAGATCAGGAGTTCAAGGTCATCCTCAGCTGCATAGCAAGCTCAAAGCCCGCCTGGGCTACATGAGACCTTATCCCTCAAAACTAGTGAAAAAAAAACCATCTAATCTCCTAAACATCATCATCATCATCAGCAGCAGCAGCAGCAACAACAACCACCGCTACCACACACACACACATACACACACACAATTGTCAGTTCTTATAGTAAACCAAATGACTCTAACAGAACATTTAGAATATTCTCCATAGCAGCAGCCTGGCTTCTGATGATGGTTCAGCAGTGAAGAATGCTTGCCAGCACCCACAGCAGATGACTCATAACTACCTGTAACGCTAGGTCCAAGGGCCTTGCACCATCCTCTGGCCTCCACAGGCACTGCACTCACATGCACATATACACATACAGATACACACACATAAATAAAAATAAAAAATAAACCTAGAAATGTTTGATGGAATACTTATTTTTTCCATTTTATCTTGGCTTGAAAATAGATGATTTCAGTTTCTCTCTGTTCTTTTTTTTTGAAAGTTTTTTAAAGATTTACAGGACCATGCTTGATTTGGTATTTAGATGTAGAGTTTTGTATTTTTTGGATTCATGATATATTTCTCAGCTCTGACACCACAGACTGATCAAACATGTAATATCAGAAAAGAAAGTGTGCTCTCTGCTTATGTCACTCACTCAGAGAAACTGGGTCCTTGATTGATTATTCATTTATTCATAAGTATGTGAGAAAAAGAAGGCTATTGATAGCTAGAAGTCATCATGTCTCCACTTTGTGCCCTAATCCTTCACATAGCACTCCAATAGCAGTTCCCATTTTGCCTAAAGGAAGTGGGGGTTAAACTCCACCGGGTAAAAGTACATAAATAGTAAGTGGGGGATCCACTCATGTGATTGACAGTTGGGTGCTCTCAGGACCTCAGAGCAAAGACGCCCCCCCACCACACGTGCCACACACACCATGATCTGCTGTAGCCTTTGAACAATAAGGAGTCATTTGCCGAGTCTCTGGCTGTGTGCATTGGTGTTCTCGCCTCCAAG
The DNA here is from genome assembly GCF_007827085.1 of Peromyscus californicus insignis. Taxonomy (NCBI): domain Eukaryota; kingdom Metazoa; phylum Chordata; class Mammalia; order Rodentia; family Cricetidae; genus Peromyscus; species Peromyscus californicus. Next base: position 158,725,512 of record NW_026294584.1, on the reverse strand, counting down.
CATTGCCATAACAAGCCCCTCGCCAAACAGCCCAGCCAGGAATGACAAATGTAGCTGTTTTTTTACTCTTTACTCTTTTTTTTTTTAATTTATTTATTTATTATGTATGCAGAGTTCCGGCATGTATGCCTACACACCAGAACTCATCCTAGATGGTTGTGAGCCACCATGTGGTTGCTGGGAATTGAACTCAGGACCTCTGGAACAGCAGCCAGTGCTCTTAACCTCTGAGCCATCTCTCCAGCCCACTCTTTACTCTTTTATTCTTTGTTCTTTGCTCTTTTGGGGGCCCACCACCCAGCTCCAAAATAAATCACACACGGAGTCTTAGTCTTACTTATGAATGCCTGGCCTTAGCCTGGCTTAGTTCTTGCCAGCTTTCCTTACCTTAAATTATCCCGACTACCTTTGGCCTCTGGGCTTTTACCTTCTCTATTTCTGTATACTTTTACTTCTTACTCCATGTCTTGCTATGTAGCTGGGTGGCTGGCCCCTCAAGCCCTCCTCTCCTCTTTTTCTTGTTTCTTGATCTTCTCTCCCAGACTTCTCCTATATATTCTCTCTGCCTGCCAGCTCTATCTATCCTTTTTTCCTGCCTTGCTATTGGTCGTTCAGCTCTTTATTAGACCAATCAGGTGTATTAGGCAGGCAAAGTAGCAGCTTCACAGAGTTAAACAAATGCAACATAAAAGAATGCAACACATCTTTGCATCATTAAACAAGTGTTCCACAGCACAAACACATGTAACACATCTTAAAATAATATTCCACAACAGGCTAAGTCAGAGAAGAAAATGCTGTGGCTCACTGGCTTCGTTCCTCAGTTGGACATTCTTGAACATCTGTTCAAAAGAATTCCCAGAATGGAAGGGCAGAAATGTCCAGCCTTGTTCTAGCCCCCCCTCACTGAAGGCCATCCATGTTGGTCATAGTAGAAGAATGATAAAATTGTACTGTGCTCATACAATAGAATAGCCAGGAATAGGAGTGAACTATACATATGTGTGATGATGTGCGTGACTCTAACAAGTTTTGAATTGAGTAGGAAGGAAACAGGATGGATAAACCCACCATAACAGTCTGTGAGTGTTCTGTCTCTAAGTTCATAAATTCCAGAGACCTTTAGACATACACCATATGTATACCTCTTAATTAAACGTTGTCAGTATGCTGACGAACAGTCAAATGGTTTCCGGCTTCCTCTGTTCCTACCACTGCTTTCCCTGTGGGAGCCTGTGTTTGACAACTGTCCTCATATAGCTACCCTGTGGTGGCCAATGAAGGAGGCCAGAAGCAGACACTGGCAACTCACATGGCTACAGGAGACCAGAGCTAAGTCACAACAGAAGTGGATTTCACTGTGCAGATGGGGTGTTTTTCTCTTGTGCCTCTCTTGATGAATTCATTTCTGTCTGTCCCTCTCCTGCATTCACAGGAAGTGACACGCTTCTCTAAGAGGTCTCCTTTGGTAAACTTGAAGTATCTATTGAGTGTTGGGCCTCTCTGGGTGCTTCTTTCTACAGGCCATTCTTCCCCAGTTCTTGTGGGAGGGAACTCAGTCCTTCCTGATGTGTCTCAGGAGGATGGTGGATCAGGATGACCCTTGACCCAGTTTTTTCTTTTTCTTTTTTCTTTCTTCTTCTTCTTTTTTTAAAGTTTCTCCTGTCACTTTCTTTCTCTTCTGCTTTAGTGAAAAATAATAGCAAGGAGACTGTGCCTGAGAACTGGGAAGTTGCATTTACTGATTCACCCCTCATCCTGATGTAGTCCATGCTACAGAGAAGTGAATGGACTCTTAGTCCTTCAGTTTAGAATTCAGCAGAAAACTCTTTCTGAGAATCACTGGCAGCCCTGATCCCCCACTGAGAGTGAAGTTATTATTAGCTATTCTTTTTATTCAAAACCAAGGTCAAAGGGGGGGTTTTAGAATGTTGCAGACCTGCCTCCAAGGGCCTGTGCTGTTAGATCTCGCTCTTCTCCCCACTGTGCTTTCTGTAGTCACCCCAGGAAGGGACTCTGTGGGTGCAGACCTGTGTCAGGCTCCAGCCTCCTCAGCCTTAGATGTTTTCATTTGAATTTTCTCTTTGTGTTCTACATGACTGCACCAAGAAAGCAGAGTATGAGGGTTGTGTCCGTCATGGGAGGAGGGGCATGAGGTGCCAACTGCTACTTGGAGCCTGAGAAGGCACAGCACACACTTCTGTCTCTGTACCGTGCTGCACTCTGTGGGACCTAATTTGTCCACAGAGGGTCGGCTGATGCAGCTCATTCGGTGAGACTGAGCTCTTGATAGGTGCCCGGTGCTGGCCACACAGATGTGCTCCAGGTTGCTGCAAAGGTGAAGGCTGTTGTGCCCGTGTCTTCATGCAGCTAGAGGCTGGGAACATGGCTCAGTGGCAGAATGTTTGTCCAGCCAGCCCAAGACCATGCTACACTTGCTTCTAAACTCAGAACCTTAAGAAGACCACCATGTCTTCATGTAACAAACAGAGCGGAGTGGTGATTCTTATCAACACGTCATATAAATTATGATGTACCCTTCCTTCCTTCCTTCCTCCCTCCCTCCCTTCCTTCCTTCCTTCCTCCCTCCCTCCCTCCTTTCCTTCCTTCCTTCCTTCCTCCCTCCCTCCTTTCCTTCCTTCCTTCCTTCCTTCCTTCCTTCCTTCCTTCCTTCCTTCCTCCCTCCCTCCCTCCTTTCCTTCCTTCCTTCCTTCCTTCCTTCCTCCCTCCCTCCCTCCTTTCCTTCCTTCCTTCCTTCCTTCCTTCCTTCCTCCCTCCCTCCTTTCCTTCCTTCCTCCCTCCCTCCTTTCCTTCCTTCCTTCCTTCCTTCCTTCCTTCCTCCCTCCCTCCCTCCCTCCCTCCCTCCCTTCCTTCCTTCCTCCCTCCCTCCCTCCCTCCCTCCCTCCCTCCCTCCCTCCCTCCCTTCCTTCCTTCCTCCCTCCCTCCCTCCCTCCCTCCCTCCCTCCCTTCCTCCCTCCCTCCCTCCCTCCCTCCCTCCCTCCCTTCCTCCCTCTTTCCTCCCTCTTCCATCTCGCCTTCTCTTCTTTCTTCCTTCTCTTCCTCCCCTGCCCTCTTCCTCTTCCTCTCTAACTCCTTCCTTTCCTCTCTCCCTTATTCCTTCTCTCTGTTCTCTCTTCTCTCCATTCCCCCTTCCTTTCTTTTTGTGAGACCAGGTTTCCTAGAGCCCAGGGTGTCCTTGAACTCTCTGTGTAGCCAACGATCCCCTTGAACTCTTTAACTTCTCTTTTATAATCTTCTTTAAAAAAATCTCTATATGCTATTGTCTGTATCCTTTCGATACTGTCTTATAACTGCTAATTTTTCTTATAACCTGGACTTTTATTAGGTGATTATATGTATACTTTTTATTTCTCAGATTTCTGCTGGTTCTTTGCCTACCCACCTACTCTTCATTCATATCTACTATTTCAAATTATATGTATATTTTGTGGTAAGTTCTTTCTCTATCTGTTGAAGACTGACAACACACTCATTTAAATGTCACTTAGGAATGACTTTGTCATTTGAATCTTATTAGCGATGAATCAGCTTTCTCATTTTTAGCATGATGGCTGTCTTTCCGAATGTCAGTTTTCTGTGTGTTTTGAGGTTTAATTATGTGGGCTTTCCTTGGGTGGATCATTATTGCTTTTTCTCTCTGTGTTCATTCATTTTCTATCTGCTGGCTCGGCCTTCACCTGACTCCTCTCCACCAGTCCAGGATGAGGGGTGGTGTTGAGGGTGAGAACTCATACCCTGTGCTGGCGGAGGTGAGGCATGCGAGCCATTGTGAGCACAGGCGGACAGCTCCTGACTCCTCTCCACCAGTCCAGGCTGAGGGGTGGTGTTGAGGGTGAGAACTCATACCCTGTGCTGACTGAGGTGAGGCATGCGAGCCATCATGACCACAGGCGGAAGCTCCGTCGGTGTGCTTCCTGTCCCCTCGGCATCTGCCTTACTGCAGCCCACACAGGGCTCTGGAGTTTTGAGGCTTTCCGCAAGAGGAACGCTTCTCCATCACTTCCTCCACAGCTTCCGTTTGGCCCCTCCCGCATCCCTGCAGCTCCACCACATTAGCTTACTCTTGGCTGAGTTATTCCCACTTTGTTCTTGACCCATGTGGCCTTTTATATTCTCAGGTGTGTGTCCTTTAAATACATAATATATTTCTTATCCAACTTTGCTCAATCTGACAGGAAGTTTGTTGCACGGCTTTTCTTAGGGCTATGTGAGCAGACAGCTACTCACCCCAGATAGGGAACCTGTGTCAGACCAAAATAATGATGCCAGTCAGGTCTCACTTGAAGAGCTGATAATTGGGGTGTGGATGGGGGTGACTCAGGAGCAGCTGCATCAGGAGAACCACCCCAGCAGGGATGATGACTCATGCAGCTGCATTGAGAACTCCCTGTCGGCAGCTCCACGAGCCCCACAGCCTCTCTTCCCAGCATCCCCCATAGTCCTAGAACCCTGGCAGCAGTCTTGTGAACCTCGAAGGTCTCAGCTTCCCAGACATGTGAGGTTTTGTGTTACTTTCTCAGTCTCATGAGCCCCCTTCTCCCTCCAGGCAGGGTAGAATGTTTGAATTTGAAGGAATTGCTTTAAACTAAGTCACAGAGGAAATCGTTTATTAGAAAAAAATTAGTAAGATTGCATGAGTTATGAAGTCTGAATTTAGCTGACGACAACCATCAGGTGGTTTTGTTGTTGTTCGTTTTGTTTTTTTCTTGACATATAAACAAACGAGTGAGCAAGAAGCTTGGTGTCTTTGGCTGTCATCCTCATCATCACCAAAGGCACCTCTATCCGTTAGGAATAATGCGTAGTGACCCTCCATCAAGACTTAATGTTCTTGAGCTGGAGATGGCTCGGTGGTTAAAAGCACTGGCTGTTCTCCCAAAGGACTAAGGTTCAGTTCCCAGGACCCACATAGCATCTCACAATCATCTGTATGTAACTCCAGCTCCAGGGCATCTGATGCCCTCTTCTGGCCTCCTTGGGCTAAACACCCACATAGATATTTATATGATAAAATAAAAAGTAAAAAAAAAATAATGTTCTGCTTATTATCTCATTAACGGCTACCGTTTTAAAGAGTAATCTAGAGTTACAACACAGCTGAGCCTTTTGTTTTTCATGTCCAAACACCTTATTCTAGTTTTGGAATCAGCAAGAGAAAATACTTATGTTCAAGCTAAATGTCCGTTGAGCAGAGACGCATTCAGAGTCAGTCTCACTTTAGCCTGCTGATGTTACCTGCTGCCAGAGGTTTGCATCAGGAACAATGTTTGGGGACATCCAGGCACAGTTGTGTAGTTTGCTTCAGGAACAATGTTTGGGGACATCCAGGCACAGTTGGGTGGTTTGCTTCAGGAACAATGTTTGGGGACATCCAGGCACAGGTGTGTGGTTTGCATCAAGACCAATGTTTGGGGACATCCAGGCACAGGTGTGTGGTTTGCATCAAGAACAATGTTTGGGGACATCCAGTCACAGTTGTGTGGTTTGCTTCAGGAACAATGTTTGGGGACATCCAGGCACAGTTGTGTGGTTTGCTTCAGGAACAATGTTTGGGGACATCCAGTCATACCTCTGCCATCATCTTCCAAGCCCATTTCTTCCTGAGACTCACAGGATTTTATTTATTAACCATTTGCAATATTTGATTAGAGTTGGAATTGGAATGGAGGGTGGGAGGAACTCGACAGGAAATATTGTCAAAATAAGTAGCAATTACATTAGATATTATATTTTGTTGATTAAATATGTTTTCTTAAAAATAGTTTAACTTTCTTAGTGTTTCTCAGACTTAATTTTTAATAGTCCAAAATTGTCACAATCTTTTCTTTGGGATAGGTTTGTAACTAAGTTGTTGGAAGACCTCATCTTCTTTGTGGCAGATGTGACTAACAATGGACAGGATGTTCTGGATGTGGTCATCATCAAGCCAAATCGGGAACGGCAAAAACTAATGAGGGAACAAAACATCCTGGCACAGGTGAGTGGCTTCATGAATGAAATTTGCGTATTTTGTTTTGAGTTACAGTATCAGTCATGCCTTGCTGTGTAACAAGTGACACTTCGACACTTATTTCAGTTTCTGTGAGTTTTAAATGTGAAGGCGGTGTCTGTGGGTGGTGTTTGCTCAGGGGCATTCTCAGAGGCACTGTCAAGGTGTTTGGCATGGCCGCTGTCATCTCAAGAGTGGACTGAGTGGAGATCCACTTCCTAGCTGTCTGCCTCAAGACAAAGCATTTCCTCCAGTGATGGTGGTGAGTATTAGCTTCTGGTGATGGTTAGTGTTGGCTTCAGGTGATAGTGTTGGTTTCTGGTGATGGTTAGTGTTGGCTTCCGGTGATGATTAGTGTGAACTGCAGCTTGATGGCTGGAGAATCACTGGGAGATGGGCTGCTGAGCCTGTAAGGGATTGTGCTGATTAGGTTAGTTGATGTAGGAAGACTCATTAACTATAGCCAGGCTGATCCCCTGGTGGAGATCCCAGACTGCGGAAAATGGAGAAAGATCTGAGCACCACACTCTTTGCTCTCCTCTCTTGGCTGTGGACACAGCGAAAGCAACTGTCTGGAGCCCCCGCTGTGCCTTCCTCTTTATGATGGGCTTCAACCTCCAAACTAAGACATTTCCCTGGAAAGTGAGGGATTCCAGAGAGGAGAGAGGGCATCTAGACGAGCCATAGAGTTTTAAAAACATTACTATAGATCCCATATCCATCAGTTCTGTGTGATTGGGTAGAAGCTGAGAGAGAATTCCACAGGGACATAGATGGCAGAAATTAGGGACCATTTGAGGCTAGTTCAGAGGTACCCACCACAGATCTCCAAAATACCTGGTGTGGTCAGAGCATCTCAAGAAACAAACTTTCAGGTGACTTTGGAACCTTGCCACATACTTCTGTCTGCTCTAGGAAGGCATAGCAGTTTAGTACAGAACTCTGAAGTGCGTAACATACCAGTAAATTAATTGGTTTTCTAGTAACCTGCATATGACATTCCTGCAGTTACATGTTCTTTTTATTGTTTTACTTGCTTCTTAAAATAATTAGCTTTTATATTAACCACATATGGACACTTAACGCAAAAATCATGGCATTAATTAATAATTAGCATTAACATACTGCTGAGTGTGGGAAGGAAAACTGAAGATACATTGTCGTTGACATCTACAGATCGTCTGAAAACAGTGCCTTTCTGAAATAAAGATCACAGGCCTAAGGGACAAAGTCTTTCTGTTGTCAGTCAATTGTTTTTAGAAAGCATTTGATTTCAGGGACTTTTAGGACCTTGAGTGAATTATGAATATATTAACTGATATGTCCAGCCTTTTATCTCATAATATAAATATAAAATTCAAGGTTTAGGGAACATAAAATTCTTTTTAAAAGTAATTTTACTTTTAAGAACTCTACACATAAACACTGACTGCATTTATCATGTCTGACCCACTCTCCCCCACAGCTTCTCTCTTCTCCAAACTCATGATCTCTCCCTTATTGTTATGACATGTATATACATACATATGTACATACAACCTGCTGAGTCCATTCAGCATTGCTCATTTGTGTCCAGTGTTGACCACTGGAAGGCAACTGTGTTGTTTAGCATTCATAGGTACAGGTCCCCTGGCACACAGAAGACACTCTCTCAGTGGGTGTCCCCTCTGGCCCTGCCATCTTTCCACCTCTTCTTCCGTGACTTTCTGAGACGAAGATGTAGGGTGTATGCAGATGTATTCATTAGACTTGGGCCCCAGGGACTTTGTCTATATTTTGACCATCTGTGGATCTCTGTAAGTCTCCACCTGTTGCAAAAAGAAACTTCTTTGAGAACACAAAAGCCTCAAAGAACCACACTGTCATATTTCATGAACTCCAAGGGACAATTCCTTTCCATTTTGAATTCTTGTTTTGAGGCTCATGGCCTTGATCTCATGTTCCTCCACAGAGAACTTAGCTTGCTGGTTCCTCTCCAGAAGGAAAGAATGTGGCTCCCTGGGAATGGGGGCAGGGATGCGAGGGTGGGGATGCAGGGGTGGGAGTGTGGGGGTGGAGGTGTCTTCCTGATTGCTTCTGTGGCTGCTTGTTAAGACTTCAAAGTTGATGCATTCATTCCCACGGCCACTTACCTGCATACTGTGAACAGTGGATGAACTCTGAGAAAGAGTTTTATGTATTTAGAATCTCTGTTGTTAGGTGCCTATGTGTTTGGAGTTATTTCCTTTTGCCTAAAATGAGGTGAGAGTGACATTTGGAAGCTGTTACCTGATGTAAGTTTCAGGTAAAACGTAAGCATTTTTTTTCCTATATTATTTTGATTTGGGAAAATTACAGAAAAATAACAGAATAATAAAAGCATATAGAAAATACATTTTAATTCATCTGAATATATCCATGTAGCTTGATGCAAACACCTTAATGAAATACAATATCTAAATAAAATTAATCATGTCACTGATGTAGTGGACTTGCTGACTTTGGTTACTCTTGTAAGCAGTGGGTTTTTGGTTCGACAGTGTGTTATTTATTATTCAGGACTAACAACCATTAAGTACCTTCCACCTTTGCACTAATTCCACTCACATATTTCTACAGTGCTTTTAAGTCTGTGCTACTTGTTAAAACTGCAAATAGGTTGCAAAGCATGCATCAAAGCAGAAGGATCTTCTTACTCTTCTAGGTGTTTGGGATCCTCAAAGCACCTTTCAAGGAGAAGGCAGGAGAAGGCTCAATGCTGAGGCTGGAGGACCTGGGTGACCAGCGCTATGCCCCCTACAAGTACGTGCTGCGGCTCTGCTACCGCGTGCTGAGGCATTCGCAGCAGGACTACAGGAAGAACCAGGTGGGTCCGAGCCTGAGCCCCAGAGGCGTTGGGTAAAGTGTAGACTGAGGAGGCGGAAATTGGACTTTGCAGGGACCAGCTTTATGCGAGCAGCTCAGAGAACCATTTGTAAGGACAGTTGAGCTGAACAGGTGCTTGTTCTTAAGTGTTAGACTTGCAGGGATGCTGTTTACCTGCACATGGTCCTGGCGTCTGCTGAGCAGGTTCTTGGGAGGTGCAGCCTTGCTACGAGCACACCTACTAAGATATCTCTTTTGGCCAAGATCCAACATGCACCTGAAACAGAAGGGTCTGAGGGGAGGGGTGGGGTGGGGTGTGCAGAGGAATGACATGCTCAGGGGTTGGGGAGCCATCTGCATCTGTAGGGGAACAGGCATTTTATGTAGACAGAGTAATCGGATTGGATACTTTTCTTCCCTGTGACCAAATTCCTGACAAGAAGAAACTCGAGGGCTACTTTGGACCCATAGTTTGAAGGTGTTCAGACTATCATGGAGGGCAAAGCACATAGCAACCCCTGGCCTCTTGGCAGAACAGGAAGCTAGAACAAACAGATTGGGTTATAAAACCTCAAGGCCCACCCCTAGTGACCCACTTCCTCCAGGGAGGCTCTACCTGAAGGCTCAGCCTTCCACAACTCTGCTCCCTGCTGGGGACCAAGTGTTCAGATGTGTGTGTCTATGCAACTGGGTAGGACCAAAGAGTGAGGATTTTGGAAAGGCTGCCATGGTCCTAGGGCAGCCTGAGCTGTGGAGGACAGGCGTGGCTTGTGTTGGTCTAGGGATTAGCCAAAAGCTGTAATCCGCTAGTGAAATTATTTCAAGTCTCACTTTGTCTTAAAAATATGTAATAGAGTCTGGAGAGATGTCTCAGTGGTAAGTACACTGGCTTCTCTTCCAGAGGACCTAGGTTCAATTCTCAGTACTCACAGGCAATTTAATGTCCTGCTGAAACTCCAGGCCTGGGGAATCCAATGTCCCTTTCTTCTGGCCTTTGTTGGCACTGAAGTCACATGGGTGTACATACACACATGCAGGCAAAACACAAACACACACAAAATACAATCTTTAAAAATCTGTAATATTTTGCATTGGGTTTAATAGTGCAAATGTTTGACATAAGGCTACATTATTGATCACCTGGCATTTTAGTCATGTGTTTCTTATCTAGTAGAAGGATCTGTGTGTAGCCGGTGGTTTTTCTTCGTTGTTGTTGTTTGCTCTTTTGAGCAGTGTTTCTCTGTGTAGCCCTGGCTGTCCTAGAACTCGTTCTGTAGACCAGGCTGGCCTTGAACTCAGAGTTCCGCCTGCCTCTGCATCTCAAGTGCTGGGATTAAAGGTGTGTGCCACCAATTGCTGAGTTTAGTTCATGAGGGCGTATGGCTTGAGAGAGGGCTGGGAGGAAGGACCTGAGATTCAGGGCTCAAGGTGACTGATGAGGAGGTGGACGGTGTCAGAGGCAAGCGAACAACACTCAGCATGCACCCACTTTGTTTCAAGCTTAACGGTTTTCACAAATCAACTCAGTTTAAATAGTATTGAGTTAAGATAAGGGACAGAGACTGAGAAGCCAAGGGAGACACTCAAACTTACAGTGTTTTTGTTTGTTTTCTTTTTCTTTCTATTTTTTGCATTGGGGAACAAACTGGGCACCAGCTGGGCACTATGACTTGGCTGTACCCTCAGCTGCCAGGCTGTAGTTTTAAGAATGGACCCAGTGTGTAAACCCAGGTTTTGAGTTATTTCCCGAGAGCTTGAAAGTGTTTTGGCAAGAAAACAATTTTTTTTTTCTTCATGAAGAATGTGTTAAAATATGCTGGCTTTGGAATTCAGCTTCAGATTAAGAAAGGTTGAAAAAGAATATGTAGACAGATTAGCTAGATAATAAATAATATGTCAAGATACAGGAACAAACTGACAGTTTAAACAGGCCCTTAAGCATATCATGTATTTAGGTACATGCCATATAATATATAATAGGCATCTCTATTACATCTTGGTGATGAACCTAGTTCTTTCTGGCTGAAATGCTGCCGCTGGGGTCATACTTCCAGTTTCACTACATTCCAGTAGGATGGCAGTGTAGAGAGTGGCATTCCTGTCTCACCGGGAAAGGACACAGATCCAGAACTCTATTCAGGCATTCGGGGATGTAGCACTGGAGACATCCTGCACAGCACCTGCCTGGATGAGCACAGGGTCAGTGGAGTGAAACCTGAGCTCGGTAGGTTTCACTCCTCCCCACTCTTCTTGGGTCCCCTGAACTAGTTACTTTTCTTGTAGCTGTGATCAAAGCCTGTCAAGGAGCCACAGAAGGGAGCTGTTGTTTATCTGGGCTCAGTTTGAGGGCATCATGGCAAGGAAGGCCTAGCAGCAGGTGACTTTGTGGTGGTGACGGTATAAGACAGTGGCTGGCACACATCTGGCACCTGGAGCTCAGATCACAGGGTGGGGGTCTGCCCTGAAAACACTCATTTTCCTGCCAAGCAAACACATTTGAGCATGTGCACATACATGCACACATACAGTCACCTGCCTGGGTAGATATTTATATGCTCTCTAGAGTCCCTGCATTGTGCCACTGTGGGTGATCTACTCCTTCCTTCCTCTCCACTCCTCTCCCCTCTCTTCCCCTCCCATCCCCTCCCCTCCTCTCAAGAGCTAAGTCACTGATCTGACCAAGAAACAAGGACTCCTGGGTGCTTACTGAGAGTCAAGTCTCTGCAGAATCTCATTGACTCTAAGCCATGACTGGAACCTCTTTTTTCTGTTCTGTTGAATTAAATATGTGTGCATTTGCTCAGGCTCAAATGGGGTCATCTCTATCATCCCCAAAGACCCATTTCAGAACAGGGGTGGGAAGATTGTAAGAGCTAGAGGCTGGTAGAGGAGCCCTGAGAACTGCTGTCTTCTGGATAGGACATGATGTTGAATTCGTGAGCACACAGCAGCTGTGGTTACCTGCCTACAGCCAGAACATACAAAAGGACAGGCCTCCACAGAGACACCCTGTCTCAACCAAACCAAACCAAACCAAACCAAACAAACAAATAAACAAAAAGACACGTCTCCACAGAGAAACCCTGTCTCAAAAACAAAACTGTAGCCGGAATTTTCTCCAGTCCTGCCTGGCCCACAGTCAGGACAAATCTCTCTCACCTGCCAGCCCCACAGCTGCTCAGACCCAACCAAGTAAACACAGAGACTTATATTGTTTACAAACTGTATGGCCGTGGCAGGCTTCTTGCTAACTGTTCTTGTATCTTAAATTAATCCATTTCCATAAATCTATACTTTGCCACATGGCTCGTGGCTTACTGGCATCTTCACATGCTGCTGGTCATGGCGGTGGCGGCTGGCAGTGTCTCCCACTCAGCCTTCTACTTCCCAGAATTTTCCTCTCTCCTTGTCCCACCTATACTTCCTGCCTGGCCCCTGGTCAATCAGTGTTTTATTTATACAGAATGATATCCACAGCACAAAACAAAACAAAACAAAACAAAACAAAACAAAACAAAACGACAGGCCTAATTGGGAGGAAGATGTTCAGCTTTCTATGACCCCATGTTGGAATGCCAAAATGTTCTTGGTTGTTTTTGCTCTTTTGGGGCCACCTCCCAGCTCCCAAATAAAACACACATGGAGGCTTATTCCGGTATTTATTTATTTATTTATTTATTTATTTATCTATTTATTTAATTAGGTTTTTTGAGAAGGGTTTCTCTATGCAGCTCTGGCTCTCTTGGAACACCCTCTGTAGACCAGGCTGGCCTTGAACTCAGAGACTCAAATGCCTCTGCCTCCCAAGTGCTGGGATGTAAGGCATGTGCCATCACTACCTGGTGGAGGCTTATACTTAATTATAAATGCCTGGCCTTGGTTTGGCTTGTTTCTAGCCAGCTTTTCTTAACTTAAATTATCCCATCTACCTTTTGCCTCTGGGCTTTTGCCTTTCTCTTTCTTCTGTATATCTTACTTTCACTCTTACCCCGTGTCTGCCTGTGTGGCTATGTGGCTGTGTGGCTGGGCAGCTGGGCGGCTGGCCCCTGAAATCCTCCTCCTTCCTCTCTTGTTCCTCAATCTTTTCTCTTTTCCTCCCAGATTTCTCCTATTTATCTTCTCTGCCTGCCAGCCCCACCTATCCTTTCTCCTGCCTTGCTATTGGCTGTTCAGATCTTTATCAGACTGATCAGGTATTTTAGACAGGCACAAGAGTTAACACAAATTCACAGAGTTAAACAAATGCAACATAAAAGAATGCAACACATCTTTGCATCATTAAAACGAATGTTCCACAGTACAAACAAATGTAACACATCTTAAAATAATATTCTTCGACAGAAGAACAGGGGGCTGCAGGAGTGAGAGGTAAATTAGAGAGGGTAATGGAGGGCACATATGATCACAATATACTATATACATGTATGAAACTTTAAAAAATAAAGACTAAGAATGCTTTGCATTAAACAAGAGGCAGTGTAAAGATGGTCTTCTCTCAATCTGGGCCAGAGTAACATCACTGAAGAGACTCACCTCAGGGCATGTCTGTGAGGGTGTTTCTAGGTCTTAACTGAAGATGGAAGACCTTGAATGTGGGAAGCACCATCCCATGAGCTGGGCCCTGGACTAAATAAAAAGGAGAAAGTGGGCTGAGCACCAGCGTCCCCCACTTCCTGACTGAGTCCTATGTGGCCAGCTTACCTCCTTCTGCCCTGGCTTCCTGACCACAGCCAACTGTACCCCTTGAACGATGAGCCACAGTAAGCTATTCCTTCAACTACTACAAATAGCTTTCTGATGGTTTATGGGAAAAGAATTTAAAATGTAGGCAGAAAAACTTTACTTTTTGCTTTGATTATCTAATTTTCCATTGTCTCCACCTGCATTTAACACACTAATAAAGAGTTCATGTGTGATTTAGTGGTAACCCAGTCTTTAATGTTGTATTTGGGTTTATTACTATTTAGAGAACTCAGTAGCACCTGTAATTTCATTTAATTATTTATCAACATCTTGGAAGCTTGCCTCACACCAGAGTATGATTCTGATGGTCATAAAAATGTGTAAATCAATCTATAGCTTTAAAGTGATACACTGCAGAGGACTTTTACTTTAGTTAATTGGCTACCCAATAGCAAGACATCATTCTGAAAGGCCACAAAAAACGATGCCTAGATTATAATTAGATTTGTGTAACCAATATCATTTTCAAGGACTAGATATGTTCCGGTAAATTTTGCTCGAGGCAGAAACCACTTTCTGATCAATAAATTGTCTCATCATAGGAACAGAGGTGCATTCCCAAGGAGAAACCCCCAGAAGAGAAAACATTTGATCACTGAAGGGGTTACATTCCTTAGCTCTAAGGTGCTATGGATGTGTGGCTGACACACAGAATGTGAGAACAAGTGATTGTGGTTTGGGAGGTAGGAAAGTGAGAACGAGGGACAAGGAACAGGGCTGGAGAGATGGCTCAGCAGTTCAGAGCCCTGACTTCTCTTCCAGAGGGCCTGGGTTCAGTTCCCAGCACCCACATTGGGCCTCACAAGTGCCTGTAAGTCCAGTTCCAGGATATTTGACGCCTTCTTCTGGCATCTGTGCGTACTGCATGCTTGTGGTGCACATGCCCACACAAATAATAAGTATTAAAAAAAAAAAAACAGAATAAGGAGCAGACTAAATAGGGCATAATTGAAACTTCCAGTAGTGTTCTCTCTCTCACTGTTAGAATAACAGTTTGTCCTTTACCACAACTCACAAGGACTCTATTTTTAAATAAAGAAATTATCACCTAACCAAGCTGATTCTCTCTTATAAAATTAAAAATTATTTATTTTATGTGTGTGAGTGTTTCCCCCACCTGTGTGTATGTGCACCATGTGTGTGCCTGGTACCACAGGAGCTTTGCAGGTGCCGCTCATTGCCTGGCACGCTGCTCCTGGTGCTCCCATGGCTGCTGTCCTTCCGTCCTTCATTCTTGCTTGCATGTCACTGGTTTTCCAGCCGCTCACCTGCGGTTGCCTCTTGTCTCCTGTGTTTCCTTTCACTCACCCACGTGTGAAAGCATGTTGTCTGCTCATCTGCTCTCTTTGGTCTTCTGGTGTGATCTCCAGGGAGACCTTTCTCATGTACAGCCACATTCATAGCCTCCCACAGGGTGCCCAGAACTTTTGAAGCCATCACGAAATAGTTATTGCATGGTTGGATCTAATGAATAACTCGAGCTATTATGTGGTCCTTTTTGATTGCTCCCTACAGATAAGTGTGCTAAGTTTTTGATATTATTTATCAGAGAAGATCTTGTTGGTTATTCTCGTGTCAGTCTGAGGAAAACAAACAAACGAACCTGGAGTCCATGCAGGACATTCAGACGGCTGTACCGATCTCAAGTTCCAGGAGTGAGGCAGCAGGCGGTCACGTGCTTTTTTTTTAAAATTATTGTTATTTTACTGGAAATTGATAGTTATAACTTCTGGTGAGAGTCAGAGGGCCCCTTGCAGGCTGGTGAAATTCCAAGTTACCAAGGCATAAAAACTAAATTTAGATTTGCTTTGCTCACTTACAAGAGTGTCAGTACCCATTTAAAAAACAATGATTAATGACATAGCTTTAATTAATTAATTAGTTATTTGTGGAACTGAGGATGGAATCTTGAGCCTTTCACATGCTAGGTAAGCGATCTCCCACAAAACTCCACCCCCAGCCCTTGGTTACAGTTTGAATTATGAAGACAGTGGATACCTTTTCTTTTCTCCAGAAATTCTTTTTATTGAAGCATTATTTACTTGTTTTTTTTTTCTGACAAACTCTCACTGGATTTTCCTGACTCAGCTCCTCCAAGTTGCTGACTCCCAGGGCGTCTGCCACTTCTAGGCAGCTCCTGCATGTGCTAATGTCTCTCTCTCCACAGGAGTACATCGCTAAGAACTTCTGCATCATGCAGTCCCAGATTGGCTATGATATCTTGGCAGAAGATACGATCACAGCCTTGTTACACAACAATCGTAAACTCCTGGAGAAGCACATCACGGCAAAAGAAATTGAGACCTTCGTCAGCCTGCTCAGGAGGAACCGGGAGCCGAGGTCTGCTCTGGCTGGATTGTGGGGCCATAGCCAAGCTCTGCTCGGGCGGGGATTGAAGAGTAGTTTTTTTTTTTTTTTTCAATTAAGTTTAAAAAGTTGAGCACTTATTGTAGCACTGACTGTTGATGGGCAGACGATGCATTTATTTCTGTGCTAATGGTGTGTGTTAACTACTTCTGCTTCTTAGGTGATGGGAGCCCTTTGGAGACACTGTTGGCGTGTCTTTCTGGTGCTGGGTAAATCTAACCTAAGGCTCACACATGCCAGGAAAGTGATTGGCTGCTGCACTGCACCCCAGCCCTAGACTGACATTTAAATGCACTCATTTACTTCTATATGGCCTTTCAAAATATATTCATGTATTTCACACCTGTAATCCCAGCTGCTCAGAAGGCTGAGACAGGAGGATTACAAGACTAGGAATTGGGTTACAACAACGAGTTAAGGAAAGCTTGGGTAACTTAGTAGGGCCTGTAGCAAAATAAATTTAAAAAACAGTTGAGGAGCTAACCCAGTGGGAGACTGTGAGGCTCAAGGTTTAGTCCCCAGCGCTGCAAAAGGAAGCCACAGAAAACCCAGAATGTGTTCCCATAGACTCACCCAGGGGCCAGCTGTGGGCCATGTGTGTCCTAGGAGAGCTTTGGATGATAATCAGCACATTTATGGGCCATGGCACCATGTTGTGGTGTCAAAAAGTTGGGCACTTCTGATAGGTGCCTCATTTAAATATTATGCAGCTCCTTCTCATGAGGTGTCGTGCATTGTTATCTAGATTTTAATAAAATTAAGTGAATGACTTATTATCTATTTCTTTTTTGCTACTGGGAATTGAACCTAGGGTCTCTTTCAACTGTAGGCCAAGCTGCCCTGGAGCTCACTATGTAGCCCAGGTTGACCTTCCCCTTAAGGCAATCCTCCTGCCTCAGACTCCCAAGTACTGGGATGATACAAGTGACCACTACACTTGGGGGCTACTGAGCTTTTACCCGCACTCTAGGAAGGAGAAGATGAAGGACAAGCCACATGCTGGTGAGCGCCCCCATCAGGAAGGAGGTGCCAGGCCTGAGGGTTTGCACATTCTCTTCTCACTCCATGCTGCTTTAGCTGGGAGCAGTGCGTGTGGAGCAGTCAAGAACGCCACTGTGCTTTGGCTGCTGAATCCCGTAACAGTAAATGCCAGAAGGTAGACAGGCCTCTCCCGAAGTGTGCATCTAACCCTGTTATATACTCACTTGGTTTTGCTTTTTTGTTGATACTTGGTTTTGGAGACACTCACTTGAGGGAAGATAAATAATTTTCCTAACATGAGTCATTGTGCTAATGGATGAGCATAATCTAAAAAATAGAAGTAAACATACTCATTCTACACAAGGCTTTTATGTAATAGAAAGAATTGTTTAATTTGCTTTTAATGATGCAGTAGATGAACAGCACACAGAAAAACACTGCATTGAAACAATATTAAAACAGCATTAAAACAAGCTTCTTTTATTAAATTCCAAATTATGTTTTTGTTGTGATGATTTTATTAAAATGCTTTGTTGGGCTGGTGAGATGGTGCAGTAGGTGGAAGCATTTGCCAGTGGAGCCTGATGGTCCAAGTTCAGTTCCCAGATCTCCAGGAGAAGAGCTGGGTGCAGGGACACTTGGCTCACGTCTGTGATCTAGCACTCCCACCGTGAGATGGAGGTGGAGGCGGGACGGTCAGCCAGAAGTCTGTGGACTGGTCAGCATGGTGGGCAGAAGCAGGAGACCTTGCCTCAAGATGGAAGGACAGAGCTGACTGCTGAAAGTTGTCCTCTGACCTCCGAACACACCATGGCTTGCCAGAGCCCATGTCTGGCCATGCACACACTCTAGTAATTAAACAATTTTTAAAAATTAATGAGTGGATATACTCAAGACACTTTGTTTACAATAATGAAATTGTTGAAGAATCACTAAAAGATATTCTGTTAAATATAAAAATAAAATGCTTTTTCTTCATGTTCACTTTCCTCTTCCTAGGTTTCTAGACTATTTGTCTGATCTCTGTGTGTCCAACAGCACTGCCATCCCCATCACTCAGGAACTCATCTGCAAATTCATGCTGAGTCCTGGCAATGCGGACATCCTCATTCAGACAAAGTAAGCTGCCCCATGGAGGTGTCTTTCAGAATATCCCTTACTGTATGTATGCTTCTTAATAGATTTTGTGTGTCATTGGTTTCAAGGCTGGTGTCCATGCAAGTGGAAAACCCCATGGAGAGCTCCATCCTTCCTGATGACATTGATGATGAGGAAGTTTGGCTTTACTGGATTGACAGCAACAAGGAGCCTCATGGCAAGGCCATCAGGCACCTCGCCCAGGAAGCCAAGGAAGGCACCAAAGCTGACCTAGAAGTTCTTACTTACTACAGGTACTAGGGGCACTCACACTCCACATCGAATATTCACAGGGAGCCGATTCTCGAAAACTTCTAAGAACTAGAGATACAGTCAGACCGCATTTAAAACTCAGAGAGGGGAGCTGAAATGGTCAGGACCACCTAAAGATCTCAAAATGAAAGCTAATGTATGTGTATTCTTCTTGCATTCTCTGATGAGGTTGGGACTTTTGTCAGGAAGGCGTTTCTTCCTGTTACTGGTGGGATGTAGGGGAGGATGAGCAGCAATGAGACCTTGACTGTGGACTGAGGGGGAAGAGGAACTGGGTGAGATAGATCTGGTTGCAGGGGTGGCCTCTCAGGAAGTGGCAGTGGGTTAAGAGGGGATCTTGTGAGCATGTGCACTTTGGGGCTGGAGAGGTGGAGGGGTCTGTAGTTCTGAAAGGTCACCTGTGTTCACTAGCAAGAACAGGAGAGGTGGTTCCCAGGGGTCAGTATGTTGGGATCAGGAACCTAACTGGGGGGCTGGCAAGATGGCTCAGTGGGTAGAAATGCTTGTCATACAAGCCTGACAACCTGAATTTGATCCCTGGAACTAAAGGGGAAGGGGAACCAGCTCCCAAGTGCTGCCCTCTGACCTCCACACGGTCCTTCCCCCTCAAGAACCCTGTAGTGGTACCACTGGGACCGATCCTGTTTGCTCTGTGAACCAGGTGGGACAAAATCAGTGTAGATGCTGGGGTCCCCACCCTCACCCCAGCAGAGGCTGGGAAGGTGGAGAGAGGTGTCTTTCTGTGACTCATCGTCCATTCCAGGTTTGGTGCACTTGATGTTAGGACTGAGATCCTGGCTGTGAGAGGAGCCTTAGTGACAGGGACAGAGTGTTAGACCTCTGCTGTCATTTGTTCAGTATGAAAGAGTTTGGCTCAGTGCTGTAAGTGCTGATGAACACATGTGCACACCCAGCAGATGGCTGTGCTTTGTTGTTTAGGGCCTTGATGGAGGCAAGAGGAATAATGTAACACATCTCATACTTTCAGGTACCAACTAAACCTCTTTGCGAGGATGTGTTTGGACCGCCAGTATCTGGCCATCAACCAGATTTCAACACAGCTGTCTGTAGACCTGATCCTTCGCTGTGTGTCTGATGAGAGCCTGCCCTTTGACCTCCGAGCTTCTTTCTGTCGACTCATGCTCCACATGCATGTTGACCGGGACCCCCAGGAGTCTGTGGTGCCTGTTCGCTATGCCCGGCTCTGGACCGAAATCCCCACAAAGATCACGATTCATGAGTATGTTTGGAAACTATGTCTTGGTTAGGGTTACTATTTTTTTAAAAGTAATTTATTTATTTTATGTTATGTGCATTAGTGTTTTGACTGCATGTATGTCTGTTTTGAGGGTGTCAGACCTTGGAGTTACAAACAGTTGTGAGCTGCCATGTGGGTGCTGGGAATTGAACCCAGGTCCTCTAGAAGAGCAATCAGTGCTCTTAACCACTGAGCCATCTCTCTAGCCCCAGTTAGGGTTACTATTGCTGTGATGAAATACCATGACCAAAGTAACTTGGGGAGGGAAGGGTTTATTTGGCTTTTGCTTCTACATCATCTTCATCATTGAAGGAAGCCAGGCAGGACAGGAACTCAAGCAGGGCAGGAAACCTGGAGGCAGGAGCTGATGCAGAGGTCATGGAGGGGTGCTGCTTACTGGCTTTTCTCCATGACTTGCTCAGCCTGATTTCTTAAAGATCCCAGGACCATGTGCCCAGGGTTGGCAACACTCACAATGGCCAGTGGGCTCCCCCCCGCCCCATTAATCACTAACTAAGAGAATGCCCTACAGCACAGTCTTGTCTACAGATGGATCTTATGGAGACATTTTCTCATTGAGGCTCCCTCCTCTCTGATGATAGCTTGTGTCAAGGTGACATAAAACTATCCAGTACATCGTATTCATTACTTTTCTCATAGCTGATGAGAAACAGCTACAGAGGGCAAGATTTATTGCAGTTCACAGTTTGAGGGAGCAGTCCACGATGACAGAGAAAACTGCCGGGACCTCGGGGCAGCATCACCTTGAATATTCCCTCAGGAGGCAGAGATCTCACTTCTCATTTTTTCTCTCTTTATTCAGTAATAGTCTCCACACTCAAAGTGGACCTTCCCTCTTCAGTTAATTGATTCTGGAGACATCCTCACAGATGTGCCCAGAGGCATGTTTTCTAAAGGATTTGAGGTCCTGCCACATTGACAGTGAAAATGAGCTGTTACAGATGCATTTCTCAGGACGTTCAAATTCAGCAGATGAAAACAAAGTCAAGTGTCTTCAATTTTGTAATGAAAAACACAGGAAGGGATTTGTGCATTTTCCGTTCACGATGTTCATCTGGGAAAAGTCAATAAGATATCCTGATGTGAGATGTCTTTCTGTATGCTGTGAATATGTGTTGTTCCCATTGGTTAATAAATAAAGCTACTTTGGCCTATGGCAGGGCAGAATATAGCTAGGCGGGAAATCCAAGCAGAGATACAGGGAGAAGAAGGGTAGAGTCAGGACAGACGCCATCCAGCTGCCCAAGGAGCAAGATGCCAGCAGACTGGTAATGCCACAGCCACGTGGCGAAATATAGATTAATAGAAACGGGTTAATTTAAGTTGTAAGAGCTAGCTAGTAATAGCCTGAGCCATCGGCCAAAGCAGCTTTGTTTATTAACCAATGGGAAGCAACACATATTCACAGCGTACAGGAAGATATCCCACATCAATACTGCGCCCCCCCCCCCCCCCCCCCCCCCCCCCCCCCCCCCCCCCCCCAGGCAACATGATAGCTCTCTAGCAGGAAACATGTTTCTGGAAGCTTGCTGAGTGTGTGGTGACTGGCAGACTCCACCTTGCTTGTTCCATCTCAGTTCGCAATGGCCTGTGTCACAGATGCCATGTGTACCCCAAGAGGTTGACTGACATGTCCAAGGCAATGCACTCTGGGAGTCAGATAATACCCCACTTCTCCGTGTTTCTCATCAGCTTAACTTGCTCTTGTGTTATCTGTCCAGGTATGACTCTACCACAGACTCTTCCAGAAATGACATGAAGAGGAAATTTGCCCTCACGATGGAATTTGTTGAAGAATATTTGAAAGAAGTTGTAAATCAGCCATTTCCCTTTGGAGACAAAGAGAAAAATAAGCTGACATTTGAGGTATTTAAAAAATTTTCAGTTTATTTCCTTCGTGCCTGTTGCCCACAGTGGTCGGAAGAGGGCGTCAAATCCCCTTGAACCAGATGGTTGAGAGCCATGCTGGTGCTGGGAAGCAAACCCGGTCCTCGGGAAGAGCATCAAACACTCTCAACCCCTGAGCCATCTCTCCAACTCCACTTGAGGCATTTTAGCCGCTCATGGCACGATTGTGTGTTCTTGTCAGAAATCAGATTCATTGAGCATCGTAGATTTTCCTCTCCTCTAATATTCAGGGTGTCTGGGCAGTTGAGTTGTTAGGTTCAGGCAGATGTAATTCCATCTGACGATGATAAAAATAAAGATTTGGGATTTTAAACTTTAATCTCATTCATTAACTTACTTTTGAAACCATGCATGCTGTGTAGAAAAGCAGTTCACATGTTAATTAGACAACAATCAAGTGATGTGATACAATTTGAAACAGATGAGAAAAGAGAAAAACTTCAGGTTACAGAGCCCCCTGACAAATTTGAAAAAAAAAAAATCACCTTTTCTAAGTAGATTAGTGTGACATATGTACTCAGTGACTAGTAATGCCTTATCCCTATCATGTTAATGGTCAATAGAATTACAAATAAAAGCCCATTTTATTTTAATTTTTATTATGCCTTGATAATTAAATATCTCAATTATCAATTAATTAAAGCTTTTCTTGTTTATTTTGTTTCATATATGTAAACTTTGTTACACTTGATAAAGTGACAGTTATGAATACTTTAGATGCCCCTTCCCCATCTTCATGGAAACGACGAGTTAGCCTCATTGACCTGAATTGAAATCTGAAGATACTGTAACAAAACTAGACAGAGGGTGCTGTCACATCTTACCTGGTGCATTAGTTATCCACTGTCAGGAGACATATCACCCGCAGTGTGGCGGCCCAAAGGAAACAGCATTTCTGCGAGTCACCAGCCTGGGTGTGGAGTGCTGGTGTCTGTTCAGCCCCTGATGGGAGTGCTGTTTCTGCCTCACTCAGATGGATGGTGGTGGCCCTGCTTCTGTGCTGGCTTGTCACCACACACCTCAGCTGTTTGCCACACGGCTTTGCTGTGGGCCAAGTGTCCTGTGATACAGTACCTGTCTTCCCACAGAGTGAGAGCCAGAGGACAAGAGAGGGAGAGGGGGAGAGAGGGAGGGGGAGAGAGGGAGGGGGAGGGAGGAGGAGAGGGAGGGAGGGAGGGGGGGAGAGAGGGAGAGAGGGAGGGGGAGAGAGGGAGGGGAAGAGAGAGGGAGGGGGAGAGAGGGAGGGGGAGAGAGAGGGAGGGGGAGAGAGGGAGAGTAAGGAGGGGAGAGAGGGAGGGGGAGAGGGAGGGAGGGGGAGAGAGGGAGGAGGAGAGGGAGGGGGAGAGGGAGGGAAGGGGAAATAGGGGGGGAGAAAGAAGGGGGAAATAGAGAGAATGAGAAGGAGAGGGAGGGAGGGGGAGAGAGGGAGAGAGGGAGAGAGAGGGAAGGGGAAATAGTTGGGGGGGGAGAAGGGGGAAATAGAGAGAGTGAGAAGGAGAGGGAGGGAGGGCGGGAGAAAGGGCACTTACATGCAGTGTTCCATAGTCTAACCTTGGCTGACCTTGGTGTGACAGTGTTTCTGCTGTGTCACACACCAATCTGACACATTGTAGGAGAACAGCCCACATTGGAGCCATGTCTTGGAGGCTGCATCTCACCCTTGTTATTTCTTGTAATACCAAGAAGGCCACAGGCCAGGCTAGGGGACATAAAATTCTGGGCCAATTTATGGCTCATATTTATTAAAGTAATTTAACCACTGATTAAGTGGTATCCTCCAGACTTGCATTTAATTAAGTAGTAGATATTGTAGCATAAGCTCCTTAAATCACCTTAAAGTCTCTTAGGAATCGATCCTAGATGTGGATCAGCCACAACCTGAACAGTGGCTTTTACAGGGACTCTAATTCCTAGGTGTTAAAGAATTAGGGACTTAGAAACGGGGAATGGCTTTAGATGTAAAACTTGTACATGTCTGTTCCGTTTTCTGATTCTCTCTGTTCTCCACTCTGCCGACAAAGGTGGTCCACCTGGCCCGGAACCTGATCTACTTCGGGTTCTACAGCTTCAGTGAGTTGCTGCGGCTGACAAGGACCCTGCTGGCTATCCTAGACATCGTCCAGGCCCCCATGTCATCGTATTTCGAAAGACTAAGCAAATTTCAAGATGGAAGTAAGAACTTTTGAGGAATGTGAAAATGTTTTTGTTGTTAAGCAGGACTGAGATAAAAACCAAACATATAGAGAAGTAGATTTTTAACATGTATGTTCAAGCAATTTCCTCTAATAATAATATGTGGGTTTTTTTTTTTTGTGTGTGTGTGTAGTATGTGTGCACATGTGTATGGGCACACATGTACTGGTGAGCTTAAATGTGTGTATATGCATGTACAGGCCTGTGTTTTTTTTTTGTGTGTGTGTGTAGTATGTGTGCACATGTGTATGGGCACACATGTACTGGTGAGCTTAAATGTGTGTATATGCATGTACATACACTTCAGTCATGTGTCTGTTTTGACTGCTGTCCACTTTATTAATTGAGGCAGCATTTCCTGATGAACCCAGAGTGCGCTCATCCTGGCTACTCTAGGTATTGCCCTAGGGAGCCCCTTGTCTCTGCTTCTGGAGTGCTGGGGCTACAGGCAGCTACCATGCCTGCTTGGCTTTGACGCGGGTTCTGGGGATCTGAACCATCAGACTTTCAGTAGTGTCTATATCATAACCATGCTGCTTTTTTTTTTTTTTTGTAATGGTGATTACATTAGGTTGAAAAGTACTCCAAGACAGGAAGTTGTTTCTAAGCGTTATAAGGAAGTGTGCATGCTGGTCATATCCCTGTGAGGATGTGAGTCAAGGAGGATTAGGAAGATGAGCGGATTTGCAGTACAGTTAGAACTGAGACCTCAGCTCAGCACATGGAGGATCTGAGCTGGGGTGGCTCTTTGGAGTTGTCACACATAGAGACAAGAGGGTCAAATATATCTTTGCAGCAGCAGCAGTTATCCATTAGCTTCTGGCTTCATTGTGGAAGAAGATGTGTGACATGGGAAAGCTGGGATACCCTGCCCAGGAGTATGACATGGGGAAGGTGGGATACCCTGCCCAGGAGTATGACATGGGAAAGCTGGGATACCCTGCCCAGGAGTATGACATGGGGAAGCTGGGATACCCTGCCCAGGAGTATGACATGGGGAAGCTGGGATACCCTGCCCAGGAGTGTGACATGGGGAAGCTGGGATACCCTGCCCAGGAGTATGACATGGGGAAGGTGGGATACCCTGCCCAGGAGTATGACATGGGGAAGCTGGGATACCCTGCCCAGGAGTATGACATGGGGAAGCTGGGATACCCTGCCCAGGAGTCATGGTGAGTGAGAGACACAGTGCTGATGCTAGCAGCTGGGGGAAGCCAGACTGGAGAAGGGCTTTTGCACAGAGCACAGTAATGGCCACTGTAGTACAGGACAGGATGGGAAAGGAAACATCAGATTTCTAAGTTCAGGCATGAAGAGGGACTGTCTGATCAGGAATTTCAAATGAGGCACTTACAGAAAAGCTGAAAGAATGAATTGCTGCTACCCCAATTTCAGTCTCTTTGACACAGCACAGAAAACCACTTAAGCCCTTCACCTTCAGTGCAGCCTGAGTCCTGAGCACAGCAAAGACTTAGTTACTACAGCAGAAACAAACGTGGATGGTCTGGACAGTTACCTTGGGAGCTCCAATTACAAGGACTTCTGGGCAAATTTTTATGTAGCTTTTCCTAGGGATATGATCACATGTCTCTTTACTTCAGAAAGAGTACCGATGACAGACCAAAGAGATAATTCTACCCAGATCTAGCTTAGTGAGCAGTGAGTTATCGAGTTATTTACAGGAGTATGTGTGACTCAAAAGCAGTGCCATCACTGAAAAGCCTACCCATCATGGGCAGCTCAGGCAAGCTCACCCCTGAATCTCCCTTACAGTTTCCTGGCAGCCAGGCAGAATGGAGCCTCCTCTCCCCAGCAATTGCTTATTGCATTTATAACCTTGATGAGGGGACTTATGGATTACGTAAAGTTTCAGGAATTTCCTGAGTCTTGTGTGTTTCATTTACTCCTTTTGTCTTAGGAGTTTTCCTTCTCTCTCTAGGAGAGAGTGTTTCAGTTCAGAAGAAGTAGCCACAAACTGTGAATGTCTCCATAGGCTCAAGTGTTTGAACACTGGATTCACAGTTGGTGTATTGTTTTGGAAGGCTGTGGAATCTCCAGGAAGTAGAATCTTGTTGGAGGAATTGGGTCACTAGGAGTGAGCACTTACCTTTATGGCCTGGTCCCACTTCTGTCCATGGTGATGTGAGGAGTCTCTGCATCGTCTTCCTACCTCCATATCTTCCCCACCATGACAGCCTGTGCCTCTTCAAACTGTGAGCCAGAAAGAGCCCTTCCTCCACTAAGTTGTTCTTCTCAAGTTCTCTGTCACACTGGAAGAGAAATAAAAGGGGTTGTGTGGTAATCACCCTCAGAAAGTTGAAATAATGAGAGTCCAGTAGATGAGAACACATGGAGAGGAGGGGATCTAAAAGACCACAGGTGGTAGCTTGGGAGCTTCTAGAATGAGCAAGGCTGGAAGTCGGGGAGAGGAGCCACATCCTCGAGTCTTATGTGCAGAGGGAACGAAGACTATGTGAGCCTGAGCATCCTCACGAGGTAAAGCCAAGAAAGAGAAGGACCTGCGTCTGTGCCCCGACCAGAGCCACTTTAGAGAAGCGTGCTGCAGAAGCCGCTGAGTGAGATAAGCTTCCATTCCGGGTGCCTGCGGCAGCTGAGCATGCCCAAGAGCCAGCATGCAGAGAGGAGGTGGGCACCAAGTCCCACTCCAAGCCAAGATGCCTTTGGTCACTGATAGCTGCTGGGAGAGGGAAAATCATTTTTCTTTGAGGATGTGGTCCCTGCTAAGTTATCCATGCTCTAGTGGATGGTCCCACACTCAAGTGTATGGGAGTGCTACAAATTGTACTCAATGAGTTAAAAAAAAGGACATGAAGTTGAGTGTGGAGGGTGGATCCAGGAGGAATTATGGGAGAGGGAAGAATATGATCAAAAAATACTGTATGAAATTCTCAAAGAACTAAAAAACCAACCAACCAACCAAACAAACAAAAAAACCCAAACAACAACAACAACAACAACAACCACCAAGGCAGTAAAGAAAAAGAATTCTCTTGGAGACAGGGGAGCTGGCTGTACTTACTGTATGGGGACATTCTCATCCTCACACTCATCAGTCTAATGCTGCTTATTTAATGTGTTGTCAGTCAGGGAAGGAAATACTGTTTTCAAGCAAGGGCGTTGACTCTTAGCCATTTGCTTAGCCTTATACAGTCATCCCCTCTCTGTGATTTAAGAGCACTGGCTGTGGAATGGATCTTTTGGATTGAAGAATTGTTTCAGGAGGAACTTTTTTTTGTCACACACAGAAGTGACAAAAAGCACATGGGCATAATGGCCGACAAATGGGACGTCTGGGGTATTATTTGCAAGTAGAACCTTTATTAAATTATACAATTGTTTTCTTTTTATACCAAAGGAAGTACAGTCCAAAGATTTTGCTTTTTCTCTTTTCATGTATATATGTGGTGTATGTTTGCATGTGTGTGTGCATGTGTGTATATGAGGTACGTGTGTTTGCATGTGTGCATGTGTGTGTATGTGGTGTATGTGTATGTGATGTGTGTGCATTCCTGTGTATGGGTGTACATGATTATGTTCGTGTATGTGCATGTGTGTGTGCACATCTGTGGGTATGCAGCATGTGGAGGCCCAAGGTTGATGTCAGGAACCACCCTCCATTGCTCTTTTACCATATTCCTTGAGGCAGGATATCTCAATCAAACCCAGAGCTGATCAGTGTGGCTATGGATGGTCTCACTAGCTGGCTTGCTCTGCAGTTCTCTGCCTTCTGAGGGGGAATTACACGTGACTTTTAAGTATTTGATCTTGGGTCCTCATACTTCTGCGGCAAGCACTTTGACCACTAAGCCGTCTTTCCAGACTCAGATTTTACTTTTTACTGATGCTAATAATAAAGGTTACATACAACTGTGACTCTCACCCTGCCCCATTCTCCTCCTCCTCCTCTTTTTCTTCTTCCTTTAATGTAATATCCACATACACATATACTGTGCTGAGACCAAATCCACTCCCTCATTCCCTTCCATCCAGCTCCTCACCTGTCTCCCTAATTTATCTCTCCCAACTTGATGTGTTCTCTCTCTTATTTTGTTTTGAGCTTTTAACATCATTTTTAATTAAACATTTAAAATTACATTACTCCACTCTTCCCTTTCCTTCTTCTGATCCTTCCCCCACACTCCTACTTTTCTCCTCAAATTGATAGCTTCTTTTTCTTTTATTATTATTGTTATATACACACAAATGCATACATTTGCAAATACAACCAGCTGAATCTATTTGAGTGTCTTCGATATATATGATTTGAGGGCTGACCACTTGGCTGTTAGATAGCCAATTAGAGGGCTCATTACCCAAGAGAAGCTAAATTACTCCTCCCTCAGTGGTCATTAGTTGCCTGTAGTTCTTTGTTTAGGAGTTGGACCCTGTGTGATTTCCTTCTGTGTTAGCATGTCTATTGATAATGTCACTGTTCAGGTCTTGTTTAAGAAGCCATATTGTTGAGGTATCAACAATATGTAGCTTCCTTGTCATTTCTAAGAGACACAATTTCACAACAGGCTTCCTGGTCCTCTGACTCTTAAAATCTTCCTGCTCCCCTCTTCCAAGATATTCCCTAAGCCTTAAGTGCAGGAGTTGTATTGTAGATGTATCCACTGGGGCTAACACCCCACAATCAGTTGGTATTTGCAATTTGACCAGTTGTGGTTTTCTGTAATGGTCTCTTTTTGCTCCAAGGAGAGGTTTCTTTGATGTGGGATGAGACTTACACGTATCTGTGGGTATAAAATGTTTTAGACTGCAGTTAGAAATCATGCTGGTCTAGCAAAGTGGCAGTGGTAGGTTCTCCTCTAAGATCCACAATATCATTAAGCCTGGGTAGTTGGCTAGGTTTCTTGTACCAGGCATGGTTTCACTCCCATTGAGCAGTCCAATTAGATAGCTGTTGGTTAACTCCAAGATATGAATGCCATTATTGCATCTTTAGAGATTGTCTTACTTTTCTATTGCTGTGACAAAACATCATGACCACCACAAAACTTATAAAAAAAAAGTATTTAATTTGGGGGTTTACAGTTCCAGAGGGTTAGAATCCATGACCATTAATGCCAGGGAGCATGGAACAGGCAGGCAGGCAGGCAGGCATGGGGGTAGATTAGTAGTAGCTGAAAGCTTACATCTGATCCACAAACACTAGGCAGTGAGAGCTAACTGGGAATGTTGTGGTCTTTTGAAACCTTGAAGCCTACCCCTAGTGACACACCTCCTTCAACAAGGCCATACCTCCTAATCCTTCCCAAAACAGTTCCAGCTGGGGACTAAGCCTTCAAATACATGAACCAATGTTGCCATTCTCATTCAAACCACCACAGGGATGTCTTGCCTTGCTGGTCATTGTTGTGATATAGGCATCAGATTGGGTTGGAACATTGCTTTACTCTCTTGGCAGCTTGCACAGCACCTTCAGGTGCTATGAAAGTTAGGAGGCCTTTATGTTAGATACAGCCTGAATCTTCCGAGGCCTGTGTCCAAAGTGTGTGGTGTCTTCAACAATAGAGACCCGCCTTCAACCTCTGAGAGGCATCCAAGGGCCACAGCAGTAGCCTATATTGTTTGGGGAGTCACTTGGACTGCCATGACCAACCCTTGATAGAAGTTTCTCATGTTTGGTGCTGGATTTTTGTTAGTCAGTCTGTGGCTCTTGTGGGATCACTGTCAGCCCAAGTGGCATAAATTCATTTAATGTGTGTGTGTGTATATGTGAAAATATAAAATAACATGATTCCCTGAGGCATTATCAAACATCCTTGGTGTTATTTGCTCCCCCCACTAGAGCCCCTTTGTTAGTATCCTTATCTGCTTGTTGTTTGGATCTATCTGGGTTCAGAGAGGAAGCTAACCCATAGCATCAGAATCTGACCACCTCAGGTCTAGTGAGGCGTCTGATTAGGGCTATCCTTTCTTTTCACAGCTGTCTCCCAGCCCTTGAGCTAGAATCTAACAAGGTAACAGATCACAGGAAACTGAAAGACCAGACAGCCAAATAGTTTCTTTTTATCATCTATTGTTTTGCTTTTCCGTAGCTCCAGCTTCTTGGTGTTTTCCATGGTTGACTGACACATGGGTCTGTGATAGTCAGTGACTGTCATCCCCCTACTAGGAAAGAGGGAATGGCACTGGGAATGGGAAACCACTAGAAAAATGGGGAGTTCCATTCTGTGTGGTTTCCTTCTCTGAGGGTTCAGGTTCATAGATTGTCCTGGTGTCATTCCTTTGGCTGTGATAAAATACCCGAGAACCAAGCAACTCAGAGGAAAGGGTTTAACCTAGTTCACAATTCCAGATTACAGTCTGTCACTGTGGGGAAGGCACAGGCACGGGAGCTTGAGACAACTGGTCACATGACGTCCACAGTGAAGGGAGAGATGCTTGCATGCACACTTGAGACAGCTGGTCACATGACGCCCACAGTGAAGGGAGAGATGCTTGCATGCACACTTGCTCAGCTTGCATGGTCCCTTACACAGCTCAGGGACCAGTCAATGAGATGGTGCTGCCTAATTTTGGAGTGGCGTTTCCCATTTCAGTAACCCCAATTAAGAACAATCTCTACCAGGAGTGCCATAGGCAAACCTGAGCTAGGAAATCCCCCTTAAGACTCTTCCAAAGTGATTAGGCTTATGTTGGGAATCATCTTCAGTCTTCTACCTTACTCACTGAGGCAGAGTCTCTCAATCAAACTCAGAATTCACCGATTTGGCTAGTCTCACCGGTCAGCTTGCTTACTAACTGTCACAGAGATGAACTGTCTTGGGACCTAGAGAATAAGACATGGGTAACCATGATGCCTGAAAGGACCAGAGTTGCCTGAGTTGATATTTAGCCCTGTGACCCACCGCAGCATAGGAGAGAGGTAAGGAGCAAGAGTGGTGAGAGGCGCTTTGGATATATGATGGCCCAGGAGGAACCCTTGTGCCAGGAGGCCTGGGAGGAAAGTTAAAGGACCTGGTGGCAAAGAACTGGGCCCTCCAGTCCTGCTTTCTCTTCCCTCCCTCCCTTCTTTCCCTCCCTCCCTCCCCCTCCCATCTTCTCCCCTCCACCCCTCCTTCCATTCCACCCCTCCTTCCATTGTTTTTGCTTTTTATTGAGACAAGTTTTTTTCTGCACAGTCCAGGCTGACTTCAGACTCAGGGTCCTCTTGTCCCAGTGTCTCGTGTTCTAGGATCTGTGTACCACCTGCTGTGGAACTCCGTTTCCTACTTTTCTCAAGTTCCCCAAGGAAGTTAGGACAAGACAGTTTGCATTTACTAAGAGCTCTACCTTAGCTTGCTGTGGTTTTATTAGCTCAAAAAAATGAAAACAAACACACAAGGCATTGTTCTGTTGCAAGGGCTTGTTTGTCTTTTCTCGTCTCAGAAGCAGACTTTGAATCACAGTGCTGAAGGTTTTAATGTTTTGAGATGGATGCCCCTCCCCTTCTTGTGTTCCCTTTCGACTCTGATTGGTGCTCTGCTCTCATTCTATCAAAAGCATCCTCTAAATTTCATTTTCTGTCCCTGTCTGTAGCTCTTGCCAGTTCTAGAGAATGATAGCTCAGCCGCTTACAGTGGGTGCACAAGCGCCTTCATCACATGAGTTAGACATCACGAGTTTTCCTCTTGCTGTTTCTGCAGCATTACAACACGGTCCTCAGCCATCTCTGGCAAGCTGCGTCTACACCTCAGATAATACAGTCATGCAT
Source organism: Peromyscus californicus insignis (assembly GCF_007827085.1). Taxonomy (NCBI): domain Eukaryota; kingdom Metazoa; phylum Chordata; class Mammalia; order Rodentia; family Cricetidae; genus Peromyscus; species Peromyscus californicus. The sequence goes on along the minus strand of NW_026294584.1, from coordinate 158,694,054 downwards.
AGCATGCAGTGTTTGGCCAATGTATATTTGACCACATACAAGACCATGTATGCTGCTTAGCCTAGGTATACATCAGGCTGTACCATAGGTTTGTGTAAGGACCCTTTGTGACATTTGCCCCACAGCACAGTTGTCAAGGATCATGCTGGTGTCGATAAGCCTTGCTGTCCTTTCCTGTCTTGCTCATCACTAGAATAAATGCATGTGACGCACCTTATGTGAAGTGTGCATCAGATAGACAAAACTTTTCAGAGACTCTAACTTACAAATAGATGTCTTTATTTGCTAATTTAAAAATTCTGTCTCTTCTAATGATTCTAATGGCCTAGATAATTCAGTGAGGAAGATTTCAGATTTGTTGAGCAAGAGAACACCAGTGGGATGAAAAGCTATGAGATGTCTCTGGTTCTAAAGCTGACCTGTGTCATGTCTAGTATACTGACATATACGTATTGTTTTACACAGATATTAATTAGTACAATACACTTGACTATACATAAATTGATGCTGTCCATGAATATACATACATTTGGATTTTAAAATAGCATTCTAAATATGATTTATAAAAATTATTAAATGAGAAGGTAACTTAGTAAAGTGTTTGTCATGTAAGCATGAAGATCTGAATTCCCAGAATCCATGTGTAAAGGTCACACATAGCAGTGTGTAGTGTAATCCCAGCTCTGAGGAAGCTGAGGTAGTTGAGTCTCTGGGGCTCACTAGTCATCTAGCCAAGTCTGCTTGATGAAATTCCAGGCCAGTGAGAAACCCTGTCTCAAACCAACTAACCAGCCAGCCAACCAACCAACTAACCAACTAACCAATTAATCAGCCAAACAACCAGCCAGCCAACCAACCAACCAACCAACTGACCAACTAACCAGACAACCAACCAACCAACCACTAATAAGAAGTTGGATAGTACCTGAGAATAACACTTGAGGTTAACCTCTGGTTTCTACAAACACACAAGTATGTACAGACTTATACAAACATGTGCACCCACATAAACACACACATTTTCACACACACAGGCACCTATGCACACATACTCCCCCACACCCCTACACACACACGTGCATGCACACACACATATATAGGCACTCCCATGCACACCCCCCCCCACAAACACACACAGAGGGAAGAGAGAGAGAGAGAGAGAGAGAGAGAGAGAGAGAGAGAGAGAGAGAGAGAGCTTTATGAGCTTTCTAAACATACAGGGAATAAAAACAACATGATAAATAACCAGCTCCAAACACTGCCTGGTATTTTGTACCTGTGATTCCATCTGGCCACTCACATGACATGCTTTGGTAATTGTTGTTACACCATTTTAACATGGTGTTTAGATGGCCACTGTTACCTGTGTTTGTCAGGACTTTTAGGACGACTTACAGGGTGAGGTGTATGCAAAATTCACATTACGAGACAAAGTTATTCTATAACATCTTTATAGCTCTCTCAGTCAGTGGTTGCCCATAATCACTGGACAGAAATTTTTAATACTTTTCAATCATTTTGACTCAACAGATATGGAAGATTCACTCAAGATTCATCTGTTACTATGAGATATGTCAGAAGCAAACAACACCACATGTAGATTTGAGCCCCCCCCCCCCCCACTCCCTGCTAAATTAGCCAGTACACAGTGGTGTGAAGCATTTCCTCAGCTGCACACGGGGGAGTTTACTCCTGTCTCTGAAGCTGTGAGGAGATCCTGATGCCTCTGAAGCTGCTGGGGGTGAAAGAAGTGGGTCTAGGCACTGCTCCTCACACACACGCACACACACATTATAATATATACTATAATGTGTGTGTGCGTGTGTGTGTGTGTGTATGTGTGTGTGTGTGTGTGTGTGTGTGTGTGTGTGTGTGTGTGTAATTCCATTTATATATGGAGCATATATTCCCCCACACCTGAAAAGTTAAACAAGAAAAACTTAAATGGCACCTTATGTGTGCATGCATGATATGAGAACCCACAGGACAGTTGCTTTGGTGTTTGGTGGGGAGAACTTTGGGAGACGGAGACTGACTCTAACGGCGCATGAGGGAGCACTCTGGGTGATGGAATGTTCAAGTCTGGATGGCATATGGTGTATGCGTGCATGCACTTTTGTGAGATCCCCGCATACCTCACATCCGATGCTCTAAGTTACCTCCCAGTCACAGAGCAATACTGAACCCATGCATGGCTCATCTGGCCAGCTGGGAAGAATTAACGATCAGTTTTGCAGACTAAAATCCCGAGGTTCCGAATACTGGAATGTCAGTGTTTGACAGTGATGAGAGGTGGAGCTTGGCTATGTGCTGTGAAATCCTTTCAGGTCTCTAGTGTAGGGGATGGGAAATGATTTCCTCCCAAGTCGTCCACTTGATATCCAGAGATGGTGGATGATGAGGCCCTCAAGTCCTTTCTGCTGCTGTGTAGAACGCTCTGACATGGGCAGGTTGGGGAGGAGGGGGTTTATTTTGTTTCACACTTCCAGGTCTTAGTAGTCACTAAGGGAAGTCAGGGCAGGAACTCAAGCAGGAACCATGGAGGAACACTGCTTGCTGGCTTGCTCACCTAGCTTTCTTATACAGCCCAGGCCCACTGGCCTAGGAATGGTGTCACCCACCGTGGGCTGGGCCCTCCCACATCAGTCAACAATAGAGACAAATTCCACAGGCCAATCTGATCAGGGCAATCCTCCTTCCATTGAGACTCCCTCGTTAGGTGGCTAACACACAAAGAGGACTTAAAATACAAGCTAGCTGTGGACAAATTCCAGTTCTGTCAAGTCTCATGCATCCTCGACATCCACATGTTAATAATTGTCAAACCCAATTGTGAGTCGCGATCCTGCCCCTGTGGAGTGATTCATAAGACAGAAAACTTTTAGTTTGTGCAGCTTCAGTGTTACACAACTTTCTCATCGCTTTCCACTCTTCTGAAATTGATGAGACACTTGGCCCACTGGGATAATAAAAACAATTGTCTTCCCAAACGACCCTCTGATTTCTCTCAAGGAATCAGGGGTCTGCCTTCCTATGCACTTCCCTCCTTCCCACTTTCCTTCCTTCCCACTTTCCTTCCTTCCTTCCTCTCTCTCTTTCTCTCTTTCTCTCTCTCTCTTTTTCTCTCTTTCTCTCTCTCTCTCTCTCTCTCTCTCTCTCTCTCTCTCTCTCTCTCTCTCTCTTTCTTTCTTTCTTTCTTTCTTTCTTTCTTTCTTTCTTTCTTTCTTTCTTACAGGGTCTCTACATAGTCCTGGCTGTCCTGGAATCACTATGTAGAGCAGGCTAGCCTTGAACTCACAGAGACTCACATACCTCTAAAGGCGTGCACCGCCACACCTGATGGTTTTTGTTTTTAACCTAACAATGATGATTTCCATTTTCTCAAATCTCTCAACACACTGTATCAGTTCAAATTCTTGATGTTGAGTTAATTAGTAAAAAAAATTGGAATTCTAGGGTGTCAATTTTCCAGAGAATTAAAAGATTATGTGTTAACACCTTAACTGAAAAGCTGTAAATGTTACTTAATTATGGTTGAGAAGTAGTGAGAATTCTTTTGCAACATTGAGGACTGGTCACCTTGGACTTGTCTCCAAAGTCTATAATTAGAAATTCCCCTGTGGTAAATGGATATGGAACTTCCTGCACATTTGTGATTTGCTCAGTGGACATGGGACACACTGTCTGTGTGCCTGTGATTTGTACAGGTTGGGCTGGTGTTTTTTTAAGCTGCAGAAGTTCATGGCATTAACATTTCTCATCACAAGTGAAAAATGCAGCATCTTTGAATTGGAGGCCTCTGAGTTGGCCATACATGGAAATGCCAGGGGAATTCTGTCGTCCACTTGCCACAGGCATGTGAGGATCTGGGAGGATGGGAACACACCCTCCTATCTTCCTGACTACATGTGTTACACATTAGAATGTTTTTGGCCTCTGGATTTTAATTTGTGGGTGACAGGATCTATGTTTGGGGGAAAGAATTGTCTAGGCTAGCCTTCTTTATAATAATCATTTGATTAAATGGTTATTTTCCATGCACATCTAAGTAAGATTCAGACACTGTGGGTGCCTCGGATTTCTGTGTGAGCCAGGGGCAAGGTTAACAAAGGAGCCTGTTCTTCATTAGCGTGAAAAGGCATCCGTTGGAGGCTAGCCCGTAAGCATACTCAGCAGTGAGGTAAAGGTACTGGGTGGCCCCAGTGACTTAAAACTGTCATTGCCTGGGGCCACCAGCACATCTGCAGCACCTTGCCAAGATGTGGGCTGTGCAGTGATTTGGGAGCAATGGTTGGGGTTGTTTGAGAGTCCTGGACAGTGGAGCCTCTGCCTTGGGATTATTCTAACCGAAAGCAGAGGGCTCTCATACCCTCAAGCTGCATCCACCTTTGTCCAACCTTGGAAATTCCTTTTCTGTAATTTTTTAAATCCACCCCCCTTTTGTTATCTAAGTAGCCATATAACAAACAGTTCCCAGGACTTCAAAATTAAAACCCAAGTTTATTTGTGCCTGGGATATACCCGTCAGATAAATGGCCAGTGTTCCATGCACTCTAAATCATGTTACTGGAATGTTTTCCTTTATTATCTCAGCCAGCTGTGCATTTGGAGAAGGTGATAAATTCAAAGCGGCTCCACCTTTTCACAGTGTCCTTGTGTATAGCTAGCATTGCTCATTGCCCTCTGGTCCATGCACATTCTTTTTAGCCATCTTTAATTTTTTAAAATTTATTATTTGCATCTTAATCTTGTGAGCATTCTCACAGTTTACATTCTTTTATCACTTGGAGTTCTGTTGCCCTGCGTTTCATTTTTATTCCCTTTCCTCTTGGCTTACACTCTCTGCATTTCTGGAACATTCTTTGCCAGATGCTGAGGTCTTTACTTCAAGCAGAATTTCATGAACACCCAAGAAGCCAAGACCAGTGTCTGCAAAGGAAAGTTGACAAGTGTTCTTTTGAGTCCAGTTGCTTATTGGAGGAGACAAGACGCAGCCTAGGTCGTGAGAGTGGCAGGTGCTCCCTTGACTGACGAGGGGGCGTGCTGCAGACTGTGCTGTAGTGTGGATGGAGAACATCGAGGAAAAGTCAAACTCAGAGGGAGTGACAGGCAGCGACTCCTCAGTGGACGTGTTTGTGCTTGTCATCTGTTTCTATAATGACCACAGATAATAATGTCCTTCTTGGGTTCAGGATATAAGTGAACAAACGCTAATTTGAGAATTCAGGCTCCCCCCGCCCCCACCAGACAAGAGGTTGTTTACCTTTAACCAACTTCCAAGCTCTTTTTGTGTTATGAAAGCCTAAAGCCCTTGTCTGAGTAGCAAGGAAAGATGCTGGAATAAGGCATCTGACAGTTTGTGCACTCTTGGTACCCAACCAGGACCTTCCCACCACCCTGAAGTGTTGGCAATTACTAAAACCATGTGTTTGACACTTTATCCCGGGGCAGACAGACTCCAAGCCCTCTCCCTAAGGATGTGGTTCAATGGCGTTTATCGGACCCAAAGAAAAGAAAGGTGGTTTGAGATGTAGGGAAACCACATCAGCATTGGTGGCCCGCACATGTGTAAGTACGCTTCTGACCCTTCATGGGAGGCCTGTTGAGAAATATCCCTTGGCTGGGTCTGCTGACCCTGATGTCAGAAGGTTTCACAGCTTACTTTCATGGGCACAAGGGAAGAGCTCGGCTTTAGTGTTTTGAACCAATTCAGACGATCTCCAAGTCTCTCTTAAAAAACAAAACAAAACAACCAACTAAAACCATTGGAACAGTTCTCGTGGGTGACCCTCACAAGGTGTTTACAGAGCGATGGAAGGCTCTGTGCAGGCGGAGTCCTGTATCTTCATCGTTTGCTTAAGGCACGTGTAAAGCGATGATGAGAGCCAGTGATAGTCCGAGAAACCACAGGGTGAATTTAGGGTTCCTCTGAGCCTCCAAAGGAGGCTTGTGCTCTTTGGATTCTAAACCCTCTTTGCTGTTGAAGCAGGCTCTTGTTATGTTTCCCAGGCTGGCCTAGAGCTTCTGGACTCCAGCCATCCTCCTGCCCCAGCCCTTCACAGAGAGTGACAGGTACCGTCCTCTAGATTTTAAACTTTAGGGTTGAAACATTTTATAAGAGAGCAAAGAGAACCTTATTAATTTGCTTATAGGGACTTGATCACAGTCTTTGTTTGCCCACGATTAACTTGCTGTCTCTTAGAGATAAAACCATTTCTTTTTCTGGTTTGTCAAACCATTCTACAGCATGGTGACCCCCACCACCCTTCAAACTGCTACATCCCAGCTTTTATAAAATGAATGGAAACTTAGAAATCCCCAAGATGCAGCCAGTTACATGTGGGTGTGGAGAATGCAGCCAAGTCCTCATAATGACATCAATGATCTGTGCTGAAGCTGTGGCCACCATGTTTTGCGTGTGTTGACTGAGCCCTCTTCTCGTGCTAGGCAACAACGTCATGAGGACCATCCACGGGGTGGGAGAGATGATGACACAGATGGTACTCAGCAGAGGCTCCATCTTCCCCGTGAGTGTGCCTGATGCTCAGCCCAGCATGCACCTCAGCAAGCAGGCGAGCCCCGGGGAGCAGGAGGATGTGACAGTGATGGACACCAAGCTGAAGGTCATCGAGATCCTACAGGTGTGTCCTGTGGCTTGACACTGGCTTCACTTAAGCTTTGGGGTGTGTGTGTGTGTGTGTGTGTGTGTGTGTGTGTGTGTGTGTGTATGTGTGTATGTGTGTCTCTGTGTGTGTGTCTGTGTCTGCGTGTGTGTGTGTGTGTGTGTGTGTGTGTGTGTGTGTGTGTGTGTGTAGCACAGAATCACGTGAAACTTGCATCAATCCTCCTGCCTTAGCTTTCTGAGCACTGAGATTCCAGATGTTAGGCACTGTATCTGGTTTTGCTGTGTAAATATATTGAAATGCTATTGGTGTAATGTGATTCTGAAATGCTACTGGTCTCATTTTATTCTGAGAAGCCATTGCCCCATTTTACTATGGTTTTTAAGTGAAGAGCAGAGCTGGCAATCAATTCTCCTCTCCACACTTACCTGTTGTTTTGTCCCACGAAGTACACTACTGATGCCTCCCAATTGTAGAGTGCTCTGAGGGTGATAAAATTGCTTTCCTGTGTGTTTATTATCAGCTAGTATTGACCCTGATTGAATATTTTCTTCATTTAAGAAAGATTTTTAAAGCATGCATATTTAATGATGGAATTCTAATCATTTTCTGTTTTTAATTGCTTGAAACATGTTTGTGAATCCCATGTATTCAGATTTCCTGTTGTTACAGAAAACTCAAAAATTTTATGTCACACACATTGGTATACTCCTGTAATTCTAGCACTGAGGAGGTTGAGGCAGGAAGATTTCTGTGAGTTCAAGGCCAGCCTGAGCAATAAAGAAAGACCCTGCTTCACTGCCCCCATCATTAATTAACAAACTTGTTAATGCTGATTTTATTACTTTACACAATTACCTCTCTTTGTTTTTCTAAGGACCTGGGGATGTTTTTTTTCACATTAGCCAAGTTTAATACTTAACGTTATCAATTTAATGAGCTCAGTTATTTTGTGTACCAGACCCTTCTATGATTTCTAGCATTTTAATTTTGAGGTAAGTCTGAGAAGCAGGCTTATGCTACCTTTGTTATAGCATTTATTACAGAGTCGGAGAATGGAGCCTGTAGCTTTCAAGACTATCTTAAGAATGTGAAAAGAGTTTCCCAAATCTTTCGTCATCATCTAACGTAGACTGAGCTACCAGAAGTAGGTCAGCAGTCCTGGAACGCTCCGTGCATTTTTCATTCCAAGTAATTAGATTTATAATCATAAAGCATTTCCCAGTTCCTCCAGGGTTTCCAAAGGCCGAGTCCTAAGAAATGTTGGCAGGCTTCCCCACCCTGTGTTCATGGCCTTGAACACTCATGTCATGCTCTTATCCGGGATCTGAGAAAGGGACTGAAGGGGCCCTCAGTTCAGCTCACCCCTCGTAGCATGGTGGATGACCCCGATGCGTGTGATCCCTTTGTCAGCTGTGGCTTCAGCAACGGTCTCTTACAGGGCCAGTGGGAGGTGGTGCTGGGCGGCTGCAGCCTCACTGCGCCTCCTCCCAGCACTTGAAGAAGTCTCTCTGAGCCTCTATTGCTGCCTGACTATCCACCCAGGATCTCCTGTACCACAGTGTGATGCTGCCAACCTGCTGCCTTCTGAGAACATTCAACAAGTCCTCGGTGGCCACACTCAGGCTGCTGCTGGCTCTCTGCCAGCTCTCCCTCCTCAGGGGCCTCCCCTCTTTACCTCATTTAAGAACAGGTTTTTCAGTGAGCATTGTTTTATTATTACCCTCTGACCTTATTTAATCTCTCCACCTTTACATATTTTTGAATTTATTTTTATTTTTTTTAAGGCAATGTTCATTCTGTAGCCCTGACAAGCCCAGAGCTCACTATGGAACTTAGGCTGCTCTTGAACTCATGGGAATCCTCCTGCCTCAGCACCCCCAAGTGCTGAGGATGCTGGGATTATTGGTGTGAGCCACCATGCTTAGCCTTTTCTCTGCCTTGTTTTCTGCCTCTTTATCTTACACTGTATCTGCATCTTCATGATTGGACAAGTTAGAGGAGCAAAGGTTGTGAAATGAGATTCTGTGAGCACTCATCTCCAACAGAGGTGAATGCTTCATTAGTGGTTCACATTGAATTCTCTCCCCCGCCCTTTGGGCACTTGAATTAAAAAAAAAACAAAACCTTGCGTGTTAAGCACCCATAGCCTAGCTCTGTCTCTGCTGTCCTGCTTCAGGGCCAAGCCCTAGGCCCTTCCTTAGTCTACTGTTCCCAATGTTGCTCTGCCCTACACCCTATAAATGCCCATTCACTGGAGTCTCTTTATCCAGTGTGTGTCATAGTCACAGCAGGTTAATAAAAGAGTCACTGTGAGGTTTGTCCTTACTTCTGGACTTTATACTCCTCAAGAATCACGTTTACAACCTGGCTACCTTCAAATGTTATATTAAAAAGTGTTTTTAATTTCTGTGTGCATGTGTGTATGTGTGTGAGGGAGGTATGTGCACATGAATGCAGGTCCCCACAGAAGCCAGAAGAGAGCATTGGATCCCTTGGAGCTGGAGTTACAGGTGGTTGTGTGCCATCTGAGCTGGGTGCTGGGAGTCTCCTGTAAGAGCAGCATGTCCCCAGTCCTGTAGGCACCTTTTCCACACCATCTTCCTCACAACCTGACTAGCAAATGCGGATAAACTTAACAAAGAGTAGCTGATATGAGCTTGCATCCATCCAGATGCAGCAGAAAGACCTTCAAAGCGTGGGGGAGAAGATGGGCAGAGATGGAGGGAGAGGTGGGGGGAAAAGGAAGGGGGAAGTCAGAAAGGATAAAGATAAGGGAGAGAGAGAGAGAGAGAGAGAGAGAGAGAGAGAGAGAGAGAGAGAGAGAGAGAGAGATAGATCCAGATCCTGGCCTTGGAATCATAAGAAGCATCATATGCACACGTTCAGTGTCTTGAGAGCTTGCTCTTGTGGGTAGAGAAGAGAATGAAGGTGCAGTGGACTCTGAACAGACGTGAGGATGCAACAGGAATCGTGTGTGATGCAGTGACCTGGGACAGAGGAATCTGAGCACTGAAGGGGGGGCGGGGCCTGGGGAGGAAGGGTGGGCCATGGAAACAAACAGAACATAGGAGGCAGCTTTTCTAAAGCCTGGGCTACCATAGTGTTTACTGTTCCAGGAAGGAGGCCCTTTGAGAGTGTGGGACACTGGTAATAGCTGTGCTCAGAAAATCAGGCTTATCACAGGCTAGTTGCCAGGAAGGCAACTAGAATCCACAGCACACCCTCCTGACGATCCACTCTGGTCCTGTGCCTCAGCCTCCTGCATGCCACTTCCTAACAGAGTGGTCCCTTGTTCTCTCAGGCAGATACTTGCTCCTTCCAGGCAATGTTGGGTTCCCCAAGGCCGCCAGCAGAGCCTGGGCCTGAAGGGCTACTTCATTACTGTCCAACATCAGCCACTGAGATGATGATAACAGAAATCCAAGGAGACAGGAGCACAGTGGAGAAACCCAGGACCCAGCATTGCAGCCATCTGGCTGGCCTGGCTTCTGGGCAGATGTTAGGACTGGATCAACTCTGCTATAGTTGAAGCCCAGCCTTTCTGTGCACAAAAGCAGCTCCAGCATTTTCCTCTCAGCAAAGGAGATTGCCCGTGTGTCTGGGATCCTATCAGCATTACCTCTCTAGACCCATAAGATGCCCCTACATGGAGTATCCAGAGAGCAGTTGTGGGGCGTCAGGTTTTCTTGGTTCTAAAACTCGATGTAGACCAGGTATGGTGGCACACATCTGCAATCCAAGCTCTTGAGAGGAGGAACAGAAGGAGTTCAAGGGTATCCTCTGCTACATGGGGAGTTTGAGGCCAACCTGGGCTACAGGAGACCCTGTCTCAAAACCAACCAACCAACTAAAATAAACAACCAAAAAAAGAAAAAAATGCAATCACAAATTAATTAATTAATTGTGGGCTTTCATTATTACTGACCAACGAAAACATATCCGTTTCCTTCATTTTAAAACTGACAAAAATGGTCAACAAGTGAGAGTTTGTAGTTTACAAATAAGATCTCCAATTGGCTCATTTGGGAGATTGACAGCACTGTGGCTGGTGTGTGCCATGACTTGCATTAAAAATTCATTATATCATGTATGAGGTCACATGTATGACAGTGTTCTCTGTGGAGGTCACGTGTATGACAGTGTTTGTATGGAGGTCACATGTATGACAGTGTTTGCTGTGGAGGGCAGAGGTCAACTTTGTGGAGCTGGTTCTTTTACTTTTCATGAGTTCTGGGGATGAACCCGGTTCCCAGGCTTTCTTGGCGAGGGCTTTACCACTGAGCCCTTTCCCCAGCCTGTGGCGTGTGTACGTGCTGTGCGGACGGCTGTGCCATCTTAGCAGAACGGTGGCGTCTTTCAGTACGCGCTAATGGGACTGAGTTTGCCGTGTTAACTCTTCCAGTTCATCCTGAGCGTCAGGCTGGATTACCGGATCTCGTACATGCTGTCCATATACAAGAAGGAATTTGGGGAGAACAGCGACAACGGTGACGCCTCTGCCAGCGGCTCCCCGGACACGCTGCTGCCGTCAGGTACCTTTGCGACAGTGTTTATCGTTTGCATTCTGTGTCTTTTAAAATTATCCTAAATAATACTTGTTACTCCTTGGAAGTTCCATGTATTTATAGAATGTATTTCGACCATCTCCATCCATCACCAGCTCCCTCCCTCCCCCACCTGCCTCCCTCCCCTGTTTGTATCATTGACAACCCTGGGATCCAGTTAGGGCCGCCCACATGAACATGGGTGTGTGGCCATTCACTGGGGCACGGTCAACCCACCAATATCCACGCTAGATACCACACTGGGCTGGTCTTGTGGAGGTGACCTCGGCTGCTGTGAGTCGGTGTGTGCACCAGCCGTGCCGTGCCTAACACCAGCATCCCACAGCACTCCTCCCCGTCTACGGACTCTTACACTCTCTCTGCCCGTCATCTGTGAGGTTCCCTGCACCTGGGACTGTGGGAGGTTAGAGATGACCCATCCCCAGCTGAGCACTCAGGGTTATAGACCCCGTATTCCACCAGTTCTCTGCACTGACCATCACCCACGCAAAAAGAAGCTTCTCTGACCACAGCTGAGAGCAGCACAGATCTCTGCATGTAAACGTAAACATTTCTTCTGTTTCTTCTGTACTGGGATGTTCAGGTCTTGCTGATGTAGGTTGGCTGTACAAGTTTACATTCCCACCTTCTCCACATCCTCTCCAGCATAAGCTGTCTTCAGTGTTTTTGATCTCAGCCATTCTGACAGGTGTAAGATGGTATCTCAGAGTCATTTTGATTTGCATTTCCCTGATGACTAAGGATGTTAAGCAATTCCTTAAATGCCTTTCAGCCATTTGAGATTCTTCTGTTGAGAATTCTCTGTTTAGCTCTGTAGCCCATTTTTTAATTGGATTGTTTAGTATTTTGAAGTCTAGCTTTTTGAGTTCTTTATATATTCTGGAGATCAGCCCTCTGTCAGATGTGGGGTTGGTGAAGATCTTTTCCCATTCTGTAGGCTGTCTTTTTGTCTTATTGACTGTGTCCTTTGCCCTACAAAAGCATCTTAGTTTCAAGAGGTCCCATTTATTAATTGTTGCTCTCAGTGTCTGTGCTACTGGTGTTATATTTAGGAAGTGATCTCCGGTGCCAATGCGTTCAAGACTACTTCCTACTTTCTCTTCTATCAAGTTCAGTGTAACTGGATTTATGGTGAGGTCTTTGATCCACTTGGACTTGAGTGTAGCTAGAGTTTTCCTGCCTGGCCCACAGTCAGGACAAATCTCTGTCACCCGCCAGTCCCGCAGCATCTCAAACCCGACCAAGTAAACACAGAGACTTATATTGGTTACAAACTGTATGGCCATGGCAGGCTTCTTGCTAACTGTTCTTACAGCTTAAATTAATCCATTTCCATTAATCTATACCTTGCCACATGGCTCGTGGCTTACCGGCATCTTTACATGCTGTTTCTCATCATGGCGGCTGGCAGTGTCTCTCTGACTTAGCCTTCCACTTTCCAGCTTTATTCTCCTCCTTGTCCTGCCTACACTTCCTGCCTAGCCAATGGCCAATCAGTGTTTTATTTATTGACTAATCAGCAACACATTTGCCATACAGAACATCCCACAGCACTCCCCCCCCTTTTTTTTTCAAAAAGGAAGGTTTTAACCTTAACAAAGTAAAATTACATATAATTTGGGAATTTGGGCGTAGCTTCTCTTACTACTTCCTGCTGGAGGGGGGCGCTGTATCTTATGGGGATAGAAAGAAAATTTTAGGATTATGGAGTAGTCCCTGAGGGTGTATCATCTGAGCCAGTCGCCTTGAAACGGTTCTGGATGTTGGATCATCTGGGCCATGGTGTCATCGGAGACCTTTCAGGGGGTCTTGGCTGGTCAAACCTGATGTATCTTAATCTGGAACAAATCCATAGCCTCTGGCTTTCTGTGGGAACAAAAGCAGAAACTCTTTTCCAAAGCAACATATCCTTATATCCAAATTTTGAAGTCAAGGTACCTTTAAAATATACATTTTGGCATAACTCAACAGCTTTTACAATCAAATGTTTTTCTGCAGTTAAAAATCCCAAAGACAACACAATCCAGATTTGCTGTGTAATATTCATCTTTACGTGGCTTATTTTTTATATTAATTTTACTGTCTCTTTAAAGACTTTATTTTTTAAAACGATGTATTTGTTTCTGTAACTGTATATATCACCTTTTTAATCTCTTTCAAGCCTACGTATATTTTACACACATTTTAAACTATTACATCTGAATCTGTCTTATTGTGACTCTATTGCTTTAAACTGCAGCAGCTGTGGCTGCTGGCTCTGCCCACCTCAGCTTCCCAACATGGCGGTGGTTTACCGCCAGCTCTGGGAGCTATCGTTATCGTGGGTCTATGCTTTTATCCAAGCAGCGTGTAGCCCAGAAACCTCCTTTTTTTGTTTTGTACTAGCAAAGGCTAAATCCACCATGCAGCTCAAAGTGCCACTTTTAAAGGCCCCACTCCCGCCATACAGCAGGTCGAGCGCGCACGCAACCCACAAGTAGCTCAAACCGGCAGCTGCCGCTCATTTGAGAGAGACAATTAGGAACTGTTTTTAGCTCCGTTTTAGAATCTTTTTTCTCAGTTTTTAGGTGGAAACTCTTGCCACCACATTTTGTGCATAGTGACAGATATGGATCTATTTGCAATCTTCTACATGTTGACATCCATTTGTGCCAGCACCATTTGTTGAAGATGCTTTCTTTTTTCCATTGTATAGTTTTGGCTTCTTTGTCGAAAATCATATGTTCATAGATGTGTGTATTAATGTCAGAGTCTTCCATTCAATTCCATTGGTCCACATGATGGTTTTTATGCCAGTATCAAGCTGTTTTTATTACTGTAGCTCTTTAGTAGATCTTGATGTAAGGAATCATCATGCCTCCAGAGATTGTTTTATTGTACAGGATTCTTTTAGCTATCCTGGGTTTTTTTTTTCCATGTAAAGTTAAGTATTGTTCTTTCAAGGGCTGTGAAGAATTGTGTTGGAATTTTGATGGGGATTGCATTGAATCTGTAGATTACTTTTGGTAAGATTGCTATTTTTACTATGTTGATTCTACCTATCCATGAGCATGGGAGATCTTTCCATTTTCTGACATCCTCTTCAATTTCTTTCTTCGGAGACTTAAAGTTCTTATCATACAGGTCTTTCATTTGCTTAGTTAGAGTTACCCTAAGGTATTTTATATTATATATTTGTGGCTATTGTAAAGGGTGATGTTTCTCTGATTTCTTTCTCAGCACTTTTGTCATTTGTATATAGGAGAGCTACTGATTTTTTTTTTAGTTAATCTTGTATCCTGCCACCTTACTGAAGGAGTTTATCAGCTGATAAGTGGATACTAGATGTGAGGCAAGGGATGGCCAGACTGCAACCCACAGCTCCAGAGAGACTGGCTGGAGGGACCCTAGGAGGGACACATGGATGGCCCAGTGAAGGAGAAGTGGATGAGATCTGCATGAGCAGACTGGGAGTGGGGTGGGGTGGTATAGGGCGAGGAGTGGGGGATGAGAACATAGGGAAATGGAAACAACTAGTAAAAACAGTTAATGAATAAAGAAGCTGTGAATTTGGAAGAGACCAAAGGAAGAATATATAGAAGGGCTTTGAGGGAAAGTGAATTGTGATATGATTATATTATAATTTCAAATATAAAATACTTTTTAAAAGATTTAAAAAACTGTCTCGAAAAATTAAAAAGAAGAATAAATTAAAAAAGATAAACGTAAACATTTAGAAAGCTTTCCGGCAGCACAGGCATTTAGTAAACAGCAGTGGGTTCCAGGAGAGGGCCTGTGGTCTTCCTCCTGCTGTGCATCCTCCGTCCAATCAAACGGTGCTGGTTGCCCCACACCCATCCTCCCCTGCCAGCATGTCAGGTTGCAGCGTGCAGGGTCCAGCACTAGGTGGGACTTGCAGTGTTTTCTCCCTGCACCGTACCTTTCGGCTCCTGGAGGCTGGCCCGCCGGAGAGCCAGCATCCTGCTCTGTGGAGTTGGTTTCTCTGGTGTCTTCAGCCGTTTAGTTTTGGGGCAGCCAAGAGCAAACAATAATGTATGTTGTTTGGGCCCTGGGGTTGCTCTCATGGATCAGCCACTCACGGGGAGGTAGTCTGTGCCTTGCACTGAGATTTTAATTTAATAACCCGTGTTTTCTAGAAGTAGCACTGTCTACTCATTCTGTTCAAATTACATATGTACATACATATATGTGTGTATGTGTACATGTGTGTTGTCTGTATATATGTGTGTGTATATATGTATGTGTAGACAGATATGTATATACACATGTGTGTATGCATGCACACATGTATATATGTGTATGCATACATGTATATATACATGTATGCATATATGCATATGTGTATATAGATGTGTGCGTAATACATGTATATATACATATATGTGTAGATGTAACCAACCATCTTATTAAATAAGAAACACAGAGTCGATTCAGAGAAGAAAGCCAAGAGGTCAGAGCTAAGAGCCTCACCCTTCCTGCTTCAGCGATCCTCTTCAGTCAAGAGAGCTCTCCGAAAGGGACCTACTTCCTGTGTGTGTCTTTATATAGTCTAGCTGTTCTGCCTTCTCATTGGTTGTAAACCCAAACACGTGACTGCCTCGTCACTGCCTGTATGTACCGCCCTCCAGGTCCTTAAAGGCGTGTGCCACCGCCCCCACGCACTTGCTATGGCTCTAATAGCTCTGACCCCCAGGCAACTTTATTAACATACAATTAAAATCACATCTCAGTACAAGTAAAATACCACCACATATATGTGTATGCATACATGCATGTATATATGTGCATGTATATATACACATGTATACATGCATGTGTTGTATATATATGCATGTGTGCGTATGTTTGTATTTAAATTAGCTTACAAAATAATGGCTTGCCATAAAGCTTCTTCGTGATCCTTGATTTTTGCATTCTGCTTTAAAGACCCCAAGCACCTTTCATATCTATCTTAAAACAAAAGTATTTCTGTGTTAGAAGATGACAGTCTCTGCCAGTTGAAACTGGGAATTTGCTGAATTTGGCACTGCGTCCAATGCGCCTGTCCAGAAGCTGCCCCTGCTGTGGCAGGCAGAGTTGCTGTTATGCATTTCCTGATGATGAAAGCCGGGTGGGGGGTGGTGACTGGGAAGATCAGTCACTGTTGCTGTGACAAAAGCAATTAAAGAAGAGGTTTTATGTTGACTTGTTTGAGGAGCCAGTTCAGTGTGGAAGGGGCAGCAAGGGGCGGGGCAGTGCGGCGTGACACGCGTCTCCACAGTCAGGAGGCGGGGAAAGGTGGGTGCTGGTGCTCTGCCCACTCTGACCTTTTCAGTACAGGACTCTAGCCCTTGGGGTGCCACCCACATTCAGGGGGATCTTCCCACCTCAGTCAAACCTTCCTGGAAACATCCTCACAGGGGCAGCCAGGGTGTTTCCATGGTGATCTAAACTCAGGCAGGTTGACAGCCAGGGCTACCAAGTCATCAAAGCCCCAGACCCCTGAGACCTCTTCAGCTGCAGAGTCTGAATCCTTTGCACATTCTGTTCTTTTGGTGAAAATCTGAGAACAGTGTTCATGCCTGGATCAAAGAGCAGTGTCAAGTGCAGCTGAGAAGGCATTTTGGGGGAAGCCATGGTTAGCCTGAGAACAAAGAGGAAGGGCCCTGAAGGCTTGCCTGTGGTGGTGCTAGGGCCTGGTGTCTTTGCTTTGGAATCCTACCTCATGCTTAAAAATCTAAATGTTTCTGAGACTTGAAACACAACCCGAAAGAGCATAAAGAATGGCCATAAAATTTTGAGGCTGTAGAAAGGACTTTGTGAAGACAGAGATATTAACTCACCTTTCTCCTGGTTGGTCCAGGTCAGTCCTGGTGGGCTGTCAACTACATCTTAGGACAGCCAGCCAGTTAACAAAGCTCTTCTGAGGCTGGCAGTTGTGTATAGATGGGAAAGTCCTGAACAGCGTTAGGAGCCACCTCCCTCTCCAACCAGTCAGACAAGAACAGTTCCCCGAGTGCTCGTGGATGACAATGGGGCCCGACTGCTGCCTCACCACCCGCCCCTGCCCCTGCTCTGCAGCCAGCCTTCCCTGCAGACCAGCAGCCACCATTCCAGGCAGGCAAGGAGCCACTCCTGACACCCCTGCAGAAACAGCACCGCTGTTTCCCAGAAGTGCGGAACCCCAAAGGGCTGTTTCCAGGAACAGTCAGGCAGGACCAGAAAGTCATGCTGGCGGCCGCATTGACAGAAACGTAACGGTTATTGACTCCCAGAAGCCAGACTTCTGGCAACATGCGCTCTGAGTGTCGGTAAAGCACACAAGCAGAGGTTAAAGGCACCCCGGAAACTCCTCTCTCTGGTGGAGCCGATTGCTCTCCCGTGCCATCGCTAGTGCGCCCTGTGTGTGTGTTTGTGTAGGAATACACACATGTGTTTGACATATCAAATACACACATACATACACCTATAAATCAGAGCACCTTTGTAAAGATGGCTGTTGATCCATTTGATGGCAGTAATGTAAGCATGGTATATGTAATGTAAGCACAGCTTATATTAAAGTATTAAAGGGGGAGATAGTACATTTGCAGCCTGGATTCATATTCAGCATCTGAATATATACACACGCATGCAGGAACTTCAGTTAAGATGTTCAAGTTTGTTCCAGTTTGCTGTGATAAAATACTCCAATAAAAAGCAATTTAGGGGAGAAAGGGGTTTGTTTCAGTCTCTGTTTCCAGGTTATGGCCCATCATCACAGGGAAGTCACAGAACATGCCCTTGAGAGAAAGGGTCATGTGTCCACAACCAGGATGAGAGAGAAGTCAATGCGCACATGCTTGCCCGCTTGTGCTCTGCTTGACTTGTGTACAGCTCAGGACCTCCTGCCTAGGGAATGGTGCCACCCATGGTGGGCTGGATCTTCCCACATCAATGAACATTAGTAATCAAGACAGCCCTCGACATCCTAACCCAATATTCCTCATTGAAGTGTTTTCCTAGGTGATTCTACATTGTGTCTAGTTGACAAAGCACCATCACACTGATTTAAGTGGAACTATATTGTAATTTTCTGAACTGTTAACATTTGGTGTCACAAAAAGTATGAAAATAAAAAACATCTTCAAGTAAACGACTATGAACATGAATTAAAACAAAATGAAGACTTTTTGTGTTATCTTCACAGCTATTGTCCCTGACATTGACGAGATTGCGGCTCAGGCAGAAACCATGTTTGCTGGAAGGTACTGTAATGAGTCTTTATCTTATATGCGAATGTGTCTCACCTAGAATTTTATCCATAGTTTGCTATCATTCGTCTTTTTATACGTATTTAGATACTCCGATTGCTGCTAACATGATTTCTGTCAGAAATGAAGCTCGGAATTTACTCTAGAAGGAAGAGTATGACTCTTACTTAAATCACCTTAAAAAAATGGGAGAAAAGATCTACATACTTAACTCTCTCAGAATTAGCTTTTCTTTCCTTAGATGATGGCAGCACACAGATGCCTGTCAGCCCCCATAGAAACAGTGTGGTATCTCATAACACATTGCGTCCAAGAGTCTTAGGTAGCGGAGGCAGAAAGTGGCGTCTTTTGATGTCATCCTTAACTTTACAAGTGAGAAATCAGACATTCCATGCCAGTTGGAAGTGTCCACGGTGGAAGAAAATGACTGCTCTCCTTTGCTGCCACATCCCTGGCATGTATTGTTGTCAAGTTTATTTTTCAGAAATGATATAATAGCAATCAAAATGAGCAAGTAAATCTCAGGTAGAATTACTGACATTCATTTTTATTAGACCTTAGATAATCCGAGGAGATAAACATGTCCACATTGAGCTCCCTACTGCCTCTTTTTCCTAGAGAGGGAAAAAGAATTAAAAATTAACTGTCAGGTGCACAGGTCCATGCTAGCCTGGGCTACATAGTGAGGCTCTGTCCAGGGGAGGAGGGAAGGGAGAAAAGAGGAAGGAGGGAGGAGGGAGGGGAGGTAGGAGGGGAGGGAGGAAGAAAAGAGGCAGGGAGGGAGGAGGGACGAGGGAGGAAGGCGGAAGGACAGAGCCCCCAGAAGATCCATCATCTAGTGAACATTTGTATAGCCTTATTGTTCTATTGTTATGATTTCCTATTGAAATACTTATTATTCTGGGGAAGAAAGGTAAAGCCAGTCTATGATCTTATCTTAACACACAGACATGAGCTGCATAATGTCACTTTGGCCATTGACGGCTCCAGGTGACAGATCCATGATAGAACTGTGTTCTATAAAATGGCAAGAACTGAAAAGTTCCTAGAGACCAGGGACTTCACAGCCATCCAGTTGTCAAGAGTGCAGCGTGTTAGTGTGGTGTCTGTGGAGGAGCTTGTGGACAGTGCCACACAGCCAACTGTGTCAGTGTGTAGCACATGTGGTCACAGGTAGAATGGAGTACTTGAGTGTGACTGTTACTTGCTTATGTAGTGAATATACTCTTAACTATAATTTTGATGTGTGTGTGTGTGTGTATGTCTGTGCATGTGTGTGGATATGTGTGAATGCATGTGTGCATGTGTGTGAGAGTATGCATGTGTGTGAGAGAGTATGCATGTGTGTGAGAGAGTATGCATGTGTGTAAGTGTGTGAGAGAATGTGTGCATGCATGTGTGTAAGTGTGTGAGAGAATGTGTGCATGCATGTGTGAGAGTGTGTATGTATGTGTCTATGTATGTGTGAGTGTGTGCACGTGTGTAAGTACATGTATGTGTGAGTGTGTATATGTGAGAGAATGTGTGCATGCATGTGTGTGCATGTGTGTGATCAGCAGCAGCTCATGCCCCTTGTCTCCTGATTGCATCACTTCCCTTGTGCTACCTTGTTCATCGTGATCCTAGAATCAATACATTATCATCTGTCATCTATGTATCATCTATTTATATCTCTGTATAGAGCTATCATTTTAAAGTCATCTGTGTATCTGCCTGTCATCTAGAATATTTATGTATCTTGTCTGTCAATGACGTTTATGAGTGTATGCATCTCTGGCTCTGTCATGTGCCATATACCTCTCTGTCTGTGTGTCAGTTCTACATGTCAGTCATGTGTGTATGCATCTATCTACTGTCTGTGTTCTATGCATCTGTTATCTATCATCCATCCCTCTATCATATCTGTCCTTCCCCTACCTACGTAACCCACACATATTACGTGACGTAGGTGCGTGATAGGCCATGTAGGCTTGCACAATGCCCTCTACAATGCTTACTCAACCACAAAGTCATGTAAGGGTTGCTTCCGGGAGCACAGCCCATCAGCAAGTGCACATGCCTTAGAGAGACCTTTCGTCCCAGGGGAATCTGTTCCCAGTCCCACTGTGCTACCAAGTGCTCAGAGCCCCTGTGGTGATGGCTGTGCCTTTGTGACTGTCCCGCCCCACTTGCCGTGTGGTGATCTCTTGGGCTCTGGGCCATTGGTCGACATTGTCAATAAATGCTTTCACAGGAGGGGGATCTTTGAGGGATGAGGAGATGAGTGGAAGAGCAAGGAGGACAAAAAGGGTAGTGGACAAAGAACTATGTATGAAAATGTCATAATGAAACCCATCATTTTATATGCTAGATAACAATTAAAATGATTTAGGGATCACTCAGCGCTTGTTTTTCCTGTGTGTTGGTGACTAACTCTTGAGATTGGCTGAGGAACCATCTTTGTCATTGTTACATCATCAATTATATAAGATTAAGAAGTAACAATGTCTTCCTCTCATCTCTTATTTTGAGAAAACAAGGGTTTAAGTTTAAAAACACATATAGTTGAAATGACTTTAATATAGATATCATGTGATGTGTTATTTTAGAATTAATTTTTGGTTTCACAGAAAGGAAAAAACTCCAGTTCAGCTTGACGATGAAGGAGGCAGGACATTCCTACGGGTCCTCATCCACCTCATCATGCACGACTACCCTCCGCTGCTCTCGGGAGCCCTGCAGCTGTTGTTCAAGCACTTCAGCCAGAGAGCAGAAGTGCTTCAGGCCTTTAAACAGGTGAGCTGTTGCTGGGCGCCTGCCTAGCACATGTGGGCTCTGGGTTCAGTCCTCAGCTCTGTACCCAAGAAAATGAACATTGAAGACTGAGGGCCCTGGAGTTCTGAAAGTGTTTGTAACCCCAGCTTGATGGTAGCTGCAGATGAGGCTGTGTTCCTCAGACCCTGTTCCTTGTTGTTGAGACAGGGTCTCACTCTGTAGCACAGGCTGGCCCAGAGTTCAGTATATTGTTCAGATTGACGTTGAACTCTTGGCAATCCCCTTGTCTCTGCCACTGGAGTGCTGGAATTGTAGGCATGCAATATAATACCTAATTTGTTATTTTTGTTTTGAAAGATAGATGTGATCTTGTCTGTGCGTAGACAGGACCTGCTTTAGAATGAGTCTCCCCCAAGGGATCTTCAGTCAGTGTCTTTATAAAAATGACACACTCTAAAATTTAGGAGGTTCTAGGGAACAGTAACCTATTAGAAGTCTTGTTGCCACTGCTGTTATTTTGGCTACAGAATTTAATGATGTATCTGGCAAGCTGTAGCTTCAAAATAAATATCTTGTGATAAAAAGTGCTGAACCTTGAAAGAAAGGAACTATAATGGGGGATCCAGTCTGTCCCCCATGATGGGGATCTGATCTGTCTCCTGTGATGGAGATCCAGTCTGTCCCCTACCTGTGATGGGATCCAGTCTATCCTGTGATAGGGATCCAGCCTGTCCTGTGATGGGATCCAGCCCATTCCCCATGATGGAGATTCGGTCTATTCCCCATGATGTTTGGATTGCACATTAATCTCTCATGATTACTTGGATGTATGGGTATCTCACTGATGTTTTGTGTTTAGTGGAGTGTGGACCTGTATTAGGAAGCTTTTTGGGAAGATGCTAACAGATATGAAGGAGTTAAATGGTGATCATCTAGATGCACATGTTTTACATGTATGTGCCATGTAGTATGTATAAATTACAATTGTATGGTCCTCTCAGGTTCTGAAACTGTTTATACTAGCAAATGTATATTGTAGCCATTAATGTTTTCTTCCATGGGTTTTTATGTTTTGACTTTTCAGACAGATACATGTATAGACAACCTCAGAAAAATGAACTTGAACCATCAAATTAGTGATTAGCTTGTAAAAGATTTGTTTACTTTTGTTTGTGTATGGTGTTTGCACTCATGTAAGTACATGTACCTTATGTGTGCAGTACCCATGGAGGCCAGAAGAGGGTTCAGATCCCTTGGAACTGGAGTTGCAGGAGATTGTGAGCTACCATGTGGGTTCCGGGAACTGAACCTAGGTCCTCTGTAAGAGCCACAGGTGCCCTTAATCCCTGGGCCATTTCCCCAACCCCCTAAACTTTTATGTTAAATTTCTTATCAGAATTTTGAAAGATTTTTGAGAGTACACATCTAAGAATTCCTTTTGACAGGTGAATATTTGGTTGGAGTTCATGAATATTTGCAGGTTTTCAGTCAATATGCACATAAATATCCGTAAGTGTTCTGTAAGTGTTGAACTTCAACTAATAAGTGTTTAAAGATAGGATTTCAGGTGTACAGGATACAGGAAGCTGTGACACAGCTTTGAGGGATGCTTCTGTGTTTAGGTGCAGCTACTGGTGTCAAACCAAGATGTTGATAACTACAAGCAAATTAAGGCGGATCTCGACCAACTTCGACTGACGGTGGAAAAATCCGAGCTGTGGGTTGAGAAGAGCAGCAGCTATGAGAATGGAGAGATTGGTGAAGGACAGGCCAAAGGAGGTGAAGAGACAAATGAGGTTTGTTGTCAAGGTCACTTTTAGGAAGAAAATTCCTTGTTTTTAATTGATGTATATTAGTGCTTTGCCTACATGTGTGTCTGTGCACCCCGTGCATGTAGTGCCCATACAGGCCAGAAGGGGCGCCATACCCCTGGAACTGGGGATGCGGAGGGTTACGAGCCACTGTTTGGGTGTTAGGAACCAAACCTGGGTCCTGTAGAAGAGCAGTCGCTGCTCTTACTCTTAAGCCAGGGATCCAGTCCCCACTTAAAAAATAAAGAAACCAACAGTTTTCCTGGTAATACTTATATGAAAGCTAATTATCATAATTGGTAGTTTCCAGAAAGCCTGCCTGGCGTTCTACTCAGGTGTGTTTTTTTTTTTTTTTTTTTTTGGTTTTTCGAGACAGGGTTTCTCTGTGTAGCTTTGCGCCTTTCCTGGAACTCACTTTGGAGACCAGGCTGGCCTCGAACTCACAGAGATCCGCCTGGCTCTGCCTCCCGAGTGCTGGGATTAAAGGCGTGCGCCACCACCGCCCGGCCCACTCAGGTGTTTTTAATCTTCAGGAATGTAAATGGTGTGGGGAGGCTCACCCACTGCAGCTTTGGGAATACTCAGAGCACTCCGGGTTGTAGAATGGTGGCACAGAAAGTGGCAATTAAATTTTAATATTAGATATTAAAAGTGCTGAGGAGTTAGGAGGTGGAGTTGAAGAGGTGGCATTCCACTTCAGGTCTGAGGATGGTGGCTTAGCTGTAATTCTTCACTTTGTCTTTTATAAATTTTGAAAGTGTTAGTGGAATATAGATTTTATAGTCCATATTTGTTTTATGATCAGGTAGGGCCATGGGGCGGGGATAAGTTCTTCCATAGCTCATTTCTGAGGTAAGGAAGAAGTCGGCATGTTTAGTGTTTCCCTTGTCTATGCCAAAGAGCAGGTATTGTTACGTGTGGAATCTCCTTCTAACTGTCACGAAAGCTTTAGGGATGGCTATCAGGCTGCCTTTTTAAGTTCAGTAAGCTAAAGCTTGGAAAACCCCAGGCTCCCTGAGGCTGCAAATCTGGGACTCAGTCAGCATTTGGATGGTAAGATCTAGGTTCTGTAAGATTGCACTTCCTGACATAGTATTAACGGGTTGCTATGCTTTCACAAATTACAATACCTCTTCTTTTTGAAACGTCATATTTTATATGTGTTGCTTCTCATCTGACTTAAACATGGCTGTCTGAGTTATTTCAGTAGAGGCCTTCAGATGGGCTGTGAGATGGCCAGCAGGCAATGGGACCTGACGCCAAGTCTGTGGATCTGAGTTCAATCCGGGGTTCCTACAGCCTAACCTTAGCCTACTGCACTCTTGATGAAAGTTACAAAAGAGAAATGTCTCTCTTGTAAGAATTCATATGAGGGGGCTGGAGAGATTGCTTAGCCGTTAAGAGCACTGGCTATTTTCCCAAAGGACCCGGGTTCAATTCCCAGCACCCACATGGCAGCTCACAACTGTCTGTAACTCCAAGATCTGACATTCTCACATAGACTTACATGCAGGCAAAACACCAATGAACATAAAAAAAATTATTGAAGAAAAAAAAGAATTCAGATTAGCTGCGACAGGGAGTGGGACTGGTAATCCGTGGCCTTCATTTTCTGTTTACTGAGGGAAGACAGAAGAGAGCCCTTCTTTCCTTGCACGGTGAGTATGCTATCCCCTTGGAAGCTTCTCAGGTGCTTCTCATACATATGGGAAAGAAGAGGAACATGTGGATTAACTGCATATACTCTCAAGACGAAGATGTATAGCTTATGGTGTAAAAATTAGTTTTCTAGGGGATTCAAATGAGTGAGTAGTGAAGCTGATGCTTAATCGCTGAATTCCAGATTTATTGATTCAAGAAAGGGAAATCATTTTAGGCATGCTGATTGGAAGGTTGGTTTAATATGAGGAATTAAATATTTGGAAAATCTAGAGTTTGGAGGCTGCCATTGGACTGTTGACCTCAAGGTTGAATGATTGCAGTGCTGAGTGGAGATTTCATTTGGAGTCAAGAGACTGTGTTGTGGCCATGTCTGCGGCCCCTGCTGCTGCCATGGACTCGTTCTTTGAAAGCATGGGATGTGACAGCAAATACCAAGCTCTTAGTCACGTCTGCTGGAATTTCCCGTTTGGCTCCCACAGTTCCTGGGAGATGCCTTGTAGTTTCCTCCTGGCATTTAGGTTGCACATGAGCTCATCTCACTGGCACGGGCTGAATTGGATTTAGAGTCGTCACTGTAGGGGAGCTGGAGAGACCGGAGTTAGCTGCAGGCAGAGCTAAATGGATATAAAGGGAGACGGTCTCAGTTAATAACCAGAGCAGAGATGATAATGTAGAGGCGATCAGTAGGTGTGGGAGGGATGGAGCCAGACACCCCAGTATCTACTGCTCAGCATATGTGCAACTCAGAGTAATTTGCTTTGATTTTCCAAGATTTATTTTTATCATCTGCAACCAGGACAGTGCAGTATACTGTAAGGTGTCAGTGAACAAAACCTTGATGGTGTGTGTGTGTGTGTGTGTTGGTGTGCTGGTTAGGGTGTGTGTTTTGGTGTGCTGGTTAGGGTTTGTGTGTTGGCGTGCTGGTTAGGGTGTATATTTTGGTGTGCTGGTTAGGGTATGTATGTTGGCTGCTGGTTAGGGGCGTGTGTTGGCATGCTGGTTAGGGTGTGTGTGTTGGTGTACTGGTTAGGGTTTTTTCATGTCACTTTGACACAAGCTTGGATCATCTGGGAATAGAGACCCTCAACTGAGGAAATACCTCCATCAGATTGACCACCAGAAGGAAAGTCTGTATGGACATTTCTTGACCAGTCATTAATGTAGGAGGGCTTAGCCCATAGTAGGCAGATCTACCCCTGGGCAGGTCATCCTGGGTTTTATGAAAAAGCAAGCTGAGTGAGCCATGAGGACAAGCCAGGAAGCTGCACTGCTCCTTGGCCTTGGCGTCATTTCCTATATCCAAGCTCCCACCCTTAGTTTCCACCCTGGCTTCCCCTCATGATGGGCTATGGCAAATATGATTAAATAAACTCTTCCTCCCCAGGTTACTTTTAGTTATGACATTTATCACAGGAATAGAAAGTATAGTGGACAGTCAGTCAGTTATCATGGCCTCAGTGGACAGTCAGTTATCATGGCCTCAGTGGACAGTCAGTTATCATGACCTCAGTGGACAATCAGTTCATATGGCCTCAGTGGACAGTCAGTTATCATGGCCTCAGTGGACAGTCAGTTCACATGGCCTCAGTGGACAGTCAGTTATCATGGTCTCAGTGGACAGTCAGTTATCATGGTCTCAGTGGACAGTCAGTTATCATGGTTTCAGTGAACAGTCAGTCAGTTCGCATGGCCTCAGTGGCCTTCAACAATTGACAACAAATAGTAAACTGAGATTAGCTACCAGAAAAAGCAAGCAATAAGGGTCCAACTTTATTTATTTTTTAATATTTGTGTGTGTGTGTGTGTGTGTGTGTGTGTGTGTGTGTGTGTGTGTGTGTGTGAGAGAGAGAGAGAGAGAGAGAGAGAGAGAGAGAGAGAGAGAATATGCGCCATGGGTACATGGGTGCTTGTAGAGGCCAGAAGAGGATGTTGGAGCCCCTGGAACTCGAGTTCCAGGTGGTTGTGAGCTGCCCAATGTGGGTGCTGGGACTTGAACTCAGGTCCTCTGCAAGAGCAGCAGGTGCTCTTAGCTGTTGAGCCATGTCTCAAGCCCTTGCAACTTTAATTCATTACTTCAATCTTGTCATCAAGGACCAATGGGCTTCATTCTGAGGCTGCCCCTTCTGACTGTATCCTAGCAACAACATTCTGTGTCAGATCTGTGAACACCACCTGTCAGAACGAAAGGGTGTTTCCGAGCCTCGTGTCCCAGGAGTCCTCCTAGTACCTTCTTTGAAGCCTGGATACAGTTCACCACTAAACCAGTGGGCCGAGACAGCTGTGTTAGTTTGTGTTTGTGGTCAACTTGACACAAGCTAGAGTCATCTGGGAAGAAGGAACTTTAACTGAGGGATTGCCCCCATCAGATTGGCCTGGGGACATGTCTGTGGGAAATTATCTTGCCTGTTCATTGATGTAGGAGAGCATAGCGCACTGTGGGGGACACCATTCCTGGGCAGGTGGTCCTGGGCTCTGTTAGGAAGCCAGCTAAGCATGTTCCTGTGAAGGGAGCCAACAAGGAGCTTTCTTTCACAGTTTCTGCTTCAAGTTGCCTCAGTGATGACCTGGAGTGTATGCTGAATAAACCCTTTGCCCCTTATGTTGAATGTGGTAAGAGTCCGACTTGAACAGCACATATCTTAAGAAATAGAACACTACTGGTAAGAAACCCCCGTTCCGTAGATTACCCCCATGAGTTTATTAGCTTCCTCACTTAATGGTCTTCTCCTGTGTATGTGTATTTATGAAACACAAGAAATACATGGGAAATACTTCGGGCTGTGAGAGATCAGCTGTCTCCCATCCTCGTTGAGTATAGCAACAGTTCATCTATATGCTCTAGTTTGTACTGGTGCATTGTTACACATGGCTTTTTAGTCAGCTGCTGATGGACTTCTGGACTCTGCAGTGCTGATGTTTTAAGGAAATTTGCGATTGAAAGCAGTGCTATTGTGATGGTTTTCACATGCCTCTTTCTCTTGTGCCTATTCTAGGGGTGCTTCAGGTACATGCTTAGGAGCCAAACCTCCCATGGGCACTGTCCCGGCCCATGTCAGTTATTTTCCACAGAGCGAGTGTTTTCTTCCACCAGTATGTGAGAGTCGCCATACTTCCTGTCATCATTACTGTTGGTGTGCAGGACAGCGGTCACTGCTGTTATTTGGATTCCACTAGGCGACTTTCTTTTTCATTTGTCACCTTACTTCTTCAGCTTAGATAAAGCTAAGTTCTGTTGAGGCAGGCAATGAGTTCCTGTTTGTTCACAGGTACCAGATAATCATGCTGGATTGTGGAGGTGGCTCAGTGGTTAACACACTTGCCACACAATGTGAGGGCCAGGAGTCTGGATGTCTAGACTATGTAAAAGCTGCGGGAGCACAGCAGGTGGCCTGTAATTCCAGCATCAAAAGGCAGAATTGGGGAGTCCCCAGAGTAAGCTGGCCAGCCAGGCTAGCCATACAGATGAGCTGTGGGTTGGACTGACAGACCCTGCCTCAGTGAATAAGGTCGGAGAGCAATAGAGATGATTCCAGACACAACCTTGGCTTCCTTGTGTAAATCCTTGTCTTCTGTCCCCATTGCGGCCGTGAAGAGGTTTGCTGTGTGTTAAACAGTTGTATTTTAATTTTGAAACTCCAGCTAAGTCTATAGCAAACTTTAGTTTATTATTAGTATGCCTGTTGCTAATACATGGATGTAAATACGGATCTGTTAGGTTTCGTTTCATCTTTATCAAACCTGTTACCTTGCAGTAAACACGAATAATTTAAACTCATGCATGTGTGTTTTCACCCACATCTTATTTGAAGTTTACCACACCAGCTGGAATTTTAACTTTGGCCATTATGCTTTTTTTGTAACTGAAAATTGACTTTTTTGCATTTGTTTGGTGGTTTTCATCACATGTTACTGCTTTTTAAATTCTCAGGTTCATGTCTACTTGATATTCTGTGTGTACTGCTTCTCGACACGAGGGAGCTGGGAGTCGCTTTTCTAATTTATAAATTTTTATTTTTTAAGATTTGTTTTTTATGTGAAGGTGTCTTTTGCCTACATGTGTGTCTGTGTGCCCATGTGTGCCTGGTGTCTGTGGCACCAGAAGAGGGCATCAGATCCCCTGGAACTGGAGTTACAGGAGGTTGTGAGCTGCCACGTGGGTGCTGGGAACTGAACCGGGTCCTCTGCAAGTGTAACCAGAGCTTTTAACTGCTGAGCCATCTTTCCAGCTCCATTTGGAAATTTCTTAGGAATGCTTATTTCATTTTATTTCTGCTCATCTTTGATATGAGTTCTTGCATTTTTTTACAGACTGCATTTTCAGAACAGTTTTGGGTTTAGAGGGAAATTTCACACAAATAACACAGGGTTCTCATGCACTTCCTGCCTCACTTAATTGATGGTTCAGTCTCTGCAGCACACCATACACATGGTTCTGAAAAATGAATAATGTCACCTACAACATCTGCAGAGTGGAGCCACTGTCCTGACAGTCCCTGCACTTCACCCATCCACCTCTCCCCACGGAGTCTCTGGAGACTCTGAAGTGTCACCTTTTGCAAAATGCAGTGTGGTTGGGTCATATAACAATGGGTTTCTTTGACTTAATATATTTGTAGCATTTCCCTGTAATCCCACATAGACGGATAACATTGATCTCTGTAATAGTCCATGTGTGGGTGTTCTATTGTTTTTCTCTGAGTACATATCCAGCTAAGGACGTCTTTTTGGTTGTGAGATATTATAGCTGTTTGCTTGTAGATTCTGAGCCTGTATATTTTGATATCCTATAGATAGAAGTAGATTTAAGAAGGTGCTTTCCTTCTTAGAGCAATTGTAGTTGCCCCAGCTTGTCACCAGGGGGCGCTGCTAGTCTGAGCCCACAGAGATCCCTCGCTGCTAGCCTGTCTCAAGACAGGAGTCTTGGGTTTAGAGCCTCCAACATTGACACTTAGTAAGAGCCTGGGTCCTGGGCTGCAAAGCTAACGTTGGCATTTGCCCTCTGGGTAGTCAGTTCATAGCCTGTAGATTGGAGCCCTCTGATAATGGCTCTTGCTTAGGAAATGGGGGGGCATGAGTTGTCCCAGAGCCCAGAAATGTAAAATACTTTTATATCTAGAATCTAGCTTCTTTGTAGGAAGGTGTGTTCCTGCAGAAGCTCTTGGAGTGGGTTTATTCAGGCCCTTAGTGGGGTTGTTTTATTGTTATTATGAAGGTACATTCTATGTGAAATTCCTCTGAAGCCTGACTTTAATCTAAAGAAGTTCTCTGTTTTGTAACCACATTAAATACAGACTTTGGTTTGGGACTCTGGGGGCCTCTTTATGAATGGGAATTCTGGTCCCAGATCTTGAAGTGGGTTTCTCTTTGTGTTCAGGAGCTTGAGGAGGCACCCCCTTAGACTCTGGCCAGAGCAAAAGCCAAGCTGTGTCCTTCCTGTGGGCCATTTCACTGACTTGCTACTGTGGTGTCTCTCTTTCTTGGCAACCAGGCTTGCCCCCTCCCTCCCTCTTCCCACTCTCCCCTTTCTGTCCCCCCCCCCCCCATATTAACATTCAGTCTCTAGGTTGCCGGCATGGGACATCCACGAACCCAGGGCTTCTTACTACTCTGAAAATTTTATAAACACTTACGGTTTCTGGCTTCCTATTGAAAAGAGGCCTCTTAAATATTTTATCTGTCACCTTTGGGTGTTGTCTAGAGGGGGATCATCATATTCTGCCTGAGAGCTGTCAACAACAGTCAGCTCTTCTGTGTTTTCATTCCGTGTATCCGTCTTGCTGGTGTCTGCACTGATGTTGGATATGGACCATGTGGACCACAGCTGAGCCTTTTTTCCTTGATTAGTGTTGGTGTTTCTCAGAGTCTTTCTCTCAAACTATCCTGCACACTGTGCTGTGAGTCCCTTTACCCACATGCTCACCCCCTTGGCACACACAGGAATTTCTCATTTCCTTTCCTAAGATTTGAGGTCTGGACCCAATCTAATATTCCAGATACGGCTCTTGCTCTGCAGAAATGAACACCTATAAAACAGTAACAAAGTCCACACATAGCATAGACTTGTTTTGTATTCTGGAATACTAGCAACAGGAGTCAGTGATTCATATTAGAAGTGGCTGAGAGTTGGGAGACCCTGAAGAGTTTCAAGGAAGGAGCAAGAAGTTTCCAGAATGCTTCAGAAGAATTCAGATGCCTCAGAAGAACCAGGACCAGGGTGGGAGGCATCTAAGAGCCTTTGCCTCTGATTAGGTGTGAGCCGATGAATGCGCAGGGGTAGGAGGGGACACACAGGCAAATGGGTGGGTGGAGAAGCCTGAGGCACCCATTTATAATGGGGAAATTTCAGGAGAGGAAAGAAGAAATGTGAGAAACAACAATGTTAACTCACACACAGATGAATAATCTGCGTTGTGAGTGAACCAGCAGCCAAGGACAGTGGTAACAGAGCGGGTGAAATCCACTCCCGTGTCAGTGGAAATAGCCAATAACAGGCAGCACGGACTCCAGCAGGCCATGGGCATAATAACCCTTTGTGTCTCTGCATTTCACAGAAGCTGTAAACACTGCCTTTGGTATTGTTCTGAGCAAATCAGAGCAACCAGGCTCTCAGCTGCATAAATGTTAGGGGACCCCATAGCATGAATCCTGGGCTCCATTTGTGTAATAAAAACGTCTTCAATAACTGAAAACTTCAATTTTATCTGATTATTTTATTTTATGAGTAATATTGATTAAACATATTCACAATCCTACTTTTAAGCCCACAGTTTAGGTTTCTCATTGTATGCTGACACACAGGCCCTTTAAGAGCTTGGGGAAAAGATTTCATTTAAAAAAAAAAATAAACCCTTATATTGGCACATCCATGTTTTTCTCTGTGACTTATGCTGAATACATTACATTAAAGAAGATGTTCATCCTATTTTTTTCAATCTGATAAAATACTAGTACAACTTCTCATCAAAGTAAAGTTTAGCAGAGATGAAAGTGGACTTCCCTAGTTGAAAGCGGCCCTTCATCCTCCGTTAAATGCAAGAGTTCAACAAAATTTAAACAAAAAAAGATTGATTTTGTAGGTATCACTGTAGTGTAGGTATCACTTTGTGTCCTTGGGAACATCAAAGTTCAGAGTAGGACTCCAAATGGTCCCATTGCTGGAGCTGATCTCTAACGACCACAGAGAAGGGGAGAGATTCCACATGCAGTGTCTGCAAGCCAGGCTGCTGTGTGCCCCAGCATTCCCTTTTCTTTATCCAGTGTGTCTTCTGGAGCCGTGGATGCTGCTCTCATTTCCAAAGGTCTACAGGCTAGTGGACAAGCTGTCAACCGGGTTAGCACAATTCCTAACTCATCACCTTCAAATATGTGTCTTCTAAATTTAGAAGGGGAGATTAAGTCAGGACAGGGTCCCTGAGTGGGTTAAGTCAGGATTGCCCTTCCTGCTCACCATCTTCATTTAGTCCATGAAGCAGGTCACGGGGCATCACGGTGTTCCAGAGAGACGGCCCCGTTAGGTTTATTTCATTGTTGATTATTCCCACCATGACTTTGTTTCTCTGTTTTTTACCTATTTCTTTCTATGCACCTGTGTGGTTTCCAGTGCTTCCTTTTACTTTAAAACATTGTGTGTGTGTGTGTGTGTGTGTGTGTGTGTGTGTGTGTGTGTGTGTATGTATGACAGTATGTGTGTGTGTATGAGAGTGTGTGTGTGTATGAGTGTGTGTGTGTATGACAGTATGTGTGTGTATGAGTGTGTGTGTATGACAGTATGTGTGTGTATGAGAGTGTGTGTGTGTATGAGTGTGTGTGTGTGTGTGTGTGTATGACAGTATGTGTGTGTATGAGAGTGTGTGTGTGTATGAGTGTGTGTGTGTGTGTATGAGAGAGTACATGTGTGTATGAGTGTGTATGCATGCTCGAGTGTGTATACTGTCTCCGCCTCCCCATCCTGGGATTACAGACATGCTGTTATACCAAACTTCCAGCTTTTTGTAAGAAAATTATCCACACAGTGACTTTAAGTCTGATATTTAAACCGTCCATCTTGTTTTTGACTAGGGGAATATTTTCTTTTTTCAGGTTTTCTGGTTAGATCTTTTTAATACTCACCCAGTGTGGATCCCTGTCTGTTCTTTTGCTTCCAAATGTTTGTTGTTGTTCTTTTGGTGAGTGTGGTCCAGGCAATGGAGTGAACTGGGCAGTGTTCTCGCAGGTGCAGTCTGGTTGTCTAGACAAGGGGCTGGCATCCTTTGGGTGTCTGTCCCTCTCTTTTCCCAGCTTCTTGAGAGACCTGTGATTAAGCCTGAAGCAGCAGCAATCCCGGTTTCTATGGGCCCCATTGCTGCTCTGTCCTGGTACGCCCAGCGGCAGTTGTTGACAACTGTAGGGTCCAGTCTGGGCACCTCCACAGGGACACCCCATTGTTAATGTGTCCTTTAAAACGTTTCTGTGGGGATGGGGAGAGCAGTTCCTTGGGAACCAGACCCACTCTGTCCAGCAGAGCACTCAGCACGTCTGTGTTGCCTCTAGGGGAAGAGCTCACTGGCTCTTGCTGCTGCTTGGCTTACAATCCCTCTTCCTCCAAGAGCCGTCCTTTGTGTGTCAGGGATGCTGTGGGCTCACCTGCCCACTGTGGTGCTATCCTCCGGTTCTGTGAATGCTTTAATGCACGGGTGCTTTTCAGCATGGAAGAGAGGCAGAGCTGATGGTATAGTCCAATGTGCTTTCCAGGGGCAAGAGGACTGGAGTCAGGCTCCATTGGGCTGATCTACATTTAAGGTGGGCTTTGTACTATTTCTAAAATTTCTAGGACAGACAGTTTTCCTTGGGGACTCTGTCTTGTTTCAGGGACCTGCTTTGTTTAACTTGTTGAGCAGGCATGTCTTTGTTCTTTCTCAGAAAGTCCTCTAGTATGCACTAATCTTGTAAGGTGTAGAGATCTCAGAGCTAGGGTTGGATAGTTATCTAACAATGACTTTCTGGGTGGTTCAGGATGCCATAGCTTCTCTCTGGGCTGGAGACATGACTCAGGTCCTATTCTGAGGTGTCTACTGTCCTGTGGCTCTGGTTGATGGTTTTACAAGGTGCTGCTGATTTGAAACCCTAAGACTGTGTAGTTGACACTGAGCTGATCTGGCTGCTTTGGCCTGAATTTGGGTTTAGATGAGTTTGGAGTCTCTACTCTGTTGACTCTCAACTTCTGGAGACCATCAGGGAACCCAGATAGAAGGTGTGAACTATGGAGAACCACTTGAGGGTGAACTGATTCTAAATGGGAAGAGATAATGTTAAGACATTGAAAACACAGGATCCAAAGACTAATAGGATCGCTCCTAAGGTTACAACCCACCCTACCTTGAACTCAGAGATCCAGCCCCTCAGCTGTTCTCTGTGGTGGTACCTCACAAGCTTTGAAGGTGATTTTGTAGCTCACACAAGCAGATGAAACATTAGTGAAATTATTGGGTGTCTTAGGGTTGCTATGAAGAGACACCATGACCACGGCAACTCTTATAAAGAAAACATTCAATTAGGGTGGCTCACTTACAGTTTCAGAAACTTTTGATTTGAGTTAACAGGCTATTGAGAAATGTCCCTTATGGCAACTAGGTTTATAACAGAACTTCCTGTAGGTGATTAATGTATATGCCAATTGATGCCTTTTATCCCTGATAAAGGATATCCACCATAGAACCCCAGAAGCAGTAGGAGTCTACAGACCCATCAGATGTCTTACATTCTATCTTGGGCACAATCTCAGAACCATGGAAGGATAGAATTCTCATCTTGAGTTTACAAGGGTAGAAACAAAGGTCTCTGGGCTCAAACAAAGAGAGACCCAGGGCATGACTTGTCAGTAAGGGAGGGACAGAGGATAAACTTGACTTCTCTGATTGTTTGACCAGGTATTTAAGATTCTTCTTATGTTGACTTTCCCAAGATTCCAAGGAAGATGTTGCCTCTAGAACTGTGGTTCTCAACCCCTTTGGGGTCAAATGACCCTTTCACAGAGGTCACCTAAGACCATTGGAAAACACAGATATCTACATTACAATTCATAACAGTATCAAAATTAGAGTTATGAAGTATCAGCAAAATAATTTTATGGTTTGGTGTCACCATCACACGAGGAACTGTACTAAAAGGTGGCAGCATTAAGAAGATTGAGAACTACTGATCTAGAAGGTTCCAATTTTAGAGTTCAAATTGGGGTCAATGAATCCAGCTACCATTTTCTGGAAGCATGGTGGCCCCTTAGTTTGATAGAGGAAATGCAGTATTCTGGTGGAAACACCCAGATTAATTCAGTGTTCAACTACTTAAATGGAGTGTGGTGGCACAAGCCTGTAATCCCAGCACTCAGGGTTGAGTCAGGAGGATAGTTCAGGGTCATCTTTGGCTACATAGGAAGTTTGAGACCAACCTGGGAAACACGAAATCCTGTCTAAAACAAACAAAAGTCTATAAATCAAACATATTCCTCATATTTCCTAAAGACCAAGGAAAAAGAAGCTGTCCAGGACACATTTTTTGTTACATTGTTGGTGGGATGGAGAGACAAGGAAATGTGGGGAAGGAATTTGGGTCTGTGTTGAAGGGAACCTGGAAGCATGGTGTCTACTAGCTGTGGAGCACACAGCCTCATGAACCCATTGTGGATCCCAGCTCAAGCCTTCAAGTAGCCTTACATATCTTTTAGGGAAGCAGAAACTGTCACCCAGGACTCCACAATGGTCCAAATTAATGTTAGGTGCAAGGACAGTTATATTTATCTGTGGATTTGGCTCATTCTGTAACCTGCCAGATGTCTTTCTAAGTAGCTGGCATTGCCCTGAAGGATGGGGGTGGAGTGTATTATCACCCTGCAGGGGGTTATCATGCAGTTATCTGAAGTGTGTGTGCAGCGGTGGTGGTGAGGGGACATTCATTCCGAGTGCCACCTAAACTGAAATCAGACTAACAAAATCTGAAAGACTGGCCATTACTATATTCCCCACGTAGTCTGTAGGAGTGTAGGGAGGGAAGGCAGACATTTGCCATCAGAATTAAGGGTGAAGCTGGCTGGTTAATGCGCTGCTCACTGTGTTCAAGAGTGGTTCATTAAAGAGGGGGCTTCGGATACAGGTGGTGAGCAGGAGACTCAACTCCTGAAGCTGGTGGGATGGGACAGGAGAAGGCTTTCACTGAGCTATTTTCATCCTGAGTTGTGGGTGCCCCACGGTTCTCTGTGGTAGGATCTGGATAGTTCTGCTTTTAAAAGTGGGATGCCTCCTGCTTAGATTTTAGATGCTGGATTACCATCAATGAATGCCACTCATTCTCTCTCTCTCTCTCTCTCTCTCTCTCTCTCTCTCTCTCTCTCTCTCCCTCCCTCCTCCTCCCCTCCCTCCCTCCTTCCTTCTCCCCTCTCATGAGCATACACGCGTGCGCGCGCGCACACACACACACACACACACACACATACACGCACGCACGCAGTTTTTTTAAGGAAAAAGAACTGCGATGAACTTGTGATTTGAGCAGGACTCACTCTATGTCTCTTCCAAGAAGACTGTTCCTGTTCTGATTCTGAAGCCCTGGCTTATAGTATGGTCATGTAGTGTGTGATTACAGTACGGCTAACCCTGTGAGATCAGCTAGCTTAGTCTGTTTTACTCACTAGAAGAAGTAAGTTTCAGTTGTAGCTGACGGTAAAAACAGTAGGGATGCCATGTTAGTCCCTCATGACTGTTGTCAAAGGGTCATTTGGATTGGTGCTGCAAGCATGGCGTCACCCCCAGCTTGCCAGGCCTGCTCAGTGCTGGTACGTGGCATAAGTAATACTTCTACACTTTGTTGTTTTCCAATAGTTTGTTGTTAGAACAAATTTAGGGCTTTGTGGATTTGGTCACTGACCTGGGTCTAATGTTGTGTAGAGTATAATAAACACCATCAGTTTCTGCTCTCTGGGAGGCAAAATCTTGAAACATCTGTATTTAAAGCCCTTTCAGAATAAAAAACCAAACTGCCCTTACATGCTGCGTAGTTTGCATATTTCTTAATTCCCCGATCCCTGCCTTGGAATTATCCAGATGTTCTGTGGGTTGATGTTTTTGTTCAGCTTAGTTACACTGGAGAATTCAATAAACAATCTTTTTAATTTCAGAAAATAAGTCAGTGTTGCCTCCTTTGTTGACTGCTGGCAACTTTAAATTAAAATAATCATTCTCCATAATTTCTTCACAGTTTAACGTTTTTCTGTCCCCTCCCTTGTGTTGGACCAAAGAGCATAATTTTGTGATGCTTTCTCCAGCATTACTTTTCCTTCCCCCTTTTCATTGGTGCTGGGATTTGAACTCGGGACCATGTTCACTCCAGGCGAGTGGTCTGCCAATGGCCTGTACCCCCAGCCCAAGGTTGCTTTTTCCTGAGGTCACTGTCCACCAGGCTTTGCTTCTTATTTTTAGCTATTTTCTTTAATGTTGACAGACTCAGCGAGAGGACTTTGACATCCTTTAGACCTGCTCACAGCTTCGTGTCTTAATATAAATTTGTGGTACACATGAGCTGTTCTTCCATATGAAACGGCCTTATGAAAATACAGCCTCCACTTTTGTGATTAGAAGAGGGAATCTGGTGTTTTGTTTTGTTTTTTTTTGAGATAGGGTTCCAAGTAGCCCAGGCTTGCCTCAATCTTCCTTTTTTGTACTCTAGATTACCCATTTCTATTGCGCTGAAATTATAGGATGCTGAGCTTAGAAAAAATAAATTGAATTACAATTCTAGAATTTGCAACGTTTGCTTCTCACCCATGAATCCTTTTTGATAGGAACTGGAAACTTTCTGGCTGGAGTCTCCAGCTGAGTATCCTATGTAGTTACCTGTTCTACCTGCCCTCTGCACTGGCCTCCCCGACAAGGCAGGTCTGGCTTTAGTCTCTTCTTGGACTCTTGTCTGGCCGACAGTGTCTTATGTGTCCCCTCTCTTTACCTGGAGTGGAGGCTGGGCTGCCCAGCTCACCTGTCTAATATCTGAAGGTGTTCAGTGTCGGTCTCTTCCATCATTTGTGATCCCAGTCGTTTGGAGTCAAAGAGAGAGGTGCTGAAGAGGTAGAGGGAGGTCAATCGTGAGGCGCAGCATGTCACGGTGAAGCATGGAGAGCCATGTTTAACAAGAATGGGAACATACTACAGAGTCGAATGCAGAAGGGTTCGAGTAATTAGGAGTACTTACAAGTACTTGGCAGTGTTACTGTGGTGGGGCATGGATGCTTCTTCAGTGGGAGAAGTGTCTGGGATTCAAGGCTGCTGGGGTGAGCACTAACTCTAAATGAGCCTCAACCTGCCTGCACTTTTTATGAGCTAAGAGGTTACAGAGGGTTGAACCTGCTCATGTCTCAGAAATAAATGGGGAGATGGGATTTCTGAAACCCATGACTCAAAATGTCAGTTCTCACAGGAGAGGCATTCTGGGTATGTGACGAGAGTGGGAATGTGGTTGATAGGGGTTTTCATCCTTAGCAAATGGCAGGGGAGATTCAGACCGGGAGTTTGGAAACAGCATTTGCCCGGAAGGAAGCAAAGGAGAAATGTAAAGCTGATGAGTGGCGCTGACTTCAAACTGACTGCACCCTCTGTGGCGCAGAGCCTTTCACCCACCTCCTTTGACTAACAGGAAAAGAATTTGCTGTCATTTCTCAGTTTGAGTTATTTTTTTAAATTGATCCTGGAGCACCTTAAGAAGGACAGCTTGGGACAAATGAACGACATTAATTGGCCTCATGGATCTCTATTACTTTTTCCTGAGCTTAGATTGCAGTCCCCAGTAAATAAGGGAGTCCGACACTACCAACATTCAGGAGATTCAAGTGTTTTTGACCCAATTTGAACTTGACATTGATCCCAAGTGCAGTTCTGTGCATTCTGTAAGTCAGTTCTTACCACTTTCCATGCAGTATTCCCAGCTGCTCTCACTAATGGTACCACTGACTTCTCTGGAAACGCCTCCCCACCCATGCACCCCTTATACTCAGCCAGATGGTGTTCACCTTGAAGATCTCAACCGAGACTTGAGCTCCTCTAACCCACTTCCTCTAACCCACTTCCTGAAGCCGTGGCTGCTCTTCCTCCCTCCCTGGATAGAAAGACCTATTCAGTTGACCTCTCTGATTTCTCATTTCATGCTTTCTTAGGTGGCTGCAGTTTTCTGGTCAGAAGAAAGGATCTTTTATTTCTCTTAGAGGTGCTCACAGTGGCCTAGTGTAGGCACATAGTGAGGCTTACGGACGTTCTATGTGCAAGCACTGCTAACAGGTTCTCTGTATACGGTGATTCTAATAGGTGATATTTAACACGTGCACGTGCCCCGGATTTTTTTCTTAATGTAATGTATCTGATAATGGTTGTTGTAATTACTTATTTTTGGTGTCTCAGAATTCTCTATAAGTCTTATGAATGCAGTAATTTGAAATAATATTTTTTAATTTAATTTCTATTTTTATTTCTTCATTTTCCTGCACACACTTGATCTATTCCAAGTTTGACTCTTAAGGATGTCATGGTAACCTGGCTGAGCATCCGGGGTTAAGCTGGCCTTTTCTTCCCTGAGATGTATCTCGATGTTGTGCTTGTTCCTTTGTTCATAGTTTCCTCACATCTCATCTTTGATGATGGAATTATGACTTGTGTGCCCTTGATTTTGACCATTTCCCCTCATATAAACCTATGGGATGTCTGCAGCATACATGTATTTATACACTAGCAATATGTACAACAGCCTTTTATTTTAATTTCCCTCATTAATGCTCAGCAATGCTACTTACCTCGCAACTTGGTTTTTATGAAGTTATAGTAGTGTGCATGTCTCATTCAAGCTGAGAAAATTTTGATTCAATAAAAAAGCATAAAACTTAGGCCAGATAACTGTTTTTTTAAAGAAACTATAAATTATATTTTTATTGTAAAAGTAGTAAGTTCATTACGAACATAAAACAGGCATTGCTGTTGCTTTTAGGAATCCAACCTCTTGAGTCCAGTGCAGGATGGCGCGAAGACACCGCAAATTGATAGCAACAAGGGTAACAACTACCGGATCGTCAAGGAGGTCAGCAGACAGGAGCACTTTCTCTCTGCATGTTCACACACGGATGTTTTTGCTCATATGTGTGTGACGTCGCTGTGTGTGACGTCGCTGTGTGTGATGGCACTGTGTGTGACGTCGCTGTGTGTGACATCGCTGTGTGTGACATTGCTGTGTGTGACATCGCTGTGTTATGTTGCTGTGCATTGTTGCTGTGTGTCACATGACTGTTACATCACTGTGTGTGACATTGCTGTGTGTGACATTGCTTTGTGTGACGTTGCTGTGTGTGACATCGCTGTGTGTGATGGCACTGTGTGTGATGTCGCTGTGTGTGATGGTACTGTGTGTGATGTCGCTGTGTGTGACGTCACTGTGTGTTACATCACTGTGTGTGATGTCGCTGTGCATGATGTCACTTGTGTTAAGTCGCTGTGTGTTACGTGGCTTTGTTACATCACTATGTGTTACTTCATTGTGTGTGATGTTGCTATGTGTGACGTCACTGTGTGTTACATCACTGTGTTATGTTGCTGTGCATTGTTGCTGTGTGTCACATGACTGTTACATCACTGTGTGTGACATCGCTGTGTGTGATGTCGCTGTGTGTGATGGCACTGTGTGTGACATCGCTGTGTGTGATGTCGCTGTGTGTGATGTCGCTGTGTGTGACATCACTGTGTGTGATGACACTGTGTGTGATGTCGCTGTGTGTGATGTTGCTGTGTGTGACATCGCTGTGTGTGATGTCACTGTGCATGATGTAGCTTGTGTTAAGTCGCTGTGTGTTACGTGGCTTTGTTACATCACTATGTGTTACTTCATTGTGTGTGATGTTGCTATGTGTGACGTCACTGTGTGTTACATCACTGTGTTATGTTGCTGTGCATTGTTGCTGTGTGTCACATGACTGTTACATCACTGTGTGTGACATCGCTGTGTGTGATGTCGCTGTGTGTGATGGCACTGTGTGTGACGTCGCTGTGTGTGACGTCGCTGTGTGTGACGTCGCTGTGTGTGACATCGCTGTGTGTGATGTCGCTGTGTGTGACATCGCTGTGTGTGATGGCACTGTGTGTGATGTTGCTGTGTGTGACGTCGCTGTGTGTGATGTGCTGTGTGTGATGTCGCTGTGCGTGATGTTGCTTGCGTTAAGTCGCTGTGTGTTACGTGGCTTTGTTACATCACTATGTGTTACTTCATTGTGTGTGATGTCGCTGTGTGTGATGGCACTGTGTGTGACGTCGCTGTGTGTGACATCGCTGTGTCTAATGCAGTGCTTCATCTTTTTAAAGATCTTGATTAGGCTGAGTAAGCTCTGTGTGCAGAACAAGAAATGTCGCAACCAGCACCAGCGCCTGCTGAAGAACATGGGTGCTCACTCGGTGGTGCTGGACCTTCTGCAGATCCCCTATGAAAAGGTTTGCCCCTCTCACTGTCTCCCTTCAATTCTGTAGTACTTAAAATGTATCACCAAGTTATAAAGGATTTTTTCTCCCCTTAATTGTTTAAGAGGATCCCCCAACCCCATGTAATGCCCAGCGTCCTTGACTTTGTTCCTGTGTTTCCTATGCAGAGGTTCCATTGAAAATACCCTATCCTTCATCTGGCTTTCAATTTACATTTTTGTTAGCATAGGCATTGGTGGGCAATCAGAAAGTCTGGGAGAAAGATGGGCTGTGGAAAAAGAGAGGGTGGAAAGAATGGAGCAAACAGACAGGAAAAATAAAGAGAAGGAGAGAAAGGATGAGGACACAGGAATGAAGGGACAGGAGTATGGAAGGGTATAGAGACACAGGGGGTGTGGAAGGGTATAGAGACACAGGGGGTGTGGAAGGGTGTAGAGACACAGAGGGTATGGAAGGGTATAGAGACACAGGAGTGTGGAAGGGTATAGAGACACAGAGGGTGTGGAAGGGTATAGAGACACAGGGGTGTGGAAGGGTATAGAGACACAGGGGGTGTGGAAGGGTATAGAGACACAGGGGGTGTGGAAGGGTATAGAGACACAGGGGGTGTGGAAGGGTATAGAGACACAGGGGGTGTGGAAGGGTGTAGAGACACAGAGGGTGTGGAAGGGTATAGAGACACAGGAGTGTGGAAGGGTATAGAGACACAGAGGGTGTGGAAGGGTATAGAGACACAGGGGTGTGGAAGGGTATAGAGACACAGAGGGTGTGGAAGGGTATAGAGACACAGGGGGTGTGGAAGGGTATAGAGACACAGAGGGTGTGGAAGGGTATAGAGACACAGGGGGTGTGGAAGGGTGTAGAGACACAGAGGGTGTGGAAGGGTGTAGAGACACAGGGGGTGTGGAAGGGTATAGAGACACAGGGGTGTGGAAGGGTGTAGAGACACAGAGGGTGTGGAAGGGTATAGAGACACAGAGGGTGTGGAAGGGTATAGAGACACAGGGGTGTGGAAGGGTATAGAGACACAGGGGTGTGGAAGGGTATAGAGACACAGGGGGTGTGGAAGGGTGTAGAGACACAGGGGTGTGGAAGGGTATAGAGACACAGGGGTGTGGAAGGGTATAGAGACACAGAGGGTGTGGAAGGGTATAGAGGCACAGGGGGTGTGGAAGGGTATAGAGACACAGGAGTGTGGAAGGGTATAGAGACACAGGGGTGTGGAAGGGTATAGAGACACAGGAGTGTGGAAGGGTATAGAGACACAGGGGGTGTGGAAGGGTATAGAGACACAGGGGTGTGGAAGGGTATAGAGACACAGGGGTGTGGAATGGTGTAGAGACACAGAGGGTGTGGAAGGGTATAGAGACACAGAGGGTGTGGAAGGGTATAGAGACACAGGGGTGTGGAAGGGTATAGAGACACAGGGGTGTGGAAGGGTATAGAGACACAGGGGTGTGGAAGTGTGTAGAGACACAGAGGGTGTGGAAGGGTATAGAGACACAGGGGTGTGGAAGGGTATAGAGACACAGGGGTGTGGAAGGGTGTAGAGACACAGAGGGTGTGGAAGGGTATAGAGACACAGGGGTGTGGAAGGGTATAGAGACACAGGGGTGTGGAAGGGTGTAGAGACACAGAGGGTGTGGAAGGGTATAGAGACACAGGGGTGTGGAAGGGTATAGAGACACAGGGGTGTGGAAGGGTGTAGAGACACAGAGGGTGTGGAAGGGTATAGAGACACAGAGGGTGTGGAAGGGTATAGAGACACAGGGGTGTGGAAGGGTATAGAGACACAGGGGTGTGGAAGGGTATAGAGACACAGGGGTGTGGAAGGGTGTAGAGACACAGAGGGTGTGGAAGGGTATAGAGACACAGGAGTGTGGAAGGGTGTAGAGACACAGAGGGTGTGGAAGGGTATAGAGACACAGAGGGTGTGGAAGGGTGTAGAGACATGGGGGTGTGGAAGGGTGTAGAGACACAGGGGTGTGGAAGGGTATAGAGACACAGAGGGTGTGGGGGAAGGAGCGCAGGAGCAGAGCAATGGAGGCGAGCATCCAGGTGGAGGGATGTGGTTTTGCGTAATCTGCCTGTGATTCTCAGTGTCATGTGCTGTCCTTTCTCCTATAGAATGACGAGAAGATGAACGAGGTGATGGATTTAGCCCACACCTTCCTGCAGAACTTCTGCCGGGGGAATCCACAGAATCAAGTTCTCCTTCACAAACATCTCAATTTGTTTCTAACTCCTGGAGTAAGTAGCATGGTGACCCCTAACACTCACAGCAGAGTGTGTATCAGATTTACTGCACTGTGAATAGAATTTTATTGACCTTTGTACATCGTTTTTCCCTTATTAAGATTCACTCCATAAAATTGAGTGTTTCCATAGAAGAAACTCTTAAAGTAATTTAGACAAATTTTATCTGCCAATGGTAGTTTCATTTATAACATAATTTAATGTTAGAATTAAATTATTAAATCAAATTAAATGATTAAATCAAGAACTAACTTGATGATACCATATGAAGCTAAATATGGGAGCTGGGGTATAGCCAGCTTGCCTAGCATAGGCATTGGTGGGCAATCAGAGTCTGGGAGAAAG
Organism: Peromyscus californicus insignis; assembly: GCF_007827085.1. NCBI lineage: Eukaryota > Metazoa > Chordata > Mammalia > Rodentia > Cricetidae > Peromyscus > Peromyscus californicus. Next base: position 158,650,337 of record NW_026294584.1, on the reverse strand, counting down.
ATGAGCTGTGGAACAAGGAGAGGGTGGAAAGAATGGAGCAGACAGACCAGAGAAACAAAGAGAAGGAGAGAAAGGTTGAGGACACAGGAATGAAGGGACAGGGGTACGGAAGGACAGTACCACAAAACCCAAACCCAAACCAAACACACAAGAGCCCAATATTCAAAGGTTGCATGAAGAGTGACCTGTCAAAGTATGTAGGCAGACCTTGAGGCTGAATGAGTTCAGGTCCCCAGTACCCACATAAAAGCCAGGTGTGGGCTGATGTGCCTGTAATATCAGTGTTGAACACAGACAGGAGGACCACAGGAGCCTGCTGGCCAGTCAGCATAACTGGGATAAGTTTCAGGTTCGGTGATAGACTCTGCCTCAAGGAACTCAGGTCCAGAGTGATGGAGGAGCACACAGATCCTGCTCTGGCCCTGCATGTACATGTACTCCACATGTACCCCTCACCATTCATACATGTGCATACAGCACACATGCTTATACCATACTCTCACAAAATGATAAAAAAAACCCCATTTATTAGCACATCTTAAGAAAGAGCCAAGTAGGAGTAATGAATAAATTATCCTCAAGTTGCTGCAATGCATTTGCTAAGGTCCTTTCTCCAGCTGAATCCCAGTGTGAGGCACATTTCTTTCAGTGGTTAATGACTCTGCACTTCAAAGAACACAGGCACTGGCAATTCATGGTGGCTTCACATAAAACATGGGGCCCATCGCAGTCAGGGAGCATGAGAGCTGTAGGGTAGAACAGCGACCTCATCACAGTCACAGCGGTGTGCTCCTCTGCTCAGCTCCTGGAAGCAGAAACCATGCGGCACATCTTCATGAACAACTACCATCTGTGCAACGAGATCAGCGAGAGGGTTGTCCAACACTTCGTGCACTGTATCGAGACGCACGGCCGCCACGTGCAGTACCTGAGGTTCCTGCAGACAATCGTGAAAGCAGATGGCAAATACGTGAAGAAATGCCAGGATATGGTGATGACCGAGGTAGGTGTTCAGTCTGTGTCTTACCAGCTTCACATAAGTTGTGCTCAGTTATGCATCATCAGCTCAGAGCAGGGAAAGACCTCCGAAGTGGTTTGGTTTTACTATGACTACCAAAGCACCAATAGGTTTTATACTGGTGCAGCGAAGTAACACAGGACAACCTGACTTAATGATTTCCTTAAGAGCTTTCATTTTGATCTGTAATGAATTTGGGTCTGTTAAATAATGGGTAATTTTTTAACTTAAAAATTATATATGTGTGTGTGCCTGTCTGTATGTGCACCATGTGCATGTAGGTGCCTGTGGAGGCCAGTAGAGGAAGTTAGATCCCCTGGAACTAGAGTAACACATACTTATGACCTTGATGTGGGTGCTGGGAATTGAACCTGGGTTCTCTGCAAGAGCAACAAGAGCCACCACTCCAGCTCCTTCAATGGGTGAAATCCTATGAGATCACAAGATTATTTGGAATTAACACAATTTTTCTACTTAAAAATTTTTAGTAACATAACAGAGCAATTGAGCTCTGATGGTTCCTGCTCTCTTTCTGAATTACAGGATGGGTATTCTCTGCCACTGTTTGTAATAGTTTTGAAGAACAAGACATGAGTTAATAAAAAATGGTTGTCAGGGCTTTATTAAAGTGGTAGGAATTGGGTATTTTAAATAAGGTAAGAACTGAAGAAAAGTGAGTGAACTACTTTGGAAGAGGTTGATGTGGATTAGCTGCTCACTAGGGACACAACAGTGCTCCTTTGGAGAACTGGTGACCAGTTGCTGGCTGGTGGGCGGTTGTGGGTTAGCTGCTCACTAGGGACACAACAGTGCTCCTTTGGAGAACTGGTGACCAGTTGCTGGCTGGTGGGCGGTTGTGGGTTAGCTGCTCACTAGGGACACAACAGTGCTCCTTTGGAGAACTGGTGACCAGTTGCTGGCTGGTGGACTGTGTATCAAAGCAACTTCACCCACAGCTGCAAGTTAGTTACCTGGGAGATTACGTTGGTCTGGGGAAATTCTCATCTCCATATGCCTTCCAGTTTGAAATGAGAGATATCCCCATGTTGATTTCATGTGCCACCCAGAAATCTTAAAAAGTAATCCAGCCTAAGGCCTTGAACTTTTACGTATGAATTGTTGTAAATAAACAATGAAAAGAACATTGTGACACAAATGCATAGCCCTTCCTTTGGCACTTACCAAAGGAAATACTTCTGTGTATAAGGAAATATTTGTAATATTATACATAACTGTAGTAGTATTTGCTCTGCCCATGACCTTGGGCTATACAGTCTAAAGGAGGTGGTGCTTCTTGTCATCATACATGATCTCTTAAAAAGAAAGGGAGAGGGGTCATGAGGCCCCTGCTGCCTGCTTCCTGGTGTGATCGAACTGCCAGGTGGATTTGCTCCCGGTCACATCAGAGGATGACTTCAGCTGTCTACTTGGTTCTGTATTCGTGAGTGGATTTCCTCAATTTATATCCTAATAAATTTCCTAATACTCCTTAAGCAGACTCCTGTGGAAATCTCTCCTGGTCAGAAAAGGATTACAGATACACAATAAGACAGATTCAGATGGAATAGACCTCTAAACAGTTTACAGTGTGTGTAAGGCTTGGAGAAGGAGAAACATGCCAGCAGACCGGTAACACCATGGCCACGTGGCAATACATGGATTAATAGAAATGGATTAATTTAAGATGAAAGAGCTAGCTAGCAAGAAGCATGAGCCATAGGCCATAAGTTTGTAATGAATATAAGCCTCTGTGTGTTTACTTGGGACCTAGCAGCTGCAGGACCAGGCAGGACACAGGAAAACTTCCGTCTACACATAACCATATTTGGATACATACATTCCTTTGCAACAGGACTGTCAAAGTAAGCCAATCAATTAACTGGCTTATTGATTTAAATGTTACCAATTTAAATATAATAACCAAATAAAAATTTATCTATCATTTGTAATCTGACCAAATATCTCATATCAGGGTTAGAAAATTGGCACCAGTAATAGATATAGATAACAGCATGGTAAATATAATTTGCTACCACCTTGAGCACTAGAAGCATACACCAAAATATGAGGAACAGTCTTGTCCTAAGTGTCCCCCACTGTCATTTCTTTACCATCTCAGCTCTCTCTTCTGTTCTCTGATGCCTCCCATTAAGTGAGGAATTTATAAAGTTGTAAGTACTTGAGGCAATGTAAAAAATTGCTTACTTAATTACTAATGTGAATACTTTCCTATGATTCATTTTATATTTAATGTGTACATAAGTGTGTCTATCTGTAGGTGTGTGCATGTGAGTGCACTGCCTGAAGAGGCCAGAAGAGGGCTTTGGATCCCCTGGTCCTCTGCAGGAGCAGGGAGTGCTCCTAACTGCTAAGCCATCTCTCCAGTCCCTCACTTTACTACTTTAGTGAAAACAGACTCAAGAACTCAGATGTTTGGCTTCCCTGGTGCTGGGATTACAGGTCTGCACCCCCAGGCCTGGCTCTGTGCCGTTTAATTCTTGTCCCATCGCTGCTCTCATATCTCCTGCCTGGTTTCAGCAGCATCAGTAGCTGGTCACTTGGCACTTGATTTTGATTGGTCTTTCCCTCCTCCTGTCTTGATGAAGCTCTGCTTTTGCAGTATTTCTTGTACTTGTTTCTGTTTGTAAACAGAAACCGGTGTGTCTTCAGGTAGGTAAGCTTTTAGAAACCTGCTCTGGAGAGTCTCTTTTCTTCATTTCAGTTGATTAATGGGGGTGAAGACGTGCTGATATTTTACAACGATAGAGCATCATTCCCCATCCTCCTCAACATGATGTGCTCCGAGAGAGCTCGCGGGGATGAGAGCGGCCCCCTGGCCTACCACATCACCCTTGTGGAGTTGCTGGCAGCATGTACAGAGGGAAAGAATGTCTACACTGAAATCAAGTGTAATTCTCTCTTGCCCCTGGACGACATCGTGAGGGTGGTGACCCATGACGACTGTATCCCTGAGGTCAGCCTGACAAACACTTATCATCTGTAGAATACTCTTGTTTTTAAAGTTCACCTGGGTGTCAGCCATTTCCCATGGTAGTAGTTATGATGATATCACATATTTAGTAGAAGGATTAACTGTACATAGTTATGTAATTTGCAAAGTGGAAAAGAACACAAAGATTTCTAGTTTTTATTTGCAAAGAAGGAAGACAGTCCCCTTGACTCAGAACTACAAACATCTCTTAAGGTCTGTACATGGTAGTAGGTTTGCAGGGAAAGGTCGACTTGTATTTTCTGGGCATGAAACAGGTGGCTCTTTGGTGAATCAGTCCTTGATTAAAGAGTCTAGAGTGGTGCTGCAGGAGCCCACATTAACCTCCGTGGGTTTATCTTGCTGCACAGAATGTGTGTCTTCCTGAGAACATGCCCACATCCTCTCTCAGTCTCTCTTCCACTTCAGCTTTGATGATTGGTGCAGAATACCTTGCAGAGGATGGTTATCTGCTGGAGAAACCTTTCTATTAGTAAAGGCTCCAGGAACACACAGTGTAATGATTTCTTTCTTTTCTGCTATTATGGTATGTTACAATGAGTTCATAAATGTGTGCTATACTCTAAAGGACATAAAACTGAAAGGAGTCAGGGGAGGTCTCAGTCCCTACTCAAGTAGCCATGCACCATGGCAACACAGTCATGGACCTGAAAGAATATTTATGTGGAATCCTTAACACCCCAGTTCAAGGGTCCTTCATGCCTTGAAGGGCTAAGATGAAATGGCAGAGAGGCTTGGGTGGAGGAGAGGATTATGGGCTTGGTCTTTAATCTGAGGTCCTGGTCTTGGCCATGCCAGACCCCATGTTCAGTTCCTTCTCAGGGCCCTGCCTTTCCTGTGTTCACTGGAGTCATTCCACCTCACGTTTTACTTCTTCAGAGACAAGTTCTCTGGCTGTGTAGATATGGCCACCCACATCTCTAATGGAAAGCTGACCAGTTGACTTTCTTTAGCTCTTATGCCTCCCCCAAGAGCATCAGCTCTAGGAGGATAATGGCTAGGTGTGTTTCCATTATTATTTGAGTACCTCTGTCAGAGCAGATGTCCAGCAAACCATGAGTATCTCAGTCAGAGCAGATATCCAGCAAACCTGTCTCTAGCAAATTCAATAGTCAGGACCTTTATCCATTGTTTTCTAATTGTATGGCTGACTCCATCAGTCACTTAACACTTCCAGCAACCAATTCCTACAGTTTTAAAGTAAAATAATCACTGCATTGGCCTCATAGGATTATTAGAGGATTGCATTCAATAAGATGAGGCATGGGAGGAGCCGAGGGGTTTCATGCATGGCAGATGCTGAGTAAGTGCAGATGCTGAGGAGATGATGGTGGTTGCCTTGCGTGTCTCAGCTCTTCTTAGCCTGTGATCAGTCTCGACATGGGCATATGCCATTGAGGATTTTTTTCTAGACTTCAGTGGAGCAACAGGAAGCCCTTCAGGCAGGAAAGCCTGCCCCGTTCCTTACGGTTCTGACTCAGAGTCCAGGAGCCCCATGGAATGAGTGACATGATTTGTTTTTGTATACAGCCTTTTCTTGGAGACTTTTGAGTTCTTCCTAGTGTCTCAAGGATGCTAGGTTTGCTGTGAGTAAAGCTCCCATTTTCACAGCAACCTCTAGGCATAGGGGAGTGGAATGGTAGACCTTAGGCTTCCTTGGGCCACGGTGGAATAGCTGTTAAAGGAAGAAAGCAGGGAATATGCACGTGTACAAAACAGATTGTACTCTACTATGCAGATGGCATTTCATGTTGTAAACTAGAAGGCGATCAGTGAAGAACTGAACTTTGTGTTTGAAATTTTCACAGGTCAAGATTGCATATGTGAACTTTGTCAATCACTGTTACGTTGACACCGAAGTGGAGATGAAAGAAATCTATACCAGTAACCACATTTGGAAGTTATTTGAGAATTTCTTGGTGGATATGGCAAGGGTAAGTTAAATGCTCTTCATGTGGGCTAAGATCATCAGTATTGATTAGTATTGATTTTGATTAAGCAGTAAATATCTAGATGAAAATTTGCAGTTAAACCAACTACATTTTGATTTAGTCTGTTTTATCCATTAAGTTGTGAATGGGTTCTAGGAGATCATGAGTGACATTTAGCAAGTTAACATAAACGAAATACCCTGTCTGGCGTGTGTGCAGTGACAGGTGACGTGTTTAGCTTCTGCCTTTATAAATGGCCACATTTGTCTGTTAATAAATGGAATTTTAGGAGCCTTGCTACATGGATTAGAGGAAACATTTGGCAGAGGCCATTTTCTATTTAACCTCTTGCCGTGAATGCAATTAAAGCCACAGATGGAGAAGGACTCAAGTGGCCTAGGAGGGACCCTGATCGGGTATCTCATGACCCGTCACAGTCTTCCCTGGCTTTGATAATTTGGTCATCTGGACTTTTCATACATGTTCCCCAGATGACATTCTGCTTTTACTTTGAGCCTGTTTTCTTTTTTAAATTGAGAGGTGGCATATGGCACTAGATGGCATTTATAGATACTGTCTGGTATGTGTCTCTGCTCTGTGGAAATGAGCAAGCAACAAGGAAAGGATGCCATTTACTCTTCCGTGCTTTCTCTCTGGCACGACAAATCATTATCAACACCCAGGGGCCTTTGATTTTACGTTTTTTTTCAAACAAAGCTTCATACCATAGCACAGGTTGACCTGGGGTAACCCAGGCTAGCCTCAAACTCACAGCTATCATCCTGCCTCAGCCCCCCAAGTGTTGGGATGACAAGTGTGGGCCACCATGCCAAGCTCTCTCATTTTAGTTTTAAGAGTGACAAGATGTGAAAGTTGAAGAAGGATTTTCTAGGAAAGGCAGTGTACCCATAGCTCCTTAGACCTCATCCAGGGTAAGGTGACCTGCCCAGTCCCTTGGGCCTTCTTGCTTCCCCCAGGGCTGGTAGTTTATGCAGGCCTCGTCTAGATGTGTTTGAGGATGGGGATTCCCAAAATCTTACAAGAACCCTTGCTCACTGTGTCTGATAGTCCGTGGCCTCTCTTTGACTCTTTCTGGAGGAGGGATGATGAAATGCGTGCACTAGAACCACCACTGTACGCCCAGGCACCTGAGAACACCCCTGGATGACACCGTGGATCCTGCACTCTTTCAGGCCAGGAAGTCCTCCTACTCAGTCAGGGTTTCCAGGCGAAATGTGTTTATTTTGCTTTTGGTGTGGTAGAGTGAGTGAGATCTTCAACAGGTTCAAGTTCATGCATAGTTAGAGCCTTTCTGTTTTACATCATTTTTGTGTGACCAGCTAGAAGTCACTATGTCCTCTCTCAGCTAAATCATAGTTAGAGAAGCCACCCCGTTCTTCCACATTTAGCACGTACCATTTATGCTTGTTGCCACTGACCGGTGGAAAGCATGGCTCGGACCAGCTGTAGGCAGCTCCCAAGTCCTCGAAGCAAAAGATAATTTCAGGGCTGCACGTGCAGGAAGATGTTAAAGAGGTTCCAGAGGAACATCTGTGGAGTTGCTTGGTGCCACGGACTGAGAAAGACCAAGGTCACATCCTCAGCAGTTCAGGCTATAATGCTAAAGTAGAGTTCATTTTCTTAAAACCAAAGAAAGCTAGTGGTAACTCCTGCCCCAGCTACCCCTGGACCCACACACTTTTTCCACCTATGAATTCAGAAGTTGTACACATTTTGTTTTACTGAGTTTGCTTAAGTGGGTGATTATGAAGTATCGTTTATCATGTAAAGGCTTCCAGAGACTTCCTGGAATTCCTGCCTGTCTGCTCCGAGTTGACCGCAGAAGGCTTTGTTCCTCTCGGATTCTTCTCTGTCCTTCAAAGCAGGGCCCTTCTCCAGGGTGGACATAACACCACCTGGCACTTTCCAAAAGAGAAAGTCCAGGGCAGAGGGTCCCTCTGCCCTCTGCAGAAAGGTGAAGAGCCACTGAAAACTTCCACATTCTAGTAACAAAACAACCCAGGTGGCCTTCTGACCAGCTTTCCATGCAGATGACTGAGCCTTGTTCCCCAGAGTCTTGAACTCAGCACTGGGGAGACAAGACATTTGAAACAAGTCTTAGGTGACACCACAGTCAGTCCTGGGACACCCTGAGAGCCACTGCAGTAGGGTCTGGCAGCTGAGAGCAGGAGTGTCAAAGGAATTAGTCAGACCAGGGACCGGATCCAAACTCTGCCTTTCTCTAACTGCCTTACATATATTGGGAAAGGTACTGAAACCATTCTGCCCCTGAGTTGCCTTACAATAAATACATTTCCCCAGGGGCCCTGGAAAGAGCTAGTGAGATAATACACAGTAAGCTCTTAGTACATACTGCACTTTGCAAAGAGCTTGGTGACATTATATCATTATCAGGATTATCACAAGGCTATGAGAAGACTTTTGGGCAGTTTCAGGAGCTTCCCCAAGACCTAAATGATATTGATGACATAATTACATTGAGAATGAGGCAGAAATAGACTCTCCACACAGGCAAGAGCCAGATGCTGTGTTCATGAGTCTGATGAACATTAACCTGGGCTTGCATGATGCTGCATATGCATGAAGCCAGGCATGCATGAAGCCAGGCATGCATGAAACTAGGCATGCATGAAGCCAGACCTTCAGGGCACAAGGATGCGAATGAAGCCAGTTACACATGACATTGGACATGAATTAAGCTGGAAGCTAAATTTGCATGAAGCCAGGTGTCTTAGCTGGAGTTTCTATTGCTGTAAAGGGACACCATGCTGCAGCAACTCTTATAAAGGAAAACATTTAATTGAGACTGGCTTATAGGTCAGAGATTTAGTCCATTATCATCATGGCAGAAAGTATGGAGGCACTTAGGCAGACATGGTGCTGGAGAAGGAGCTAAAAGTTCTACATCCAGATCCACAGGTAGCAGGAAGAGAGAGACACTGGGCCTGGTTTGAGCATTTGAAACCTCAAAGCCCACCCCCAAGTGACACACTTCTTCCAGCAAGGCCACACCTCCTCCAACAAGGTCACACCTCCTCCAACAAGGCCACACCTCCTAATAGTGCCACTCCCTCTGACCCAAGGAAGCCATTTTCATTCAAACCACACGTCGGGTGTGCATGAAACCAGGTAGGCATGGATTCAGGTTTATGTGAAGCCTTATGCAGACATCACTTGATATAAACTGCTGCAGAGGAAAGGCATCAAACTGAGGTGCTAACAGCAAACTTGTAAAACCCTGGAGCAACTGATTAACATCAGAGAGGAGAGAGGAGGAACTAGAGAAGAGCTGTCCTGAAAGTTGGGTTGAGGACACTCAACATGGCGGGAGTGAAAGAAGAGAGTCATCACAGCACGCCGCGTGGTGTCCAGTCTTGGTTCTCAGCGTCTACCTGGATATTGCTAAAAAGATGTCAGTACCATGTTTGGCATGCTTTGGTTTATATTTCTGCACAACTTAAAACGTAAAGATTCTTAAAGTTTTCTGTATTATAGTTTCTACCTTGATTTTGCTTGAGCAGCAACATGGGGCAGTTCAGTTAAGCAAAGATGTAGTGTATACCAGGAGCCACTGATCCTCCGTGCCAGGCCTACTTTGAAATTATAAAGTCGTGAAACTTAGGGAACTTCTAGGTGGCCTCAATTTTGTTCCTGAAGCCCAGATGCATAATTTGCTAGCCAGTTTTCCAGCTTGTTACAGAGTGGGAAGGCTTCTACCCCCGCCCCCAATCTCCAGCAACTTCTCAAATGTAGCCTTCATGTCTTCCAGTGTTTTACCCATTCCTTATACTGATCCTCTTTTGAGTCATGTTTGGTGTGCTGTTTCCACATCTTTGGATTCCCTCTAGCCTGCCTGAGCCTACACAACTGTATTTTGGTAGAAATTTGGAGAAGAGTTTGTCTAAAGAACAAACGAAGTCTCGATGCTAGCAGCCACACAGTGTCCGCCTCTCACCCACGCTTTTCTGTGGTCAACACGGCCAGGTTTGGGTTCTCGGGAAACCCTCTACAGTCACTGCCATTCGTGTCTCCCGCTTTCCTCTTCATGGCCTTCATCCCTCATGAGGGACGAGGACCCATATGTGTGATCCAGTGACACAGCTCAATGGGTAGAGGAGCTTGCTGCCAAGCCTGATGACCTGGAGTTGATCCCTGGAGCACATGTGGAAGGAGAGACCAGACTCTGGCAAGTTGTTTAATAAATTTAAAAATAATTTTAAAAAGACACATAGAAAATCTTTCCTGAAAAATAGCTTTTAATAAGCTGTGTTGTACAGTTTCATGTGTTCATCCTTCTGATGTCCTGATGGAGACAGGGCCCATGAGCTGTAATACAGCACACTGGGGCAGTGGCCAAGCTATTAGACCCAGGGAAAGTTGTTGCTGTCTTTCAGACCATTAATGACAGCCCACTTTGATCTGTGTTCTAATGCAGCTGAAATTGGTGCTTGTGGAGCAGAAATGCTCTCCTTCGTCTTGATAACTGCTTGTTGTTGCAGTCAGGGGACTCAGGTCATTATCAGAAGGCACCTAGAAGGGTGGATGATGATCAGTGTGAGTCTCAGACTGTAGGTGTATTTTTTGAAGATGTTCCCAATTCTGCCATCCCTTTCAAGACCTTACAACGACCAGCTGTACTCTGAGTAATGTTCCGACAGAACAAAATTAGACCAAGAAATAATTTAGGATGTGGGCCCACTCAGTGTCATATCTGTCATCGCTTAACGAGACAGATCAAGATACTGTCTGTGTTTTCAGATAGATCGCTTGGGCCATTCGCTCCCTTTCCTGCTGAGTAGAAGTTTGGAGATAAGGTGGTAGAATGTGTATCTTCTCTAAATCATGCTTGCTCATGGTCCTTGTTAGATAGGATTAAACAGATGTTCTATGATTTTGTTGATTTTTTAAAAAGTTGAATGGGTCATTAATAAGAGGATCATTAATAAGAGAACACTTGAAAGTGTTCTTTCTATGTGGCCCAAGAAGCTAGCATGGCAGGGGACTGAAGACGTGTCTCCTGTGGCTTTTACCCCTCTGTGGCACATTCTGCTCTGCTGTAATTTTACTGATCTAATTATTATGCTGAGTTATAGTGATGACACATGCCTGCACCAGAAGACTATTGGACTGCTCCTGGTAATTGGATGGTTGTTCCTTGCCCTTCACCGTATGCTTTATGCTTCACATCGTCGGCAGTATCCGTCAGTTCTCACCCCTCCCCCATGTGTGTATCTGTTCATGTATGCACGGGTGCATGTGTGAGCAGGTGCATATGTAATGGGTGTGTGGAGGTTAGAGGTCAACCTGGGGTGCCATTCTTCAGAGGTACCATCCATCTTAGTTTTGGGGATGGTTTCTCACTGAGTCTGTCACTGATCCAGCTAGACGCACCGACCCGTAAACAAGCACCCGCCTGTTTCTGCCCCTCAGCACTGAAGTTCATGTGTGTGCCACCATACCAAGCTGCTTTTTTCTCTTTTCTGGGGGCTTGAACTTTAGCCTTTATGCTTGTAAGGCGAGTGCTTTACTGACTGAGCTGCTTCAATCCTTCATTTGTGTCCCCAGGGTCATTCAGTCTGTCTCTGTCACTGTCTCTCTCTCCTACCTTACTGGCCACTCCTCTGTCACTTGACGGACCCTCTGTATATCCGTATGTCCAGATAGTGAGGTATGGCAGACTCAGACCTCAGACCTGATCCCTTCACAGTCCACAGCGATCCCTTCACTGTCCACAGCGATCCCTTCACTGTCCACAGTGATCCCTTCACGGTCCACAGCGAGCTCTTTACTGTCCACAGCGATCCCTTCACGGTCCACAGCGATCCCTTCACAGTCCACAGTGATCCTTCACTGTCCACAGTGATCCCTTCATGGTCCACAGCGAGCTCTTCACTGTCCACAGTGATCCCTTCATGGTCCACAGCGATCCCTTCATGGTCCACAGTGATCCTTCACTGTCCACAGTGATCCTTCACGGTCCACAGTGATCCCTTCATGGTCCACAGTGATCCCTTCACTGTCCACAGGCATTTGCTTCTGGGGATCAGCAACTCTCAGATTTTGATCCCAGGCTGACTGAAGCCTGGGCCCTTCTCTGATGTCTACTCTTGAGTCTAGGTGTTTATATGATGTTTCCTTTTAGTTGTCTGATTTCAATCTCTTTACTCATGCTCTGCTGCAAACCTGCCCCTTCTCAAGTTGTGGGCATCTTAGCAAATGGCAGTCAGCACATGCACTCATCCAGGCAGACATCTTGGCATCGTTTGCAAATACTACTTTGTACCCCCTACATCTGACCCTTCACCAAATGCTGCAGGTTCTAAAATACCATAAATTTGAGGAGTTCTGAACTCTTATGTCACAATTATCCACACCTAGAGGAGGAAGAGGAGGAGGACTGTGTGTGCGAGGGTTGGGTCAGATCACTGCTTTGCCAAGACTCTCCGCGGACTTGTTGCCTTTCCTGGGCATCCTCTTCCTTCTCTGTGCCTCCCTGTTCTCCCAATCTCCTTGCAGCTGGCACTCTGTCCTGTTCACAGTGGCCCCTGTCTGCTTCTCCAGATACTTTCGTTCTAGCATCTCTGCCTTCTGAGAGGCTTGGCCCAGGATCTGCATGCCTTTTCTTTCTCATCTGTTGGATCCTGTTTTAGTTACTACATTTTTTGTTTTTTGTCTCCATGGGCAATATCTGGCATAAAAAACTTAAAGGAGGATTTATTTTAGCTCACAGCATTGGAGGTTCATCTGTTACAGTTGGGAGGGCTTGTGGAGGAGGCAGCTGTCCACATTATGACAGATAAGTTACATGACATATGACTAAGATAAGTCATGGAAGCAGGGAAAGAAAAAGCACAGAGGACAAGAAACAGCCCAGAGTGACCTGCTTCCTCCTCTGGGCCCTACCTCCTACCACCAATTAGAAATGAACCTTTGAACGGATAATTCATATTCGAACTTTAATACTCCTTTCATACCCATCTCACATCACAAGATACATTCAATCCATCTCTGAGAGTCTCCATAGCATTAATAGTTCCAGTGTTATTCAAAAGTCCAAATTCGGAGTTTGCTCTGAGGCCCAAGGACAACTGTAAGCCTGTGACGAGTCAGTGCTGCCTGCTTCCACCGTGGAAGAGTGCACACTTCCATTCCATGAGGTTGGAACAGGAGAGCAGCAAGGAAGGAGTGGCCCGAAGCAAGACTGGAACACAGCAGGGCAAGCAGTGGACCCTGCAGCTGTGTATCTGGTTCAGGGCATGTGGGAGTGTGCTGTGGATTCCCATGTGCCTTCTCTCCTGGTGACTGCCTATGACCTGGTCAACAGATGCTCCTGGTGTCTCTAGAGATGCATGGGTTTCACCCCCACTGCTCCACATGTGGGCATTTCAAGGGCCGCCTGCAGAGACCCTCACTCTGACCCAGGGATGCCTGCCTTCCCAGGCTTTTCTTTGACATCTGGGTGGAAGGCTCCACAGCTCTGTACTTTTGTATTTTTCATGCTCACAAAAATCGGCATCATATGGTTGTGGTCAGGGCCTGCCATCAGCTTGAGCAATAGCCAGGGGAGTGTGGATTGGGAGTACAGTGGCCTCATAGTGCCCAGATGTCTGGGTGTGGTAAAAGCTGGGTGAACAGCCTTATGGATGGCTTGGTGTTCTCAGGTGTCCTAGTAGCTCCTGTCTTAAGGGAGTCTTGTAAACTTGTTTCCACATGTACATCCTTGAGCTGGTGATAGATGGGCTCTCTATGACTTCCTGACATCCCTCAAGATAGCATTGTCCCCATGCAAAGCACAGAGCATTTTAAAAAATGATCTTGTCTACATTTCTCTCTCTCTGTTGTTGTGTGAAATACTCTGAGAAAAGCAACAAAGAGCTTATTGTGCCATACTGGTCCAGCTGGATAGTCAGTCATGGCAGGGAAGGTGTGTCTGTGGCAGGGAAGGTGTGTCTGTGGCAGGGAAGGTGTGGCCGTTTCAGGGAAGTTGTGGTGGCTGGGAAGATGTGACAGTGGTGTCTGGGAAGGCATGGTGGAAGGAGCAGGAAGCTGCTGGTCACATGGCACTCACACTCAGGAAACAGTGAACAGGAAGGAGACAGCTATAAAGAAGGCCCAAGTCTTATCCTCCATGACCTCTTCCTCCACTGAATCTTTAACTTCTAAAGGTCCCACAAGGAAGAGCACCACAGCAGGGGACCGCGTATTCAGACCTGTGAGCCCCTGGGATGTCTCTCATTCGGACCACCCTGGGTTCTCCTGTCCCTTGCCCCACTTTAAGTTGCTCCTTTTCTCACCAAAGTACATGCTTTTCAAATCTTTCTGCTTTTCACTGCAACCAACACAGGCGGGGACAGCTGTGCACAGCCCTGCTGAGACCAACACAGACGGGAACAGCTGTGCACAGCCCTGCTGAGACCAACACAGACGGGAACAGCTGTGCACAGCCCTGCTACAACCAACACAGGCGGGGACAGCTGTGCACAGCCCTGCTACAACCAACACAGGCAGGGACAGCTGTGCACAGCCTTGCTGAGACCAACACAGGCGGGGACAGCTGTGCACAGCCCTGCTGAGACCAACACAGGCGGGGACAGCTGTGCACAGCCCTGCTGAGACCAACACAGGCGGGGACAGCTGTGCACAGCCCTGCTGAGACCAACACAGGCGGGGACAGCTGTGCACAGCCCTGCTGAGACCAACACAGGCAGGGACAGCTGTGCACAGCCCTGCTGCCAACGTCTACTCCTTTACACACTGAAGGGAGGATTATTTTGGCTCTTAGTTTCAGGGGGTTCAATTCCCGTGGCAGGACGGCATGGCAGGCAGAGCAGCTCTCATTGCGTGCTCAGGAAAACGTCGAGGGAAAGCATGTGCTTGTGCCGTTCTCCCGTTCCTTCTCTATCCTACCAGGCTCCGGCCTGCGGCATGATGCCATCCGCACACTCCAGGAGCAAATACTCTAAACGAGTCAGCGAGAAAGCAGAAGCAGCTGTGCAGTGTGCCGTGCTGATCAATACTGCAGAGCTGGGGTTTGATAGGTTTAAATTGCTCACTCATAACAGAACACGTGACTGGGATGGTTACGTGAAAAAATATTGTCCTGTAAACAATGTGTGCTAGTTGACACAAAACTTGAAATATCTATACGTCTAGGGAATCTTAAGTAAATGCCTGTAGTTCAGCCTGTAGGCATGTCTGTCGGGCATTCTCTTGATTAATGATTGAGGTAGAAGGGCCCAGCTCACTGTGGTTGATGCCACCTGTGGGCAGGTGGTCCTGGGTTCTATAAGAAAGCAGACTGAGCAAGCCATGGAGAGAAAGCCAGTAAGCAGCACTCCTCCATGGCCTCTGCATCAGCTCACACCTCCTGATTCCTGCCTTGAGTTCTGACTTCCCTTCATAATAGACTGTGACCTCCAAGATGATATAAACCCTTTCCTCCCCAAGTTGCCTTTGGTCATGATCTTTATCACAGAGATAGAAAGTGAACCAAGGAACTGTAACACAAATTTTAAAAGGTCTTATTAATAAAAAAAACCTGGGAGCCAAGTATTGTGGTGAATGCTGAAAGATCAGAGAAGCAGAACAAGCCACAGCTAACCTCACCTCACCAACTCCTCATCGGATTCCATGAATCTTCAGACTGAAAGCTTCTGAGTCCTCCCCCAAATGGATCTCAGCTGAAATTTTTTTGAACTGACACTGTTCAAAAGCCTAAAAGCTAAAAAGCCTCTAGTTCCTGGTCCTTACTCCTTATATAGCGTTCTGCTTCCTGCCATCACTTCCTGGGATTAAAGCATGTGTCTTTCCCAAGTAGGACGTGAGATCTCAAGTGCTGGGATTAAAGGCGTGTGTCACCATGCCCGGCTGTTTCCAGTGTGGCCTTGAACTCACAGAGATCCAGATGGATCTCTGCGTCCGGAATGCTAGGATTAAAGGCGTGTGCTACCACTGCCTAACCTCTATGCTTAAAATACTGACTGTTCTGTTCTCTGACCCCAAGATAAGTTTATTGGGGTACACAATATATCAACCACAAAGGAACAATGTAAGGAATATGAAATAAAATAATTTTAGGTGTCATTAAACTGACTGAAATAATTATAAATTGCAGGTATAGCAGTTAATCCCAGCAGGAAACACAAGGCCCATTCTAGAGGTGTGGGTGGGTCAAAGGGTGTGAGAAGGGATTCAGAAAGCCCTGGAGCCTGTGCAGGGAAATGAGATGCAGGCAGAGTGGAGTGGGTCTCTTCTCTCTGTAACTGGCCACACCCCCAGTTAGCTGAACCCAACCCCAGCATGGAGGCAGGAGCTAGCTGCTGTTAACAGGACTGTCCCATGTATCCACAGATAATCCAGCCATTGCATTACAGATTCATTTCAGAGGATCAGCTGAGCATGCAGTGTGGAACTGTCTCCACACCCTCATCTGACAATTTTCACTTTGAAAAACAAGCCACAGATATGAAAGTGAAATCAGTGCTATTGTGTAATTCTTTATAATATCCAACATATGTGAATAAAGTAAAGAAAACCACATAAAAACTAGCAGGAAAGGGATAACTAAAAAAATCATTTGTAATTTTTAAAATGTGGACCTCAGACTAATTTCAAAAATAGATTCAAGCATGATGGTGCATTGAAATGATCCAAGTAATACAGGCTTTTCCAGGGAGAGGCCGGGTAATGGCAGCCCATGGGCATGTTTTATAGTAACAGTCTTAGGTCATTAATATATGCAAACAGATTGAAACTTAAAAAAATACATCTCGTACATAAAATAGATCATTTGATGTGATGTTGTTTTGAGCCACTTCCAACCTTAGTTTTTATTAAAGAGGCAATAAAAGTAAACTTTAAAATTGGATAAAGAACGTTGACACTATTATTATTATATAGTCATTATTATTACCTTTCTTTCTTTTTTTTTTTTTTTTGGTTTTTCGAGACAGGGTTTCTCTGTGTAGCTTTGCGCCTTTCCTGGGACTCACTTGGTAGCCCAGGCTGGCCTCGAACTCACAGAGATCCACCTGCCTCTGCCTCCCAGAGTGCTGGGATTAAAGGCATGCGCCACCACCGCCCGGCTATTATCTTTCTTTTTTTCCTTCGTCCTTCCTTCCTTCCTTCCTTCCTTCCTTCCTTCCTTCCTTCCTTTCTTTTTTTCCTTCTTGATAAGTCTTTTAAAGTTTTAACAAGAAAAGAGGCTTGGTTACTTCAGTGGGACCAGTGTAGGATGTAAAGTGAGAATGTTGCTATTAATATCTTGGAGAGTAATAGGTCCTTATGGCTTGGCAAACACTGGCTTTCATTACCCAGGCTTTTGAGTAAAGCCTTGTCTAGGTAATGTTCATTAATCTACTCACTCAAAAGGAAATCTCTGGGTGGTGCTTTGCCAGTGCCCAATTCCAAGCAATACAGCACAAAGTACAGGAAGTCCAGTGAGAGACCCCTCCCCACCCTGCACGGGCTGTGCCTGGACACAGGCCCTGGGGGCTGATGTGTGAGTGTTGGTCTGCCACCTGCTCAAAAAAAGGGAAGTTTTAGCCCTCAGGAAAGTTCCGTCTTTGAAGACACCAAAAGAAGGCAAATCCTAACTGATGCCTATCCTGGGAAAATCAGTTTGATATTAGCTCTGAGACCATGTTAGATTTCAATCCTCAGTGTGGCCCACAAATACAGCCTAACCTAAACAAAATGAAAGGAAGAGTCATCTGTCGGACTTATTTATCTCAGAGGCATTCACAGTACCTCTCTCTCATACACAGTTTCACTTTGTGTAGTCACATGTTAGAGGCTAAAAAAATAAGAGATGGAAAATTCCAGAAATGATGGTTCATATTTAAATTCTGAGGAGTGTGATGCTGTCCCATGTCTTCTGGTTCAGGATGTGTATCATCTCTTTGTCTAACCTTTCCGTGGTATACTGCCCACCTGTTAGTGACATCATAGGCCTCTTGTTACTAGATTAACTGTCAAAGTACTGCAGTGACTGTGTCCAGGTAATCCTCGATTTACTTAATCGTAGGCCCCAAACCCAAGAGTGATGGTGATGGAAGCTCATGGGTACCAAAAAAAGATCTGTATGGTGCTTCTTGTAAGTGGAAAGATGAAGAGAGAGAGAGAGAGAGAGAGAGAGAGAGAGAGAGAGAGAGAGAGAGAGAGAGAGAGAGAGGAAGAAAACATTCACTTACATTTACTGTTATTGTAATGTAATTTTAAAATATATGATGAAAACATATGTGTATATACATGATTTGGTACTTTGCAGTCAGGGAATATAGCTTCTGTGGATGGGGAATGTACTGTTTTGAACATCTTGTTCATACAAGAGATCTTACTTGCTGGGACAGTGACAGAATTCCAAAATTAGACACATTTATTCCCTGTAAATCATACAGTTTTCTCCAATAGCCTGACAATGTTAGTTACCAAACCCCTCAGGTTTGTCCTGAGAATATTGTATCAGCGTGTGTCATTTCTAGAGGAAGAGAAAAAGAACTCCACAGATGGAAAGCAGTTTAGGACACAACACGGCTCCTCCCCTCCACACATCTAACTCTGGGATTAACAGTCCCCTTCTCCAAGCCAGAAGCTCTGAAACACATGTTTTGAGAAGGGAAGTTTTCTCTTTCATGAATTTGTGTGAAAAGTTTTAGAGCAGTACCAAATTAAACCACATTCACTTGTTCTTTGATGAAGCACCTTATTGAAAAGTCAGAACTCACAGAAAAGTTTGGGTTGCCCAAGGACATCTGGAGCACATGGCTGCCATCCCCGGTCTTTCCCCTTTGTCCACATTTGTTTTCTTTGTCTGCCTCGGTTTCCAGTCTTTCCTCACACCCTCCTCTCCCCCTCTCTTCTTCTTGTGTCCATCTTTCCTGTGTGTTTTCAATCACGACTCTTCAGCTTTCGCAATGTGTCTGCCTGACTTTTGGAAATACAGTTTGGCAAAAGGCCTCATTTAGTCAGACATAAGGCTCGTCCCCAGCTCCAGGACTGGTCTTGCCCTCAGCCTGCCCTGCGAAGGCCCTGTGGATAAGTAAGTGTGGGAAGGAGTTAGATTTTTTTTTCCATTTTCCTCCTGAATTAGTCGCTTTTCTTATTTCTGTGATCAAACTCCTGAGAAGACACTTGTGGGAGCTTACTTCAGCTCACAGTTGGAGGGTACAGTCTAGGGGAGGTGAAGGGATGACCACAGGTGACTACCAATTGGCAGACCTGTGTGGTTGGTTGGGGCTCCTCCCCTCATACCTTGACCAAACAGGAAGCAGAGAAAAGACGGGAAGTGGGTGGGGCTTTTAACTTCATTGCCCAGATCTCAGTGAATGAATCACTTCCTCCAGCAAGGTTCTACTTCACAGGCATATCTGACCCACGGCCACTGGGCTACAATCCACAGAAGACAGCTGAGAACACAAAATTCATAAGCTTACTTAAAACATTATGAGATTTTTTTTTGTAAGTTGATAGCATGGATGGGATGTGTAGGATAAACTTTATAGATGACAGTAACAAAAGGCACACGTTATTCAAAATGGCACCACTGGCTGGGGACAAGTGTTTGAACCCATGGGCCCATAGAGGACATTCCATGTGCGAATCTCAAAACCTCTCAGATGGCACCCGTGGCCTCTTCACTGGGCCCAGGTACTTTAAGGGAAAATGCATATCGACACATGTCACCACGAACTCTTCACATTTCTTTGTGCTCACAATGGCTCTTAACTCTTTGGCTTCTTCCCAGGGAGTGGAAGACGCTTTCATCAAGTCTGTGGACCAAGAGAGGTTGGCGTGCGAAAACAAAAGAGCAAGTTAACACAGGGCCTGGAGGAGTGAAGGAGCAGTGGAGGCTGAAATGCTAGAGAGGCTTGCAGGGGTCACTGCCACAGACTGACGTTTTAGTGGATTTGGACACAAGTTTTTCCATCTGAAGCTGCTTTACAAATCACAGGATTGGTGGCTATGGGGAAATCTTGTAGGGTAACTTTTAGAAGGTTCCACTACCAACTTATAATGCAGAGACATGTTTTGCTTTCTCTCCAGGTCTGTAACACCACCACAGACAGGAAACATGCAGACACCTTCCTGGAGAGATGTGTGACGGAGTCAGTCATGAACATCGTCAGCGGCTTCTTCAACTCACCCTTTTCAGACAACAGTACCAGCCTCCAGGTAGCTGGGCCCAGTGCCAGAGAAGCTGTAATCTGGCTCGGATGTCCTCTTGGACACTCTGGATAATCACTTGTCTCTTGTATTACTTAGCATTATGCCCTTTCTGACTTGACCAAACTTTAGCATTAACTTATTCATAATAACACAGAGGAATGGGTTTCATGGTGACGTTTTTATGTGTATGCATTGTTACATTTTCTCACACCCTCTGCTCTCCTCTCTTCTTTTGGTCCCAATGTTTCCTGTGTGTTTTCATTTGTTTCAGTGTTTCTTAGCTTTTGCAATTTTGCCTGTTCTGATTCACTTTGAAATTTACATTTTAGCAAACAATCCAAGTTTATACATTATTTAATCAGATTAAAAGACCAGAGACAAACCCCCATGTCCTCCCAACCCCCTCTCCACTTGCAGATCTCTCCCCAAACCCCAACTTCATTTTACGTCGAGAGACCTCCTCCTAAAATGAAGTCATTTTCTTCTAAGCACTATGAGATATTTCACATCTGTATGTGGAGGGCCAAGTGTTGAAATAATGGCTGATTGTTCAGATGGGTAGGCACCTGGACCAGCTGCCACATGTTAGTAATTTATCCTATAAGTTGGCATATTAAGATTTTCTAGTCTTCATAAATACTTAAAAATATTTTCACTTTTCAACCTTAAATATCCACAGATGAGGAAACAGCCAAAGACATTACAACATATTTGTAGGGTATTTTACTAAAAATTGTGTTCCAAAAGAAAATTAATAGCTAAGAAAAATGATTCTCAATTAGCATAACACCACAGAATTGCATTCAATGTCATCTAGTTTGTCTGTGTGAAGAACACAAATGTTCAACCCTATGTGTCTGTGAGTTCCCACCTGCAGACCGTGCCAGCTTCAGGCAACAACATCAGCAAACCTCGTATTGAAGGTTCTGTGTAGCTTTTGGTCTTTAGTCTCTAAGTGCAGACAACAGCGCTTTACACAGTACTTACATTTTATTAGGAATTATAAGTTGGATACACAGATACACACGGATTGCTGCATGTCTGAGGTTTGATGTCTCTTTTGGTGTCTGTTGGCGTGAGGGATAACATCTTGAAGATGTTGATCTTGGCTTTCTCTCTACTGAATGTGGTAGTGGGCCCCTGCAGGGTCAGAGACAGGTGGACCCTGCGGCTTAGTGGCCTGTCAGGTCTAGCCAAAACTTCGGGATCAGTGAGAGACCCTGCTTGCCAAAGTAAGGTGGAGGATGGATGGCAGAGGAAGATAGCTGAGGTCAGCCTCTGGCTTACACACACGCATGCACACACACACACACACACACACACACACACACACACACACACACACTAGTGAAAACACAAATGACTGATTTTCTGTAGTGCCTGGCATGTTTCCTCTCATGCTATTGGCATACAGACATTTTGTGGAGTCAGGTCCTTACGAGTGGCATCGAAGCACACAACACTGTGTGGCACTTTGCTTTTTGGTCCTGTCTGATAAGGTGTAGCTCTGCTCCCTCCTTAGGCATGTTAGGGTCCATGGCATAGTGACACAGAGTGACTACTTTCCTTCCGTTTTCAGACCCACCAGCCAGTCTTTATCCAGCTGCTGCAGTCTGCCTTCAGAATTTATAACTGCACCTGGCCCAATCCAGCCCAGAAAGCCTCAGTGGAGTCCTGCATCAGAGCGCTGGCTGAAGTGGGTAAGTCGGGGGTTTGGTTTGACTCAGTTACACATTTCCTGGAGCAACTGGACTTGCGGCTAAGAGCTTCACAAGCAGCTTTCCAGTGTAGAACCTTACAAAGAAATAAGCCAGGCTTCAAATATGGTTTAGTGAGATTTTGTAAGAATGGCTTAACTAGTTATCTTCCTTTAAATTGTGGAATCATTTTATTTATTAATAAGGCCTGATGTTGTTAATAACTTTTTATGGCAATAGACATTTTTGAGGTTTTTTTTTAGCACTTTAATTTGTGTGAAATTTGCATCACTCAAAAGCCTGTTATACACTGAAGGCTTCAAGATTATAATTGAAGTGGAGGCAAGGGATTTAAACTAAGGGCAACGGAGTGTAAGAGTTCTCATAGATGCCCACTCCGTATAAAGTTATGCTTGTTCGTAGTTCTGTAGTAATTATTGTATAAAATTTTTGTGTATAACAGGTGTGTTTATGCATATTATGTGTGTGTGAATGCAGACACATGCATGTGTGGCACACATATCAAGGTCAGAGGACAACCTCAAAGCTATTCCTTGCCTTCAGCTTTATTTGAGACAGTCTCCTTGTTGTTTTCTCCGTATGCAGGCCCATAGCTTCTCCTTTCTCTGCCTCCTACCTCACTGTAGCAGTGCTGGGATTACATCTCACTGTAGGGGTGCTGTGGTTACATCTCACTGTAGCAGTGCTGGGATTACATCTCACTGCAGGAGTGCTGGGATTACATCTCACTGTAGCAGTGCTGGGATTACATCTCACTGTAGCAGTGCTGGGATTACATCTCACTGCAGGAGTGCTGGGATTACATCTCACTGTAGGACTGCTGGGATTACATCTCACTGTAGCAGTGCTGGGATTACATCTCACTGTAGCAGTGCTGGGATTATATCTCATTGTAACAGTGCTGAGATTATATCTCACTGTAGCAGTGCTGAGGTTACATCTCACTGTAGGACTGCTGGGATTACATTCACTGTAGCAGTGCTGGGATTGCAGATACACACCACTGAATCTGGCTTTATGTGGGTCATGGAGACTCAAATTCCAGTTCTCAAGCTTGCACCATATGCACTTACCCACTAAGCCATCTTCCCAGTCTTTGTGTAGATTAATTATGGATGGAGGGGAGGATAGAGAACAAATACAGGCTTGGATGGACAGATAATAATAATAATAATAATAATAATAATAATAATAATAATAATAATAATAAAAATAATAATAATAATAATGGAAAATCAAGAGGCATGTGGCCATTCCTGGTGATTCCATAGTTTCATTGTCATGGTCATGGTCCTGGCCACTGTTAATGTTTATTGAGCATATGCCATGAACAAGGCCAGCTCTTTTACACCTTTAACCTTTAATAGGTTCTTTGATTATTTATAGTTCACAGTTCAGGAAACCATTATCTTTGCTAGTCATTTAGTATATGCTTAGTAAGTATGTGATAGACAATCAATGATTTAGCTAATTATGACCATTAAAGTATTTTTAGTCTTTATCTAATCTGCAATCTGACCTAAGAGATTTTATATTATTAACAAAACTTAATGGTGGCACCAATTTTAAGGAAATAAGAAATCAGATATAGTCTAGGAATATCAATTGAGGACTACTACAGCTAATAGTAATATAGTTGCCTAGGGAATTAGTTTTAAATAAGAATTCTACTTATAAATATGTGGAATAATAATTATAAATAAAATCTCTACTATGCTTGCTTCTTTGGCACACATGCCCTCGTGCCTGGGCACCCCTCTGAAGTCCTGCCCTGGATTGCAGAGCACTGAAGCTCTCTTACCCTCCTCCCCTCCTGCCTGGGGTCCTGGTCCACCTGTTGCTGGGGACGGGATTTTCTTCCTCAGTCTGTGTGCAGGTGCTCGGGCCCTCTAGTCCTCTCATATTTCTTAAGTGAATGCTTAAGCATTTAATGTATTATAATTAATAATATAATAAGTTATCTGTATTTCTTAAGTTAATGTTTAGGCATTTAATGTTGTCACTGGTATAGTAAGTGATATGTTTTCCACACCGTGCTTATGGTTTTGTTTTGATCTGAGCCTCTGGCTCTATCCTGGGTCACTCTGTTGAGTGAAGACCTTCACCTATACCTCCTGAGCCTGGCTGTCCCTGGCCCTGTGACCTCCTCTCTCTCAAAGTCTGACTGTCCTGTGCATCAGCCCTCCTGTCCAGACTTTCAGCTCCTTTCTGGGCTCCAGTGCTCTGGGCCATAGCTGCTTTCCATACCTTACGTCACTGTCATTGTGCTCCTCCTGAGGTGTTCAGACCTGAGAGGCTCTGCAGGGAGGAAACACACAGGGAAGGGGAGACTCCAGCACACAGTGTGTGAAAGATAAAGTTGTATATGACTCTCTAATCTTTATTTAAAAAGATACACATAGCACAATGTTCAAAGGTATTTATGTAAAATACTAACAACTCCAAGTGCTAGAATGATCAGTGAGCCTTTTTATTTGCTGATGCTTTGACATAATTTCCAAGTTTTAATAATATACTGCTTTCCAAATTATAATACAGTAGTAAAAGGGTTTTTTTTGACCAAATTAGGAATTATATCAATCATTAAAAGGAATCATCTAAAGGAAAAGCAAGTAGTGTTAACTTTCACACAGCTCACAGCCTTTCTTCCAGATTATAATTCTAGATTTTATTTCCTTCTTTCCCTTCCTCTCTTCTTCCTCTTTTAGTGCTCCACAAATGCAATGCGAGCTGATACCACTTGGCCCTACCCAGCACTTAGAGGGAGTGCTGGACAGAGAAATTGCAGACAGAGTCAGGCATGGGAGCAGGGTCCACCTGTAATCCTAGCTACATGGGAGGGTGACCAGGAAGATTACAAATTCAAGGAGACACAGAGAGCCCCTGTTGCAAACCAACTAATTAATGAAGGATGAATGAATGAATGGATGAATGGATGAATGGATGGATGAATGAATGGATGGATGGATGAATGAGAGCTGGAGAACTCCATGTGTGCTTACTGTCTAAACTCGAACTTAGAGATATTTAGTGTGTAGCCAGATCAATTCTTTCATGGCAAGATAGCAGAGCTTTGAGCTTAAAAAAATCACCAAAAAATACACTAGCCTAAATATGTCTTTATTTTTAAGACTTCATTTTCTGCACTAGCCAAAAGTGAACGGTTTTTCAGAAAAACTTGGTTCCTTTTTGTGTGCTAAATGAACACACACGTGTGATAAGAAGTCTAAAAATGATTTTATACAAATGTGCAGCCAAGGAAATGGCGAGAGTGATGCTTCGGTGTGCCGTCTCAGTTTTCCCTCCACGAGGCTGACTTACATCTCCTTCTTCTGTTGGCTTCTCTGGCTTACGTTTTACACCCACTGCCTGTGGAGGTACACCCGTAGTCCCATCATTTGTGAAGTAGAGAAAGGCAGGAAGATCAGGAGGTTAAGTCAAGCCTAGACTATATATTATGGGCTACATGAAACCCTGTCTCAAACAACAAAATATTTTTGTTAAAGTTTCTCTGTGAAAGCCATTTTTTCCTTCATCCCCACAATGGGCTCTCCTCCTCCTCCCGCTGCTCGCACTTCCTTGTGGTCTGTATTTGATCCTAGCTTATGCCATCACAAGCATAAAGATGGCTCAGCAGTTAAGAGTGTGTCATGCAGAGGACCTGGGTACCACTCCCAGGACCCACATCTAGTAGCTCTCAACAGCTTGCAACTCCAGCTTCAGGGGATCAGATGTCCTCTTCTGGCCCTATGGACACTGCACTAACGTACAAACTCAGATAGACACACACAAAAACTGTAGTTAAAAATAAAATAAATTCTAAAAAAAGACATTCATAGGGAGCTGATGTCATATAATATCACGTACTATGCCATTGTCATATTATCACATATCACATTATTATATTATATATCATATTATATATCATGTCATATCATCATGTATCATATTATAGCATTATCATATATCATTTCATTTATATTGTTGTATCATATCACACCATCATATTGTAGCATATCATTCAATAATTTATAATATCTTCATTGTTTCATATCATATTGTCATGTTTATTATATCATCATATATAATTCAATCATATCATGTCATATATTATACTATTTCATACTGTCATATACTACTATCACATTATATTGTCATATATTGTATATTGTATCATCATCCCATATATCACCTCATCATATTATATCATATCATATATCATCATGTATCATATGTCAATCTATCATATAATTTCATTTTGTATCATTGTATCACATCACACTATTGTATTGTAGTATATCATTCAATAATTATATAATCATGCCTTCATATTGGATCACACCAATTATCATTTATTATATTATTATATATATCATTTAATTATAGGTATATCATCATGGCATTATATAACCATATCATTTCAAATTGTCATCATATTACATTATATCATATATCACATATTATACCATCATATATGTCACCTCATCATATCATATATCACCATATCATATATCATCACCATCAATCAAATGCTCATGTAATACAGTATCATGTCACATCATATTATATACCATCCTGTCATATTATCATGCCATTATACCATGCCATCATATCATTCAATTATATCATGATATCATCATGTTATCATATTACATGTATCATGTCATATCATCATATTATATATTATCAAAATATGCATATCATATAATTTCATATTACCATATCATCCTATACTATCATACCATCATCATATTACCATCTCACATCATGCCTTATAGTCAGAGCATATCTTCATATCATATCATATATCCATACATTATATCATTTCATACTGTCATATCATAGCCCATCAAACCATCATTGTATACCATATCACATCATGCCATGTTAACATATCTTCCTAGTTTCTATTCAGTCATAGTTAAGTCATATGTAAACATATCTTCATATCATAAGATATCTTTTCCTTCCTTCTTCTTAGCACTTTTTAAAATCTCTTCTCACTTTACTGTTTTCCTCATTCAAAATGGAGACTGGAAACAGGGACTTTGATGTATTTGTCCGTAGGGCCTGGAAATCTGTTTCTGATAAACAAGGTAATAAATATATTTGTGACTTTCTCACTGTGACAGAACACTTGAGAAAAACAACTGAGGGCAGAAAGGGTGGGGTATGTCTTTGCCTGATATTTTAAGTGTTCAGTCCATTGTGGTGGGAACAGCACATGACAAGTGTGTCTCTAGCTGTGGCCACGGGAACATGAGGCAGCTGGTCACATTACCCATAGCCAGGAAGCAGAGAGAGATGAATGCTCAGCTCACCTCCTTTTTATTCAGTTGGGAACCCCAAGCTGACAGGCTGTGCCACCTTGTTCAGGGTGGGTCTGTCCTTGGTTAAACATCTCTGGAAACAACCCCAAAGACACCCACAAGTGTCTGCTAGTGTTCCTAAGTCCTGTTAACAATGAGATGTTAACCATCACAGTAGGTGTGTTATTGACTTATGGTAGTCTGTGGACTACGGTGACATTATCTTGGTTAGTATCAAAAGGCAAATGACAACAAATTTGAGCTAAAGGTCAAATTAACCTGTGTGCGGTTCTAGGGTCAGGCATCTCTTGAACAGGATGACTATTTCTATGATTTGAGCAAAGGCTGGGGCTTCACAGACAGAAAAGGACTGAGGAAGGCAGAGGGACACACCGCGGACCAGCTGTTCCAGCTGTTTCCAAGTTTCTTTCTGTACAATGGGAAACAGACAGGATAGCCATAGTGTGTCATGGTTGGTTGCTGGGACTCTCCCATCGTTCTTGGAAACTGACCTGTTTCTGAGCCCAGTCAACACCCGCTCTGGATAGGTCAGGTCTCCTGAGACATCAGGCAGTCTACAAGAGTGGCCTCCTGTGAAGTTCAGCCCTGATTGTTTAATGCTTCCTCATGATCTGGAAGGTATTATTGTAGCTGAGGTAAATCCACTCTATTAAACATATTTCCTGCTCCCAGTGAATTTCTAGGGTGTTAGAGGTAGATAAAACATGTAAAGAAAGCAGAAACAAGTGTAAGGCTAAGTGCCTTATTTGTTAGAAAATTCTAGAGCCTTCATGGCACTCAGAGCACATGGATAGTCTGTGATATTTGCAGCAATAAAGTGCAGGATGCAGAGAAATGAATAGCATCTCCATGGCTCAATATCCTTTGTGTGGTGCTAGCCCAACCTCACCCAACTTTTAAACATCTAATGTTTGCAGTCATCTCTAGTGTGAAGGAATAAAGTTAATTAATGCCTGTGAGTAGACTTTCTGTGTTATGAAAACTGCTATCCCGTGGGTACTGGTGACCCACCAGCAATGTTAGAGAATGCCGTTCTCCTTAACATCGTGTTTGGATTCTGTCAGCCTTAATAAAAATACTGTTAGAGTTTTAATGTGTTTTTCTCTGCTATGCGTGAGGAAGAAAATACTCCACGTGATTGAGCCGTTGGTATTTCCTTTTCTGTGACTAGCCCCTCCTGTGATTTGAGTTCAACTCCTACACATTAAGAAATGAGCTCTTGGACTATTTGCTAACCAGTTTTCTTCAATTTTCATTAGAATTTTTATTTTATTTTCTAGCAGAAGGAATTTATAATTCCTCTGGGGCTTTTTAGTTCATGTAAGTGTTTGCATGTGTTCCTGTGTGAGCAGGTGTGTGTAGGTCAAAGGGTAACTTGTCTTTTGAAGAGGTTCTCCATTGGTCTATAACTTGCCAAGTAGGTTAGGCAGGGGTCCAGGACCCCTTAGCCCAGGGGTCCTCCTGTCTCTGTCTCCTGAGTGTTGGGGTTCTGCGTGCACCCCGCCATGCTTGGCTTGTTCTGGCCGATGGAACTCAGGCACTCATGCTTGGAAAGCAATGAGCCTTGCTGCCTAAGCTGTTATCCAAACCCACTTCTTTTTAGGTTTAATTTCATTTTCAGAATAGCTTCTGTCAATCTGAGGTGCTGCTTAATTCTCAGAGAATTTTCATATTTTGATTTGTCTGCATCTTTTGGGTGTTACTGTTAAAAGCTGTGTGCTCTCTGGAGATGAGCATGGTGGGCTATGCCTTAACCTCTGTACTCAGGAGACTGAGGCCATAAAGATTGCGAGTTGTTCCTGTCTACAGAGAGGAAGATGGAGAAAGGGGAAGAGATGGAAGAAGGGAGGGAGGGAGGGGGAGAGGGAAGGGGAGAGGGAGGGAGATGCTTTGAGATACCTAGAATACATTTACTTACAGCTTTCGTGGTGTGGACTCAACTTTATCTTTCCAGATGACTAGTCAGACCTCTGAGTCTCATTCTTGAGTGACCATAAGAAGAACAGCGTTGTTCAAGTAGAGGATTAATGAGTTGTCCATGTAGTGGAGTTGAGTTCCACACAGGAAGTGTGGTCTATGTGTCCATACATTCAGTGTTCTCCCTATTTAAAAACTCCAGTGAAGTACTTGCAAGGGGTCCTGAGTTCAGTCTCTAAAGCCATATAAAAAGTCTTGACACTGTGGCACATGCCTGTTATCGCAGCACCGGGGAGGCAGAGACCTCTGGGTCCCTGGGGCTTACTGGCCAGCCAGCCTGGCCTATTGCAGCTTTCCAGGCTAGTGAGAGACTGCCTACAAAAAGGAGGTGGAGTCTGAGGAAATGCAGACAAAGTTGTCTTCTGGCCTCTGCACACACATGTGCACACACACACACACATGTGCACACACACACATGTGCACACACACACGTGCGCGCGCGCACACACACACACACACACACACACACACACACACACACACACACACACACACACACGTGTTTGGAGTTACCACAGGATTTGGGCGTGCTGGAGAAAAAGTGCAGCTCCTGCCCACATCTTCATCCCACAGCTCCAGCTGTTCTGGTTCTGATGGGCCGACAGCCAGCCTCATTTTTCTAATTAATGCTCATTCTTTCTGCTCTCCTCTCCCCATCCTGTCAGTGTGTACATCTAAGCATTTTCTTCTGTGGCACCTATCACGGAGCTATATGTGTTTTCAGAGGGTCTGGTCTGGCAGATACCATCAGTGACTCCAGCTAATTAAAAACAGCCACATAACACACAATATTTAATGAATTATAATTAGAAGTTGATTTTTATTACATCTTAAAGCCCCTGAAAAGACTTGTCATATCCATGAAATTTTTGGGATTTATAAGCCTAATTAGGAGGTTAGCCATGTAAAAATGCCTGTGAATGAAGGTCGCTCATTTTTGAGAAGTCATTTTCTCTAGGCCGAGGTCCCCCAAAGCAAAATGCATGGGCAGCAGCCCTCTCCTCTCCCACTCATTCGTTAGGGACTTGGAGGCCTGTCCTCTGATGACATGTCCTTAACAAGGCAGTAGTTCTGACTTAGAGGCAAAAGAGGAAAACTTCTTTATAAGAACTTTAATATGGCCCTTACTACATGCTGCAGGTGTGAAGGATGGCTGGGCTTAGCAGGTTTATTAGCTGATTGTTACTGTTAACTGTGGGGATTTGCCCTGCTGTGTAGACACTAAGATCCTGGAATGTTTCTCACTTGATGACATTTAACTCAGTCTCGATCATGGTTTTGACTGGACAATGCTGTTTTCATAGTTAACGCTCTTGTGAACAGGATAAAACAAATGCTTTTCCTAACCCCAGTGCTCCATTCCGACCCCCACCACGCATGCCTTTTAAACAACCTGTGGAAATCTAGCTCAGCATTTTTTGTTTTGATTTCAAATCAATTTCTGTATTATTTTGACAGATCAGAGAATCTACTTCAGGGCATGTTTGTAGAGTTTGTTTATTTTTAATTTAATTTGTTGTTGTCTTGAGGTACTGGGAGTTGAACCAAGAGATTGTGCATGCTGGGCATGTGTCCTACCACTGAGATGTATTCCCAACCCTTACAGTGTTTGTTCATTGTTGTGTGAACGCATAGCTTATTTTTAACTCAAATGTGTTTTGCTCAATTGCAGGGTTAATCTTCTTTCACAGTTTCAAAGTCATAATTTAACCGTAGGATACAGTTTACATCTAGGCCCGGGAAAGTTGTGTATGTTACCTGGAGTTCATATTGTACAGTTCATGTCAAGATAGAACACTAGGTTAAAAGTAGTCATATAGATTGAGAAACAGAAAAATGTTAACACTTTAGGATGGAGTTTCTTCAGCTTTCTCTCCATGTGCCACCATAGAAGAATACGTGGATCAGCAACTCACAGGTGGATCCTGGGTGGGTGCTTGTTGCTCTATAAGTGTGTGCTCACTTATATGAGGCGCAGACTCATCATCAAACTAAATTCCCATGGACAGTATCAGAAAAACATTCCCACAGTGTTTCCTTGTGTATATCAGTTTTTTTAAGTTTGTTATTGTTGTTTTAAATCACATGTATCTGTGTGTGTCTTGGGTGTGGGTTTGTGCACACGAGTGCAGACCACAGAGGCCAGAAGAGGGCAACATGGGCTTTGAGAATTGAACTCTGATCCTCTGGGAATATGTACTCTTTAATCACTCAGCAGTTTCTCCAGCCCTGTCTGCTGTAGTCTTAGCAACTATCCTTTGATGATGGGGCCACCTAGTGCATCTGACTCCCGCAGAGCCCGTGAGTGCACGTTTTAAGCAGAGGTACCTGGCTCTGTGTTGGCAGTAGAAATTGCTTATTTCAAAGAAGTGTTTAATTGTACTTTCCTGGTGGAGAATTTCCATCGGCGGAACAGTTCCGTCTAGTATTTTCCTCATTGTGTGAAAGAAAGTCTGATTCTGATCCTCTCTCTCTCTCTCTTTTCCTTGTTACCCTTCCCCATCTCCTCCCCCTTTCCTTCTCTCTTCCTCTCCTCTCTCCTCTCACTTTTCTTCCCCTCTCCTCCTCCTCTCTCTCCCTCTCCTGCTCTCTCCCCTGTCTAGCTGGCCTCTCTTTGTCTCCCTGTTTCTAGCTCCCTCTTCTCTCTCCCTCTCTCTTCTCTTTCCCTCCTCTCCCCTCTCATCTTATTTCCTTTCTTCATCTTTCATCTATCTCTGTTCCTCCTCTCTCTTCTCTCTTTCCTTGCCCCTCCTCCCCTCCCCTCCCCTCTCTTTCCTCTCCTTCCCCATCCTCTCCTCTCCTTTCCCCTCCCCTCCATTTCCCCCCCCTCCCCTCCATTTCCTCCCCTCCTCTCTTCTCCTCTCACCTCTCCTTTGTCTCCCTCCTCTCCCCTCCCCTCCCCTCTCCCCTCCCCCTCCTCTCCTCTCCTTTCCCCTCCCCTCTCTTTCCTCTCCTTCCCCCTCCTCTCCTCTCCTCTCCCCTCCCCTCCCCTCCATTTCCCCCCCTCCCCTCCATTTCCTCCCCTCCTCCCCCTCTCCTCTCCCCTCCCCTCCTCCCTCCTCTCCCCTCCCCTCCCCTCTCCCCCTCCCCCTCCTCTCCTCTCCTTTCCCCTCCCCTCTCTTTCCTCTCCTTCCCCCTCCTCTCCTCTCCTTTCCCCTCCCCTCCATTTCCCCTCCTCCCCTCCATTTCCTCCCCTCCTCTCCTCTCCTCTCACCTCTCCTTTGTCTCCCTCCTCTCCCCTCCCCTCCCCTCTCCCCTCCCCTCCCCTCTCCCCTCCCCCTCCTCTCCTCTCCTTTCCCCTCCCCTCTCTTTCCTCTCCTTCCCCCTCCTCTCCTCTCCTCTCCCCTCCCCTCCATTTCCCCCCCTCCCCTCCATTTCCTCCCCTCCTCCCCTCTCCTCTCCCCTCCCCTCCTCCCTCCTCTCCCCTCCCCTCTCCTCTCCTCTCCCCCTCCTCTCCTCTCCTCTCCTCTCTCCTCTCCCCTCCCCTCTCCTCTCCCCTCCTCTCCCCTCTCCCCTCCCCTCTCCCCTTCTCTTTCCTCTGTCTGCCTCTCCTTCTCTCTCCCACTCTTCCTTCCCATCTTTAGATTTGGAGTACATCTTCTGGCGCCTGCACCGACGCTGACAGGTTCCATGCATGTGTGTTTCTTGGTTGAGCAGCAGCTCTAAGTCCTGTCCTCTCACACGGTGTCGTAAGGAAACGCTGCCCTCCCTCCACGCTCCTTTTCCCTCTGCTGCTTGTCGGATATATCACTGGCTTCCATGTCTGTGCTTTGTGTTATTTATGTTCCGTTTTGGAGTAGAATTAATTTTTCTCCAGTGGAACTTATGAATTGTGATGTGTAAATGTATAACTATTTGCAAGAAAAATGAAGTCTGTAGAACCAGACTTTTTTGATGGACGAGGCATGTCACAGGAATCACCTTTTGTTTCTTCCCAGCTCTGTTCTCCTGTTCAAGCTCAGGCTGAGTTGCCATAGTTTCTTCTATTCATTTGACATTTTCTTGGATACTTTTCTCTTTTTTGATGTAATTTGTGCACAGGAGTTTCAGAGAAAAGTTTCTCAGGCATCTATTCTGGAATGTTCTTATTGGGGAATCACATTTGAGTTTTAGTTGAATTGTATACAGGTGGTTGCTCTCAAAACTTTTCATCCATTAACAGTCCATTCCATCCTTCCGGCATTCAGCTGCCAGTGCTCTTCACCACGGAGCCATCCCTCAGCCCCTCGTTAGTTTCGTAATTCTTTATAACCAGTGTGCCATTTACTGCCTTCTGTATTGTCAGGTCTGTGTCTTTCTGGATTGACCCTTCCTTCTTCACAATGTCTTTATTTTCTCCTTTAGTCTTTTATGCTTCATGTTCTAGACAATTCCTTGGCTTCCTTTTCCAGCTTACTTCTCTTGTTCCTATCCTTTTCTTTTTCAGTTAATCTTTGAAAGGTTTATTTTTACAATCATATTTTAAGTTCCAAGAGCTTTTTTTTTTTTTTATCTCTTTACAAGTTTTTAGGTGTGGTATCTCCTCAAATTTTCTAGGGACAATAAATAGAATTAAATATTGCTTGTTTTTCCCTGAATCATCTGTTTTTGCTGGAGGTCATGTCTGACCTGGGGGGCTGGCAGTTTGGAAGGTCTATTCCTGGCCTATAATCCTTGTGGAAGTAAGAAAGATTGACCTGGAATTCTATGAGAAGGGCTCGTCAAATGACGTGGGACTTTCCCTTTGTGTTCATGCATCCGTGCATGTGTGTGTGCATGTGTATGTGTGTGTGCATGTGCATGTGTGTGCATTTGTGAGACAGGCAGGGAACAGTGGTGAGTGTTAGGGGGATTTGCTTGGTGGCTGGAATCTCCATGTTTTTCCCCGCTCTGCTGGACCTGTCCCCTTGTGTCCCTCCACATGGCCTTCGTCTGATGGTCTTGGGAGTCATGTCAAGCTCTGACCTGCTTCTCTGCAGACTTCACAGCTGCACTCTACACTTAGAGATCCTCCTCCTTGAGAGGAGCTTTTACATTTCTCTAACTTCTTCCTCTGGATGAAAACAGCTGCATCAGACGTCTGAGTTTTCTCGTCAGAGGGAGGAGGGGTCTTCCTCTCCCATGATTCAGGTGGGTTCTTGAGCAGCTCAGATGACCCCAGTGTATCCAAGGCCACTGGGTAGACCTGCCCCAAGTCTAGTCTTCATGGGTCAGTTTTCTCCAGTGCTCTGGTTACCTCTTTACTCGGTAGAAATGCCGTAACACCTCCACTTCCCTCAGGAAATTCTGATTGCTCAGAATCATCAAGACATGAGTCTGTTACGATGTGTATGTCAGTGGGTCAGTGAGGAAAAAAGATGGGCGCCATGTACCACCTTCCAAGGAAGGCTTACTTGGACCCTTTAACTTTTTCACTGTTTCTGCTGTCAGATGTTTGATCACATACAGTTTTGTGGGCACACACATACACATGTAAACACACACACATGTGAACACACATATACACATGTAAACACACACATACATATGTAATCATACATACACATGTAAACACACACATACACCCACTAATTAAGTTAATAGCTCAGCAGGATTTGGCTGTGTTTTCTGTCTGAGTTTTTTTTCCTTTGGCATCCAGGGAGGTAAAGATTTGCATGCTTGTGAGGGTGCTTTTCTGTGTTGATGTTGAAATGGAGTCCATCTCAAACATTAATCACCAGGAAATCAAATAGGATCTTGAAGGTTGTGAGCACATGTTACTAATTGGTCTGAAGAATTAAAAAAACTTCCACAGCTTTTTAACCTGCAAATACGTGAACCGATTGCATGGCAAAGTTCAAAGATTGAGGTTTTTCTTCTTTCATTCTTTCTTCTTTTAAAAACATTCTCCCATGTTTGTTAGTGTGTTTGACTAATGTTGAAAAAGCTTTAATCGAGAGAGAGAAATGCTTCCCATCTTTTTCCATTTCAGCCAAAAATCGTGGGATTGCAATCCCTGTCGATTTGGATGGCCAAGTGAACACACTCTTCATGAAGAACCATTCAAGTACGGTGCAGAGAGCAGCCATGGGCTGGAGGCTCTCTGCTCGCTCTGGACCTCGCTTCAAGGAAGCTCTTGGAGGGCCAGCGTGGGATTACAGAAATATTATCGAGAAGTTACAGGTACAATGCGAACATGAAGTGACATTAATATTTTCTAGACTGTGTTCTTTAAATGTGTCATACAATACGGTTGGAAATATCAGATTCTTCCTGGAGGCAAAGCTTTCTTCTGCACCTTCCTGCCACCACCTAGTCTTTAGTAGTTTCTGGATAGATTGTCCTGACTTACTTTTTGATGAGTTATATAACAATGTGTTTTGATAGCTTCTTAGTGAGCAGTGGTCCTTGATCTCAAGGTAATTATAATGTCAATAATAAAATTAGTAAAAATAACTTACTATAAATGATATACGTAATAAATTAAGTTTTGATATTATTGACTCAGTTCATCTTCCAGTGTTCACTTATATCCATGGGTCAAAATAAGCCAATCCCTCTCTTCACCAGGTCCTTTTGCAAGTCTTTGTCCTTGGTTTGGCCTGTACATTAAGGCCCAGTGTAGTTAGAGTCTTCCTGCCTGGCCCACAGTTAGGACAAATCTCTCTCACCTGCCAGTCCCACAGCTGTCAGACCCGACCAAGTAAACACAGAGACTTATATTGGTTACAAACTATATGGCCGTGGCAGGCTCCTTGTTAACTGTTCTTACAGTTTAAATTAATCCATTTCCATAAATCTATACCTTGCCACATGGCTCGTGGCTTACCGGCATCTTCACATGCTGTTTGTTATCGTGGCGGCTGGCAGTGTCTCTCTGCCTCAGCCTTCCACTTCCCAGCTTTATTTTCCTCCTTGTCCTGCCTATACTTCCTGCCTAGCCACTGGCCAATCAGTGATTTATTTATTGACCAATCAGAGCAACACATTTGCCATACAGAACATCCCACAGCAGCCCAGTGAGCAAATGACACGTGGCTTTAATTTTCTGGGGCTGCCACAACAAAACACCATGGGCAGCATACTTTAAGCAGCAGATGTATTCTTTTAGGATTCTGGAGGCAGAAATCCCACATCTAGGTATCAGTGGCTCAGTGTCTTCTGAGACCTCCATCCCCGACTGTGGATTGCTGGCTTCTCATGTGCAGGGTCAGGACATCAGTGGAAAGTTAACTATGATGTCATAGAAGCCAAGGGAAGGTGGCCATGGGAAGTTGTGTCACCATGTGGAGCCGTAAGATGGGGGTGGAAAAGTGGTCACCCACGTGAGAGCAAGGTGATGCTCATGTCTCACACACTGTAACAATGGGGGCTGACATCTGAAATGAAGGGGCTCATGTGCGTCATGGGCTGTTCTTGGCACTTGCTTTAAACTTCTACAGCAAACCTAGCTGGCTTCTGGTATCATGAGGTCATGTGGGGCAATTTTGACTCGCCAAGGGAAGGACAGCTTCACCTCAAAACA
Source organism: Peromyscus californicus insignis (assembly GCF_007827085.1). Classification (NCBI taxonomy): domain Eukaryota; kingdom Metazoa; phylum Chordata; class Mammalia; order Rodentia; family Cricetidae; genus Peromyscus; species Peromyscus californicus. Next base: position 158,613,683 of record NW_026294584.1, on the reverse strand, counting down.
GCCCAAGCATCATTTGTTCAATAACAGAAATTAATAGGTAATATATCAAGCCAGTTTTACTAGATGTGGCCATTTCTGATAAGCATTCCCCTTTATATAATGCACATGCCCCCTTTATTGCATTTCCTTCCTTTTAACTGGTATCAAACTTCCCCAGGAGGCTGAGTGGAGGCCTGAAAAATGTAGCATGTGAGGCCTCACACGAACCTGGCACTATGGCTACCCATTTGCTAGCTCCGTGGGCAAGGTCTCTAAAGCTGAATGTATCTATTGGCTTTTTCCTTAGGCCTGGGCTCCCAGGTCACACAGGGCTGCCTCTGACTGTGGAATCACACTCCCAAAGCCACCTTAAGTGGTTTTGTTTCTGTCCAACCTATATGGTGGTCACCCAGGCTTCACGTATCTCCCTGGTCAGGGCTATGTGATGTCCTCCCCAGAGAAAATAGTGACCCTGGCCAGCATAAGCCCTCAGCCTGATGCTGAGTGAGGGGGCTCATATCCCTGAGAATATTTTGTCCTGATTAAGAAATAGTACCAGGATTCTTTTTAGCAAGGAATGGAATGAAAGAGCCCATTGGAGACATAACCAATCAGGCCTATCAATAAATGTATTTGAAATACTATTGAATGTCCTCAAACCCTGCATGGTATGCTAATAGTGAGTGTTTCTATTGGAATAAACGCTTAGCTCGGGTGACCAGTGACACAGGAAATGTTGTTTAGCTGTTGCCCAGGTATCCTCTAATCCACTCCAAGTTGCTGTGTTTCATAGTCTGTGAAGTGGCTTCACTACATCTCCCTCTTACACATGTGTCCTCAGAAGTCTCATAGTTACCCACCAATCCGTTATCTTATGAATTGATTTAGAAGTATATAGAAGGCTAGAGACACAGCTCCGTGGTTTAAAGCGTACACTGCTTCTCCAGAGATGTGAGTTTGGATCCCAGAGCCTATGTCAGGCCACTCACAACTGCCTGTGACTCCAGCTTCAGGGCAGCTGACACCCTCTTCTGGCTTCTGTGGGTACCCACGGTCATGTGTATATACCCCTAACCTCATATGTATACACACACACACACACACACACACACACACACACACACACACACACACACATACCACAGAATATGAACAAATGAAATCAGTTTGTGTTGAAGTGTAAACAACAAACATGGTGTTATGGGAAGCCAGGGCCATATATCTCCTTCCTGGCTAATGTCACATCTTGAAAGGCGCTCATGTGGGGCCTCTGTGCCTTGTCCTAGGATGTCGTGGCCTCCCTGGAGCAGCAGTTCAGCCCCATGATGCAGGCCGAGTTCTCCGTGCTTGTTGATGTGCTCTACAGTCCAGAGTTGCTGTTCCCAGAGGGAAGCGATGCCAGGATAAGATGTGGCGCCTTCATGTCAAAGTGAGTGGAGCCAGACCAGGGATCGCGCTGGTGTGCAGGAAAGAAGGCCTATAGCAGTCTGCTTTTCACCCTGCTAGTGGGTCACAAAATCCAGAACACCTACCCTTTGATCCTTTCCAGAAAACTCCTTGGCACAAATGAGCCACATATAGTCCCATAAATTAAGATTTAGATGGATTAAAGTGAGATACTAGCTCACCCCCTCAGTTACATCTCTAACATTCCACGGTTGTATGTGGCTAACATCTGCTAGTTCTATACCACAGACAGGATGTTGCTGTTAGTGCAGAGCCTGCTGGACAGGAAAGGTCTAGAATGTGACAGTGGGGTATGGGAAGGACTTGACTAAAGTAGCTGAAGTCTATCAGTTCTGGTTCCTGCTGAAGATGGAGGCAGTCTGCATTAGAGAAACCAAAAGGAGAGAAGTGAGGTGATTTGGCAGACCCTCACCAGGCAGAGGGAAGGGTTGCCCCACTACTTCAGAGGCTAAGGTTCCTGTGCTGTTATAATTACTTCATGGCCAGAGGCTCAGGCTGACTGTTGTCCATGCTTACCCCACCCCTTCCCATCTCTCTGAAGAGCCAAGAGTTTCATTTGCAAGCATAGCTAGAAATCTAGAACTCAATGTTATTACTCACCATGCCTGGCCCTGGCACTACTGTGAACAAACTCTAATGAAGCATCAGCAAAGACTGAATTACTTTCCCTGCTTCCTCCAGGGACCAGACAGTTCCACAGGAGAAGGTGGGGACAGCCTCAGGGAAGGATGTGGACTCTGCTTAGTCACGTGCAGTGGGATGAGAGACTGGGTCAGCGTGGGCATTCACCTGCCAGGCAGCTGGTTTGGGCCCACTCAAATCCTTATCTACTCCTAGGAAAGAGAATCTGTGTTTTCAGACGGTGGAATGAAGGTCCCCCAATGGATTTCAAGTCTACCTAGGCAGAGGCAAATAAAAAACGTGGCTTAGAAAAAAAATATAAAATGTGAAAGTGTATCTCACACAGTAAGGGGAATTTCTGGAGCAGTGTGCACACACACCAGCCCCCGTGTCAGACGCACACTAACGGCCCTCAGTGTAACTCTGGCCCCTTCTTTGCTGTTTTATCATTTGTGGACATGCTACCAGCCTCTCACCTCCATGCTTTGTCTACGCTGCCTCCTGGTCAGGCTTGTCTTCTTGGCCTACCTCCAACCCCCACCCCCACCCCACCCCGACATCTTCTAACACAAGAGCTGTCTCTTCCTGGATGCCTGCTCTGACCAGCTTTAGGAAATTCCTGCCACACAATAAAGCTTTTTTTTTTTTCTAGTTTATTGGCTATTACCAGTACTTCTGTAGCATGAATCTTAAAGAATCTTATTAATAAAATCAAACCTGAAGCCAGGTATTGGGGTCAACGCTGAATGATCAGAGAAGCAGAACAAGCCACAGCTACCTCACCTTGCCAATTCCTCAGGTGATCCTGTTTTCTCAGACTGGAAGCTTCTGAGTCCTCATCCAAATGGATCTCAGCTGAACTGTGCTGTTCAAAGCCTAAAAGCTTAACCACCTAAAAGCTTCTAGTTTCTGATCTTCACGCCTTATATACCTTTCTGCTTTCTGCCATCCCTTCCTGGGATTAAAGGCATGAGTCACCATGCCTGGCTGTTTCCAGTGTGGCTTTGAACTCACAGAGATCCAGATGGATCTCTGCCTCCCAAGTGATAGGATTAAAAGTGTGTGTGCCACCATTTTCTGGCCTCTATATCTAGTGGCTGTTCTGTTCTCTGAACCCAGATAAGTTTATTAGGGTGCACAATATTTTGGGGAACACAATATCACCACATACCTCTGTTTAAATTTTAGGAGCACTTGTCAGATCAGATGGCTGTGTGCAGCCTGTTGCATTGGTGGGACTCTGTCCAGAAGCCTCAGAGATTGTTAGTTGATTTGCAGCACTGACAGGGGTTTGGGCTTGGAAATCTGTTTTCAGGTATCCTCATTAGGACTGTGTAACTGGAAGCAAGTTGTGTCATCTGTCTGAGCCTCCTTTCTCCTCAGCAGTTATGTAGCCTGATTCTGGCTCGTGGTGAGGAGGTCCTCAACCCTGATGGCTGAGGACATTAGCTGGGCACTAGCTAGAGGAAGTGACTTCTCAGTTACATCCCGTGGCACCTATTCTAAATGGAGCGTTATATCCTGTAGTGCTCTTGCTGTGTCACGGAAAACTGTTATTTCCTTCAGTCCATGTCACGCTGTCCCTCTAGGAAGATGTGTCTCACAGCGTCAGTTTCTTAACAACCCAATCTATGGGGACTGGTTACATATCCTAACCATAAACACTTCATTTGATGCTTGGGATGGTTACACCCATGGTACTGAACGTCTTCTAGAATCCCACGGCATGCTTCACCACAGTAGGAGTAAGAGCCATGCTCTTGTCTGAACTATAGCAATGGTTGAGCTCTCTTGATGCTCTTCTTGTTCCTTCTAATTGCAGCAACTGCTCACACCTACCAAGCAATGTCATATCATACATGGTACACTGAGAGAATGGGGAGAAACCCGCTAAACTGTGATATCACCTACATCCATGATGTTATCATTAATGTGATACAATGTATGCTGTACATCTTTTCATAACAGCAAAGTGGATGGGAAGGGAAACATTAGTGTTTCCCTGTTTCTCAGAGTATCAGAACCCACTGAGGAGCATGCTGAGTCTGAGCAGCACTGAGACAGATAAATACCTCAGGCAAGTCTATAAGCTGATGTGTAGTTCTGAGACCTTTGACATTACGGATCTGATCACTGGTCCCCATCTCACGCAGCATGTTGTATATATTTTGGTGAGTAATTGGTGTCCCTGTTAAGGTTTCATGTTTTGCTTTCAGGCTGATTAATCACACAAAGAAACTGATGGAGAAAGAAGAAAAACTGTGCATTAAAATCCTCCAGACGTTACGGGAGATGCTGGAGAAGAGGGACAGCTTTGTGGAAGAGGTATTCCTTTGACTTTTAGTACTTGAAATAGACTTGTTTTTTTTCTTTTCTTGTATTTGAAATAAAGTAAAATTTCCAGAGCAGCGTAACTGTGGGTTGCAATGAGCCCTTATCCAAGTGCTTCTCACTGGCTGTATAATAACTGGGTGTTATTCGTGTTAGCTGAATTACTGCAGGGTTATGGCACTTCCTTTCATGTCTTCTGCTGAACTAAGGACAACTCTGATTGTGGTGGTCTGAATGTCTGTCTTATTCATAGCACTGCCGTCTGTCTTAGACGTGCCTTTGGATTTTGACAGACCATTTGGGCTGAAAGACTTCCCTTGTGGTCCTGGGATTGAGCCCAGGTCCTCTGCATGCAGGTGCTCTACCACCAAGCTCCACACCCAAATCTCCAAATGACCTTGTGAGATGATGAGTGATCGAGATGCATTATTTAGACTTCATTTAAGGTGCAAGGGCTTGTAGAGAGTCTGTAGATGTTTCTGTGGTTTTTTTTAAATTTAGAATTATGCTTATGTTATTTTTGATAGTATTATGCCAAGTATTATAAGATAATACTATTGTTTTAAATAAAGGGAATGGTTGGTTTCTATTCTTAGCTGTATTAGCAGATGCATAGTTGATATTCAGAGAAATATCAGCGTATAGATTGTCAGTCTGTTATTAAAATGGGCAGTTCAGGTGCTCATTAAGTGGTAGCCAGCAGTGTTCTGATGCCCACAGTGATAGGCTTAAATATACAAGATGAATCTTGAGACTTTTTTCTTTCCTTTTCTTTTTGAAGGCTAGCTATCTATTCATGCTCAGCCTCAAGTCAATGTTCTACAGAAGTGCCTTTGTGTATTTGTGGAGTATTTCCAAAAATGCTAATCAGCTGATATTTTAAAACTGTAAAGGTTTAATTTTTGTTAGTAGATACATGTGCTTTCTAATTTCAGAAAGTCTGTGGTGATTGGATCTTGTTTTCTTAGCACATCCTGTAAAAACGAAGTGGAGTGAACATTGATGGTCAGCAGGAAGGGCTTTGCTTCCAACCCTGCATTACAGGGGCTGGCCGCATGGCTCTGTTGCTGCCATTCTTGCCACACAAGTGCCAGCACCTGGGTTCAGTTCCCAGAATCAGTGTGAATAGCTGGGCGTGGTGGCCAGCATTTGTAACCCCAGAGCTGGGGAAGCAGAGGGCCCCTTGGGCTCCCTGGCCAAGCAACCTGGCCTCCTGCATGAGTTCTAGATGGGTGAAAGACTCTGCTCAAAACAAATATGGCTGGAACCAGAGGCGCAACACCTACAGCTGCATGCAGATGCATACACCCTATTATGATAAACTATTTACTAATCAAAATGCCTCTGCTTTAGTCCCACTGTTTAAACTATATTTGGATAACAAATAATTAAGATAAATGTGGTTAGTGTAGTTTTAGCAAATGTTTTTTGACGTAAGATTGAAGAAAACCTTACGCACTTGAGTGTAAGTCATGGGTCCTCTTAGGATCTGCAGCTGTTCTCCTGTGAGCCCTTGGTGTGTGCTGCCTCTTGGCAGATTTCAGGGGTGCGCTAGATCCTCCAGCAGAACAATTAGGTCAACATAGTTTTTCTAACAAGCTTTCCAGTTTGACACAACAGATCAATACTGAATGCTCTAAAAGAAAAGAGGAGCAACATGGGGATCCTGCTCTCAGTAGGTGAAAGTGTTTTAGTGTTTTCCAAGCTGCTTGCTCTGAAATTAATCATCCATTTTCCCACCCACTCTCCACCACTGCACTAGTTCAGCCTCCCTCCCTCCTCTCCCTCCTTCCCTCCCTTCTTTCCTTTCTTTTGTCTAGAAAACTCAAGTGGTTCATACACATGCAAACATGCATGCACATAGTTATGCCTACAACACACATTAAAAAAAATAAAGGAATGTAGGGGCTTCAGAGATGGCTCAGCTGTTAAGAGCACTGACTACTCTCCCAGAGAACTCAAATTCGATTCCAGCACCCAGATGACAGCTCACAGCTGTCTGTAACTCCAGGAGATCTGATGCTCTTTTCTGGCCTCTGAGGGCACCAGGCACACACATACTCATAGACGCATATACAGACAAAACAACCATGCAAACATTAAAAAGAAAAAAGAATGTTCCACCTGCCCTAATTTGGTGCTGTGATAAAATACTGACCAAAAAGCAACTTGAGTGAAGAGAGGGTTTATTTGGCTTACAGGTCACAGTCCATCATTGAGGAAAGCCAAGGCAGGAGCCAGAAACTGAAGCAGAGACCATAGAAGAATGCTGCTTACTGCCTTGCTCTCTCTGGCTTGCACAGCTAGCTTCCTTTCTTATACAACCTGGTCTGCTTGCCGAGGGCTGGTATCAGCTGTAGTGCTCTGGGCCTTCCATGTCAATTAGCAATCAAGAAAATGCCCCACAGATGCTCACAGGCCCATCTGGTGGAGGAGTTCTTCAATGGAGGTCCTTCTTCCCAGGTGTGTCAAGTTGACAGCCAGGGTTAGCATCACAGCACCCCAGGCAAGTAGAGAATCAGATAAACCTCTGAAAAATATTGAAGGTGTGTGTGTGTGTGTGTGTGTGTGTGTGTGTGTGTGTGTGTGTGTGTGTGTGCAGCTGTACGAGGAAACATTATCAGAGAGATTAGTGAGCACCCAAGTTCTTACTTATCCTGCTAATTCCATGTCGCCTAAGAAAAAATGAGACAGAAATGTGAAGGTAAGACTCTTAGCTTTAATTAAATTCAGCTTCTTCTGCATGTTTGAAGCTGCTGACATGCTACCCCGGGAGTTGTAGGGACATCATGAAACAATTCAAGCATCTGTCTCCAGACAGCACGGGTTGCCCCCATGTCCACTGGCTTCTTAAATACCTGGTGCTTGCTGATCTTTGCTGGTGGATGGGGGGTGTGACTCAAGTCTGTGTGAACCAGTGCTGGGGAACGTGCTGGCCAGAGTGAGTACTCTTCCACTGGGTCTTCAGTGGTAGGATAACAGGCTGCTGTTTCAGAATTGTCTCATTTCCCTATTCACTGACACCTTAGTGTCTAAAGATGACTAAATTCACCATCATGCAGATTTGGAGGTGAAAGGTTAAAATCAGTTCACGATAGGGATATATGCCATCTGGAGGTTGTTGGCCGTATTTATTTCTTAGTCCTATGTGTCTTCTAAAGGCCTTCTGCATGCCTTGGCTCATAGGCCCTGTCTTGGTTAGGGTTTCTATTGCTGTGGAGAGACACCATGACCACAGCAACTCTTACAAAGGGAAGCATTTAATTGGGGCTGGCTTACAGTTCAGAGGTTTAGCCCATTATCATCATGGAGGGAAGTATGGCAGCATGCAGGCAGACATGGTGCTGGAGAAGGGGTAGAGTTATAAGTCTGAATCCTCATGAAGCATGAAGAGAGACACTGGGCCTGGCTTGAGCATTTGAAACTCCAAAGCCCACCCACTGTGACACACCTCCTCTAACAAGGCTGCACCTCCTAATGGCACCACCAAATGTGAGCCTACAGGAACCATTCTCATCCGAACCACCACGTGCTCCTTTTCTGTCTTCAAAGCCAGTTCATGAAGACCTTCCCAATCACTCTCCCTTCTTGTCCCCTCGCCCTCTCTCAATTGTCACTCCTTCTGCATGAGACTCCTGTCTCCCTCTTAGAAGACCTGTAATTACATTGGAACCACTTGAAAGATCTAGTATAACTCCTGCCCCATGCTAAGATTTTTAACTTAATTTTATATATAAAGTGCCATGTTTACAGGTTCTTTAACTAGAGAGATCTTAAGCCATGAGCATATTTGGGCTGGGCAATTTTCTAGCCTACCACACAATGTGCATGTGTACACATACACATGTGTAGCGTATGTGGGGGGCACACACCTTCACTTTGTGTGTTGAAGGGTTTGTAAGTTCAAATCTGGATAGAAACTGCCTTGAGACATCTGGGGGCCAGAAAGAGCTCTGTAGAATGGGAGGATGGGGTGGAGGTGGGGTAACTGTCCTCAGTGTCAAGTCAGGAACCTAGATGTTTAGGCTAGAACACCGGCTTTCTTTTCTCTTTCCTCCTCAGTACAAGGGAGATGGTGATGCAATCTGTGAACCTGGTGGAGTATTAAATAAAACAATGCACACAAAGGATTAAGAAAAGGGGCTGATAGATGGCAAGCTTTTAATAAAAGCTAGATAATGTTGTAGTGGTATTTGCTCTGCCCGTGACCTTGGGCTATAGTACTCGAAGGAGGCAGTGCTTCTTGCCATTGTACATGACCTCGTTCGTATAAGGAGAATAAGAAGGGTCACGAGGTTTCCTTTCCTGCTTCCTGGCACGATCAGACACCAGATGGCCTGGGAATTGAACCTGGGTCCTCTGGAACATCAGTCAGTACTCTTAACCACTGCACATTGGGCACCATCTCCCTTTCCTTATAAGAGGTCACGTAGGAGGGCAAGAAGCACCACCTCCTTCTGGCCCTATAGCCCAAGGTCATGGGCAGAGAAAATACCACTACATACTATTGTTTTTTAAAAACCAATACTGAAAACCACACTATAGCTAGCTTGCCATTTTAGAATGTGTTGTGGTCTCTGTAATTTCATGATCTGATTTCTCAGATATGCAGCTAAACAAGATGAAAATTAGTATTATTTTAATATTATTAATATTTTAATAATATTATTTTTAATATTATTCTTGATAAAAACTCATCCAAGTGTGGGAGCATCAAGTATTGATTCAAACTGCTGATGAAAACCTTGATGATTTCAGTCCAAGTTGAATGGGGGCAAGAGGAATCCCCCTTCTTTTTGAAAGTAGTTTGAAAGTAGATTCAATAATTTACCCATTTATCCTATAATTTCTATAAGCCTTTTCTATTTTATGGTTTGTTTCTGAGATGGAGGAATGCTAATCTATGTTTTCCATTGCTGCAACAAATCGTGTCCCCATAAATTCATTGCTATTTGGCCACAATTAAAATTTGGTTTTAATTTTCCTTTCTGTCTTTCTGGCCCTGTACACTCACCCCATCTTGCAATTTGTTTTACCTGAAGTAAAGTTTCAATCCCAGGAGGTTAAACATTTACCTCCAGAAGAGGCCAATCTGGATGCCAAGATTTTGGTGAAATCATCGTTATATCTTCACCTGTGTCTACCAAACCCTCAATTCTGATGCCATTCATATGTATTTTTAGCTTTGGTCTCTGATCATTTATAGCAGATTGTCAAAATCCTTGTTTTCTGTTCTCTCCTGAACTTTTTTGTATTATCTATAGAAGTTGTTCTGTCTTTGGACATATCCAAAGCAGTGTGGTTTTTAACAACAGGCATTATCTTTTAATTGCCCTGTGGATGAGTTTCTATGATGCTGTCAGGAAATGATTGGGCCAAATTTGACCTTGGGGCCTGTGGGAGACCCCCTAAGGCATTTCTCATAGGCAAAGGGTTACCTTGCCTGTCCCTTGTTGGTCTTCATCCATTAGTCCAATGCCGGCCTTTGCCACACTTCTGTATACTCCAGAAGGCTGGGGCTTCTTTTTGGATTATCTCTGCAAAAAACATGGTTTCTAGGAACATGTTGCCTACAATCCCTTTTCAAATGACCTTGTTTACCACAATTAAAACATATGGTATTTTGACTTTTCTTAAAATTTCTAGAAATTACTTTTCCTATCAAAGGAGCATCATAAGAGAGAGATCCAATATCAGCTGTATGTCTAATCCATTCATCTATTGATGCTGATCTTGCCTTTAAAGGCCTAATTACCCTATTGCATTCTAAATTAGCATTCTCAAAAGCCAAAGACTCAGTTAATATTTGTCTAATTTCTGAATCATATATCATTCTATTTACAGCTGAAGTCAATCTTTGTAAAAAAAAAAAAAATCAGTGAAGGCTACTTTTGGGCCTTGTATAATTTTAGTAAATGACCAGACATCTTTCCTGATTCTTCAACCCTGTTCCAAGCATTCCAAGCTGCTGTATGACATAGAGCCAAGGTGTGATCATCAAATGTAAACTGTCTTTGCAAATAAGCGTATTTGTCCTCACTGCAAGGCTGAAATTTCAATACCTCTTGCCCTACTTCAATGTTCTATGGCCCTGGCTTCCTCTCTCCATCATGTTCTACACTGTAACTGAGGACCAGCTTCCAATATTGCTGTAGCTAAATATTTCCAGTCTTGTGGAATAATTTTGTTCCTAGTTGCTCATGAATTTAATATCTGCTTCACATATGAAATGACTGCTTTCTTAAATCTCTTCAAATTTAACATGTCTACAGGATTTCCAAGTAATTTCTGCATACCCTTGGAGGTGCATATCATCTGGTGTTCATTCTTGTATGATAACTGGATAAATTAAGGTTGGGCCAGGTGGCAGTGGTGCACGCCTTTAATCCTAGCACTGGGAGGCAGAGCCAGGTGGATCTCTGTGAGTTTGAGGCCAGCCTAGTCTACAGAGTGAGATCCAGGACAGGCACCAAAACTACACAGAGAAACCCTGTCTTCCCTGTCTTGAAAAACCAAAAAAAAAAAAAAATTAAAGTTGGTTTTCTAAAAACCTTGGGGCACTCCTCTTCAATTTTATAATGCAATGGTGCAGTAGATTCTGCTCTAAATTCCTCTGTCTGTGTCTGAGTATTTTTCTTAATTTCATTATTAGGTCTTTCTAAGGCTTGTATCTTATCAATCAAGGCTTGTGTCTGATCAATAGTAAGTCTTTCTAAGGCTTGTATCTTATCAGTCAAATTACCATATTTTGCACAGTTATCAAACCACTTTTTAAGGATAAAATATGAATTACTACACTGATAATAATTATGAACCACATTATGTTAATCCCAGCTAATTTGTTTTTCTCCTCATTTTTCTTTCCCATTTGCAAGCCATCCATAGTAGCACTAAGAGGGTCCTAACTCTTGCATTGTGATATTTCTGATTCTTAACATGCGAAACACCCTCCCCCCTTATTAAACCTAATACCGCATTTAGAAATTTCCAAGTATCTTACCAGATCTGATGACGCTGACAGTGTAATCAGAACTGTGCAGAAGTAATCAGTTGCAGTGACATGGTTGACTGTGCCCTCACAGAGGGCGGGCACAGCTAGGGGGCACTGTGGCTGCTCACCTGCTGTGTGGAAAGGGGGATGAGCTGTCTGAAGAGCTCACATAAGAAAATCGTTAGGAGAAATCCATGTGACTGGTTCGCAGCATGGGATAGGACCTCACTGCCTGCCACTAGTGGCAGAGAGCAGGATGCAGCATGGGAGAAAACAGAGCTGCCTGCTAGGAGTGCCTGACAGGGTGTGCTCAGCTGGCTAATGCTGCACTGGAAGGCATTGGGGTTGGGGGGAGGGCAGCGAGCTGCCCCTGCTCAGTACAGCTGGGTAGAGGTGGTGCGCGCAGCAGTGGAAGTCTGAGCTTGGAGCAGGTCTCAAGGCCACCAAGCTGGCCTGGGTTGGTGACCCAGGGAGGGGGACACGTGACGGGAAGTGAAGGCACAGGCCAGCCATGGGGTGGCTCACCCCAGTGGTGTTTGGGGGCAGCTGACAGCTGCTGTGAGACTGCAAGGCAAAACCCCAGACACGGAAAAACAAGTGCAGAGGGCCTGTGGGGAGAGAGACACCGCTGGACGCTTCTGTGGTGGCAGCAGTGGTGGTGTGGCGGGTTCACCACCCTAGCATGGTTTAGTAATGCCATGTGCGTTGGACATCAGAGGTAACAAATATCTAAATTGTTCCAGGATAATAAAAACTTGGGAGTCAGAACTTGAGATAAAGACATAAATCCAAGGACAGTCGAGAGTCAATTGGCTGACCCTCTCTCCACATTTTTCTAAAACCATCAGCCCTAGAAGTCCACCCCCCCCCCAATTCCCTCTTCTCTCTTCTTGTCCTCTCTAGCAGACCGCTTTAGTCTTTCAAGAACTCTGTGGCTAATCTGGTTCAGCCAATTGCTGACTCCATCCTTTGATTTGTGGTGGCTTTATTGGCACAGAGGAACGGCTGTACAAACAGTTCTACAACATTGGAGTCCAGGTCCCTCAGGGTTGCAGAGCTGTAGGAAGGCTGCATGTGGCTGCACAGGAAGAGTGATTCCTTGTTAATACTGTGTACATCACTGACCACAGTTCCTTGTGTTTAGTGGTTTTTGAACATCTACCACTACTGAGTCCTTCAGCATCAGTACTGGCATCGGCACCAGCACCGGCATCAGCATCAGCTTGTTTCCTGCCTGTCCCCTCTGGTGCCTGAGACTCTTAAGCCTTTCTGGATACTTCCTCCTTCAAACAAAACACCACCAACAGTTTGAACGTTTGCAGATTGCTCAGTGGAGTTGTGAGGCTTGTCTTTTCATGGTGGTTCTTTTGTCTGAGTTGTTAATTACAATTCAAACTATGGACTCTACTGCTTACGTACGCACAGCCTGAGAAAGACAAAAGGGATGTGATAGGAACACAACACGGTGGCTTGTCATGAAGAGCCAGGACATAATGTATATAATGAGAACCAGGGAACAATTTGGGTTGGAGGGGGGTGGGGCTGAGGGTACCAACACAGAGGTGTGTACTTTAGTGATCTCCATCCAAAGTGCTGAGCCTACTTCACGTTCTCTTGCCCTGTCAGGGTGTGGTCGTCGGGATCTGGTGGTCCCGTAGGAAGCAAAAAGAAAGCAAGAACCTCCTACTTTGCCATTGTGGGTTTGCTTTTAACAGTCTACCGTCATGATCATGTCATCTGCTGCCAGCGTGCGTGTAGCCATTGATTTCTAAAAAGCACAGGCTGTGACCTGTGGAGAATTGATTATCTTGTAGGCAGACTCAGACAAGACTTCTGCCTCTTAGGCTCATTGTCCTGTTTCTCGAAAGACAGTCCTGACAGCAGTTCCAGGGTGCTCTTCCCTGTCAGTGAACAAGCAAACCCCAAACCCTGTAGAGCCACCCTCCCCTGGGCAGCCATGTCTCCCTGATTCTCTGCACCCCCCTCTCCCAAGTTCCTCTTCTCTCCCTCTGCAGCCTGTGGCCTTTCCCTGAAGGTGCCTCTTCCCCGAGGCCAGCTGCTTTCTCAGCCTTTCCTCCCCATCCTCCATGTCAGGAGCTGCATGTGCATGAGCTTTCCCACTGTTGCCTCAAGGCTGATGATTCCTCTCCTATTTTTGAAATCCTTATCTGTTGTAAAATGGCACATGGTGGCCTTGGTGGGTTTGAGCCAAGGTGCCCCACAGCGGGTGAGGGAGACATGCCATGCAGACACAGAGGGCAGTGGTGTGACTCAGTGGAAATTTTTATTATTAAGGGGGTGGGAGAGAAAGAGTGGAAAAGAGAGAAACGGAGGTGTGAGCAGCCTCCTAGAAGAAGAGAGAAGGAGAGAGGAAGGAAGAGGGAGAAGGGGGAGGGGTTTTCTCTTAAAGGGGACTTTACTACGTAAGATGACATGGTCAGGATGCTGGGCGGGTCCCAAGGGGTAGGTCTGAATGCTAACATTCCCTAACACTAACAAGTTGATTTTTGAGATGAAGGCCTTGGACTATGTCATCCTGACATCTGTCAGTATTCTGTCACCTCGCTCCATCCATCCCAGATGATCATCATGCATTTCTAGTGCCACAGGCCTGGGACCCATTAGCAACAGGAGGTTTCCATCCATACTACTCCACAGCTAATACTCTGGCCTCTCAGCTTTTGACCTTTGCATCTTCAGTGACCTTTCTTCTCCATCACCCACCTGTCACTTCTCGGAACCCCTGGAAGTTTTCACCTCCAGGAGCTACTGCATGGTGCAGCTGCTCATCCAGGAATCCCAACGCCCAGGCCTCCACTCTGCTATCCATCTCCTTTGGTTTTATCTGTGCCCATGTTGTCCATCCTCTCCCTAATCAGGACCTCGGATCTCTCTAACTTCTCACCCCGCAGCTCACTCATCCTGGTGTGTCAGCCTTAGAGTTAATAGCCACAAACTCCACTGCCGAGCAGCTGAGGCAGGAGACTCCCCATCGTTCCTAAGGAAATCGGGTAGAAGGGAGGCAGGGTTACTCCTAAGGAGTTGGAATATTGTAGCGTGAGTTCTAATTGATCTTAATAATAAAAACCCAGAGCCAGATATCAGGGTAAATGCTTAAAGATCAGAGAGACAAAGGAGCAAGCCACAGCCACCTCTTACCTCACCAACACCTCAGCCTGAAAGGGGGGTGAGCTCTGTCCTCACCCACCTTATATTCCTCTCTCCCCACAGCCATATCACTTCCAGTTTCCTCCTCCCAAGTGCTGGGATTAAAGGTGTGTGCTTCCCAAATAATAGGATCAAAGGCATGAGATCCCAAGTGCTGGGATTAAAGGTGTGTGCCACCACTGCCTGGCCTCTATGGTTAACTACTCTGATCTCCAGGCAAGCTTTATTTGTGAAAGCACAGATCACCACAGAATATTGTTGACAAAACCTGAGGGAAGCGATGTGGGATGGGCTACAGGAACAAAAGAATACCCACTGCCTCCTGAACTATGTGAGCAGATGGACTCTTTTAGATTAAGTTAGTTGCCTGCTTTCTGTTCGCACCTCGCCTGGACGTGCACACCACCTCTTTGTGAATAAAGCTAAAATTTTGAAAGTTCTCTTTCAAGACAGCTTCTGCTTCTCTGTACATGTGGGCACTGTGTGATCTCTGAGATGAAGCGGCTGAGAGCATACGGACGACAGTATGCTTCCTCTCGGAGTCTGCGCCTCCACGAGACATCTGCTAGGCTCTCTCGCCTCGGCTCATAAGCTGTTGTTTGCCAATTGTTTTCATAAATATTAAATCTCTGAGATCTCGACTGACATACAAGTTGTTCTTTTGGATTCTTTTCTTGTTTTCATCCACCATCTTTAAATGATTGTGCCAAATTACAGTGAAAAAGGATTTTTTTTTTTTCGAGACAGGGTTTCTCTGTGTAGCTTTGCACCTTTCCTGGATCTTGCTCTGTAGACCAGGCTGGCCTCGAACTCACAAAGATCCACCTGCCTCTGCCTCCCGAGTGCTGGGATTAAAGGCATGCACCACCACCGCCCTCAAAAAAGGATTTTTTAATAAAAATTTCTATTTTTAAAATGGGGACTATAGAATGTCTAAAAAAATGTGACTTTTTTCTTTACATTGGAATTTTGCTTCTTTCATCTTTTTAACTAAATTGTTGGCTTTAGAGTGTAGCTAGAGTTTTCCTGCCTGGCCCACAGTCAGGACAAATCTCTCTCACCTGCCAGTCCCACAGCCACTCAGACCCAACCAAGTAAACACAGAGACTTATATTGGTTACAAACTGTATGGCCATGGCAGGCTTCTTACTAACTGTCCTTACAGCTTGAATTAATCCTTTTCCATTAATCTATACCTTGCCACGTGGTTCGTGGCTTACCGGCATCTTCACATGCTGCTTGTCATGGTGGTGGCTGGCAGTGTCTCTCTGACTCAGCCTTCCACTTCCCAGCTTTATTCTCCTCCTTGTCCAGCCTATACTTCCTGCCTAGCCAATGGCCAATCAGTGTTTTATTTATTGACCAATCAGCAACACACTTGCCATACAGACCATCCCACAGCACTCCCCCCCCCCATTTTTTTTTTCAAAAAGGAAGATTTTAACCTTAACAAAGTAAAATTACATATAATTTGGGAATTTGGGCGTAGCTTCTTTTACTACTTCCTGCTGGAGGGGGGCGCTGTATCTTATGGGGACACAAAGAAAATTTTAGGATTATGGAATAGTCCATGAGGCTGTATCGTCTGAGCCAGTTGCCTTCAAACCATTCTGGATGTTGGATCATCTGGGCCATGGTGTCATCGGAGACCTTTCAGGGGGTCTTGGCTGGTAAAACCTGATATATCTTAATCTGGAACAAATCCATAGCCTCTGGCTTTCTGTGGGAACAAAAGCAGAGACTCTTTTCCAAAGCAACATATCCTTATATCCAAATTTTGAAGTCAGGGTACCTTTAAAATATACATTTTGGCATAACTCAACAGCTTTTACAATCAAATGTTTTTCTGCAGTTAAAAATCCCAAAGACAACACAATCCAGATTCTCTGTGTAATATTCATCTTCACATGGCTTATTTTTTATATTAATTTTACTGTCTCTTTAAAGACTTTATTTTTTAAAACTATGTATTTGTTTATATAACTGTATATATCACCTTTTTTGTCTCTTTCAAGCCTACGTGTATTTTACACACATTGTAAACTATTACATCTGAATCTGTCTTATTGTGAATCAATTAACTTAAACTGCAGCAACTGTGGCTGCTGGCTCCACCCACCTCAGCTTCCCAACATGGTGGTGGTAGTTTACAGCCAGTTCTGGGAGCTATCGTGGGTCTATGTGTTTAGCCAAGCAGTGTGTAGCCCAGAAACCTCTTTTTTTGTTTTGTACTAGCAAAGGCTAAATCTACCACGCAGCTTAATGTGCCACTTGCAAAGGCCTCATTCCCGCCATACAGCAGGTTGAGCACACACGCTAGGAACCCGCCAGTAGCTCAAACCGGCAGCTGCCTCTCATTTGAGAGAGACAATTAGGAAGCTGTTTTTAGCTCCGTTTTATAATCTTTTCTCAGGCTTTAGAGAGAAAACATGCTGTTTGTCATTGTGGAGGCAGCTGGCAGTGTCTCTCTGACTCAACCTTCCTCTTCCCAGCTTTATTCTCCTCCTTGTCCCGCCTATACTTCCTGCCTGGCCACTGGCCAATCAGTGTTTTATTTATTGACTAATCAGCAACACACTTGACATACAGACCATCCCACAGTATTAGAGTAATGCTTTTGCATTTGTTTGTGGAAGCAGGTGATTCACTTCAGCCTTTACAAGCACTTCAGAAAGGTATCATGGAGTACTTGATTGATTGAGGTAACTGTTCTGTCTTCCTCTTAAAAGATAAATGAATCTATTTTAGTATGAATTTTAAAATTGGATCATGATTTTGGACTGTGAATTGTTATGTGTTGTGGTTTGACAATGAACCTTCCCCACAAGACTGTGTTTAAATCAGTGTTCTCCAGCAGGCGGCGCTGATGAGCAAGGTGGTGGAAATGAGGTGTTGTGTAGCTGGAGTTTTCCTGCCTGGCCCACAGTCAGGACAAATCTCTCTCACCCGCCAGTCCCACAGCCGCTCAGACCCAACCAAGTAAACACAGAGGTTTATATTGCTTACAAACTGTATGGCAGTGGCAGGCTTCTGGCAAACTGTTCTTATATCTTAAATTAACCCATTTCTAGATAAGTTGCCACGTGGCTTGTGGCTTACCGGTATCTTAACATCTTCTCATGGCAGCGCCTGGCAGGGTCTCTCTGCTTCAACCTTCCACTTTCCAGAATTCTCTTCTCTAATTGTCCCGCCTATACTTCCTGCCTGGCTACTGGCTAATCAGCATTTTATTTATACAGAGCGATATCCACAGCAGTGTTGTATCATTGAAAAAGTTCAGTGCAGAGGGGCCTTGAGATTGTACAGTCTAGACCTCCCTCTTGTCTGTCTTGTGCCTGTGGCTGTGGACACCATGTGACCACGCCTGCCACCACTCCGTCTGTTACATCATAGCAACAAGAAAAGTAACTGACATACACACTGGATTAATATGAAAATTCCAATGAGAAAGATAACTCAGTAAGCCTGTAATGCGATCAACACGCCCTCTGCCAGAGTTGTGATTTTACAGTGGTGGACAGCTTTATTGGGCGCATGTGGCCCCCATTCTCTCCACAGCTCATAGGAAGATTTTAAGCCACATGCTGCTGCATTTTGGTTCCTTTTTATTATGTGTGGCACTCCTGGTTTGTTTAACTGTTCCTTCTAGAGGCCGGTGTTCAGATCATTTTAAATGGTCATGAGTATTGCTGAAATAACACAATAATTTTCATCTCAAGAATGGTGTTCCACACAGGCATTTGATGTGAAGGCTGTCAGGGCGTTGGCAGCTCGTGTGATGTTGATGATATGAAACATCAGAGGACAGATTTGAAGGGAAGCTACGTGGTCCTATCACTGTATAATACAGTCTCCTTAGTCAACCTCCTCCTTGGCACTGGACTCTAGTTGGTTTCTTTTTCTAAGGCATGTTTAAGATACCCCCCCCTCCCCCCCCCCCCCGTCACAGCATGTGTGTGTGGAGATCAGAGGACAGACTCTGCTGTTGGTCCTTTCACCTTGTTGGAGGCGGGGTCTCTGTGTTGTTTGCTGTGTTCCTGCTCAGCTTCCACTGCTGAGCTGACACTGCCCAGAGTCATCTGAGGGAGTCTCAACTGGGGGCTTTCTTCTCTCAGACCAGCCTGTGGGCATTTTTATTGTTATTTGATTTAGGTGGACTAGCCCACCATGGGCAGTACCATCCCTAGGCAGAGGGTCCTGGCTTGTGTAAGTAAGGTGACTGAACAGGAGAGAACAAACCAGTAAACAGCTTCCTCCACAGTTTCTGCTTCAGTTCTTGCCTCAAGTTCCTGACCTGAACTTCCTTCACTGGTGAACTGTGACCTGGAAGTAAAAGCTGAAATAAACCCCCTCCTCCCCTAAGCTGCTTTTGTTGGAGTGTTTTGTTACAGCGACAGAAAACAAGCCAAGGCAGCTGCTGTGCTCCACATGCTGGCCCTGGGCTTCTGGGGACCACCTGTGTCCACCCCATCCCAGTAGAGGGGCCTGGGGTTACAGACATGTACCACCACACCCAGCTTTACAGAGGGTCTGGGGATCTGAACTCAGACCCTTGTGCCTGCACTGGGATCCCTTCACCCACTTGAGCCATCTCCTCAGCCCGTCATTTAAGATCTTGAGAGGAGATCTTCATGAGAGATTTGAGCTTTCTTTCATTTCTTCAATCATTCATTCTTCTTGATTTCAAAAGTAGAACACCACACTGGAAGGAGATAATAGGCTAGAAACACGACAGCCACGTGTAGTGGGTAGCCGCCATTCCAGCTTTGATCTGGAAGTTCCAACCCCCATTGAGACTTCAGCAACTGTCACGCCTACAAGGCGGGGCCAAGGGAGGCACCTGGAGACCTGAGATCTGGATGGGCCAGTGCTCGCTCTCGGTTCCTGGACCCTGGATGGTGGAGGTGGGCCAAGCAGAGCTCCAGAGAACACCGCTGGACTGCAATACACCTTCCCCAGACCCCGCGACCTACCTATCCCTTAATTTGTAAGTTACACCATTAAATAAATCTCCTTTTAACTACATGGAGTGGCCTTAATAATTTCACCAATAGCCACGGTCCATGATGAAATCGAATTTCTTCAGCTCCCTGTGGAATCAGGTGAGCCTTCTGCGTGGAGAAGGGCTGCTGTGTCCTGCTGTCTTTAAAACCCATGTTGGGGTTAGGGACTCTCTTTGCTCTGAGGCCCACTGACAAGTTCCTTTACTCTTCTTTGCCTTCCATTTTCTGGGTGTCAAGTGGGATCCCTTGTTTGCACACCAGCTTTCTGATGCGCACCAGGTGTTTTCTGGAAGGAGCATCCTGGTGTTTCTGCAGAGCCTTATCTCAGAGAGAAAGGAGGATCTCACACACGTGGGAGCCATGGCATGATTGGCTCAGATACCAAGGAGATGAATGCTCCATGCCAGAGGGTCCACGGCACGGCAGCTAGCCAGCCCACATGGCTGGGAGGATGGATGGTTGACAGGCATCCTCTGGCTCGTCACTAAAGAGGAAGATCATTTGGACAAGAGTCTAGCCTCACTTGTGTGGTGTCAATGGCTTGGCGCTTGTTACATGAGGGAATGGAACTGTAGGAATCCACAGCATTTGTCACACAAAGTTCTGCAGAAGGAGTAGCTGGGATAATGAAAAATCTCAGGTGAAGGTAAAGGTGTGACACGGTGGCTTCTTCTGAGGGTCATGGGGAAGGGATCTGCACCAGGCTTCTCTGATGGGCTTGTAGGTGGCTGTCATGTCCTCTTGTGTCTTCAGTCATCTTGTCTTGCCATATAGGTTTATCTAAATTTTCTCTTAGTGTGACATTAGTCATACAGAATTAAGACCAGCTCAATGGCCTCATTTTAATTTAATTACCCCTTTAAGGATGATTTATTCATTCAGAGCTATGAAGTGGGGTTGGGGTGTCAGGACTTCAATCTGTGATTTTTGGTGAACTCTGCTCAACCTAATGCTGTTTCTTTCTCTGATATGCTTGTCATGGGGTGTGTGCAAACGTTTGCTCTTTGTTTTTTATCCTGAGGGCAGCCCAGATGTAGACAGCTGATCTGTGGCACACACTGTTGTGGGGGGACCAGCCCTCACCTTTTCCTGGGTACTCTTGAGGAGTGAGGGATAAGAGATTTAGATAGAAATAGAGAGGGGAGAGAAACAGATAGAAACACAGGATAGACTCAGGTGGGACTAGATCCTTATCCACCGGCCCAGAACTTCATTCCAAAGGTCTATTTATAACAATGCCAAGGGGTGGAGCAAAAGACCTCTCCCTTGCTAGTTACAGCCAAGTGTCGACCCTTCCAAACCCCTGGTACCCAGGCCCGTGGTCCAATCATTCTCTTATGCAGCCCTGCTGGTAAAGCAAGCTCAGATCTCACTAGGAAACCTCTGTGGGCTCCCACACACTGCAGAATTAGTTAGGAAGGTATTTCTAAACATGGTTATCTAAATATGTTCAAACCAACAGAAGAAACCTAAAAGGATTTCTGCCTTCCTCTTGTTTTACATACTTGTGTTCAAACGGAAGAGCTGATTGGAGGAGGGGTCCAGTGACACAGAGACTTGTGTGTGCATGCGTGTGTGTGTGTGTGTGTGTGTGTGTGTGTTTGTGTGCACGCGCGCGTGTGTGTGGTGTGTGTGTGCTCGAGTGTGTGTGTGTGTGTGCTTGAGTGTGTGTGTGCTCAAGTGTATGTGTGTGTGCTTGAACAGAAAGTTGGGCCATGTACTGAAAGAGCTAAGTACTGTAGAGAAAAACAATGTAGGAATTTGAAGATTGGTAGAATCGTAAGGTTTCATGGTACCTTTTAGCCCAGAAATGACTCTGTAGTATGCAGTCTCCCCAATTTTTATTGACTGTTTTTAACATTTGGTGTTCCTGATCATGAAGAATTATGAGTTTTGGATAGGATCTTTGGTATTTCTTCTTTGCTACAAATTTAATGAAGATGTTCTTGAATATCCTTTCAACAGCCTGGTCCTTTCCATAGTAAACATGTATGTAAAATGCTTTATCCAGGGCCTTGGTGACGGCTCTGCTAGAGTTTCGCCTAGAGAATGTGAGGCCTGGATTTGATCCTCAACAGTGCAAATCAAACAAACAAACTCTTCCTTGAAAACTGTGCCCTGTTGGGAAGCAGGCCCCCACTTCCCATAAGTTTTCATAAATCACAGATGATTTTCCTGTTGATTTTGGAAAGAAGCAAATCTTTAAAAAGCTGTGGTCACTTCTAAGACTCACACAAAGCAGGCGTTAGGAGACAACAGCAGCTTTAGCCACAGTGATGGATACAGTCCGATTCAGTGGGTCATTCCCTATGCCCGGGTATGGGAGAGAAAAGAGGAAGAGTAAGTTCTCACTGGTAAGGAAGAAAGTGACTCATGTCGGTATTTCATGAGTGTCTTGGTTTATGCTTATCCTATCTTACAGCAGCATTTATTCTCTCTGATACAAAAATTTTCTACATCAATTATATTTTATGCAGTTCACTCCTGCCAGGCAATCAGAATCACAAAAATAAGACCTGGCCTAATAGCTAACTCTTGTAATCCCAGATAGTCAGAAGGCTGAGACAGGAGGATTATAAATTCAAAATCTGCCTGAGTTCTAGGTTAGCCTGGGCAGCTTAGTGAGAACCTGTGTCAAAATAAAGAGTAAAAGGTCTGGGGATAGAGCTTAGAGGCAGAGAGCTTGACCAACATGTTTCAGGACCTGGGTTTAACCCCTAGAACCTCTATGTGAATGAATGAATGAATGAATGAATGAATGAATGAATGAATGAATGGATTAATGAATGAATGAAACAACCAGAACTTCAAGGCATTTGCAGAATAATCCCTCTGTCCTCCGGTAGGTGCCTGGCATACCTGTATCACCATCACTTGTGGTTTATGAGTCCTTGCTGGTGTAATCTTACCTTGGAGGTTTGAGGGTTCCCTGCTCTGCCATGACACAGGAAGCAGGAATCTCCTTCCGCCTTTCAGGTAGATTTGTGTGTTTATATGAGTGTAGTAAACATCGCCAAAGAACACAGCAGCATCATCACAGGACTAGTGAGAGGCAGCGTCTCTGGAAGAGGAGACCGAACTACGTAGTTTTGGAAACCGAGACGCCAACCTGCAGAGCAGTAGTCATGGTAGCAGTGCTGTGGGTGCTTCTCAAGCCACAAGGAACGGGAAGATCTAAGAGCATTAGGAGAAAACCAAAACCAGAACCAGAAAGCTGGCAACAAACGTGGCGTTTCCACCTGCCGCCTCGTGTTTCTCTGAATTCCATTTTCCTCCAGCTGTAACTCAAGATGAGTAGTGAATGTATAGTTAGAAAAGTGTAGGGAAATGTGTAGTCAGAGTCCATGAGAGGATCTTTGTCCAGTTTTGTTGTTCACTGCTGTTACGTTCAGGACGATGACTGAATGTCTTACGTGTTTTTGCTGCAGCATGCAACACTGGTTTGTTTTTCACGTTGCCCAGCCATCTGTCAGACAGGCTATACTGAGGCACATTAGGCCAGTGGGTATCGGTGATAGTCTCAAACACCCAGATGCAGAAGCAAACTTGTCTGGTTCTTAAGTAGCTGTCTTTTATCTCACTCCTCGGGGCATTCAGGAGAAAAATAATTTACTATAACTGATTTAATTAGCTGACTACACTTTGCATTCAGCAGCTGCCCAACCCTAAGAATGCTGATCGTTCAATATTAAATGTGGCTCCGACTTGAATATTAGAAATGTTGGACTCCAGAAGGACTGGACCCTGGCTTTTATCTGTCCTCAGCTCTTCTCTGAGTTAACGTGTATCAAGAGAACTCTGATAGAAATAAGCCCCATGCCCAGCTTATTGCTATAGTCCCAAGTATTAATATGTAGAATATGGTACCCAGAGAAGCTATGTAAAGACAGGCTTCTAACCAGAACTGTATCATTAAAAAACCCTCCTGTTTGGAGACTTTAAGCCCATGATAAACACAACTCCTGGAGTTGAAAGTAGAAAACAGGATCCCATGAGTTACATCTGATGGATGTGGTGAATCTAGGTGGTTTATAGACTTAAGGGTAGGTCAAGGGCATTTATAGCCCTGAGGGATGTGGGGGTCTCTGCAAACACTAGGGCTGGCAGAGTAATGATCCATGTGAGACAAGAAAGAAATCTGGATGAACATGACTCAGTAGCCGGTGTCGGTTCAAGCTTCTAGAGTTTGACACTGGACAGTTTATTTTAGCCGTATTTAAGCACAGCAGAATTTTTGTAAAAAGTTTCCTGATGTCAATTAACTCAATCCTGTGTGTCCAACAAACTTAAGACATGTTTACATCGAAACTCTTTACAAAGTGCATATAGCCTCTTTCATAAAGATGGACTCTATTGACTAAGAAACAATGCTCAAGGGTCTAAGGAGAATGATTGAGGAAAACATAGTCCCAGGGAGTCAGGTGTGGCCTGGCCCTCCAGATAACCCTGAGGTTCCTAGGCTGTTGTCAAGTACATGTGACATCTCCCCTAAGGATGGGTTCTACTGAGTAAGAAACAATGCTCAAGATTGAGGTCTAGGAAGGGAGAGTCTGGGATAAGTAGTCTGGGGGGTTGGGATGTGGCCTGGCCCTACAGACAGCACAGATCGCCAGCCATTAATTACATCCACTCCCAGCTTTCTGGATGGAAAACAGCTATACATCTCTTCCATTGAGGAGACAACCCTGTCTGTTTAACCTTCCTGGTTTCTCTAGTGCTTATTTATGAGCACAAGGACCTTGTGCCCTGTACAAAGGGGAGGTCAAGAGATGGCGTTTTGTAGGATTGATGGGGAAGATGGTCTTGCATGGATATCACCCCCATCAGACATTTACTGTAGATCATGCTGACAATCGTGCTTCCAAACAGGAACATAGCCCAAGAATGTCGCTCTTACATTCTTAAGGACTCTGCAGCCTCCGGGTCTTTTGGAGGACTTCAGATGCACCAGTTCCCAGTGAGTCAGTGAGAAGTTAGTTGGTTCTCATGTGAATGAGCAAACAATTGTTTGCTGCCTACATACAGCTATTATAAAGGAGCTTTCCACTCTGTGTTGATCTACGCAGACCAACAATGACATTCAGAGTTTTGCTTTGTGGCAGAGTGCATACCTGCCATGCACCAGGCCCCAGATTTAGTCCCTAGTGTCACTCTACATATAGGCGTGGCTAAGGACAGTGTCAGGAGTGGAGATAATGGGCCCGTGGGTTCTCCTTACATCACATCTCTCCTGTGGCATCGTATGCACCTAGGTTTCCACTTTGTCATCTGTCCTTGATGCATACAGCTGGACCAGATCTCAAATGTAGTTCTGTAACTCCCAAACGGAGTGTTGACACTTCTGGTTCTGTTGACATGTATTTGACAGCGTTGGGGGTTGGGAGCCTGTCTCACATCCCTTCTTCTAGGACCTGAATCACAGGGGAAGTAGGAGATATTCCAGTGGATGACCAAACATTACTGTCATGCCCATGTGGAGCCAAGAGGTAGATCTGTGTGTTCACACGTATTCTCCCCAGACTCAAAAGGACAGCATCTTGCAGCATGCCAGAGAAAAGCCCAGAATCATCCTGCCCCTGTGGCCCACCACACAAGTTCCTCCACTAGAGGAGGGTTGTCCTGTTCTTCCAGAAGGAGCGAGAGATTGAGACCGCACTAATGTAGAACAGTCCTGCACCTGCACCCATGAGTGAGGCCGCTCCCCACTGGTATTCCTTCACAGGGTTCAGTGTCCTCACAGTTGGTCTTTCTTACCCTAGTCCATGCTGAGGCCACTGTCCTCAGAGAAATGCTGTGTGTGCCTGGTTTTGTAGGACACAATCCAGTCCTAGATGGTATCTTCATAGAGATGTCTACTGCTAAACTCCGCTTGGTTTCCAGTTCTGAGTTCTGACTCAGTTCCCCAATACTGCGGCCGTTTGTTTTGCTTGAGACAGAGAAATGGTAGCAGAGGTGCTCCACAGCAGACTGACTAAAACTTTCTCTAAAATGAGTATTTGGAGTTGTTTGTCCCCATAATTCAGGAGCATACTTGAATTGAAAGGGATTTGATTTCTCCTCCGCTGCACGCCGAATGTTGAACTATAGCGCAATCTCATCGCTCTGTGGTATCTTGTTTAATAACGCTTCCAGAACTTGACGCCTGCAGTCACTGTGCCCCTCACCACTAACCAAATACTAAAGGCTGTCTGCAAAGCAAGGCACTCGGAAGCACCAGTTCTGGATCCAAAAGAAGTCTGCACTCCCAGGTAGGATGCATGCTGTGTGACTTCCAGTGGAGAAGAAGGAGAAGTTAAGCTTGTATCACCTGCTGAGTGAATTATGTAGGAATGGAGGCAGAGTGTTGGTTAAGTCAGGCAACAAAGACATCTCCACTTGTTTGGGGTGGCCAGTAATTTTTTTTTAAAAGACCAGCTTTTATCGTTAATGTGTACGCATGTGTCTCTCTGTGTTGGTATGTGCATGTGAGTGGAGGTGCCTGCACAGGCCAGATGAGGGCACTAGATCTGGAATTACAGGAGGTTGTGAGCCACCTGATATGGGTGCTGGGAACTAAATTGGGGTTCTCAGTGAGAGAGCAGTACGTGCTCCTAACTGCCGAGCCATCTTCCAGCCTTTGAGTCTTAGGATTTACTCTCCAGGCTTGAGGCAATAGGAGAGAGCTGTGTCTATGCCTTCCCTTCCTTCCCATGTCCTTCTTGTTACTGGAGCCACCACCAAGCTGCTTGACTGAAACGTTACAGTTCGCAGTTGCACCTCACCCCTTACCCCACACCAGGAGCCCGTTATGCTCAGCTGCCTGTGTGTCCTGCTGACACCTTGTCTAAGCCCGTAACCCTAATCTGAGTCACCATCACCGTCATTACTTGCCTGGACTGCCATGTGGCTTTGACTGTCAGATCGACACAGCCTACAATCACTTGAAAAGAGTCTCCTTTGAAATTTTTTCCTCTATCAGGTTGGCCTGTGTCCATGTCTGTGGGTGGTTATCTTGACTATTAGTTGATGTGTGGGGGAGGGGGTCCAGCCTTCTGTGGGCAGCATCATTCCTGGGCTATGTAAGAAAACTAGCTAGGCGTGAGCCGTCAATCAGCATTCTCCAATGGCTTCTGCTGCAGTTCCTGCTGACTTCCCTCAGTGATGGCTGGTGACCTGGAAGCTAAAATAAACCCTTTCTCCCCCTAAGTTGTTTTTGGTTGGGGGGAGTTTCATGTCTGCAACAGAGAGGAAGTGAGGGCACATGACCTTCCCACTCCTCTGTTCCCACCCTTTGCAAATGCCAGTCTGTTCTTTCTGTAAGGTCGTAGAGCATTCATCAGCTCATGACATGCCCCTCCTACCACCCTGTGTGGTAGTTTGAAAGAAGATGGCCCCCAAAGGTAGTGGCACTATTAGGAGGTGTGGCCTTGTTGGAGGAAGTGTGTCACTGTGGGGGTGGACTTTAGGTCTCTTTTTCT
The DNA here is from genome assembly GCF_007827085.1 of Peromyscus californicus insignis. Taxonomy (NCBI): domain Eukaryota; kingdom Metazoa; phylum Chordata; class Mammalia; order Rodentia; family Cricetidae; genus Peromyscus; species Peromyscus californicus. Next base: position 158,586,666 of record NW_026294584.1, on the reverse strand, counting down.
CAAGCTTCTCTCAGTGTGACAGTTAGTCAACTTCCTGTTGTCTCTGAGTCAGGACGTAGGACTCTCAGTTCCAGCACCACATCTGCCTGCATGCCACCATGCTCCCCATCCTGATGATAATGGACTGAACCTATGAAACTGTAAGTGACACACCTCAATTAAATGTTTTTATTTTGAGTTGCTGTTGTCATGGTGTCTCTTCACAGCAACAAAAAACCCTAACTAAGATACCCTGTGAGGGTTTTCTGGTTAAGGGGAAATTCACATTTCTTACCAGATCCCAGAGGCCCCAGCATGCTGCCCAGCATACCAACCTCTTTTCCTCACGTGACTGCCATGCAGTCACAGTGCTGTACTCTTTATTCCTCTGTCTTCATTAGTGGTTTTACATTCTCTCCTCCTTCTGCCTGGGATGCTGTTCCTCTCACTGTTGTGTGCCTGGTTAATATTTTCTTTAGGTCTCAGCTCAGAGTCGTATTCAGAGCCTTTGGTGATGAGCCTCACTCACATAGCTCCTTATTTATTATTTGTTTTAGGGAGTGTCAGCGAGTGCCCCCTGCTGGTCTCACTCCTGTTAGCACCCTCTGTCTTCTCAATGGCGCTGACTCTCCTGAGACTAAGAACCCTGTGTGTTACTTTGGCTGCAAAGTATACAGAGCATCTTGGGCTAACCTAAAACAATAAAGAATGCAGGGTCTGTGAGGAGAAAGGGGGCGTGGCAGGCTTCATGAGGCTGAAAGCAAGGACCTAGAGACTGTGTTTAGCACTGTATTGGGAAACACATGACTCCTGCCTGGTCCAGGAGTGTCAGATCCCAGCAGGAATGTTGACCATGTTGGCCTCAGTTGGAAATTGGGTCATGAGACTGGGGTTATACTGATGTAAGAGGTGGGTGAAAATTGTGTCCCATGAATGTTTGGGAATTGATAAAGAAGGGACATTTAAAAGATTTATTTATTTTTATTGCTTTATATATAGATGTTTTGCCTGTATGTGTGTATGTGCACCACATATGTGCAGTACCTGCAGAGGCCTAAAGAGGGCATTGCATCCTGGGAACTGGAGTTACAGAAGGTCCTGAACCACCACGTGGGTGCTGGGAATTGATGCCCAGGTTCCTCTGCATGAGCAGCCTGTGCTCTTAACCACTGAGCTGTCTCCCCAGGCCCATGAAAAGGGCCATTTTAAGAAGTAAGTTTAGTAGGTCAAAGATCATAGAGAGAAAAATATGCTGCTTAGTGTGGAGTACACAGAATAATTTCTCACTTTTTATTTTCATTGCTACTTCATAACTGTAATTTTGCTACTGTTATGAATCATAATATAAATATCTGATATGCAGGATATCTGATATGTGGCCTCTGTGAGAGGGTGTTTAGCCCCCAGGGTTTGAACTGCTGTATTATTGTGTGTGCTGTGGCAGAAGACAACTATGGAACCCAAAGATCAGACTCAGGTTACCAGCCTACCATGGCTGTCTTGTCAGCCCTGGAATCATTTCATAAGCACAAATTATTTGTGCAAAATAATAGCTTTATTTGTGACATTCTCCTGCATGCATATAACATAATATGGTTTGTTTTTGCTTTTGTTTTAATATTTATTTATTTATTTTCCATCTAGACCACAGTTCCCCTTTCCTCTTCTCCTCCCAGTCCCCCCCTCCCCACTTCCCCTCTGCCACTCTGTTCCCATCCATTCCTCCTCTGTTTCTGTTCCAGAAAAGGGCAGGCCGCCCATGGGTATTGACAAAACCTGGCATATCAAGTTTCAGTAAGACTAAGCACCTTGCCTTGTGTTAAGGCTGGGCAAGGCAACCCAGCATGAGGATATAACATATTTTGGTGTGTCTCCCCTCTCCTCATCTTAATGAACAGACTCTAGAGCTGGGCTGCAATACCACAGCTTGCCAATAGGTGTCACTGTCTCATAAATGATGTCTCAGGGTAGCTGAGTATAACCCTTTAAATTATGTAAATGTTTTTATTTCCTCTCATTTATATTTTGAATTCTCACTGTATAATCATAAGTAGTCAAACCAGATGAGATCAAAGCTGTTTTTAACTAAATCTAGTTACACCAATGTAGTCAAATTTTATTCAGAATTCTTGTCATTGGTGTTATTTTATACAGTTCACCACCTGCTTAATTTTAGCTACCGTAATATTAAATTACTGCCTTGGTGTTATTTTTATGTTTAGTAGAGACATAGGCACATCCAGGAATGACAAAGAGCATGTATTTTTTACTTTTTCCTCTGTGTTTCATGGGTACTCTTCGTTTTCAGATGTGTCTTCCCTCCGGGTGTCACATTTACACCATCACAGGTCGTCTGTCGAGCTCTTGTTTTTGAAAATAATAGGCATATATTGCCTCATACCTAGGGCAGGGTCTTTGTGTGCAGACGGATTTTTAAGAGAAAAGGAAAGACGAGAAGTTCATTTGGCATCATTGTTTTTACATTAGGGACCAGCATAGCAAAAAAAAAAAAAAAAAAAAAAAAGCCAGAGAAGACAAGGGATGGGGATCCTGGGGACAGTGGTGGGCATAGGAGGTGGGGATTAGATGTTTGGACACATACATCACACACATGAGAGCTTGCTCATTGTTAACAGACCAAATAACATTACTTGGAGACTAGATATACTTAGCGTCTCGTGATGGTGCATGTTCTGCCTGAGCCCTGGAGCAAAAGCATGCAGAGCTGATATTTGGAATTAGTTGTTCCCGGGGCTGATGTTGAGAGAAGCATTTATGACTGATGCAGCATCTTAAATAAATTATCCCTACATAGCCTGATTTAAAGGTTTATTTGAAAGGGCAGGGGGAGTGTTGTACAGTGTACACGTGACACATGCTTTCTCTGTGGCTTGTGGTGACCTCTGTCCTGAGATGATCTGTGTACCGTGTGATTAGTTTCACCAAACCCTTCCTACTGGTAGGAGGGAATGGTGCCCTGTTGTTTGCTGCCACAAAAGTCCCCAAACACGTGACTGCACGCTGGACACTGTGCAGATTAGAGCTGCAGGGTGTGGCTGCAGGAGACACGGACGGCTGAGCCACGGAGGTGGCCCTGCCAACAACAGCATGTGGTTACGTGTGGTTACGTAACCTCTGCAGTGTCTGGCTCTGGGCTTCACTGGAGACAGGTCGTGTGCGGTGCGATGCTGTTGGCCTGAATTCAATTAGGTTGCTCAGAGTGATCCTGAGTCTGCCTGAGATAAGCTTTTACTGTCTGTACCAGAAAGCAGATGTTGATCAGCTGCAACGAACGGATGAGTGGCCATGCTCATTCCAGCAAGAACGGTTGCTGTCTGCCTGTCATTTATCTGTCTGTCTGTCTGTATCTTGTTATGTTTCTGAAGAGCAAAAATTAAGTATTACGTAAAGTGGATAACTAATGTAGTGGAAGGAAGCAACTTGGTTTTCATCACTGGAGGAACTTACCCCATATCGCTTAAAAATGTTTTTTTGCAATGACTCAGCAGTTATTAAAACCACATCGGTTTAGGCTTTGTCTTTGGGAATCTGTGTAGACAGCTGCCAGCATTTTCCTCAATGCCATGAGCCACAGAGGAGAGTAAGGAAGTTTGCAAGAATTTTAAATTGTGAGTTCAAGTGGACTTTTAATTTTTAAGATTTTAATTTTATTTGTATGTGTGTCTGGGTATGCAGGTGCCCACATTCCTTAACAGCGGTTCTCAGCCTGTGGGTTGTGACTCCTCTGAGTGGAATGACCCTTTCACTGGGGTCACTTAAGACCATTGGAAAACATAGATATATGCATTATGATTTGTAACAGTAGCAAAATTGCAGTTATGAAGTAGCAATGAAAATAATTTTATGGTTGGGGTCACCGCAATGTGAGGAACTGTATTGAAGGGTCACAGCGTTAGGAAGGTTGAGAACCATTTTTCCCTAGAGCCTGTATCAACTACAGAGCCATCTTTCCAGCCCCTCAAATAGCCTCTCAGGTTTGAGCAGATTTTACCTTCTTTGTGAGGTTACAGAATCAGGACTCGTCAGAAAGGACCCTTTTTCTGTGGCTCAGTCTCTAGATTGCATCTCCCAGAAGGAGATCTGGGTGGTGCTGGAAGGCAGGGGTCAGTGTTGGGAGACTGAGCCTGGGAAAGAGGGTGAGAGCTCTTTTATCTGACCCAGGCCTTAAGGAGAGCCCAGAAGACAGCCACACTGCAGCTTGGCTTTCCTGACTGGCCTCTGGCTTCCTGCCTGTAGGATTTCAGCAGTCATTCCCATGCTAATGTCCTGAGTAGAAATCAAAGGCCCTGAACGGAGCACAGCCCAGGCCTCTCCATTCAGCGGCGTCAACAGGGATTAGCTGTTCAGTCCTGTGATTTGGGGTGGATTCCTCTTAAACTAGAACAAAACCAATGTTATCTAACTTTTTTCCTCTTGCAAAAGGTCGTTTATTTTTCTCTAATTCTTTAAAACCTCCTTGGGATGCGAGTTTGTTGAATGCCATTTTCTTTTCCGACCTCATCATATGTGGATTTTGTGTGTTGTTTTCTAACACACTCAAACCCAGACTATCACCATCAGCTCTGTAATAGATGATCTCACCCGTGTGGAACATTTGACACACACATGTACTTTACCCCCCCGTCATTGGGATGTATGTCTGTAGGAGGCATGGTTCCCATTGAATCAAAGGGAATCTGGGCAAGGTTGCACTGCTAAGAGGTGATAGGATGTGGGTTCCAAATAGACCCTAAGTGTTTCACCCACTGTGTGAACAGTCCACACCCATGGCTGCATTTTAGGGCAATGCTGATTAATTACGCTTAGAATGTAGGTCCCGGAAGGTCTGCTTTTGATTTAATTTACTTTTTTAAATTTTCATGTGTATGTGTGTGGTGTGTATGTGTGTATATGCATGTTTGCATGTGTGTGTGCTCATATTTGTGTAGGGGCACGTGGAGGCCTGAGATTAATATCAGAAATCATCCTCAGTTGCTCTTCCACCTTATTCCTGAAGCAGGGTGTCTCAGGGGGACCCAGAGCTCTCCCCATGTGGCCACTCTCCCAGCTTACTCTGCGGCTCCCTCTCCACCTTCTGAGGTTGCAATTCCAGCACACCTGCCAGACTTGCCATGGGTCCTGGGAGTCCTCAGGTTTATACAGGAAACACACTAACTCCTGAGCCGCCTCCCTAGTTCCAGGAATGCTTCTTAAATAACTCCCGAGGCGGCTGTGATGTGACATCCCTGTCAACTTCTTGTCTGACATTCTTACCCTCAGTGACAGCCTCACCTCACCTCTATACTGTGCTTCTGATGTGCATGGATATGGCTGACCCTTCATATCTGTGAGTTCTGTAGATGAAAAACAATTAAAAGGAAGATCGCATGTGTGCTGAATAGTACTTTTTTCTTATTTTTATTTCATAAAGAATGTAGGATAGGGGCAGGAGAGATTGCTCAGTGGTTAGAGCAAATTCTGCTCTTGCAGAGGACCCTGGTTCAGTTCCTAGCACTCTTGTGGAGGCTCACCACCATCTGTAACTGTTTCTAGGGGATCTGACACCTCTTCTGACTTCTGCGTGTTCCTACATGCACATGTGCACGTGCACACATAAAATAAAATAGACATTTAAAAAGAATTTTGTCTAACAATTCACATTGCACTTTTGTGCTTTAAGCCACTAAGAGTTAACCCAGCGACAATTTCAAGTTTATGGGATGTATGTGTCGGTTATATGCAGAGACCATGCTGTTTTACATGAAGGCCTTTGGCACCCAGTGATGGTGTATGCACACACACACATATATAAAGTTTGAGTGTACATACATGTGCACGTGTGCTTCTGCCTTTCATCCTGTATACTTGGCCAAACTATACATAGTTTGCTCCTTGTTTCTTGGCAAAAGCATAGTAGAAAATATATCTTGTCAGGACAGTTACAGAGTATTCTCGGCTAGCTCAGTGGCGGGATTCTGTAGCAGCTGAAAGGACATAGTGGGAAATGGCATGTGCTATAAAAAGGCTAGCTAGCCTCCAGGTCTGAAATTGAGACTCACGGTAGAACTTTGTTAATGAGCGAATTCAGAGTTGGTTTAATGAGTTGGTGATGGAAGGGCAGCTCGTTATCATCCGGGAGTGAAGTTCTGCTCTCACGTCTTTACACAGTAATAAAGGAGCTGGCTGCTCTGCCTCCTGCAGCTGAGTCTGACTTCTTGTTTACTTCTTCTCCTGGCTTTATTTAAATGCTAATGTAGATCCATCACTGGGCTGTGGCCAGGACTCCCCCAACCTCTTTCTTGTATTCACCCCAACATTTTGTTTGCCATGATCGTCTTGTTTTGTGTTTTCAATATTTATTTTAAAGGGGGGAGTGTTGGAAAAGGTAAAATTAAGTCTGTGTTTCATGGCCCCTCAGCACCATGGCTGAGACCTTATGAGCGTTGCAGCAGGCTCTGGGTACTAAGAATGAATGTGCACTTTTCTCTAAGGATGTGTGTAGCTGGAGTTTTCCTGCCTGGCCCACAGTCAGGACAAATCTCTCACCTGCCAGTCCCGCAGCCGCTTAAACCCGACCAAGTAAACACAGAGACTTATATTGGTTACAAACTGTATGGCCGTGGCAGGCTTCTTGCTAACTGTTCTTACAGCTTAAATTAATCCATTTCCATTAATCTATACCTGCTTTGTTGGAGGTCAGGTGTGTATCTTCAGGTGACCTTGTGTGATGTGTCTCATGCTGTCCTTTCTGTCCTTGCTTTGGAGATCCTTCCTCAGATCTCCCCCATCATGCTCTTTTTCTTTTACGTTCTCATCTAGCTTGTGGAGGAGAAATTACTTACTTTACTTTGTTTTTCTGTATCCCTCAGCTTTCTGTCTAACTTAGTTATGTTGCTAATTATTTATTAATTCCTGAAGAAACTATTATTACTTTAATTTTCTGCTACTTTTACCCCATCCCTTCCTGAATTGTGTGGTTTTTTGTTTTGTTTTTGCTTTGTTATTGTTAAAACCTGCATATTAATATTCCTTTAGGGGTGACGATAGCATCATTTAAAAATGATTTATTTTTATGTATTATTTATTTATTTATTTTTATGTATGGGTGTTTTGCCTGCATGTATGTCTGTGCACCATGTGCATGCAGGGCCTATGGAGGCCAGAGGAGGGTGTCGGATCCCCTGGGACTGGAGTCACAGATGTTTGTGAGCTGCCCTGTGGGTGCTGGGCTTGAACTCTGGTCTTCTAGAAGAGAAGCCAGTGCTCTTAACCACTGAACCATCCCTCCACCTCCATTAATCATAGTTTTAACCAATGAAATCAGAGAAAACAATTCTAGTTATCAAAACTTACTCTTTTCTAAGGATTGTGAAAAACCATATTTAAAGAAGTTGTGGCTGAAGATTGCTTTAAAATTAATTTACTTGTTAAAACATAGTTCTCAGCAGCAGAGAGAAAGAGACGAAGTGGAACCCAAGGCCCTGCACACAGTGGGCGGGCTGCGCCCAGTGGCTGCCCCTGAGGCTGACGGCTCTCAGAGGACAGTTCCTGGTTACAGAAGTCACCCAAGACGGCCCAGTGTGCTGTTATTCCCGACGGCCCGGGGAGAAGCACGTGCCAGGCACCAGGCAGATGAAAACGTAACCATTTACTTTCCAATAATTATAACTGCTTACAGCCAGGTGGGACTTGATTGATCCAGTACAGAAAAATATCTTCCTGTATGGATTTCTTTCAAGATTAGAAATACGACTGCAATAAATATTTCTGTAAATCACTCTCTGGACTTCATTAGAGGAAGCAGCTGTGGGTGCTTTGTTCCTCGTGTGTGAGACTCAATTGACACAGAACCTGACCCAGAGCGTCCACCAGTCCATGCCCCTTCTTTTCTTTCCTTTTTCTTTTTTGTCTTTTCTTTTGAAAATCTCCAGCTTATTGGAAGTCTTTTCCATGAAAACCGACGACACTAAGAACCGAGCTGGAATTGACTTTCGAGGTGATAAAGTAACAATAACCACAGCAGCAGGGCTCTGAGGTGGAGGCTGTCCCCTTGGCATGCTTCTGTACTGATGGGGGCCCTCAGCTCCTCCTACCTTGCACTCTGTGATGTCTGGGGCTGCTCTGTGGTCCTGACATGGGCCAGATCCAGGACACTGCTGCTTCCTTTAGGTTTCTCCGTTGGAAGGTGGTGGTGGTTTCTCGGTCTCCTTTATATGCAAGAGGACTTGGTAAGCAGTTGGCTAGCATTGGCCTTTCCTAGCAGTAAAGCTGAGAGTCATTTTCTATCCTGTTGATAAATGCAGCCTAAGGAGGTCTGGTGGTCTTTGCAATGCCCACGTTGCCTGGGAGGAAAACTCGGCTCATCTTCTCCCAGAGCTCAGACTAGGAGTGTGTGGCAGTACCCTAACAATTCTCTATTCTACAGAAGCAGAAGCTTCAGGTGCAAGCTGGAAGTGACTCTCATAACCCATGAAGTCCTGTGTATAAGTGTCTGTCCAGAGGCTTTGACTGAAATCCTCTGCCAACTGAGAGGTCTGACCAGGGAAATGAGGCAGAGGGCAGGTGAGGCAAAGAGGTAACCAGGGGTTGTTCCCAGTGTGAAGCCACAGACGACACTGTCTTCATTAGGGGCACAAGAGCCAGTGCACAGCACAGCCTTTCCGATGACTGGAAATAAGAAGCTGAGCTCTGAAAACAGCGTCTAATTATGGACCATGAAAATGGAAGTGTTTAGAAGTCCTTGGAAATAGAAAAGTTGAATGAGACATGTATACATACACTTATACAAAAATTACTGTCTACTACGGAAGCCCAGAGACGCACTGGCAAGCAGTTAATTACACCCAGAGTTTAGTGAGAAAATAGCCACGAACCAAGTATTTGGAGAAGGATTGAATACTTTAGTTACTCCAGTATTTGGAGAAGGATTGGATACTTTAGTTACTCCAGGAGAAAAGTTTGCAGTGTTAAGCAGGTGTGTGGCACAGGGTAGGGTAAGCCTAGGAAAGGGGTGTCCAGAAGACGCGGCTTTCTTACAGAACAGTGACATCTAAGCCGAGGCTGAAAGGATGATAAACAACAGTTGCTGCTCAGCTGTGGCCACCCTGTGATGGGGTGTTGGCTGAAACCCCTCTTCCTCTGAGAGGCTGGACACCCAGGGGCAGAGGGCCACAAGGGAAAGAAAGGGAGAGACGGCCCAGCAAAGAGGGAGAGGGCAGCGGGCCACAGCAGGGAAGGCTGCCGGCATGGGGCTCAGTGTGATGTCCCTTCTGGTAGACATTCTCTAGGCTGAAACGTTTTTTTGTGATTTTTTTACCAAGTTCTGCTCTCAGCACTTCATGTGAACATTTTCTGATTATGGCTCCCAAGGTTGCCTCTATTCATATGAAATGAAAATAAACCGTGTTCTTAAAAAGCACCTGGGAAGAAAACAATACAGGACTCAACAGGTGGCTGAGCCAGTGAAGTGCTCATCGCGTTAGCACAATGACCTGAGTACCCATAACCCCCAGCGCCCACACAGCATGCCAGGGTGATGATGTGCACCTGTAATCCCAGTGCTGGGAGAGCAGAGACAGGACAGTTCCTCGGGCTCCTAGCCAGCCAGTCTGTCTGAGTCAGTTAGCTCCAGATTCTCAAGGGACCTCGTCTCAAAACAAATGCAGTGGAGAAGTAACTGGGGAAGACACATGATACCAAGCTCTGCCCTCCACATGCATGTGTTCGCATGTACTGCATATAAATGTATACACAAACAGACCTGTATACACACACACACACACACACACACACACACACACACACACACACACACGCATGCACGCGCGCGCGCCCCCTGAACACAGCACAGTTGGTTCCTGCTGCTAAGCAAGTGGTTGGCTTCCTGTGAGTGTCAGACAATATCCTGACAGGGTCCTGGTACACAGTGCAATGTTCCTTTAATTTGATTAAAACTTTAATTCTTTGTCTTGCCTTTGCTAATGAATGCCTGTATACTCCCATGGCCTTTTGCTACTAGCAGCTCTCAATAGCTGATCTCTCTGCAATGTCGGGACTGAGGGATTCTAAGAATCCACTGGCTTCCCGTGCAGCTCACTGCCTTTGCTGGTCCAGGACTCGTCTGGTAGTGGATTTGGGGACATGGAAAACACTGATGTCATGACTTTCTTTTTCCTCCTCTAACATTTTTGTTACTGTTATAGTTGTTGTTACAGGGTCTTGCTATGTAGCTCAGTCTAGCCTTGAACACATTATGTGGCCTAAGGTGATCTCTAGCTCATGATGATCGTCCTGCCTTGGCTTCCTAGTGCTGGGACGAAAGGTATGTACCGTCACACCATCTTTCAAACTCCTTAAGATGTAAATCGACAGGTGTGTGGTCAGATCTCCCCAGCACAGAGTTGTGGGAAGTGTCTCCATTCTTACGAAAGTCACACATGTTCGTCTCATGCTTTGTTTAACTCTGAAGCTCTTGGCGAAGAATGCTGTTGCTTGTACGCCACATCTGGAAGACATGTAGTTGTATTTCATGGGAAGAAGCAAGCGGATAGTGGGTGGAGGAGCCTGGGTGTAATTACAGTGTGCGTTTATTTGGAGAGACTAGCATATTAGCATGCAGTGGGAGGATTAATTAATCTCAGCTGGAATAATTCACTATGGTTGGTTTCAATAAAAGCTTAATATCTTTAAGTCCTTGAGGTTTGCATTAAGCTTCTGATGAAGGACGTGTTTCGAATGTCTCTCCTAACGTGAGTCCTGACCCCAGATTGGGCTCTTCTTGCCTCCCCCAAACCTTATCCTCTAATCAATAAAGAGAAGTGAGGCAACTTCAAGAAGATGAAGGCTTTTTCTTTCTACACTTAAAAACAAATATTTTGCAAAGCTCAATTTCCACAAAGTTGTGTATAATTTTGAGTTTCTCCTCCAGTTGTGTGAGGTTTCCATGGAAACTGTCTTGCCTATATTCAGAGCCATGGACTGTCTTCCCACACAGGTCAGGATGCAAACAGTGCCAGGTCCTAGCTCGTTTTATTGTGCTTTAACAAGAGGCTGGTTCCTAATTGGCACACGCGATTTCATATTTAATTAGCAGTGTGAGTCTCACTACATTTTACCAGCAGATGTGACGTTTAGAATGTGTGCCATTCTAATGCAGCTGTTGCCCAGATGTGCCTCAGAGCAGAGGCGTTGTCGCAAATCACAGTTCAGCTGCTTGATGAAAATCTGGGCAGAAGCAACATTATTTTTCTTAAGTTTAAAAAAAAGTAATTTCCCTTAACCAAGCTAATGGGTTTATTTTCTATTTTTGTAACTGCTTTATTGAGATACTCATATCATAAGTTTGACCCACTAGAATGTAAGGTTCTGTAGTTAGTTTCTCCCTCCCTCCCTCCCAGTCTCTGCATCCTCAGCTCCGGGAAGCCATTTATCTACTCTGTACAAATCTTTGTGAGTCCTCCTATTCCGGACATTTTTTATAAGTTTGTGCCTGTCCTCTCATTGTTCCCACGCTCTTCTCAAGGCTTATGCATGTGGAGGCTTGTACTAGTACTCTGGGCCTTTTTATCGAAAAATAAGATGCCATCATATGCTTATACTACATGCCCCTCACCTACTCATCATTTACTGGCCATTTGGGATCCTTTCTGCTCTTGGAATGTTAGGAATAATGCTACATGGATATTTCCATACAAGGTTTTGTGTGAAATTCTTTTTTTGAGATCAAGTTTCATTATGTAGCTCAGGCTGGCCTCAAACTCCCGATTCCTCCGCCTCAGCTCTCTTGAGCATGGGAACTATAGATGTGAGCCATACCCAGCTCTGTGGGGGCACATTTTGGTCTCCCTTGGTCATGTGCTAAGGCGTGAGGTCCCTGGGTCCAAGCATAACTCTGTGGTTCATGTGTGGGAACTGCGACATTGTTTCTCAGCATAGCTGCTCCATTTTGTATCTGACCCATAAGCTATGAGGGTTGTAATTTCTCCACATCCTTGACTGTGTGTGGTGTTGTTGCCTTTTAAATCTTAACCATCCTAGTGGGCATGAAATGCTGTCCAGGGGCAGTGTTGGGAAGAAATCATCATCCAGCTCACAAACTAGTTACATGCTTCTTACTTATTTTCTTTACTCTTGTGAACTGAGGTAAATGCACTTCTCGTATATATCTACAATGTTCTCTTCTGATTTTAACACAAACCCAACTCAGGTAAGATGTCTTAAAAACTGACGATTCTTGGAGTTGGATTAATTGGTAGACACATAGCACAGAAAGAGGAAAGTATCTAAGAACTGTTTGACTAAAAGGTTAAATCTTCAGGTTCCTGGTGTAACTTCATCTTACTTCCCATTAGCCAAATGGGCCATAGCAGTGATGTCATACCGTGTAAAGCCCAGTGACATGGGGCCAAAGTCCGTCAGACAGGAATGTAGCTCCCTTGAGTGCTTGCCCAGCATGTGTGAGGCCCTGGGTTCAATCCTAACACTGCAACAAATGACACCGATGTCTTCATTCAATAGAACATAATTTATCAGGTGTAATGCCACAATAGTAGTATCACTAAAAAGGAAAACAAGGCTTCCAGAATCTGTGACACACTGTTGACTTTAAAGTGATCTGTAATTCATGAATGATAAAATGTTGAGGAAAAGGTGAATGTCACAGTTAATGAAATATGGCAGTACAGCTGTCCGTGCATATCAATGTGATATTATTGCCTTATTGATTTCATAACCACCCTTTACACTTACATGCATTCTCGGCCAGGAGTGGGAGCATCTGTCTATCATCTATATTTTATATACATCCATTCATACTATTGAGAGAAAAGGAGGGAGAAGTATGTGTTAACTTTTTCTTTCCCATTCTGGAAGTTTTAACTCAAACTTAACAGAGTGACATTCAGAGAAATGATCCTCAAATTGGCTAATTCACCTCCTGTCACACTCAGTTTGGGTTTCCTGCTCAGCCTGAGTAGTTTTCATGTCTCACACAGAAACTGATGTCACAAGCCTGTGGCAATCACGTCTGATGTGACTGCAGGGGTTGCAACACCTGCAGCTGCTGTCCCCGACAAGTGTGCACTGATGGTTATTAAAGGTCAACTTTCAGGGCTGCAGCATGGCTGGGTGGATAAAGCTCTTGCCATGCAACTGTGAGGACCTGAGTTTGGATCCTGAACCCATGTCAAAGCCAGGTGGGCATGTGGGTCACGTGCAGTCCTGCCCCTGGGAGGTGGAGTCGTGGAATCCTCAGCCTAAGCTGGCTAGCCAGACCACAGAAAATGAGAGCTCCGACTGTAGTGAGAGGCTGTGCCTCACACATAAGAGAGAGAGTGAGAGTTCTGGAGAGATACACCCAGTGTCAACCCCAGGCTACTACATACATGCACGCTCACACACAAGCACCCCCTCACACACACATGAGCTCACATATGTGTGAGCATGCACAATACCATATACACATACGTAGAAAAATAAAAGAAAGTTTTGCCTATTTCTAGCACCTTGGAGTTTAGTTGCTATTCTAGATATCTAGATATGTAGTAAAATATCTGTCATGACACAGAGGCAAGATGATTTTCAGTACTGTTCAAAAACCCGTCATGTACCTAGCCCAGGTCTTTCTGAAGAAGCCCCTTTCTGAGGCAGGAATCATTCTGTTTGTTTGAACTGAGACCTCATTTTCTTCAGGTAATAACTGTGTTGTGTTTTAAAATGCTGATGGATGTGTAAGAACCTCGCTTTTTATTCCTTCTAATCTTTGTCTGTGCTTTTGCTGTGGAATTTTTCAAAAGTATGCTTTCTACAGAGAACACAATTAGGAGCTCATGGGAGCATGGGAATATTCATATTAATAGGAAAATGTATGCTCTTACGAGCAAATTAATGTCAGAAATTATCAAAATTTCATACCCGTAAAACGGAGGCTGAGAGCAGAGGATTTTAATTTGAGGCCATTCTAGGCTACATAGCAAGATTCTGTGTTAAAGATAAAAACAAAAAATTATACCAAAATTAGATCAATATCATTTATACAATAACAAAAACACTGTAATTGTAGAATAAGACTTGCAAGAAATGCAAGTTTTTATTTTGAGAATCACATGAAATGACAGATTGTGTTTAATTTTCTTTTTAAAAGAAAATTTTCTTTTAGAACAGCATTTTAAGAGAACAGTGGCTATCTCTTTCATTATGCTCACAGAGTCACATGATATTGCCTTATTAGTTTGGGAATCAGAACCTCAAGGTGGGCCCATGCTTTATAGCAGGGTGAAGATCCTAAGGCAGTTGACATCACAGCAGAGGAGAATTGGTCAGGGTGAGTCTGCAGAGGAGGATGGGGCTAGTTGAGTCTGCAGAGGAGGATTGGTCAGGGTGAGTCTGCAGGGGAGGATAGGGCAGGGTGAGTTTACAGGGGAGGATAGGGCAGGGTGAGTTTACAGGGGAGGATAGGGCAGGGTGAGTTTACAGGGGAGGATAGGGCAGGGTGAGTTTACAGGGGAGCATAGGGCAGGGTGAGTTTACAGGGGAGCATAGGGCAGGGTGAGTTTACAGGGGAGCATAGGGCTGGGTGAGTCTGCAGGCATGAAGATGAGAATGTGACACAAATTATTACTGCCTCTTATCTCCTTCTCTTAAAATATGTAGATGTGTAGAGTGGTATTTATGGCAGCAACTAAAGCCATGCCTATCCTGGTGGCCCTGGGCATTCTCATGTCCATACCCCCATCAGTTCCCTGGGACAAAGCTTAGTTTTCTTTAACCATTAAAGAAAATGTTCAGGAGCTGTCTGCTCAGAACTTAATACATCCAAAGGCATAACCCTGAGGTTTGGATATTGTTATACACAGACATTTGTAACAGGATCTGAGGACAGAGCAATGGAATTCCTGAGACCATGGAGCTGGGATGTGCCTGTACCCAGATCTGAGCCCATTGTAGTGGTCTCCACAGAATCAGCATTCCCATCATGTGTGCGACCTTGTAGCTCAGGTGGGTCCCAAAGGATGAAGGGACTGGGCTGGACCATGTGTGTGTTCTTAATTCTCAAGGCCTTCCTTTGAAGTTGATCTATGTAGAATTCTTCATTTCATAGACTCTACAATTACTTCTCTTCTACCTGAAAAATTCTAAATTTAACCTGAATTTATTAAAATTTAGCTTCCTGTTTCCTTTGTCAAACATTTGCATTGATTGACAGGTATTTAACTGTTGCTTTGTGCCCGGACGTGGAGTACAGTTTGTTCCTAGAGTTGGGGTGTGATGAGATGTTTCTCACTCTTGTGCACACCAGTGTGTATGGGTGTGTGTGTAATACATATGTGTAATGTGTGTATGTGATGTGGGGTCTGTGTGTGGTGTGGTCTATAAATGTGTTGGTTTGTGTATATGGTGGTGGCAGAGTTGTTTGTGTGCATGTTTCTTTGTGTGTGAATGGAGGAAGTGGTGGTGGTGATGGTACATGTGTGCATGTGTCTGAATGTGTGAAGGTGGTAATGTACATGTGTGAGTGTTGTGTGTGTTAGGGCATATGGATGTGAGTGTAGAGGGATGTGTTAGGAAATTATACTTGTGTTTTGGGTGGGGTGTAGGGTGGGCTTCTAGCACCCTATTTTCTTGGATAGCTCTCCTGAACCACGAGATCTTCTCATAGCCTAGCAAGCCATTCTCTCTTGGCTGCACATATAGACCGCAGCCTCGAGCTCAAGGCCTGTCCTCTAGGAAGAGACACCTGGGAACAGGAAGGAGAGGAGCATGGAGCCTCTGGCTCTCACTCCCTGTCCCGCCAGGTCCCAGAGGAGCGCCAGTGTGTCAGCATGTACTCAGTAAGTGTGGAGCCCTAGCTGGAGACTCACTGTTCCTCCCACTACAAATTCTAGTAGAAGGAAAATGGAAATCAGTATGAACTTCAGATTTTCCTAAAGCCATTTTGATGGGTCACTGGTGTCCTAAAAATAACACCTGTGTGAGGACTGATGCATGCAGAGGAATTCTCCAGAAGACAGTCCTGACTTTCTTAACTAATGTGAGGAAGCAGCCGCTATTCTTTGTCCTGTGGGAAGGACCTATTCTCCCTCCTCACACTTCCTTTTCACATAGGAAACATGAGGTGCATATTGAATATTCCAATGGAGTGATGGTTCCTTAGCAAATCTGTGCCTCCCACCTGCTCTCCCTGGCCATGGCTTAGAGATTCAGGAACAGACCTTTAAAGCAGCCAGCGTGGCTTTCCCCTTGTTCAAGAGGAAGAGTCCCGCCACTCAGGTCTTTGCCATTCCTTCTGTGTCCCCACTTCCTCCCCAGACCCTGGGGACCTGCCACATACCAAGGTCATTTTGGACCTCAGAACCCTTCTAGCTGCACACTCTGGAAGCTTAGCAGTCGCCCCTGGGAATTCCGCACTTGTGCATGAACAGAGGCTGCCATTGGCCACTTCGTTAGTTTCTGAAGCAGCTCTAAGAGACAGAAGGCAGCAAGAGACCAGTCTGACCTCAGCAGATGGGACTGTTCATTCCAGAATAGCGAGGGGCAGATGCTCTCTCCAGGGCCAGGGAGTGCATGCAAAGGGGAGGGGAGTACTTGGAGTTTATGTAGGAGGCCTGGGGAGCTGCAGGCAACTGCTGGAGCTGCATGCAGCCTGCAGCTTCTCCCTCCTGGAGATGTTTGTTCAGACAAGGCCATTGCATCTTTAGAAACTGTCTTCCCCTGGATGTCAGGATGTGATTGAGTTTGGAATGGCAGTGAGGGGAGGGGACTGGAGTTTCAGCTTGGGGACAAGAGATTTCAGCAAGCCTTAGGGCAGTGGTTCCCAACCTTCCTAATGCCCGACCATTTAATACAGTTCCTCATGTTGTGGTGACTCCCAGCCATAAAATTATTATTATTATTATTATTATTATTATTATTATTATTATTATTATTATTATTTGGTTTTTTGAGACAGGGTTTCTCTGTGTAGCTTTGCACCTTTTCTGGAACTCACTCCATAGCCCACACTGGCCTCGAGCCTACAGAGATCCGCCTGCCTCTGCTTCCGAGTGCTGGGATTAAAGGCGTGCACCACCACCGCCTGGCCCATACAATTTTTTCATTGCTACTTTATAACTGTAAATGTGCTACTGTTATGAATCATAATGTGAATACTTATGTTTTTAGATAGTCTTAGGCAACCTCTGTGAAAGATTCTTCAGCCCCCAGAGGGTCGCCACTCACATGTTGAGAACTACTGCCTTAGGGTAACTGAAAATTCTTTGGTCAGTGTCTGGCAGAGTTTTTTCAAGGTTTATTCTGACATATCCCAACTCTTAAAAGATAAAGAATGGGTCTGAAAGTCTAGGGGTTCTGGGTATAGGCTTTTTTTTTTTCAGGGAGCTTCTTCTTGTTGAATGTGGGTGAAGTCTAGGGGTAGAGGAGTTCTGTAAGCATGGTCTCAATGGGACGTAGTTCTGAGGTGAGGAGGGTTGTGGTGCTGAGGAGGTAGTTCAGGGTCCATTTAAGAGAGGGGCTCCTCGAGTCACTTAACAGGACAGGAGTTTGTTGGCTTTTTTTTTTTTTTTTGAGACAGGGTTTCTTTGTATAACAGCCCTGGCTGTCATAGAACTCACTCTGTAGCAATAAGGCTGACCTCGAACTCACAGAAATTGCCTGCCTCTGCCTCCTGAGTGTTTTGACTTGATTGACTGTGATAGATCATGGGATGGCCATCATCATGCATCCCTGGAGAAACTTTTGGGAAATAATCATTGGAGGGCTGAAAACAAATGATTGCTTACAACTTTGATTCCATTTCCCAGCAACAACTAGTTGTTAGACAGGTGTCTGCAGATGTCCTGAGGCTACAGGCAGTAGAGGTCATGGGTCTTTGCTACTTTGGGGTCACTTTATGAGCTGGTGGTTCATGATGTGTGAATCTAGTAGTTTTTTTTCAATAGGGAAATTGTAGCTAGAGTTTTCCTGCCTGGCCCACAGTCAGGACAAATCTTTGTCACCCGCTAGTCCCACAGCCGCTCAGACCCAACTAAGTAAACACAGAGACTTATATTGCTTACAAACTGTATGGCCGTGGCAGGCTTCTTGCTAACTGTTCTTACAGCTTAAATTAATCCATCTCCATTAATCTATACCTTGCCACATGGCTCGTGGCTTACCGGCATCTTCACATGCTGCTTGTCCTGGTGGCAGCTGGCAGTGTCTCTCTCTCAGCCTTCCACTTCCCAGCTTTATTCTCCTCCTTGTCCCGCCTATACTTCCTGCCTGACCACTGGCCAATCAGTGATTTATTTATTGACCAATCAGCAACACACTTGACATACAGACCATCCCACAGCAGGAAATGGTCTTTAAAGCTTGCCTGGGTGTGTAGACCTGGTGGCACATGCCTGCAATCCAGCACTCAGGGGGTAGAGGCAGGTGGATCAGGAGTTCAAGGTCATGTTTGGCTATATAGCAATTTTGAAGCCAGCTTGGGCTACATAAGAGTTGGATTTTTAAAAAAAATTAAACAAATTAGCAGAAAACCCCAAACAAAGCAAACAAACAAAATGCTTGCCTGCACAGCTTATAGAGGGCCTTCTCAGCTTTTTACCTGTTGTCCTAACAAGCACACAGCAGCCGCAAGCGGTTCTCAAGCTTGGCCAGCAAGGGCTTGCTCTAGTCCTGCGCTCAGACGTGCAGCAGAGCTGAGCCCATTGATGGGGAGAGCGTTTGGGTTTGATGTTCCTGCAAGTCAAACAGGCAGAGCTTTTATCATACCCCAAAGACTGCTGGGACTGCAGCTTCCTTCACACCTCACTGTGAGCCAGACCTCAGCAGCCCCATTGCCTGAGGTTGTGACATTTGCTGACCCTGGAGAGGTTGATGGAGTCACTGGAGAGCCAGCATCATCAGACAGTTTAAACACTGAAGTCTTGAAAGTGGAACCAGAAGGACTGGTGAGAATTATTTTTGCCGACCCTCATGTCTCAGCTTTGTATATTTGTTTTTTTCCGTTGTACATTTGGGTTTCTCTGGCATGTGTTGCTGTTGGGAGCCCATTTTCTAGTCCTTGTCACATGGTAGGTGTGTAATAAATGTCCTTATAATTGATAAACAGCAAGGAGAGCGTGAGGGAGAGAGGAAGGGGTTTGGAGGTGGATTGCCTTGTGTGTGAACAGATGTCTCTGCTCTAGTCCTCAGTTACTCATGGTTTTCTTGTTGTTCTTTTCAGTCTCGCTATGTAGCCCAGGCTGTCCTGGAACTCTTCATGGAGCTAAGGCTGGCCCCTAACTTGCATCAGTTCTCCTTCCTGTGTCTCTTGAGGGCGGGGATTACAGGCACATGCCTTCGTTTTTCAGTAGGATTGCTGTGGCACCCTTTGCTTTTTAAGATGACCGTTAGTGTATGTTGGGTGTCGTGGAGTTGATAGACTGTGAACATGGACGACGCCTGTTGAGGACATTTGAGTTTCCATCTTTGTAAAGCTGAGCAAAGGCAGCGAGAGAGAAAGGGACTCAGTGAGCAGGATATCTGGCAGCCCTGTAGATGTTGTGGTCTGACCTTGCCGTTTACAAAGTTCATGGTTGAGAACTGTACTTACATCACTATAGAAAATATAGTCCATAATTTCAAATAAAATGAAAAAAATTCTCCATTGGTTTGAAGACCAGTTTTCAGCTACAACAATCATCGCTACTTAAGGGTTACCAGGAAGGAAAAAAGAAAGAAGTTGCTACATGTTTAAATAAGATTTTGTGTTGAATGGCATTCATGGTTGAATAGACCTGACTGGACTGGCACATGACATGAGCCGGGCCACAATTCCCCCAGGGAACTCCCCACAGGTGGTGGTCGGTGATGACAATGGACTCAGTGTAATTCCACTAGGGTAGCTGATCCAGAACCATGGCTCTTTTTACCTCCAGGCATTCCAAGGAGGACATTCTTCACCAGATACACAGTCGCTAAGTCAAAGGGCTTCAGAAATACCCATTGGTACTTTCAAGTTAGCGTTAAATGAGGTGATGGTGGAGGCTGGAGGACACATACTTACTGCCTCCAGATCCATCCAAGCTGATCAGTAGCTAATCAGCCATCGGTATGGGGAACCCGGGTGAAATATTCTCGCCAGCTGAAGGATCAGGGTTTGAGGATGCTGGTATATGCTGCTGTCTGTCTCACCAAGTCTTGGAAAAAAGCACTAGCTCACTTTTTAAGGACTTGGGAACACCTTCAAACACTCATCTTACAGCTGTTCATGTCTAGAAAGGCAAATCGTGTACTGCTTTTCAAAGTGAAAGAAAATCCTCAGACTTTTCTAGGATAAATGCTTATTTCTCTCCATTCTGTCCACCGAAGCTGGCCGTTTCTGGGTTGCTTGGTTTCCGGTACCTTGGACTCAGCCTAACACAGTGGGCGGTGTCCAGGGAATCAAGGGAACGGGGCCGTCTTCCGGTGTATCCCCTTACTGTCAGCACGCCTCCTCTGGCCACGGACACGGCTTTTTATGGAGATATTTTGTTGTAATTTAAGAAAGTGGTTGCAGTTTTCTTGGCTCCATAACAGTCTGCACATCTGGAATGTGTTCCTGTGAAGATGCTGGCTGGAAGCAGTGTCTTGTGGCCTGGAATTGCCTCTGACAGAGACAATCCTTGCTAGTGGGCCTACCCCAGCACCTTCTGTGGGAGGCCACTGAGGGGCCTCACTGTGGCTCTGAAGACCCAGCACAGAAGCCACGCGTCTCAGCCCAGGGGAATTATTTAAAATGGCATTTGTGCATTAGTTCTGTCCTCCACTCCGCCATGGCAGTTACAGCTCAGAAACAATTTCCCAAGCCTGGCGCTAGAATATCCGACAGATTCTACGGTGACTTTATTTGACCTAAAGTGACTTGGGGACAGGTCTCACACTGGAGCTCTTGATACCGTGCCCCATCACAGAGAGGATAGATGACCCACGGCGAACTGATACCGCACTTGCCTCTGGTGGACACCAGTGGTCTGCCGGCACTGAGGTCTGCAGGCACTGGAGAACACCAGTGGTCTGCCGGCACTGAGGTCTGCCGGCACTGGAGGTCTGCCGGCACTGAGGTCGGCCGGCACTGGTGGACACCAGTGGTCTGCCGGCACTGAGGTCTGCAGGCACTGGAGGTCTGCCGGCACTGAGGTCTGCCGGCACCGGTGGTCTGCCGGCACTGGAGGACACCAGTGGTCTGCAGGCACTGAGGTCTGCCGGCACTGGAGGACACCAGTGGTCTGCCGGCACTGGAGGTCTGCCAGCACTGGAGGTCTGCCAGCACTGGTGGACACCAGTGGTCTGCCGGCACTGAGGTCTGCAGGCACTGGAGGTCTGCCGGCACTGAGGTCTGCCGGCACTGGTGGTCTGCCGGCACTGAGGTCTGCCGGCACTGGTGGTCTGCCGGCACTGGAGGACACCAGTGGTCTGCAGGCACTGAGGTCTGCCGGCACTGGAGGACACCAGTGGTCTGCCGGCACTGAGGTCTGCAGGCACTGGTGGTCTGCCGGCACTGAGGTCTGCCGGCACTAGAGTCTGCCATGCTTAAGTAGGGATGGTTCTCTTAGCTGAACAATGTCCTTCAAACCAAGATAGAATTTTTCCCGCTTTATTTGAAATTATGGAGCATATTTTCTACAGTGATGTAAGTATATGCTTGGGACTGATTTTTCCACATTCACTCACAATGATCAACTGGGAAAAGCTAGGATTGTGAGGTAGTTGATAATTTTTTTCCCTCTTCTCAGTATCTTAGGTAACATTTTCACTTCTGTGGGAAAGTTTGGTGTAAACTCAGGAAATGTACAACAGTGCGAAGCTGTGCTTCTGTGTGCTCGGCTGTATTAACGTAGCAGGGACGTCATTGGATCTGCTCACTTTGTACGGCCCTCGTCCACCCTGAGAACTGTGGAGGGACGTTCAACTACTGTTTCATTTGCCAGTTGAGGATGGAGGCTCAGGGTGGTGAGGTAGCCTATGTGAGATTCCCTGGTTAATAAGGGCACAGGGACATTAGAATCTGGGTGCTGCATTCCCCGAGTCTAGAGGCCCAGGAGTCGCAACCCCTGGCTTCCCCGTTCAGTGACATTCTGATATTTGTTGGAAAATACATCGTGAACCTGAACATCATGGACCCGAGAAGGAGGCTTTGCTTGGTGACTGGTGCTCACCAGTCTGTGTTTTATCTGCCCAAGAGGGTTTTATGGGGTTGGCAAATATCATTATTTTAGTCATAGTGGCTTGCAGCCATGCAGCAGCTGACTCTGTGGCTTTAAAAAACACTATTCTTCTAACCCTATACGGAATTTTTTTTTTTTAGTGCTAAAACAATAATACAGTGTTTTATTTCTGACAAGATCTCTCACTCCATAGTTCGGTACCCAAAACTCACTACATAGTGCCGGCTGGCCTCTCATTCATGACAATCCTCCTGCTTCAGCCTCCTGTGCGCTAAGATTATGGGTATGGGCCACAATGCACAAATATTTCATTTTTCTTCCTCCTCCTCCCGTCTACTTTAGGAGAATGATGTTTCTTTCTTGGTTGGAATTTTGGGGAATTGTATTAAAGGTGTGAACGAGAAACTGGCTCAGGATCCAGACCTTGACTCACAACAAGCCCTTTGCAGACACCAACACTGACTGCACAAGAAGAGGGCTGGCCTCTACTTTCGTCTTCCTCGGTCCTTGTGGACACCCCAGCTTGTCTTGCAGGGTTCTATCAGTCAGGCTGTGGAGGAGAGAGGCATGACTGGTGTGAACAACAGGCAGGGTGACCCATAAACCAGTGTCTGCTGGGCATGGTGGTGCATGCCTGTAAACCCCGAACCCTGAAGGCAGAGGCAGGAGGATTGCAATGAGTTGAAGGCCATGCTGGGCTTTAGAGCGAGACTCTGTCTCAGAACAACAGCAGTGGCTGCAGTGGCAGCCCTGGGGTCATAGGCCACAGGCTTCCGAGTCTCCCTGATGATTTCAGTCCTAGGCTTGAGTTCACCAACGCTCTCATGGCCTCACCTCCGGCCACTGGGAGAGGCAGAGGAAAAACCCATTGGATACCAAAGAAATGTTTTGTCCCTGATTTTGGAGGATCGTTCCTTAAAAAGACAGAGCTAATTCAACAAAAAGGACGCTCCCTTAAAAAAAAAAAGAGGAAGTAATGCGTATTTATATGGCTCTTGCCTCCTCTAAGAACATCTTTGGGTTTTTGAAAAGATCTGTTTTTAATCGTGTGTGTGCGCGCGCAGCGCGTGTGTAGGTTCCCTCCGATGCCCTGGAGCCATGAACCACCTGACATACATGGGTGCTGGGAACTGAACCCAGGCCCTTTGCAAGAGCAGCGTGTGCTCTGCCCCGCCGAGCCCCTGGGTTCCTTAGGTTCAGTGGAGGACAGCAGAGGTGCCTCCAGAGGGCAGTCAGGTCTCCGTCCCCAGCTTCTTCTAAGCCTCGTCATCATCTTTATGTACTACAGCCTCACGTGAAAAGAGTTAGAGAGAGCACAAGATGAGAAGCGGTGTCTGTGCTCCAAGAATAAAGGCATCAATAAATGAAAGTCACTGAGAAGACGAGCAACCGTAGGTGCAGCATCCATTAAATTCCTGGCTCCGGAACACCGAGGGTGTCCTGTTGCTCACTGTGCATGAGACACATCTGCTCTGGTGTTTGTGGATGTGTGTGGCTTGCACAGCCTGCCCTCCTTTAAAGGCTGCTGGAGCCCCCAGGACACGTGACAGTGGAGAAACACATCTCACTGTAAACTCTTGAATGCTGTGTTGGTTGTTTTTCTCTTTGATGTGACGAAATACTCAACAAAAGCAGCTTAAGGTTGGGAAGGTCTCTTTTGACTCACTCCGGAGGGTGCAGGCATGATGGCAAGGAAGGCATGGCACACAAGTGTGAGTGTGAGGTGTACACAAGTGTGAGTGTGAGGTGTCCATGATATCACACCCATAGGCAAGAAGCAAGGAGAGATGAGTACCCTTTCCTTTTTATTAATTCACAGACCCCAATCCATGAGATGGTTCTATTCCCGTTCGGGTAGGTCTTCCTTCCCCAGCTAAACTTTCTGGAAACACTTTCAAGGGCATACCTAAAGGTGTGTTGCCATGGTGACTCTAAATCTAATCAAGTTGACAGCCAGGAAGGTCTACCTTCTTCTCTTCATATGGTGCCTGAAGGAGCAGCTTCCCAGGAGCATGTAGGCTGCAGAGGTAAGACAGGCCTTGTCCTTAAGCAAACAGGGAGATGTAGAAAATATATCTTAGTTTGGTTTAAATATAGCGTCAAAGCACCCAGAAGCTCCCACGAAAAGGTAGGATTCAGAAGCCATTGCTAGTGAGCAGCCAGGGTGATGGTAATGCTGTTACAATGAGTTGATATGGAGAGGAAGACAGGTTCAAGGAGAAGGAATGTTCCTTTCTGAGTTTCCTGTGCTGGTGCAAGACAGAGAACAAGAAATCCAAGGGAAGCACTGAGTGGCTTAGGGGAGCGAGATCAGGCTGGAGGAGGTGCAGTGTCTGCCAGGCCTGAGTGTGCAACAGAGGATGAGAAGCCAGTGCAGGTAGGGAGAGGGGGAGGGGGGAGGGGAGAGGGGGATGGGAGGGGGAGGGGAGAGGGGGAGGGGGAAGTCCAGTTCCGGGACCCAGGGCAAGCTCCTGGAACTGGAGGCAGAATAACCAGAGTACTCAGAGGCAGCAAGGGCAGGAGCCGGATGTCACCGTGCTGGGGAGGAGTGTGTGAATCTGGAGTAGCAGGGCACATAGAAAGCGCTGGGGAAGGGTGGGGGCCAGTGGAGCAGGCACCTGGACATGGGCGGGCTTGTAGTCAGAGAAGTGAAGCCCTGGCCTGAGACCTGTGAACTGTGCATCTGTAACCAGTCATGCAAGCTCAGGCTTCCTCCCTGCACTGTGGGAGCCACCTCAGGAGTGGGGCCAGTGTCAGCAGTTACGTGCAAGCCAGCAATCATATTTACCTTTTCAAGTCATTTCTGGTTAGCACAGACTACAATGGCTTTCACGGGACATTTGGTATGCATTTATTATTCTCCTTTGTTCGTACCCCACACACTACTCTCCCCTCTTCCCTACTGCCTCCTCACACAGGTCCTCTGCATCCCCTAATAGTCCCTCATCTGTGTTCATGTCACACATAGGTGCGTGTGCATACACGTGTATGTTTGATTCTAGATTCCCTATGTAAGAGAAACACGGTATTTTGTTTTTCTCCTCCTCCTTCCCTGTTTGTGTCCCTGCCTCTTCCTCCTTGTTTTAAAGTGTGGAAGACAGGAGTTTTAGAAGTTGATTTATAAAGAAATATACTGTCCTTTTCTTTAGAATAAAACCCAGTCTCAGAGTCTGAACAGAACTCACTTTATTTTGTCAAGTTTAGTTGTTTGAGCACCAGCTGTATACCAGCTCTTCCCCAGGTCTCTGTGGGTTGTTTGAGCACCACCTGTATACCAGCTCTTCCCCAGGTCTCTGTGGGTTGTTTGAGCACCACCTGTATACCAGCTCTTCCCCAGGTCTCTGTGGGTTGTTTGAGCACCACCTGTATACCAGCTCTTCCCCAGGTCTCTGTGGGTTGTTTGAGCACCAGCTGTGTGCCAGCTCTTCCCCAGGTCTCTGTGGGTCATTGGAGCACCAGCTGTATACCAGCTCTTCCCCAGGTCTCTGTGCTCAGCCCCCACAAGCCTCACTCTCCAGGCCTCAGGGTGTTTGCTGTCTTCTCTAGGTGCCACCAGTGTTCTGCTCAACACTAGGACCCCAGCTTTTCCCATTGAGCAAATTTATGATTATTACATTGATTTAATGTGTGCATGTGTGAGTGTGGGGGTCATGTGCATGGCATACCACATGTGTATAGGAGTCAATTCTCTCCTTCTACTAGGTGTGTCCCAGGGATCAAGCTCAGGTTGCCAGGCTTAGCTTCAAGTGTGCTCACCCATTAAGCCATCTCCTTGGCCTCTACATATAAAAGTGTATGTGCATAATACATGCATGCATGCATGCATACATATGTTTACATTATTTATTTATTGTGTGTGTGCATGTGTGTGTGCATGTGCATGCCACAGCATGTATGTGGAAGTCAGAAGACAGCTTTCAAGAGTCAGGTTTCTCCTTCTACCAAGTACATCCCAGGGACTGAACTCAGGTCTCCAGCCTTGGTGGCAAGCTCCTTTACCCACTGAGCCAGCCCCACAGCTCTCCGGTCAGTATGTGTTTAGTGTGTACAGTTTGATGGGTCCAGGGATGAGGAGACATCTCCACAGTGCACGCAGGAGCCTCATGACCACTCACTTCACTGTTATAAAAAGCAAACTTATTACTGTTACTGGGAACCTTTGCAATTTTTTCCCTCAAAAATACTGATTTGGCATAAAATTATTTTTCTCACGTTTTTACTTCAGATATATTTGCATTTAGCATGTTGCCATTCTTTACTTCTATTTTAAAAAATGATGACAGCTCTCTTCTTCCAGGGTAGCATACTCCGGAGAATCCTTCTGAACCGGTACTTCAAAGGTGACCATGGCGTTGGTGCAAATGGACCTCTGTCCGGGGCCTACGCCAAGACTGCACAAGTGGGAGGTAGGTGCTCATCATCCCCATTTCAGGTCCATGGCGCATCTCCACGGCAGCGCTGCTCTCCCCCCGCCTCCCTTAAGGGACACCAGTGAAAGCCGTTGTGTAGTTTGGGGTTCTTGAATCCACAGGTTTGAGAATTATAGTGCATTTTGCCTTTTGACTCTGGATAGTTTGTTATAGTTTCTTTGTGCACACATTAAGGATAACATTTGTAGAGTACTTTTCTAAAGATTTATTTATCTTTATCTTACACATACGTGTGAGTGCTTGCACATGTGTCTGTATACATGTGTGCTTGTCGAGCGTTGGATTCCCCAGAACTGGAGTTACAGTGACTCACGCCACCGTTTGGGTGCTGGAATCAAACGCAGGTCCTCTGCAAGAGCAGCCAGTGCCCTTAACTGCTGAGCCATCTCTCCAGCTCTTTCCAGAGTACTTTAAGAAAAACAGTTAATGACATTGACTTACATGCCAGACATTTCTTTAAGATTTTTGTCTTTATATATTTTTTATATTTGTAACTAAACTTCCCTGTGGCACATGTCGTTATGGTTTAAGTACCTGAAAACACTATTTGCTGCTATAAAAGGATGTCTGTGATGAAGGCGATTTGCTGGGGGTTTGTTTTATTTTTTCCCCTGACCACAGGAGGCTTCTCTGGACAGGACTCAGATAAGATGGGGATTTCAATGTCCGATATCCAGTGTCTGCTGGACAAAGAAGGAGCATCCGAACTTGTCATTGATGTCATAGTGAACACCAAAAACGACAGGATTTTTTCCGAAGGCATTTTGCTTGGCATCGCCTTGCTGGAAGGAGGAAACACGCAAACACAGGTACTTGTCTCTCACTAGTGGTGTTCGGGTTGTTGTTTCTAGTTTTTAAAGAATATTTTTGTTTTTGAGAATTTCATACAATGTATTTTGTTTACGTTTTCCCTCTCCACTCCTCTCTAACTCTTCACATATCCACTCCCTGCTGCCCCCCAACTTTGTGTCATCCATCCATCCCCTATCATCCCAATAAACTTTGGGTGCCAGTTTCTGCTGCCCATGTACCCGTGTGCAGTCATCTTCTGGAGCTTGGTTAACTACCGGGAGCCACCTCCCTATAGAAAACAGACTCTTCCTGCCCCAGCAGCCAGAACACATCTGTAGATCCCCAGCTAGGGTTGAGGGCTCACAAGCTCCTCCCACTCCATGCTGGAGCCTTCACAGCTTGATAGGTCGGCAGCCACAGCGGCTGTGAGTTCTTGATGCTGTGGTCCTGCTGTTGCTCCGATCCTCCCTGACCTCTGACTCATACAGTCTGTCCGGTTTCTTATTCACCTGTTAAAGAAACCAAGGGAGAGTATTCTTTTAGCTTCTCCTTGCTGGCTCAAACAAAATACAACACCTCACAAATCACATTTCCCTTATAAATTTATTTGATTTGCTATTGAAATAATGACAGGGCTTCCTACTTACTCTAAACAGAACTTCCTTTGGAGCTCATTCCGTGGCAGGAGCCACTCCACCTGGAAGTGGACACTGTGCTCACGTGCTCCACATGGAAGTAGGTGCTGTGCTCAAGTGCTCCACATAGCAGTAGGCGCTGTGCTCAAGTGCTCCACATGAAAGTGGGCACTGTGCTCACATGCTCCACATGGAAGTGGGTGCTGTGCTCATGTGCTCCACATGGAAGTGGGTGCTGTGCTCATGTGCTCCACGTGGAAGTGGGCGCTGTGCTCAAGTGCTCCACATAGCAGTGGGCGCTGTGCTCAAGTGCTCCACATGGAAGTGGGTGCTGTGCTCATGTGCTCCACATGGAAGTGGGTGCTGTGCTCATGTGCTCCACATGGAAGTAGGCGCTGTGCTCAAGTGCTCCACATAGCAGTGGGCGTTGTGCTCACATGCTCCACTGTGCAGTGGGTGCTGTGCTCACGTGCTCCACATGGAAGTGGGTGCTGTGCTCACACGCACACCAAGGATCTGACCCTGTCCAGCCAGCACTCCTGTCCATTGGAGACCCCTTGTTTCCCTTGGATTCTCTGCACCTAACAGTGTGCTGTATGAGCCTGAGCTCTGGAAACTTCCCAGAGAGCACTTCTGAGCTTCCTGGCTCGCTGCTCAGTAACCTGATCTTCCTATACTTTCCTAAGCCATGGAGACAATGCATAGCTCTAGCTGGCCAGAAATTCTCAAACCTGTTGGCCCCGTAAATGGCAGGCTCAGATTCAGAACTTGGGTAATTCTCTTTACCTTGTCTTCATGGACATTTAACATCAGGAGCTTTGTTGTGTGAAAGACCTATCTGGTAGCAGGGCTTTAGGAACAAAGGCTGAGGGGTAGCCAAAAAGGTACCAGTGTGGCGCAGGTATGCACTGGCCTTGAACTGGCATCTCCAGCAACCACACTTTTTAGATTTCCCTGGACCATAGAGGTCATCCCAGGGGATCACCCTTCATCCTCATGTGGATGCTGACCATGCCAGCCAGCTCCAGGAGAGCTGCAGGCTCCACTTTTAAGTGCCAGCACATCGCTCCCTAGATCTAACCTTTAGTCTTTATTTGCCTCACGTTTCTGTGGCATTGATCACTGGGAAGGTTTTTTGTTCTTCTGGAGCCTTTACTACCTGGATCCTGGAACTCCGCCACCCCCAGCTTCTCTTCCAGCCTCATGTGAGGGCTCCTCTTCTCCCCGAGACTGGCGCCGTGCCTTTTGACCGTGGCTGACCATCCTGTCTCCTTGCTGGTCACCCCTTGATGACAAGCCTGGGTGATTCTGCCCTTCGAATATCTCCCCTAACACTTCAATCCCCGCTTCTCCGACCTTCATCGCAGCTCCTTATCTTCACTCTGCTGTGACCCTGTTTCCCAGCTTCCATTTGGCCTTCCCT
The DNA here is from genome assembly GCF_007827085.1 of Peromyscus californicus insignis. Classification (NCBI taxonomy): domain Eukaryota; kingdom Metazoa; phylum Chordata; class Mammalia; order Rodentia; family Cricetidae; genus Peromyscus; species Peromyscus californicus. The sequence goes on along the minus strand of NW_026294584.1, from coordinate 158,557,238 downwards.
CTAACATTCCCTCTGTCGCCTCCAGTGACATTTGTTATAACAGTTAGACCCGGTTCAGATCTCTCTTCCCAGTGAAGTCAGACTCCCTGCCGAGCTCACGAACCCTTCCTGCTGCAGGTCCTTCATGTGCTCCAGCATCTCTGATTCCGTCTGTCTCCTCCTTGCTGTTTCTCTTTGTAGCCCCCCAGGTACATCATGTCACTTCTCCTGCTACTGTCTTCTCTCCCAGGGCTCAGCTCAATGGCTCTTCTTAGAATTGTTTTCGGCCCCTTGTCCCATTGGGCAGAACCGACTGCTAGTTGCTGCAGGACCTTGCTGTGACTTCCAGGTGCTCTGGGGAGTGTTTCTATCATGTCATGGTGCCTCTCCAGGTGTGCCCCAGATTCCATCTAGTAAAGTAAACATCCCTGAAGGTTTGGAACACATCTTCATTGCTGTGCTGTTTGGGTTTGGAACCCTCTAATGCCCAGTAACTATCAGGGGTGGGTATGTTTATGAGCGATGGGTCTTTCCTTCTCTTCCAGCTGGGCATGTGGTACCTGCTTCCTGGTGAGCCTCACTGCAACTGTCTTTCGCTTGGTGTCTTCTCGGTGTCCCTTTATTTTACTATCTGTTTTATATCTTGTCTCTCCAGTTAGCTTTCGACATTTTCTAATGTGAGTCGGGGGTGATAGCCTATTTTTTTATTTTCATATTCCTTTATAGCCGTTCAGTGCATACCACCCCCCACACCACACACACATCACACATAGTACACACCACATACCACACACACACACACACACACACACACACGCATCACACACACTACATACTACACACACATCACACACACTACATACTACACACACACATCACACACACACCCCACACACCACACCATACACACACCACACACATCACACACACTACACACTACACACTGCACACACACCACACCACACACACACCACACACAGTGCACACCACATACCACACACACATACACACACACCACACATCACACACACTACACACTACACACACACCACACCACACACCCCACACCACACACCCCACACCACACACACACATCACACACAGTACACACCACATACCACACACACACACACACACACACCCGACATACCACACCATATACACACCCCACACCACACACATCACACACACTACACTACACACTACACACACACCATACCACACACACACCACACACATCACACACACTACACACCACACACACACATACACACACACACACACACACACACACACACACACACATATCACACACACCACTCCCCTCTCTCTCTCTCTCCTCTCTCTCTCTGGCTGGTGATACAAACCTGTAATCCCAGCTCCTCAGGCGGCTGAGGTTGGAGGACCACAAGTTCAAGGACAACTGAGCTATGGAGCAAGCTCAAGGCTGGTCTAGCGAACTTAATGAAAGCAGGTCACAAATTTAAAAGTAAAAGGACAGCAGGGGTGTAGCTCAGTAGTAAGCATGTGTGCGGCATTTCTGAGGCCGTTGGTTCAATCTCTCATGCAGAAAAAAGAAGAAAACCAGAGTCACACTTATCTGTTAAAGAAACAGCATTTATACAAATCTGTGCATAAAAATCCTCTTGTGGTTAAAAACCTCACTTTCTGGGTTCTGCTGTTTAGGTTTCTGATTTAGGTACGTCATGATGCCCCAGTTGTCAGCTGTGTGCTGTGGCTTTAAGAGGTCTAGATCAGCAGAGCTGAGTCTGTATTCCCCCCCCCCCCCCCCCCCCCCCCCCCCCCCCCCCCCGTGTTGGTTGCTGTTTACCACTGCGATGAAACACCACGACCAAAGCAGCCCATGGAAGCCAGAGATGTTTTGCTTATGGCTCCTGAGGGAGAGTTCTTGATAGCTGGAGAGGCACAGCAGCAGGTGGCTGGAGCGGGAAGCTGAGCGAGCGCATCTCCATCCACACAAAGGAAACAGAGAGAGCAAACTGGGAGTGTGATGGGGCTACGGACTCTCAAAGTCCCCGACCTCATGACATACTTTCTCTAGCAAGGCTTCAGATTCTGAGAGTTCCATAACTGTACAAACGGTGCCACTGGCTGGGGACCAAGCATGCCAATGCACAAGCTTATGGGGACATGTCCCATTCACACAACTCACCCCTAGACTCCTGCTAATCTCATAGGAACTTTACATTTTTAAAAAGATTTACTTTTTTTGTGTGTATGTTGAGTGCCTGAATGTATATAAGTGTACTACATACGTGCAGTGCCTGTGGAGGCCAGAAGAGGAACTTGGATCCCATGAAGCTAGAGTTATAGAGGGTGTAAGCCTTCATGTGGGGCTGAGACCTGAGCTTAGGTCCTCTATAAGAGCACCGAGTGCTCCTAACTACTGAGCCATTTCTCCAGCCCTGAGTTTAATATCCTTAGTTTCCCGTTAGTCCCAGGATTTAGTTCATGGGTTGTCTGAGCTGCCCTGCTCTGGTTATTCTGACCAGAGTGAATCTCTTCCTTACTACATGAGTCACTTTCTGCACCCAATATGCCTTACCAGACGTGGATTAGTGGAGGCAGATAGAAGGAATTATAACTTCAAACACTAATAATGAGAGAAATAAAAGCTAGGTATTGTGGGTCACACTTATAATCCCAGGATTCTGGAGGATAAGCCAGAGAGATCACTTGAGGCTGACCTGGGCCATTGAGTAAGACCCTGTCTCAAAAAGAAAAAGAAATAAAATATAACATATAGGCTATTGAGTATTAGGGACCATTCTTACATACATAAATTTGGCTAATCCCCACAGCCTGTGATATAATATATATTATCCTAGATTACCAAAGAAGAAGCAGGCAGATCTAAACTCCCTTGATTATATAAAGACAGAGCTGGGACTTGAGTTTATGCTGCCTGGCTCCAGATTCTGTACCCTCTAGTCACAATGAATATCTCCTTCCCAGAGATAACCTTCTATATTCATAGCGCCCGGAAGTGACAGGGACTGACCACCATGTGAGCCTTTGTCTTTCTCAGTGGGATAGCTGAGATTATGTCAACTTGACATAATCCAGAATCACCTGGGAAGAGAGTCTCAGTGAGGATTGATCTAGATGAGGTTGGCTTGTAGATATGCCTGTGGGGGCATTGTCTTGATTGTGCTGGTTCAGTGGGAGGACCTGCACACTGTGGGTGACACCATTCCCTAGGCAGGGGTCCTGAACCATGTAAGAATAGAGAAGGTAGACAGAGCACAAGCGTACTTGCATTCATTACTGATTATGGATGTGCTGTGTCCAATTTCCTGAAGCTCCTGCTTCTGCGACTTCCTGTGATCGACTTTAACCTAGAACTGTGTGTGAAACTGGAAAGGAAGTTAAAGCACTAGGCTTCACTCCATTACTTCCCCTCCTCTCTCCATTCCTCTGATTTTCTTCTCCTCCATAGGGCAGATTTTCCCCCTGTAACACTATTTGTCCTTTGCTTTTTGTCCAACAAAGAGCCTTGAGCATTTCCTTTGACACTCCTTGTTGTCCATAATGTGGTATCTTTGGGTAGATGCTGTGCCATCTGATTAACCTATGGAACATAATTTGGTCATCACCTACCCAACACCATTCTGTAGAGCACTGGTTTGTAGAAAGTATCATTTATATAAATAATCTACATTTAGTGCTACAGCATATGGGTTATATAATATGTGGTAAATCCCTCTGCCTCACAACATCTCATTTTTCAATCAATACCATGTGCATGGAATGAGAAAACCATACTCATCACAAGGGTTGAACGTATCTGGGAGAGTGGGTGTGAATGGACCCCTTACTGCCAAGCTTTGAATTCACAGAGCTGGGACATGACTGCAGCTTTCTCGTGTGTTACAGTCACCCTTTCACCTTCCAGCCATGCTATATTAAAAAGATTAGAGCTCAAACATCCGCTTAATTTGTGGGACCATAAAGGTCTGTGGATGCTGCATTTATCCTGCAAGCCATCAGGACCAGTTGGGCTGGTTCAGTGTAGTTGCCATGGTTACGGTGGTTGTTTTGTCCTGCTCCTGAAAAGAGGTTGCTAGCCCTCTGTTCAGGAGCGTCTCCTAACAGACACGTAGCTGACACTAAAGGCTATGTAAAGCTCACTGTGTGTAGATGCTGCCCATGTAAGAAACGAACACAGGCATGAGTGTCGCCTGGAGTCGGGCCTGCTCCAGGCATTCCTTTAGGAAAACATGTCAGCAGCTGTCACAAACCCCAACCTGCCTGCTCAGATTTTATTTGGGGATGTGGCTGGTTCCACTTGATCAGGTACATCTCTTCTGGAGTACATCCTTCCTCCATCTCCTTTCACTTCTGAATTCTTGCATAAAGTTGCTAAGCAGACAGTAACTGGTAACCACAAGTCAGTATTGCCCTGTCTCACTAAGACACATCTCACTATCTCACTAAGACGCATCTCACTGTCTCACTAAGATGCATCTCACTGTCTCACTAAGACGCATCTCACTGTCTCACTAAGACGCATCTCACTGTCTCACTAAGGTACATCTCACTGTCTCACTAAGGTGCATCTCACTGTCTCACTAAGATGCATCTCACTGTCTCACTAAGATGCATCTCACTGTCTCACTAAGATGCATCTCACTGTCTCACTAAGACGCATCTCACTGTCTCACTAAGACACATCTCACTGTCTCACTAAGACACATCTCACTATCTCACTAAGACACATCTCACTGTCTCACTAAGGTGCATCTCACTGTCTCACTAAGACGCATCTCACTGTCTCACTAAGGTACATCTCACTGTCTCACTAAGATGCATCTCACTGTCTCACTAAGACGCATCTCACTGTCTCACTAAGACACATCTCACTGTCTCACTAAGACACATCTCACTGTCTCACTAAGATGCATCTCGCATCTCACTGTCTCACTAAGATGCATCTCACTGTCTCACTAAGATGCATCTCACTGTCTCACTAAGGTACATCTCACTGTCTCACTAAGGTACATCTCACTGTCTCACTAAGGTACATCTCACTGTCTCACTAAGACACATCTCACTGTCTCACTAAGATGCATCTCACTGTCTCACTAAGATGCATCTTACTGTCTCACTAAGGTACATCTCACTGTCTCACTAAGGTACATCTCACTGTCTCACTAAGACACATCTCACTGTCTCACTAAGATGCATCTCACTGTCTCACTAAGACACATCTCACTGTCTCACTAAGACACATCTCACTGTCTCACTAAGACGCATCTCACTGTCTCACTAAGACACATCTCACTGTCTCACTAAGACGCATCTCACTGTCTCACTAAGACGCATCTCACTGTCTCACTAAGACTCATCTCACTGTCTCACTAAGACGCATCTCACTGTCTCACTAAGACGCATCTCACTGTCTCACTAAGACGCATCTCACTGTCTCTCACTTCTCACTTTGGCACTCAGCATTTCCCCATCTCACTAAGGCACATCTTACCACATCCTTTCTGCATCATTATTGATGATAAACTACAGTTTATTTTCAGTCAATTTCCCCCTGAACTATATGTAAAGAATCATTATTTATGAAGTAGCAAAACAACTTAATACCTATTTACCAGAAGGTTCCCACGAGTGGGGTTGTCATGGTAACACATCCTAATTTTAATGTTCTATCAGTTAGTTACAAGAAAAATAACTTTGTCACCTAACAGGGAGCCCTTATTTATACAGGATAGTCATAAGTGAGTGACCATGTTTCACTTTGGGTGACAAACTCATGTGGGTAGGAGTCTGGCAATTTTCTCTTTTTGTTTTGTCTGTAGCAACAATATAAGACCCTATGCATAGTAGGCTTTCAATAAATGTGTGTTGAATCAATGCACAGATTTATAGCAATATTAGACTAAAAGAATTATTTACTTATGACAACTTACTATACTCATAATTAAAAAAACACATGCAGGAGGATATATCAAATAGAATATAAAATATATTAGAATTAAGTGGAAGATGCTAGGTAAATACTAGCTGTTATTATTAATATAATAATGTGTTATTAGTACATAGTAAGTGGAATGATACACTGAAAGCCTGTCCATTTGTGGAATAATAAAAGGCAGCACACTGTGCTTTTATCTGTAAGGCCTGTGTTTATTTCAGGACAAAGCACTGTTTTTCTTGCCTTGGTGGTTGATATTTTAAACTATGCTTTCTCTGCAGTATTCTTTTTACCATCAATTACATGAACAGAAAAAGTCAGAAAAATTCTTCAAAGTCCTTTATGACCGGATGAAGGCTGCTCAGAAAGAGATCAGATCCACAGTGACTGTCAACACCATAGACTTAGGGAGCAAAAAGAGGGACGATGACAATGACCTCATGACCTCGGGCCCAAGGATGAGAGGTGAGGAGCTTCCTGAGTACCTGGGAGAGCGGCATGCAAGAAGAACGTAACGAAGTATTTAAATCTCATGTAGCTTTGGGGGTTTAATTATTCCCGGTGTTTCCAGTGTGGACTTCCATCTATGGAGGATTTTGGTCAAGGGCTTGACCCTGGAATAACTCTGCGGGCCAAATTAAATGGAGTTTAATTGATGTGGAGACACTGGGTAACATGAAAGACTTTGATGTCCTTGTTCTGTGCAGCAAAGAAAACCAGCCCAAACTTTGTGAGGACAGAATTTATAAAAGTGTTTGTGTTTGAATAACCAAGTTATTGCCAGTTAAATACAAACTGTGGAGATGTTATCATTTTTTTTCTATGAGATCTATAGAAATTCTTAGGTGTGTGCACACACATGTGTTTCTTGACACATTCTTGTTCTTTCTGTGTGTGTCACGTGTGTGGGTGTCCACAGAGACCAGAAGAGAGTGTCAGATCCAAAGCTGAAGCTATAGGAGGCTATGAGCAGCCTTTGTGGGTGCTGGGAACTGACTCAGTCCTCTGGTGGAGCAGCAAGGGTTCTTAACTGCTAAGCTATCTGTCCTGGTTGTTTTTTGTGAACTTAACACATAGCTAGACATAATTGGGAAGAGGGAATCTTAGTTGAGAAAATGCCTCCATAAGAATGACCTATAGGCATGTCTATGAGGCATTTTCTTGATTAATGATTGGTGTGGGAGGGCCCAGCCCACAGTGTATAGTGCCTCTCCTGGGCAGGTGGGTCAATAAGAAAGCAGGCTGAGCAAGTCATGAGGAGCAAGCCAGTGAGCAGCACTCCTCCATGGCCTCTGCTTCAGTTCCTGCCTCCAGGTTCCTGCCCTAATTCCCTTTAGTGATAGATCATGATCTGTCTCTATCTATCTATCTATCTATCTATCTATCTATCTATCTATCTATCTATCTATCTATCTATCTATCATCTTGTGATATATCTATCACAATGGGAAATAAACCCTTTCCTCCCCAAGTTGCTTTTGTTCATAGTGTTTTACCACAGGAATAGAAAAGCAATAAGGCAGCACCTCTCCGGCCCTTCAATATATACTTGTAAAGTCATTTGTACATGCTTGTGCACATTCTTGTGTGTTTTTGCCATATACGTTTATATATCAAAAAATTCTGAAATTGGCTAAGTATTAAGACCTTCTCTTCTGATCACTGTGTTAACTTTTTGGTTGTTAATCAAGTCCCTTTCAGGAAATTATTGGGCCTCTTGTTAGGTAATTTTAAAATTCAGCTGTGGGAAAATTTGGATCCCTATGGTGGGGTTTTTATTTTCCTTTAGTTAAAAAAAATTACTTCAGAAATGCAACTACTGCTTGCTTTTCAGTGAGAGATTCATCACTTCATCTGAAAGAGGGAATGAAAGGGCAGCTAACAGAGGCTTCTTCAGCCACGTCCAAAGCATACTGTGTGTACAGAAGAGAAATGGACCCGGAAATAGACACGATGTGCCCCGGACCGGAAGCAGGAAGTGCGGAGGAAAAGTCCGCAGAGGAGGTTACCATGAGCCCCGCCATCACCATCATGCGGCCCATCCTCAGGTTCCTGCAGTTGCTGTGTGAGAATCACAACCGGGAGCTGCAGGTGTGTCCTCCGCTCCTGTTGCTCTGTAGCCTGTGTGTCCTCCGCTCCTGTTGCTCTGTAGCCTGTGTGTCCTCCGCTCCTGTTGCTCTGTAGCCTGTGTGTCCTCCGCTCCTGTTGCTCTGTAGCCTGTGTGTCCTCCGCTCCTGTTGCTCTGTAGCCTGTGTGTCCTCCGCTCCCTGTTGCTCTGTAGCCTGTGTGTCCTCCGCTCCCTGTTGCTCTGTAGCCTGTGTGTCCTCCGCTCCCTGTTGCTCTGTAGCCTGTGTGTCCTCCGCTCCCTGTTGCTCTGTAGCCTGTGTGTCCTCCGCTCCCTGTTGCTCTGTAGCCTGTGTGTCCTCCGCTCCCTGTTGCTCTGTAGCCTGTGTGTCCTCTGCTCCCTGTTGCTCTGTAGCCTGTGTGTCCTCTGCTCCCTGTTGCTCTGTAGCCTGCGGCTGTGGTAATCCAAGTGAAACTAATGTGCAGGTTAGGAGGGAATTCTGGAGAAATGGTCAACAAAGGCAGCAATGCCTTGTTGAAATGGGAAGGAAGAAAAACAAGAGGAAAAATGTTTATCCATTAAAAACAAAACAAACAAATCCACACATTGCCATCCTGTGGTCTAGAACTCACATCTTCGCACCACTGAACCCTGTCTACTCTTCTCTGTGGTGTTTGTTCAGGAAGATCATCTTCATCTCATCTGCCTTTCATGGTTTTAGACTCAGGTGTTTACATCTTTCCCAATCCATAGTTGTTTAGCCCAATATTGAACATATTTTATGTTTCATTAGAAACAAAATAATATAAAGCATTTTTATAGTAGTGAAAATTGTTTTGCAAATTAATGTAGCCCACATCATAATATCTCCACCACTAACATTTCCTCTGTCAGATGGGTGGACTAGGGCTGCCTCAAAACTCTATCTCTCCGACATTATTTGTATATGTTGCCCATGCCACCATAGCAAAGGCACTTGCAGGGGGCTATCTTGATCGGCCTGACTGAGGGAGAGAGTGAATGCTCACCTGAAGAGTTTCCAGTCGGCAGACTGCTTCTAAGACAGACACGCCCGTCGTGCCAGCCTGCTTAGCCATGCTGGCTAGCAGAGCTCACAAAGGACTTTATTAATGAGCTACAGTGAACTGGCTGAGGGTCTGCAGTAGGTCCTGCCTAGGATCTCCTGCCTTGTATTTCCACTAAGTCATCTGGTTCTAAGGACGTCTGTCCACACAGACGGTGGCAGAGTGAGGAGCTGTGCTCACTGTCGTCTAAAACACAAGGGATGTGAAAGGCAGGAGATGGTAGGACAGATAAAATACTGTCCATGGCTATGAGATGCTCTGGAATGAATGATGGGGGAGCATGGCTCATGTCGACCAGCTTGCCGCAGCTTAGGTCAAGCTTCTGCAGTGTGTGCTGACACCTGCTCACTCTAACCCACACACCCAATTATATGATATATATATATATATATACATACACACATATATACACATATATACGTATATATACGTATATATACATACATATATATACGTATATATACGTATATATGTGTATGTATGTATGTGTGTGTGTGTGTGTGTGTATATATATATATATATATATATATATATATTTGTTTGTTTTGTTTTTCCAGACAGGGTTTCTCTGTGTAGCTTTGCGCCCTTCCTGGAACTCATTGTATAGCCCAGGCTGGCCTCAGAACTCACAGAGATCTGCCTGCCTCTGTCTCCCGAGTGCTGGGATTAAAGGCATGCGTCACCACCACCTGGCCCAATTATATGATATTTTGTTTATGTTCTGACAAATAAGCTTGCCTGGAAATCAGAGGGTGGAGCTAGCCACGAGTTAACCATAGAGGCCAGGCAGTGGTGGCTCACACCTTTAATCCCAGGACTTGGGAGGCTCATGCCTTTGATCCTAGCACTTGGGAGGCTCATGCCTTTTATCCCAGCACTTGGGAGGCTCATGCCTTTGATCCTAGCACTTGGGAGGCTTATGCCTTTAATCACAGTACAACTGGGAGATGGAGACAGGAATATAAGTCTGGTGGAGACAGGATCTCAGCCCATTCAATCTGAGGATTCATAGAAGTCTCTAGTGGCTGCTGCTCTGCTTCTCTGATCTTTTAGCTTTACCCCAATATCTGACTCCAGGTTTTTATTAATAAGACTAATTAGGACTGTGCTTCACCCGATAGTGTGAACATAGACTGTAGGGTGTGCTGCCTGTTCATTCTAATCCATGTACCCTGACAGTGTGGACATAGACTGCTGGGTTCCGCTTGCTGGCTCTAACTCATATACCCTGGTAGAGTAGGTCACAGAGCAGAGCAGGTGATGTAATGTCTGACTTTATATTAAAATAGGAAATCTCTTTCTCCCTCTCTCCTTTTCTCTCTTCTTCTTCTCTCCTTAGCTTATTCCCCAGAGGAAGTGCACTAATAACAGATTGTTTTCTTCTAGAAAATTCTGTGTACAAATATTAATCTATGCATGTAAACCTTCTGTCCAAGAGAGTACACATTATATAGAGTCTCGACTGTTAGATTTAGTAACTTCATGTATTGCTACATTACTTGTTGCTTGGTGATGCTTATCTGTGCATATGGAGGTTTTTCCTAAGACCCCAAACCCATCCCGCTGGCAGGGATAATGCTCTGGCTTTTGCTATGACACTTTCTGTGCTAACAGGCAGCGAATCTCTCCTGTGTGTATGTGCACAGATTTAGGATCATCCATAGACGTGGGACGGAAAAGCTTGGTAGGCCTCCGTGTTCCCCACGCCATGATCTGTGGCTGCTGCACAGAGAGGATGCAGGGTCGCCCAGGATGGCTCACTTGGAAGTTGGACCCCTCCCCTGAACATTTTATTTGCCTTTTCCTTTCTCCCTTTCACAACTATTTCCACCCTCTGTAGGTTTAAAATGATAACAACGGAGCAGTGTTTACTATGACCTGTTCTGAAGGTGTTTTTGCTAGAACCCGAGGGGCTTCTTTTAAGAGAAACCTAGTCCATCAATATTTAAATATTATTTAATTTTAAAATTAGCTTGAAAAATAATGAGTTTGTTTTTTAAATTTTTATTTATTTATTTTACATCCCAACTGTAGTTTCCCCTCCTTCCTCTTCTCCCAGCCTCTCCCCACAACCTTCAAAAAATAATGAGTTTTGTTATGACATTCTCATCCATATCATGTTTAGATGTAGTCACACCCAATTATGTTCCCTTATCCCCCCTCTTTTGTTGGCCCCTCCCTCCCCCAAGTTGTCTCACTTTCTTGTGAAGACCAGTTGAATTCCATAGTGGCAGGGAATCTGATTGAGGAACACACACACACACACACACACACACACACACACACACACACTCACACATACACACACACACACACACTCACACACAGCGCTGAACATCGCTGGCTGGCACCTTTCCCCTGTGTTCTGCTCTCAGTCCTTCAGCTGTGCTTTCTTTCACACTTCCAGAACTTCCTGAGGAATCAGAACAATAAGACTAACCACAACCTGGTGTGCGAGACGCTCCAGTTCCTGGACTGCATCTGTGGGAGCACCACGGGCGGCCTGGGCCTACTGGGGCTCTACATCAATGAGAAGAACGTAGCTTTGGTCAACCAAACCCTGGAGAGCTTGACCGAGTACTGCCAGGGCCCGTGCCATGAAAACCAGGTAACCATGACAGCAGAGCGTCATGTTACAGGATTCCCGACTCAGGAGCAGGGTGCCAGGCCAGGCGTAGAGCCAGCCTCGTGTACCTGTGAAGCCTTTCTGCTCACCCTGCCAGGCATTGCTGCTTTTCTCACAGAACACACAAAGGTGGACTTGTAGACTAGCAAATGCTAGGTCACATTTTAAATTTCATTGTCAAAGAAGATTCCCATGAAGATATTTAAGATAAACGAGTTACTGAAAGGAGGGCAAGATTACACTTCTTCCCAATGTTCAGTTTTTCTCTGGGGGGGTCTCTCCAGATGTGTGGGGTTAACTCACTGTGGTTTTGGCTCTGTTGCAGTGTAGGGGGAGTCTAATACCTGAGTTACACACTTTGTGTGCTAGCCTAATACCCAAGTTACACACTCAGTGAGCTAGTCTAATACGCGAGTTACACACTCAGTGAGCTAGTCTAATACCTGTGTTACACACTCAGTGAGCTAGTCTAATACCTGTGTTACACACTCAGTGAGCTAGTCTAATACCCGAGTTATACACTCAGTGAGCTAGTCTGATACCCATGTTACACACTCAGTGAGCTAGTCTAATACCCGAGTTACACACTCAGTGTGCTTGTCTAACACCCATGTTACACACTCAGTGTGCTTATGAAGTGGGTCTTGCTGTTGTCCTTTTACTGGTAAGTGGCTTCCGACTCAGAGGTCACCTGACCTCTTAGTGTCTATGTGTGCTGCCATCAGTGAGCTGCAGAAAAACGGATGACTTTGTCAGCCTTTTTATGTTGGTGCACACACACGCATGTGTGAGAGACCCAACATTCATGTCTGTCTCCCAGAATACCTTTGCTGTGCTCTAAGGATGTTTTGGGAGAAGATGGAACATGTAAGGAAGTGAAGGGGATGACGTCATCTGACAATTTGACAATTGTTTAGCATCTACGAAGCATCTTGGAGCTGCCAGCATAGGCAGGGTTCGGGGGTGGGGTCTCCATGTCAATCTTTTCTGGACATAAACTTTAAAGATGTGATTGACACTAAGCATCAGTGGTTGGTGTACAAAGGAAATGTGAAAAAGGTCGGCTTTCCCATTGCAGATTCTGTGACCGTCCTCACACATGCTTTGTCTGTGTGCACATACACGTTTGAACACAAACATGATATACATTCTTCATGTGATGTGGGTTCATATGATGGAAATATGTTGATCATATGAGGGTATCACTTCCTTCTCTGTAATGTGTTTATGACACTAAAAGAGTCTGTAGATGTTTTCCCTGTATTTTCAAGATTAGATGTTAGGTTCCTACAACAATGATAAAGACATCCTTGACTGCTGATTTAAAATCAATGCAAAATACACACATTCAGAGTTTGACCTTGCTGATAAAAGTCTCTCTGTGGTAGAAAATATGTATATGATATATATCTCTCTCACTACTCTTCCGTTTTGTGAAAAGGCTGTCAGAATATTCCCTACTTTGTGGTAATAGAATGCAATTGGGTTTTGAAAGTACTTTACTGAAGCCAAGTAAGTTCTCCAAATAAAAACTCATAATAAAATAACATGCCCTACCCAGATAGTTCCCCAGGCTCTGAAAATGCATGGAAGGTCCGTTTGGCAGATATTATCATGAGCAGAAGTCTCAGGATATAATGTCAGTGTTGGACAGGAATACCTTTCCTCTGCACAAATGTCCTTGTGTGAGACAGGAGGCCCAGGCCAAGCATCTTGTTGGCTGGGTCTGTCCTTTCTTGTGTGACTCACCAGGGTGTCAGTTTTTCAAGTCACTCCTGTGGCTTAGTTAGTAGTCCTCATGGCTTAGTAGTTCTCATGGCTTAGTAGTCCTCATGGCTTAGTAGTCCTCATGGCTTAGTACTCCTCATGCTGCTTCTATAAAATGGAGCTTGAAATCCTCACACAGTAGACCTTCACCCTCAGAGCATGCACATTGCTCTCTCAGGTGTGTAGCTAGAGTTTTCCTGCCTGGTCCACAGTCAGGACAAATCTCTCTCACCTGCCAGTCCCATAGCTGCTCAGACCCGACCAAGAAAACACAGAGACTTATATTGCTTACAAACTGTATGGCTGTGGCAGGCTTCTTGCTAACTGTTCTTACAGCTTAAATTAATCCATTTCCATTAATCTGTACCTTGCCATGTGGCTCGTGGCTTACCGGCATCTTCACATGCTGTTTCTCATTGTGGTGGCTGGCAGTGTCTCTCTGATTCAGCCTTCCACTTCCCAGCTTTATTCTCCTCCTTGTCCCGCCTACACTTCCCGCCTAGCCAATGGCCAATCAGTGTTTTATTTATTGACTAATCAGCAACACATTTGCCATACAGAACATCCCACAGCACTTCCCCCTTTTTTTTTCCAAAAAGGAAGGTTTTAACCTTAACAAAGTAAAATTACATATAATTTGGGAATTTGGGCGTAGCTTCTCTTACTACATCCTGCTGGAGGGGAGCGCTGTATCTTATGGGGAAACAAAGAAAATTTTAGGATTATGGAATAGCCCATGAGGCTGTATCGTCTGAGCCTTCAAACCATTCTGGATGTTGGATCATCTGGGCCATGGTGTCATCGGAGACCTTTCAGGGGGTCTTGGCTGGTCAAACCTGATGTATCTTAATCTGGAACAAATCCATAGCCTTTGGCTTTCTGTTGAAACAAAAGCAGAGTCTCCTTTCCAAAGCAACATATCTTTATATCCAAATTTTGAAGTCAAGATATCTTTAAAATATACATTTTGGCATAACTCAACAGCTTTTACAATCAAATGTTTTTCTGCAGTTAAAAATCCCAAAGACAACACAATCCAGATTCTCTGTGTAATATTCATCTTCACGTGGCTTATTTTTTATATTAATTTTACTGTCTCTTTAAAGCCTTTATTTTTTGAAACTATGTATTTGTTTCTATAACTGTATATATCACCTTTTTTGTCTCTTTCAAGCCTACGTATATTTTACACACATTGTAAACTATTATATTTGAATCTGTCTTATTGTGAATCTGTTGCTTTAAACTGCAGCAGCTGTGGCTGCTGGCTCCACCCACCTCAGCTTCCCAACATGGCTACGTTTACCACCAGCTCTGGGAGCTATCGTGGGTCTATGCTTTTATCCAAGCAGCGTGTAGTCCAGAAACTTCTCCTTTTGCTCTGCACCAGCAAAGGCTAAATCCACCATGCAGCTCAAAGTGCCACTTGCAAAGGCCCCACTCCCGCCATATGGCAGGTCGAGCGTGCACGCAAGGAACCCACCAGTAGCTCAAACCAGCAGCTGCCGCTCATTTGAGAGAGACAATTAGAAACTGTTTTTAGCTCCGTTTTAGAATCTTTTTTCTCAGTTTTTAGGTGGAAACTCTTGCCACCACGTTGGATGCCATTTGTAGCTAGAGTTTTCCTGCCTGGTCCACAGTCAGGACAAATCTCTCTCACCTGCCAGTCCCATAGCTGCTCAGACCCGACCAAGAAAACACAGAGACTTATATTGCTTACAAACTGTATGGCTGTGGCAGGCTTCTTGCTCACTGTTCTTACAGCTTAAATTAATCCATTTCCATTAATCTGTACCTTGCCACATGGCTTGTGGCTTACTGGCATCTTCACATGCTGTTTCTCATTGTGGTGGCTGGCAGTGTCTCTCTGACTCAGCCTTCCACTTCCCAGCTTTATTCTCCTCCTTGTCCCGCCTACACTTCCCGCCTAGCCAATGGCCAATCAGTGTTTTATTTATTGACTAATCAGCAACACATTTGCCATACAGAACATCCCACAGCACAGGTGTTTTTGTATTTTACTCAATTTCATCCCTCCACAAACACTCAAGTTCAAGAATCCTGTGAACTTTCCAACGACCCAGGACACACAGTCGCATTTGCTCTGAGTTTTGTGAAATTCACATACAATGTCCCTTTTTCTTGTTCTTCTAGACTTACTGTATCTTAAAATTTACAGTTCAAGGATCTCCTTTTGTATTGGTGACTGGAAGGGTTTTAACTTACCCAGTTGTCTTTGAAATTCTGTAGTTCTTTGTGTCAAAGACAGGTATTTTTCACAATGTGTTAGTATTCTATGCCCAGAGGCATTTATCAGTACCAGTCGATTAATAGATCCCCACCCCAAAAAACTAATTAAAATGTTCAACATTGTCTCTACCCGGTATTTTAAAGTTTCAAGTCTTCTGTTCTAGTCATTTTACAGATGTCTCCTTTTCTAGACCTGTATCGCCACTCATGAATCTAATGGGATCGACATCATCATTGCCTTGATTCTGAATGACATCAACCCTCTTGGCAAATACAGAATGGACTTGGTGCTGCAGCTGAAGGTAGTGTGACCCTGGCACTTTCCATGTGCACTTCCCATTCAGAGTAAATTCTAAGTCTTCAAGTGACTGTATAAAACACCATCACCTTCTCAACTCAGGAACTGACAAGAGAGAAAACCGAGCTCACTAGGCACTCACCATGCCAGGGAGAGCGTGATTTGCCCACAGGCCACCGTCATTGTGAGGTTCTGTGTTAGAGATGTTGAAACAGCCCCTTATCTCTTCTCCTCTGTTTTGATTTCCTGTTTTCCATTGTAGACAGAAGTGGAAGGTGTTGGATACCCACTGTGTCATGGGTTTTTAATCTGCCCTGGCTTGAGAATTCCATCTAGTGGTGACAATTAGAGAGCATAAAGGGTCGGGTGGTGGTGGTGGTGGTGCACACCTTTAATCCCAGCACTCAGGAGGCAGAGGCAGGTGGATCTCTGTGAGTTCAAGGTCAGCCTGGTCTACAGAGTGAGTTCCAGGAAAGGCACAAGGCTACAGAGAGAATCCCTGTCTTGAAAAACCAAAAAATAAAAAATAAATAAATAAAATAAAATAGAGAGCATAAAGGAATGTTGCATTTTAGTTTAATGTCTTTCTTCCTTCTTACAGTGTTACATTAGAATCTAGCCACCTCCTAATCATAGTGTTTATCTTGAGTCTGGTATACACTACCAGAAAATTCTACCTATTAAAACTTAGGAGCATAAGGGTATTCAAATATTTTTGTTCAAACAAAAATAGATAAATAAAAAACACAACAACCTACATAAATCTTATGTGCTAAGAAATTATATTCCAGTTAGGTCACATTGTTGTGTTAAGTGTTTACAATGTCTAAAAACAAACCCTACTAAGGTCACATTGTTGTGTTAAGTGTTTACAATGGCTAAAAACAAACCCTACTAAGGAAATAGTTTAGTAAATACAGCACTCAAGTTTGGTCCCTAGAAACCATCTGAAAAAGCCCAGTGTGGTGATATGCCCTTCTAATTCTAGTGCTGAAGAGGACCATCTTGGGAATCTCTGGCCAGCCAACGTAACACCCTAACCAGTGAACTGTAGGCCATTGAGGCACCCTATATTACAAAGTAAGGCAGATGGTATACCTGAGAGACAACTGAGGTTGTCCTCTGGCCTCCACATTCACAGGTACACATGCATAGCACATCCAAACAAAACTCATCCCATAGTTCAACATACACTTTTTTTTTTTTTTTTTTTGGTAAAGCCAGGTCTATCCAACTTTATAGAAAATTAGGTTGAACTTTGTGCAGGTAAGTGAGTGGCCAAGGAGAATCCAAAATGCTGTTTGTATACAGTGGGTTATATACAAATCCACTACTGTGAATAGTGTTCTGGGCTCTATTTGTGTTTTTACTGATTTTCTCCATACTGTGTGTGTAAAATCTAATATCTCCACCCACACCCACCCACACTCTGGTCCACTTTCATGGTGGAGGCTGCCCTTCCTAGCTTTATTCCTCAGGCTTTGCTTAGTTAGTGAGCACCTGGTGTGTGTGACAGGCACCCTACTGGAGGCCCTGAGAAGAGTTTGCCATCTCCCTTAAATTCAACTTTAACTGTAATTCATGAAGACACAACATCCAGAGGCCTCCGCCTTTGCCTCTGAAGCTCTTCATTTGTCTAAAGACTATATTTTAAAATCTGGCTTGTCAATAGCATGACTCTGTGGGAGAGCTGTTGAATGAAACAGTGTAGGCATACAGGTTATTTACAAATCCAGATCTTAGTTGGAAAAATTGAATAATGATGATATAATGAGCCAAAATACTAGGTATTCAAATTAAAGTGCTTTAAAATGGGCCATTTAAGTTTTATTTATTTCAGTAGCACAATTTATTTAAACATATGGCAGTGAGATACATCAGGGTGCATCTAAAGCAACAAATGTGCTTGTTTCTCTTGAAATACTGTAAATATGGTTTTACACTCGAAGACTGAAATGAGTATACTTTTGAAATCTAAATATTTTGTCTATATTATTGCCTGAGAAGAGAGCACCTGTAAGGCAGAATGACATGTGTTGGCAAGTTTAGGAAAGCTCATGAGATGAGGCACTTTAAATAATAAACTATTTAGTGACATTGACTCTTGTATTGATGACTTAATTATCCATAATTTTAGTAACACACCTTCATTATAATATAGCACTGTAAACATATACCATGGAACATAATATAATTTAAATGTAATATTATACAAACTACATTTTAAATATGCTTTATATACTCATTTTGTGTATGGCTTAATGAATTTCTCAGATGCCTATCTCATCCTTCGCTTTGTATTTTTGTTTTTGTAATTGGTCCGTGAATGCAAAGTGCCACATTTGTTAAGAGGTGGGACGTTTGTGTTTTGTTTAGGAAGAATCCAGCTTCCGCTGGAAGGAAAGTCCTGTTATCAGGAGTACTTGTGTTGGGTTTTTCAGTATATCCAGGCTCATGTACTTCCAAATTGTTTCAGACTTCAGGATGTCATTTGCAAGATTTATTTCTAGTCTCACAAAGTATGAGAAAGAAAACTGGTTAAAAGTACCACACTGCCAATGGCATTCAGAAACGGGCTTCATTGTAAAGCCCTTTTCTGTTGGCCCTGGAGAGAGCGACTCCTTTGAGAACACACGCTATGCTGCCAAGGTGTCACTGAATTCTGTGGGGTCTGTTCATGTGGCTCTAGGAATTATCATCTCCTCAAATCCCTAAACCATATTTTTAACACCTATTGCTTGGAACCTAGATTATAAAAGTGGATTGTAGGATGTGAAAATACTTGTAAAATACAAACAGAATATAAAAATAGAATCCCATTCCTACACTGGAATCCTTCATGGTGGCTGTGGCATCGGCGTGACCTGTCATCACGTTTGTCACATTCAGAATCATTAAACGTCCTTTGAAAGGTAGCATTAGGCAGTTCTGGGAGCGTGGATAGAACACAGACCCAAATCTAACCAGAGTTAATTTATACAATCTTATCAATTACTGCTTTGCCCACTGACACCAAACAGTGATTCAGCTTAAAATTATTTCATTCTATAAACTCGTGGACTCTGAGTCTCTTAGACATGTCTTTAAGCTCCCCCCAACACACACACATACACACACACACACACACACACACACACACACACACACACACATGCGCGCGTGCGCTCGCGCGCGCACACACACACACACACACACACACACACACACACACACACACACACACATCAGGAGTCTGTACTGAGTCAGGAAGGCTTCATCTATATAAGGACAGAGGGCTTTGGTGGTGACTCTCTGGTACCTATTTAGGATTGAAAATTGCTTTGTACTTTGATATCGTAAGTAACAGTATTTGAAGTAGTATGTTTATAAACAAAATTGGAACATCTGGTGACATACACTGCTTTCATTCTTTATTAAGAGAATAGTAGAAAATGTTGATAAACATGTGGTGAAGTAAGTGAGCTATCAGCATATCACCTTTATATTTCTAACTCAGGAATGTAGAACTTCATATATTAATTTCCACTGATGATTCACAAATCTATGTAAAATTTCAATATGCTACTAATATTATTACTTCATTTTTAAAATGGCAATACTAAATTCTTTAAATTATATGTATGCCATATCCATAAAATGTCACTGATTCCTGTTCCTCTGATTGTCTTATTAATGTAATCATAGAAATCCAACTTAAAAAGCATTAGAAGAAAATATATTTCTATTTTATGTAGTGTCTAGTCAGTTTTCCAATTA
This sequence comes from Peromyscus californicus insignis, assembly GCF_007827085.1. NCBI lineage: Eukaryota > Metazoa > Chordata > Mammalia > Rodentia > Cricetidae > Peromyscus > Peromyscus californicus. Next base: position 158,537,465 of record NW_026294584.1, on the reverse strand, counting down.
AAACACCTGTAATTTTAAACTATCCCCCATTGGAAGGGCAGTGGTGATGCACACCTTTAATCCCAGTACTCGGGAGGATCTCTGTGAGTTTGAGGCTAGCCTGGTCTACAGAGTGAGTTCTAGGACAGCCAGGGCTATACAGAAAAACCCTGTCTTGGAAAAAAAATTCTTGTAAAATATCCCCCATCTTTCATGACTCGTTGCTTTTATTTTATATCAACAATGGAATAAAGTATTCTATTTTCTGTTAGTAAGACAAAATAAATAAGTTTCAAGTTTCACCTGACTGAGAAAACAGTGATCTCAGTCAACACAAATGCAGGGAATTGTTCATGTGTGACGTGGACTTTGCGTGTGTACTGACCCAATTCCTTGTCCCCAGAACAACGCCTCCAAGCTTTTGCTGGCCATTATGGAGAGCAGGCATGACAGCGAGAATGCAGAAAGAATTCTCTTCAACATGAGACCCAAGGAGCTGGTAAGAGCACTTGCCCGGGTTGTCTGTGAGCATCTCTCGCTGCTCCAGCAGGGCTGGCCAGAGCACCATGGCCTGTACTGGGGAGGGTGGTGAAGGCCCATGTGATTCAGGCCTGTGGATTCACTAGGTTTTATTTTGGAATTATTTTTTCTGTTTTTATTTATGTGTGTGTGTCTATGTGTCTGTATGTCACATATGTTCTAGTGCCCTTGGAGGCCAGGAAAGTGTGTCAGATCCCCAGGAGCCCAAGTTACAGGCTCTTGCAAGTGCCTGGACGTGGGTACTGGAACTGACCTGGGGTCTTCTGCAAGAGCAGGAAGCACATTTAACCCTGATTCATTACTCCAGCCTGATTTTGCTAGTTTTACGTAACACGAATGTTAAAAGGCCTTATTAATAAAAAAAACCTTGGTACCAGATATTGGGGTGAAAGCTGAAAGATCAGAGAAGCAGAGCAAGCCACAGCCACCACCTCCTACCTCACTAACTCCTCAGCCTGAAAGAGCCCCAGCCGAAAGAGCTTCTTCAGCTGAAAAGGCTTCTAGTTCCTGTCTTCTCATGCCTTATATACCTTTCTCCACCCAGCCATTAAAGGCATGTGTGCTTCCCAAGCAAAGGCATGAGATCTCAAGTGCTGGGATTAAAGGCGTGTGATTCCCAAGTACTAGAATTAAAGGTGTGTGGCACCACTGCCTGGCATCTAAGTTTAATCCAGTGGCTTGTTCTGTTCTCTGACCTTCAGACAAATTTTATTAGGGTACACAACATATCACCATAGTTTTATCCACTTTAAGCACTTCTCTTAGCTAAATTTCCACACTTTACTTAACTATATACAAATGCCTTTTGTCTCCACCCCCCAACCAAAAAAAAAAAAAAAGAATTATCAATTATTTTGGCGTTAGTTTAATGATTTCTGGGTATAGTTGGCTGTTAATATTAGTGGGCTTAGTCCTATAGATTCACAATCTGTGGGTCGAAGAAGCGTTTTTAAAAAGCACACTGTACCAACACCTACAGACACTAATTATTTATTTATTTATTTATTTATTTTTTGGTTTTTTCGAGACAGGGTTTCTCTGTGCAGCTTTGCGCCTTTCCTGGAACTTGCTTTGGAGCCCAGGCTGGCCTCGAACTCACAGAGATCCGCCTGACTCTGCCTCCCGAGTGGGATTAAAGGCATGCGCCACCACCGCCAGGCAACCAGGCTTGGTGGCACACATCTTTTTTTTTTAAATTTTTTTTCAGACACTAATTTTTTTTTCTTTTTTCCTATCAATGCAATGATTCACACAATGTTTACATTACATATTGTAAGCAACCTGGAGATGATTTTGAGTATACAGGAGGGTGTGTATAGGTGCATAGTTTACCTGCAGATTGCTCTAGTTTATAGCAGGACTTGAGTATCCACAGATCTTGGAATCCTCAGGAGGTACTGAAGTCAGTTCCCCAGGGACACCCAGGAATGACTGTATATAAGGAAGGTCTGAGGAGCATGTTTACCACACCCCCAAGGTTTGTTTGTACTTTTCCAAAAACACAGATACATTTTCTTTGTGTGTTTTGTGAATTGTTCTTGTGAATGAACTGTCACATAATGCCTGGCCTCAGAGAAAGAGGGAGAGATGATCATGACTTCATGGGGTGCAAATTGAAAGCTCTATTCCTTTTCCCTTCTGGCACACAAACTATGATGTCATTGAGGCATGCTTTAAAAGTAATGGGTGCCAGATTCCCAGAGAGCATGCTCAAACCATACTGCTCAGTGCTCCCATGACAAAGTCCCCTCACATCAGTGATGTTGCTGGTGCTGTAGGGAAGTCCTGTGGAGGCTGGTGCCACAGTCACTGTGAGGAACGGAGTCAAGAAGTGTAGATGGAGACAGAAAATGTGCAGTTTGGCATCACATTATTTAGTGAAAGCCTCGTCTCTATACCAGGAGAGTAAGAAGTCTATGAATGCCTTGTCCTCTGGTTGTGTGGGGTACTGGTTACTTGTTTGTTTGACAAAGCACTGTGCACTCACTTTGAAAAGAGGCTCTTTTGTCACCAGCACCCCTTTCTTTCGTTTGCTCCCTCCTTCATGATCCACCCTCAAACTGAGTGAGATGCCCGCCATAGGAACGGTGCGCTGCTGACCCCCTGGGGTACAGTGCAGCCCTGAGCTGAGAAGGTCTCCTTGTCCACTGTGGTTCTTCTGGCCCAGTGCTGGGACCAGCACCCTGTCTCCAGCTCCCTCTTAAATGCTCAATAAATAGTGGATGTTTCTCAGGATTCCAAATTCTCTTAAATCATGGAGACTTCAGAGTACTAGTGTTCAAAGAAACGGAAGTGTTGAAGGTGAACAGAAACATTGTCACAATGTGACTCCATGTTCATTGAAATAACTGTGTTTCAAGAATATTTTTAAAATTACTTTCTGTTGGCATATATTGTTAGTTTTATAATGGCATTTTTGCACAAATAAGTTGTACTAGTTGGATTTTTGTTCCTGCTGTGACAAAACACTGACCAAAAGCCACTTGGGGAGGAAAGGGCTAATTTGGCTCACACTCCCAGACAGTCCATCACGAGGGAAGTCAGAGGACAGAGGACAGGAACCACAGAGGACAGCTGCCGGCTGGCTCGTGCCCAGGGTCACATTCATTTTCCTTTCTTACACAGCCTAGGCCAGACCTGCTTAGGGATGTTACAGGCCACAGTGGGCTGGGCCCTCCCACATCAATCCACAGTCAAGAAAGCACTCCGCAGGCCAGTCTGAGGGAAGCAGTCTCCCAACTGACACTCCCTCAGATAACTCTAGGCTGTGCCTAGTTGGCAGCCGAAGCTAAAGGATGAGCCATTACACTTGTTTCTTCTCAGTCCCCTCCACATTGTCCCTTTGTTGGTCCCCTTCCTTACCTCAGATACCTGCAGCTTTCATTTCACATGTCTTCCATTACCCTGTGGTGCCCACTTCCCCTTCTGTTAGTGCTCTCTCTCTCCTCACAGTCCCCCGTCTACCTTCACATCCTACGGATAGGCACACATTTAAATCTAGAGTCTGCATAGGAGAGAAAATGCAGTATTTGTTTATCTAGAGCTTTCACATTTGGGGCTGTCATGAAGCTTCCCAGTTTTAAGTTATAACTCACAAACAATTTGATGTGTTGCTGCCACCTTTCAGACCCTGTTCTCATTATTTATTCATTATTTATTGCTAGGTGGATGTGATGAAGAATGCCTATAACCAAGGACTGGAATGTGACCACGGGGATGAGGAGGGAGGGGATGACGGTGTCTCTCCAAAGGACGTTGGACACAACATCTACATTCTGGCCCATCAGGTGCCACATTTTTATCTACATTTATCTTGCTTACCTGGTCCTGTGTCTTATGTTGGTGGCTGATTATTATATTTTTACTGTCTGATGTTCTTATTTACTCAGCATCCTCCCTCCTTAGAGAAAACAGTAAGTCCTCAGAATGCCTGATTATGCAATTCAGGGTCCGCTAGAGAGCCACTGACAAGAAAAAGAGGCTTGGGAGAAAACTTCTGGGCCTGGAAGAAGTAGGCGTCTCACACCAGAGCCTCAGGAGAGGGAAGACAGGCTGCTGAGGAGGCAGGGTGTGAAGAAGTGGATAGGGATATTCTGCAGCTCAGCCAGGGCTACTCCAGAGAGCGTGCTGGCCTTCAGTCACAGATTGACAAGCTTTTAATCAAGGTCATTAGGGTTGCACCTCTAAGTGCTCCCACTGGACTTCCACCATCTATAAACTAAGTCTGAAATTTCTTCAGTGATATGTCCATTTCATTGCTTGTAAGTACCAATATTTGATAAGCATTGTTTGATAAGCTCAATTCCATGAACATGGTCAAATTTAAACTTACATCACCTAACACAGATAGGTTTAAAATGTAAAACTTGAAATGTGCACATGCTGACTTGATTTTTGTCGCCAATGGCCCCATTATTTTGAAAGGATAAAGTTCAGGCTTTGAAAATATCTCAAGCTTCCCAGCCACTTCCTTCCATCCCTCGTCTCTCCTGTCTGCTTCCCCATTCATCTTATCTGTTGATTAAATAAATATTGATCCATGGAAGGTCAGGTTCTGAGTAGATTTAGTTTTAAAGGTTGCTCTTTGGACATTTCCTATGCCCTTCTACCTTCATACGACCATCTACTGGATATAAACTTGAATAATGTTTTTTTGGTCTTCAAGGAAGGAATCCAATTGTAAAGGCTCCAACCTGGGTTTGCTGTGCTTTTGTGATGTAGTGGACACCTTGAGAGTTGCAGGATCCTCATAGTCTGTCAGTTCTCAGGGTGAGGGCAGCCGAGTTACAGCCACAGAGACGGAAAGGCATTTTAGGCACTGAGGAACCAAAAGCCAAGCCAGAGACAAGTGAAGGAAGTGGAAAGACAGATTCAGGATGTGGGCAAGTCCCATTTCAAAGAAAGAAAAGTCAGGTGGCAGAAGTTGATTCAAGCTAGAAAAAAAAAAAGAATGAGTAAGAATGAACTTGAATGTGATGTGAATAGAAAGGAATAATTCCCAGGCTGAGAGAATCCTATGGCGTACCAGAGGAACACAGTGACATAGTGTGTGTCTTAGGCAAAGGGTTGCCTCGGAGGCTATGACACCAGGGTTGGGCGGGGGGGTGAGGCAGAGAAGATCAGCACAGAGCAAGCGGCAGTGGTCCTTTCTAACAGGGACAGAGCCGCCTGCATATTCTTCACTGGAAGTCGGTCTTTCCCTGTTGATGAAGGCTGTCCCCTCAGCATGGGTGAGCAGCTTCATGCATCCAGACTGGCCCTGTACATATCTCGTGGGACATGAACCCACCACTGTCAGGCTAAACTTGCCTGAGAACCAACAGAATTGCAGGTGTTTGAGCCAGATGAACCGCCATACTCTTGAAGTCTCAAGACACCAGCAAGAGAATGGACAACCCGTACATCGAACGGTCAAGATTTATGTTAGTTCGGTTCTGCTTTAGTAGATGAAGCCTAAGAGTAGAGAACACAAATACAAGAGCTGGTCTTAGGGTGAAGGAGGACGTACAACTAAACAGAAGCAAAGAAGGCAAATGGACAGTAGGAGAAACAAAGCCAGTGTAAAGGTCACTGACGTTGATGGATTTGGAGAACAAATCTGTTCTTGGAGAGAACAGAAGCAAAGACGGAAGAGTAGAAATTCAAGCAGTCAAAGGGTGATCAGGGGCCAAAACAGCTGCAGAGAGGAAGTGGGGAAGCAACAGATGTGGAAATGGCTAGGGTCCTGTAGAGGGCTTTTATAGAACTTCCTCCCGTAGTTTGCAGAGCAATGAGGATATGCTGTATAGCTGCAAAAGGAAGCCAGACTTCCGGAGGGAGAAGGACCAGGCTGAGTAAGGGAGGAAGTGGGTGCTGAACTGCCCAGTGCATTAGCCTTGTGATTTATCTGAGTCCAAACAGGTCCCTTTTAGAAATCAGAGAGGTTGTAGGAGCAGTTCTGATTCTGCTGGTGTGTGTAACTGATGGTACAGCCTATAGTGACACAAGAAATTGTTCCCTTGTCAGCATGGGTCGTTTCCTTATGGAATTAATTATGCCACTAGTTTCCCTTGAGACAGATGTTGGCAATTTTCAACCACATTGGGCTCTGTTGATTCTTCCATGTGTGGGTCCTATGGCTGGCTCTAGGCTGGGATGCTATTTGGTTTCTTGGCCAGCTGTGTTCCCCGTGAACCTCCTGTGTAAACAGCTCCTGCGCTGAGGTACACATGAAATGAGTAGAAGATGGCCAGCTGTTCCTCAGAAGGGGAGCAGTAGCTGTGCAGGCCGGATCCAGGCTCTGAGGCGGGAGAGGCACTCAGGCAGCTGATGACCTTGCAGATTCGAGTCTGCCTCTGCACAGCCCAGTCATCTGCGCACCAGGCTGCAGCTTCCTGCTCCCTTCACTGCCATCTCTTTTATGCAGACAGTTTATTTTGGTGCTCTCAGACTTTCGGTTTTTGTTGTTAATGCTTTTCATGGCAGGGACATGGTTCTGCTTTTCCACAATGACATCCCTCTGGGCCCTTCTTGTGGTCAGTGTTACAAGAAACAAATAATGCTTCTTGTAAGTGTCTTGTCTAATCTACATAAAACTATTAATACATCACACAGGGAAATTCTTCAGCTTTGATTCTGCGGTGCTGTGCTGTGAGTTTCCTACCGCTCAGCAGCACATCCTGGCTTCTGCCCTCCCTGTCTTCAGGTCTCTTCTGTGCCCTGGTCTTGCTGTCTCATCGTCTGTTTCCTCCCCATCCCTTCTCTGTTCCGGGTTTCATTTGAAGCAGTTACCACCCGCCATGTAGCACGTGTCTCACTCCTTCATAGATGCTCGTCATGTGTTACTCTCCATCACCTCTTCAGCTCCCTCAGGCAATTTGTTTGTCGTGGTCTGAGTCTCCTCATTTGACTCCTACCTGAAATAAGATGTATATAGAGAGGGCAGGGCATCATGGCTCATACCTTTACCATCCCAGAACTCAGGAGACTGAGGCAGGAGGACTGCTGTGAGTTCCGGGCCAGCCTAGGTGCCAGCATGAGACCTTGTCTCAAAACACAAAATAACAGAACAAAATGAAAGACATAAAGGAAGAAATGTTAGATGCTTTGTGAGCAGGAAAATGCATTAACTAGAAAGTCAGTGGAAAGTCAGAATAATGGTCACTTTAATTAGTTACACGAAAATCTTCTAAACTGCAAGCTTTAAATGTTTTCATGAGCATTTTCCTGAATCAATAAATGGCCTTTGAACATGTAATTTTAATGTCTGCATAATTAGGCATCACTTGAATGTTCTGTAATTTATTTAATCACTCCTCATTGTTAAGTGTTTAGGTTTCTAATAGATTTGATATTATAAATTATGCTGTGATTAACACCCACACACATTAATCTTTGTCCACTGTGCTGATGGTTTTCCTAGGGTAAATTTCAAGAAGTTGAATTACTGGGCTGCAAGAACTACTTTATGGCTCTTGATACACATTGCAAAATTACTTTTCACAGTGTCTGATGGCACTTACGCTGTTGAACACTAAAGTCAGTGTCATTTGAAGAGAAGTCTTTGCTGAACTTATGGTGTCCGGGACACAGCTCTCAGCCCACAGACTTCTGTTTCCTATGTTGGTGTCTGAGATGAAAATGGAGATCTCATGTGTAGTCACTTCCTTTGCAGAGGTTCCCAACCTTCCTAATGCTGCTGCCCTTTACTACAGTTCCTCGTGTTGTGGTGACCCCCATCCATAAAATTATTTTCATTACTACTTCATAACTGTAATTTTCTACAGTTATGAATTGTAATGTCAATATCTGTGTTTCCGATGATCTTAGGTGACCCCTGTGAAAGGGTCATTTGACTCCCAAAGGGGTCGTGACCCACAGGTTGAGAACTGCTGCTTTAAGGAGCTTCTAAAATGGACCATCTGTCTGTGCATTCTTTGATCATTTGTGTTTCTCCTGTGAATTACTTGAAGGTGTATTTATCTTTTATCAGATCTCCTTTATCTTATAGACTCTTAATTAAGAATCATAGCCATTCATCTATCATATTGATCATATCATTTTCCAATTCATTGGCCTTTTGGTGTTTTAGTATCCTTTTTGTCTGTCACCTTAAATCTGTTAGACACTCTGGGTTTAACAGACACTGGGGTTTCTTTGAGCACATAATGAATTCAACGTTTGTATTTAATCATGTAGTTCTTTACTGTCATCATACATGGATGATAAGATGTTTTTCTTGATCTTTAATTTTAAAAATAAGGTCTCACTACATATCCCTGGCTGGTTTGGGGCTTGTCTTCCTGCCTAAGGTTTCCAATTGCTTGGATCACATGTGTGTGCCAGCATACTGAGCTGAGATGGTAGGTTCTAGTTCTAACTCATCTCGGAAGGCACATTCTGAGTTTTGATCCAGAGTTTGTGGTAGCTCTGTGCAGGAATGTAGAGAGTGGAAGCTTCTGGAGAAGAGATCAAGGCCAGAATCCTGACCAACCTGAGGCTCACATGTGTGTGAATGAACTGGGTCAGGGCAGGTGTGGGGGTAGGAGGTGGTCTGACACTCCTCTCTGGAGCAAGAAGCTGGTGTGCACCTCTTCCAGCTCAACAGTTGGGGTCCCAGGCCTGATAGTCTACTACTTCCAGCACTTCAAAACAAGCCTGAATTTGTAATTTTTTTAAAATTATGAAATCGAATCCTTAAAAGTTGGCAACTCATTTAAAAAATGTAAAGACATGGAGCAGGCCAACCAAGCTGAAAGCAGCCAGGCCCATAGCTCACCACAGGTAGAACCTAAGACCCACATTCCTCATTCTGAGTTGTGTAGCTAGAGTAAAGCTGTCTGGCTGCCAGGCACCTTGACACCCTCTCACAATGCAGCAGTGATGACAGGTCAGTTTGGGGGCAATTTGCCCTTTGACTAGGAACAGTAGAGGAGAGACAAACATGTGAATATTAGCAGACCATGGTATCAGCCATGGACTGGTAGGGAATAGGGTGTGGTGAAGCTGGGAGTGAGACGACTGCTGGAGATGGGGCCGTCTGGAGGGCTTTCTCTGGGGATTTGAAACTGAAGCTCGATCTGAGGAAGAAAAATGAAAGTGCATGAAATGGAGGAGGACCCTTACAAGGTGAGGTTCAGTGGCTTCTGAATGGCATGAGCTCAGTGTGCCTATAGGGAGAAAATAAGATCCATACAGCTGGTCTACCACCCAGCTATTAACACTTGAATAGTGGTCCCATTCAGTTCATTTTGGGTTCATTTATCATAAGGTAGTGGTTATTGATCTCCTCCTAAGTCAGGCATCATGCTAGTTTCTGAGATATAAATCAAGAAATTCCCAAGGAAGTAAATTCTGGAAGGAGATGGAGGTAGAGAAACTGCCATGATTAAGGATACCATGTTGAAATGGAAAAAGCACAAACATTTTGCACTTGGGAGTCAGGAGCGAGGGAAGAGGATGGTTGAAGCAGAGAGATCTGTTTCTGTGAGAAGACAGCATAGATTCTAAAGAGGGACATTGCTCTCAGGCCTCTGCATAGGAATCTCCATCACGTCCACTTAGGCCTTTATGTGACAGAGACTACAGTAATTGGAAATCAAGTGGACATCATTGCAATGTAATAACCAGTCATAGGCACTTAAATGTCAAGCACATGGGTGAATGGTTGAAAGTGAAGAGGTGACTAGGAAGTGATATTGCTCTCAGGCTGGGGATTTGAAGGTTTATGTATAATAATTAAAATCCAAATACAGACTTTTTTCTATTATCATTGTTATTGTGATCAAAATTAGTAATAATACCTGTCGTCAGAGTATAACATTAACATCCTTTAATGTTGAGGAGATACATTTTCTCTTTTCTTTCCTATTCCCACACCAAGTGTGGTGCCTCGCAGCAGTGGATACTCACAGAGAATTCTGAGGAATAATTCATTGCAGCAGGCATGTGTGTTGAGGGTATTTTTTATGTAATGTAAGTACTAAGAACGATCACTGGTGTTTTGCATTGGGCAGTCAGGGATCTTACTCACCTGTTACTGATGGCTTATTTTCATTTTATAGACCACTCTTTGACAATCTTTTCACTTAGCTCAGTGTAGACAGGGCTTTGCATTGTCTTCCCTCTTGCTGAGCACTTTTCTTACTTGTGCCAATGATATCACTTTCTCTTGAGCCAATGGGTTGTCATCTCCTGCAGTTGATTTTACTACTTAAAACTGGCTTCTGCCTCCCCTACATCCTGCATAAATTGTTTTAGCATTGTCGCATCTGTCATGTTCACCCAAACCACATATTTACATTTGTGCTAGATTGTACTTTGGTGTAAAGGGTTTCACACAGGTTTGCGTGTCTGAACAGTCTGTCTCCAGGTGGTGGTATTGTCTGGGGAGGTTGCAGAACCTGTGGGAAGTGAGGCCTAGCTAGAGGAAGTGGATCTTTTAGGGGGTGGACTTTGAGATTTTATAGCCTTCCCTACTTCCTGTCTTATCTCTGTTTCTTGATCCATCCAAATGTGAGCAAGCAGCCTCATGCTCCTGCTGCTACAGCTGCAAGCTGCCCCGGCCACCATGCCTTCCCCACCATGTGGACTCTATACTCAAACCATGAGCCAAAGTAAATCCTTTCTTCCTTCACTTGCTACCCATCAAGTATTTGATTGGCCACAGCATTAAAACGGAGTAGCTAATAAATGCTATGCATACTACTAGTATTACTTCTAATTATTTTCTGTATATTAAATTGTTTACACATTTGATTGTTTATTCCTATGCAATTGTACATGCACACTCAGTTGTTCATACATGTTTAATTGCTTATGCATATTCAATTGTGCATATTTAATTGTTTCTGAACATTTAATTGTTTATGTGTATTGTCTTGGATATTTAATTAATAGGAAACTCACACATATGGGTACTCATGAGTTTTTTCTCTCTCTCTTTTTTAAAGAAAATTTCCAAAACAATAAAAGTAAGCTGGGCGGTCATGGCATACACCTTTAATCCCAACACTTGGGATGCAGAGGCAGGTGAATCTCTGTGAGTTCAAGGCCAGCCTGGGCTACAGAGTGAGTTCCAGGAAAGACACAAAGCTACACAGAGAAACCCTGTCTCAAAAAAACAAAACAAAACAAAACAAAAAAACAATAAAAGTAAAATGAGAATGAAAAAGCTTGGATATGTTAGATTTAAATCCTTTTAATAAGCACCAAATACCATTCTCTGAGCATCTAAGAGTCTGGGTTACAGCCCATTTGTGTCACCTCTAAAATCATAGTTAGCAGCAGCAATAAAAATACACAAAGGGAGCCGGGCGGTGGTGGCGCATGCCTTTAATCCCAGCACTCGGGAGGAAGAGCCAGGTGGATCTCTGTGAGTTCGAGGCCAGCCTGGGCTACCAAGTAAGTTCCAGGAAAAGGCGCAAAGCTACACAGAGAAACCCTGTCTTCAAAAAACCAAAAAAAAAAAAAAAAAAAAAAAAAATACACAAAGGGGGAAGTGGAATGAAATTGGGGTCTAATTTTGAGCTGAGTGGAAGGATTGTGAAGCGAAGTTCAGGAGAAGCAGGATGTTCGGCTTACTGGCCACCTTTTGTTAGCCGCACGTTTCTTTCTGTGCATGGTTATCAGGGCACTCATCTGAGGTCTAGGAAAGCAGCAGCTGTGGCTGAGTACCTGGCTCCTCTTCTCCCTCACATCCATGTTGACTTCAGCTACATCCACAGGATTCAAAGTCTTTTGGGAGATGATGCATGTCTGTAACCTCAGCAATTGGGGTGGAGGAAAGAGCTCACTGGAGTTCATTGTCCAGCCAGTCCAGCTGAATTAATGAGCTCCAGATTCAGCAAGAGAACCTACTCAAAATATAATGTGGGGGAGCAGTGGAGTAAGACCCCTGATGATAGTCTTTGGCTTCCACATGTGCACATATATGTGCACACATAGGTGCACATACCCGTAGGCACATGTGCTTATACCCCTCATTCACAAAGTCTATTAGGAGTGTTGTTCCCCTTCAAAAGGAAAATGCCAGCATTTGGTGGCATATTTCAGTCACTTGGATTGTCACTTGGCACTAACCAAGGCCAGTATCCTTTTCTTAACTCTGGGAAGGGGTGGGGGGAGGGGATGGTAGGAATGGCTTTGATGCTTCATGCCCTGGGATACTTGGTTATGCTGACATTTTCTAGATGTCTGATAGTCTTTATTAAACACTTTCCCCTTAAAAATTCCATTTTGTTGCTGCAATTGCTTGAGCTGTATTTGTTTTAAGGGCTATGCATATAAATTATTCTAAATACCCTGAAATCAGAGGAAGTGTGTATATCACTGAGACTGCTTAAAGTGTTTCCCCAGAGACTAGAGCAGCTCACCTCTTCCCAGCCTCTGCCTTCTGATGCTAATGTGTAGTAATCAGCATGGCTTCATTTACTTTATTTGTAGAAGCAGAAAGATGCGTTTGTAATTGGATACATAACTTCCATCACTAATATCTTTGAAGGGTGTTAACTGACTTACAGTACTTCATCTCTATTATCCTCACTTGTGGAAAGTGGAAAACACAGCTGGATTTGTCAGTCGCAGAAGCACGAGTAGCCTGGCAACATGTCGTCAGAAACGTTGTGGAACAGCTTAGCTGCTGCTCCCCTCACTTGGTGTGTCTTCTCTGTCCTCTGCTGGGGCGCCACAGTTTTTCTCACTCCAACTTTCTCATTCATAAAAGCAGTGTAGGCATCTGTGAGCCCTGTCTTCAGGGACCCATGTGAGTACCAAAGCGTCTTTAGACACGATGGCTCTTCTGATGGGCTACATTGCATTTTAAATGACGCATTGGTCTAACTAACCAGCTACTAGATATCTGTGCTTGTAGACACCTCATCTGCTTACAACAGGGATTTGAGGTTAAACAAGAAATGCCTGTGTGTAATTGTACTCTTAAAGTATGAACTCAGAAGCCTTGAAAGGGAAAATCATCTAAATGTTCTGAGAGTTGTGGCCAATACACTTTCCATTTGCCAGTCCTAGTGTGCAGTTACGGGTAACAAAGAGTTAAAAATAACATGCTGCACTGTTCCTTAATAAGCATCGTTCACTGGTGTTTAAAGGAATTGAAATGAGAGCATATAGTGTACCACCCCATATAGTGGACAGTGGTTTCCGAAAGAGTGCTACAGGCTGTACCTGATGCATCCCATCTGTTACTGTTTCTTTTTCTGTCCTCTGACACAATCATCACTCTCTGACTGTAATCAAGAGTAAATAAACAGGCTGGGGAGAGGGCTCTGCTGATAAAGTACTTGCTGAACAAGTGTGAGGAACCAAGTTCACATCCCAGGACCCACTTCAAAAGCTGTGCAGTGCAGTGGTTTGAACAAGATGCTCCTCATAAGTCTTGGGCATTTCACTACTTGGTCCCTAGTTGGTGGCCATTGAGGGGGATTAGGAGACCCTTGGTCTTGCTGGAGAAAGTATGTCACTGGGGACGGGGTTTGAGGTTTCATAAGACCATTTCAAGTTAGCTCTCTCTGAGTCTTGTTTATGGTTCAAGATGTGAACTCTCAGCTTCTGCTCCAGCTGCCTGCCACTGTTCCCTGCACCCCGCCATCATGAACCCTCTGGAACTGTAAGCCCCAAATAAACCCTTTCTTCTCTAGTTACCTCGGTCATCGTGTTTTATTGCAGCAATAGAAAACTAAAGAACATGCTGAACACGAGGAGGCAGAAGCAGGAGGGTCCCCGGAGCCTGCTGGCTGGCTTATCTTGTAGAAGCATTGAGCTCCAGGTTCAGTGGGAGAGCCTGTCTGCAAAAATGTGGTGAAATGCACTTGAGAAAGAGACCTGATGTTGACCTCTGGCCTCCACACACAAGTACATATGCACAAACACATACATATACATGTCCCCCCACATACACAAAAAGTGAACACAATTAATCTCAAGGATTGTTTAGTACTGTGGCCGTTGTGACTATAAGATGTGTAAGATAAGACTGTTCCATAGGTGGGCTTTGATAATGGAGGATATTTATACTGTATGAACTTAATAAAACCTGTTAAAATTGTTCTAAGATTGTAAGAGTTGGGTATAGTGGCAATTTGGGGAATAGAGGCAGGAAAACCGAGGTTCAAGGCCAGCTTCAGTTGCATGAGACTCATCAGGTAAAATCATATGATTGTCATATCAAGTTTCAAACACTAAACTGGCTTTGATGGTCTGAGTGTGCAATAGCCCCTCTGTTCTCAGTGTGAAGACAAGTCCTCAGCAGGCAGATCCCTGTCCCCAGGTGTGAGCTTACATTCTGGTAGGGACGGCTCCCCTGCTTGATGTCACAGTGCTTGTTACACTCTGGGCCTGTGTTCTTCCTCCTTTAGCTTCTTAAAGCTGAGGTTGCAGGTGTGGGTCACTGTGGCTGGCTCAGGTGTGAGGTCTGATACTTGAATGTCACTGGTGACAAGGACTGTAATGGATACAGTGATACCTGGGGGGTTTTAAGTGTGTGATTATTACGGTCAACAAGTGCTCCAGGTGACTGGGGAGGACTTGGGATGGTGTGACTAGATCTAGATGGTGGTTATGGACTCATGAGGTTTAGTTGAGCAATAAAGAAACAGCATTTTTATTGCACTTACTTGTGTACAAGTGTGCGCATGTGCACGAGCCATGGTACACGTGGACGTGAGAGGACAGTTTGCATGAGTGGATTCTCTCCTTCTACCAGAAATCAAACTCAGATCGTCAGGTTTGGTGGCAAGCACCTTTACCCCCCCCATACCAGTTGTGGGTCTCAGAGGCAGATATTTTTGTCATACAGAAAGCATATGCAGAATAAAGAATGATATTTACCATGCTATGTGTAAGGTCAGTTCCCTGGGGCCTTGTACAGGAGCAGAAACAGCACTGGGAAGTGATGGAGAGACCATCTTACCAACTTGTGAAGGACCGCGGAGTGGAGAATCCAAGTGCAGGATGCTTCCCTCAGTGTGATGTGGCACCCATTTCACTCTCCCCAGAGGGCTCAGTTTTTACTCGGATGACATACAGTTAACGGAACATTAATGGTTTTGTAAAATGCTAAACCTAACAAAGAAAACTGGTGCAGACGTATGCTTTAGAAAATGTCCACCAACCCCAAAGCATCATCAGTACAAGTCTTTTCATGGTTACTGTCATTTGTGTACTAGTTTATATCCTGGCATTATTTAACATCTACTTAAAGATAAGAGGATGATCAATGAACCCAAGAGAACACTTAATTAGTCAACATATAAGTGAAAGAAAAAATTTGAATGTCAAACCATCAAGTGACATTCTTTATGTATTTGTATATGTGTGCGTGACTGCATAAAGCAGTATTCTGTACATGTGTCTGTGTGTGTGCATGGATTTGTGTAGCACAGTGTAAATGAAGATTATTTACAAGCACACAGCCGACTTTCTATCCTGAAGACTCACTGTGGACATGTGAGGGGGCGAGATGTCAGGGGGAATCCAGATGGCATTCTTTCTGTTGGTAGATCCACTGGTAGGATTTTAAATGTCTGAAAACAGCTTTTTCTGGTGTAGCGGCCAAGAGAGTTGTATGGGTATGTGAGTCTTATTAGTTATAGACGAGATTGCTCAGCTCTAGTCTTTCATGTCTGTTGATAAGTTTGAGTTTCAGAATTACTTAAAGAGGCACAGAAAAGTACCAGGCCATTGCAACAAAACAGTACTAGATACTGAATGGTAAACTGTTAAAAGGAAAGTAACCCTTCAGATCAAAAAAATCCCCCATTCACGTCACACCCAAGAAACAGTCTGAAATTATCCAGTAGGGGAAAAGTGTGGTAAGTCCCAATTAAGATTTTTATTATCAATGAAAAAGACTCCATTTTAGAGATATAAAATTGATTATTTTAAGGGATGTTGTCCGGTCAGCGTCAGTAGCATATGCGTACATACACATGTATGTTTAAGTGTTTGACAGTTGTGTGAGGCCTGAACACCATGGGCTAGTTGGTGCCACTCTGTGGGGCCTCCACAGCGCCAGCTAGTAAATATCGTAGGCTTGTGAGGCCATTCTGCCTGCTGCACATGTTGCACTCTGTAATTCTAGTGCAGAAGCAGCCGTGGACAGCATGTAAACAAGCCAGTCTGGTAGTGTTTACCGAACAACGCTTCATTTTATGAAGCAGGTGGTAGAACAGATTTTACCCAGGAGGGTTGTTTGCCAAACGGTGCTATAGATGGCTTTTATACTCTTCGTAGTTTCCCAGGCCCCCTATTTGAAGTAGCCTGCTCATAATGGGCTGGACCTGCACAGTGACTCAGCAGGAAAGGCTCTTGCCTCCAAGCCTCATGACCTGAGTTCAGTCCCCGGAACCCACATGATGTTAGAGAGAACCAACTCCCACAGGACCACCATGCTCTGTGACACATGTGTCCTCTGACCACCATGCTCTGTGACACACGTGTCCCACCCCATAATAAAGAAGTAAGCATTAAAAAAAGAGGGGAAAAAATGGACCATTTATTTTTGCAATTCTTTTCATTTTTTTTCATTCTTTTCATCTTTCAGTTTTTATTTTTGACTCAGGCTGTCATGTAACCTGAGCTGGTCAGAACTTGCTATGTAGCTAAAGATGAACTTGAACCTCTCACCTTCTTGTCTTTATCTGTAGAGTACTGGGCTATAGCTGTGTGTCACTATGCCTGGCTACATACATTTATAATTAAAACATGTGTATGAGTGTGTGCATGTGAGTATGTGCATGTGAGTGAGTGTGTGCATGTGAGTGAGTGTGTGCATGTGAGTGAGTGTGTGCATGTGAGTGCCTGAGTATGGGGGCCGTGGAGACCAGAGGTAGCAGAGGGGTCCCTGGAGTTGGTTACAGGCGGTTGTGAGTGTCCCCACATGGGTGCTAGAATGGAACTCAGGTCCTGTGTAAGATTCTGTGTGCTCACAACTGCTGAGCCATCTCTCCAGCTCGTATTTATAATTTTTAGGCCACTTTGTTTTCTTTTTTGTTGGGGATTGAATCTAAGGTGTCAGGCATGAGAGGCAAGTACTGTACACACACACAAATAGAGGCATACACATTAAGTTTCTAATAGACAAGAAAGGAAGGTGTTAGAGGTGAGCTTTCTATTGCTGTGATGAAACACGACCATGAGCAACTCGTGGAGGAAAGGGTTTGTTTTGCTTACACATCTGCACCACAGTCTTACCACTGAGGGAAGTCAGGGTGGGAAGTCAAGGCAGGAGCTGAAGCAGAGGTCACGGAGGAACATTGCTTTCTGGTTTGCTCTTCCTGGTCTGCTCAGCTTGCTTCCTTATACAGTCCAGGACCACCTTCCCATGGGTGGCCCCACCCACAGTGGACTGGGCCCTTCCCCAGCCATCACTAATTAAGAAAATGTACCACAGGCCAATTTGGTGGAGGTATTTCCCCAACTGAGGGTTCCAGTCTCCAAAATGACTCTCTCGTATCAACTTGACATAAAACTAGCCAGGACAAGAACCTTACAGTCCCATGGTTGTGTGATTTATATATTCTATGGACAGTGGGACTCTGAGAATAAGTGAGGAACCACTAACTATATAACGGGGCAGGCAGAGGTATGTTACCCACTGGGTCCAGAAGATGGCTGAGTCCACTATGGATCGGAGATGGGACTGCATCAAGCAGTGCAGAAGCAAGCAGGAGCTGGAAGCCCAGGACAAACAGGATGTCTAGCGGGGCCAAGGCTGTTTCTTGTGTATGCCTCATATGAGCTTGGGAAGTACTCCAGAGAAAACATGGGGTGCTCAGAGGGAGTCACCTCAGATCCCTAGATTCCGTCTGCTGAGACTTGGGAGTCACCTCAGATTCCCAGATCCTGTCTGCTGAGACTCGGGTTGGATGGTCGGGCCCCACGTCGCTTTTCCCCACTTATCCAGGGTATTTTTTATTCAGCTTGTCCACACCTACAGTTTTTAAAAACCCTTCTCTGAATCTCTGCCCATTTCAGCTTCCTTCTCTCAACAGGCCCGTCACCTGACCACCCACAACTTCCTGCTCTTTCCCTTCCTTTCCCTGGAGCTTTCCTCCTCCCTGGTGTCACTCCAACCTGACTGCTGCCTGCTTGCTCTGCCCCCACCTACCGCTTTTCAGAAGTTGC
Organism: Peromyscus californicus insignis; assembly: GCF_007827085.1. Taxonomy (NCBI): domain Eukaryota; kingdom Metazoa; phylum Chordata; class Mammalia; order Rodentia; family Cricetidae; genus Peromyscus; species Peromyscus californicus. Next base: position 158,519,327 of record NW_026294584.1, on the reverse strand, counting down.
AGAACCTCTTATCAAGATATTTATTTGCTAAAGAACCAAACAAAGAAGCAAAAAGTTCCCAGTGAAAGAAATGAAGGGACCCCCTCTCACTCCTTCTGCTCATCGGCTCCTTGGTTCCAGAAAGCAGTATAAGACTATGGCGTGGGAAGAGGGGCAGAGATCACAGTGGGGTGGGCGGCATCAGCCTGGAGCACACGCCAGTCTTACTAAAGGTTTTAGTCTTCTTGGCCTTCCTGACTTCTCCTCTGGGACCTGACATTTTCATTTCCTGTAGGCAGTAAACCCTGTATGCTGAGGAGGAAGGGAAACTGACTTGTTCTCAAGGCCCCAGCCTCTTTCCACTGCTGGCTGATTTACTAACTGGGAAAGTGAGGATGAGGTGGGGCTTGAACAGCTCCTAGGGAAAGGGTTGGCTATTGGCATAGGACATTATGTGATCCTGGAGGTGGAAAAGCTGGGGCCCAGAATAGAGCGATGGGCTTGGTTCTAGCCCGTGGGTGTTTAGGAACTAATGGGACATTAGGATGAAGGAACAGCAGAAGCTGACTCCATACTTCCTTCTTGGGAAGAGAAACCAGGCTTGCACATCAAGGTATACAGACATACGTGCAGATGGTATTTGAGATGGTGGTGTAGATGAGATTTCCTAGAAAAGCAGCAGGAATGAAGGGAGTGAGCCAAGTGAAAACCCGCAGTGATTTCAAATGCTGAGGGTGGGCTGTGGGGGGCAGGAGGAAAAGGACCCCAGGGAATGGCTGGAAATGAGAGGTCTGAGAGAAGGGGATGCAGAATGGGAGGCCGTGAGACTCAGCAAGAAGACTGGACAATTGTCCCTGAAGTACCAGTGAGGGGTGCACTCCTGGCTTTGGCATGCAGCATTCCTGTGATGAGCATTCCGTGTTGCAGGCTGGTTCCCAAACTGGACCATAATGAGCAGAGGAGCTGAGGGGTCACACCACAGAGGACACCAGAGACTCAAGAGAACAGTGATTTGAAGCAGTTCAGCCTTGGCATCCTCTGGCAGAACCTACCTTAAGCAGAAGGAAAGGGGAACTCTCATTTCTAACCCCTCCATCCCCACCCCGCCCCTCGTACTTGGGGATCATGGTGACTGGTGGGCTATGGCTCATCATGTTTTCCCATCTGCATCTCATAGCAGTTCTTCAGAAAATGGTGTGTGTGTGTGTGCGTGTGCGCGCGCGTGCACATCCTATTTTGTTTCAAGTATCCATGCCATGATTCCTTGGTCTCTTCATACTGGTGTTCACTTAGGCCAGTAGCATTACCTAAAAGCAGAAACAATAAAGAATTAATTAGACTGGGCAGTGGTGGTACACGCCTTTAATCCCAGCACTCAGGAGGCAGAGCCAGGTGGATCTCTGTGAGTTCAAGGCCAGCCTGGTCTACAGAGTGAGATCCAGGACAGGCACCAAAACTACACAGAGAAACCTAGTCTCAAAAAAAAAAAAACAACAAAAAAACAAAAAACAAAAAACAAAAACCAGCCAAACAAAAAGCGTTAACTAGACACTCACAAGGCCCAGTGTGTAAGAGCAAATCTCCGTCCTTGCCAGGGGCTTGTCTCAGCGAGTTTCCACTCTGTGTGTTGCTCTGTGGCTCTCATCTATGAGATGTGCTTTGGACTTGCAATTGTGCTAATTAAATGTCAGTGGGCTCAGGAGTCACAGAGAGGCCTTCCCACTCACGTGTTTGAGATAAAGCAGAAAGGAGAGAAACATGGCTGTCCAGGGGCTCATCAGAGCAGCAAAGGGCTCAGACTCACCTGGGGTTCACATGCCAAGTGGGTGCATCAAAAGAACCCACAAATAAGTTCCAAAAGGAATAAAGAAATGTGTCTGAATGGCTTTCACAGAATACCTTTTCTGTGGGCAAGCTTCCCTTGTAAGTTCCTCTCCATCAACCCCTGTTTTATTGATTCTATCACTGATTCCAGAAGTTCCATTTAGCTTGTTTTCAGTCATAGTTGGTAACTCCCACCTGTTTAACACCTAACTTAGGCACATACATCCAGAGTATCTCCATGGTTCAGGGTTCGGGTGGGGCTGGGCAGCCAGGCCCTTCCTGGCTTTTCCCTCGGGACCTGACATTTCCCCATTTCCCGTTCTGTAGGCGGTAGACCTGAGGTACTGAGGAGGAAGGAAACTCAATCTTGTAATCCTCCTCTGCCTGCCCCTAGGTTACTCTGGGCCCTCTCCCTCAGCGAATGGTGTGTCCTATAAGCAGAAGTCTAGGGAGATCCCAATGTTCTCTTGGACCTACCTGCCTCCCTGACCAGCCTGGCCAGCCTTCCCATCAGCTCCACCCTCCAGCAGCCTCTGAACTGCCTCCACTTTAGTTCCCTTTCCATCCACTCTCCTTAAACTCTCCTTAAAGAAGCCAAAGTAATGGTTTACAGTGGCGCTTCTCATCCAGCGTGCCCCAAGTGGCTCGCACTCTCTAGCCTGGCTTCGGATGCCCATGGTGGCTGTGCTCATATCACTCTAAGTTGTATTTACTTACTTATCTTGTCTCCTGTTTGACACGTACCCGTGTCTCATCGGCCGTCGGAGTGATTCTCTGAGGTTTGTATTAATGTGATGCTCTCGGTACTTCACTTGAAGAGGAGAGAGTTGAGGTGCAGAGGAGCTGGAGCATCTGCCTGTGGTGGTCTGACCCTGGGTCTTCTCAGAGTCTGTGATGCTAACTGGACTCTTGAGTCACCGCTGTCCTCAGGGATCTGACCACATCCTTCACAACTGCTTGGTCCTTGTCACCATGGTCTCTGGTGGATTGTAGACTCAGGCTTTGTTTTTCCTGCTTCCATTCACATGTGTACCCCCAACTTTCCCTGACACGGTAGCCACAGTGAACCCCAACAAAGAGGTTGTATCATACCTAGGCTTACCCTGGACTCAGCACCTTCTAATACTCATTTCTTAGCAAAAGTCTTGTCTCTTTTCCTGTCTCTGTCTGCTTCCCTGCCTCTCACTCCAGGTGTGTTAGAGACAGACTGAGTAGGCCATCTGTCCTCAGACTCCTGTCCACCCTCCTCCTCTCAGCCTCCCAATGCAGGGATTTCAAGTGTGTGTTGCCATGAGTGACTTAAACATCAATTCTTATGTTGTCTTGAAAGCTTGTCACTGGGCTGTGTCTTTGAATTTGTTACTGTTCTATTTTGTTAAACTTTTGGGAAAATGATCTCTGATGATCTGATTTTAAATGGCAGCCTCTACTCCACCCTCTCTGCTTTCTTCTGTTCTTGGCCCCCTGATAGGTCCATTGTCCTGTATGTCTGTGGCTTCTGCCCAATAGGAAGTTCCTTGAAGGCAGAGCTTTTATATTTTCATTCTTCAGACCCCATCAGAGCTAACAGAGCTCAAGCCAGAGACTAACCAAAGACTCCAGAGTGCAGAAGCAAAGCTGAATAACCACACGTTTAGCCCACAGCAGCTTGCTTTTAAGGAGATCTTTTAAAATTGGATTGGAATAAGAGGATTTTTACATTTGCATATGAATAGTTTATGGATCTGCTAATGTTGATAATCGTGTTTCATGTGTGGATAATTCATCATCTCATTATGACATAACAAAGAAATTTATACTACTGGTCTCATCTTTGTCCAAAGTACCGATGTGCTCGTGTTCAGTATCTATGTGGTTAAATGTCATCTTTACTGGCTATCGTTTATTTAAGAAGGATGAGTGCATTTTTCTAAATGAGTTTGTCTAAACTGTCTTTCTTCCCCTCCTTTCTCTCCGGCCCATCTCTGCTCTTGTTTGTAAGCTGGGACACTCACCTTCAAAATGGCCAGATGCCTTCTAGTACCTGAGCAAGCGCCTACTCTATGAAACGTCTTGGTTTCTTTCCAGTTCTGGAAAGTGCCCTGAGTCCTTTCTGAGAGCTGAGATTCACCTTGCCTGGCTTGCTCCTTTGCTGCGCAGGGGCTTTTTGAAATGCAGAGTTCATTTGAGCAATAATTTCTTCCTTTACGAAACACTCCATGAACAAAAACTGAACTTTCTAGTAGCTATTAGTTAAACAGAGAGACAGTGCTGGCATGATAGTTCTCATCTGGTGTAGCTCAGAAATAGAAAGCTAGAGAGATATTCACAGAGGGAGTCCTTCTCTCTGAGCGCCTCAGACTCCACCCCCGATTTTACATCTGGCTAATCTGTGCACCTCACATTGCTTCTGAGCCTGCCGGTGGTTTTGTGGAGTGCTGTGGGACTCACCACTATAATTTCAAGCCTTTAATTAACATGGTCTGCAATGGCTTTGTCAGGACTATGAGCAATTGCCTCACTCTTCCAAGAGGAGGCCTGCTGTAGATAGCGGATGACAGGGGCTGGAGAGGGAGCCTGCGCTCTTGGCTGAGCAGGGGAGTTTGCCCAGGGACCCGTGGAGCACCAGTTGCTGCATCTCCAGAGTCCTCTGGCGTGTGTTGTTCATCAGCGTCACAACAAGGCAATCGGCCTTTCAAAGGTCAAGTGACTTAACGTGTCATCATGAAAGGTCGGTGAGACCAGAAATAGTCACCCGGTGTGGATGAGCCCACTTTCCAGGCGGTTGCTCTGCATGTGGCAGTTCTTACTTTTCCCAGCTGAGCAGAAGAGCTGCTGTGATAGGTCAAAATCTCAGCTCCTTCTAAAGGCCACTGTTTCACCTCCCGATTCCTTGCCCTGAAAGAAACACAGAAATCACTAGAAACAGAAGCAGAATGCTTTGACAAGAGAAGCATGTATTCATCCTTCCTGGTTTCTTTATCGTTGTGAGAAATTACTGCTTGATTCTCGAAATAGGAGTGAAAATTCTTTCTAAAACTTACATAGATTATGCCAATTCATCATTTTCTAAAGAGCAGCCTTTTGGAAAGTTAAATGTGTAGATCATTTTAAAGTAGAACTGTCAAATAATGAAACAAAAAGTAATTAGACTATCTAGTTATCTGTCAGCCATCGCCCAACAGTCCATCTAGCAAATATTAAGCACCCGTTGTCTACTGGACACACATTTGGATAAGTGGGGTAAGAGTCAGTAAAACCGCCACCCTTCTAGAAGTTCTAGGTGAGCGAGACACTAGCATAAAGTAAGGATGATGGCACACTCCTCTGTCAGCATCTGGATAATGATGAGGAAAGACCCCTGTGGTCTATGTATTTGGTCTTGGGCATTTCCCAAGCCGTGTTTGAAGAGCCCTGTGGGAGGAAAGCCATGGCGGGTGAGAGTGTCTCACATACTTCTTCCTGGGTGCTTGTAGGAGTAACTCAGGTAATGGTGTCCTCTCATGTCTGGTTGAAGAAAGCATATCACTTCCTGTGTAGAAAGAGGGAGACCCAAGTTTCAGGTTACATCTGTTAACCTGTCTTCACAAGGTGGAGGACATGTGTCTCTTTCTTCAATTCCAGAGAAGAAAAGCAGGAGCCCTAGGTGTGCCCCATTAGGAACCCCCTTGTGAATGTTACCTGTGTTTGGGATAAGCCCACTCAGTATGCAGAACTAGTTTCTTTTCTTGCCTTCTCATCCTAAAATATTTTAAGCGTTTCCATAGGACAAATTTAGACTATTTTTGAAAGATACTGAGTGCAGATAAGATGCCCTACGTATTGTTTTTCCACATAGTTTTAGTCATCCAGATGATAGTGATTTAAGATAGTTCTTATTGATGCCTCAGACATTATACTTTGTGTCCACACCTTTTCCTTTTTTTATGTGACTTGGCATTTTACCTGCATGTATATCTGTGTGAGCATATCAGGTCCCCTGGAACTGGAGTTACAGACAGTTGTGAGCCACTATGTGGGAGCTGGGAATTGAACCCTGGGTCCTCTGGAAGAGCACTGGTTGTAATTACAGCACTTGGTAGGCAGAGGCAGGCAGATCTCTGAGTTTAAGGCCAGCATGGTCTACAGTGTGAGTTCCAGGAGAGCCAGGGCTACACAGAGAAACCCTGTCTCAAAACCAACCAAACAAACAAACAAAAAAACTCCTTAAAAAAGAAAAGTTTGTTAATTTTAGGGTTTTTTCAAGTGGATTTTTGATGAAGAATCCAAATTATTTCTGGTAATAAAATCTACTGTTAGGACAGAATTTGGCAAATGTTATCTGGATTGAAGTCACTTGAGGGTGTCTTGGGAGTCAGAAGGAGGAGCTGGGATTTGCATTCCCAGCTCCTGCATAATGCTCCTGCCTTCTTGCAGGCACATTCTGTTAGGAGGGGTGTGAGCAGCTTGTGGAGAGCTGTTTCCCTATCATGACAGCTCTGGTGTTTTCCTCAGCACCACATCACAGGGAGAGCTTCCTAAAAACACTCTGAAGTACTTTGTTCCATTGGGCCACTTTCTGTGTGTGTGTGTGTGTGTGTGTGTGTGTGTGTGTGTGTGTGTGTGTGTGTGTTAGTACATGTGTGCATGTGGTGTTTGTGAGTGTCTGATGCATGTGTATGTGTAAGGTATATAGGTGTTGCATGTGTGGGTAGTACATGTCTGTATGCATGTGTGTATGTGTGTGTGCTACATATGTGTGTTACATATGTGTGCTACATATGTGTGTTTTGCATATGGGTAGTGTGTGTGTTGCATGTGTGGGTAGTATATGTGTAGGTGCATGTGTATATGAGTGTGTGTGTTGGTATTTGTCTTGCTTCCTAAGCTATTCCTGTTATCATTAAAGGGTTTTTCTAAAATTGACTTTACTGTAATTTAAGACAGACTCTAATAGTATAAGTGTAAATCATCTGAAAATCAAGAACTTTCACCTGTAAAAATCAACTCTGCTCAATTCCTTATTACTTTTGCACGGTACCTTTTTCTTAATTTGGCTACCACGGTTATGGAAATAATTAACAGATCTCTAAGAACCATGGTGGATTTATTTAAGTATTAGATATATAAAGCAAATGATGTTTTTCAATCTCTTGGTAAAGAGATTATGGAGTAGCCAGTCCTGGTGGCCCATGCCTGTGATCCAACACTCTTGGAGCCAGAAACAGGAGGATTGCCTCAAGTTCCAGGCCAGCATGTGTTGTATGGTGAGCTCCAAGCAAGCCTTTATTACACAGTAAGTTCCAGACCAGCCTGAACTAGGCCCTGTCCGAGTGGGGGAAAGAGACTGAGTAAAGTGTAGTCACACTAACAGTAGGAAGAAACCATGGAGTAGGCATCAGCATTCTGGCTCCCTCCCCAATCCTCCTGTGATTAAGGAAATGGTTAACAGGCAAATGTTTCCTTGATTCTTGTGTATTGAGAGAATGAATTGATCAATCAAGAGACACAGACAGTTTCAGCAGAAGTTTATTTAGCACAGCAAAGGACAGTACACTCCAGAAAGAGGTAGGAGAGATTGGGAAGGGCTGACCAGAAGGGCGTGTAGAAGCTCCCCTTCCAAATCATGGATGGTCTGGATCTCCTTTTTAGGGTATTTCTTCCCATAACCCTCTTGAGAGGCCCAGAGGATGTGAACCACTGTGTAGGTGACTCTGAAGTGAAGTCTGGCTCTTTGTAGTTGCAAACCTTTTGTTAGTGCACACATGTGGCATTTGGGAAAGTGCCCTGGTGCTTCAGTTTCTGATATAGCTAGAACAGCTCGCAACTTCAAGAATGTTTGACCACAAGGGGGTTTCTGACCTTCTGCAGAGGGCCACCAAGATGCAGCTGCTGTTCCCTTGGTTACCTCAGCACTGGCTTCTTGCCTACCCTGTCTCAAATGGACCCATTTCTTATTTCACTGTAGTAGAGTGGTGTGTGTGTGTGTGTGTGTGTGTGTATCTCTGTGTGTGTGTGTGTGTATCTCTGTGTGTGTGTCTGTGCGTCTGTGTGTATCTGTGTATGTGTGCACATGTGCGCGTGTGTGTGCGTGTGCACATGCGTGTGTGGGCCTGTGATGAGAGGCCGTTCTGAGATGTCCTACTTCACTCTGAGGCTCTGGTCTTTGGCCTGAAGGTCTGTGTATCTTCCACAGCTGTCTTTCTGGGTGCCCAGTCCTTGTTTGTCAAACTCCATTTCTCAGAAATGTCACCTCATCTTCTTTCCTGCCGCTGCCAATCTTTTTGTTAACCCTGCTTTCTCTGGGGCTTTATCTTTGGGTTTTCAAGATCTTATTTTGGATGTAATAGAAAAGAGTGTTTCTCCCTCTTTCTGGTCCAGCTTTGATCTAAAATACATTCTAGATGATAGGATGCCAGTTTTGGACTAGACTACAAGGGTGATTGGGAAAGAAAAAAAGAACTCTGTAAGAAGGATGGCTTGTCTTCCTAACACCCATTGAGTTGTTGGTGAGGTGTGACGCTTCACCTGCTTCCGGGAGCCCAGTTCTGTTACTCTTCCCACCCTCTCTCCTTCCCCTCACTCACCTCTGTGGTTCTCCCCCTCCCTTTGGGCAACACTGAGGGGAGAATCCTTCCTCACAGCACTCCCTGTCTGGTTCAAGTTCAGAGTGTGCTGGGAGCCTTTGGCCCGGTTCTGCAGACAAGGCTTTAGGTTTACAGAGGAGAGGGTGTTTCCCTTGACTGTATTCCGTCTTCTGCTGCTGTTGCTGTGCCTCAGATGGGAGTACTGTTTGGTGTAAGCACATTGTTCACTTATTGACCTAGACACGAAGGGTGCATGTGGCTTTGGGCTCTTTGATCTGGGGAAAGCAGCTTCTCTCCGTGTCACAGTCTCCCCAATTAAAAATAGTTGAACACACTGAAAAAAATCCATGGATTAGAAGTTCTGGGGCGTAATTACCACAGGACAGCATTCTGGTACCATTTCTGGCCTTTTTATTGTTATGTTCAGTCCTTACTTGGGGCCAAATTAAATAACATTAAAATCCTAATGATAGGAAGATAAATATGAACAAACATTTTTCATGGTTACTGGAGTTAGGAACTTTGTGGTCTGTCTTCATTTCCCAATTTTTGATTTAAAAAATATATAGTATTGTACAAGATCCTGTTGATGGTTATGTATGTTTGTGTATAAGGTTTGTGTTATACATATATGTGTATTTTATGAGTATATATAAATATACTTTTAAAATTTTGTGTGTATGGGTATTTTGCTTGTATGACTATCTGTGCACCCAGTCCAGGCAGTCCCTGCTGTGGCCAGAAGAAGGTGCTGGATGACCTAGGACTGGAGTTACAGATGGTTGTGAGCTGCCCTGTGGGTGCTGGGAACTGAGTCTGGAAATAGACAACATTGGATTAAGGGTTCTGAGGAGCTGACTAAAGGGAGCGAGCGGTCTGCCTCACAGGAGACACAGTGAAGAGTGGGGGCGGAGAAATGTCTGGTTGATTGACGTGCTGTTACTTCAGGCTCATTTTGGGTAAAGATTGAAGTTATTGTTAATATCGTTGTTATTATTATTAATGCCTACTGGCACCAGCCTTGGTGAGAACTTGGCCCATGAGCTCTCTGCTGATCTGTTGGAAGGTCAGACCACTCAGCACAGCTCAGTGATCTGGAACTTGTCTGTGGTGTTCAAACTGCTCTGTTGGTGCCAGGGCAGGAGCCTGTTCCAAGGCAATGGCCTCTTGTGGCTTACATTTGCACCCGTGCTCCTTGGTTGTTGCTCCAGGTCTGGCCTCTGCCCAGAGTTTTGACAAAATGGTGCTGCAATTCACTTGGTCTCCTTCATGGTGACATTACATGCTCCGGGTTTCCAAAAGCCATGTTTTGATCTTCTTCCTACTGTATTTCTGCATTGTGTTGTAGTAATTGGTGTTCCTAACCTTCCACTCAATCATTCTGGACTTCCATTGAGCAGATGTTTAATAGCTGACAAAATAGCTGAGGCAAACAGCCTATGAGGAGGAAGGGCTTGTTCTGATGCTGGTTTCAGAGTTTGGTGGTCGTGGCTCCAGAGTTTGGTGGTCGTGGCTCCAGAGTTTGGTGGTCGTGGCTCCAGAGTTTGGTGGTCGTGGCTCCAGAGTTTGGTGGTCGTGGCTCCAGAGTTTGGTGGTTGTGGCTCCAGAGTTTGGTGGTCGTGGCTTTACTACACAACAGCAAGGCCTTGAAGGGAACAGGGGAGATTGTGATGGAGCAGAGTGTGCATCATGTCATCTAGGGAGCAGAAAAGAGCAAGAAAGGAGAGGCGGGGAGTTCAATATACTCTTCAAGGGCACATCCCCAATGACCCAACGTCCTTCTATATACCCTGCCTCCTAAAGGTTCTCTCACCTTCCCATTGAACCTCCAGCTTCAGCATAAGCTGTTGGAGGACTCAGGTTCGAAGCCATAGCATGCCCTTACCTCTTCTTCCTGAGCCCAGCTTGTGAGTCATGCCAGTGCCAACCTAGAACCGCCCACTTCTTGCCCATTGTTAAGATGTTCAGGGAATTACAGAAACTTCCTTTTTAATTCATTTAGACTTTGAGGAACACCCACAAGTCGCAGCAAGTTTCATGACTCAGGATGATCATAAAAATCTATATAACTCACATTTAGTTGAATATAAAATGTAAGTAAAACAAGACATCATTTTTTTTGGCATGGTCCATAAATGACCCTGAAAGGCAATTCTAAAATAATCATTTCAAAAATGATTTGTTCTGGAGTTAGTGGAATGAATATTTAATTGATCAAACTTTCACTTCCTAGGAGGTTGACTTGCTTTTATAGGTCTGGATTATTGCTTGAATTGGTGTTGATTCTTTATGGTCCCATTTATATTAAGACTTCATGGAAAACACGATGATATGTTTACAGCCTTGTAACACCAACAAAATACTGACTCTGGAGCTGAACTGTCTGAAGTCAGTACTGACGGCCTTTGTGATTATAGGCACATTCACACTCCCTGTGTCTCAATTTCTTCATTTGTAAAATGGAAGGATGAGAGTGTCTACCCCAGGATTTCTGGGTAGGATCTAATGAGATCTTGTACTTAAAAGCCTTGCAGAGGGAGCCAGACCCCTCCAGGAGTGGTGGGTTCATGTGACACATGATACTCACTAGAAGCCCCAGGGAACTTGGGGCACAAATAGAACATTTGCATTGGAAAGGTTAAGGACATTGCAAGGTTTCAGGAACTGCTCCAGTCATCTATGAAAATGATATTCAAAGGGAATGTGTATTAATTATCTACAGAGTGAGAGAAATACCCAACAATTACCTTCAGTGTTTAAATGAGAAAGATCTCTTCTACTGACTGACAGAAAGCAGCTTCCAATGGCTTACAGATAGGGTGGAGAAGTGCTCAGCTGGTATGCATGAGGAGCTGAGTTCAGACACCCAGTACTCATGTGTACAGCTAGGCACCATAGCAATGAGGAACTGAGTTCAGACACCCAGTACTCATGTGTACAGCTAGGCACCATAGCAATGAGGAACTGAGTTCAGACACCCAGTACTCATGTATACAGCTAGGCACCATAGTACATCACTGCAGTCCTAGTGCCGAGTGGATACAGCAGGTTCCCTGGAGGTTTCTGGCCAGCCAGCCTGGCCAAATTGGTGAGCTCTACACCTACTGAGAGATCCTGTCCTCACAAATGAGATGGAGAACAGTAGAGGCCCACCTGATGTTGACCTTCGACCTCCACACATACGTTCATACATATACACATGAAAATAAATTCTTTATAATGGGATTGTTGGTTTTTAAATGCCCAGTTTCAAATACAGTGAAATTGAAATCTGTGCCCATAAAGCACCAGTTTTGACCTGGTAATGTGCAGAAGTATAGGTTAATAAAAACTGCTATTGTAGGGCTGGGATTCCGTGCAGTAAGAGAAAGCCTTCTGGAATGCAGAGCCCTATTTATGTGTCTACAGGAAGATAGCCTTTGTATTATTTCTACTGCCCACTGCCCTGCGGGTCACATTAATTTACATGCATGTGTGGTTTAAAGGTATCTCAAGGAATTTCACTTCCTCAATGCCACTGTCAACATTTCTTCTCCTTGGCACAACCATGCATTCATTGAAGATAGGGATTACCCAACAAATGTGAGTGATTGATTGATTGTGTGTGTGTGGTGTTTCAAGACAGAGTTTCTCTGTGTAGCCCTGGCTGTCCTGGAACTTGCTCTGTAGACCACGCTGGCCTTGAACTCAGAGATCTGCCTGCCTTGTCTCCCCTAGTGCTGGGATTAAAGGCGTGACCACCACTGCCCAGCTGAATGACTGAGTCTTATGCATGGATTATTTGTGCTTTTCAAATGTAGACATACCTTCCTGGAATGTGGCTAATTACTGTCAACACAGGACTATGAAAGACACAAGCACAAATGGACAGAGTAACTTCAAAGTCTCATCCCTAGAGAAGGGGAAGAGACATTAACCCTTTCATTCTCTTCCCCGCAGTTGGCCCGCCACAATAAACTACTACAGCAGATGCTCAAACCTGGATCCGATCCTGAAGAAGGGGACGAAGCCTTGAAGTATTACGCCAATCACACCGCACAGATCGAGGTATCTGCTTGTTATTTCTAGAATGGGTCCAACTGTGAAAGAATGAGTTTGCTTATATCTGAGGCCATTTCCATGACTTTTCTCAGAACTGTGAAATAGTACTTGATGATTTAAGTGGAAAAGTCTGTCTGACAAGCTGATGCCTAAGAGACACGTGCAGAAACCAGGTGTCCATCTGGTGAAGTCTTTTCTCTCACCAGAACTCGTCTGATGTTTTTGAAATGGAGAAAGTAAATTTTTTCTCTCATTTGGGTCACAGAAGCGATCGGGGAGAGCAGTCACATTTTAGAGACAACATAATTATTAGAGAACCTGTGCCTTAAACCTGTGGAGGATTCTTATGATCGAGATGATGACTTAACAGAGTATTTGAAGCCAGGTCTGGTGGTGCATGTCTTTACTCCCAGCACTTAGGAGACAGGGGCAATCAGATCTCTGTAAGTTCCAGGTCAGTCTGGTTTAGCAAGTTCCAGGCCAGCCAGAGCTACATAGTGCCGAAAAGTAAAAGTATGTGAAAGCTTAGAGAACATGGGCAGCACTAACAGAATTTTCATATTGGTATCATATACTCAAAAGAGTTAGCTGTTTGCACTTTGATTGCCTGACGGCTACCCTCTCCCTGCCCCACAAATGAGACTTTACCTAATGTTGGATGGCAGATCAGGAGGTGTTCCAGGGACCCATCTGGCTGTCACTTCTAGCTGGGATATCTTTTGATGCTTCTTGGCAGAACTAATCAGGGAGAAGGGAGTAGAGTGGTGGATGCTTGTCACTCCTGACTTACGACAGCACATCCATTCATTCTGGTAGATGGTTTTGTTTTTAGCAGAATATATCAGAGGCAGCATTGCTCTATGGTGGGTAATTTCTATGCTTTATTATTTATTTTTGCCAAATCTTTGAGCATTATTAAGCAATATCACTTCATGTCAAAAGTTGACCTTGTGCTCACATATGTAAACAGCAACATGCCGCAGCAGCTTGTGGCAGATTAGGCTGGCCAGAACCCATGTGTTGATGAGAATGATAGCTTGTGATCAGTTTAAGGACCCTGGGAAATGAGAAGGGGCTTACGCCTAATCACCATCCAAGAAAGAATTCCCCGTGGTCCAAATCTCACTTTCATCTCCTCTCACGAGTCTTCAGCTCCTCTCAGGAGTCTCCCTTCTTCAAAAGAAAGCACATTCAATTGTAATCAGTTGGTCACTGGAAAGACTATATATCTGTGAAGAGGTCATAGTAGACCATTGTAATTTTCCACCATTCCCAGTGTTTGCTCCCCTCAGGGTGGTAGGCCCAAGGCTGACCTTGTTCACAGAGGCAGGCTTGCTCAGTCGAACCCAGAGTCCACTAATACAGCCAGTCTTGCTGAATAGTCTGCTCTGAGGACCCCCTGGCTCTGCCTTCTGAGGCTGGAATTACAGGGAGGCTGGCACACCCACCCGGCACTTAGTGGGTTTGTGGAGATCCGAGCTCTGGCCTCACATTTGCATGGCAAGTGCCTTAACCATCATGCCATCTCCTCAGTCCTTGATGCTAACATTTAAATAACATCATGACTCTAAATCCAATTCCTTCTATATTGGGATCCTCATGTTTTCTTCACTTTCAGTACCACAGTGCTCCCAGCTAATGACTGAGTAAGCATTTGTTGAATAATCTGAGGGAAAATTAACCATATTTGGCTTCCTTCAGTTAATGCATTTCCTTCAGCAGTTTCTCTGGTTTGTCATCGCTCTTTGTAAAATGTGACAACCAGAATTAAACATGTCATTTTATGCAGGGACTGAATATTTTGGCTTATCTAATCACAGCTTTTTTCTTTAGTAAGCCCTAAGAATTTTTTAAAAATTCTTGACACTGTTGGAGCAAGTAAACCTTTTAAAATTCTTTTCATGTGGTTGCCTACCATACCAAATATATCTAAGTAGTTAGTACAATTGTTATTCTAACTGTTTTTTTAAAGTTAGCACATAAAGGGGCTGAGAGATGACCCAGTAGTTAAGAGCACTGGCTGCTGCCACAGAGGCCTGTATTTAGGTCCCAGCACCCACGGGGCCGCTCACAGCCATCCATATCTCCAGTTCCAGGATCAAAACCAGCTTAGGGGGGGAGATAGTTTGTTTTGGCTCAAGGTTCTAGAGGGAGAGTCCGTCAGTCAGGGAGGCATGGCACTGTGGCAGGAGCATGATGCTGGCTGGTCAGATTTTATTCATATGCAGGAGGGTTGGGGAGAGAAAGCAAGGCTATAAAACCCCAAAGCCACCCCCAGTGACACACTTCTCCAGCATGGCTGCACCTCCAAAAAATTCCACAACCTCCCCAAACTGCCACCAACTGGGGACCAAGTGTTCAAATACACAAGCCCATGAGGGGCATGGCTCATTCAAAACACCCCACTGTATGTTGCTAGAGTTTTCCTGCCTGGCCCACAGTCAGGACAAATCTCTCTCACCTGCCAGTCCCACAGCTGTCAGACCCGACCAAGTAAACACAGAGACTTGTATTGGTTTCAAACTGTATGGCCATGGCAGGCTTCTTGCTAACTGTTCTTACAGCTTAAATTAATCCATTTTTATAAATCTATACCTTGCCACATGGCTCGTGGCTTACCGGCATCTTCACATGCTGTTTCTCATCGTGGCAGCTGGCAGTGTCTCTCTGACTCAGCCTTCTACTTCCCAGCTTTATTCTCCTCCTTGTCCCGCCTACACTTCCTGCCTAGCCAATGGCCAATCAGTGTTTTATTTATTGACTAATTAGCAACACATTTGCCATACAGAACATCCCACAGCACTTCCCCCCCCCTTTTTTTTTTTTTTTTAAAAAAAGGAAGGTTTTAACCTTAACAAAGTAAAATTACATATAATTTGGGAATTTGGGCGTAGCTTCTCTTACTACTTCCTGCTGGAGGGGGGGCGCTGTATCTTATGGGGAAACAAAGAAAATTTTAGGATTATGGAATAGTCCATGAGGCTGTATTGTCTGAGCCAGTTGCTTTCAAACCGTTCTGGATGTTGGATCATCTGGGCCATGGTGTCATCGGAGACCTTTCAGGGGGTCTTGGCTGGTCAAACCTGATGTATCTTAATCTGCAACAAATCCATAGCCTCTGGCTTTCTGTGGGAACATAAGCAGAGTCTCCTTTCCAAAGTAACATATCCTTATATTCAAATTTTGAAGTCAAGGTACCTTTAAAATATACATTTTGGTTTAACTCAACAGTTTTTACAATCAAATGTTTTTCTGCAGTTAAAAATCCCAAAGACAACACAATGCAGATTCTCTGTGTAATATCCATTTTTACATGGCTTATATTTTATACTACCTTTACTGTCTCTTTAAAGACTTTATTTTTTAAAACTATGTATTTGTTTCTATAACTCTATATATCACCTTTTTTGTCTCTTTTAAGCCTACGTATATTTTACACATATTGTAAACTATTACATCTGAATCTGTCTTATTGTGAATCTATTGCCTTAAACTGCAGCAGCTGTGGCTGCTGGCTCCGCCCACCTCAGCTTCCCAACATGGCTGTGGTTTACCGCCAGCTCTGGGAGCTATCGTGGGTCTATGCTTTTATCCAAGCAGCAAGTAGCCCAGAAACCTCTTTGTTTTGTACCTGCAAAGGCTAAATCCACCATGTAGCTTAATGTGCCACTTGCAGAGGCCTCATTCCCGCCATACTGCAGGTCGAGCACGCACTCTAGGAACCCACCAGTAGCTCAAACAGGCAGCTGCCGCTCATTTGAGAGAGACAATTAGGAAGCTGTTTTTAGCTCCATTTTAGAATCTTTTTTCTCAGTTTTTAGGTGGAAACTCTTGCCACCACGTTGGACGCCACACTGTAGGTAGGAAACACTGTAGAGATAAAATGCCTCTCTGTATATAGAGAACTCAGGACACACAGTGCTACCAAGTGTGTTACCTGTCTCCCAGAGCCCCTCTTAGGGAGAACAGGGCACAAATTCTTAAGAACTAGGTTCAAGGTCACTCAGCTGATTCATTTTTTCATAATTGGATTATTATCATTCATAAACTCATTGTCCTAGTTTCGTGTCTGTTCCCATGATAAAACAGTCTTGCCACAACCGACCTGGGGAGGAAAGGATTTATTTGGTTTCCATCTGCAGGTCATAGTATAGCAATGGGAGACATTACAGCAGGGACCTGAACTAGATGCTGTGAAAGAATGCTGTCTGCGGGCTCCCCTGGGCTTATGCTTAGCTAGTGTTCTCACACATTCCAAGACCACCTGCCTAGGGATGGTGCTGGCATGGTGGGCTTGATCCTCCTACATCAATTAATAATCAAGAGGCCCACAGGCCAGTCAGATGGAGGGGGTTCCTCAACAGAGCCTTCCTTCCAGATGACTCTGGGCTGTGTCAAATTGGCAATTAGAGGTAACTAGGAACCTTATCCTAAAACCAAAAATTAGGGAGGTGTGGAATCCAGTTGTATATCCACTAGTGAGCCCACCAGGTGCTTCTGGATAGTTCAAAACTGGAAGTCACGCAGAGGGCTCTACTCAAAATCTGTGGGGAACAAACCCAAACCAGAGAGTGATGAAAACAGGCATTCTTCCTGTAATGAAGAAGCAGGCATCAGGGGCAGAAGGGAAATAATGGGGTGGCAGTGGTGGTGCCCAAAATGTATTATATGCATGTATGAAATTGTCAAAGAACAAAATGTAGTCGTTAAGAAAAAGGAAGTTCAAAATCGAGTCCAAGACTGAGGTGTGCCAATGGCTGAAAACAAATGCCGATCATTTCCAGATTGTGCGGCAGGACAGGACGATGGAGCAGATTGTCTTTCCCGTCCCCAATATCTGTGAGTTCCTCACTCGGGAGTCCAAGTACCGTGTGTTCAACACCACAGAGAGGGATGAGCAGGGAAGCAAGGTGAACGACTTCTTCCAGCAAACAGAGGACCTCTACAACGAGATGAAATGGCAGAAGAAGATCAGAAGTGAGTGCGAGGTGCAGAGCCCCGCCCAGCTTATCTAAATAATGATTTGGATTTCGCGTCAGTTTAATGTCCTTGAAATCACTTGCAGGCTGAAGAGTGTAAGCCCTGCTGTCGCTGGAGCTGAGCCGTCTACAGCTCCGTGGATGTAGAAAACCCAGGTTAATTAGATGGCCTGCAGCTGCTGAGCCTGCTCTTTAATGTGTTATGAACTGCAAGGCTGCAGCTGCACTGTTGTGCTGCTGGATGGCTGCAGGTGTGAAGCCCTGCACTGAATGCTTGCCCTCAACAGTCAGTGCATGGCCTGGGGCAACATCTGCATCAGTGCCTCTCACTCAGTGTCCTGTGGTTAGATAGGTTTCCCTTCCCCTCCCCTCCCCCTCTCTACTCCCCTCTCCCCTCCCCTCCCCCTCCCCCTCTCCCCTCTCTTCCCCTTCTCCCCTCCCCCTCCCCCTCTCCCCTCTCTTCCCCTTCTCCCCTCCCCCTCTCCCTTCCCCTCCCCTCTCCCCTCCTCTCCATCTGTGACTCTGTGTGAGTCTTCAGATTCACCATGGTGAATCTGAAGTTTGAAATATTTTTTAATTTTAAACTTTTAAATCATATTAGGTTGTTTTCTTAAATAACAAAAATTGAGGGGGGATTGAGGACCTCTTGATATTAGATCTTTCTTGTCTCTGGAGGCTTTCCCAGACAGTCAGGCATGTGTGTTACCTATACTTTACCATTCAATTTTCGAGGCTCTTTACTGAAACAGTTAGGAGTGTGAGCAGAGCTGGGCAAGGCTCCTTTGGGTTTAAGATGATGTCATGCAGGTTTAGTTTTCTAAGACACTTTTGCGCTTTAGAATTTTACCACATAGAACTCAGAAAAAAAAATTGGGCATCTAATATATATGGAATATTAAAAGTTTTTATGAGATATTTGAAAAACATTAATTTTTCTTCAGGTAAAATTAATTGAATAACAAACTCAAATTAATTCAAAGTTAATTTGATAACAAACTGTGACTCTGGGATCTGTGTTTTATGACAAATATTTTTTTAATAAAAAACAAACCTTAAAATAATTCCCAGTGGACATTTGTATTTTAAATTTTATAATCAAACACATCTTTGTATCATTAAACGTTCCAGAGCATAAACAAAAGTAACACACCTTGAGGTAATATTCTACAACATTCAGGTAACTGTGAGTGTATGAGCATTTCCAGTGGGGGCACACCTGGGTCTGCAGTCCTGACTTTTCTGGCTTTACATCATAGGATAAGATCAGTTTGCCCATTAGTATTACCAACTCCTACAGCACGTACATGCATATGCCCTTCGGTAAAAGGGGCCCCAGGCCCACTAGCTGCCTTCTCCCTAATCTGCATGGGCCAGATTCAAGGGATTTACTGCAGAATCACCTTTGCCAACACTATTGAAGGATGGAAAAGGAACATGGTAGAAAATGCCTTCCCCATCTGGAGTCTTACAATAAGCTTTCCAAAACTAGACAAGTCACTTCAGATGCGCCTCTGTGGCATTCACAGACACGTCGCACACACTCTTAGCTTAGCGGGGCTCGTGTGGACCGTGGCATATGTTGACCATTCTCACCCTTTACTTGTTGCTTCCTAGACAACCCCGCCCTGTTCTGGTTCTCCAGGCACATCTCCCTCTGGGGCAGCATCTCCTTCAACCTGGCCGTGTTCATCAACCTGGCTGTGGCTCTCTTCTATCCATTTGGGGATGATGGTGATGAAGGCAAGTGATTCTGTTTCTGCACGTGATGACACCTGAGAAAGTCCAGATTCCATTCACCAACTCTCTGCAGCTTTAAAACCAAGACACGTAGTTCTCATTAAATAGTTTCTATATTTATTGCACGTATAGACATATTAAGTAGAGTAGACAGAAAACCGGCCAGTAGAAGTGCTGTTTTACAGAAAGCTCATATATAGCACAACTATTAGAGGTAAATACTGGAAAATGAAATGGCATGCTTGTGTTTCAACCTAACTGGTGTGGCGGAACGTGTTTTATATTGTCTTATCTCAATGATGTGAGTCTTATGCCCAAGCATTTTGATGAAATAGTAACAATTGCATTTTACTTTCTGTCTTGTCTGAGGGTTTTGTAATGAAGATATCTAAAATATACATTTTGATTCTATAATACTGTGTATTTATAATATTCATAATCTTAGTCTTAGAAATACACAGCATAAGACAGACTGTAATGGTGGATAATGAAGGATATTGACTATGAAATTGGTGTTGTTAAATTGGTAATGCATGAGTTTTTACAAAGGCCAAGATGGGGGAAATTCGATGTGAAGTGGGAAATTCCATAGAAATCGGGTGGGCCTTTCAGAAACATTTTGTTTAGGTTTGGCAAATTGCTTTGGAAAAATTGGTTACAGGTGTGGGATACATGTGAGAGTCACTTTAGAATGAGTTGGAGACCAAGATGAGAGAAATCAGCAAATAATAACCTCCGAGCACCCTCAGAGCACATTTGCTTGTAGGATGCTAGGTTGATGAGATGCTGTCAGCAGGGCACGTAGAATGGTGTCCTGACTGTTTAACAAAGAGTAGTTGTTACAAGGTAAATATTGTCACTGCAATCGAGGGCCGGGGCATAAGAGATGGTACCATAGCAGCAACAGACAGGAAGCAAATTTCAGATGAACTGGAGGCAAAGAGAAGAGATGGAGCCCGAGAGCAGCTTGTTTTCCTGTTCCTACGTCAGGGCCCACAGGTGTCAACGTCTTGTGTTGGCTTCGTCTTGGCTGCGGTTTGCGCTGGCACAGGCAGAGCTTGCTGTGTCTCGGAAAGCTCATCTGAGGCGGGATCTCAGACAGCAGGGCAGATGTGTGACTGCACAGCAGGAGAAAGGCAGCAAGCACACGTACGTCCACCGTGTGGGTGGAAGTGAGAACACCTTTCTCTCCCCTGGTCTGGGCTTCTCTGGTAATGAGACCTTGATACAGAGGGTGATACAAGACACTACTCTTGAGAGGAGAAGCTCCATCATAAAATGATAAATTCATGTCACCTGCACTCAGACCACTGGCGATACATGACAGAGTCCCAGTAAAGAGAGGCATAGAATCTTCCAGGTGGAGGCAGATCTGGAAATTGTCTAACACCATGCTTTCATTTGACTGACAAACAAGGAAAGCCCAGAGGAGACTGTCAGCCTCTGAAGGAAGCAGAGCCCCGGGCTTCATGGAGCCTGGCGACTGGGACAGATGCAGACACCACTCTTGAAAAGGCCTTCTGAGTCAATGGTAGTAGCAAGATGGATGTTCAGTCTTAGGCTATTAGAGTGTGGGTGTGCTTCCTAGAGGGAAGGCAGAGCATGAGAATGTGGGCAGTATAGAACCCCATGATGAGCCTGAGTCACACGATTACAGTTTGGGTGAGTTATCTCCTGACAACTTATGAATAAGGTTAAAGTCTTGATGGAGGTTAGTGCAATCTCAGCCTCAGCCATACACTGTGCATAGCTGGGAAGACTGAGGATATAGCACCACTTGGTAGATGCTCGTGGTTGTAAGATGGTCCAGGGAAGGAAACTGCTGAGTGATGGTGACAGTTCTCTATGCTGGAGTTTTTCAGTCAGGCTGAGCAACTGCTCTCCAGGCTTACTCTGAAATGGTCTGAAGATGGGTTGCATGAAAATGAAAATTATTCTAGGAAGTGCCTTGAAATGATGGGAACATACAAAATGATAGGGTCCAACTAGAAAGGTCTCCCAGCAGACAGGTCTGAGAAATTTTTGAGAAAAAATAATTGTCAACAGCAATACACTATAAGACACAGAACAAAACTAAGCCAAGGTCTGCAGGAAGAGTAAGAAGAGGGTGCTCTGTATGCTGGTGTCCAGTTAAGTGAGTTTAGAGTGATAGAAATTGCTTGTCACCATTTGGCCAGTTGTAGTCCTCAATGGATACTAAAAGGAAGGGGTAGCTATGAAGAAAAACACAAACATATCACGTTTTCAGTATCTACCCTTCATATACTTAACTAGTTACAGAGGGGAAAGGAGTAACTGTACCACAGAGAAGCCACTAAGTAATCATGAGTGAGACACAGCCACATCATGTGCCTCCTGTCACAATGGCCTGAGAAGAACATGTGGCAATGGACAGACGGGAATGAATGGAAGAAAATTTAGAACACCCCGAAGGAGAGACGTTGTACAAAGTGGCTGGCCAGTGCTCCACACGGCTACCAAGCTTACCAAAGACGAAGATTAGGAACTGTTCAAATGAAAAGACAGAGGGGTGGAGTAGATGACAGACAGTATTATTCCTGGTGTTAACTACCATGGTCCTCATCGTGCAAAGTTTTGATATTCAGATCTAGATGAAGGGTCTGCAGGATGGTTTTTCCATTATTTTTGCAACTATTGCTTGAGTCTTAAGGAGCTTTGAAGTAAAATTTAAAAAATGAAAAAGGGTTCTACCTATTCCTATGGTGGCATCATTTTGGACAGGGAAGGCAATCGTGAAATCACCTGGAAATTTCAGGCCAGAGATCGACCTCTGTTAACATGGGCCATACTTTCCCACCCTGGACCCTACTACAAGCCACTTTAGAGTCACAGAGCCATCATGGCAAGGGGCCAGCAGAGGCACGGGCTGTTCTTCCTTCAGGTACAGTGAATGGTGAGGTGTCCCTGGGCTCTTAGGAGTGTCTTGTGCTCAACGGTCTTGCTCACATGTGGGTTACAACGTTAGTTTAGAGAACAACATCCATCACTTGGGATGATGGCACAAAGGGATTCAAGGGAGATGTTGCCTCTCTGACGAGCACCCCGAGAGACAGCATCCACCTTGACTTCAGATGGAGACTCCCCTTTAACTGCCAGGCCTTTGTGGAGTCTGTTGATGCTAGGGCCTTCTCCAGCCATGCCAACTGACCTGACCCAGAAGACTAGTCAGTGAAGAATGTTTTTATCCCAAGATAGAATGTCATTTTAAAATATAGAGGGAGGTTTTTTTCTTTCACAATTTGAGTATAATTCTTCCTCACAGTCATTTTTGCTAAGGAAAGTAAGATTCTTCAAGGTGACTTCAATTCATTCAGTTTCACAAGCATTGATGGATACCACTGTGTGCTAGGGACCATGCTAGGCTGGGAGATGCTAAGATTAGTAAGCTGTTTCATCCTCAAGGATCTCATGATCTAGTTAAAGGACCAAGAAATGAGAAAAGCACAAGACCAAGGAGCAGCAAGGAATTTATGGACGAATGTCGACTTTGTCTGGACCTGGGTGTAGCTACCAGAGTCGAATGAGTCTGCACTGGAAGCCCAGGCCCAGAGGAGGATGAGGAGTGAGAAACAGCTGTGTTGGACAAGAAGCCATGAACAAATCAACCTGAGGCAGGGCTCTGAGACAAGAGTAGAACTGACTGTCTGAATTTTCTTTTACAAAAGACCTAAGATCTAAGATCTTGGAAAGTATACAGGAATTCCTAAAAAATACCTTCCCATTAAATATAATACAGGCTTATTATGAAAAATTAATAGAAACATGCAGAATATTAAGAGAAAGAGTTCCCACTTGGTGGGTAAGGATTGGCTATAGTGCTTTGTACTGCTTGGGTTTTGGTTATTTGTTTGTTTGAGAGACAGGGTCTCACTGAGTAGCCCAGGTTGACCTAGAATTCACTATGTAGTGCAGGCCAGCCTTGAACTCACAGCAGTCCTCCTGCTTCAGCTTCCTAAGTGTTTGGATACAGGCATGAGTCACCACACTGCTGAGAGCACCTGTCTCTGGAGTGCCGAGAGTTTTTATTGTTTTTCCAAAGCATGAATCATCAGGTCAGAGCTAACCTGATGGTTCTCACAGATGCTTACAGACTTCATCATCAGTTAACCACATTAAATAACTAACTGTTCATCTTCTTTTCTCATTCCACACAGATGAACCTAGCAGTAAGCTGCGTGCAAGGTCTCATGCTAGACAGTTCACAAGTTACTTGTAAAATTGACAAAACACCCAGAATTAGGTGCATGGCTGCACTTTCTGGTATATCAAAGGGAGAGCCCAGGAAGCTACCCATCTGAGGCAGAGTAAAGGTGATTAAATCATCTGGCACTGGTGACAATA
The DNA here is from genome assembly GCF_007827085.1 of Peromyscus californicus insignis. Taxonomy (NCBI): domain Eukaryota; kingdom Metazoa; phylum Chordata; class Mammalia; order Rodentia; family Cricetidae; genus Peromyscus; species Peromyscus californicus. Next base: position 158,495,860 of record NW_026294584.1, on the reverse strand, counting down.
TTTGTCACCAGTATTTGTGCCAAATCTCAGCCTTCCAGAATATCATACCAGACTTTATTTATGAATCAGCTTGATGAGTCACATGATGGGCAGAACATTATGAAATGTTCCATGAAGATGTTGCTAATTTTAATGCATACTTAAAAGCAAAGCTAGGGGATGCTGGAGAGACATCTTAGCAATTAAGAGAATGCTTTGCTGTTATCTGAGCAGAGTTTGGGTCTTAGCACCACATAGAGTGGTACACAAATGCCTATAACCCACCCCAAGGAATCCAACATCTCCTTCTGGCCTCAGTCAGCCTACGTACACACGCGCGCGCGCGCGCACACACACACACACACACACACACACACACACACACACACACACACTTGTGCACATATATGAAGAACATATATAAAATAATTTTTTTAAAGAACAAAGCTGGGGGCTGAGCAAACGGCTTGGTCAGCAGAGGGACTGCCACACAAGGATGAGGACCTGACTTTGGATGTCCAGAGCCCATGTAGAAAGTCAGATGCATCTGTACCACCTGGGGATTAATAAATACTTAGTTACTTGCTCAGTATGAACTCCCTGAGCATATTTTGTCTACTTGATAAACAAGTATTGATATATTGCTGCAAGACACACTAGGGCTGCTCTGCACCCTTGTAGAGTTTGTGCTTTAATGGAGACTTGAGAGTCTACACACACAGTGGAATGTCAAAGGCTCGCTCCCTGTACCGATCTGGGAGAGCTGTCAAATCAAGGCAGATGGTGACTGGGCTTGCTGTTGCTAGGCAGAGCATAGATAAGCCAATATCAAAATAAATGCAAGGAGGCTATCCATTTTGATGATGAGGAAGATGAGCTCTCTCTTCCCAGTCGTTAAAAAATCATTTACATTTTTATTTATTTATTTATTTCATGTGTGTGGATGTTTTGCCTGCATGTATGTTCATGCACCATGTACATAGCTGGTGCCTGTGGAGGCCAGAGGAGCATGTTGGATACCCTAGGACTAGACTTACAGACAGCTGTGAGCCACTGTGGCATTGCTGGGAATTGATCTCCTAGGACTAGAGTTACAGACAGTTGTGAGCCACTGTGGCATTGCTGGGAATTGAATCTGGGTCCTCTGGAAGAGCAGCAAGTGCTCTTAACTATTGAGCCAGCTCTCCAGCTCCATGACCTTCTTTTAATCACTGTTTATTTGGAAGCTGTTATAGCATCAAAAATATTGCTATAATAAAATGCCTGATTCTGGGTATTTCATAAGGCAAATGTTTATTTAGTTCCCTGTTTTGGAAACTGGGAGTCCATGATCAGTTATCATGGTCTGTCCAATTCAAGTAGGGACTTTCTTGTCGGGGCCGCCAGCCTCCCAATAATGACACTGAGACTTATTATTAACTATGAAAGCTTGGCCTTTATCTTGGGCTTGTTCCCAACTAGCTCTTATAACTCAAATTAACATGCTTCTATTAATCTATATCCTGCCACTTGGCTTTTACCTCTCTCCCATTCTGTATTTCTGACTTGCTCTGCATCTCACTGGCATCTCCACCTTTCTTCTTCCCAGAGTTCTTCTCTCTCCTTGGAAATCTCGCCTATTCTCCCCTGCCTAGCTATTGACCATTCAGTTCTTTATTAAACCAATCAGAAGGCGCCTTAGGCAGAGACACATCCTTACAGTGTACAAAAAGATTATCCCATAACAATTGACTATCCTGAAATCAGTACACAAGTCTTCTGGAAATGTACTGAAGAGTAATGCATTCTGAAATGTTTCCTTGTAGTAGAGCATTGACTAGGTTGTTCTGAGATTCAGTGCACCATGGCTTTGTTTGCATTTAAGAGTTTAGTGTTTCCTATCTGTGTTTTTGGTGATGAGTAACCCCTCCATCTTTTCCAGGTACACTCTCCCCACTGTTCTCCGTCCTCCTGTGGATAGCAGTGGCCATCTGCACATCTGTGCTGTTTTTCTTCTCCAAACCTGTGGGTATCCGGCCATTCCTTGTGTCTGTCATGCTCAGATCAATATACACCATTGGTTTGGGGCCAACACTCATACTTCTTGGTGCTGCTAATGTAAGTACATTGCTTAACTTAGTATCTAATGGAATTTAGATGTACTAAGTATAAATATAGTTAACTATATGCTTTTATTCATGTTTATACAGTGAATTCTGGTTTGATATGAATATACATTAACTAGAGTATCATTTGTGCATGATTTAATTTAGAGAGAAAAACAAAAATATGAGTAACACATTGATTTAAGTAGCACTTGTGGTGTGACCCAGTTCTGATGTCCATTTCATCAGGTTTAATGTTCTTTCTGTAACAGACCTCCCATTACTCAAAAAAATGACCCAGTCGTTGTTAACATCTGAAAGTGGGTTCTAAATCATCCCAAAAGATTAAATTATGTTCAGTAGAATTTAAGAAGTACTTTCTATCAAATGACTTAGGAGTGGGGGAGAAAAGACTGCTAGACAAAAAATAAGGTCCAAAATTGGGCTCCTTTTATATGAGAAAATCCTATAAACTTATAAAAGGCATGGGTGAGTTTTTTTTTTCCACCAAACTTTAGTATATTAGAGCAAGAGAATGCCTTGTGACATGTTAGTTTTAAATGTAGAATGAACAAGCTGGAAGTATAATGCCAAGAAGCCAATGAAAGATTTGTAGAAGTAATTTAAACAAAAATAAAAATAAAATTTTGAATGGACTCTGTGACACTTTTAGACAAGGTATATCTGTAATGGATATGAAGAAAAGATAAATCATCAAACTGATGAAAAATGGTCAGAAATTTCATAAATGTTATTGTATCTACACAGTCAATATCTAAAGCACTGCCTGTAACTTCCAATGGGTTTCTAACTCAGTGTTCTATATTCTGGTGTCTTAGCTGGGATTATCTCCTATACTACCTTATATAGTTATTGAGAATAGTGATTGATAATTACATACCTGGGACATCACAGGGAGTCTGTAAGTATTTTTAATAAATAACTAATGAGTGAATGATTGGATGAGTGGCCAATATTTATTGGAAATAAATAAATTAGTTAACCAACTTTTAAGGACTACCAAGATGAGACAATATAATCAATTCTGTGTTTTCAGTGTTTCTGACCTTGATTTTATCATAATCTTCAAATGTTGGACAGTATTCCAAAGCTCCCAGTTGATTGAATATTCAAAACACCAAATTCTCAGTTACCACCAGTGAAGGAAAGTGTACAGAAGGAACATTTGTGAGTAGAGGGTTGTGAAAATTACCAAATAACTTCTCTGGGTTTCTTAGGGGCTGAGCTATCACATTAATTCATGAATCCAGTCCTTGCTCATCCCCATCTCCATGTTTCTGTGTGATCTGGCCCTTGTTCTTCCCCATCCCAATGGTGCTATGCAATTCATTCCTTCTAGCTCACTCCCATCTCCATTTCCCTCCATCCCATTCTTGGGATGACCTAAGATTGTACTCTTTGCTTTTAAAATAAGCTAATGTTGTTATATAATCAGCCAAAATAATTAGAGAATCATCATGAATGTGTATAAATTTGTCTACACCTCTGTGTTTGGCTCATTTCATTTCTCAAGAAAACATATTCAGCATGAAATCATATTATTTGAAAAAGTAGATGTTATTCATAAACTGATCATTGACTAAATGAGAAAAATCTAAGTTTAAGAAAGTAAAGAGCCTGGCAGAGTTGTGCCCAAAATAACAAACGTTCTCTGTACCTCTTACATAATATGATAGATGTCTAGAGCACTGAGAGGTAGACGGTGTACAGCTTGCTGTATAGAATTTATGTGTCATTTCCTGTTTCTTTCTATCTGTTTTTTTTTTTTTAATCTTTGGACCAAGAATATGTAGACAGGTAAGGAGTGACATTTGGATATTTGGGTGGAAGTGAACTGAACACATTCTTTTCCTGGCTCTTGGAGGACACTATAAAGTAATAATTTCCACGTGGTTTAGTGAGAATCTTTCCACCATAAAAATACTCTCTACCAAAGCCAAGTTTTTATTTAACTGTTTTATAAGAAAGTATCATGCATATAGACATGTCTGTCTTACTAATTCCATGAATTTTCCAGTGTTCCAATAGCATAAAACATGTTACTCAGCTAGACACTACCACCAGCCTGGGGTCATTTGACCAAAGAAAATCTTTTTAATTACTATAATTTGATACTACTGCAATGTCAGTAGAAAAGTTTATATTTATATATTTATAGTCGTGTTTGCTATCACAGATTAATAAAATTACCTTAGTGAATTACTATGTACTTTCCCTGTTCACATACGTTTATTACACAAGTGTCCTTGTTTATCTTTACTTATGAGACATCAAATAAGAACCTTAATTCTATTTGTGTACCTTAGTATTAATTATATATTATTAATAATACAAATTAATATACTAAATAATTTAATTTGTACATAGACATTTGCATTGTGTAGCAGGTGAGGCTGTCACTGCTGAAATAATAGGTATCAGAATAGAAAAAACAAAAGAAAACATTAGCCTGACAGTTTATCCATAACAAGAAATGGAATTTGAGACTTCAGATATAAATCAGCCAACCTCTGATTTCACCCTTCTTGTCAGTTGGAGTAAGGTGTGGACAACTGGGCTCCCCTCATCTGGCTGCTGAGATCAGTTGAGAATCCTGGTGTGGAAGATCCAGAAAAGAGCAGTAACTATTATATTGATACATTGGTGATAACATCTACCATTTACCAAGTATCTGATATGCAGATCACTAATTAATCAGAAAGTATTGCTGTAGCATGAATCTTTAAAAGTCTTATTAATAGAAAACTCGGGAGCCAGGTATTAGGGTGAATTCTGAAAAGCCAGAAAAGCAGAATAAGCCACAGCTAACCTCACTTCAATAACTTCTCAGCTGATCCTGTTTCCTCAAACTGGAAGCCTCTGAGTCCTCATCCAAATGGATCTCAGCTGAACTGCTGCTAAAAGCTAAAAGCTTAAAAAGACTCTAGTTCCTAGTCCTCACATCTTATATACCTTTCTGCTTCCTGCCATCACTTCCTGGGATTAAAGGCATGAGTCACCATGCCTGGCTGTTTCCATTGTGGCTTTGAACTCACAGAGATCCGGATGGATCTCTGCCTCCAAGTGATAGGATTAAAGGCATGTGTGCCACCATTTTCTGGCCTCTATGTCTAATATAGTGGCTGTTCTGTTCTCTGACCCCAGGTAAGTTTATTGGAGTGCACAATATATCAACCACATATTGCCACTACGATGTGTCTGCATCTTAGCTCACATGGTAGCTTGTCTCTAGACTCTGTTCCTCATAATGTTAAGTAGATATGAAAAGTCTCTTTTATGAGAAAGGAAATATAATAGAAGACTTCAGAATTTATCAGTTTCTAGTTTATTATGATAAAATTGAATTTATTTGTAAAGCTTGAAATTTGTCTACATTCAGCTAGATTTTCCTGTCACAGTTGTCTCAGAAAATTCAGTAATTTTGAGTGCTGCAAAGTACATCTTACACAGTTTTCTTCTCATGCACAGTGTGGCATCTTCAGCTAATGTTGGTATAAATTAACATTCTGAAATATACAGAGGCACATTCTATAAAACTAGGACCACAATGTTTGTTCACATTATTGAACATTTTTGCAAACCTCATTTATACAGATGTAGTATTTCCTGTTTTTAAAGAGATTTCTGATTCATTATATGAATGCTATATCCTCCTTAGCCACTCCATTTATCTTTGTGGCTTAGATTATTTGTAATAAAGAAGAACACAGTACATGTCAGTAAAGATATTCTTTTGATGCTAGGAACTGAACCTTGGACCTCATGCATACTAGGCACGTGCTCTACCACTGAGCCACACTCCCACAGAGTGTGGCTTCCACTTCCACAGAGAGATATCTTTTATCATCTTATAAAGACATCCTGCTTATACTGTTATCTTAGTTAGGGTTTTATTGCTGTAAAGAAACACCATAACCATGGTATCTCTTATAACAGAAAACATTTAATTGGGGCTGGCTTAGAATTCAGAGGTTTAGTCCATTATCATCATGGCAGAAGCATGGTGGCCTGCAGGCAAACATAGTGCTAGAGAAGGAGCTCAGAATTCTACATCTTGGTCCACAGGCAGCAGGAAGTGAATGTCACACTAGACCTGGCTTGAGCATTTGAGACCTCAGAGCCCACCCCTAGTGACACACTTCCTCCAACAAAGCCACACCTACTCCAACAAGGCCATACCCTCACTCCCTGTAAGCCTCTGGGGGCCATTTTTATTCAAACCACCACACTTACCCCCCTTTCTAATAATGTCTGGGAATCTGATAACTTAATGGTGCTAGCCTTTCTCACAGTTATTTTAATGTGAAATGGTAGAATTTGTTCTCCCTACTTTGCACAAAAGAAAAGCAAATAAGGTTTTAGTAGTGAGCTGGGCTGTTACAGTTACCACGGTGCTCAGCTGAATGGGGTGGGGTTCTTAGCTGTGTGTCTGTAGTTACGCAGGTGACCGAACGCCACTGTTAACTTGGAGACTGAGTTCTGCAATGCAGTCACTAAACACCTAAGTGTAGCTAGAGTTTTCCTGCCTGGCCCACAGTCAGGACAAATCTCTATCACCTGCCAGTCCCACAGCCGCTCAGACCCAACCAAGTAAACACAGAGACTTATATTGGTTACAAACTATGGCCATGGCAGGCTTCTTGCTAACTGTTCTTATAACTTAAATTGATCCATTTCCATTAATCTATACCTTGCCATGTGGCTCGTGGCTTACCGGCATCTTCACATGCTGTTTGTCATCGTGGCAGCTGGCAGTATCTCTGACTCAGCCTTCCACTTCCCAGCTTTATTCTCCTCCTTGTCCCACCTACACTTCCTGCCTAGCCAATGGCCAATCAGTGATTTATTTATTGACCAATCAGCAACACACTTGACATACAGAGCATCCCACAGCACCTAAGTTCTGTTACATAGTCTGAGCTGAACTTCCTTTCCTCTGATCTCTTTCAGAGACACATACACAATGTTTTGTTTAATATGGTCACCAGATGCCGCTGTTTCTGGCATACAGTTGTCAAAATACAAAGCTTCTCTGAGGCTGTGCTGAATGTCGTGGGTGCTGCTACTCACACTGCCTGTTTGTTATACTGTTCTGCTGAGAGTTTAAAAGACTTCAGGGTGATATTTGACTGTATGTAAATTTTGATCTATGTAGTGCCCTGAAGATTTTATCCTGCCTAAGGTATAACACCACCTACCTGGAGATTACTGAATTACATCATCTCATTTTTCAGTGAAAAGGTTGATTTCCACGGTTGATGAAAACATGGTGACGATGTTAGAGACCGTGAGTTTACCTGTCAATACATCAGCAGACAGTCTTTTGTTTTTCTACTTCACAATTTATTCTTGGAAAATAGGCCATATTTTCCCATAGTAATAACATGAATGAGGGCTAGATATTCTGCTCAGAGACAGAGTCCTCAATAAGCCCAAAGGACACTCAGCAGTGGTCCCTGGCACAAACGCCTTAAACACAAGGACCATTTCCATCTCTGAACTCTGTGTGAACACATGGAAAAGCCACAGCACCCATCAGCCTCACTCCACTTCCAGATGTCTCCAGAGCAGCAGTTCTCAACCTGTGGGTCACAACTCCTTTGGGAGTCAACTGGCCCTTTCACAGGGGTCACATATCAGATATCCTGTATATCTGATATTTACATTATGATTCATAACAGTAGCAAAACTACAGTTATGAAGTAGCAACAAAAGTAATGTCATGGTTGGGGGTCACTGCCATGAGGAACTGTATTAAAGGGTCACAGCATTAGGAAGGTTGAGAACCACTGCTCTAGAGAACAGAAGCATATGTACCCAGCTATAGGTCAAGGGTCATGCAATGCCATCTTGGCAAACAAGCAAAGCAAATCTCTTTTATTTTTCATGTTAGCATGACCAAGAAATGCATCTTGTCTTTTACACTCTGTAACTAAAATTTATTGATCATTTTGAGAATTTAGTTCAGTCTATTACTCTCCAATGTGCCTGATTTATAGTTTTCCTGTATATATTTTGTAACTCATCCTAGAAAATCAAGAAATGACACTCAATCCATATGTCTGCGTCATATAGCTTACCCTGTGAAGAGGTTTTTAGTTCTATTCTTGTATAACCCCCTTCTGTATCATGTTGATGAGCCTGGGTAGGCATGTCAAGGTTAGTTGGTAAGTTGTGTAATTTTGAACAGGGTCCCTCAAAAGCAATTCAGAGGAATGGCTGGATGTTGCTTTGCCAGACATTCGTCCTCACCCTTGTTCAGCTTGTTGCCGGACACAGGACCTTTGCTGTATGTTCATTGCTTGGGTTTTGAGCAGTTTTCTTTACTATCAGACTCGCTCTTGAGCAGTCACTCTGAAGTCTCCAACATGTCTTAGCTGTTCTGAGTGAGAACGTGAATGGCTGAACAGCAAAATAAGGTTCCTGCTTGACCACTGCTGGCATTGTCGACAAGAGTGTGAAAGGGGTTTGAGATTATTGATTATTGAGAGGATGGACAGCTAGTTGGGGAAATGGAGGAAGAGTCTGCCGTTAGTGGCTGTGTTGCTGGTCTGATTGGACCTTCATAACATGCAATCATTTCCAGGTTTTCATTTTTTCTGTATTGATTCAGACTTCAGGATGTTGATGGAACTCTCTCAAGTTTGATAACATGCATGTGTGTATATGTATGTAATATATATATGTGTGTGTGTATGAGCGTATAATATACATAATCAGTGTTGCAAAGAGCATCCTATTTTCCTGAAGGCACAAATATAAAAATGTACCTAAGGAACATTTGAAGAGTCATTGTAGTGTTGTCATCTGGGTTTCTGAGGGGTCTGTGAGGTAAGACCTCTTTATGGCAGGTTTTCAGAAACCATCAAGACTTCCCATGGCAAGAACTAGGTTGTCCAAGAATAAGGAAAAGCCAGATTTTCACCCCGTCTGTATTGGTGGCAGACTAGGGTCTGTCATTCTCTCTGGAGCTACAAAGGGAGCCAGTTCTGTGTTGGTTTACGTGTGCATTTGTGAACTGCCTGAGAAACAACAGAGGACACCGAGAAAGGAATCCGCAGACTCAGCAGCACTCATTCTTCACAGTCTTCTTCTGTAGACGACCTTGAAGCACTAAGATCCCACTTTCTCCTCCCTTTAGCTATGCAATAAAATCGTGTTCCTGGTGAGTTTTGTGGGAAACCGAGGCACATTCACCCGAGGTTATCGAGCGGTCATCCTGGACATGGCCTTTCTCTACCATGTGGCGTATGTCCTGGTTTGCATGCTTGGTCTCTTTGTTCACGAGTTCTTCTACAGCTTCCTGGTGAGTAGAGACAATTGCTGCTAAGCACATGATGCCCCCTCTTACACCTTAGCCTTTTGGTTGGTTGGTTTTGTTGTTTGTTTTATTTTCTTAGCAAGGCACAAATTACGTTGTTTTTGGAATTTCCTAGGAGAAGTATGGGTTATCATTTTTAATCTTTTCTCTGGGAAGTACATGGGTAATGGAGTTCTATTTGCTGCGAAGCAAGCAACCTCCTGCCCTCTTCTCTTGGCCCAGGCTTCATACGACAAGCTGCTTTGGGTTTTCAGCCAAATAATATTTACTCAATTCATTATCCAACTACGTAGGGGACAAATAAGGATGTATGGTCCTGTGTGCTAAAATCATTATCTTTGGTTTATAGTATCAAATGTTACATTAATCATTACAGTGACATGTAAGCAAAATGAGAAGGAACAAAAGCCACCCTAGCAAAAGGGTAATCTGTTTAAAGTATAGCTTCTTAGCTTATGTCTCCATCGTTAATGATGTCACCATCATTAGTTTATGATGTCACCACCATCTTTAGCTTATGTATGTTACCACCATTAGCTTTTGTCACAACCATTAGCTTATGTCACCACCGTTAGCTTATGTCACCATTGTTAGTTATGATGTCACCACCATCTTTAGCTTACATCACCACTGTTAGCTTGTGTCACCATCGTTAGTATATATCATCATGGCTAAGCTTAGCTATGTATCTTTAAATCTTTAGACAGTTTTTTTTTTCAGATTCTTTTGTTTTTGTTGAGAGATGAATTGCTTCACTGTGTAGCCCAGGCTGGCCCCTAACTCACAATCTTCCCACCTCAGCCTCCTGTGCTGGGGTGGTGCCTGCACATCACTACACCCAACCATACGTCCTTCTTAAAGATGCCCTCGCCCCAAAGGCCATCTTCCTTTCTCCATTTATACTGCTTTATAGTCACGAATGAGGAAAACAGTTGTATAAAAATATACGTTTAAATCTGTGAGTGGTGTTTGAATACAGGCACATGCATGCCACCGTGCACAGGCAGAAGTCGGAGGACCGGCTTGGGTGTCACTCATCACCCACCACCTTGTTTGAGGCAGTTTCTCATTTCATCACTATGAACGCTGTCTACGCTGGCCCCTACTGAGTTAAAATAAAATCTCTTTATGTCACCCTAAGTGGTTAAAAGGTTGAAGACGCCAGAACATTGACAGTCTAGAGGTTGAGTTTGTGACAATTAATTCATCTTTATTGAAGAATATTGACTTTGTTCCTAATAATAGCTGTACTTCCCAAGAGATAAACAGAGAGCAAAGTAGTGAATTTTTTAAGAATTTGACTCATCAAATGCCAGTATCCTAGAGACAGGCTCTGCACAGCAATGACTGGCCAGGCTGTGATTACAGTGCAACCCTTGGTCCACAGCAGACCGGGGCTTTTGAAAGGACACACACACCTAACTGGTCATTCTAGCCCAGCCAAGTTCTGGTTCTCATCTCCACATAAGAACACAACCACAAACCCTGGGTTTTCCAGTTTTGAAGATGGGATTCATTTTTAAACATTTTTGGACATTTCTGAAAATGAATGTGTAGCTAGAGTTTTCCTGCCTGGCCCACAATCAGGACAAATCTTTGTCACCCGCCAGTCCCACAGCTGCTCAGACCCAACCAAGTAAACACAGAGACTTATATTGCTTACAAACTGTATGGCCATGGCAGGCTTCTTGCTAACTGTTCTTATAGCTTAAATTAATCCATTTCTATAAATCTATACCTTGCCACGTGGTTTGTGGCTTACCGGCATCTTCACATTCTGTTTGTCATCATGGTGGCTGGCAGTGTCTCTCTCTCAGCCTTCCACTTCCCAGCTTTATTCTCCTCCTTGTCCCGCCTATACTTCCTGCCTGGCCACTGGCCAATCAGTGATTTATTTATTGACCAATCAGCAACACATTTGCCATACAGACCATCCCACAGCACTTCCCCTTTTCTAATTTTTTTTTTCAAAAAGGAAGGTTTTAACCTTAACAAAGTAAAATTACATATAATTTGGGAATTTGGGCGTAGCTTCTCTTACTCCTTCCTGCTGGAGGGGGGGCGCTGTATCTTATGGGGACACAAAGAAAATTTTAGGATTATGGAATAGTCCATGAGGCTGTATTGTCTGAGCCAGTTGCCTTCAAGCCATTCTGGATGTTGGATCATCTGGGCCTTGGTGTCATCAGAGACCTTTCAGGGGGTCTTGGCTGGTCAAACCTGATGTATCTTAATCTGCAACAAATCCATAGCCTCTTGCTTTCTGTGGAAACAAAAGCAGAGTCTCCTTTCCAAAGCAACACATCCTTACATCCAAATTTTGAAGTCAAGGTATCTTTAAAATATACATCTTGGCATAACTCAACAGCTTTTACAATCAAATGTTTTTCTGCAGTTAAAAATCCCAAGGACAACACAATCCAGATTCTCTGTGTAATATTCATCTTTACATGGCTTATTTTTTATATTAATTTTACTGTCTCCTTAAAGACTTTATTTTTTAAAACTATGTATTTGTTAATATAACTGTATATATCACCTTTTTTGTCTTTTTCAAGTCTACGTATCTTATACACACATTGTAAACTATTACATCTAAATCTGTCTCATTGTGAATCTATTGCTTTAAACTGCAGCAACTGTGGCTGCTGGCTCCACCCACCTCAGCTTCCCAACATGGCGGTGGTACGTTTTCCACCAGCTCTGGGAGCTATTGTGGGTCTATGCTTTTATCCAAGCAGTGTGTAGCCCAGAAACCTCTTTTTTTGTTTTGTACCAGCAAAGGCTAAATCCACCACGCAGCTTAATGTGCCACTTGCAGAGGCCTCATTCCTGCCATACTGCAGGTCGAGTGCACATGCCAGGAACCCACAAGTAGCTCAAACTGCCAGCTGCCGCTCATTTGAGAGAGATAATTAGGAAGCTGTTTTTAGCTCCATTTTAGAATCTTTTCTCAGGTTTTAGGTGGAAACTCTTGCCAACACATTGGGCGCCATTTTTAGCTAGAGTTTTCCTGCCTGGCCCACAGTCAGGACAAATCTTTGTCACCCGCCAGTTCCACAGCTGCTCAGACCCAACCAAGTAAACACAGAGACTTATATTGCTTACAAACTGTATGGCTGTGGCAGGCTTCTTCCTAACTGTTCTTACAGCTTAAATTAATCCATTTCCATTAATCTATACCTTGCCACGTGGTTTGTGGCTTACTGGCATCTTCACATGCTGTTTGTCATCATGGTGGCTGGCAGTGTCTCTCTCTCAGCCTTCCACTTCCTAGCTTTATTCTCCTCCTTGTCCCGCCTATACTTCCTGCCTGGCCACTGGCCAATGAGTGATTTATTTATTGACCAATCAGCAACACACTTGACATAGAGACCATCCCACAGCATGAATGTAACTTTATTTTTGTAACTACTTCTGTATAATAAAACATGTACTTGCTAATTCATAACTTCAGTTTTATAATGTAGCAATGGTTCCCAGCACTGGCTGCAGGTAGCAGACATGTGCTTGAGTTCTGGATTGCTGTGTAGATTTCCTATTAAAGACAGACTGGATAGTAACCCTTTAGAGGGAAGGAACTGGCAAAGCAGTTACCTTTTTTGTTTGTGGTTCTGCTTTCAAAAGTATAAGTATAAAGAAATGCAGATTTGTGTCCTCATTTGCATACTGGTTTAGTAAGGAAGAGTGTCTGCACTGTCCAAATATTTTAAATTCAAACATTTTCTATGGCACCAGACTCATAAAATTGTCCTCTTCATGTTGAGTCCCATAATTGAACAACAAATTTAATGAATTTTTCAACTGCCCCATAAACTACAGGTGCCTAATATTATAAATTTTCTAAATTCAAATGAAAGTGAGTGTCTAAGCCAACATGCACATCACATGCTGCTAGGGCTGTCTTCACTAAAATGATGTCTCCTTGTATTCTAGCTCGGCTGTTTGGGTTCATTTAAAAATGTTATTTGTTTGAAGGTTAATTTTTAATTGTTATTTCTGTAGCTCTTTGATTTGGTGTACAGAGAAGAGACCCTGCTGAACGTCATCAAAAGTGTCACACGGAATGGCCGCTCTATCATCCTGACAGCGGTCTTGGCTCTCATCCTGGTCTACCTGTTCTCCATCATCGGCTTTCTTTTCCTAAAGGATGACTTCACCATGGAAGTGGACAGACTGAAAAACAGAACGCCAGTTACAGGTAGCCATTCCATCCTCTGAGCTCCGCTGGTAGTTCTAACTTGTACACACCTTGTCTGGGGATTTCAGACAAGCAGGGATAGGGGAAAGTTTACTTTCACTCTTTTGAAATGTGGTCTTGTTTACTGCTCCTGTGGCTTGAGGGTGCAATGTCCTCCCAGCCTCATGTGTTGGAACATCTGGTCCCCACATGGTGGCACTGTGGAGCCTTCTGGAGGAAGTGGTGGGCCTTGGGTTGGCTAGTCTAGCCTCGCTTCCTGTCTGCTCTCAGCCTCCTGACTACTAACACAGTGTGACCAGCTGCCTGGGCTGCCGCCATGTCGGGCTGTATCTCTTTGAACCGTTAGCCAAAATAAACTGTCCATTCCTTCCTCAAGTTGCTCGTTGTTAGGTATTTGATCCTCACAATGATTAAAGTAACTAATTCAACTTCTAAGAGTTGAGAATTCGAAGTACTTTAGCCTGTATGCTGTCAGTGTGGGTTGGGAATACACAAGAGACCTCATCTGCGCTCCGTCTCTCAGGGTTTCGTAATGCTGACCATATTGCTGGAGGCCGCCACAGCTTCTCGGCAGGCAATTCCAGGATTCTGTTTTCCTCTTCTTCCCATTTCCTCAAAGAGCAGCGTCCGGCACCTACGCCACCACTCAGCCATTTTCCACATGCATTGTATTATATTCAAAACACTTAAAATGATGAATGCTTGGATTTGGAAATCATCAGATAGTAAGAAGTGTGTTTTGGAAGACATGCTTAGAGGCTGTGGCTAAAGGGCCCCATTCCTCAGCTTGTGACTGCTGCAGAGCCTGAATGATGTTTGCCCTGGGCCACTTACTGAGAGGCCCTGGCATGAGGTCCCATCCTCCCGGGTTACTTTTGTTTGCTCTCTCACCTCTCATACACACTCTTTTGTTGCTGGGTCAAATTCCTTCCTTAACCTTCCCCCAACCCTGCTTTGGTCTGTAGAAACCATGGTTTTATATTGTGATGTTTTCTTGATTCCACTAATTACCATTTATAGAGACAGGGAATCCCAAAAAGACATGATTTCTCCTCAAACCATTGACTTTAAAGCTAAGATTTAATTAGTGGAAACATATGCAGTATTCCTTCTTGCCTTTAACAGACTTTCTTTCTTTCTTTCTTTTCCTTTCTTTCTTTCTTTCTTTCTTTCTTTCTTTCTTTCTTTCTTTCTTTCTTTCTCTCTCTCTCTCTCTCTCTCTCTCTCTCTCTCTCTCTCTCTCTCTCTCTCTCTTCCTTTCTTTAATTTATTTTATTTTACATCCGACCACAGTTTCCCCTCCTTCCCTCCTTTCTACCTCCCTCCCACATCGCATCCACTCCTTCTCTGCTTCTGTTCAGAAAGGGGCAGGCCTCCCATGGGTATCAGCAAAGCATGGCATGTCAAGTTGCTGTAAGGCACTTCGCCCTGTATTTAGGCTGGACAAGGCGACCCAGTATGAGGTGGAGGGGGAGCACTGAAAGAGATGACTGGAAGGGGGTGCTTTGGGGGTCAAGTAGAGCCTGATGCAAGGGAAACTCCCACAAATCTACAAGATAACAGATAATTCTTAATTGTCGAATATATGTGATTTCTTTCATAAGATTATGGACTGACGAAGTGGTGTTCACAGTCATTCATCAGTGAGCCTAAATGCTTTACACAAGTATTAGAAACACTTCTTCACTGGAGACATTCTTGAACACCACACCAAATACTAGTCTTTGTTTTCAGGACCATGAACTATGTGGTTGCATGAAATGTAACAACTTCATATGACTTTTCTAGAGTTTAACAGGCATACTGTCAACTTTCCGTTCATTGTTGTAATTAAAAGGCCCAAGAAAATAACTTTAATACAAGGAATGACTTACTTTGGCAGCTTTTGTTTTTAGTTAATGTCACTTCGCCCCATCCCCTTAGACCTATGGCAAGACAGAACATGGTAGTTGAGCAAAGATTCTCACCCTGAAGTGGCTTTGAGGCAGAGAGACAGAGAGGAGGGTGCCCAATACCTCTTCAATGGTACATCCCCATTGACCCCCACACTAGACCTCACCTCCCAAAAGATCAGATAGCTCCCTGAGCTGGTGCCCATACCCTCAGTCTATGGCCCTTGAGGGACACTGAAAATTCAAACCAGTCCAGCAGGTTTCATGTGTGTGAAGGAAAGGCTTTATGTAAATTCTCAGTACTCCACTCTTTCCAAACTCCTTAGGAACTGTCCATCCTTAGCACTCAGCAAGCCTCGACTTTTAATTACTTGCTAGATTAGAGGCCTGGCCACAGTTTGTGCAGTAGAGAAAACATGTGAAACAGAAGCATTCCAACTTCCAAAACAAACATATACAGTAGTTACTGTTTTATTTTTAATTTGGTGGTAAATATTTTATGTTGTTTGAAAAGGAAGTTGGTAAAAAATACAACATAAGAAACACTAAAGCTAAAATTTCAAGCTCTGTCTTTACTGAAAAGTGTGTATGCACATTAGTATAGAAACCAGTGCAAAAAACAAAAAACAAAACAAAAACAAAAAAAACCTTTTGCAAATACTATGAAAGTGCAGCACGTAGGGGCAGCTAACAGACTTGAACTCCTGGTTCTCTGTGGGTTGAAAGTTCTTGTTTCATAGCTTAAGGTCCTAGAAAAAGCATCTTTGTTTCCGAACTTTGAATTTCATTTCTAACACCATGTAGCAGCATCTGCCTTAAGTCTGCTTTCTGTTGCCATAACAGATTACTAGAAGCATGGTGTTTTTTAAAGAATAGAGGTTCATTTAGTCCATGGTTCCCGAGGCTCCGGGAATCTGCTTGGCATCTGAAGAGGCTGTTCTGTAACAGATACCAACATAGGGTACCCCACCATGAGGAGAGGTAAACCAGGCTTTATCATAAACCCACTGTAGAGATAAAGCAGTAATCCATGAGTACATTAACCCAACTGTGAGGGGAGAGACGCCATGCCTGATCACTTCTCAACACTTCACAGCCAGGCTTCAATCTCAGGAAGTATCTAACCTACACCACGATCTCAATTGGCACATGGTATCTTCATTCTTGTGTTTTGAGCACTGTCACTCACAAAGTTGACCATGGGTGAAATTACTGAGGCTAACACACTCCAGGTAGTGATGACATTTGGGTTGCAGAAGAATGCAGGTATAAAGTGATCAGAAACCCCACAGGTGGGGACAAGTGGAAAGGTGGAAAGTCAGAGCTCGAGGGCATGTCCTTACAGTGCTGGGGGGAGCAGGAAGACAGCGCCCTGCCTAAGATCTGCTGCTCAGTGGGCAAGAAGCGGCCACTCCAGCATGGTCAGAGCAGGGTCATGGAGAAGCACAAGAAAGGGAAGTTCTCCTGACAGGGGGCACAGTGTTCCTCAGACCCGCCCTATCCTCATTCTCACTTACGCAGAGTAGAGGAGAAGTCGCCCACGTGGCTTCATAACCTAAGCTCTCCCTCTGGCCCTTCCAGCCACAGCTCTGGTTCTCTCCAAGGATCTGCACCATCTGTTGGGTGCTTGGTGGAAAGTGCTGGGCTAGAGGTTTGCATGGCTCGGCCTGCTGTGTCCTTCGCTCTCCTCTGATACTGTAAATTGCACCTTGGTGACCCCTGGGCTCTGTGCTCCATGTCACGTTCATCAACCCTGTGATTCCACTAGTGAGTCCTTCTCCAAGTAGCTATTTCCTTTCCCTTCTAGAACTCGAGCTCCCTCTCTCTTCTGCTGCGTGGCTTTGTGTTAACCTTTGCTTTACGAGTCTGTCAGCTCCAGTTACATCTCTGCCTCTTCACATCCCGTCCGTTCTCCAAAGCCTTGGATTCTGAGCCGTTGGAGCCTAGTGTGACACATCAAGTCCTTACTCGGGGACTGTCAGCAGGGCTCACTCAGAACTCCACCTCTGTCCCTCTCTGACCACCGACTTGCACTCCTGGTCCACATCAGTGCTGACAGTAACAGTGACCCTCCTTCCCAGTGCTGTCACAGCATCTTTGGGGACACCGGTGCCTCCCCAGCCCACCCACTCTTCACATCTCCTTCCGATACCAGCTCCTGTTTGTAGCATCTACTTCTTTTGGTCCTCTCAGCGTATGAATCAAACTTTCAAGTTTAACTTTGTTTCATGCAAATAGAAAGGTCATTATCTCTGTACCATGTGGGTCAGTGAAGCCAGTGGGGAGCCAGCAGAAAGAGGGGTTCCTGGGGACTCAGAAGAAAACAGAGAAAAAAGAGTCTTCTATCCTTGGGCTGATTGAAGCCTTTTTTCCCTGGGGTCCATACTTCATGGTGTGAACTGCCTACCCGAGGTCCTTACCTCAGCCACAGGGACTGGTGACTTGAGCCTGCGGGGGGCTCACTGGGCTGGGAGGAAGCAGTCCTGACAGCCCAGGTCAGAACCTTGAATGCACCTGGCCTTAGAAATATTAGTATTCATGGTGATTTAGGTCAACAATATTATTAATACTTTATCACAGCCACTAAAAGAAAAAAATTGTATGAATGGAGCTTTTTGCACATTGGCAATAAATCTACTCTCTATGTATAAAATTGCTTTAACAAACAAAACCATGCTCAGAGCTCCAGGATAACTTAGCAGGAGGCTTTGGGAATGCAGCTTGAAGCACAGACGTCTTTAAACTCTGTGGTTGTGTCCATATGTCGTGTGTGTTATGCCTCTCTACAATGCTCTGCTCTCTGTCCTCCCAGGTGATCACGGGGCTCCGACCATGACCTTACCTTCCATGATGGGAACCTGCCAGAAGGAAAACTGCTCGACCACGATCCCATCTTTGAACACAGGTATGTACTGACAACTCAGGTCTGTACTAGTCCCTCTAACATGTAATTAGATATTTTATTATGTCCATGAGAGTTGATCTTAGAATTGCATAATGTGTTGAAATAGAAGAACAGAGGGTAAAGGACCACAATAATCCAAGCTAGAGAAAGAATTCTTCATTTGTTATACTGAGCTACCTTGTTGCCCACAGTGTTTCTGTCTACCCAAACCTGGCAGATTCATTGTCCGGAATGTGCTACTCCCAAACAGCAGCCCACACTAAGGGGTCCCCTTCTGACTACTTGGCTACCAGCAAGGGATGTGGGAAAGCATGGATTCTACTCTATAATCCTGGCTGTAACCCTGGGCTTTCCATTTTTCTGGCTTATGGTGTGCAGGCTTTCAGAACTATGTTTGGATAGCTTATAAGGACAGAAAAATGAATGAAAAAAATCCCTCTCCCTCCTCAGGAGCAAACAGATGTGTAAAAATAACTTTAGTTCTAAGCCATTCTCTTAAGATGTAGCAGGAGTCTGGGAACATAGCATAGATGATGTTTTCTAAATTATAGAAAAAATAGTGATGTATTTCTGAAAGCAGGAGATACAACTGATGGTGTGTATGTATTTGGAGGTGAGTTCAGGGCCACATTCATATTAGGCGCGTGCTCTACCTATGAGCTATACCGAGCCCTTGTTGATAGTAGATCTTTATGTAACTCCAAAGTTGTCACAGCTAAAGAAGTGTAGAGTCAGTCAAGTGGTGAAATAAATGCAGAGCAGTTGAGGGAAGTGTCGTGAAAGACAGTGGAAGGATGGAGCATTAACTTACTTTTTTCTTGAGATGTTGGACTGTTGGTGGGCAGGGGATGAATGGTCCCTTCCACTGACTGAATCTCATACTTTCTGACCTAGAGAGAGAATTCAACGCTGTATTCATTCCATGTAGTATCCAATGGTACAGGCACTTGAGATGTTTCCAGCAAAGTTTGCCTGACCCCCAGTCAAAGCTCACCTGAGAACCAGCTCTTCTTGGCTTACTGAGCATCCACTCTCTACAGCCATGTTGTGTGTGTCCCTCCAATTCCTCCAGCTTCCCCCACAGGTCACAGCAGAGGCTCTTGACGTCATACTCCTTGGCAAGCTGCTGAACACTGGGTGTTGGGACCCCTCTTGAGTCACCTCATACACTCTCTTTTTAAGATTTATTTTTATTTTCTATTTATGTATATGGCACTTGTGTGTAAGCACCTAGAGGCCAGAAGAGAGTGTTACATCCCCTTGACCTGGAGTTACAGGCAGTTGTGAACTGCCTGCTGAGTATGGTAGGGACTGACTCAGGTCCTCTGCAGCAGCAGTGTGTACCCTTAACCACTGAGCCATCTCAAGCCCATCTCACATTATTGACCTGCATTTGGCCCTCTCTTGGCGAAAGTACCATTCTTTGGTGGTTTAGCTGTTATCCCATAAATACCTACCCTGGGCTCCTATAATTGGGAGTTTAGGAGCTCACAAATGAAGCTGTACATTTGTTTCTGTGTGTTTATGCCAACCCAAAATGTTAGGATGTGAATATGTTGGGACCGTGGTTTCCAGGTTTCAATGTCCTTCTGTTCCCTAATTCTGTTCTTCCTGGTCATGTCATCCTTGGCCATGACAAGCCCTTGGTCAGAGCTTAGAGATCTGATTCACCACTTGTCTTTACATGGGTTATGCCATTTCTAACTTTTTGATGGAAGATATATAATATGAAGTGGGTGTGGCCCAAAGGCCCTGAGAAGTTTCATCTGGATCCTCACAGATTAAAAAAGAATTCAACTTCTGCTCTAGATATTTCCATAAGATATCTGGGAATATTGCAGAGGACAGCAACAGGAATTTCAGGGCCTGCAAACACTCTCAGATGCACACGGTCATGCTTTGTGAAATTCTTCAGCTCCCTAGAAATATGTCACAAATGGGACAGGCCGGGTGGCTCAATCAGTAAAGTGCTTGCTGTACAAGCATGAGGTCATGAGTTCAATTCCCAGGACACACACACACACACACACACACATACACACACACTCACCTGGACACTGTAGTATACATGTGTACCCCCAAAGCTGGGGAGAAGAGGACAAGAGGATCCCTAGGGTTCAGTGGCCAGCCATTCTAGCTAAGAGTAATTGAGAAAGGCAACCAAGGTCGACCTCTGGCTTCCACACTCATGTGCATGTACATTCATTCCTCCCCCCTCCTCTCTCTCTCTTACACACACACACACACACACACACACACACACACACACACACACACACAGAGAGAGAGAGAGAGAGAGAGAGAGAGAGAGAGAGAGAGAGAGAGAGAGAAATATGGCACAAATAAACTATCAATCTATGTACTCTCTAAAATTTTTTAAAATTAGGAAATTCTTTGTGAAAGCCACCTCACTGGTTTTGGGGCACAGTGCCTGCTCACCCCCAGTCCCAGGTCAGTCTGTGCTGTCATCCCACCTCCTCCCCACAGCATCCTCTCAAGGACCCACCTGAGCACCTTCTGTTACATGAAGTCATTCATCAGCAGGTTTCAGAGTCTGTCTCCACCAAGTCCCTGACTACAGATGTTTCTCACTTTTCTAAGGACATAGGGACAGTTCCTCACCCCAGGTACACTGCCCCCTTCCCCAAAGTCTCTGTCATTTGGGGTACAATGGTAGCAGTGTGTGGAAATCTTGTAGAGAAGCTGCCAGAGGTGTTGGAAACCATCCTGGAGCTGGAGGTGGGGGGACAGCTTAACTAGTGGAGGTTCCCCCAGCCAGAGCTGAAGCCACAAGAAGCCACAGCAGAGCCAGCCTTTAGCACTTGGCATTCAAGTGTTAAAATTGATTTCATTAGAATTTGAGAAGTCTTTGAATTTGACTTCTGTTTTTGTAATTTAAGTTCTAATTTTTTAAAGTAGGGTATCATTATTTAGCCCTGGATGTACTGAAACTCAATACGTAGATCAGACTGGACTTGAACTCACCAAAATCTACCTGCTTCTGCCTCCTGAGTGCTGGGATTAAAGGTGTGCGCCACCAACGCCCCCAGTGGATTCGACCTTCTGAGCCTTACTTCCTATCAATTTTGCCAATATGAATAATTACAGTAATTTGATTAAAAGTGTGTAGATTTTATCTCCGGGGCTTATTTTCTCTAAATTTTGGCAGAACGTAGTTAGCTGCAGTTATTTGATCGAAAAGCCCATGAGTTTGATCTTCTCAGCTTCTTGAAATGTTGGCTGTGTGCATTTAGTCATGTTAGTGGAGGGAAAGCTGAAGTCTGGTGTCTGTTGTGCAACACATGTCGCCTGGACTTAAAAATAGCTTTCCTGTCCAGGGCCGGAATGCAGTTCTATTTCGTGAGCTGTGGTGTGCATTTGTGGGGCCTTGGTTTGCTGTCTTGTGCACATCACAAAGGGCCCAGGCACACAGCCTGTGTAAGGGCGGGGCATGGCTGGAAGACACAGTCAGGCACACAGCCTGTGTAAGGGCAGGGCATGGCTGGAAGACACAGTCAGGCACACAGCCTGTGTAAGGGCGGGGCATGGCTGGAAGACACAGTCAGGCACACAGCCTGTGTAGGAGGCAGGGCATGGCTGGAAGACACAGTGTTGGCCCTGGGAAGGCTCCTGCAGGTGCAGGTTAGGGCATTTTCCCAGCAACAGAGGATTCATGTGACAACTGGCAACTAATTCAACTTGAAAAACACTCCAAAAAACTTTGTATTTCACTTGCTTCAAGCCTGCCACAATCTCAAATGAAAATACTTACCTAAATCCACACCCCTCACAAAAAAAAAACCCTGACTTTTCCAGAAAAGCCAAGCCTTGTTGAGACAATACTGAAAGTATAATCACGGGTGCTTTGTGAGTCAATGCCATTTGCACATTCAGGAGAATAAAGTTCACATGTGTTTAGCATTTATGAGACCAATTTTAATCTCCTGTCATCCTATTTTAATAGAGAAGGTTGGTGGGTAGCAGAACTTGTTAAGCTAACACATGCTACATTTTGGATTCCCATTGGCTACCAGTGTTTTAAAACATTTTCCTAGTTACAAAAAAGCTTAGGATCATCATTTCTATAATGGGTGTATTGTCGCTAAAGTTTAAGACGAGAGGGTTTGAATTGCTCTCAGACTTTCAAAGGAATCTCAGCTCCAGGCTGCTGTGTTCACAGGAGCCACGAACAACAAATAATTTAATTGTTAAAGCATAAAAGGGGACATTAATAAATACTTATGTTCAAGCATGTCCAGTATTTTTTAAGATGTACTTTTATTTATGTATTTGTGTGTTTGTGTGAGTGTATGTCAAGCCAGAAGAGGGCATTGGATCCCCCAGGGCTAGAGTTAAGGCATTGTGAGCCATCCCACATGGGTGCTAGGAGCTGAACTCTGGTCCTCTGGAAGACCAGCAAGTTATCTTAAGCACTGACCATCTCCAGCTAGTGTCCAGTATTCTTTTTTTAATGTATAGACTAACATTCTGGGTGAGATAATAGCTTCAGATCCAGTAGGATATGTTTATTCCTTTCCTCAAATGAAACTTTTTCTTATCATTATTAAGAAAAAAATGTGTTTTCTGGTTGTCAACTAAAAATGGATAACTTCAAAATCACTCAAGTGTCAGATTTGTTATTGTGTTAAACAATGACTTTTTGTAAGATTTAACAGCCACTGTATGTGGGTAATTGATAACTTGTATTCACTGGGCCCTAACGATGTACCAAGCACTGTTCTAAGTGTGTGTGTGTGTGTGTGTGTGTGTGTGTCCCGTTGTATCTGAGGGACTGTCTTAGGCCTGACTGTGCTGGCCAGGCACTTCTTCGGATACTCAGTGCAGAGGCCACTGCCACTCAGGCTGCTATGTGTTTTCTCATCTGCTGACCCGCCCTTCTTGGGGACCGAAAGGTTCCTGTAGGCTGAGATACTTACACCTGTATCTCCTTTTCCTCACACAAAGCTCCTGTTGGAAGGATCAGCTTGTCACACAAGTGACCACAAGGGGGCGCTTACCTATGGGATCCCCGAATGACACACTGAGAGCGGAAAGTGGACTCATGGCAAACAGTAGAACCTTTTAATAGAGCTCATAGAGGCTGCTGTATGACCCCAGCATGCCTGTGTGGCTACCACTGAGCAAGATGACTAGGCCAATGCTGGCACCGACCTGACTTGGGCACCCCCCACCCCTACTCCCACCCCCCCCCACCCCCACCCCCACCCCCTCACCCCCACAGGGTACATGCCACATGGTAAGCCAGACCTCTTGGTGTGTATTTGTAGCCAACTCATTTTATAAAATTTTACCCATCCAATTTTTATATTTCAAAAACTTAAGTAACTCTGCCTTGTCTCTCCTCTGTGCTTAGTTCTTGTCAATTGCACAAAGTCGTGAGCTTCGTTATGACATTTCCATATTGGCATTTAATGAACTTGGAGCATATTCAATCCCTGCTACCCTTTCTTGGCTCCCCTCCCCCCTCCACAGCCTGAATAGTTCCCTACCCCTTTGCAATTTCATGTCTTCTAAGTCATACATGTGAGAGAAAACACACAATTCTTGTCTTTGTGAGTCCTGTTCCATCCGTTTCCCTACAAATAATACAATTTCTTTCTTGTTTATGAATGAAGGAAACTGTTGTATACACAAAGCACAGTTCTTTCTCTATTGGGCCCTTCATCTGTGATGTATGCCCAGGACGCTTCCGTCTTCTGGCTACTGTGGCAGCAAGGCCTCAGTAAACATGAGCATGCAGGTCTCTGTAGTGAGCTGTCCTTGATTCTTTGGAATCTGAACCAGATCATGTATTGGCCCAAGTTTTAATTTATGAGGAACTTCCATGCTTATTTCCATAGTGGCTGTACTAGCTTATCCCACCAGCTGTGTAAAAGGGTCACATTCACACACACACCCCCTCACTAACAGTTGTTGGGTTTTTTGTTGTTGTTATTGTTTTTTTTTTTTTTTTTTTAATCTTGATGGTTGCCGGCTGATATGGGGTGAGATGGGACATCAGTGTAGTTGTGATTTGTATTTTTCTCGTGCCTGGTAATGGTGGTGGCATTTTGTATGGCAGCCAGTCCATTTTATTTCGCCATGGCTAATCACGTGTGATGTATGGATTTCCCTGGCTCCCAGACAACTTCATTTCCCGTCACTTCCATGTGCCCACCAAACTGGCACATAGTGGTCTTCAGTTGGCATTTGCTATGCTACAACCAGAGAGTTCCAATTAGTAAAATGTATCTAACATCCCACGACACTCGTTACTCATTTGCTTTGATTGAAAGTCTGACTTCACTGGGCAGTGGTGGGGCACGCCTTTAATCCCAGTACTCGGGAGGCTGAGGCAGGCGGATCTCTGTGAGTTCGAGGCCAGCCTGGGCTACAGAGTGAGTTCCAGGAAAGGCGCAAAGCTACACAGAGAAACCCTGTCTCCAAAAACCAAAAAAAGAAAAAAAAAGTCTGACTTTTGCGAAGTAGCGGTAGGTGTGCTCCATATGACCTCCTTCCTGGAACTCAGAAATTCTCTGTGACAATCTCTTTCCCTTTCACTGCCTTCCTTTTTCTGTCCTGTTCATCTGTCACCACCTCAAAGCTGCCCCAGTCCCCATTGCTCCTTCCTCCCCAAATTCCTTCAGATTTCCAAACCAGAAATCTTACCGTCTGCCTGTGTCTGCATGCAGCCCTCCTGCCAGGGGTATTCCAGCTTTAGAAGGAGCAACTTGGACTCATGTAAAAACATCAGGGTCCCTCTTCATAGGATATAAAATAAAATCTGTTCAGAAGCGAGAACTCAGCCTTCTCCTAACGATGCCTACACAGGCATTGGCCATGGATCACTCCATGAGATGGCTTTCCTTCCCCATGGCCAGTGGTTGCTTTTACATTCTTGCCTTGACATGCAGCCTGTAGCCCCAGGTCCCCAAGTCCCCTGAGGTGAGGTTCTTTAACTCTGTAACAAAATGAGCCTTTGCCTTTCTGCTCATTTACTACGTGACAGAATCCTGTTTCTTGTGCCCAGATGAGCTGACAGTCCTAGCTTTAAATGGCTTTCTGTTTTCTGTCTGGATCTTTCAGCATGGGGTCAATCTCAGGACTTTTCTGACACATTGTATCTTTTCCTTTCTTCTCATTCCTAAGCAGAGTTTCATCTCTAGTCCCAAGTGGTCCCTCAAACTCTGAAACTTACTCCAAATAATAGAATTGTGGCTGCCCCAGTAGTAAGCTCCTACTGTGTGCAGTTCTAACATGCCTGACGTGGTCCTTGGCCAACCCTCATTCTGTATGAAGCTGCGGAGGTCGGTACCTGCCCCAGTCCGGATCACGTCCTTGGCCTGGTCATTCATCTGAACCTCTTGGCAGTCTGGGTAGAGAGCTGCATTGACCACAGTCTCCACTACAGTCGGGCACATGAGTCTTAACCTTGTCACAGTTTACCTTTCTATTCTGTCATTTTCCACCAAGGCAAGAAAAGCAAAATCTCAAGGTATTATAAGTGTGTGGCTCTACATGTGCCAGTCATGTGTGGTGGTCACATGTGAAGCAGATGTCATGTGACTTCAAAAAAAATTCTGTTCAGCACAATAGAAGCAGATTCTTGGATGTAGATAATAGCGTGTTTTCAAAACCTTTGTGTCTCTGCAGCTGATGAGGGGAGTGAGGATGGAATTGAGCGGACGTGTGACACCCTGCTCATGTGCATTGTCACGGTGCTGAACCAGGGCCTCCGGAATGGCGGTGGCGTGGGGGATGTGCTGAGACGACCATCCAAAGATGTGAGCAAGACGGGAAGGGCTTAGTTTAAGAAGCACATGATTATTTCCTTCCTTCCCTCTGACCCTCCTTCATGTCCTCCCCCATTACTTCCCTCTCTCCCTCAGCCCCTTCCCTTCCCTTTCTCCTTCCTTCCCTTCCCTTTTGTCCACCCCTCCCTTCCCCTCCCCCTCCCATCTCCCTCCCTCCCTCCCTTCCTAAATTGGGAATTGAACTATCAACACAACATATCCCCAGCCCTCTTTTTACTTTTTAAACTTTGAGATTAGGAGTTTCACTGCATTGCCCAGGCTGGACCTGAACTCACTCTGTAGCCCGGGCTGGCCTTGAAGTTGCTCTTCTTCTGCTCAGCCTCCCTGAGGCTGTGACAGGCCCGTAGAACACAGGCCTTGCTTCTGTCTTGTTCCCTTCCTTACCAGTGTTTACATATGGTCTTGATTTTCAGGACTACAGCATCATTTGTCTAAAGTATAGCAGTGGCTGTAGGACAGTTAATTGCACAGTGGAATCCTGGGGGAACAGAGGTGAACTAAAAGCCTTTGGATGTCAGCTGGGCTCCAGTCTGAACCGCACATTATGTCACAGCAACAAAGTCACAGCCACAAACTCTACAGGAACTGATTGGTAAATAGAGCCCAGCAGCTCGGCTGCCTGTGCCTACAGAATCCCCAGGTGCCAGGATTTACTCTGCTTCTGCATAGGAAGAACCGCCATTATTTACCAGGGCGAATATAAAGTGTGGATGAGTTCTAACAGAATTTCATACATTAAAGTGGCAAAGTGAGAACATTCCTCAGTAACTGTAAATGTTGAAGCACCAGGCTGGAAGCATACAGTTTTCTTCTGCAACTAGCCTGTTATATAATGTCCAGTCATCTTGCTAAAAAGCTCGGCTCTCCTGTAAACAGCTGGATCCCGTGGTCTCTGATGTGTGTTTTAACATTGCAGACCAGATAGGACACACATACTTGACCTTGTCAGAACAAGGCCAGAACTACTGCAGAAGCTGAGAAAGCACCAGTTTTCCTCGGCTAGCCTTGCGGTTGTGTTTGACTCCCTTTGGCTTGGTGTCTGGGAGAAACCTGCATGATTGTGTTTCTCAATGCTGTGACAAAATGCCCAACCAAAGCAAACGAGGGAAAGAAGGGCCATTTTGGGCCACAGTTCTGTGGGATTATCCCCTCATCCTGGGAAAGACACAACTT
Organism: Peromyscus californicus insignis; assembly: GCF_007827085.1. Taxonomy (NCBI): domain Eukaryota; kingdom Metazoa; phylum Chordata; class Mammalia; order Rodentia; family Cricetidae; genus Peromyscus; species Peromyscus californicus. The sequence continues at coordinate 158,468,470 of NW_026294584.1, read as the reverse complement.
CAGTTAGAGAAAGAGTGGCGCAAGGCCGGGAGGCCAGCTGGCCACATTGCTTCCACCCTCAGCAAGCAGAAGTGGAGAAGGGACAAGGCCCGCCCCCAGTGACTCACTTCCTCTGGTGAGGCTCCACCTCCTGAAGGTTCCACAGCCTCCCCAACCAGATGAGGACCAAGAGTCCAAACAACAACGTGAGCCTGTGCAGACATTTTATATCCATCACTAGTAAAAGCACACAAGAAAGTGTGGTCCTCTTGGGGGAGATGTATCAGCCCCAGAGAAATGGAAGAATTCTGAGAACAGGCTTCAGGCACTCCCTTAGCTGGAGGAAAAGAAGGGCAGAGGGAGCTTTCCTTTTCCTAACGGGGCTACTGTGTGTGTTCACTCAGAGGATACCTGTTGAACATCGGGTTTGTGCTAGACAGTGTGCTAACTCAACCGCCACGAAGTGTGTGTGTGTGTGTGTGTGTGTGTGTGTGTGTTAGAGGTGTGTTTTGCCCTTCTGTTGCAGGAGCCCTTATTTGCTGCCCGTGTGGTTTACGACCTCCTCTTCTTCTTCATCGTCATTATTATCGTTCTGAACCTGATTTTTGGTGTGATCATTGACACCTTTGCTGACCTCAGAAGTGAGAAGCAGAAGAAAGAAGAAATTCTCAAGACAACCTGTTTCATCTGTGGTAGGTGCCCCCCACGGTGTTATGATGAAAGATGAATAAGTCCCCCCAGATGCTAAGGTAGCGGATGGACAAACTGCTCAGCAGGAAGAAGGGATGAGAATGATTTCCATTTTTTCATGCTTTAGGAAAAATTGTTTTACTGTAAAGGCTGGATAAAATTCAGGTTACGTAATGTGGTATGAGACTGACATTCTCTGCTTCCATAAATAGATGCAAGAATCACCCCAAACTCTTCACCATTATTTCTGCAATTTATACAGTCCTCTGCCTGTCTAATGTGCTGCCAGATGCCAGGAGGTTCCACCAACTGGCAAATGGGCTTTTAATCACAATAGCATATTGAGTACATTACAGAGTGACTTTTATTTTGCTAGATTATGAATCAAAGATTCCACTCATTTAAAATCACCATTTTAGATTCAAAACTAGTCAATATCCTAGTGTTACAGCTACACACACATATAACATGCTCATCACAGAACATAAAAATACTGTAGAACATACCACACACATCGACATCGTGCACCTACCACACCCCGCACACCCACACTACACACAACATACTGCAGGCTGCACACACACCCATATACTGCACATGTGTGCACACACGCCACATATACTGCACATGGGTGCACACACCACATATACTGCACATGTGTGCACACACCACATATACTGCACATGGGTGCACACACCCATATACTGCACATGTGTGCACACACCACATATACTGCACATGTGTGCACACACCATATATACTGCACATGTGTGCACACACACCACATATACTGCACATGTGTGCACACACACCACATATACTGCACATGTGTGCACACACTCCACATATACTGCACGTGTGTGCACACACACTCCACATATACTGCACGTGTGTGCACACACACTCCACATATACTGCACGTGTGTACACACACACACCACATATACTGCACGTGTGTGCACACACACTCCACATATACTGCACGTGTGTGCACACACACAACACATATACTGCACATGTGTGCACACACACACCACATATACTGCATGTGTGTGCACACACACACCACATATACTGCATGTGTGTGCACACACACACCACATATACTACACATGTGCACACAAACCCTTTCCTTCTGCCCCATCATCATCTCTCAGGCTGAACAACTTTTTCTTCATTGTTATTTTCTCTCAAGTCCTCCCTTTCCTCTCTCTGTCAGTTCTCTCTGGCGTCACTGGCCACTATAGTCCCTTCTCACTCACCCCTCCACTCTCCTGCCTTTGGTCTTCACTGCAGTGTCATTCCATCTAACTGAAGCTGGGCCTCAGTAAAGCCTGTTCTCTGCCTGCCGTGGCTTTCCTCGCTTGTCCCCTTCTCCTCTGTGGCTCTTCCAAGCTGCTTCGTCATTCCTCCAGCTGGAGATGTCCCTGGGAATAATGTGAAAGAATATTCATGATCTAGGGAAGAATGTATATTAGCCACGACCTGTTTCAGCCTTCATGGTCTGTGCTGAGACAGACAGACAGACATGCATGCACGCACGCATGCACGCACATGCTGTGTATCAAGGGAAATGATAGCGAAATCTCTGGGTTGCTGAGGAGAGGATGGGCACTTCTGCAGTTTGGGGTGAGGAGCAGTAACAGCCAACATGTTTCTTAGGGCAGATGACGCAGAGCTGATGGTCAAAGACAAAGGGATTAGTCAGTTGCCGAAGTGGGTAGAAGCAGAATAGCCAGGACCAGAGGTGGCATGGAAATGGTGTCCGCACAGCACGGGGCTTCACTTACTTTGAGTGTCACTGTGACCGAACACTAGCAGCTTACGGGATGAAAGGTCTCTTCAGGTTCTGGTTTGAATCGGCCACCATGGCAGGGCAGGGCTGGCGGTGAGAGTGCCTCTCGGCTCTGGCGGTAGGAGCGCGAGGCTGCCTGTCCACATGCTGGCTGTCAGGGAGCAGAGACTGGAAGTGGAGTTGAGCTACACACCTTGATCTGCTGCACTAGTGGCTGATCTCCGGCTAGGCCTGCTTCCCCAAGTTCTCTGAGCTCGAAAAGAACCGCCAGCTGGGGACCAAGCACTAAAGCATGTGCCGAGGGGGCTTTCCTATACAAACCATAGCAGAGGGTCACGGTGTTCCCGGTGTGGGCTTCAGAGCAAGGTGGCCACAGGGAGGGCATTCAGCTGAGGCAGGGTAGATTTAGGAAAGGCACTGGGTCGGGTTTTGGTTCAGAGCACTGCAGTAACCCTGGGGACTCCTTCATCAGGGGTTGGCCTGAAGGCAGAGTAACTGGTTGTTGCCACAGCCCCGATGATAAGTAAGGAAGACCAGTTTCTGAGAGCCTGTGGCACGGTGTTGGGGGTAGAAGGCAGAGTCAAGAAAGTAGATGATAGAATCTTAAAATATTTTTTAAAAATGTTCTTACTTTTATTTATGTGTATGACTGTTTAGCTTGCATGTATGTATGTGCACCAGAGGTCAGAGCTGTGGACAGTTGTGAGCCACTATGGAGGTGCTGGGAACCAGACCCTGCTCCTCTACAAGAACAGCAAGTGCTCTTAACCACTGAGCCATCTCTCCAGCTCCAGAACTTTGAAATCCTGATGGTTGGGAATGGATATGAAAGATGGCTGGATGCGTGGGTGATACCAAGTGGCTGAGTATCACGGGGGAGTGAGGTATGAATACCCTGAGTTTAACTTGGGGAGCTCTGGACTTGTGGGTGCAGTGAACATCCAAGGCAGGGTATACCCTAGCATGAGTCAGTGTGTCTTCTCTGCAGACAGTGACAGGCACCCCCAGCCTGCAGACTATAGTAAAATCTGGAGCATGAAGGAAGGCTGCCTGGTCAGATGTGGAACCTGTGGAGTGTAACAGGAAGCAGCATCCAGGAAGAGTCAGGAGACAGACAGCATAGGGGAGGAGGGTTCAAGGACGCTGGAGGAGCTGGCACCAGGGAACGTGGTATGCACACTCCGCCCTGCTGGCTCCTCTAACACGAATTCTAATAGGCCTTTTAATAAAAAACCTGGAGCTAGATATTGGGGTAAATGCTGAAAGATCAGAGACAAAGGAACAAGCCACTGCCACATCTCACCTCGCCAACTCCACGAATCCTCTGTTTGAAAGCCTCTGAGTCCTCAGCCAAAACAGCCTCTAGCAGAAAGGGGTTTCTGCCAAAAAGGGCTTCAGCTGAAAAGCCTCTAGCCGAAAGGGGCTCCAGTTCCTGTCTCCTCATGCCTTATGTACTTTTCTCTGCCTAGCCATATTACTTCCTTCCTAGTGCTGGAATTAAAGGTGTATGACTTCCCAAATACTGGTAGCAGAGGCCTGAAATCTCAAGTGCTGGGATTAAAGGTGTGTGGTTCCCAAGTACTGGGATTAAAGGTGTGTGCCACCCCCATGGCAGCTATGTTTAATCTAGTGGCTTATTCTGTTTTCTGATCTTTAGGCAAATTATTTGGGTACACAATATATCACCACATGCTACAGCATGGTGGGATATGCTGTTGCTGTTGGGGCCAGCAGGACAGATAGATGCTGGCTTGTCTCAGGAGAAGGCTCAGCATGCCATTTCTGGCCCCTGGATTCACATCAGTGCATGGTGATTTCCTGAGCAGCCCTTTGGTGTTCTGCTTGGAGGTTTGACCCAGACTGACACAATCCCAGAGCCAAGCCTTGCAGAGACATACATGGTAAACCCCAAAAGCCTATTGGGTGTCCCTCTCTGGGTGGCTCTGGGCAGATCCAGGTGGAGAATATTCTCCTGAGCCTGGTGTCTTAGCACCAAGAGACCTGTGCCTGTGAGCTGAGATGAAAGTGCTTGAGGGATTCCTCAGGTCCTGTGCATTGTGACAGACCCCCCAAGTCCCCTTTTATAAAGGTGACAGACCCCCCAAAGTCTCCTTTTATAAAGGTGACAGACCCCCCAAGTCCCCTTTTATAAAGGTGACAGACCCCCAAGTCTCCTTTTATAAAGGTGACAGACCCCCCAAGTCTTCTTTTATAAAGGTGACAGACCCCCCAAGTCTTCTTTTATAAAGGTGACAGACCCCCCCCAAGTCTTCTTTTATAAAGGTGACAGACCCCCAAGTCTTCTTTTATAAAGGTGACAGGCCCCCAAGTCTTCTTTTATAAAGGTGACAGACCCCCCCCACATCTCCTTTTATAAAGGTGACAGATCCCCCAAGTCTCCTTTTATAAAGATGACAGACCCCCAAGTCTTCTTTTATAAAGGTGACAGACCCCCCCAAGTCTCCTTTTATAAAGGTGAAAGACCCCCCAAGTCTCCTTTTATAAAGGTGACAGACCCCCCCCCAAGTCCTCTTTTATAAAGGTGGCATAATTGTTGACAAGGGCATTGTAAAAAGCCTACTTCTGCCAGTCAGCATGAAGGGAAGCAAGTGTCTGAGATCTGTATTGTTTCTGTGCCTTCATGGCTGACAGTATTGCCTCTCTTCCCCCTTCCCTTTCTCATATTCATGTAAAAATGTATCCATATATATGTATATGTACAAGTATACACATATACATGTATATATGTATATACATATATACATATAATTTGCAACCAACTGCCAGAGCAAGGCAGGCCAATATCATGAATGGAAGACCCTTGTCCTTTGGCCTCATCACTTGGGAAGACCATTGTCCTTTGGCCTTGTCACTGGGATGCTTTGGTGGTTTAGGCAGACCAGGCTGTCCGGTGCAGAGCTCAGATTTGCTAGAAGGAGGCTGAGGTCAAAGAAGAATCTCTTGTCCATGTCTAGACTGGACGAGGGAAGTGAGGTTGGAGTGAGTGTCCTGTGATCACTCAGGAGTGTGGGGAAGAAACCTGTCTAGAGACCTGAAGGAACGCTTCTTCAATCCTGGGCAAGAACTAGGGAACAAACAAACAAACAAACAAACAAACAAACAAACGAAGCTCTCATTCCTCTCTTTGGTGTGAAACATGTCGATGTTTTCACTTCTTCGCAGTAAATTGTTTGTGTGTGGCCTCCCAAAGGACAGTCCTCCTCATCTGTATCTCTGGCTCTCAGAGATGTCCCCTTCTTTCTAGTTCCCTAGAAAAGAGGTCTTGATTTTGCATTGACGCCCCCATCCCGCATCTCAACATGCTTCTCTTCCATGCCCATTTATCCCCACTTTTGCCGAGTGCACATGGCCAGCACCACACTCTTCAGACTTCTTCCTCTATTCCATGTTTACTGGACAGTGAAGCTGGTGCAGCCTCCTGGCCGCCACCCGGACAGCCCACACTCAGTGTCCCCTGTCTTCTCCACCTTCCTCTGCTCAGTTCCAGATCCTGGCTGGCATATGGGCGCAACAGATCTCCACCTCTGCCTTCAGTAAGCAGGGCTGGAAATTCTCCCTCACATCAGCATCTGTGCTCTCTCCTTCCAACACTTCAGCCACCCTGAGCTAACAGACCTGCTTCCACAGGTTCTCACTACATCCTGCCACAAATTCTCACAGCCATACATGGGCCTGCTCAGTGCTGCTAGACTGACTTTTCTAGTACAAAAGCCATTAGTTACATGGTGCTGTCCATTACTGTAAAACTCTCCTTTTCCTGGCACTAAGACACTTCACAATCTAGACACCGCCTCCTCCTTCTCTCTGTCTTCTTCCTCCTCTTCCCCTCTTTATAGATGGATTTTTCTTTGGGCTACCATCTCACAAGAAATGACACAAAGACTTATTATTAATTATAAAAGTTTGGCCTACAGCTTAGGCTTATCCCACTAGCTCTTATAACTTAAATCAACCCATTTCTATTCATCTACATGTTGCCATGTGACTTGTGGTTTTTACCTCTCCTCCTGTATGTCTTGCTCCCTCTGCATCCTGCTCACGACTCTGCCTTTCTTCTTCCCTGAGCACGCTCTGTCCAGAAGTCCCAGCTATACCTCCTGCCTAGCTATTGGCCATTTAGCTTTTTATTAAACCAATCACAGTGACATATCTTTACACAGTGTAATCAAATATCTGGCAACACCTCTTCCTCCTTTTCTTTCCTTCTTTCTCCCCTTCTTTACTGTGTTTTCATCCATTTTTCTCTCATTTATGTTTCAAATCCCAGTTCCAAGAGTGTTCCTCAATGTTCACATGCTGGACTCTGTATTCACAGTAGTGAGAGAGTGTTCTGGATGAAATCCCAAACCCCCATGAGCCATAGAACTCTACCCGATCTTGGAGGCCCAGCCCCAATACTAGGATTCATGAACTCTTTTCCAGTCTCACTCAGCAGGATAAACATGGGTGCTCCTGAATGGCTGTCATCACACCATGTGGCTAGAGTTTTCCTGCCTGGCCCACAGTCAGGACAAATCTCTCTCACCTGCCAGTCCTACAGCCACTCAGACCCGACCAAGTAAACACAGAGACTTATATTGGTTACAAACTGTATGGCCGTGGCAGGCTTCTTGCTAACTGTTCTTACAGCTTAAATTAATCCATTTTCATTAATCCATACCTTGCCACATGGCTCGTGGCTTACCAGCATCTTCACATGCTGTTTCTCATCGTGGCAGCTGGCAGTATCTCTCCCACTCAGCCTTCCACTTCCCAGCTCTATTCTCCTCCTTGTCCCACCTACACTTCCTGCCTAGCCAATGGCCAATCAGTGTTTTATTTATTGACTAATCAGCAACACATTTGCCATACAGACCATCCCACAGCACTTCCCCCCCCTTTTTTTTTTTTTCAAAAAGGAAGGTTTTAACCTTAACAAAGTAAAATTATATATAATTTGGGAATTTGGGCATAGCTTCTCTTACTACTTCCTGCTGGAGGGGGGCACTGTATCTTATGGGGAAACAAAGAAAATTTTAGGATCATAGAGTAGTCTGTGAGGCTGTATCGTCTGAGCCAGTTGCCTTGAAACGGTTCTGGATGTTGGATCATCTGGGCCATGGTGTCATCGGAGACCTTTCAGGGGATTTTGGCTGGTCAAACCTGATGTATCTTAATCTGGAACAAATCCATAGCCTTTGGCTTTCTGTGGGAACAAAAGCAGAGACTCTTTTCCAAAGCAACATATCCTTATATCCAAATTTTGAAGTCAAGGTACCTTTAAAATATACATTTTGGCATAACTCAACAGCTTTTACAGTCAAATGTTTTTCTGCAGTTAAAAATCCCAAAGACAACACAATCCAGATTCTCTGTGTAATATTCATCTTTACGTGGCTTATTTTTTATATTAATTTTACTGTCTCTTTAAAGACTTTATTTTTTAAAACTATGTATTTGTTTATATAACTGTATATATCACCTTTTTTGTCTCTTTTAAGCCTATGTATATTTTACACACATTTTAAACTATTACATCTGAATCTGTCTTATTGTGAATCTATTGCTTTAAACTGCAGCAGCTGTGGCTGCTGGCTCTGCCCACCTCAGCTTCCCAACATGGCCGTGGTACTTTACCACCAGCTCTGGGAGCTATCGTGGGTCTATGCTTTTATCCAAGCAGCGTGTAGCCCAGAAACCTCTTTTTTTTTGTTTTGTACTAGCAAAGTCTAAATCCACCATGCAGCTTAATGTGCCACTTGCAAAGGCCTCATTCCTGCCATATGGCAGCAGGTCAAGCGTGCATGCTAGGAACCCACCAGTTGCTCAAACCGGCAGCTGCCGCTCATTTGAGAGAGACAATTAGGAACTGTTTTTAGCTCCGTTTTAGAATCTTTTCTCAGGTTTTAGGTGGAAACTCTTGCCCCATGTTGGACGCCATTTGTAGCTGGAGTTTTCCTGCCTGGCCCACAGTCAGGACAAATCTCTCTCACCTGCCAGTCCTACAGCCACTCAGACCCGACCAAGTAAACACAGAGACTTATATTGGTTACAAACTGTATGGCCGTGGCAGGCTTCTTGCTAACTGTTCTTACAGCTTAAATTAATCCATTTTCATTAATCTATGCCTTGCCACATGGCTCGTGGCTTACTGGCATCTTCACATGCTGTTTCTCATCATGGCGGCTGGCAGTGTCTCTCTGACTCAGCCTTCTACTTCCCAGCTTTATTCTCCTCCTTGTCCCGCCTACACTTCCTGCCTAGCCAATGGCCAATCAGTGTTTTATTTATTGACTAATTAGCAACACATTTGCCACATAGAACATCCCACAGCAACACCATGCTCAGTGGTATCTGCTTGCCTCTGCTTGATGCCATATACCCTCATACTGTAGAAAGCATGTGAACCCCCTAGTCAGGTAGACACTACCTCCTACAGTCCCACACCCTGATGATGTAACCTTGGCCAGGGTTCTTGCCCTGAGCTGTTCTTTGCTTCTCTGGGATGAGGAGAATCTATGACCATGCTTTGAAGACATGGTAGCTGTAATCAAGATCTTGTCTACAAAATCCCCTACTACTGTACAAAGATGAGACTCAACTCTCTGTGAAGCTAACTATTCTTCTTTAAAAGAGATAGACATACATATTAACCATTTTTTTGCTTCCATATTATGTGTGGGGTTCACTCATCAGTATTTGTTAATGAATGACTAGGCAGTAAATCAGCCCCAAATCTGCGTTGTCTCTACACTTCCATGGCTTGTCAGCTCTGCAAGGAAGGTAAAGGCAGCTCAGTAGTGAGTTGATTTGTACTGCAGATCAAAATCCTAGATGCAAGCAGGGAGATAGTGCAGTGAAGTGCTTGCCGCACAAGTCGAAGACCTGAGCTCAGATGTCCAGCTCCCCCATGGAAAGCTGGGCACAACAGTGTGAGCCTGCAATCCTTAGGAGGCAGGGCAGGAATATTGGGGCTGCTGGCCATCTAGTTAGTCTCAAGCAAAATAGAGAAGTGATTGAGAAAATACTTGACATCTACCTCTGGCCCCATATGCATGTGTACACATGTGCATGTATGCAGCACATGAGTATACAGACAAAACCCAGGTCTACTAGGTTCCAGATTTTGCCATGAACTGGGTATTGTCGTGGTGGCATGACATTCCTGTGGAATACACGTGATGGATCCCAAGGCTCGGAGTGATGCTATATCAACTAGTCTATATTGATTTTCTGGAAGCTTCACACTTTTTCAAAAGAATGAAGGCTCATTTGGTAAACTTAGAGTAAATCTGGACAAAATTTTTATATTATAATAAATAGAATATCATAAAGTAAAGCAAATTGATGTGCAGATTTGAAATAAAATTGAAACTTTGAAAAACGTGGGCTAGAGATCTACAATACAGGTGGTTGAGCATTTGCCCACCATATGTGAAGGCCCAAGTTTGATCCCAAAGAAAATAATGTAAACTGGGGACTAGAGAGGTGTCTCAGCACTGAAGAGCACACCGTGAGCTCGGAAAGGACATGACTTTGGTTCCCAGCATCCATGTGGGTGGCTTCCAAGCACCTGCAGCTCCAGCTCCAGGCATCTCATGTCCTCTTCTGGTCTTTGTGGGCATCTGCACACATGTACACACACACACACACACACACACACACACACACACACACACACACACACACACAGACACACAGAATGGAGAGGCCTGGATGACAGGTCAGTTCCCCTGGTAAAGAGGAATCATGCCGTGGTGACGTTACCAGAAACTCATGACGGAAAATAGGAGTCACTCTTGATTTCTCTTACTCCCCAAATCTAATTAGCTATCATGATGGCTCAGGTTTTCATTCTACTTCAATCCCTCCTTCGTTTATTCAGTTTAGTTGAATTCCTGTGGTTGTCTGGGTGCTGTGTAGGTGGCCCTCACAATCCAACCAGACAGTAAAGTGAAGATGAAGGGCAAACCGATGTATGTTTATAGCAAAGGGTTACAGGCACAGGGCTCAGCCATCTGGTTGTGTCTATGAGAGCTGGTGGTGCCAAGGGCTGAGCTGGGTCTTGGAGAGGAAGTACCTGCAAGGAGGAAGAGAGTGCATCTGGAGGCAGAGTTTTCCCAGAACAGGAGGATTTGGAGGGTGAGAGAAAGGTCCACACAGAGTCAGCACAGGAGCCTGAGGATGGCTCCAAGTGCCTGTCCATGGGACATCCTTATTGCTGTCAGAGGTGGGAAGGGGGCCAAAGAAACAACTTTCAGTGAGCTAAGTTGGACAAGCCTAGGAGCTAGCCCTGTGGAGTTCTCTAGAAGGCCACTAGATATGGAAATTAAACTTGGGAGCAAAGGTCAGTCTTAGCAGAATGATGCAGGAACCATCAGTGTGGTGATGGTTACCCTTGGGAATGCCACACCCCAGAGAACAGGAACCTGTGACCATGAAGACAAATGACCCCAGTCATACATTCTCTATTGTCCTGGCTCCTTGCCCTCTCCACCAGTCCCTTCTACTGTCCCCAAGTTCTGCCCCAAGAACTATTTCAAGTATAGATCTGAACCTGCTGTCTCCACCCAGAGGTCCAAAGCACAAAGGGAAAATGCCATAGATTTGAGTTTAAAGCTCTTTGGGGTTTTTTGTTTGTTTGTTTGTTTTTTGTTTTTTTTGTTTTTTCGAGACAGGGTTTCTCTGTGTAGCTTTGCGTCTTTCCTGGATCTCGCTCTGTAGACCAGGCTGGCCTTGAACTCACAAAGATCCACCTGCCTCTGCCTCCCAAGTGCTGGGATTAAAGGCGTGCGCCACCACCGCCCAGCTGCTCTCTGGGTTTTTAATGCACACCCCATTTGCTGTTTTGAGCACCACGCTAGAGGAGTGACCTCCACACCAGCCTCCCCCGCCCCCACCCTGTCTCTAGCTTTGCCGTGGTGACTCCTTTGCCCATGTGATCCTGTAGAGTCAGGAGCGGTTTTATTCAGTGCTGACTGATTCTTCCCCTAACTGCAGGAGCTAACTTGAATCATTCTGGATCTACTTCTTGGTGTGTATAAACTTCATATTAGATGGTAGGGTATTTAGACAGCTTTGTAGTCATCAGCAGAAATAGGTGGCCTTTACCTCTTTTTCATTTGCTGATTCCATCTTCTAAGAGTCTGTAAAGCTGTGCCTCCTGGACGCCTTTTATCATCTTGTCCCCCGTCATGCTCCCTTGGCCACACGAGCTGCTTCAGAACAGAGTTACCTGTTTCTGCTACCATCTAACAGATTAGGTGATGATGGAATCAGTACTTTAATACTCTATTACTTTGCAAACGGGAGGGGGGGAATTTAGTTCTGGGGGAGTTTGATACTCTTCTTTTTAATTAATAGCTCTATTGTGATGTAATTCACACACCTTAAAACTCACCCACTTAAGGTCTACAGTGCAGCACCTTTAACATATTCAGAATTGTGTACAGAACTTTAGGATCCATTTTAGGACTGCCTCTGGCCTTTCATTTATTCAATCAGATTGAAAATCAAAATTAGCCATCATGCTATGCAATACCATGCGTTAGTGCTTCAAGCCTTTCTATTGAAAAGAATGTTCCATCAGATGCTGAGACCATGTCTTCTTTCTGCTCATCACTGATGGGCATTTGGGTTTTTCAGCTTTGAAGTAGCAGGGACTGTGCTGTGGTGAACATCCTTGAGCAGGTGTTTGTGTGTACACAGATTTTCATTCCTCCTTGTACACCTGGGCATGATCTCCTGAGTCATGCTGTAACTGTGTGGGATCTTTAGAAATGGCCCATTTTACAAAGTTGCTGCGCTCTTTTTCATTTCTTTTACTAGCATGAGGGTCCAGGATTCTCACATCCTCCCCACGTTGTCAATATCTGCTTTCAATCTTAGTGGAAGTATGTTTTACTACTGAATACTCTTAACTCATCCAATCTCTGTTTTATTAGAGGTCAACCATGTGTCAGACACTGGAATAAACTGTGAGGGCCACGGTGAAGAGCAGAGGCACAGATATCTGTAGTTGGAAACACATGATGAGTAATAATATCAGACCAGGCTTGGTAGCGCATTCCTATAATCCCCACAATCAGGAAACATGCGTTAAGATCATACAACTGAAGCCAGCCTTTTTTACATAGCAAGTTCCAAGCCAGACAGAGCTAAATAGTGAGACACTGTCTCAAGAACAAAAAAATAAAAATAAAACAAGACAAGAAAGTAGTAAACGTGTGTGTGCCGATCCGTGGGGGAGCACATCTCTCCCTTCAGTGCTGGCCTGCAGCAGGCTCTCCCTGGCAGGCATGGCTACTCTATTACCTCGGAGCTGAGATCCAGCATAATTTAACAACTTGGACACTGCTGTTGTTAGTCTGGTAGAAAGTGGTGAAGAGCACAGGAAAGGAGGGGATGGTGACAGGGTGGTCTGGAGTGCCAGGAAACGGGAGGGATTATCTGTGTGCTGGACACTGTGTCACCTTAAGTCACCTGCCAGTCGGAAACATCCATGAATAAGTTAGCCAAGGACACCCCAGAGAAAGAGTTCTGTGGCCAGAGGAAGCGCCTGGCCACGGCCCCTGATGAAGCAATCTGTCTGTGGAATAGCAAAGAAGCCAGCATGGCTGCCTAGGCACCAACAGGGGGAGGTGAGGGGGTCAGGTCAGAGCAGCAATGGGGCCAGGCCACATGGGAGTTAGCACATAAATGTTGCATGAGACACATGCAGGCTAAATAATTATTCACTGTGTTTAATTTTCATCTCTGTAAATGAACACCTGGTATACTCTTCAAGGAGGAGGGGTTTAGTTGGGCTCATAGTTCAGAAAATACAGAAGACATACCTCATGGCAGGCAAGACATGTGTGGAGACCATGTCCTGCCTGTGTCAGGGGTGGGGGTGCATTCGCTCTCATCTTGGTAGAGGAGGTAGCAGAAAACAGATAACGCTGGCGCTCAGCTGCCTTCTTCCCTCGTGGTCCTTTTTGCTTGGCCTGTGGGATGCTGTCTCCCACGTTCAGGGGAGGTTTTCCATATCAGTTAGCCCTCTCTGGAAACAGTCTCATGGACACGACCAATGGTATGCCCCAGGCATTGCTTAATCCAATCAAAAACTTTGGAGCTGGAGAGAGAGATCAGTGGGCAGAGTTTCTAGCATGAGACCTGAGTTCGGAACTCAGCACCCACACAGAAAGCCTGGCCCAGGTGCACACAGGCTTGTTGTCCCCAGCCTCATGGAGACAGAGACATGGGCATCTTTGAGGGTTGCTGGCTGTTAGTTTGTCCCCTGCTTCAATATGAGAACCTGTCTCAAGTGAACAGGTCAGAGAGGGACAGAGTAGGAGTCCCAAACCCCACCCCACACATTGTCATACACCATCTATATGGAATTCAGCTGTCACTAGACATCTATATTTCAACATCTATGTTTTATCTAATTTTTATGTACGCCCTTCTTACAGACCGTTGTGAGGGACTACTGCGAGGGGCAGAGCCAAGGAGAGTCTCCACATTGTTCAGGTTTTCCAAGAGTCACTCTAGCTTCTGTGCTGAGAGTGGGGGGCACAGGTGGACACACGCAGGTCTGGGCAGCTAGTGAGATGATCCATATGTCAGGAAAGGCAATAGCCCAGACCACAGCATCAGCAGAGGGGGAGTTCAACACAGACAGATGTGGATATGTACAGAAGGAAGAAATAGAGGTATTTCAGTGTGGATTGGCTATGGCATGTGAGAGGCAGAGAAAGTCACGGTTGACTCCTGGGCTTATGACTTGGACGACAACACTGGACTGGTCACTAAGTAAAGAGGAGGAGGCTGTGGAGGAAGGGCACTGGAGCTCACCTCAGACACACTGACCTGATAACTGGTCAAGTGAAATGAGGTACAATCACCAGATGACTGTATTTTATAGCATTTTCATTAAAAAAAAAAATCCGATAACATTTAAAAAGTCAACCCAGAACTGGGGACAGATATTTTAAAATGTATTTGTTTTGTAACATGTTTAAAGGTTCTTCTTGCCTGAGTGGCCTTTGAAATGTGCTCAGGGAAGGAGTAGCCAGGATTGGAATTCAGGTTCCTGGTGTCTTCTCTGATATCTGAACAGCAAAGACGAACTCAACCCTGACATCCTGTTTCCCACACCAATAAGACTTGTTTTTCCATAGATGTTTCTCTTCATCTCCATTCACTTTCTTCATAAGCTCCTCACTTCAAGAGAAAAATTTGACACTCAGATCCTTCCCATAATTCCTCCAGAAGCTGGAAATGTGGCTTGGATGTTAGATAGTTTTATGTCACCTTGACACAAGCTAGAGTCATCTGAGAGGAGGGAACTTCAATTGAGAAAATGCCTCCACAAGACTGGACTGTTGGCAAGCCTGTTAGGCACTTTCTTAATTAGTGATTGATGGTGAGGGCCCAGCCCATTGTGGGTGGTGCCACCCCTGGGCTGGTGGTCCTGGGTTCTATAAGAAAGCAGGCTGAGCAAGCCATGGGGAGTAATCCAGTAAGCAGAATCCTCCATGGTCTCTGTGTCAGCTTGATCCAGGTTCCTGTTCTGTTTGAGTTCCTGCCCTGACTTCCTTCAGTGATGGTCTGTGATGTGGAATTGTGAGCCAAACAAACCCTTCCCTTCCCAGTTTGCTTTTAATCTCCGTGTTTCACCGAAGCAGTAGGGTTACTAAGTAGGACATAAATTGGCACCAGGACAGTGGCATATTGTTGTGACAGACCTGACTATGTGTTTTGGGGAGGATTGTGGAAAGACTTTAGAACTTTGGACTAGAAAAGCCATTGTGTGTTGAGAGCTCAGGTGAGCTGTTCTGTAGGAGCTTGGAAGACAAGAATGTTGAAGTCAATGTAGATGACGGAAGCCTGGCTTGTGAAGTTCCTGAGGGAAGTTTAAAGACCATCGGAGCCATTTGTTATTTTGATTTAAGATGCTGTGGCACTGGCCAGCTGGGCTGAGGAGCAGTTGTGATTGACAAGAGACCAGCATCACTGAAGGGGAGCCTTTGCTTTGCTGGGACGCTGATGCTGGTCAGGCAGGGCTGAGAAAACAGCAGTGATGGAGGGGAGACCAGCATCACTGAGGTGAAATCTGGGAAGTGTTTCCTGAGGGCACACAAAGCTGTGTTCCAGAGGCGGCCAAGGTTGTACTTAGTGGTGTAAGAGTCACCCAGGTGCTACTGGTTTTAAAGGCAGGAAGGGGTCATGGAGAGCCGCTGAGGCTTGCCACTGTGAGGCCATTGGTGAAGTTACAGTCTCAGCAGCAGTGGGAGCCCCAGAATTGAAGGGGTCAGGCAGAGAAGTTGAGGCTTGGCACCACGAGGAGAGCCTAGGAGAGGCTATTGGTGAAAGTGCAGCCCAGTTGCAGCAGAGACCCCAGGAGTTTGGAGATGCCAGTACCATGGGATGACCACCAAAAACAGCAGCAGCAGTGGAGTGGAGATTGCTCCAGCTTAGAGTATAAGCTGTGTGTGCTGCAGAGGGTGGAGCTGGAGAAGTGACCAACCCCCTTGAAGGAGCCCAGATCATGAATGAATCCCAGACATTGGGCGTTATTTACACTATGGGAGCTCGGTTTTGCTTTGATCTGATTGTGACTGTGCTCTGGCTCTTCCCTCTTGAAGTAAGAAATTAACTTTTTTTATTTTATAGGAGCCCACAGTTTAGACACTTTTGATTTTAAAAGAGCCTGGATTTTTTTTAAAAGAAGCTGAACTTTAAACTGCCTTTGTAAGGCTGTGGGACTTTAAAGTTTGTAAAATGTTTTATACTGTGATGTTTGTATTAATGTGTGGTCTTGGCAATGAACACGAAAGGAAAGGTTGTGACTTTACAGTGGTGTGTTTGTGTGTCAAGCTGACAAGGGCTCATTTGTGCTGCTGCACAGTTGTATTTCAATTTGACACAAGCTAGAGTCATCCAAGAGGAGGGAACCTCAATTAAGAAAATGTTCCGTAAGATGGGGCTGTAGGCAAGTCTGTAAGACATTTTCTTAATTGGTGACTGATGGGGGAGGGCCCAGCCCATTGTGGGTGGAGCCATGCCTGGGCTGGTGGTCCTGGGTTCTATAAGAAAGCAGGCTGAGCAAGCCACGGGGAGCAAGCCAGTAAGCAGCTCCCCTCCATGGCCTCTGCTTCAGCTCCTGCCTCCAGGTTCCTGCCCTGCTTGAGTCCCTGTCCTGACTCTTTCATTGATGGCTATGATGTGGATGTGTAAGCCGAATGAACCCTTCCTCCCCAGCTTGCTTTTGGTCATGGAGTTTCATCACAGTAGTAGTGACCCTAACTAGGACACCTGAGAATTGAAGTGGCCGACCCAGCCCCAGCTTCCCTGAGTATTGTGGACTAGGGGCCTTGAGGAGAGTCCTTGCCGCCGCACAGTGCCCAGGGGCTGTCTCTGCTCAAAGGCTTTGCTGGTTGAAGTGACTCTGAAGGCAAGACTTGGCTGCTTTCAAGGCTTTGATAGGAAGGAATCATTTCTTTTTCCTGCCATGATTAGCCAGTGTTCCTTTTCTTGGTTAATTTCTTTCAGAAATCTTCATGTGTGCATGTGTGTATGATGTGTGTATATGTGCCTGTGTTCATGTGTGCATATGTGTATGTGTGCCTGTGTTCATGTGTGCATGTGTGCCTGTGTTCATGTGTGTATGTGTGCCTGTGTTCATGTGTGTATGTGTGCCTGTGTTCATGTGTGTATGTGTGCCTGTGTGCCTGTGTGCATGTGTGTATGATGTGTGTATATGTGCCTGTGTTCATGTGTGCCTGTGTGTATGTGTGCCTGTGTGCCTGTGTGTATGTGTGCCTGTGTGCCTGTGTTCATGTGTGTATGTGTGCCTGTGTTCATGTGTGTATGATGTGTGTATGTGTGTGCCTATGTTCATGTGTGCCTGTGTATATGTGTATATGTGTGCCTGTGTATATGTGTGTATGTGCCTATGTATATGTGTGTATGTGTGCCTGTGTATATGTGCCTGTGTGTATGTGTGTGGGCCTGTGTATATGTGTGTATGTGTGCCTGTGTTCATGTGTGCCTGTATATATGTGTGTATGTGTGCCTGTGTTCATGTGTGCCTGTGTATATGTGTGTATGTGTGCCTGTGTTCATGTGTGCCTGTGTGCTTGTGTGTATGTGTGTATGTGTGTATGTGTGCCTGTGTGCTTGTGTGTATGTGCACCAGCCTGTGTGAGGGCCACAGTACATACATGTGGAGATCAGAGAACAACTTTGGAGTCATGTCTACCTTCCACCTTGTTTTGAGGTGGGGTCTGTCTAGTGTTTCTGGTGCCTGCAAGCTTCCAGGCAATTCTCCTGTCTCTGCTTCCCATCAGGCAGTAGGCGTGTTAGGATTACAGGTGGGTTCTATTGAATTAGACCTTATGTGGGCTCCAGTAATCAAATGCAGATCACCTGGCTTCTGTGGCAAATGCTTTTCCTATTGAGCTGCATTTCTTTTTCTTGAACAATTATCGTTGTCTCTTTCCCTTATACTTCTGGTCTGGTTGAATTTGACAGTTTTGATATGACTAAATATAAGATTACCTGTAGCTCTTCCCTTTGTAATAGAACTGCATATTCCTAAGGATCATGGGAGAAGAATAAACATTAGTTGGGAATGGGTCTATCAACCACAGCCTCTTTATCTAAGCTTTCATGCATTGTTTTTAATTATGACAGTATTTTAAAGTGGCACACTCTTCCAGAAAGCAGCTTGTTGTTGATTTTCAATAATGGTCATGTTTTATTTTCATGCTAAGGAGTCCTGACTGAAGGGAAATTGCATACAGAGTGTGTCCTGTGTTTTGCAGGCCTGGAGAGGGACAAGTTTGACAACAAGACGGTCTCCTTCGAGGAGCACATTAAGTCAGAGCACAACATGTGGCATTACTTGTACTTCATCGTCCTGGTGAAGGTGAAGGACCCGACGGAATACACAGGGCCTGAGAGCTACGTGGCTCAGATGATCACGGTGAGTAAGGCTGCCTCAGCTAGTCCTGATTCTCCAGCTGTGATCATATCACAGCCCAGAGGCCTTCAATGTCCATCTCTCCCCTGCCCTCCTCTTAGGTGAGAGATGGTCTAGCTCTAGCTTTTTGTGAGCCTTTAAATAGGCTTGTCAATCACTGGAGAATTTCCACTTGCTGACATCATGGTTGCTATCTAGTCAAATCTATGTCTCCAGTGTACAGGTAGCATCCTCTCGGGGATTATCTGTGCAGTGTAGAGCTTCCCATCGATGCAACTAACCTCTGACCCCTAAACCCTGACCCCAGACCTCCAGTCCTCACTGGACCTCTCAGTTCCCACATCTGGAAGTGTCATATTGTCACACGTAGACAGAAGAGTCAGGCTTCAAAAGATTCTTGAATTTCCAAAATCAATAATTTACAAAGTCTTGTGTTTGGGAACACAGGTGCTCTAGGGGAGCCTGTGGGGGAACACAGCTGACCCTTCTGCTCAGTCCTAAGAGGTGTTTGGTCAGCACCTGTGGGAGAGTGAGGTAAAGAGAGTGAGGTAAGGAGAGGGGCTCTAGACCTGACCCTGAAGGAGTAGGTCACCTACTTAGATAAATAAAGACACAATACTGCCACAGCCTGCCCATGCATCCATCCACCCAACCTTCGTCCACCCACGCATCTAAAATCTATCCATCACCTATTTATATCCATCCATTCAACCATCTACGTATCTATCTTTCCACCAATCCTCTATCTATATGTCTGTCTGTCTGCCTACCTATGTACCTATCATTCCACGTATTGATACTTCCATCTGTCTGTCTGTCCATCTATCTGGGCATTGGCTTATTAAAACTAGGTCAACACAGTGTTGACTTGCCTGCCTGTCATTAGCTGAGCATCTCCAGAAGGCTGTGCACAGAGCTTTTATACCTTGGCATCTTCCAGGCATTTTCACTCCTGGCTTCTGGTTATGACTGCTTTCTCTGCATCCTTCCTTTGACGTGGACAGAATCTACTATTTTGTCCATTTCCCCACATTTAGCTTTCTCTCTTCTCCCTTTTCTAAATATGGGGGAAAGATAATGAGTCTCCTGAGGGACTCTCATAGCTGTAGTCACACGTTCTGGATGGTGTTTGTGGGAAACATTTCCTATCTGCTCATTGTGCGAAGAACATCTAAGATGCAGAACTCACATATGTGACCTCACAGCTGTGCTCCATCAGAGTTTGAGTCAGTTTAGTAACTTTGTGTTTATTTGCACCTGTTAAGTCTTCTGTATGAAATATTCCTGAGAATACAGTGCAAAGAACGGCGTGCCCCTCTTCTGTGGAGCTCAGTTGTGGGAGCACAGGCAACTGAGAGTGAGTGTGCCAGGTTTGCCCAGTCATACAATACGAATCTATAGAGGCTGAAAGTCAGAGCGGCGTCCGATGTGGAAGGGGGTGTTGGGGTGCCTGTGTGTCCTGGGGAATAATACACAAGGCAGGACTTGTGCATTGGGGTTTGTCTGCTGGATCAGGTGAGTTCCTGTGAGGGACAGCCAAACACAGGCTGGAAATGAGTCACTTAGACCCTCAGAGGTGTTGGTTAGCTCTCACCATCGGTGTGACAAACATCTGACAGGCCTTGAAGGAAGAACGGTATGTGTGTGTGCATGCATGCATGTGTGCATGCATGCCTGCGGTGGGGGGTCATAGGTGTCCATGCATGCACCTGCGTATGTGGAAGCCAGATGCTGACATCAGGTATATCTATCTGTGTCACTTTCTACCTTATATTTGTTCTAAGACTGTCTCTCATCAAATCTAGATGTGGTGGTTTGAATTAGAGTGGTCCCATAGTTCATGTGGAAGATGCTGATTTTGGAAAACTGAAAGCCTGTATGTTACACACCCAACTCAAACTTGGTTAGTTCAGGCTTTGTGGGGTTATAGCCCTGTGATCTGACCATCCCACAGAGAGATTTTAGCACATACAATTTCACATTCAAACCACAATTGGCTCATATCATAGCACTTCTGGGGGTTAGAATCAGAAAGCATGTTTGTGTTTCTGTGCCCAACCAGTGACAGAAATCTATCCAAAATGTTAATGAAAACTCATCTGCCTCGTCCCTTCCTAACTCTAGAAACATACTTCTTAATAAACAGTGCATGGGCATTTGAGTCGGCCCAAAGCAGGTACTTCTGGGAAATAGTTAGGGAAGGTGTTGGGAGCTCAAGATTACATGTGCATGTTTTCTCCTGGCAAGCAGACCTTTGTCTGTGAGCAGAGGATTGGCATTTCACACGAGCATTCACTGGGAACAGAGAATGAGAAGGGAAAGGATGGAGCATCCAGGAAAGTCGGGGGAGCAAAGCAGAATTTGGCAAGCTGGGTGAACGTGGAGGAACTCCTGGCCTTTCCTGGTAACAGCCTTTGAGTACCACAATGCCTGTTTGCTTTTTCTGTTACCCCAAGAATGACATCTGAGGAGCAGCAAACAGAACAGAGATCATTTGAGAAAGTGTGCAAGGCTTTTAGCTGCCCCCCCCCCCAACAACTAGGGGACATTTCCAGGCACCCAGCATCATCTGCAGAGATGTATTAGGAGGCTTTGGTGATATTTGCACTTAATTTGACAAAGGGCCCAGACCAAACCAGAGCTGCACATAAGAGGAGGTCCCTGTGTATTCAGGGGTGGCTGTCTCTTGGTGCCCTTATGGCACCAGCTGTCCTTAGGACCCCTTACTACCTGTCCTGTGACCATGGCTTTTAGGGGCCACCCTGATAGCATATCACACTTCTAAGTTCCTCTATTTGTTCAACTCTTAAGTAACAGCTACTTCCTGATCTCTGCAGTGTTGGTCAAGACACTTTAATTCATATTTCTGGTAGCATAATAGTCTATTTTAACACACACACACACACACACACACACACACACACACACACACACACACACACACACACAGTAAGTTCATTGGAGGCTGTAGCAGGATATGTGGTGGCTCTTTGCTCTGCACATGACCTGGGCAGTTGATCTCTGAAACCGGTATTAGAAGCAATTTGGTAGACATGGGTTATCCCCAGTATTCTGGCAACTATGCTAACAGTTTGATGTATACAGCTAAATAAGGTGTCATCACTTCCTTCAGGAAACTTAACACAGTTACTGAATAAATAATTAAAAAATTAAAACAAAAAGTGAATGAATGAATGAATGAATGAATGAATAATTTTCTTTTAGCCCTCTGGTAGCTGGACGTAATTTATAGAATCATGCACCAAAGTAGCCACTCTAAGAGGTTGAAATTTGAATTTCTCATCAGGAAAGCACTCTTTCCTTTCTTTAAAACCAGAAGGTGGAGATGCAGCACAGGATGATGTCACCCACACTGTCAGACCACTGTTTTCATTTAATGTGGCCTGTGCCTGGCATGCTGCAGCCCAGCAACCCCATCCCACACACACCTCAGGAGGATGCCTTACTCTCTTGACAGAGGAGCCTGGGAGAGAATGGGTGGGACTTCTGGTTTGACTCGGCCTCAAGAACGGATCCTGCTGTGATGCTATCTGCTGGGACCCCAGAAAGAGACTTGATTAGTTCCTCACTGCTGTGATAAGTACCTAGAGAGCAGCTCAAGAGAGGGAAGGATCCTTCTGGCTCATTGTTCACGGGTATAGTTATCACGGGTGGCATGTGGCAGAGATGTGAGGCCACTTACTCCCCTTGTGGTGGAGGGGGGAGGCAGGGGAAGGTGAATGCAAGCACCTGGCTGCTGGCCACCTCTCTCTTTTTATTCAGTCTGGGACCTCCAGCCTGTGAGGGGGCGACTCTCAAACTCAGGGTGGGTCTTCCTTCCTCAGATAAATCTCTCTGGAAATGCCCTCATAGGCACTCCCAGAGTGTCTTCTAGGCGATTCTAAGTCCAGTCAAGTTGAACATGAAGATGCTCCATCTCAAGTAGCATCATCTTTCTCATGAGACATAAAGCTAATCACTCACTGCTGTAGCCACACAAGGAGCACAAAGGACCAATTCCACTTTCCAGTGTTGATTTCTGAGTCTGCAACTTGAAATCGGTCTTGTTAGTTAAACTGTGTTTGTGAACAGTAACCAGCAAGGGATGTTTGGGTTCATGGAAGACATCAAATTGTCTGAGATTTACATGTAGCTTACTTTCTCCAGTGCCATTTTCCAACTGGATCTTTGCATTATTATGTGTTATAATTATGAAATTACATGTTCTGATTCCATTCTTTCTAATCTACACCAATTATATGTAATTGGAGCTAATGAAGCCAATTTTGTAACTGCTTCATTTTTTTTTTTTTTTTTTTGGTTTTTTTGAGACAGGGTTTCTCTGTGTAGCTTTGCGCCTTTTCCTGGAACTCACTTGGTAGCCCAGGCTGGCCTCGAACTCACAGAGATCCGCCTGGCTCTGCCTCCCGAGTGCTGGGATTAAAGGCGTGCGCCACCACCGCCCGGCCTGCTTCATTTTTTAACTAAAACCTATTTTAAAGATTTGGGGGCTTACTAAGACACGTTTTAAAATGTTTCCGTGGCGAGGCAAGCCAAGGGGTCTTTGTAGTTCAAAACACACATTTAAGTCAGTACACACATGTGGGCAGCCTCCACCTTCGCTCCCCACATTGTAAGTGGAGACGTGTGTCTTCAGCTTTGGAAGGGTCTGTTTAAGTTCCTGCCTGGGGCTACGTTGCCAGTGCGGGAGCTACGCAGTACACTGTTACTATTTTCTACTTGGTGTTCCTATAGAAAGTCCGTGAATTGCTGCCTTTTAACGTGCATGTTTATCCCTGTATGGTCCTAACATGCATGTTCATCCTTGTATGATCCTAACATGCATATTCATCCCTTTATGATCCTTTTAACATGTGTTCGTCCCTGTATGATCCTCTTAATATGCATGTTCATCCCTGTATGATAACTTTAACATGCATGTTCATCTCTGTGTGATCCTCTTAATATGCATGTTCATCCCTGTATGATCCTAACATGCATATTCATCCTTTTATGATCCTTTTAACATGCATGCTCGTCCCTGTATGATACTTTAACATGTATGTTCATCCTTGTATGATCCTAACATGCGTGTTCATCCCTGTATGATACTTTAACATGCATGTTCATCCTTGTATGAGCCTAACATGCGTGTTCATCCCTGTATGATACTTTAACATGCATGTTCATCCCTGTATGATCCCCTTTTGATGTTGTCGTAAAACAGAAATTGAGTGAATAGCAGTGTGGCTACCTCCCGCTGTGTGGACCCCTCACCTCAAACTCTGTATTCCAATGTAGACATGAG
This sequence comes from Peromyscus californicus insignis, assembly GCF_007827085.1. Lineage (NCBI taxonomy): Eukaryota > Metazoa > Chordata > Mammalia > Rodentia > Cricetidae > Peromyscus > Peromyscus californicus. Next base: position 158,444,731 of record NW_026294584.1, on the reverse strand, counting down.
GGTAAAGGGATCTGAGCTATGGACGTGGGCTGCAGGGGTAGTGGGGATGAGACGGGTGGGGGTGGGGAATCAGAGGCAAGGCCCTGGGGTACGAATTGATCAGAAGCAGCAGGTGCTGGAGTTCAGGAAAGAAGCTCACAGAAGTGGGGCAGTGGCACACGCTGTCCCTTTCTCTCGAATACTCCCATTGACAAACATGTATAGTGGGTCCATCAGACACACAACAGAAGCAGGTGGATGGAAGTGGAACCCCAGAGGCCTCCACTGCCCAGGCATTCGTGGTGGGGAATGCCTTTGAGTCAGGCTCAGAGAAAGCGGGAGAGTGACTTTTGTAGAGCTTAAGGCAGAGGGTAACTGGACAACAGGGTGTTCTGTGCTATTTCAGCATCCCATAGTCCTGTCTTGAAAGTTAAACAAGGTCTGCATATTAGCAAAGCCCCCTTGAGGAATTGCAGTCTAGATCCAATAAAATAATACACTAAAGATATCACAGAGGCAAATGACCTTGAGTCTTTATCAAGGCTGCATGGCAACCAAGAGGGTCCTGATAGCACTACCCCCATCATACATCTAAGGAGGCCAGAGCTTAGAGATGACTTGTCCAATCAGCACAGGGAGTCCAAGGGGTGCTGCGTCCATAGTGCAGCACATACAGGAGCCGCCAGTACAAGTCTTGGTCCCTGTAGAACACAGCCCTGCTTCCTCTGAGAGCAGACCAGCTCAGCTGTCCCTGGCCCACCCAGCAGCACACAAGGTTCTGCACAGAGGAGCAATCTTAAGAATTCAGTCCACAGGGCAGGGAGTAGACCTGGCTGGGAGACAGGAAATCAGATGACAGCCCTGCAGTGGCCGGGAAGCCTGAGAGGAATTCTAATAGGAAGAGAGGACTGGCTCAGAGCTGGCTGCTAAGGGAGGGCTCCCGACAAGGACAGAAGCATCATGACTACAGTCGTCACAGTGCAGGCTGTCTCTGTTAATTTGACAAGGGTTTTCTGGGTGGCAGTCTGCACCAGACCATGATAAACACAAGAAAAAAACATTTGCACCCCCCCAGGATCTATTCTGCAGATTCACAGTCTAGCAAGAGGTAGGACAGATTTGCCAACAGCCAGCAAGAACTTAAAACAAGTCACATGAGTCATTGTCCCCCCAGGATGGAGTTCCCCCTGGACCCCCACACAGGCTGGCCCCAGCCTTAGCAGGTTCATTTCACCTACCTGTTGTCATAGCCAGTGACCCTTCAGCTATCTTGGGTTTGTTTCTTTGTTTAGAAACCACTGCCTTTGCCTGGCAGTGTGAGGTCTGCTGGTCTTTGTAATACGAAATCTAAATGATCTTATAATAAGAACTCGGGGCCAGATATTGGGGTGAACGCTGAAAGATCAGAGAGACAAAGGAACAAGCCACAGCCACTTCTCACCTCACCAACTCCACAAATCCTCTGACGGAATGTCTCTGAGTCCTCAGCCGAAAGGCTACCTCTGCCAAAAGGGGTCCAGCCAAAAAAGGGCTTCAGCCATTTAAGGGCTTTAGTTCCTGTCTCCTCACGCCTTATGTACCTTTCTCTGCCCAGCCATCACTTCCTTCCTAGTGCTGGGATTAAAGGTGTGTGCCACCACTGCCTGACTCTGTTTCTCTCCTAGACTGAGTCAATCTCATGTAGTCCAGGGTAGCTTTGAACTCACAGAGATCCAGATGGATCTCTGCCTCCCGAGTGCTAGGATTAAAGGTGTGTGCCACCACTGCCTGGCCTCTATGTTTAATCTAGTGGCTTGTTCTGTCCTCCGATCTAGCAAGTTTTATTAGGGTGCACAATATATCATCACAGGCTGTCATGTTCCCCAGCCTTTCATGTCACCCTCCATCCCGCTGCTTCCTTCCCTTTGTCCTTACTGCTCTCTCTCCTGCCCATCACTGTCTGTCTGTCTCTCTGGTTTTTGAGACAAGGGCTTACTCAATAGCACAGGCTGCTCCCAAGCTTACAATCCTCCTGCCCCAGCAGGCCAGGATTACAGGTGTAAGCCTGGGAATGGGCTCCATCCTTCAGCATTTCTGTTAAAGCTGTGTATTTTTGCATTTACTGGGCTCATTGTTATTCACTGTTACAACACACCCCACTGGTACATTCACACAGACGGTGTTGTGCTCGGTCTGTTCCTAGTCGAGAACTCGTGCTTGGTGCACAGTAGGCACTTGCACAAATTTATTGAACAGAACAGGACAGGAGTGGAGAGGACGGAGCAGTGACGTCTGAACGGGAGACACTGACAGAAGTGACTGTGAATGAAGTTGAGCCTTAGAAAAATGAGGATTTTGACAGAAGGGACAGAGGGGGATGTTGTCCAGGCAGGATATGTACTGGAAGGGAGGGACGGAGGGTCCACAGAAGTGTGTCTAAACTTGCAAGGTTACACATTATCTTATTAGCTCACTTAATGGCACCTGTCACATGAGAATTGAGGCTCCTTCAAGGTGTTCAGTGAATAAAGACTTGAAGCAGAGTCCAAACCACCATCCCCCCAAGGCCAGTGTCTGTGACTTAACTCTGGTAAAACTTAACTAAGGTCAAATACACATAAATATTAAAGGAAGGGGGGGTGATGTCAGAAGACGAGACAGCCTTTGTGGGGGACATCTGATTCTTCTGTTTTCAGGAATAAAGATTCTTAGTGTCTAACTTATGGTCATGGAAGTACCATCAAAAATGCCTTGAAAATGTAGTTTTCCATGTCTGAAAGACAAATTCACTCAGCAAATGCAGGTGAGCGCTTGCTGTGTTCCAGGCCCCAGGCTGGACCCAGGGACTCAGAACTGAACTCAAAGGAAGGAAGGAAGGGAGACAGGAAGTAAATAAAAAAGCAGTCACAGCCCTACCCCAGGCAACACTGCAGAGCAGGGTGGGGCCTGCAGCAAAGCTCAGAACCTAGGAGGGAGGCTGCCTTCAGGTCGGACCTGGGAGCTTGAAGAGACTCTAACAGGGGGGACTGGAACTGGGGGAGGAGCCACACATGTGCGGAAAAAGCGTGAAGATAAAGAGGTCAGGTGACTAACTAGGACCCGGAAGCCAGAGAGCAAAGGGACTTGTGAGCTTGGAGTCTTTATTCGATCCTGAAAGCTCAGAGAGGCCCTTCAGAGCGCAGGAACCAGAGGCAGGGTTGAGATCTGCATGTAAGAAAGCACAGTCTGGAGCAAAAAGATGGGTAAAGGTGCTTGCTGCCAAACCTGAAGACCTGAGTTCAATTCCCCAGACCCACACCATGGAAAGGGAGGGAGGGAGGGAGAGAGAGAATAAATGCAATTTTAAAAGAAAGCATATCCATGACCTCTAAGAAATGACAAGATAGCTTGGAAATAAAATAAAAATCTAGAAAGATTCATTCCCCACCAGCAAGACTCAGAGCACACGTTGAGGAAGCGGCATGGGAATGAAGAGTTAATGGGGCCTTGCTGACCACGGAGTGTTGTTTGCTTTTCTAGTATGTGCAGTTGTGGGTGTTGAACAAGAGAGAGTGGGGTACAAGAGCTGCAGGGCTGGTGGTGAGGAGGTGTGATCACCTCAGGCTGGCTGGCTTCCTGTCCGAGGGCACAGGGCCTAAGGAGAAACTGAGGACTGAGTCTGGGGTCCAAATGGGAACTCAAAAACGAAGTGTTATGGTTTGTATGGGAAATGTCCCTCTTAGACCCATGGATCTGGACACTTGGTTCTGCCCCTGGTGAAGCTGTTTGGGAGGGTCCCACAACCCCCTGGAGGCGAGCCTTGATGGAGGAAGTGGGTCCTTGGGGCCTGGAGGTTCTTAGCCGAGTACTAGTTCTTGTCTGCTCTCTGCTTCCTGTTCTTCTTAGACGTGAGGAGTCCCAGACTCAGGGAGCTGTGCCACGGCCCTGCCTCCACCATGAAACTCTGAGTCACAGTGGATCCTTCCTGCCAGGCATTTGACCACAGCTATGGGGAGAGTATAATGTATGTACAATCCATGGAGATGACATTTTAGCCTTTTCCCTCCAGTAGGATTTCCAAGGAGCGTGAACAGTGGCTGCTGTGTAGTAGGTACAACGAAGGTTCTTTAGCCGGGAGAGATGCTCAGCAGTTGAGAGCACTTGCTGCTCGCTCTTGCAGAGAACCCAGGTTCTATTCCAGCACCCCCATGGGGGCTCACAGAAGCCCATAACATTAGTTTTGTGGGAGCCTCTGTGGACATCAGGAACACATTCAGTTAACATATATACATGCAGGCAAGCACTGATACACATAAAATAAAAATAAATAATAAATAAGCCAAAATATTCATTAACTGATGATAAAGTCATATGTCACTCAAGTGTACTTGGTGATTGAAGTCACAGGCTCCCTTGGAGATTGTGTGGAGTGGGTGAAGAAGGGAACACTAGCCCTTCAGAAGGACACAGTGATAACAGTGAGTTGAACGTGATTATGCTGTGTCTACTTTACTCAACAAAATGTAGAACTAGAGAGAGAAAACTTTCTCTGAAAGTGTTTAACTTTCATCAGCCAGTGAACTTAGACACGTCTGACTGGTCAGTAGACACCTTGTGACCCAAGATGATTAGATTTTCTGTGACATTAAGCTGCAGCCCCAGATGTTTAGAGCCAATGACCTGGATTTGTTGAGCATATAGACCCTCAGTCATTTATTTTCAGCTTACAGAGGATGTTCACATCTCTCATTCTCATCACCCCAGAGAAAAGCTTTCTCCCTGCTGTGCCAAAGAAAGTTCTCATTTCCCAGTTCTGGTCATTACTGTAAGGTCCTGTTGAATTCTCGGTTGGCTTTCTGGAATAATAACATCCACATTGTTAGGACTGATACATTTTACTCAGAAATGCTGGCTTTCTTCCAGAGAGTAACAGATGCCGTCAAAATGTGAGTTGTGGAAATGAAAACGATGTACGGTAAAGACACAGGACCCTAGCTAATGGCTTTTAATAGGCCAGACCAGCCAGAGCCACATTACAAGCAATTAGTTAAGACAGCGGTTATTCTGCAAACACCGCTTGCCTTGGGGAAGGTTATCAGGCAAGCTCATTTCTGTAGGGTTTTTGAACTAATTATATCTTTTTAAAAATCTTGGAAAAATAAATGCAGAATTTTACAAAAGTGATTCAGCACTTGTGCTTCAGAGATCAGCCATTTACTATTACATTGATACTTTATGAGATTTAGAGGTGAGGGTGTTGTGAAATCACAGCATCTGAGATAAGTGACCTCAGCTTTCGGGGGCTGTTTCCTCACCTCTGAATGATGAGGCTCTTCTTTCCTGAGATCCTGCGTGGATTTGCACAGATCCCCGTGCCAGCTGAGGTGAATGGATTTTGGATGTTGTACAAGTGCTTCTGTCTTCCACTCCCACTGAAAAGTTTGGTTTAATTCAAATCACATGGCGAGGTTTAAATACTACTTTGCATATACAAAGCATTCTTAAGCCATTTAAGGTTCAGGCACTCCGCTCTGAGGAACGTACTTCTCATGTAAGTAAGCAATGCTCAGCTTCCCTGTGTTTATTAAATACGGAACCTGTGTCTTTGCTGCTATAACCCTGGCAGCAGGTCAGAGTTGACAAGAAAGGGGGAATGTGTCATAGGAGTTCATGTTTGAGCAGAAGGGAGACCCTAAACACCAGCGTTTCCACATGGTTTAATGGTGAGTGCGGCCACCAGGGAAAAGTCTGGCCAGAAGAAACTCTGTATGTTACTGTCTGATCCAAACTCAAATTCTTACGGCTCATGAGCCTTTGCGAAACTGAAACTCAGGAGCTCCGTAAAATTTGTGCTGCCAGGAACTCTGGGTCCACCTAAGTTTTCAAGGTCTTAGGACAGTTCTTACCACAGTGGCATGAAACAGTCTGGAGTAACCAGAGAGGAGATGGGGACAGGTGTACCCTGAAAGAGAGTGGAAGCCTTGACACTGAGGCCAGGCAAGAAGGAATTCTGGCTGGCTGCCATCTTCACCTTGTGGGTGGAGGAGCCCTCTTTGTTTTCTCTCTGTGATGGGAGCACCGCAGGATATTTAGTCAATTCTCTAAGAATACCTTCCAGGCTCCATAATGTAAATCACCTTTGTCAGGCCTCCCAACGTGTGGAGAAGTTTCAGCACACGCATTTGCTTAGAAGTCACATTCTGGCTCTTGGGGTACCCCCCTACATCAGGGTTTTACTGTAACTATGAAATCCAAAGGGAGGTCTCAGGGTTTGTGGTATTCCACGGGACTATATTGATAACATTTATTGACGAGCACTGAAACATGCCTGACGCTACAAACAAAACCTCTAGTTCTCGAGAAGCCCAGGCTCAGAAATAACCACGTCTAGAGGTGGTTTCGTTGCAAAGATCCCTGGAGCTTTCAAAGGGATGATCACCAGGGTTTTCCTCTGGCTGCCTTGCATATGCCAAGCTGTGCGCTAAAGGTCACGGGTCCTGCTGACACTCAGTGAGAAAAGATGAATTCTAAGGACTTGGATGGAAATCTAGGTGATTTCCAGGGGCTCTGCTGGCTTACTCCTAAAATCATGATAACTCTAATATGTGACATGTATCTTTACATTTACTTAATTCTGGGAACTCTAATATGTGACATGTATCTTTACATTTACTTAATTCTGGGAACTCTAATAGGTGACATGTATCTTTACATTTACTTAATTCTGGGAACTCTAACATGTGATATGAGTCTTTACATTTACTTAGTTCTGGGAACTCTAACATGTGATATGTGTCTTTACATTTACTTAATTCTGGGAACTCTAACATGTGATGTGAGTCTTTACATTTACTTTTGAAAGTTGATATTTGTTTTATACGATGATCAGAAGGCATCTGTAGCACAGAATCTAGACTGCTTAGACCCTGACAGCTTCCTCCCTGTGGGGTGGGGTGGGTGTGGTGTATGGACAAGACCCGATGCTGGAGTCTGGCTGTCTAGTCACACTTGTCTGTCACCCTCACCATTGTCTCTGCTGCAACCACAGAAGGACAAACTGAATAGGGACAGACCCTGAGTTTCTCTCAAAACCCAGAGCCAAGCCTTCTGAGAGAACATCCATTGTAATTCTCGTGGGATGGAGAACTGGGATGTGTCTCAGCTCCTAGAATCCATGCATGGCCTGGGAGAGTCCCTATCCTCAGCCAAGTGCCTCGTCCCTGTGGAAGGAAGAAATCTACTCTGCAGATTTCATTTAGAAAACAAAAACATCCTGTCAGCAGGCATATAGTGAGGTAGCTCATTTTACTCAGATAAATTTTACTCACTTGGGAGAGTTGTGACCCCTCAACTTTATTTCTAACATAGACTCATTTGTCCCAAGAACCAAGAGTGAAATTGAAATCTGGACTTGAAAGGGAATCAGTGCAGCAGTCTGGGTGGGAGGCAGAGAGTGGCATGACAGTTCAGACAGCCTGAACTGCCCGAGCTCTGCAGAGACTCCTTAACCCTGTGTCTCCATCCCTTCACCTGAAATAAGGACACAAATTCCTAACTATATAATATGAGAATTAAATATAATTCTATATTATATATATATATATTATTATTAAATATAATAATATATAATAGGAGAATTAAACAAGTTGCTATTTTTCATTATCTGATGTGTAACGCATATGACAGTAAACATTAAAATAGTTATGAATATTCAATAGTCAGAATTGCATTTCATTATTCAGTCAACGTTCCTTTGGTAGCTTTCATGTTTCCCCTAGCCAGTGCAGGGGAAACACAATGATGAAGTCCTGGCCTTCAGGAATGTGGCCATGACATCGGATGGAAAACCAGACAGCAGTATTTGATGAGCTGGTCCCCAAGCCTGGAGGGCAGCATGTGTCAAGGATGAGCATGTGTGAGTGTTGTGCTCTCCTGTTTATTGCATAAACAACAACAAAGACAACAGAATTATTTACCCTAACACTGAAAGCTGTGCTCAGAGGCCCCTGAGGATGTCACTGTCCCAATACTGGCAACTCATCACCCTACACACACTTAAGTGGAACTTCAGGAATGAGGAAGATGGGAGAGGATCCAAATTATTTCACTTTCTCTTGGTTTGTTTTTTACAAAAATCAGTATATTAAATGTTTCAAAAGACCCTTGGGAGGACTGGAGTGTAGCTCATTTGGTAAAGTGCCCTGGGTTCAGTCCCCAGAATCCACACAATAAAACACAATCCAGACATGATGGTGTTCACTAGTACTCCCAGAATTGGAGAACAAAAGACAGGAAGATCTCTAGAGCTTGCTGTCAAGCCAGCCTCAATACATCCCTGAGCTCCGTGCCGCTGAGAGACCCTGTGTCAAAAGACAAGATGAATAATAGCTCCTAAGGACAAACCCGGTTAACCTCTGGTTCTGCACATGCATGTGTACCTGTGCATGCATGTGCACTCACACACACACACACCCCTACCTTTGAGCTGTATCTTATGGTCAAAACTATATATAAGTCTAGGCAGATGTGAAAGCCAGAGATTATAAGAATGTGATGGGCCAACACAGAGGAACAGCAGAGAGGCCTCTTATTAGAAGGTTCTGCTCACTGAGTAGTTCACTGGCTACTCCTCTGATGTCAGCTCACTCCACAGGGAGTGACTGGTCTACTCGTGGTTAGGTTTCCAGCCATGGCCTGCATGTAGACAAGGCAGGAGTAGAATGGAAGCCATTCAGGTTTAGGTCAACAACGCACACTGAGCCTTTCCCATCTCTTGTTCCTCTGGTGCAGTACTCACCTGGGAAGGAAGAGAATTCTGTTCTACACCATCAGCATAGGAAGACAGGGCACTGGGCAAGGACAGTGTGATATAAACAGTGACAGGAACATGGCTGACAGGTGAGTGTGGTCTCTGTATCTGGTGACCTGCTCAAATCGTAGTGTGCAAATCAGCTTCCAGTTACCACAGGAGCTAAAAATCCCTGAAATAAATTGATTAAAGGAGAGAGGGTTTGCTTGGGCTTCTGTCTTAGAACTGTGAGCCCTTGGTAGCTCGGTCCCTATCACATTGTGTCTGAGTCGATAACGGATATCATGGGGGAGTATATGCTATAACATAGCCACTCACAGCCTGACGGCTTAGAGGGAGAAGAGAAAGGCCAGGTTCTCTGTGTCCCCTTCAAGGACATGCCCCAGGTTACTTCCTCCACCCAGGCCTGCATCACCACCTCACAGTCCCACCACCAGCTGGACATTAAGCCTCCAACACAGAAGCTTTTTTTTTTGAGCCTCCCAGACCAGAACTAGAACCCACAACACACAGCAGGCCCTCCTAGAGTAAACATGTCACTGCTCATTCTTCTTTTTCCACAGCTGCATCTTAGTTTGTCTCCATTGCCAATTTCTCTTCTCTTCATATAATTTCTTTGTTGCTTTTATTTTCCTATCTACATTTCATGAGGTTTCTTTTCTCTGATTTCATGTTTCAAGCAAACCTGCTTCATGAAATAGAATCCTTTCCTATCTTCATCTGCGTCTCATTCTCAGTGCGTGGTTGGTGAGATGTAATAAAAGCTGAGATCAAATCATCTTTAATAAAGAAAATACAGAGTTTGGAGAGCGCAGGTGAACTGAGGAGAAAGAAATCAATCAGGCTGGAAAATCACAGTGCAGAGCTCTGCTTTCACACAGTACCACATTGAACAAGTCAGTAGAGAGAGACAGTTAAGATGTACGCGGTAGTAAGAGCCACTTTGTTTGGCTTAAATAACACTGATGCATTTTTCACATTCTTACATCTTCCCCATTTCCAACAACAGCCTTTGATATAGAATTTCAACAGCTTATTTGAGGGCCTTTAAAGATAATAGTCTACATCCAAGAATGTAAGTTGGGCAAATCCATCTCTATACTAGAGGCCACTGCCATCATGCAGTAGGATTCAGTTGACCAAAAATTGCTTTATAGGTTGAGAATTTGGGGGAAGTTGAGGTTTGGAATTATCCTCAAAGTTCACACGTCATTGTTCTTGGTCAATCCAAATTCAGAGGAGATTTATTCAGTCTCCTGAACGAATGGCATTAGGGTGACTTTCTGTAGGGCCTAGTATCCATCTGATGTTTCTTCTGCTCACTGGAGAAAAGTCGCAATGCTAGCTTATAGAACTGGAAAGGTTTCCTTCCAGGGTTAGCTGAAAAGTTTTGTCTTTTTGTGGTTGTTGGAGCATTAGCATTGGCACCTTTCCTAAAAGAGTCCTCTGTTGATGTGATTGTAGCTTCTCAAAGGGAACATCCTCTTGTAGGTCAAGGGCATTGTTTCATCCTGTGATAGACGTCTGTAAAGGTCTACAGTTTATGTGGGTGGAACAATAGTCCCCCCAAAACTGACTTTTTTGGGTTAGGGCTGTAGATCAGTAGTAAAATGCCTGCCTGACAGGGGTGAGGCCCAGGGTTTGGTGCCTGGAACCCCAAACAGCTAAAGCATGCTTTCTTTTCAGTCTTCTAATCTTAACTCCTAGAACAACAGTGGAGAGGAACGTGGCGGCTAGTTGTCATGTTAATGCAGCAATAAGAAGAGAGATTTTATTCTGACATTAAAGCATACAGAGGGATGTGGCTGGGTAATCTCACTAAAGATGTCTGCTAACAAAAACTCTGAGTGAAGCTGAAGGAACCAAGCTCTGCAAAATAGGTGACTGTATGAATATATCAAACTAAAACTGATAAAGGGAACCGATGGCAAAGCTTGGTTAAAGACAGTCACATGAGCAGGAAGTTGTAGATAAACTCACAACATCTTCGCTACTCCTAATTTAGTTGATTTTCTTATGTCTCTAGTTGATGCAATTAGTCTAGCATGGGAAGCGCCTTTTATGTCTTCAAAGGGAACAAGGGGAGTGGGTCATACTGCTTCATAAGGTGGTAGGAAAACAAGAATATTATTACATAACCACCTACAACATGCAGGCAGCAAGAAGAGGATGTTTATCTGGTAATTACGTAAAGTGTATTTCTCTTCCGCTGTGGTTTTTTTGGGGGAGGGAGCGGCTTTTTTGAGACAGGGTTTCTCTCTGTAATAGTCCTGGTTGCCCTGGATCTCACTTTGTAGACCAGGCTGGCCTCAAACTCACCGGGATCTGATCCGCCTGTCTCTGCCTCCCAAGTGCTGGGATTAAAGGCAGGTGCCGCCACCGCTTGGCTTCTTCTGCTGTTTTTTAAAAGATGTCCTATACATTGTTTTTATGATCTGATTTAAAATCCTGTATGGTTTTCATGGTAAATATGACAGTGAGCAAGATTACTGTCAAAATTAAACAAATTCACACCAGACATGGTTTCTAGGCTGGCACCCTTGTGGGACTGCTGCATGCTCCAGGTCTCCGCATTGTGTGCTCCCTAGCTTGGTGGTCACAGCCACCTCATCTTGCATTGTCTCACTTGGGTAGAAGAGCTGTGAATGGCATTCCTGTGAACCTCGATAATGGTGGAGTTAGTTGCCTTTGCTGATAGTATCTGTACCTCTAAATAGTGGACAGACTTATCCAGTTTGGTTTCCACAGCCAGTCATCGGGAAGCCAGGGTGATGCCTCAGCCAATAAAGGACTTGCTTTGCAAGCAAGAGGACCTGAGTGTGATTCCTGAACCTACATTTTAAAAGCCAGGCATGGTAGTGCCCATGTGTAATCCCAGCACTGGGGAAGCAGAAAATAGCAGGCCAGCCATCCAGCCTCACTTGCCCATTGAGCTCTAGGCCAATGAGAGACCCTGTCTCAAAACAAAACCAAAAAACAAGGTAGATGGCACATGAGCAATAATGGTCAAAGCTGATCTCTGGTTTAAACACTGAGCGGTCTCCCCATCTCTGAAACTTGAACTTTTTTCTATGGCATACTGCATCCTCAAACTCATGATGTTAGGAGATGTTAAGTATACACATGTCAAGCTAACATGTGGAACTGCTCAGGCTTGTTTACTACCATACATGTAAATAATGTTTTATGTCTTAATGAAATTTTGCATATGTGTTTTATTATGTTTATTATGTTGTCATATTATGTTAACGCATGCACCTACATGCTCTCACCCCCACACATGAGCATGCACACACACAAGGCAAATCTTTATTACATCTTAATTGCTAGAATAAGCATCTGTGGTTTGAATAAGAATGCCCTCATAGGTTCATATGTTTGAATACTTGGTCCCCAGTTGGTGGAACTGTTTGGGAAGGATTAGAAGGTATGACCTTATTGGAGGAGTGGTGTCAGGTGGGTTTTGAGATTTCAAAAAGATGATCTATTCCCAATATGCTCTCTGCCTCCTGCTTTTCAATCGAGATGTGAGCTCTTAGCTGTTCCTGCCACCGTGCCTGCCCTGTGGCATCTTGGGCTCTAACCTTCTGAAACCATAAGCCCAATCAAATGCTTTCTTTTATAAGTTGCCTTGGTCATAGTGGGACAATAATGGAAACTAACCAATAAAACACATGCAAAATTTCATTAAAACATAAAACATTATTTACATGTATGGTAGTAAACAAGCCTGAGCAGTTCCACATGTTAGCTTGACATGTGTATATTTAACAAACATCTCCTAACATCATGAGTTTGAGGATGCAGTATGCCACAGAAAAAAGTTCAAGTTTCAGAGATGGGGAGATGGCTCAGTGTTTAAAACACTTGCCACCCAAACAAGAAGGACCTGAGTTCAGATCCCCAGAGCACATGTAAAGGCCATGTGGCTTGGTAACCCAGTGGCCCACTTGCAATTTCAGCCTCAAAAGACAGAGACGGGGGAAGGAGAGCCACACCAGTGAGAGACCTTGCCTCAAAGAATAAGATGGAAGAGCAGTAGAGGTAGATCCCTAACATCAGCCTCCAGCCTCCACATGTATGTGCACCACACGTGTGAGCTTATACATACACATATCATACAGGTACATACCATACGCATGTACACATAAAGAGAAGAAAAACTGGAAAATATAAGTGAAAAAATTCAATTTCAGAAAATAAAGGATTTGTCTCATGGACGCTTCGGGCACCGTCCTTAAGTCTTGGCACGCATTAGGGATAGTCACTGCTCGCCTATAGAAGGAAAAATACTGTTAGCTACTCCACTCCAGCAGCCAAGCTTCCGTCTCTGCCTCATTCTCTAGAGTGCCATTGTTCTGGGTCCCGCTACCTGACGTGGAGAGGGCTGTAGTGGCCGAAGAACCCACGGGAACCTTGCCAGAGAGCCCTGAAATAAAGCTGTGGCACGTACTCGTGTTCCCACTGCCAGGGTGACTCAGTGTGCCTCAGCTCACAATCATGTTCCTCACTGTCGGTCCCAAATGACACCAGAGAACTGCAGTCAGAACACTGCCTTGCTAAAAATAGAATGCACTGATGTCCAGGTACCACCCAGGGAGGCTGCCACCAAAGCAGCAGATGGTCTCTCTGGAGCTGTACCATGCCACAGGCTCTCTCAGGTGACAAAGTACAGATACCGTGCCAGCCTTTGCCAGCTCTGATGCTAGATGCTATCAGGCACACAGAGTGTAATGGATAGGGATCCCCTAGCCAGACTTGGAAGGCAGCATGTACATATGCCGGAATGTCCCTGATTCAGTGCGGCAAATGATCATTTCCAGCTAGTGTACAGACAGCCATTGTATTTTTCTTCCTGAGGAGCGAGGATACAGCCAGAAAGTTGCTTAGTGAGCAGAGGTTGGGAGCAGGTGAGCTAGCTGGCTGTGTGACTTGCATGCTTAGTGGACCAGACAGACAAGCTGCTGTGACCTTGTCACTCAGCACAGGTCCCCTCTAGCATGTAGATGAGGCCAGGGGCTGTGCATTGTGGCTATACGGTGTATACTCTGAGACCACTGGAAACAATTGAACCGGCCTTGGTGTTGTGAAATCTAGTTCATCAGTCATTTATTACCAACCATGTGCCCAGCATTGTGTTGGGCACCTGCCCTGGGACAAGAGTAAATAAGGCCCCTGCCTTGATGCAGCCATCCCAACACATGGGAGTCCTATGGAGTAGGCTGTGACTAATGTCAGTGAGAGGGTAGCAGGAGATTCTGTTTCAAGTGGGTTTGTGGGTAGAAAGTTTACATTGCATGTGCCCCATAATGCAGGAAAATGGAAATCTAAGATCTTTCTAATTTTACTGTTTAATCTGATGGTATACATTGAAATAATTAGTTTCACTTTATACACTGGTCTTATCATTAAAATGTTGTACATACATGTAGTTTGTATTGCCAGGCAAATCTTCCTTTCAGGGTGCCTAATGAATTTGTTAATCGAGGAATCCCATGATGACTTGGTTCAGTGGTGGAGCACTTGCCTAGTGTGCAAGAAGCCCCAGGTTTGAGCCCCAAAGTATACAAGAAAAGAAAAAGGAAGGAAGGGAAGGAGGAGAGAGAAGAAAGGGGAGAGGAAAAGGGAAGTACTTCTAAAATCAAAATAAACACTCTATATTTCTATCATGCTACCCTAAATGTACCTGTATCTTAGGTCACGATGATTAAGTTTCCACTATTCCTGAACTAATTAGTAACTGTGTGCCCTGTATGTGACCACACACTGGATGTGCCGCTGTGTCATCGAATCGTCCCCCAGATCTTTCAGCAAATTGAAAATGAATTATGAGGCGATGGGACAGGGTGGGATGAACCAGATTCTTCTGGAGAGGAGAAATTGCACTGGGGTAGTAAAATCCCCAAGTATCAAGGATGAATCCAGTGGTCTGGCAGATGTTGCCGAGCAGGTGCAGCCATGGTCCAGCAGACAAAGCTGCTCACCCAGCAACAACCACACCACAGTTAAAGAGGCTGGCGATGGTGTTGTGGAGGATGAACAAGCACAGTAATTGGTTTTTTTAGAGGAAGAAAAACAAAATTAATTTTAGGATTCATTTTATGTGCATGGTTGTCTTGTCTGCATGCCCATGAGGCCAGGAGAGAGTGTCAGATCCCCTGGAACTGGAGTTACAGTCAGTTATCAGCCACCAAATGAATACCTGGGAACTGAACCTGGGTCCTCTGGAAGATCAGCAAGTGCTCTTAACTGCTGAGCCATCTCTCCAGCTCAGTCGTGGAGAAGCAACAGACATGTATGTGTCTGCCCAGTAAGGCTCACAGGCTGAAGGACAGCTCCTGGAAAGCAGAAGAAAAATTGGAGTTCCATGGGGCCTGGGGAGTCTTGGCTGCTAGCACTGGTGAAATGATCCATTTTCCATTCTAATGATACAATTTAAATCCTAATAAATCCTACTTGTGAGGCCCCTGAAGAGCTGTGTCAGCTTTGAAGTAGACCTGCATTCACAGTCTGCATACAGAAGTCACAAACTGGGCCAAAGTGCAGACATCTAGAGTCTAATTTCCAAGCGTGAAGTTGTGGCAGAGCCACATGTGGCTCCAAGGTCCGAGCTTCCGTGGCCATTCACTGTGTGACTAGAGCCTAGGACTCACATAGAGACCAGGCTCATCATCTAAATTGGTGACTGCAAATGGCTCTCTGAGGTCCCTCTGGGTAGCCTGAACAAGGAAGGAGGAAGTACAGGGGGTTCCCGGTATGTGCCTCAGAGCTCCTTCCAAAGCAATGGTCCCAATGTGTGACATGGTCAGGTCTGACTGACTGGGCAGATAGCCCTCTTTCTTTCCTTAGGAAGCTTAACCACAGAATGGAGAGAAAAGTAGAATCCTTCCACCCCATGGTGGCCTTCTCAAGAGTAGATTTTGAAAGTGTGGCAATGAGGAATTTGTAAACTGGTAAAAGTATTTAGGGGACACGGAAGAAATGTCGGTTTTTGAGGAGTACTGTCCTGAGTTAGCGAGCAGAGGGGTGGGGCTTGGTGGACGAAGAACCCTCTGAAAGTCCCAACTTGCAAGTGGCGTGGGGAAATTGCAAAGTGCATGTCAGGGTGACTCCTTGTTCATGTTTCTGAAAATGTATTAATTTCAGGGATGTCATAATCCCCCTAGGCAGTGACAGAGTACAGCTCCCACTCTCTGGGTGTTTTGCCTTAACCATATGGTGTCACATGACTGGTGCCACATGACATACCTACACTGCCTGCCCAGCTCTGCCCACTTCTCCTCCCACCAGAAGCATGTGAACACAAGCTTTCTTCCCCCAGCCCCGGCTAGCTCCTCCCAGCATGTTCTTAAATACTGGTAGGAACCCAGAAAGCTGGGTGTTATTTACCCACTGTCAGAAAATCAGTCATAATCTCCGATCAAACACTTCTTAAGCAGTGAAAGTGGGAATCACAGGCTGCCTCTCCAATCACCAGCAACTTTCTTAGCTCTGCATACCAGACAGTCCTCCATCTAGAGGCTGGGGATGGTGGTTCACCTTGGGCAGTGTTCATGTGGGGCAGGTGGTGGCTGGAATATGGGAAAGGAGAGAAGCAAGGACTGAGCGGGCAGCTTGTCTGCCCCCTCCCATCTGTCTGTCTCTCTGTCTCTCTCTCTGTCTTTTTTTCCCTCTCCCCCTCCCTCTCCCTCTCCCTCTCCAGAAAGAATGAGAGATCAAGATATAGACACGGACACAGTCTTTCCGTGTGTTTGTGGTGCATGTGTGAGGCTCGCTGGTGCTTTAATTTTTGAGGAGTACTGGCGCCGTCAGTTATTGTAATACAGAAAATTCAGTCCTGACAAGGAAATGGGCAAAGCACACAAGAGTAACTAGTTGAATCCTCAAAGCTCTGGCAGGCTAATGGATTTCAAATTGGCCCTAACTCGTCAGGCAGAATGGATAAGGGATGAAAGAGACCTCAGTGAGCCCACAACCCAACAGCATCTTATTCCTGTTCAGGATTCCAGAGGAAAACAAATCTGAAAAATAAAATGAACAGCTCTTCAGAAAGCAGTGCACACGTGGAGAAACCCCTCTGCCTTGTGTGATCATGTCTGAACTGCAGGAGCTGCAGCTGTTGGATCCCATCCTCTGCAGCTCTCTGCAATGCTATCACTTATTAGCTCCTATCTGTGGGTCTCAGACCAGCAGCCACAAGCAAAGGAAGTGCCCAGCTAAGTCATGACCTGAACCTCCTGTCCTTCGATCTCTTTGCCATCTCTCCCACAGATGCTCCATCCCTCATGCCAGTGCAGCAGCTGGCACAGCCAGGGTTGGTGGACTGACCCATTTCGACCCCAGCTTGTGAATTGTGGTTCCCTTTGGGCACAACCACCTCTAGTTAATGCAGACCCCACAAGCAAAAGGGGAAGATCCCCTCATCACGACATTCAACTCCAGCTGTTCTTTGGGGGTTCCCAGACCACCTTCTGAAAGGCTGACTATAAATTCTGTTGCTGCCACCATTCAGTCAAGCTTGGCAGCTTGCTATAACTACTCCAGGAACTGAAAGCCCACCATTTTGATCATTACCTTTGTGTCATAAAGTATACAAACAAGGATGGCCAGCCATACGGAAACACTCATGGGTGCGGGGAGCACACAGACATCAAGCTGCTCCGCTTCTCACCCTTCATCTACCAGCATCCAGTTTCTCTAGGGTGTTTGTACATAGACCTGGTTGAATCATTGGCCACAGTAGTGAACTTGGTCATTAGCTTCAAAACCCTGATTCTGGGACCATGTGTACTTCGTCATTCTAAGAACCCACCTTCAGTCAGTTCATTAGGACAGAGACAGGTGTAATCCTGGGGCTCCTGAGAGCAAACTCACCTCTGTCACCCGGGAAATTGTAAAGATTTGTGGCTACCCTCCTATGAACCAGAAACAAAGACCAGTCAGATTGTCTACTGTATAACAGTACCTCAGCATCAGAGGGTAGACCTGGAGGAGGCTGAGTGGGGGACACATGAACAAACTAAGGCAAACCAATGGAGAGATGTGTTTAGAAAGTGCTGTCCCCCTGTGGCAACTGTAATGTGTGTGCACACGTTCGACCTGAAGATGGGCACAGAGTTACTGAAGAGGCGATGGACTTCAGTTGGAAGCAGATAAAGAATCCATCACTATGTGAAGCCTCTCAGGTGGGCTCTGTGCTCTTACCAACACGGAGTGCCTGTGTCCAACAGCCAATACAAACAACATTACAAAACCTCATTTGACTGGCTCCATCCTGTGTAAGAAGCAAGTTTTGTCTGTAGAAAATACTTCGGCTCTGTTTTGATTGTCTAAGTGTCCTATTGGGTAGATTATCTTCCATAAAATCAAAGTAGTGAAGTGCTTCAAAAGACAGGAACAGGTGTCAAGTATATGAAACCTGAGTGGCCTTAAAAATGGAAAGCTTATTTGTTAAACCGCACCGAAGTTAGACCCACAGAGCCGACTGACTGTTCGTGGTAGCTTCTGTGCTGCATGGGTATGGAACTGCTCTGTGGCACGTGGCTATAATTCCTGTCACCAAAGCCTGACGTCTCTTGTGACTAGGCATATTAAAGTTATGCCCAGCTTGAGGTCATCATTCAAAGACACCGTGCTTCAGTGGCTGTGTACATCATCCCTCTCTCCATCTCACTGTGCTCTGGGAAGTCCAGAGCTTGGCTTCATCTTTGAAGTCCCTCCCATTATCCTACTTGGAATCATCTTACAACTGCTCACCTTACAGCAACTGCCTGCCGTCAGCTGAGGATGCTGGATTCTCTGTGTTCAAACCACGTGGTCTAGGGACGCTTGTGCCCATCTGTCACTTCATTTGCAACTATAGTACTTTTCATTATATGAGGCTCTGCAAATTAATTTTATGATGGAAAATCTAGTTAGAAACACAGAGCCCAGTTTAGGATGGCAACCAAGAAAATGGTCTCATAAGAGCCCCGCTGAGTGCCGTCTTGGCGTGTGGAAGCTGGGTGTAGCGGTGTCGGGCTTCATCTACCAGCATCCAGTTTCTCTAGGGTGTTTGTACATAGACCTGGTTGAATCATTGGCCACAGTAGTGAACTTGGTCATTAGCCTCAAAACCCTGATTCTGGGACCATGTGTACTTCATCATTCTAGGAACCCACCTTCAGTCAGTTCATTAGGACAGAGACAGGTGTAATCCTGGGGCTCCTGAGAGCAAACTCACCTCTGTCACCTCAGCTGCAGTCAGAGGTCATCCTCTGTTGCCTCATCAGCAATATTGGAAAGCCCTCTGCCAAATCCCTCCGAGCCTCTAGCAATTTTTTCCTCCTCTTCTTCGTGGGGATCCATGACACATGCTGACATGGAACGTGTTCCTGACCTTCAGCAGACCCTGGAAAAGTAGCCCAAGAGATTGCAGTGTTAATAGCTTTGTATTGTTTGTTTAGAAGCTGGGTTTTTTTGGAGCTAGGGACTGAATCTAGGGCCTTGTGCAGATCGGGCAGCACATGGAAGCTGAGCCACCAGCCAGCCTTCTGTTTCTGTTGTGAGAGTCTCACCAAGTTGGCCAGGCTGGCTTTGATCTCATCCTGTAGCTGGGCCAGGTCTTGAACCTGCAATGCTTGTACCTCAGCTTCCGGAGCAGCCAAGCGCCAATGTCTTTCTCCATCAGACATAGAGAGCTGTTCAGGGAAGGCAGAGGAACAAAAGATTCCTGGCTCAGTCTCTCACCCTTCTGTGGCCTTGGGCAAATAATCTTAACTCTGTGCTGCAGTGAGATCCTAGCAATTCCTGTTCTATGGAATGTGGGTATTGGCCATACGTGACTAAACACCAGACACTCGGGAGGCAGGTGGGACTGGTCGCTCTGTTACAGGGCAGAACTTCTTTCCCTTTAGCTTACACACAGCCGATGGTTCATAAATGCTAACAGCTTTGTAAAGAGACCCAAACATTCCCGTTACTTCCTAGTCTCATTCTGACATGGCAAAACGTGCTCTTTGTGTGGTACCAAGATTGTGGTCAATTCTGAATCAAGAGGGTCGGAGGCACCAGAGCCCTCCAACCACATCCAGAAATGGAGTGAGTTCAGTGATACCTACCATCATCCACCGGGACACTCAGCCTTCTAGTCTGAGTACTGGACACACACACACACACACACACACACACACACACACAGAGCTTGGGCTCTGTGAGTCAACGTTGCTTCTAGCCTTAACTCCTTGCTCATTTGCCAGGCTCAAGGCTATTTGCAGCAATGTGAATTTTAAAGCCTTTTCTTGCATTCACAGCTCATGAAATGCCAGGCTGGGAAAGGTATGGACACATTTAGAGAGACTTCTGGTTTCACAGATAAGCAAACTGAGACTTGGAGAGAAAGAAACCCATTTGCCCCATACAATAGATGATTTGGGCTATGAGGAGGACAATACCCAGCTGTCCCATCTCTTCCATTGGTATCCTCCCATTGCACAACACTAGCTCTGCTCCGTGACTGGAAACATCACTTGAAAATGTCAAATGTGAACAGCACACAGGTGATCTCTAAGCGATGCTAACAGTGGAGGAAGGTTGTTTTTCACTTCTGTCTGTTGTTCCTCCAGTCTCCTAGACAGACAGACAATTATAAAAATGAGCCGTAGCAAGAGGATTATGGATCCTAAATGAACATCTCAGAAATGACGAGTTCATCTATGAGTCTTGCATTTTAGAAACCTCTAGAAGATCTGCATGTCACTAAGTTATTAGGAGGATTAACCCTGCAGCCTACGAGTCTGGCAGCTAATGTACTTCCCTGACTTTAGGCTACCCTGTGGTCACATGTGCTCATTCTGGTGAAATGAGGAAATGATTTCATGTTGACTAACCAGCATCAGCCTGTGAATCTAATAGCCATGTGCCTGACCACAAGATGTGCCGTGTAAAGTGAAATCAGACCACTGTGTTAGTCGGCGAGCACATCACCGGCAAGCAGGATGAGGAAGTCATAGGCTACCAACAGGTGAACCCTGCAGGAAGCAGCAGGCCTGCAGTTCTGGCTTAGGGTCAGGTAACAGCTCCACCCCCCCCCCCACCCCCCCCACCCCCCCCCACCCCCGCTCCCTGAGAGAGAAAAGGAAAATTCCATGCAAAAAGGTAAAGCAGAGAGAGCGGGGGATGTCTGGCTGTTTTGTTACAAACTGCTTTCAACAGAAAACAAAACAGCATATACAGTACTTGTGTTTAAGGTCGTTTTTGTAAAAAGAACAAGCTGCATTGATTTTTAAAAACTTATTTTTTAAATTTAATTTTCTTTTAAAAATTTGTAGTAGTTCATTGAGAGTTTTCCTAGAGATCTCAAGTAAGATCTGCAGTCCCTCGCATGTCTGTCAGGACTCTATGGCGATCTATTCTCAGCTCTTTCGAGGCACCCCTGCTTATGTCCATATTTGCTGTGGGATGGTCTGTATGGCAAATATGTTGCTGATTAGTCAATAAATGAAAACACTGATTGGCCATTGGCTAGGCAGGAAGTATAGGTACAGTTTGTAAGCAATATAAGTCTCTGTGTTTACTTGGTCGGGTCTGAGCGGCTGTGGGACTGGCAGGTGAGAGAGATTTGTCCTGACCCTGGGCCAGGCAGGAAAACTCCAGCTACACATATTGGCTGCACCAGGTTGCAGTCCTCCAGCACAGAACACGTGTCCCCACACCGATGTCCACACCACCGTTTGTCGTCATTTGTGTTGTTACCATGGCCATTCTGACTGGGCCTCAGTGAAATCTCAAAGTAGATTTAATTTGCTTTTCCTTGATGGCTATGGATGTTGAATATTTTTAAATGTTCCTCAGCTGATTGTATTTTTTCTGAATGTTTCGTTTTGTGCCATTTTAAAAATTAGGTTTTCTTAATGTTTAATTTTTGAGTTACTTGTATATTCTAGATATTAGCACTCTGTCAGATGTATATCTGGTAAAGATTTTTTTTTCTAATCTCTAGACTGCCTCTTCATTTGAGTAATAGTACCCTTTGCTGTACAGAAACTTTTTAGTTTTATGAGGTCCCATTTATTATTGACATTAAAGCTTTCTACTATCAGGAAGCTATTCAGAAAGTCTTTTCTTATGCCAATGAGCTCAAGACTATTCCCTACTTGCTCCCCTGTCAGATTCAGGGTGTCTGGTCTTGGGTTGACGTCCCTTAATCCCTTTGGAGGAGAGTTTTTTATGGGGTGAAAGATATGGGTTGAATTTCATTTGTCTACTGTAGCCATCCAGTTTTACAAGCAACATTTGTTGAAGATGCTTTCTTCTCTCCAATGTGTATTTGTTGGCTTTTGTCAAAAGTTGGGTGAATGTAGGAGTATGGGTTTATAGATGAGTCCTCATTTCTAGCCTATTCATCAATGAGTCTGTTTTAGTACCAGTGCCATGTGGCTTCATTGGGTTTTTTATAGAGATTACATTAAAGCTGTGGCTTAATTTTGGTAGGGTGACCATTTTCATAATACTAATCCTACTAACATAGAAGCATGGGAGACCTTTCCACTTCCTGGTATCTTGTTCAATTTCTTTTTTCAGTCTCTTAAATATTTTTTTGTTGTACAGATCTTTCACTTCTTTGGTTAGACTTATTCTAAGATATTTTACTTTTCTTGAGGCTATTGTGGATGGTATTAGTTCCTTTATTTCTTTTTCAGTGTTTGTTGTTTATATATATGAAAGCTACGGATTTTTGTTTGTTAATTTGCTGAATTATTTATCAGGTGGTGGAGTCTTCTGGATCTTTTACAGATAGAATCATATCTACAAATAAAGATTCTTTGACATATCCCTTTTGTCCACTCTATCTTCCTGCTCTAGCTAAGACTTTAAGTACTATGTTGGACAGGAGTGGGCACAGGGACTATGATTGTGCCCCTGGTTTTAGTGGATAGACTTGGAGTTTTTCTCTGTTTAGGATGTTGTTGGCTATGGGCTTCCTGAATGTTACCTTTATTATGCTGAGATTGTCCCCTGTATACCTAGTTTCTCTAGGATTTTTATTGCGAATGGATATTAGATTTTGTCAAAGGCCTTTTCTATAGCTAGAGAGATGATTATGTGGTTTCTAGTTGTGTGGTGGATTAAGTTTATTGAGCCATCACTGCATCTCTGGGATGCAGCTGACTTGATCATGGTGGACAGTCTTTTTGATGTGTTCTTGAATTAGCTTTGTTTCATGACTGTGTTCATCAAAGATTCTGGTCCTAATTTTTTGTTGGGTCTTTGGTATCAGGACAATGTGGTCTCATGAAAGGAATTCAGAAATGTCCCTCCTTTTTTATTTTGTAGTTTTATAGGTCAGTTTGAGGGGTATTGGTGTTAGCTCTTCTTTGAAGGTCTAGTAGAATTCTACAATGACCATATCTAACCTGTGCTTTTAGTTGAGAGATTTTTCATTACTGCTTCTATCTCAACAGGTGATACGGGTCTGTTTAAATCATTTCCTTCTTTATTTAAATTGGTCATATAGATCTAGAAGTTCATCCATTTCTCTTACGTTTCCCAGTTTGGTGGAATGTAGATTTTTAAAGCATATTTGAACTAGCCTCTGGATTTCTCCAGTGTCTGTTGTAGTGCCTCCCTTTCTTCTCTAATTAATTTGGCTCCTCTCTAATTCTTTTGGTTACTTTGACTAAGGGTTTATAATCTTGTCAGTCTCTTCAAATAACTGTTTCTTTGTATTTATTTTCATTCTATGCCATTGATTTCAGCTGTGATTTTGAGTATCTATTGCAGTCTATTTTGTTGTTTGTTCTTATTTTTCTAGGGCCTTCAGGTGTATCTTTTAGTTTGAGATTTCTCAAAAAAAAATTTTATGTAAGCATATAATACTGTAAACTTTCCTCATATGGTGGCTTTCATTGTATCCTATAGATTTTGCTATGATGTTTTCATTTTTATTCAGTTTAAATTCCCTTCTCGATTTTTCTTTACCCAATTTTGATTCAGAAGTGTGTTGTTTAGCTTCTAGAACTTTGCGTTCTTCCTGTCATTTCTATAATTGTTGATATCCAGCTTTATTTCATGGTTATTAGATAAAATTCAGAATGTGATTTCAGCTTCCCTATATTTTTTGAGACTTGCATTGTGTCCTAATATGTGGTCTGTTTTGTAGAAAAATTCCATAGGCTACAAAGAACAATATATATTCTTTAACATTCAGATGGGATGTTCTGTAGATATGTTAGGTCTATTGATTTATGATGTCATTGAACTTGAGTTTTCTTTTGCCAAATGACCTATATGTTCATGAGAGTGGGGGATTGAAATCACCACCATCACTGTGGCAGGGTTCATCTGTGGTTTCAAATTTAGTAGTTTTCTTTTATGAAATGTTGTGCCTTGTGCTTAATTCATGTGTATTTAGGATTGTACCCTATCCTGTTGGGTTTCTCCCGAGTGAGGATAAAGTATCCCTGTGTGTCTCTCCTGGTTAGTTTTGTCACATATTAGAATCCCTGTGCTGCTCGACTCTTGGTTCCATTTGCTTGGATCCTTTTCCCACCCTTTACCTTGAGGTGGTGTCTGTCACTGGCCCAGAATCATGTTTCTTGGTGGCAGCAAAAAAATGGATCCTGTTTTCTGATCCAGTCTGTTAGTCTGTTTCTATTTACTGGGGAATTGAGACCAAATTAATTTTATTATCAGTTAATATTAAGAGATATTATTGAATAATGTATATTAATTTCTGTCATTTTGTTGATTTTATGGTGTCCTCTTTTGATTCAATGTTCTGGAATTGCATTTGTGTTTGCCTGTACATGTTTACCCTTTTCTTCAGACAGGAGTGTTCGTTTCAGTATCTTCTCTAGAGCAGGATTAGTGGTCATAAAGTAGATCTGAGACTTTTGCTGGGTACAGTAGTCCTCACTGCCATCCACTGTCTTTCATAGCTTGTAGAGCATGGGCCTAGTTCCTTCTGGATTTCAGTCTCCATTGGAAAACTTACTGTTATTCCAATGGACCTACCTTTGTATGAGACTTGTTTTCTTCTCACTTTCAATATCCTTTGTTTTGTACGTTTGGTGTTTTGACTATTATATGATGTGGGGAATTTCTTTTCTGGTCCTATCTATTTGGTGTTCTGTATGTCTCTTGGACCTTGATAAGCATCTCTTTTCTTAAATTATGGAATTTTTATTCTACAATTTTGTTCTTTTCCATCTATACTTATCATTTTCTAGATTTGATATTTTTATAGAGTGAAGTCCCACACATTCTGTTTTTGGGGCTTGGAGGGGATTTGACATTTTCTTGAGTTGAATGGTCCAATTCCTCTTTGTCTTCAAGAGCTGATATTCTCTTCCACCTGATCCAATCTGTTGGTGAAACTTTACTCTGAATTTTTTGTTTGAATTCATGAATTTTTCATTTCAAGCTTTATTTCATTTTAGCTTTTCTTCAGAGATTGTATCTCTTTACTAATTTTTGTTTTAATGTCTTGAGTTATTTCATCCAACTATATTTTTGCAATCTCCAATTTGCCATTTATTCATCTCCTCTTTGAATCCTTTGATAATTTTTTTCTATTTGAATCCTTATCCTGTGTATCATCGAAGTCACCTTTCTCAGGGGACATTACAATGGGAGTACTAATTTGTAGTTATTCATGTGTGAGGTGGGATCTGGGCATCTAGAGTAAGGTCATTGGTAGCATTTGTTGTAGACATCTTGTCTTTGGTGTTGAGTGGGTAGCTGAAGTTCTCTGTCCCATCACACCTATTTGTCAGATGATTGACCAGCTGTATGGGGTGAAGGGCTCAGTCTTTGGGCAATTCAGTGTTGATGTTCAAACAAGTAGACTTTGCTCAGCTCAAGCTCAGTGAGGTTTCTAAGCCCAGAGCAGACTTTCTGTAAAGTTAGAAGATGCTCATAGCCAAGTTTCAGGGTCAGAACTTTTCTACAGGTACTAGGGGAGTTGGCCATGCTAGTTTTGAATCCCTGTGTGAAGAATGGGGTGAGGGGAGGCAGGCACAGGGCATGCCATCCTCATGCCTGTTGCAGGAGTTGCAGATGTGGTTATAGTGGCCCTCCTTGGAGAGGGTAGGTCTTAAGATCATGGGTGTGGGTAGAGTTGGCAGTATAAATCTAGTGCCTGCCTAGAGAAGCAGTCAGATGGGTGCAGCAGAGATGGTGGAATTGGAGGTGAAAGTCTAGACTCCCTGCCTAGGGAGAGGGGACAAGGAATCTTAGCATTTCTTCATTTTAAACATTGGAAAATTACCTATATATCTTCATTTCAGATTATGGTCAATTGATAGACAGGTAGAGGGAGAAACATGCCAGAGTAACCAGAAATACCCAAAGGGGCTAAAAAGAGAGACTGGAACCCAGAGGACAGGAACAGACCATCTTTCCTCCCTAGCATCTCCTGGCCTTTGTCATCTGTGACCGCCTGTGGGTTGGAAAAGCACGAGGCCCACGCTGGGCGTGGCTTCCATTGTTTCCCAGTGCCTAGCACGGGCCCAGGAATTACAAGCGGGAATTATGAAAGGGATGAGTGAACAAAGGGACTAATGCAGACAGAGTGGAGAATGAGAGTCCCGTGGCCCAGGCAGCTCCAGCAGAATCTGCTGAGAGAGAGCTGCCATTGTTTCCTCAAAAGCAGGCAGCCTTGGACATGACAGCTCCACCGCCTGCAGGAGCCTTTCTGTGGAGATGGTTTTGCAAACCTGTCTTCTGTCCGCCTGATCCTGGAAGGGCTATCTTCCCCTTCCCTCACTCGGGCCATTAATTGCTGTGTCTCCTGATATCATCTGACCCTGTGTCACCTGATACACCCCAACACTTCTGCCCTGGAGGAACTCCCTTTCTTCCAAGTCACATGTGTCCCATTATCCTCTTTTATCCCCACCCGGCCTTCATGTCTCTTCCCACCCTCCTGTAGTCCGGCACTACTTTTTATGTATGCATGTATAGATATGTAAGAATCTAAATTTAACTAGATTCCTCCTATGATAGAAAACAACCTGTTTATCTCTACAGATCTCAAATGTATCTATCTGAATCTGGATTATTTCTCTTAAGAGTCTCACTGCCACCCATTTCCCTAAAACGCCATACATTGTTCACAGACACAAAGAACAATGACATCATCAGCCTTCGTTTTAATCCCCTCCCCCACAATCCCTCCTCTGCTGGCCACCTGTTTCCCACCCCAGAAGAAGAGCTGGTGAACTCTGGGACTCTGACATGAAGAAGTGATCACCTTAGCCTCTGAGCAAAAGGCAGTTTTTGAGCCAAGCTCTCCTCTAATAGCTGGTAGGGGCAGAAAGGATGTCACTCTGGTACATTCATCTCAGATGTTGGCTGGCTCAGACTGCCCAAAATCAACTGAGCCACCCCATTGATTAGCTGGTCAGCTTCAGGATGACATCAGGGACTCTACACGATTCATCCTAAGAATCACTGTGGCAGAAAAAGGATGATGTTGAGCTTAGTGCCTATAAAGGCCCAGGATGGTGCTTGCTGCCAAAGCTGAGGATCTGAGTTTGATCCCCAGGACCCACATGGTATAAGGAAAGCACTGACTCTGGCCATTTGTCCTCTGATACACACACACACACACACACACACACACACACACACACACACACACACGAGCGAGTGTGACTTTGATCCCTAAATACCTGACTGTAGGTGGGGTAGGACTCACTGAATACATCTGTCACTCCGAAATTCAGAGAAAGTGATGACCCTCAATCTTTTTTCTGCCACTGGAGATAGGGCACCATGTGTCACACGCATGTCAACAAGCCATGCCAATGATAAGAAAGGTCAAGATGGAAATGGCAGTACAGACACCTCTTCCCACTGCACTCTTGAGAAAGAGAGGGCTCTGACAGCCCTGTGGTTGGGAGCCCCAGGCAGAGATTTCTCAGGACTTGCCTGGGAGGGGAGGAGTTGGAAGCAAGAGGCTCCCTGCAAGGGTGACAGGAAGGTTCTCAGAAGCAGTCGGGTAGGTGGGGACACAACCCCATGGTCTTCGGTTCCCAGCTATGTCATGGGGAATTAACCTGCTGGAGATGGGGGACACCTTACAATTTACAGAGTGAATGAAGATTGAAAAATATATGCTCAGTTACACACACCGACTCTATGGTGTTCACCACTTAGGCAGAGTTTTTGAGACTTATGGGTGTCTACTACAATGGAGGGGAAACACACACACATGGGACATACCCGGGCTGCCCAGAAAATAGCAGAAGTGGCACCAGCTATTGCCATCTGGGGAAGTTCCCCCACTGTAATACAGTGCTTCCAAGGGGACAGACAGCATAACCCCAGGCCGTGCCCTTCCACTCCCCTCGTCCCCACATGGAGCTGGAGGCCACAAAACTGGTAAAGAACCTCAGCAGAGGGCATGGGCAGGAACCCAGTATGGGCGGCTGGAGCGGAAACCTTTCTTCTACCAACCTCCGATTCAGGAGCAGTTATGCTTTGCCTACACCCCACATGCTTGGATCTGCTCTTGCTGCCATCAGACCCATCCTCCATCTTTCACGGGATGCCCACAGGCTACTTCATCCAGGACCAGCTGGGAGCCTGGAAGAAGTCATTGTTGAGGTTTTCCTAGTCCATAGGACCAACCCTGCCTCTTCCTGCCCCTGTCCAGAGAAGGATCTTTTAGTGTATATCCTGAGAGACACCGAGTTTTGGGTTTTATTTGAGACAGTCTTGCTTTGTAGCCCAGGCTGGCCTGAAATTCACTATATAGAACTCCAAGGCCAGCTCCTGCCTCAGCTTCCAGAGTGTTCGGATTACAGATGTTCACCACCATGCCAAGTGAGACGATTTAAATTTCAATTCAGAAATACTCTTTGTAGTGCCCCTGGCTCCCAGCACACTCACTGCTTGGTTCTGCATTTATTTTCTTTTAGGAGAAGAATTTGGACTGGTTTCCTCGGATGCGAGCCATGTCACTTGTCAGCAATGAAGGTGACAGTGAGCAAAATGAGATCCGGAACCTGCAGGAGAAGCTGGAGTCCACCATGAGTCTGGTGAAGCAGCTGTCTGGGCAGCTGGCAGAGCTGAAGGAGCAGGTCAGTGAGCTGGGGCTAGAGCCCCCACCGCTGTGAGCAGGGAACCCAGAGAACTCCTAACCTGTGCCATGCAACGGCAGCTCAGCACGCAGGGACTCCCCACCCCCTGTGCAGCATTTCTCACTCTGCAGAAAGACAGAGGGACCCCTTTGCTCTTGGTGATTGATCCTATTTCCTGCCCGGCTTTGGCTGTCCAAGCTCATTGCAAAGGTAGTATTCATTAATCGCTGATCAACCCTTTCATCATATGATATCCTTAGTACTCATAAGACGTATTATCACCAGGCCTCTTGGTAGCTAGTAAATGATAGTAACAGTGGTAAGAATGTAACAGATGTGTTTCAAACATCCCACTTCCTAACCATGGAGAGAAGAGTTGCTCTTTCTTTTCACCTCTATTTCTGGTAATTTACCTTTTAAAATAAATGCTTTTGTGGTGAATATATTCTGTGTGGAACCAGACAGTGGATTCTGGGGGGGGGGGGGGGAAGAATCCACAAAAGCAGCTGAAGGCACGCTCTCTCTCTCTCCCCAGATGACAGAACAAAGGAAGAACAAGCAGAGACTGGGCTTCCTCGGGTCAAACACACCCCATGTGAACCATCACATGCCACCACACTGACACCATGGGGGCACGCCGTGACCAGCCTTTCATCAGATGCCTGCCTCATCGCTGAAGGAAGGATGGAGATGGAGGGAGCAAACAGTGGCTATTGTTGAGAAGCTAAAAACAGCCAAGTGCCAAGATGCTGAGCCATTTAGCTCCCAGAACAATCCGTAACTGTGTTTTCACGCTTGAGAAGACTCGAGCTGAAAAACAGCGCAGGGCACAGACTACGGGGCGCAGGAAGCAGCCAGACTGGGGGGAGCAGCAGTCTCCCTCTGCTCAATCGATGGGCCTTGGACTTGTCTCACATGCTGACTGCAGCCTCTGTCATGGCTGCTTGGAATTTATTGCTTCGAATTGCAGCACACAGGTCAGAGACAGGAAGCCACACTTTGGTGGCTGAGTCTGACTAAGAAAAAATTTAAGAGATTAAAAACAAAACGGGAGTTGAAAAAGAAATCTCATTAAGCTTCTGAACCTTATGTGTTACCAGACAGTTTCTTCATGACATGAAACATGAGGGGCTCAGAGCTCTGCACGCTTGGTGCTCTGGAGTTCACATCTCACACACTGAAAGGATAACTGGAGCAGAGTCGCTTTTTCCAGGACTCTGTGCAGGGCTGCACAGAGGAAGTTCATAGAACATGGCTAAGAACACGCTTAAAGTCACGTGATCATGAAAGAGCTGCTTGAGTGGGGAATAGTGTTGAGTGCAGATGCTATTACAATACACAGGTGTTAATAAAGGAAACACTCACGGTGACCATGAACACAGAGACTTACTATGGTGGTTTTGCCTTTTAGAAGCATGGATTTGTATTTGTGGTGCTTGAGGACCTGAGTGTTTGCTATCCCTGCAGCTATGAGAAGGAAATCTGAGAAGACATTGAATATATAAGGATGTGCAGAATTTCAATGGCATATTTAAGGCTGTTACAGTAACAGCTTTTCAAAGTGTAGGCAGATCATAATTCCTTCCCCCAAACTGTTTTAATGTTGTCTTGCAAGGGAGAAAATAACTAGATGGATAGATTATTTTTTGGAGACTATTTTAGGCATTAGAGCCAAATGGAGATGAAAACTGCCAGCCATGACACTACATTCAGAGCCAGGCTTCTCAGATGGACCCTCGGGCCTCCAGATTCCTTAAACTCTCAGCCACCAGGGGCCACATGGGGTTTGTTACAACTTTTAAAGCTTTAGAGTGTTTCAAGACAATTTTAGCTGTTGGCTCCTAAAAAGAAAATTCAAATCCTGGGTCTATGTAGACTCACTGTGCAGGCGAGAAGGCCAAGTAGGCCTGCCTTCTGCTTCACAGGGATAGCCTTGGGACCCAGTGCGGCACACTAAATTTACTGGCACTCAACCCCCACACACTAAAACCGGCCGAAATTAAGAAGTGCTCTTGGACAGGACAGCCTGAAGTTAGAGGATGCTGACACCATGACAGGTGTTTTGACCTTGTCAGAGTTCTGTTGCAGTTACCCTTAATTCTTTGCTAAAACTTTAAACTATAATCACAAACTTTTTTCTAGTGGTGTCACCAAAATTAGACTAAGACAGCCATTTTTAAAACCTAATGCCATCAATGCTGTGACAGTCTTTGATAAAAGTAAAGTATGCTGTGTGGTGTGACCTAACGTCCAAGCCTTTACAGCAGCTGCCTGTCTGACACTGTATTTGCTCCGGTGGGAAAAATCCAGAAGAGATTTCACCTAATGAGACTCGCACTATGTCGATTATTTTTTTCAGCTGCATTTTTCTTTCTTTCCTCTCTGCAAGATTAAAGATTATAAAACAAAATTTAAAAAAAGCAAATGAAACAAAAGGCACCTTCTAGGACATTGAATTCAAAAAGATATTAAAACAGGAAATTTGATGTCTGGTAAGAGTTTACATTTGTTATGTGTGTTTGTTAACGCAACTGGATTGTTTGAAGTTGAGTGTACTTGGTATTCTCATATGTATATAGCAATATTAAAAACACAGTCACCTCTGACTTCTATGCTAGGGAGGTTTTTTTTAATATTTAGGTTATTAAAATCCATATTGGTTAAAAGTCGCAGTTTCCACTGAATAGTATTTTTAATTTACAGAGGGTTTGCTCCCCTGTGGGCTCCATTTAATGAAGGATATCTTCTAATTAAAACCATTGTGTGAGAGTAGAGATCCACACTGTCTAGAGAGATAATATTGACCAGTTTCTGCATGCAAAGATGGTATTTTCTACTCTTTAGAAAGTTAAGTTACAAAAGGGCTTATTTTCCTAAATGCACGGTTTTCTTTTCCCTGTGGATAAAGATCACGCTATTTGGCAGGCTGTTGATAATTTCAGGAAGCTAATTCGTTCAAATCAGAGCTGATACTGTGTTGACCCTGTATTTCCAGCTCACAGCTCAGGCTTTCTGCTGTCATTTAATTACAAACTGTAATGTGGTGTGACTCCATCCCTGGGACTGAGTGTGAGTAAGGAGGTCTTGGAGTTGTTGATGAAGATTTTACTTCCCAGGATGCCATCTAACCGAAAGGAGCAGGCAGAGCTCAGCTTCAGGGACCCAGTAGATTGAGTAGGTAAACAATGCTTAGGAGAGATGACTTCACAACTCAGAACCATAAACATGCAGATAGCCACACTGTGTGGAAGAGTAACCAGAAGATGGTTACTCCTGACAGCTGTTTCAAAGCTTTATTGCCATGTTCTGGCCTGGAGACCCCTTCCAAACTAGTGTGAGATGCAGTACAGTTAGCCATGGAGGGAGGGAGCAGGCCTCTTAAACCCAGACACAGATGGCTGTGGGAGCCAGGTGAAGAGCTAGCCTAGCTGAGCTGTGCGCATCTCTGAGGCTCCTGCCCTGAGCAGGGGTGGGGAGGTGGTGTAACCCTTGCTAAGCTCTCTATTTTCAAAATTTGATAGCCAATTCCAGATTTTAGAAAATACCGGAGGCCACTTTAGGCCCTCTACTCATTCATCTGCTGCTGCCTTTGACATCAGGATTGATAAAATTGCCATGTAGGAGACAGCACAGTGCTAAACTCAAGCAGAGCCGAGTGCATGTGAAAACAGAACTCTGCACGCAGCTCTAGGTCCACCTCCAGCTGGAGTGTTCCCACAGACTTGAAAGTGGATTCTCCTTCCTCTGGCAAGAGAGAATGTCTATAATGTCTTTTAAAAAGGTGATATGAGCATGCTGTCAGGGCTGCATAACTTATTAGTTAATATTAATAAAAAGAATTTGCATCTTATGTGTGCCTCATTCTCTTGCCATGTTTCTGAAAAATAGCTACTGGTGTGGAAGGGCATCATAATTATTGCTATTTTACATAGCAAGAGGGAAAAAAAGTATGATTGAGAGGATATGGACCCAGGTGACCCAACGAGCCCAGAGTTTATTGGGAACTGGCCAAATCTTCAGTTTTCTCACAGGTTCTAGTGTATCTACACTTTAGATTCCCAGAAGCACTCTGTGGAGTCAGATCCTTTGACCATCTTGGAATCTCTCATTCTTAATATCTGCTGTCCCCAAGGACAGGTCTTCTGATATCCATGGTTCTCAACCTGCGGATTCTGACCTGGGAGTCCATTGACCTTTTCACAGGGGTCTCCTAAGACCATCCTGCATATCAGACATTTACAATTCATAACAGTAGCAAAACTACAGTTACGAAGTGGCAACAAAATTTTTTGGTTGGGGGTCACCACAACATGAAAAACTGTATTAAAGGGCTGCAGCCTTGGGAAGGTTGAGAACCGCTGCCCCAGGACAAAACTCATCCTCTGCCAGCTGAAGTCCACCCGGGTGCTGTGAATCACATGCAATCTATGAATAGATTGCTTTGCTGTGGGTGTTTTCCAGTCCCTGGAAGCAGTGTGGCAAGGCCTGCTTTGATTTGCTCCAGTCAGGAAAGGTGACTGGGGGAGGATGGGGAGTGGGAGTGATCGGCACCCACAGTAGGACTGTGCGAGCAGAGGGAGGCGTGGTCAAGCCTCAGGCCACAGTCTTTGTCTGGTCGACTGCGTCTTTCGAGGAAGTCTCAGGAGGACTTGTGTTCAGAAAGCAACTCCAGGCTAGAAGCTAGGCAACAGTGTCTCCCGTGGCCCTCCCCCACCACTGGAGAGGCCACAGCATCCTAAGAGTCTTGTGGCACACAGACAACCAAGACAGGAGTAGGTCTTACTGAAATCCTCTGGTGGTTTTGGTTTTGGTTTGGGGGGGCGGGGGGCGGGGGAAGGGATTCACTTTGTAGCCCTAGCTGGCCTGAACCTCACAGTGTAGACCAAGCAGCTTCAAACTCAGATCCAGCAGCTTCTGCTTCCCTGGCGCTGGAATTAAAGGGGTGCCTCACTGCATCTAGCATGTTCTGCCTCCCTGGCGCTGAAATTAAAGGGGTGCCTCACTGCATCTAGCATGTTCTGCCTCCCTGGCGCTGAAATTAAAGGGGTGCCTCACTGCATCTAGCATGTTCTGTTTCACTGGTGCTTCAGGCAAATCTTACTTAAAAGCCTCACAAAAAGGATTTCCCTGGTCCAGCGCCTTCATCAGGGCTGGCTCATGGAACTTGTTTGTAACAGAGGCAAGCTACCGAAGCTACTCTCTGCTCTAACCCCTGCCTTTGGCTTTGTGTTATTAAAAATCTTCATTTTGGGCAACCATAGACTCCTTTTTGTACATCAACACCTTTTTCCTCACTTCTTTCAACATGACTCAAATGCTTTATATCTCGTCCTCTCTGCAGTATATGAAATAAAATTCTTTGTCATACTGTAAAATAAGGTCTGGTTATATAACATATGAATACTAATTATTGTCTTAGCAGAGAACCAAAATAACTATGGATAACATGGCCGGAGAGATTTATTGTAGGGTTAGACATCATAGGTAGTATGAGGAGGGTGATAAACTTTAGGGCAGGCTGATGCATCTGGCCCTGACAGGGGGTCTGAAGCTATTGTCAGTCAGGGAGGCTGGCAGATGGCCAGAAGGCCTGGGTTTGGAGCAGTGGAGATCCAGGACGAGCTGCAGATCAGGAAGGCAAACAAGAGTTTGCATCTGTCGTGTGGTGCCGTGGAAATGAAGGTGCCCCCCCCCATGGACTCTCATGTGCTTCCAGCCCAGGACTGGAGGGTGACAAAGGAGGTGGGTCCATTGAGGCCTGGAGAGCCCGAGGCCAGTTGACAGCCAGCGTGTGAGCCAAGAGACCAGCTTAAGCCATTGGGACACTTGTCACCTGCTCCTTCCAAACTAAGTGACCACTGCTTCATGCCATCCATTATCCAAACCTTATGAAAATATCTCCTGTAAACAACCTTACAAACAAGGGAATTCTAGCAAGTGTTAGTTCAGCTTAGCTAAATTCACATAACCCCAAATCATCACTCCCCTTGACTTCATGCCCACTAACAATGACAGATGCTTAGTTTTAATTGACAGTCTAGAATGACCTGGGAATAGAGTCTCAATGAAGGAATGTCTAGGTCAGGTTGGCCAGTCATGTGGAAGGGGTGTTTCATTGATTGCATTAACTGAGCTGGGAAGATCTGTTTTGAGTGGTACCATTCCCTAGGCTGGGAGAAGAGAAAGCATGCACACAATCATTGCTCTTGGTTCCTGATTATGGATGTGGTATGACTCATTTCCTCAAGCTCCAGCCACTGTGGCTTCCCTGCTGTGATGGTCCAGAAGCTGGAACTACAAGTGACAATAAACAAGATAGTTACCACAGCAACTGGAAAGGAAGCTAATACCGTGATACCACTCACCTCCCAGCATGCAGCTTGGCTAATTCTGACCAATGGGTACAAGTGCAATGGACAAACTGTGGCAGCTGTCCTATGCTACTTCCAGTTCCTGCCCGCTACATCAACCACAGAGGCCAAGACCAACCAGCCCGAAGGCCACAGAGCCCTGAAGACAAAACGAGCTTTCACACGCTGAGCACGGAAATGGAAGGGGTTTTCTCTTGTGTTTTTGTTGTGGTTGTTGTTGTTAAAGAAATTATATTTGGGGCTTATAACTTGTTTCAAAACTCAGCCCAGATAACTATCTTAGTCGCTGTTCTGTTGCTGTGAAGAGACAACATGACCACGGCAGCTCTTTTAAAGGAAAACATTTAATTGGGGCTGGCTTACAGTTTCAGAGGTTCAGTCCATTATCGGCATGGTGGGAAGCGTGGTGGCATGCAGGCAGACACAGTGTTGGAAAAGGATCTAGGAGTTCTACATCTGGATCTGCATGCAGCAGGAAGACAGAGACACTAGGCCTGGCTGGAACATTTGAAACCCCAAAGCCCACCTCTAGTGACACACCTCCTCCAACAAGGCCACACCTACTAACCCCTGGCAAGTAGCACTATTTCCTGGTGACCAAGCACTCAAATCTAGGAGCTTATGGGGGGGGGGGGCATTCCTACTCAACCATCACCCTAATGCAGATGCATAACGCACCAAAAACTTAACTGAAGCATGTATTGATAGGAATTCCAACCACGCCCATGGTTGTGCATGCCTGAGATACTTAGTCATCTCTGCCTAGTCATTTCTGGGTCCTACATCTTATGTGACCCATGCCCCATGGTTACGAGGTCACGTAGTTGCACGGACGTGTCCACGTGATCTCTGCGTGTGAGCCTGTGTGCGCAGGTGCGTCCTGGCCTTTATAAGGCGGTGCCATGTTCCCCCGTCTCTCTCTCTGCACCTCTCTATCTGTGTTTCCTCTCTGCCAGGCCTGGTTCCTTCCTGTGATGTTACAGGAAGCAGAGGTCGAGAGAAGCAAGAATCTTGCCACCATTAGCCAACAGCTAGTGATGAGTCAATTGTCAGTAGACCTCATTACCCTCAGCCATGGTTACTAGTTACATACAATTGTGGCATATTTTTCACTACATTTTCAGATATGCCACAACTCCATGGGTTTCATGGTTTTCAGTAGGAAGCCAGTGGCTCCCAGTGAGATGGTTCAAAAGGTAAAGTGTTTGGCAGGAAGCCTGATGAGCTGAGTTCAACACCTGGGACCACATGAAAAGCAAGAACTAACTGCTGGAAGGCATTCTCTGACCTCCACATACACTCCACAGCTTGCCTGTGCCTACATATACATTCACACACACACACACACACACACACACACACACACACACACACACACACACAAATGCTTAAACAGGAAGTTGAGATATGCCAGGCTCTGGTATTTGATAAGACAGTTCCATCTCTTGGCTAGAAGAGATGGTATAATCAACTGGGTACCATGTATCTCCACACACTGAATAAAAACCTATAGGCTGCATCTGACTCCCAGAACCTCTAGACTCTGTGGAAACAGTATGCAACTTTACAGAATGGCATTCTGGACACTGAATGCAGGAGGACACCAGGCACAAGTATCAAGTTACCTCAGGCAACAGGAAGTAGGGAAATGGTCTTCCCCAGATAGCCCTGATCTAGGGCAATTGGGAGGTGGCACTGAATAGATCCACTTAGGAGAGGGTATCATAAAGAGTCAAATTTCAGCCAAACTTAGAAGTCAGTCTTCCCATGATGGGTATGCCACTGAGGGTCAGAGAGGAGGCTGAAGGGTCTTGCCAATGCCTCAGTTGTATGGCAGACCACTGAGTTGGGCTGGATGTCTCAGGTGAGAACATATTACCATCACAAATGTAAACTCATCTCCTAGAGGCTCCAGTTTTGGGGTTTCAAGACACAATGCACACACACTTCCTGTGTCATTCAACAATCTCAACACTGTTCCATTAGTTCAACAGACATCACCATATGCCCCTTCTCTCAACTTCAGACAGTTGAGCTATCCAGTGTGTGGACATATACCCATAACCATGTAGCTAATAAACACACTGTATTACAAAGAGTTGACGAGGATTATCATCGAGGAATAATCTTAGTACTCTACTCACCACAATGTTGGGCTGCCTCAGTGAATGAGCTTCAAACTGGCCACAAACATGGGGTGATGTTGAGTCTGGGAAGGTCTTAAGTCTCTCTGATTGTTCTGACTCCACTGTCTCATATCTGATTTGAGCTGCTCCATTATTTGCCTCAAGTTAAAATAAAAATCAAGTTGAGCTATATATGGAGAATGGAAGCCAACTTCAAAACACCCCCGGGAAAAAGGAAATAAAACCCTCCTTGAAGAACAGTGGTCATGATGTGCTGCCCTTTTTCTATTGGGCCATATTTGGCTAATGGTCAGTGATGACTGGAGAGGAAAGGGTTTATTTAACTCACAGTTCAATATAACAGTTCATCAAAAACAGTTAAGGGCTGGAACTCAAGCAGGACAGGAACCTGGAGGCAGGTGTCACAGAGGAATGTTGCTTACTGGCTTGCTCCACCTGACTTGCTCAGCCTGGTTTTTATGGCACTCAGGCCTACTAGCCCAGGGGTGGCCCCATGCACAATGGGCTGGGTCCTCCCAAGTCAATCAACAGTTAAGAAAATGCCCTGCAGGCTTACCTACAGCCCCATCTTATGGAGGTGTTTTCTCAGTTGAGGCTTCCTCCTCTCCAAAGACTATAGCTTGTGTCAAGTTGACATAAAATTACACAGCACAACTGACCCCTTGTCAGTTTGACACACAAACACATCACTGTTAAGCCATAACCATTCCTTTCTTGTTTATCCCCAAGATTGCACATTAATAAAGACATCACAATACAAAACATTTTGTAAACTTAAAAGTTCCACTGTCTTTTTGGGAAAACTCAAACACCTAAAAATTCAGTATCTTTTAAGATCCAAAGTCTTTAAAAAATATAATGTCTCTCAACTGTGGGTAGGCTCTTATAAAAATAATTAGTTAAATACTTTCTTACTTCAGGGAAGAGCCAGGACACAAACACAATCAGATCAAAGAAAAACCAAACTCCAATAGCGTAAATAACATTATGTCCCGTATCTGGGATTGACTTATGATTATCTGGGCTCTTCCAAAGGGCTTAAGTCACTCACTTCTCTGGCTCTGCCCTCTGTAGCACAAAGTTTGTCTTCCAGGCTCTGGGGTGGGTCCCCTCCACTGCTGCTATTTTTGGTTGTCTCTGATGTTACTAGCATTTCCAAAATCCGGGATCTCTGTGGCTACTGGGCTGCACTTTCACCAATAGCCTCTCTTGGGCTCTATTCATGGTGCCAAACATCAACCTCTCTCTCCATGACCCCTCCAATCCTGGGGCTTCCACTGCTACTCTAGCTTCACCTTCAACGGCCTCTCTTGACCTCTCACAGTGCCAAGCCTCAGCTGCTTTTCATGACCCCTTCATGCCTTCAAAACCAGTACCACCTGGGTGACTCTTACACTACCAAGGTCAAGCTGCCAGCTCGAGGTACAACCTTGGCAGTCTCTGGAACACATCTTCGTGTATACTGACTCTCAGAAAACACTTCCCAGAAGATATCATCTCAGTGATCCTGGTCTCTTCTTAATCACCCCTATTTTTCAGCTCCAGCTGACCAGCATCAATTGTCCCACTAAAACAAGGGATTTCCTTTAGTGGTGTTGGTCTCAATCAAAGCTGATTCTCAGCCCCAGCTGACCAGAACCACAGAATCTTAACTCAAAATAGAAAAATGGTCCTGAGAATCTTTAAGTGACTCTCAAACTTCCCTCTGGAGCCCCACAAGACAGGCCTCCATCTTCTGCACTCCTCTCAACACCAAGCATCCACAGAACAGCCAGCTCACTGAACTTGGAACACTCAGTGACTTTTCTAGCCTCAAGTTCCAAAGTCCTTCAGCAATACTTCCCTAAAACAGCATGCTCAGGTCTGTCACAGCAGTACCCCAAGATTCTGAACATGCTCAGATCTCTCACAGCAGTACCCCATGAATCCTGTACCAGTTTCTGTCCTAGTTAGGGTTGCTATCACTGTGATAAAACACCCATGACCAAAAGCAAGTGGGGGAGGAAAGGGTTAATTTCACTCACAGATTCATAGAACAGCTCACCATCAGAAGCAGTGAGGGCAGGAACTGAAGCAGGGCAGAGACCTGGAGGCAGGAGCTGATGTGGAAATCATGGAGGATGCTGCTTACTGGCTTGCTCCCCGTGACTTGCTCAGCCTGCTTTCTTATAGCATTCCTCAGGACCACCAGCCCAGGGATGGCACCACCCACAATGAGCTGGGCCCTCTATATCATTCACTAATTAAGGAAATGCCTACAGGCTTGCTCACAGCCAGATCTTATGGAGAAATTTCCTCAATTGAAGCTGACTCTAGTTTATGTCAACTTGCCATAAAACTAGCCAGCACAGACATCAGTTTTGTGCCTCACATTATATTCTGGACAGAGGGTGGCAAGCATGGAATAAATACTTCAGAAGCAATACTAAAATATTGGAATATCTTAAAAGAACTTAGTAACCTCTAAGCGGTACAGATTTGGGGACAACTATGAAGCCAGGTGGTGTTAGGGCAAGACACAGATTCTGGGGCAGAGAGAAGGGAGCTGAGCAGAGAGAAGTTCAAAGAAGACTCACATCCTGGCACAACCAACAGCAGGGGGCGTGCCCTCTGTGCACACCTAGGGCCAGGCCTTTCCGTAAGTACTGTGTGTGATTTAACCCCTAAATCTTCCAACCTTCCCAAGAGGTGAATACCTAATTATCTCCTATTTAATATGACAAAACCAACACATTTTTGCCAAAAGTTCTCAAAAAGACCTGCAGGGATCTGAACCATGACAGTTGCCCATCCTTCTCCCAGGTCCCACTGACAAACACAAGGAGTTCAGGATGACAAATACAGGTGCCTCCATCCACTCAGATTCATGTGTTTAATATAACCACCAGTACTGTGACATCAGAAGACAGGACGTCTTCCCTCAGAAATGGGCTTAATTATGTTGCTTGTTCTGACCCTGAACTTCTAGGCTCAAAGTGCTATTACTACCTCACCTGGTACTACAGGCACATGCCACCATGCCTTGCTCATGGGGTCTTTGAAGCGTGATTGCGTTGTAAGTAGAGAACCCTCAGGAATATAGTCAGATTAACAGCTTTCAGCATCTTTCCTTCCTCTGTGTGGTTATGTGTTTGACGCGCAGTGTGCGACCCAGAAGAGTGTCCTCCCCACCCTCTGCCCGTGCTGGTTGCCTGTCCACAGACTCACTAAAATGGTGGCTCTGCTTCCCGAGTGCTGGGATTAAAGCCGTGCACCACCGTTGCCCAGCTCAGCCTGCTTTCTTATAGAACCTAGGACCACCTTCCCAGGGGTGGTATCACCCACTGTGGACTGGGCCCTCCCACATCAATCGTGAAACTGTCCCACAGATTTGACCACAGGGCAATCTGGAGGCATTTTCTCATCCGAGGTTCCCTCTACCCAGAAGACCCTAGCTTGTGTCAACCAGACACAAAACTGGCCAGCACAGTTATCCAACATGAGATTCGGGTGCCATCAGATGTCCAGCACTGAGCTAGGCACTGGAAACTCAAATGTAACAAAACATCACCTCAGTTCGCAGGGAGCTCATATGTCAAGGATATGGCAAGCTAAAAATATATTCAGCATGATACAATAAAAACAATGGTCAAAGTATGGAAGGTGCCATGGGATCTCAGCACTGACAGAGCTTAGGTAGAGGAGGGACACTTGAACAACCGAAGGTGAATTTAGAATGTCCCCTTGGGCCAAGGAGAGGGCTCGGGAGGGACACATTGGTGTCACAGGAAGAATGAAAGCTGACATGGAAACAAAGGACAGAGATGTTCTCATGGGGTTGGCGGGCTCAGACGTGGCTGGTAGGTCCTCGTGGCACTGAGGCAGGCTGTGAAGTGATTCCAGAATCTTACTCCAGGAGCAGTGAGAGGACAGCTGAAGCCTTTATACAGGAAGCAAAACATGGCCACACTGGGGGTTAGAGTCTAGGCAGAGTGAGGGGTGGGCTAGAAGGGAAGGAGCCATCTGCAGAGAAGTGAGCTGTTTGAGGGATTTGACAGAGGCGTGGGGGAGCTGAGGAAGCCCTGTGAGAGTGAAGTTCTGGGTCAGTGTGTATTGTTTGACATGCGGCAGCCACGTCAAAGATGGAGGCCTCAGAGCCATGGGAAGTTGGCAAAGCCTTACCCATATGGGTCAGGCTTGGAATTGGCAAAGCCTCCCTCGGGTCCGAGTGTGAATGTTAACTGTGTGTGCAAGTATGAATGTTTATGAGCAATCGACCAATGTGTGCAAAAATTAGCAACTGCATTGTGCAGCCCCGTCAGATAGTACATCCTGCCTGGCTCCAACTTTCCTGTTCATGTGTCTGTCAGCTCTTCATTCCCAGGCAGGTTTTAAGCACCAAGATGATTATGAGGTCGATGCCCAAAGGTCCCTCTAAAGAGGTTATCTTGCAGCCGGGCGGTGGTGGCGCACGCCTTTAATCCCAGCACTCGGGAGGCAGAGGCAGGCGGATCTCTGTGAGTTCGAGGCCAGCCTGGGCTACCAAGTGAGTTCCAGGAGAGGTGCAAAGCTACACAGAGAAACCCTGTCTCGAAAAACCAAAAAAAAAAAAAGAGGTTATCTTGCCTTATACCAGAGCAGTAATGACCTGCAGAAGACACACGGACACACATGCAGCACTGATGAGACAGGTCTGGACTTTATCAGGGAGGGAGAGTTTTGAATATCACATTAAGATTCATATTACTCTCCCTACGCTGTGACATGGAAGCAAAGATCTGTTTGGTCTCACTATTCGAGGCTATTGTCCTATCAGGGCTGGGAAGGAAAGTCAGGAAGCAGAGAGAGATGAATGCTGGAGCTCAGCTCACTTTCTCCTTTTCATTTACTCCAGGATCCTAGCTCTGGAGTGGTGCCACTCACAGTTAGAGTGGGTCTTCCCACCTCAATTCCCACCCAGTCTAGAAACCCCCTCTCAGGTATGCCCAGCAGGTCTGTCTTCTAGGTGATTTCAGATACTACCAAACTGATGATCAATATTAGTCATCACAGAACATACCTTGGGAGAAATGGTAAACATCCATTACCAGGCAGAGAACATTCTAGATTGGGTAATCTGTGACCTGCTAAGTCAAGGCACTCCAAGGAGTAGTCAAGTACAGTGTGTAATTTCAGAGGCAGACTATGTCCACGTGGTGTCCTCTGTATTGTCAGCATCAGATGACCTCAGTGTAAATATACCAGCAGAGGGGCACACAGTGAGCCACAGACTAAGCCATATAAACATCCAAGTGGAGAAACAGCCACCACATACGCCTTGACTCCCTTAGGACCAAGGTTTCACTGGGCTTTAAGGGTTTGGACTAACAATGTCACTCTAACCACCCTGGCAACCCTAAAAGTGGGTGCTACAGAGCACCCCACTTTTAAAGACCAGGAACCTTGAGTCTCTACCAGCAGCTTTATTTACTGCACAGTTAGCAAAGCATAGCAAAGACCCAACCACCATCTGCTGCTGCCTTTTCCTTCACAGGGAGTTCGTCCTCTGGGTCTGCAGACCCACCAAAGCCAGAACTGATGGTTTAATAGCATAGAATCACACTGTGTGGAATGAACAGGACACCCATGCCATCAACTCCAGAAGTCCTAATTCAGTAATAGGAATGCTTTCCAGAACAAAGGTTTTCACTGAAAATCAGAGACACTAGTCAGAGCCCTAATGCTAGGGCACACCTTTAATCCCAGCACCCAGGAGGCAGACGCAGGGGATCTCTGTGAATTTAAGGTTAACCTGTTCCACATAGCAAGTTCCAGGCCATCTAGGGCTCCATAGAGACCCCAGGGCTTTTTGTTTTTGTTTGTTTTTTTGTTTGTTTTTTAAAGCAGAACTTGGGAGAGTGCGTAGGTTCCCTGAGGAAAAAGATTCAAGCATGGTGCAGTAACATGGGCCAGTCATCCCCGAACTGAGGCAGGGGTATTGCAGTAAGTTTGAGGACAGTCTGAGCTATATAGTGAACACCATGTCTACCAGGGAGTCACAGCAAGAATGTCCCAAAAACCAAAGCAAACAATAAAGCAGGGCTAGGGGT
The DNA here is from genome assembly GCF_007827085.1 of Peromyscus californicus insignis. Lineage (NCBI taxonomy): Eukaryota > Metazoa > Chordata > Mammalia > Rodentia > Cricetidae > Peromyscus > Peromyscus californicus. Next base: position 158,401,333 of record NW_026294584.1, on the reverse strand, counting down.
TTAGCTCTGTGCCAGCTTAGCATGTGAAAGGCCCTGGGTTAAATTCAGCACCAAAACTAAAACTAAAACGATAACAAAAGCATGGGGATGGGTGTTTGAAAAATTATAAATAAAAGAGATATTTCCATGTAGTCTAATTTATTCCCCAAACTGCCAGCAGAGTCTGTTTCCGGAATCTCTTCTGAGCAGGTGTCTTTGGGGGTACACTTTTCAAGCCAGCCATTCACACTGCCTGCCCTCCCCATCTTCCTGACTTCCTTGTGACATTTTCATTGAGCTATTGAGATTGGATATGCCAAAGACATTACAAGTAATCTCAGTGGTGGTAAGTTAGTTGATATATTTTAAAATAAAGCAAGAGGGCCATGTGGGTGGCAGGGGAATACATTGCTCTGTTTAACAACAGTGATTTATTGAGCCCCTGTAGACAGGGTCCAAGGGAAGGCCAGGCTGCACATCTGTGGATGGGCAAAGCTGAACTGTTTCCTCAGAAATCTCCTACCTGGGATCAGAATGGGAACAGAGGCTTCTGGGAAGATTAATTAAATTCTTGATTTGGAATGACCCTAAGGAATGAATTCTATTTCCATGTGCTTCAAAGGAGGCCCCATGGTCTTCTGCAGGTAAGATGCGCTCTGAAAGCGGAGATATTAGCAATTACCCTGACTTTAGCTTTATTTCAGCCACAGCTCCATTTTTCTCCTCAGCCTCTCTGTGGGCAGAGTGTGATATTTCCAAGACAGCAGGGAGTCAGGGCTTTCACTCCACCCCCCTCAGCTTCCAGCCTGGCTGAGCGACTGAGTGACAGGTGGGTACCAGGTAATCCATCCTGGGTGTTGACTGCATTCTCAAGTGACAGCTGTGGAGCCACACACTCCAGGACCAGAAGGGTCACATCTGTATCCTGATTCTGTCATGCACTCACTGTGTGACTGTGAACAGCGACTGACCTCATGTGGCCTCATCCACAGATGAGGGAGGATACTCCCAGCCTGCACTTGATGCGAGGTTAAAGGCAGTCACCATAGTCACAGAAGACCATCTGCTGACTCCTCCTTCTCTCTGCAGACATTTGGGTCTGTTCCCCAACAAATATCCTTCATAGTCCCTCTAAAAGTAATTCCTGATCCTACATCATTCTCCACCTTCTCTTTTGTTTTTTGTTTCCATGTTTCTTGTGTGTGTGTGTGTGTGTGTGTGTGTGTGTGTGTGTGTGTGTGTGTGGTGTGTGTATGATGTGTGTGTGTGTGTGGTGTGTGTGTGTGTGGTGTGTGTGTAGTGTGTTGTGGTTTTTGTGTGTGTAGTGTGCATGTGGTGTGTGTGTGTGTATGTATGCACGTTTTGCAGGTGTGTATGGATACAGGTGTGGGGAGGTAATGCACACACAGTGAGAGCACGTGGATGTTGAGGCCCTAGGCTAATATGAGGGATCATCCCCTCCTCCTCCTCCTCCTCCTCCTCCTCCTCCTCCTCCTCCTTCTCTCTCTCTCTCTCTCTCTCTCTCTCTCTCTCTCTCTCTCTCTCTCTCTCTCTCTCTCCTATATTACTCATTGGTGGAGCAGGGTCTCTCAATCAAACCCAAAGCTCACCTACATGGGTAGTACTGGTATCCAGCCTGCTCCAGGGATCCTGCCATCTCCCAAGGCTATAAGTACACACTGGTCACCACACCCAACCAACATGTTCACGGGTTTTAGGGATCCAAACTCCAATCCTCAGGTTTGAATGACAATCACTTAGACCATTGAGCTATCTCCCTTGTTCCCTCTGCTTCATGTCTTACAATTTGTCTCTCCTTTACGTCCAAAGTCCTGGAAAGTCTGCATCTGTACTTCCATAGCTTCAGCCTTGAACGCTATGATCCCAAATAAAACTATTACAACCCCACCAACCCCATGTCACCTCTCATTAGACTAGATTCTACAACAGCATTTGACCTACTGAAAGCCCTTCGTTCTTGAATCAACTCTTTCGTGATCCATTTTTCTCTCCCACTGTTCGCTCCATCTTTTTCCTTTGCTGGAGCATCCCTAAGCCCATCTCTGGAACTCTTCCTTCCTTTTTTAAAAAAAATTATTATTATTATTATTATTTTATTTTGAAATCCGGAAATTTCACCCTCTCTCTAGCTAGCTATACACAGAGATCAATAATCCCCAAATCGAAGTCTCCAGAAGTCCCCGGACCACATTTCATTTTTCGTATCTCCACACAGTTCAATGGCTCTCCCATCTGAATTCAGCAATTCCTCATTATTCATGCATTCCATATTTGCAAACTTGCCTACTCACTAAAATGCATTTGTGACCCCAAATCAAGACCCATGGCACTCTCATAATCATTTCCAGACATGCATGGAGCTGCCCAAAGGTTGTGTCACTTCACCTGCATGTCCAAGCTGTGGTTCGATGAGGCGGCGTTCCATCTTACGCTTCAGCTAGCTGTCATCATGGGAGAATCCTCTCATATTTATTTCACTTGCACTTACTGCTGCCTTTTTTTGTGTATTTGGGTGCTTTTGGTTGGTGGTTTTGCTGTCTAAAATGCTCCCTGGACATTGCACCGAAGTCCCTAAAGTTGCACTCATGTCCCTTAGTTCAAGAAAGCAGAGATTTGCCCGACAAAGAAAACACGTAAACTAGGCACACACCTTCAGGCACGAGCTACAGTGCTGCCGGCAGATTTCAATGTTAATAAATCAACAATACATATTCACCAGAGGTTCTTTAAACAGAAACACACATAAAATAAGCGGTTGGTAATCTGACCAAAAAAAAAGGCCAGTTCTCGTGGGAACTTCACCCTGTGCATCTGTTCCCTTCTTGCTAAGCCAGTTTTCTAGATGACTTTGTAGAACACAGCACAGCAGCAGTGAAAACCCACCACGACGCCTCTCGCCCCATGCTTACTCATCTTAGAAAACAGTCTTCCAGTGGCCCAGGCCAATGACCTCGAAGGTACCATTTGCTGTCTCATCCCACCATCAATACACCAGTGGTCCTGCTGTGGCTCCCTCTGAAGTCACCCGGCTTCCTACATCCTCACTGTTGCAAGCCTCTTCTAACCACTTCCACCTTGATTACGGCAGTCACATCCTAATGGGTCACCTGCTTCTCTCCATGGCTTTGCCAATCCTCACCACATAAGCAAACCTTAGGCCTTGCTTCCCTGGGAGCCTCCAGTGGCCTCTCAAGTTATATAGGGTGAAGACCAAGTCCTCACCACGGCCTCCAGCTAAGCTGTTGCCTTGGTGACTCAGTCCCCCCTCTAGGCCTTGTATTTATTCTTTGCCTACTTGAGACACTCACCACAAAGGATTCCTCAGTCACATGACTTTAGCCGAGGAAGAGCCCTTTGCTGCTCTATCAAACCTCTCCTCTCGTTCTCTCTGCCTTTACCCAGTCATGGTTCCCTTCACAGCAGTTATCACCCAGCATGTTCCAAACCTCCTCGTTATTCAGCTCCTGTTCCACACTGCAACTTATTCTCTGAGAGTTAAAAGGCTCCAGACCAGCTTCCTACTGATGCAGAGCTCTGGACCACCTTCAGCATTTTCTGCTCAGCAGAAGCAGGGACCAGCACCATGCTCCATCTCTAAGCAGATGGGAAGGTTGAGATCTGCTGTCTCTGTTCCTCATTTTTGGTTAAAGGGACTGTGAATGGCTGTCTGAGGAAGACATCACCGTACGGTCTCTACTGGCCTGAGCTGATTTTTCTTTGGCTCACAAACAATCTGTTTCCTTTCTGTTACAGAACGTGGGGAAGAGGCATGACACAGAATGCTTTCATTTCCAAGGGAGTCTGCTATAGAAAGAGGGTTTTCCTGCTGTCTCGGTCTCCTTTCTGTTGCTATGATAAAACACTGTGCAAAGGAAGAGAAGGAGTTACTTTATCTTAGCCATCACAGTCCAGAGACCTCGGGGCAGGAACTCGAGAAGGAACTTGGAGCAGAAACCTTGGAGGAAGGCTTCTTGCTGGCTCATTTGCGCACTCACCTTACCTAGCTTTGTTAAGTATCGTAGGACCACCTGCCCAGGGAATGTTGTGACTCACTGGGCTGGGCCCGCCTACAGCAATCAGTGACCAAGACAGTCCCACAGACATGCCTGCAGGACAATCTGGTCTCGGCAGTTCCTCCTGAAGATGACTCTAGGCTGTGTCAAGTTGATAGCTAACCCTAACCAGATAGCTAACCCTAATCAGGACACGACACAGGACATTCCACAGTCAGCTCTGCTCATCCATTGGTGAAGGCACAAAGGAGTTCACAGTGAGGGTATGTGGCTGAGGCTCAGCGTATCATCATGGTGAACCAGGAAGGACAGGGCAGGACTGGCACCAGGGGCCAGGGTGACCTTCAAAGGCCTACTCCTAATGACCCACTGCCTCCAGTTCTACTCTGTCTACTCTGTCTTCTAAAGGTTCCAGAGCCTCCCAAAATAGCACCACCTGCTGGGGAATCAAACATTCAACCACATGGAACACAGATTCAAACCATCACTGGCTCTGCCTTCCGGATCAGGTGTTGCTTAACAGACTACACAGAGGCATCGCTGCCATCATCAGATGCTGGGGGGCCGGCTGCTTTGGCAAGCTTGCTAGTCGGCCAGCCAGAATTACAGGAGTCAGGCTGGAGGCCACGTGCAAGGAGAATCTAAGAAGCCACCCACAGAGGCATCATTCTTCAGGCCTCCTCCTCAAAAAAATAAAATTTAAAAAGCCCACTCCATGCTCAGGCGGGACAGCCTCCAGGCCTGGAATTGCTGAAGCTTCAGTTCACAGATGTGTCACTGTGTCCCCGGGCTCTGTCGGTGTGCTGCCGGCGGGCCTGTCTACAACAGGCTGTCCCAGTGAGAGACTGTGGACACTTCAAAATGAGTTTCTATGGTGGGGTGGGGGAGGAGGAGGGGGAGGGGGACACGGGTTCTTTGTAAGAAACTGGACAAGAAGTTAGGAACTAAAATTTCAGAGATTAAGCACGTGTTCATGGCACATTCTCTCTCCCCCCAGTTGGATTATTCTAACAAATTTTAAATACTCTTTCCTACCTACTATTCTGCTGAGCGTAATTCCGAGTCATTAATCCATCCTTGCCATTTTGTTTTTCCTCAAGGCTACACAGCATTTTACCATATATACATACCACGGTTTGCAGAATAATGGCTACCCATTCACCACTTAGACCATTTCAATTTTCATTATTGGGGTCGCCCCAGGTGAGCATGATTGCATATAAACATCAGCATGCCACTGATGGTTTTCTAAGGGTAAAAATCATACAAATGAAATCATGTGATCAAGCTATACTGATATTTTTAAGACTTTAAATTTTGGTAAGCTGTACTGCAACCCAAAGAATATGAAATTGGCTCTTTTCCAAAGGTGGTTTAGAGTTAAGGCTGCTCAGGGGGCCTGTCCTAGGATCCCTCAGTCACTGGTAGAGCTAATCTGTGCCCCCAGAAACTCCAAGGGCAGCATGTGCAGAAGCTAGCCCTTGCACCCCGGCCCTTCCGGGCTGTGTTTACTCAGTTCTATAGCCGGGCTAGCTGGAGCATGTGGTGGTCAGGTGATGTGCGTGGGTCTTGTAGTCAGCGGTGACTCAGCCAAACCCACTCCAGCTCCTGAACCTTGCTGGAATCACAAGGCTGAGAGCCCTCACTTCCCCGAGGCCCAATATTCCCCGTAATTAGAAGAGGCTGATTACACTTGAATGTGTGGATATGAAGGATTTGCTACGCGTGGTTTAACCTCGTGACTCTAACTGTGCCGCTCAGTGCTCTGCCTTCTTTTTCTTTGCTGGAACTGATCAGAGGACCTGTGCTCAAATGCAAGCCTGTGTGCTCTGAGAGCTTCCTGAATGGCAGACTTTGCAGAGAAGCTTTGGGGCGCGTGTGTCCAGGTGTCCATCTGAAACACTAAGACTCAGAGACAGAACTCCCAGCTGGACCTGTGCACAAGTTTTAGTGCATGTGATTCATTACCACTCTTGCATGCCGAGCCCAGTGAGGCCCAGAACATCCTGGCCGGTGTAAGCAGTCCTGGAGAAGGAGGACTGACCACCCTTAGGGCTTCTTGTTCACTTCATCTATAATGAGGTGAGCCTGAATTACATGACCTTGGTCCAGCCAATGTGAGGAGACTGGCATAGGATCAAGGGTAGCTAATTCCAAAGGGGCTGTGTTTCCCTAGTTTCGTGGCCCTCAGAGGTTCTCTGGGTCAAAGTCCTTTGTGGGCACTGTGCTTTTATTACGGTTTGGATGTGAAATGCCCTCACAGCTGCATGTGTTTGAACACTTGGTCCCCAGCTGGTGATGTTATTTGGGGAGCTTGTGGGGACTTTGAGATGTTAAGTCTCACTGGAGGAAGGAGAGCACAAGGATCGAGCCTTTGAAAGTTGTAGCCTGACTGTATCCAGTCCTGTTCTCTATTCCTGGTCCACCATAACGTGGGAAGCCTCCGCCTTGTGCTCTGTGCCGTGAACTCCTCCATGCCTCCTCCACGGTGACCGACAGAAGCCTGCTGAAGCCACAAGCCATAAATCTTTCTCACGTCTGTAAGGTTTCTGTGGTGGTCATGGCCCTTAAGGTTTACAGCCAGGCCTTGCTTCCTACTCTGTCTCGGCTTCCTGATCCACCCAGATATGAGCAAGCAGCTGCATACATCTGCTGTCACAGCCACAAGCACCTCCCATTGCTGTGGTCACACCCTCCAACCCTGAGTCAAAATGAATGCCTCCTTCCTTCAGTCACTTCTTGTCGGGTATTTCGTCACAGTGTTGAGGAGAGTAACGCAAACAGCTTTGTTCTGATACTTGTCTGGCCACTGACCATGGGAATTCGAGACCAGTGTCCCCTTAGGGCCCAAGGGGACTTCACATACTTAAGAGGAAGTAGAAGAGCACCCGTGTATCCTCTCAGAACTGAGGTGACTCCTGAGTCTCTCTCTAGGATGGCATGTCAGTTATATCTGTCAGGCATTCTCAGATAAGCTACAAACTAAACCACATTATCACCCTAGGGGATGAGACACGAGTGCAGAATGCCAGCCTTTACTAGCCTGTGAAAACACACACAAAACCTGGTGAAACGCACTGGGGTGGGGTGGGGCAGGAATTCTGCCCAGTGCTTAATTTAAGAGAAAACTTCTGGTTTTAGCTGAAGGATGTTAGAGGAACTTGATTGGAGGTAGCACTGGAACAGGAAGGAAGTCAGAGTGAGGGGCTGGGTGGTAGGGGATGGCATAGCATCGGCTTCTGTGAGGACCTTGACAGTTTTGCTGGACTCAGAGGAAAGCAAAGATGACAGCCATTTGTCCTGAGACTCAGCTCTGCAGACACCCTGAAGGTCGGTGGACTTGAGACAGGTGTGTGTAAGGACACTCTGAAGGTCGGTGGACTTGAGACAGGTATGTGTAAGGACACTCTGAAGGTCAGTGGACTTGAGACAGGTGTGTGTAAGGACACTCTGAAGGTCGGTGGACTTGAGACAGGTGTGTGTAAGGATACTCTGAAGGTCAGTGGACTTGAGACAGGTGTGTGTAAGGACACTCTGAAGGTCGGTGGACTTGAGAGCAGGTGTGTGTAAGGACACTCTGAAGGTCGGTGGACTTGAGACAGGTGTGTGTAAGGACACTCTGAAGGTCGGTGGACTTGAGACAGGTGTGTGTAAGGACACTCTGAAGGTTGGTGGACTTGAGACAGGTATGTGTAAGGACACTCTGAAGGTCGGTGGACTTGAGAGCAGGTGTGTGTAAGGACACTCTGAAGGTCGGTGGACTTGAGACAGGTGTGTGTAAGGACACTCTGAAGGTTGGTGGACTTGAGAGCAGTGTGCAGATAACACTGTCAGACATGTTGAGTGACTCATGACCAGTCCTGTCATCAGGGAGAGGATTAAGGATTCTTGGGAGAACGTGATGAATAAAAGACACTGGGAAGGAGGAAAGAGGGACTGGACTATGAGTTCCCCTGGGAGAACTTTGGGGACAAAGATAAACTCTTGGGTTGGAAGAATTTACAAGTGAATGGAGGGAGATTAGGGCAGACCAAGACCAGGCTGTAAATTCATGTGTTGAGCCATCCTTGTATTCCCCTCCATAGTCACAGTGTATGATCTTTGGCGTGCCGTTATGAGGATTTTATGTCTATGTTCATTAAGAATGTTAGCCTTTAGTCTTTCTTATATTGGCTTCATGCAGCATGGACATCAGGATGGTGCTGACCTCATACAAGGAGTTTGAAGTGTTCCCTTCTCATCCATTTTTAGGGGAGACTTTGAGAAGTGTTGTCACCTGCTGTTCAAGTGTGTGGTAGAATAATGCCGCATGCTCGGGGCTTTCACTTGTCAGGAGGTTTCTGATGACTGGTTGACTGGTAAGAGGCATGCTGGGGGTCTCTAGTTCTTCAGGCTGTAGTCTGGGTAGGTTATGTCTCTAGGAATTTATGCATTCTGAGTTTTCCAGTTTGCTGGGTACTGTTCACAGTAATCACATCACCTGTGTTATTTCTATGGCATCGTTGACTATTTCCTCTTTCATTTCTTTTTTTCTTAGCTCATTAGTTATTAATAAACCGGTTTATCATTTATGAAGAATCTATTTGCTGGGCCAGAGAGATGGTTCACAAGTCAGTATGTGCTACTCTCACCAAAGATCTGGGTATGGTTCCCTGCACCCATGTTAGGAAGCTCACAAATGCTGTAACCCCAGCGACAGAGCAGCTTATGCCCTCTTCTGGCTCCTGAGAGAAACATACATATTCATGAAATAATCTTTAAAAAATTGTAGACTTATTTATTTTTTATTTTATGTGCATGAGTGGTTTGCATGCATTTGTGTATGCATGCCATGTGTGTTGTTGGTGCCCAAGAAGGTCAGAGGAGGGCATCTCATTTCCTAAAACTGGAGTTATGGATGGTTGTGAACCACCACACAGGTGCTAAGAACTTAACCCAGGCCAACTCAGCTTTGTTTGTTTTCTGTTCTCTGTGCTTCTCTGCGTGTTTGCTTTTCTTTCCATCTGCTGACACTGGACTTCATTGCTTCTTTTCTGGTTCTTGAGGTAATTGAGTATCTAAGACTCTGCCAACTGCTTTCCAAAGTTGCTGTACCATTTTGATCTGACAAGAGGACCATTCCATTTTGTTCTGCAATTTCACCCAAAACAGGAATTTCTAGTCCTTTCATTTGTTGCAATTCCAACGTGTAGGAGACATTGTTATGGCTCTAGCTTCCATTTTCCCCTGCAATAATGAGGTTGAACATCTTAGTGGCCATGTACAACTCTTCTTGTGTGCATTTTGCTTTTATTTGTGGCTTTTTGTTCATGGCTGAGCTTTGACGTTTTTTCACACTCAAGAGATGATGATACATCATGTTTTCAGTTTTCCCTAATGTCATTCACTTTTGGGTTTTGTCTTTGAAGAGAAAATGCTTTTAATTTTATAAAATTTAATTTATATATTTTTGTCTTACAGTAAACAAAATTAGTATTTGTGTGCAAGTGGGTCACATAGATGTCTATTTGTTGTTAAGACTCTACATAGCTTTGAGTTTACAGTTGTTCATGTTACAAACAGCAAACAGCAGAGAACAAAGACAAACACAAGTCCTAATCACAAAACAGCTGATTGGTTTGCTTCATTTTGTCTGTTCAAGATGGGAAATGTTTAGCCCAGGCTGGCCTAGAACTCACCATGGTATAGCCTGGGATATCTTTAAACTCATAGCAATCCTCTTGCCACAGACCCCCGAGTGTGTGCTTATTAGAATGATAGGCATGTGCTCCCATACCAGCTAAAATAGGTCTTCTTAAGCCAATAGCTCTAGGTTCAGTGAAGTGTTGGAGTACCCAGTAATCATGCATCAGAGCAGAGTATGGTGGGATCCAACCCACACTCTGAATGTGTGTGGTTCTGCATATGCAGTCTGGATTTGGGATGTGTGGATATTCTACAAGTGTCTCTGCCAATATATTTCTCCTACCTGCTGGCTCCTTGACAGAATGAAACCAGGCTCTCAATCTGCTCCAGAGTGCTGCCCCCACACAGTCAGGCTGTAGGCTGATAAGGTTTTGAAAGAGTAAATAATTTTTGTTAATATGACTTGGAGGCATAATTGAGTCTCATTTTCAGAAACATGCAAAAGATGGGTCCTCTAATTCATTTATGTTGGAAAAATGAAAAGCACAGTGTTCACATGGCCTCGCAAATGTACAGAGAGATGAAGATAGATGTTGGGGGGTCATCCAAGATCCACTGTCTTTGACACCCTGAGCCCTTGTGCTGGCTGCCTGGGCTTGAATTCATTTTCTTTGACTTTCAGCAAGTTAACTCCCTTTCTGAGGGCCTGGGGGTGGGGGAGGTTTACTTGCTTTTTCCTTTATCAAGCCTTGATGCTAATCTTTCTGGTTATTAAAATTACTAAATGACACAGCTCAATGGAAACATTTAATGCAGGGCCTTGCATTATCTACCCAGGGTAAATTATCACTAGATGGATCATGAGTCTGCATTGGATGTCCAAGGTTTCAATTCACTTTTTGTTTTATTTTTTGGCAAGGTAGCCATTTAAACCAGAGTGTGAGTATTGTATTAAGTGGGCCACAGTCCACTGGAGCCTATTTCAATATCATTTTTAGTCTTTCCTGGTATTTAGCAAGTCGACAATAGAAATGCGCCAGAAAGAGTCATTTTTTAGCCAGAGAAGGTTACACCAAAGAAAGAAGGAACTAGCAAAGGCAGATGGCGTTCCCCATCGTGTTCTGTAGCTTCTGGGTGGGACTTGACCTCTTGAGTAGGTTTCGCACTGGGGAGCAAGGGTGGATTGTGTGGGCCGCATGACCTGAGGGAGGGTGTGAACCCGAGAGATGCTAATGAGCAGGAAGCTCCGTACCAGCCACAGAGTTGACGCCTTCCTCATCGTTGGCCATGTCTAAAATCATTTATTGTTTCAACAGAGTTTTCAAGTCCTAACAGCACCCTGGCATTCTGCTGAACACTGTAGATAATTCTGAAACCAGTGCCCACTCTTTTCAGTGAGAGAGCCCTGTAGGTATAAAATAGGGACTAGAGGCCAAAGTCATTAGTAGGCTCTGAGTGTTTCAACAGTCCATAGGGAAAAAACGAGATGCCTAATGTGGCAGCTCATGCCTGTAACCCAGCACTAGGGAAGTGGAGGCAGGAGGATCAGAAGTTCAAAGTCCTCCTCAGCTACTCAGTGAGTCTTGGGATAGCCTGGCTACTTAAGACTCTGTATCAGGAAAGAGATAGATAGACAGACAGACAGACAGACAGGCAGGCAGGCAAATATGCAGCTTATAAAGTCTGTGGACAGAACAGGGGACTTTTCTTGGTTGTTTTTACTCTTTACTCTTTGGGGGGCTCTGCCACCCATTTCCCAAATAAGTCACACAGAGGCTTATTACTACCTATAAATGTCCAGCTTTAGCTTGGCTTGTTCTTGCCAGCTTTTCTTAACTTTAAATTATTCCTTCTACCTTTTCTCCGTTTCTGTATACCTTAGTTTACTTCTTACTCCATGACTGGCTGTGTGGCTCTGTGGCTGGCCCCTGGCAGTCTCCTCTCCTTGTTCTTGCTACTTCTTCTTCTTCTTCTTTTTCTCCCAGATTTCTCCTTCTATTTATTCTCTCTGCCTTCCAGCCCCACCTATCCTTTCTCTTGCCTCGTTATTGGCTGTTCAGCTCTTTATTAGACCATCGGGTGTTTTAGACAGGCACAGTAACACAGAGTTAAGCAAGTACAATACAAAAGAATGCAACACATCTTCAAATCATTAAACAAATGTTCCAGAGAATAACAAATGTAACACACCTTAAAATAATATTCGACAACAGGAACTGGTGCTGGAGCTGTCACAGAATGAGACATATGAGTCCCCAGCTTCACCACTCAGCAGCTAGGCAGTGTCAAAAAGAAAGATTAAACCTGACAGAGGGAAAGAACTCAAGGTTTTTTTTTTTTTTTTTTGGTCTTTAAGGCTCAGTTTAGCACTTGTCCAAGGCTGTTATTGTGGAGATAAAAGAGACTCATTACATTCATGATTCACTTTTTCCAATAGAAAATGGTAAATGTGATCTCAAACCCTATACCAGACACTGATGTCTCCAGCTAGCCTGAATGTCCTTATACTTAAAACTAGTATTATAATATTTTTAATGTATTCTTTCCCACAGTCTTGGCATAAGGAACTAGATTCAGCAGCCAGGAAGTAGGAGGGAAAGGATAGATACATATCACATAATTTCAGCAATAATGACTTTGCTGAGCTGAACATTGCCTGTCATGTGACCCTGATTTTCTTCTCTTAGACAAAACGTCCCAGCTTGTCTCTCTGTGGCTGACTTATGTTACAGGTGCGACTCCTATCTTTAATCCACTAGTTATACACAGTTGACCACCAGTTCAAAGTCTACACAGCACAAACTCACAGCGTGGACCCCTTCTTCCCCAGAATGCTGTCAAGTAGCAAGGGGCACAAGGCTGTCAGCTCTTTACCGATCCATCTGTTGGGTCAATGTAGGGTTTTTAGTGGGATCATGGCAAAGATAATAATTGTTTGGGAACTTAAAACATCTTAAGTAATTAAGCTCTAAAAAGCAATTGGGGGAGGGGAGTAGAAAATGAAGAGGAAGGGAAATCCAGTGAGACACACAGAAGGGAGATCCAGTGAGGCACACAGAAGGGAGATCCTGTGAGGCACACGGAAGGGAGATCCAGTGAGGCACACGGAAGGGAGATCCTGTGAGGCACACGGAAGGGAGATCCAGTGAGGCACACGGAAGGGAGATCCAGTGAGGCACACGGAAAGGAGATCCAGTGAGGCACACAGAAGATGGCAGCAACAGGAAATCTAATTGGTGTGCTCTCGTTTCTTACAGAGTGAACCTTCCAGCTTCCTCATGGATGGGCATCATCTGCCTGATCACCCCAATCTGTGGGAGACTTCCTTGTTGCCGGTACTCTGGACACATTGTCCCTTGTCAGTGCCCACACCCTTTGAGAGCCTGAACAAGATGAAGGCAGACAGACAACAGTAGAGTGGGGTGATGCTGTAGGGATGAGACTAACAGTGGGTCAACTTTAAGATTTCAGAGGAGAAACACGTTCACGCGTTAGTCACCTCTGCATCGCTGTGAGGAGCACACTAACAAACAATTCGTGGAAAGAAAGATTGTTTTGGGTTCCCAGGTATCACAAGGTTTAGGCTGCCACAGGAGGGAAGACATGTGCACCAGTTCCCCTGACAAGTTAGCGAACTGGGGGGCAGAGATGATGTGATTTTCTCTCAATTACATCCCACCTCCCAAAGTTGCCAGAACATCCCCAAACTGCACCGTGGCTGGGGACCAAGTACCTAAAGCTTGAGCATGTAGGACATTTCAGATTCACGTAACAACCCTCGAAGCAGCTGTGCGCTCACGTTATGGCAAAGTCACGTGGAAGGGTAGTTAGCAGATGAGAAAAGTAGCAGCTCACAGTCAGAGGATGCGAGGTCAGGCGGAGCAGACAGGCTGCGAAGCAGGAATACGCATCCCTGGGAACTCACAGCAAAGGGAAGGGTAGATCTCGTGGAGTCGATAATCCCCAACAGCCATGGAAAGACCCTCCTGAAAACTCACAGTGAGAGCAGTTTTTGCCTTCTGGGCAGTTTTTCCTAGGTTGACTGGGAGAGAAGGGGCAAACAACAGAGAGGCAATACTTAGTAATACAGTGAGAAAATTAGATATATAAATTAACAATAAAGGTATGATATTGCAAATGGACAGACCAAAATATCCGCATCCTAACTGCTCAGGTCCCAGGTGTCTCCAACCAAGACCGTAAGAGGTCGGTGTGGCCTGAGCGGTTAGTCATCTTTGACGTCACTCAGATGAACCTTTCCTTAATTGCAGCTGAGACTGTGTACGAGCAAGGAGCCCTCTGGCTGTCAGACTCATCTTTCCACTGTCCGTGACCCAGCTGTCTGTCGCCTCCCCACACAGCACAGCCCTCAGCGGGAGTTGTTAAACATCGGAATGCTGCTGTCTGTAGAGCTATGATTCCCCCCATGTGCCTCAGTGGCTGGATGCAGCCCACTCTCTGACTCAGCATCTTCCACCAGCACATCTTTCCGTTCCTACTGGTGAATGTTTAACCACAAAACCAGAGTCCTCTGCTAGGGGGCATCTATCGGTCATCTACCTTTCCAGCCGGAAGTGAAATGGGTTTCTGCCGTTTTCTGCAAATACTCCAAGGTTGGTGTCTCTGGAAGCAGACACTAAGACACTTTGGGGATGTGGTATATTCATTGCCAAGGAGGCCCTCTTCAGGAAGGACGAAGACTTGGCTTAGTCAAAGAAAGCTGATGGGGTAGGGGGTGCAAGAGTGTCAACAGTAACCTTGCAACTGCCTGACTCAGGACTAGAAGCACTTTCCCCAGTCATGGACATGGGTACTCTCATAAGATACAGGCAAGATGACCCTCTTCATGGAAGGAAGACTCTGAAGGAGATGAAATCTGGGGCCTGTTAGCTGATCACATTGTCTACAACTGGGCATCAAATCATTTCTTCAATTAGACAGATGCTTGATGACAAATGATAGAAAGATGAATGGATGGATGTATGGATAGATAAATGATAGGTAGTAGATAGGTAGATGATAGATAGATAGATAGATAGATGAATAGACAGATGATAGATACATGATAGCAAGATAGATTGTAGACAGATGCATGATATATACGTGATAGGTAGATAGAGATATGATCGATGCATGGTAGACAGATGATAGATGATTGGTAGATGATAGATATATAGTATAGCTGGCTTTCATGGACCACCAGCCCCCAAATCATGACATGGAGACTTCTTATTAGTTATGAATTCTTGGCCTTATCTTATGCTTGTCCCATTAGCTCTTATAACTTAATTTAACCTGTTTCTCTTCATCTACATTTTGCCTCGGGGCTTTTTACTTTTCTTTCATTCTGTATGTCCTACTTTCCTGCTTCCTTTGTGTCTGTCTGTCTGGCAGCTTCCTAGCTGGCTGGCCCCAGGTATCTCCCTCTCTTTCTCTCTCATTCTCTTCTCCCCCAAACCTAGATTCCTCCTCCTACATATTCTTTCTGCCCATTAGCTCCATCTATCCCTCTACTGCCTAGCTATTGCCATTCAACTTTTTTTTTCTTTTTGTTTTTCAAGACAGGGTTTCTCTGTGTAGCTTTGGAGCCTATCCTGGATCTCACTCTGTAGCCCAGGCTGGCCTTGAACTCACAGAGATCTTCCTGCCTCTGCCTCCTGAGTGCTTGGATCAAAGGCGTGCGCACCACCGCCCGGCAACATC
Organism: Peromyscus californicus insignis; assembly: GCF_007827085.1. Lineage (NCBI taxonomy): Eukaryota > Metazoa > Chordata > Mammalia > Rodentia > Cricetidae > Peromyscus > Peromyscus californicus. The sequence continues at coordinate 158,385,992 of NW_026294584.1, read as the reverse complement.
CAACTTTTTATTAGACCAATCAAGTGCCTTAGGCAGGCAAGGTAAAACACACCTTTACATAGTTAAAATAATATTCTATTCCACTTTACTATAGATTATAGATAGGTTGATAAATTGATAGATGATAAATTGACAGATAGATGATAGCTAACCCAGTAGCTAGTCAGATGGTAGCTAGATGATTGATAGCTACATGATAGATAGATAGATGAGAGATATGTGATAAATATGTGGTAGGATGATGATAGATAAGTAGATGATAGATGATGGATGATAACTAGATAGATATAGATGGATGATCGATAGGTTGTAGGTAGATAGATATATGATGTATATATAATAGGTAGATTATAGCTATACACATATAATAAATGGCATGACAGACAGATAAATTATAGATAGATAGATAGACAGATAGATAGATAGATAGATAGATGATAGATAGATAGATAGATGGATAGATGGATGGATGGATGATGGGTAGAAATAGATGTCATGGTGTATGTATAGCTATATGCACATATACAGAGAAAGGAAAAAGGAAGGGGAGAAGAAGGCAGATTAGCCTTAATATTTTGTATAAATCAAGAAGACAAATGAATTTTCAAAACCCATGTATTGTATGGATAGTGTTTTAAAGGATGTGGCATATTTAGAAATGTCATCCAGGAGAAATGTTTGCAGGCATGTGACAATCTTTACATCACTCTGCTGTTGCAGATCAGGGTAAATTTGTAGAAAGCCGATCCTATCAAACTTTGAGTCTTTATCTTACCATCAAGGGCAGGTCTAGAAAACACAGCAGGAATAGAGCAAGGTTTGGTGGTTGACAGGAGAGCAGAAACATCAAGGATGATGGGGAAGTGGTGTCGTGGCTGACCAAGGACCCCACACAGTTCCTATGTGCAGCTGCAGAGAGGAATGATGGAAGACAGTATAAAGATGGAAGAACTTGCAGTTCTTACGCATGTGCAGAAGCCACATAGAAAAGGAAGTGGCAGGAGGAATAGGAAAGGGCCACTTGAGATCTTGCCTGAGAAATGGCCTATGATGAGACCCAGAATGCAGCTACAGAACGGGAAGCGAGCATAGAAAAACAACAAAGGCTACATAAAAATGTAAGCAAGAGCATGTGCAGATGACTACTGTCCAAGAAGGTTTTGGCGACACCTGCAAAGATCAGACTTGAACTTGAAGTTCCACAAAGAGCAAGGCACCAGAGGCCATGGCACAGCCACTAGGAATTTAGAATCTGAAACCTCTGGGCGAAGATGATAACTAGACTCTCTTCTTCGAGAAAAGACCTCACTTACTTTTCCAAATGCGGGGGAAACCAAGTCTGTGTTTTAGTGACAAGCATTGTTTTAAATTGCTAAAACATGTCGAAATGTGCCCTGGTGGATAGAGGGTCAGAACACATTGTTAAAAACAGACATTGAAAGGCCTCTTCCTCTTTCACTTTCTGCCACAGTGTCTGCTAGGCAAGGAACATGATTCATTAATAAATTTAGCACCAGAGGCCTGACTCATTCAGAAACTTTTAACCACTACCCCAGCCCATCTTACTATAATTTAGCGAAGATATTCCCCAGGCTCGGGTGTCAGAAGGACGCCCTACACGTGGGTGATTTTATAGTGTGTACAGCAAGCACACCGATAGTATGTATCCCTTCTTAGAGATGTTTCAGCTGAGCTCAGTGTCACTTTAGGGCAAACACTGAACAGGGTGGGCACAGACTGACCATTCTAATCACCCAGATCAGCATAATGTCTGCATAAAAGCACTGAGTTCAAGGCAGATGACAATGTGGTGTCTGTCCCCATGACCTCACAGAAACAGAGGCTACTAAACATGAGGAAGTTACCCCATGTCCATCAGTGGGGAACTTGAGTGCAAGCATTATTTCTTATTCACTATGAATTTACTCTCCCTAGCACAGTTTGGTAATAGGCATTCAAAACAGAAGTTTGTTGATGAATGAGTGAATATCTTGCTTGGTTTTGTTTGTTTTGAAACAGGATCTTACAAAGCCCAGACTGGTTCTGAACTGGCTATGTAGTTAAGGCTGGCCTTGAACTCCTGATCCTTCTGCCTCTGCCTTCCAAGTGCTACTATTACAGGCATGAGCTACTAATCCTAGGAGTGAATGAATATCTTAAGCACTTTGTGTGTGTGTGTGTGTGTGTGTGTGTGTGTGTGTGTGTGTGTGTGTGTGTGTGTGATTGCCTTTCTTGGGAGGAATATGATAAAATAGATACAGGTCTGAGCAATGAGACATATTCAAATGCAAGTCTCAAGGATGAAGACAACATAGGACAGAATCTCTGCCTCCTTGACCTTGGGATTCTGACTGGCATGTGATGTTAATACTGTGTAGTTCCTGGGGCTGAGGCAAACAAGGATCAAGGAGAACAACAAGATCCCAGGTTCCAGATCTTTGCCTTCCTAGGGTTTTATCTTTTTATACTTAACACCTGAACCTCAAAAATCTCAACTACTTTGTGGTCCTGGTCAAGGTGAGGAGGGAGACGGCTCAGTTGGAAGAGTGTTTGCCATGCAAGCACTGAGTTCAATCCCAAGGGCCCACGCAAAACCACAAATGGGCGTGGTGGTGTGAGTTTGTAATAGAAGCACCAGGGAGGCAGACACCGGACTCCTGGGGTTCACTGGCCAGCCAGCCTCCCCTACTGCAGAGTTCAAAGCTAGTGAGAGACCCTGTCTCAAAAATTAAAAACAATCAAACAAACAACGTGGATGGTGCTTGAGGAACAATACCTGAGACTGCTTTTGACCTCCACATGCATGCTCACCCATGTGCACCTGCACATATATACACACATGCACATGCTTACACACACACACACACACACACACACACACACACACACACACACACGTCAATTACAAAATGTAAGCACCATACAAGGTTTTTGCAACTGACCCAAGAGGAATGCAACGGAAGGGATGAAGGTAACAAACAGCAAGGTAAGATAACAGATAATTATTCTGGGACAACATATGATCCTGCAGCATTCCTCTCCCCCATCTTAATGCCTACCAGACCCCAACTTCACTAAAGCATTCACTTCTCTTGGGTGAAAGAAAGAAGGGTGACCCCCTCCACAGAGGCAGGTGTGGGTCCCAGTTGCTATCAGGTCATTCCCTTTGTCACTGTTACGGTCCAGTGGTGGGAAAGATATGTCGTCACTGCCTGGCATGAGTTCTCACTCTCGGCTGCTAGGTATAGCCAAAGGGGAAATTGGCTTTTGGCAGTCACCTTAGGACCATGAGAAACCAGATGCTGGATGGTAATGGGGTAAATGTGGCTTTCCAAGGACTTTTTCAAGTCCCCAGATCTCTGCTGGAGCCTGTCCTGACTCAGGACTTCCTGCTACATGAGATAATAAATTTCCTCATTGCATAAGCCAGCTGGGTGGAGGGTTGGTTTCCAGTAGAATCTCAAGGAGACAGTGACCATCCGCCAAATACGTGGGCAGATAATAATTACTGTGAAAGTTCAAAATGGGAAGAGTTCACATCAGGCAAGAGTGGTTAGGACAGCTCTAGAGACACAGGATGAAAATTCACACGGCCACAGAGAACAGAAAAAAGCATGCACGGCAAAAGCCAGACATGGAGGGAGTCTGATCAACAATCACAGCACAGAGCATGAAGAGCTGTGGAGGGGAGGTCAGAGCACACCGCAGAGAGCCTCAATCCCGTTAAAGCACCCGGCTGGGTCCTACTTAGGCAATATGATACCCACAGAAGACTGGGGGTTTTGTTGTCATTTTTCAGTGTGGTATTTTTTTAAGGTTAGCTTTTTTTAGTTAATGTAATGTATTTATTATTATTATATGTGTGTGTGCATAACGTCTGTAGGGGTGCATATGGCATGGCATACGTGTGGAGTCAGCTCTATTATTCCACCTTTATGTGGATTCCAGGTGTCAAACTCAGGTGACCAGGCTTTTGTGGCTAGTGCCTTTAGCTGCTGAAACATTGCAAGGACCCACACAATAAAGAATTCTGAACAAGAAAAACATCCATCCTTGTCTGAGTATATGAGTAATAGAGTTGCATCCACTCACTACAAAAACAATTCCCTTACAGCCTAGTCTCTCTGTCTGTCTGTCTCCCTCCCTCCTTTCCTCCTTCTCCCATATATACACAGATAGACACACAGACACAAAGAAAGAGAACAGACACACAGGCACACACACATACACACACAGATAGATACACAGACACAGACAGAGATGCACACACATACCCACACACAAAGAGACACATAGACAGACAGACACAGAGAGAGAGAGACAGACATGACACCATACACACATACAAACAGACACACGAAAACAAACACACAAGACACAGAGAGACATACAGACACACGCATGCACACACACACACACACACACACACACACACACAGGGCAGGGCAGAGGTTTTGAGCATTAATGGCTATTTGAAATGAACAGCTCTGTGCTCTCACATCTGGCCCTTCAGCGTGACCTGCCTGCGCTTCAATCTCATCTTTCTAGTTTCACAATCGGACTCTAGTCCTGGCTCGCATCTATCTCTTCCGCAGATTCGCTGTCATCTGACTTGTCACGTCTTGGTCCTTGCTTCTTTTCTCTCATGAGCTCAGTATTCACGTTTCTCAGCAAGGGAACCACTACTTTCTTAAGTGCTTTTCTGCCTCTCTCAGGCACTCATGAAAGAAAAGAAAGACTCAGAAAGCAATGCTGGGGCGCACGTGACCAAGCCATGTGCTGCCCCAGAGGACTGTGGGTGAAGTCGGGAAGACCTGTCAGAATCAAAATCACAAACAACCTGATAGGAAGATAAGTAAATAATTAAGCAACATGACATTGTACTCAAATTCCACAAAATTATGGGATCACAGGAAGTATCAACCACTTTAGCAAAAATTAGAAGTCAAGGGCCTATTATTGGTGGGAACGTGGGAGACAGTGTCTTCTTACAGATGGAAATTTGAAGACATAATGACTTTACTTAATGAAGGCAAGAATGCCACTGTTCCTTCATATTAAAAATATAGGTCTAAGGACATAGCTCAGCCAATGATGTCAGCCTTCATGCTTGCACACACATGGGCACACATGCATGCATGCATGCACGCACACATACACACACTTGTGTTGAAGTGACTTTCAAAAGCTAGTAACACTGTCAAATGCTGTTCCAAGAGGGATACTGGCCTGAGCTGGGGTCTTGACTCTCGATTCTATGCGGCTTTGAGAGGATCAATGACTTTGCTTAACCTGTTTCTTCAGCTGCATAATGGCAACTTTCAATTGTCAACTTGATTGGACTATGAAACATATAAGCCATTTGAATGTTTCTCCGAGTGTTTTCAGGGAGGGTCAACTAAGATGGGAAGACTTGCATCCCATGGGCCGGGGTCAAGGAAAAGGTCAGGGAAGAGAAAGCCAGGTGAGTCTCGGGATTGATCTATCTGCTCCCTTACTGCAACATGGCCAGCCACCTCAGCTTGTCATCCCCACTCTGCCGTGATCCCATCAAATTATGAGCCCGCATAAACCCATCCGTCCTTAGGCTGCTCCTTGTCCATGATATCAGTAAGGGAAGTAACCAGTAAAGCCATCAGGTTAGTGTAAAAGCTCCAGTAACTAGAGACAGAATATGAATACTCGTCTAGGTGAAATACAGTGCTTAAAGGTTGGGTTGGGGCCAGGCTGCTGTGGGGGGAATGCCCTGGGGCCATTTTAGATTGACAATATACTTCCCAACACTGACTTCTCACCTCTCTGGTTGACTAAGTTCTTGTCTTTCTGTCTGCTAGTCCTGTTCTCCGGGGGTTCTTTCACTCCAGCACACACTGCCTTCTTTTGTGAAGTCCCTTGTCTACTGCCAATGCCATTTTATTTTTCAAAACTTCACAAAATCCACTAATAATGGGTTCAGATCTCATGAACCACAGAAAATGCAGCTCATTTAGGGCAGTTAAGGGTATCAAACAATTTTCTCTCTCAATTCCCATTGATTTCACTTCCACAAAGATTTTCTTCTCAGTGAAAGCAGAAGCCCCACCCTCTCCGCTACACTGACTGATGATTCTGTCGCTAGAGGAAGACAAGGATTTGTCGGCTGCTCTACTTTTAGCCAAATGGGACTCCCTGTTGGATGAGCTTCTAGCTTGCTTGAGATCTAGGTCAGCAAAGAGTCCACTCTGCCTTTCAGGCTTCAAACCTCTCAGACATGCATCTGTGTCGTTCACAGTTCTGCACAGATGCATGGTTTCTTCGAATGCTGCATCTTCTTCTACATGCTTAGTGTGGTTTTTAAAAAGTCTGTCACTACCCAGCCTCTTCCTTCATATCGGCCCCTCCTCCTCAGGGCAAGTCCCTGAAACAATTCTCAAGCATCTCAGAGCTCTCTTCCTCTCTATCTTCCTCATCTTCCTCTCTAGCCCACCAGGGTCCTGATTTTCCCCTCTTCTGTGCTGACTACCTGCTGGGGGAGAATGCAGAAGTATGATGAGTAGACTCCTTAAAACCAGGACCACAAGCCTCAGAAGGGCTCCAAGCACTGCCTGTCACCAACAGCTCATCACTCCAGGAGTTGGTTTTCCAGTCTCAACTGACTTTTTCACACATCTAGAATGTCCATCCTTCTGGGTTTGGAGACCTGTGTCCTAACACCCATCCAGCAGTTGCTCCTGGTGATGGCTACATAGTCATCACTCTAAACCTTCTTTCATCCTCTTCTATTTCTCTCCAGACAGAATGCTTCTCTCTCATTTTACTCCTCTTTGCTGGAAGCCAGCCAGCCATCCAGCCTCCCAAACCCAGAGTTGTAGGAGCAGAGGCACAACTTTCCCAAGTGAGTCATGGGAAGCCATGGTCATCACGGTCACTGGTATTCCCAGCCCTTGCTTCCCAGACCCATTTATTCTGCCTGTCAGGGGCACAGCTCAGCTCAGTGATCACTGACAGATGACCACCATTCCCAATGAGGTCTCTCCAGGGAAATGAAAGTCTAATACCCTAAAGTATCCACTGTAGTAGTAATCTTAGCATCAGTCCCTCCTGAGAGTACAGGGTGGTATCAGCTCTGGGTCATCCTTGGGAGGATGGAGAACATAGTCACCCAGTCACTCTCAGTATGGCTTAAACCTCTCCTGGGTCTCAACTGAGAGCAGCTGTGCTCTGTGTCCTAGAGGACAGTCCCTGTCTGTGCCAAGCAGCAGCTTTTCTTTGAAACACCACTGCCAGGCAGCGCTTCTTGCTGGCACACTGTGTAGCACCCTAGTCATGTGCCCAGTCCATGCGGCATCTCCTTCAGTATTAAGCAGTGGTTCCCTAACTCTAGTGTTCTTTAGGATGACCTAGAACAGTACATTTTGGGTCTGCCTCAGTTTCCTTCAGTAAATCTGTAGTAGAATCCAAGAATTGCACCTCTATGTCCTCAAATGAGGTCCGTTTGGGTTTCCTGACCCAGTTGATTGTTTCACAAGATCCTAAAGCCCGTGGATCAGATCAAATACACTGTGACTCTTCACATAGTGGTGCAGGTTAAGACCCTGTAGGGACTAAAGACATACCAAAGCATGGCCACATCCCTTTCAGGGGGAAGGGGTCCAATGTTAGCAACTTTCTATCACATAGCTAACTGATCTTGTGAGATGGGGTTACATTAGGGCCTTGACATTGGTGTCTGTGGTTCATAGATTAGACAGTAAGCCTTGGGAAGATGTAACTCACACTTGGTGAGTGGTAGCCCGTGCCGGTGAGATCATGAGTAGTCTCAGTCACACTGCATAAACACTTATGTTTTACGCATACATTCATTATGCCAGAGTTGATGTGGCCAAACAGAGATGTGCTAATGTCAACCAGCTGAGGCATTCTGGGTACTTTTGTTGTCTGGTAGGTAAGAACATGGATATAAACATTTTTACACCTTATGTTCAATTCTGTGGAGTCCTGAGTTTCTGTCCCAGAAGTCCACTCTTCTAGTTTTCTCTTCCCAGGCCCATGACCAAAGAGCCACACCATTTATCACTGTCCTAAAGCCCATATATTCTTGCTACATACCACTTCCTTCTCGACATGAAGTGGTTGATTAGGGTCAGCCTCTACCAACCCCAAAGTTCTGCCTGTTGGAAGTACTTCGATGTATGCTGGGTTTGTGGGTATTGTGTGTATGTGTGTTTGTGTGTGTGAATGCAGGAGCACACATGCCACAACATGTGTGTGGAGGTGAGAGGGCAACATGAGCGTTTGTCCTCATCTTCCACCTTGTTTGGGACAGGATCTCTTTATTGGCTGCTGTGTGCACCAGGCTAGCTGGCCTCCGAGCTTCTGTGAGTTCTGCTGTTTCTACCTTCCACTCCACCCTAAGAACTCTGCGATAATGTGCATGAGCTACTGTGCTTGACTTTGCCTGGGTTCTGGGGTTTCAAACTCTCCAAACTTGGGCCCCACACTTACACGGTAAGTGCTTTGCATCCGAACCACCTCCTAAGCCTCACTGCTGAATTCTGTTTGGTCTTCGTTTGTGGTGGTGGTGGTGGTGGGGGGGAGGTGGGGGTTGGGGGGGTTGGGGGAGGCTGGGGGGGTTGGAGGGGTGGAGGGGTGGGGGGTGGGGGGTTGTGGTGGTGGTGGTGGTGGTGTGGTAGTGGGGGGGTGTGGTGTTGCCCTCAGAGTTATGTAGCAGCAATCCGATTTTGGCTTATGTCATATATTGAGCTAGCCCATTTTTGAGTGAAACTCAGCCCATCTCTTGGTCTCTCTCTCTCTGGATCCTAAGGGATCCTCAAGTAGTCAGAGGCACAAATAGAGAAACAGGGTAGAGCCAGACAGCAGTGATGATGTGAGGGCCCAAGTCACCAGCTTTGTGGCTTAATGTGTGGCCTTCCTTCTCACAGTAGTGTGAGATCAATGAGAGGGTGTGTTTTGTTGTGTCATTCTGCCAGGACCCAGATCTGAAGGAACAGTGCTGGTGACTACAGCTCACTTGGTTTCCTCCACTCCCGCTCAGTCAAGTAGGATTTGATGTGCTGGGGTTTGAGTGGTGCTGTTACACATCTCCGCCTTGTCCTAGAGCCTGGAGGTTCTTCTTTGTGACCATCCGACTGTCCTTGTCTCAAATGCCCAGTGACAGCTCTGATAAGAGATATCAGTCTCCTGCGTCAGTCATATTGCCCAAATAGAAGGGAAGCCTGGTCCAGGCCTGGTACTTGGCCCTTCCTTGCTCTGGGCCCTTCTTAGAGCTAAAAGCCCCATAACAGCCACTAAATTGGTTATACTAGAATTCTCCAGTGTGAGTGAAATGTACTTCCTGAGAAACTAATTGTTAGTACTACTTTCATTTTTTAATCTTTATTTGTGTGTGTGTGTGTGTGTGTGTGTGTGTGTGTGTGTGTGTGTGTGCATGCACACATGCACTTCTTTCCTGAGTGGGATATGTGAAATACAAAGTTGTGACTTTTACTGTGGTGTGAATCTTGGCCTGCTCCAGACCACATAGCTCCGACAAATTTCCCCTTGCCTCCCTCTCTCAGGGACTCCTGCTGCACATTCAGGGTGGGTCTCCCCCCTCAAATAAAGCCCCCTGGAATATCCTCACAGACACACCGGTGTGTCTCCTAAATGAATCCAAACCCAGTCAGGCTGACAGTGATGGTGGTGAATCATTGCAGCCTGATCAAGCAACACGGTGTCATTGTGTGAACCAAGGTGCCATTCTCCAGGAAATCCAGAACTCTCCATGTCCCTCACACTGTCATGTCAGGACATGAAACTTAACGTAGCACCTACACAATTAATGCACTTAACTGCTGCCTCGTGTGAGCTAAAGCCCCATTCGACAGAAGGAGAAACTGCATTTGCATGGTAACAGCCACCTAGCATGTCACTGGGGTCATTTAATGTGGTCTGAGAGAGATGCATCAGTGCTGTAATGAGAGGTTCCCGGCTGTCTGCAGTGGCCCACTGATGTCCACGGGATGTCTGTTTGCTTTGTTATTTGCTTTTTTGATGATTTGATGAGTTAGATGGGGATTGGCGGGGACGACTGGCCCTGTAGTCTTCAGACAGGTTGTCACTGACGGCTTGAACAGCCTCTCCTCCCCTGCAGTGTACTCAGTGTGTCTTTCCCTCTACGATACCTCCCACTCCATAGGCCATCACATCAGTGTGCATGCTTGGGGACCAGGAACGGTCTCTGAGAAGATGATAGTTAAAGGAATAGATGGGATGTCAGCTAAGGCATATGAACAAACTGAGGAGATTTGTTCCAGAATTTTCCACTTCTCTCTTGCCATCCCAGTCCTGTGACCACAGTCAGCAAACTGCCCACGAGTGTTCCTGCTCTACTGTCCCACTGGCATCCACCCAAAAGTACAGCACAATGCTCTTTCCAAACATAACTTAAGGGCAAGTCACTCCTCTATTGAACTCCACCCCCCCCACCCCGCCCCGTGTTGGTTGGGTGTTTTTGTCAATTCGACACAAACCTAGACATATCTGGGAAAAGGGAATTTTAACTGAGAAAATGCCTCTGTAAGACTGGCCTGTAGGTAAGTCTGCAGGGTATTGTTTTGGTTAGTGATTGATGTGTGAGAGCTCAGCTCACTGTGCATGGTTCTGCCCTTGGAGGTGGTTCTGGATGGTATAGAAAAGCAGCTGAGCAAGCCGTGGGAGCAAGCCAGCAAACCACACTCCTCCATGGCCTCTGCTTCAGTTCCTGCTTCCAGGTTCCTGCCCTGAATTCTTGCCTTGACTTCCCTCAGTGAGAGTTGTAAGCTGAAATAAACCCTTTCCTCCCCAAGCTGCTTTTGGCCAGGTGTTTCAGAGATAGACTGTAGCTAGAGTTTTCCTGCCTGGCCCACAGTCAGGACAAATCTCTGACACCCGCCAGTCCCACAGCCGCTCAGACCCAACCAAGTAAACACAGAGACTTATATTGCTTACAAACTGTATGGCCGTGGCAGGCTTCTTGCTAACTGTTCTTATATCTTAAATTAATCCATTTCTATAAATCTATACCTTGCCACGTGGCTCGTGGCTTACCGGCATCTTCACATGCTGTTTGTCCTGGTGGCGGCTGGCAGTGTCTCTGACTCAGCCTTTCACTTCCCAGCTTTATTCTCCTCCTTGTCCCGCCTATACTTCCTGCCTGGCCACTGGCCAATCAGTGATTTATTTATTGACCAATAAGCAACACATTTGACATACAGACCATCCCACAGCAGTAGACTCCTAAAACATCCTTCACAGTTTCCTAAAGATCCAAATTCTCTACCATTACTCTCTAGTGTCTTTGGCCATGGGGCATGCAACCACCTACTCCTATCTCAGGAACCAGGAAGTACAGAGTGGGGCTGGAAGCCGTGCTGGGCTACACCCCCTGAGGTCCCACCTCCCCAAAGTTAACAGCTTCCAGAGGCAGCACTGTCAACTGGGTACAGAGGCTTAGAACATATGAGCCCAGAGCATGGCCCCATACAGCAAATTCTAACAGCTTTTCTGGTTTACTGTTTTATTTCTGGGTTTCCACTTGCCACATCCTTTGGTAACTGTTTACTCAGTTATGAGACAGATTTTCTTTCCTCCTCCATTATCTTGAGTTGAAAGTATAGCTTCTCATGGACACATGCTTCATGAACCTGTAAAATGGAGAACTCGTGTGGCCTGAAGCCAATATTCCAGCATTGTAACCTAATGGGCCCCAAATACAAATCCAGTTTGTCAACACTATCTGCCAGGCAGTGGCCTCCAAGCTTTCTCTCTTACCTCAAATCCAGAGCTTTGGAAGAATTATGTGATAAAAGTTAACACTTATATTTCATTTAGTTTCATCCATGTGTTTGATTCAGCTTTTTTACATTTTCAGTTGTTATACTCTCTAAAGATGGCTTCTCCATAAGTGTTTCTGTTTGTGTTTTTAGACCCAAATTCTGCCCTTTCTGTTTTCTGTTTGCAACAGCCAGGTTTCCTGAGGGCACATCTGGGCTTTCAGGGTCTCTAAATAGAGAGCAATAGACCAATAATTTCTTACTTTTCATCTCCAGATACCTCAGAGATCTTTCCATCAGATATATAGACATGTTTACAGTATCTTAGGATGCAGTCCCAGGCTCCAGCTGCAGCCACACCTGAGGGGGAATGAGTGAAGAGAAAAAAGAAGACAACAGGAGAGGAGCCTGGCATCTGAGACCCTCCAAAACTTCCAACGGGGGAAAGAGAGTCATAGTTGGGAGTGGCCATGCTCGCCTGTACCCCAGCACTGGGGAAGCAGTTGAGGGTCACAGGACTTGAGAAAAGGCTGGATTCCATCACAAGCTCAAGGCCACCCTGAGCTACTGGCTGAAAAACCCTGTCTCAAAACAACAAACATGTTAAAAACATACATTAGATAACAAGAACATACAAACATACACTGGATAGCAAGAACATACAAACAAACAAAATCCCAAGAACAAAAAGCCCAGGACCTTCAGCAGACGGCGCTCTGTATGAAACTCCAGCCCTGGAAGACTCTGGACTCTGAAACCACAGAGGAACGTGTAGGGAAACAGTCCAGCTTCGGAAAGTGACTTGAGTCACACAGAACTGACACACGGGGTTGTGAGAAATTCAAAACCTTCTCCGCAGAAAAGGAAACAATCAGAGTGAGGAGACAGCCTAAAGAATGAGAGAAAACTCTTAACGACATCTGACAGGAGGTTAATGGTAGGTGTATAAAGAACCCCAAATGTCACACACCCCGAACTCCAAATATTCCCACCAATAAACAGACAAGTGAATAAACAGCTCTCAGGAAAAAAGACAAGAGACTTGAAGGAAAACAAGGATCAGCATCTTTAGCCATCAGGGAAATAATAGCAATGAATAAAGGAAAAGGCATTGGCTGGTCCTAACACTCTGTACCTTTTCCACAGTGACTAGAATGGAATACCTCATCATTTGCCAGCATAAGAGTGTTTGACACTGTGATACCTGTAGATCCACAGAATCTGGTTTTCATCCTAAGAGCAATTTCAGGCTTTAAGCCAGAGGGCTTTTAATCCTATTAAAGAAATGTACAAAAAAGAAGAAAAGTAGTGGAAGTGGGCGTCTTCATGAAGCCAGTGAAATCTCCAGATGAAGCAACACCGCTACTACTCAAAGCCACAGCAGGGGCTAGCTCGCTTTCCTGTCCCCATGGCTGTCCCCCTTCCTGCCCCCCGTAGCTTCATCACCAACGACCTTGGAAGTGGTCTTAGAATTGTAGTCAAGATTTCAGGGCCCAGAAAGAGGAAAGGAATGCCTGCCACGTTGGCTGTGGGCGGGGCTGCTTCCACAGGTAAGGAGACCCAGGCTCTATAGGACAGTGCTGGCAGTGTTGATCTGTTACTGATGGACTCCAAAGAACTTGCTTCTTTGAGGCTCTGGAGGTGGTGGTTCAGTGGGTAATAGCTCTTGTTCTTCAAGTATAATGACGTGAGTTCGAATGCCCAGCACCCTTGTGAAAACCTAGATGTGACTCCCATGTGTCTGCAACCCTGACATCGGACAGGTGGAGCTAGGTCAATCCTGAGAGCTTGCTGGCCAGTGGCCAGTCAGCACAGCCAAAAGTACAAGCTTTTTGTCCAGTGAGAGAACCTATCTCAAGGGGATAAGATTAAGAGCAACACCCTATCCAGTTCTAGACTGGCTCTTCATGGGCGTACAGGGCACATGAACCCACACACTCATGTGCATTTGCCATACACACACCACAGAGAAGAAAAGAATAATTGCTTCTCCATGTTTATTCATTTGGTTTGCAGAGAAACAGAGATGGGGGAGGGATGGAGGGAGAGGGGGGTACTTTGTATAGGGGTGAGCATACACATGTGCCCCTGCATACAGAACCAGGAGAACACAGCTGCCATTTCCCAGGTGCTGTCCACCTTAGGATTTTTATTTGTTGTCATTATCATTTGAGATAGGGTCTCTCACTGGTCTGAACTCATCAGCTGGTCTAGGCTAGCTGGAATGTGAACCCCAGGGGTTCACCTCATTCTGCCTCCTCATCCCTGGGATTACACATGTGTGCCACCACACCCAGCTTTTTCCCGGTGAATTCTGGGAGACTGAACTCAGGCCCTCAAACACTTTGCCCACTGAGCCCAGCATGGACTTTTGACCTCAGCTCTATGGTATCACCGACTTTGTCTTGCTGTCTTGAATTCCAGGACTGCTTCTGTGTAGAACAGAGCAGCTTCTTTCCTGGCATCCACAAAGGCCTGGATCTCACTTCAGACACTCACTAACACAGGTGTCTGGGGCTTCCCTAGAAATCATGTGGCTTTTGCTGCTCTTACTGGGCAGAGCCTGCTGTGGCCTTCCCAGAAAAGCCTTTCTCCTTTGTCCTTACAGGGCCTGATTGGCCTAGTTCTGGGAAGTTGCCTAGTGAGAACCAACCTGGCTTGCAGTCCTCATCTGGGTTTGGCATTGGGGAGTCTTTCCTCAAGGGACAGCCTGTACCTGAGCTGACTCAAGCCGAAAGGGTGGCCTGGTCTTGCCTCTCCAGATCTGTGGTTCGATAGTTATTCCCTAACTCTACCACAGTCGCCTTGGCAGCAGCCATCACTGAGGCCTGCCGGGAAAATTCCATACTCCAATTTGGCACCTGTTCCTAGTAGAGACAGGCCTGAACTGCTGGGGAAGAATGCAGGCATGATAAGTTAGATATTGAACTGGTTGGGGCAATAGCAGTCCCTGTACACAAAAGGTGCCTGAGAAGCCGAGTGAAGGAGATGGCTTTTCTTTGTTCCTGTGTGAGCAATGAATCCCTGCCCCCTAGGATGGCCCCAGCCTGGCAGGATGGTGCACAGATGATTTCTGACAGCCTACGTGCCAACCACAAGGCAAGCTTGAGCACTGCCAGCTCAGTCTCCACAGAGAACCCCTTCTCTGGGGATGAGAGCTGCCGGTCCAAACCCCAGCGAGCTGGAAAGCATCCATTCCTGCCCCTTGTATGTAGCTGTGGTGCTCTGTGGCCAGCTGAATCAGGAGACAGGGGGAATGGACTGTCTGTATGGGAAGTGTTGGTCCTTTCTCTGAAATCTGAAGTATAAATAGCCAAGGCATGCGACCATGCAGGAGCTTTATTGTCATATGCTTGATCCCCGCAGTTCCTCTGGATGGCAAAGAAGCTTCCATCTTAATGACAATCTAGCAGAGAATATATAGAGAAATCTTGAATTTCTGTTTCATCCTGCTCATGCCAAGTGGCTGGTTCTAAACAGTGAAAGATGAAGGTAAGAAGTGACAGAAGTTAACACTCCATAACTGTCTCATTTGCTCTGGGAAAATCTCCTAAGAGGTTAATACTGCTCCTCACGCTTCGGAGCATGTGTGTGTCCCATGCTGGGAGCTGGGAAGCCGTTCCAGACTCCTGCCACTGTGGTGCCCAGCCAAGCGGAGAGGGAAGGGACAGCGGGAGGTGCCAACAGAAGCTTTGGTAAACCATTGTTGACGTCATGGTTTTATCCACAGCTAGAAAACACATGACAAATGAGAGAGAGAGAATGAAGAAAGAACCCTGTTTCCTTCACTGGGAGGAGAATGGAGTAAGAACTAAAAAGCCATAAGGAACCACAGCGCCCTCAAAGCATCCGTGGGAGACTAGAGCCACTGTCTTCCTCTGGGCATGCATTAGGTTCCCAGAACAGTTGGTACCTGACAGGTTTCCAGTGCAAGCAGCCTGACCAAGGCATTCCACAGTGAGGAGAGGGGACAGCCAGGAAAACACCCAACAACACTGCAGACAACCCAAGCGACCGGCCGTGTTCTGTGTGATCTGAGAGTCCCAAGCCTCACCCAGCCGTGCAAGCAAGAAGCCCAATGCTAGGGGAAGGTGCTGAGGGTCTTGCAAATGTGGGACTCCTTTTAATGAGAGTGTCTGTAGAAAAGGTATGAAGTCACCATCACCCCCGAAGAGGCGGAGATGGGTAACCAGCAGAGGTGAGCTTTGTGGCCAGCAGCCTTTGATGGTGAGTTTGGCTATAAAAAGACAACCAAGGGAGAAACAGAACAAAGGCCGTGGAGGGAAAGACAAGAGGGGTGCTGAGTCTAGCGTGCCTTCCCTAGCTACCCCCAACCTCACATGGTTCTCATGTGAAGCCCAGAGGCTGGAAGATGGCTGTGTGCCCAGATGCCCTGTGACTCACCTGCAGAAGGGACTCAACACACTCCCATCTGCTAGCCCTGTTCTCCGCCTTCAGAGCGAGCTGGCAGCTGGAGATGGCCCAGGGACCTTCGCTTTCTCTCCCTTTCCCACCCCACCTATCAGAAGTGACTCAGCTCCAGGCACTAACCCCTAGCTGATCTGTGGGACTGCGACAGCTGTGGCCTGGTGAACAGTCCTGTGGTAGCCGACTAGGGCTGCTATGATGAAATACTTCAAACTGGTGCTTCCAAGAGCAGAAACGTGTTTTTTCACTGCTCTGGAAGTCCATGACAAAGAGTGGGCAATCTGATTTCTTCTGAGGACTCTGCTCCCTGTGTGCAGGAACCAACCTTCTCTCACGTCTTCCTCTGCTCTCTGCCTGTGTGCCCAGATCCATGGACACTGTCATATCGGATCAGAAACACCCTTTTTGATCTCATTTAGCCTTGTAGCCCTCTTTCAAGGTCTCCAAATACTGCCATATGGGAGTTTAGGGCTTTACACAGGGATCTGGATTCGAGGGGACACTGTTCTGACCACAGCACCCTTGGTAAAAGCATTAGTCTGTGAGTGACGTGAGTCCCCTTCCAACAGAAGGTGGACTGGGGACTCCAGGGCCATCACCCCAACCCTACTAGCATGGAGGGTGGTGGAGAAAGCGGCTCTCTGTGCTTTTGTGACCTGGCTGGGATGGTCCAGGTATGATCAGTGGGAGGGCTTTCTTGTTTATCTTTGCCATTGGGGAGCTAAATTCAGGTTGTGCTTCTGTTCCTATTTAGGTTCCTCAATACCACAACTTATTTAGGGACTCTGGTATCCTTGGAGACGCCAGGGACTTCTGGG
Source organism: Peromyscus californicus insignis (assembly GCF_007827085.1). Lineage (NCBI taxonomy): Eukaryota > Metazoa > Chordata > Mammalia > Rodentia > Cricetidae > Peromyscus > Peromyscus californicus. The sequence goes on along the minus strand of NW_026294584.1, from coordinate 158,368,954 downwards.
GGACTTGTGGCCTACTCTCATGCTTCCAGGGTGCTCTGTACCGTGAAATCATCCAGGACAGAGAGATGATCTTAGCACCCATTCATCATCCTCCCACAGCCGCATCTGTTGGAGGCCCGAGAACCTCACAGATGAAACAAACCTCTCCACTAGCAATAACATGTACTCAAACTCCCAAGACTTTGAGAGGAGAATGGGGTGATCCTTTGCACTTGTATTGATTACTGAGTGTGTATAAGTCACCAATGCACTGAGGTGCAGGGAGATGTATAAATATCTTGAGACATCTACCCAGGAGGGTCATGTTGGAGCATGTGTACCCCCAACTTCTAGTCAATCACTCTTACCACACTGCTGAAAAGAAAGGGAAGAACTAAGACATCTGATTTTAAAAGAATATTTTTGAAATTTCTTTTAAAGTAATACACTTTAAAGAAAAGATACATCTGACTTGGAAAAAAGTTGTCAATCAAATTCCCAGGAGACTTGGATTCTGTAGAGTTGGCTGCTTTTGCAGTTTCCGACAGCAGGGTGTTCACCAGTGGCGGAGCATGAGTTTGACAACTGGCTTTTTCTGGTGCTGTGCTTAGCAGAATCCTCCTTGGCCATGTTAGGGTGCATGAGGCCAAATGGAAGATCCCAGCCTAAGGAGGCTTTCTAGAGAATTAGAGTCCCCCTCCCTTCTCCTGGGATGAAGGAGGCTGGCTATGAAGCCATTCCATCACGGATAGATTTTGCTTAGGAAACAGAAAGCAATTATCATGTTCCATGTTGCAAATTCTGTTCAGGGAGATCCAGGGCTCTTTCCTAATTGACCTCCCTCAGCATCTCTAGCTTCAGGAGTGGCAAATGTGGTAGGTAGTCTCTCATCTATCACTCCTGGCAGACATAGCTGAACTGGCCCCTCCCCCTTTCCTAGGCCCTCTGACTTGATTTAGAAGCCTCCTCAACAGAACAGCTGTCAACAGAGGGCGTTGGCCTGTGAACAGACCTCAGGAGCAGCTCAGATTTCCTGGCTCCCTGACTCAGAGGGTGCTGGAGGCTCCCCACCCTTCTCTTCAGTTTTCTCTTTATTTTTATCCAAATGAGGTCAAGTCACAGACTTACCCTGGACATAGTAAGATGTGCAGGACGATGAGAAAGGGTCAAGCCATGGTCCTGGACTATAGACCAGCACATCTCCTACTTAATGTGCATAGGAATCACCTGTCAATCTGCAAAATCCACATGCAGTGACTGGCTAGGTATGGAATGGGTCCTGAGAATCTGCTTATATCTTTGTTTCTTTTCAATTGAACATAACTATATTTTTATCAAAGCATAATTAGAGTTAACAGTACTATATCGTATAATTCAAATTAGCCAGAAGAAAGGTTGGTTTTTTTGTTTTGTTTTGTTTTATGTTCTCGTTGAAAAGCATTTGGTATAGCTTTTAAACAATACAATAAGATTGGTCTAGAATCACTGTTTAAGCCACCTCTTAAGGAGGTTGTTCTGTCCTAGACATAAAACACCTGGTTGTTGTCAGTGGTTTGGGGCTTGCCATACCCCCTAAAGGCTCCTGTGTTGTTCAGCTGCTCTTTGGCTGGTGTCCCTATACTGGGGAATTGTGGGACCTCAGCTGGCACTAGGAATCACAGAACTAGGTGTGAGCCTTGAAGGTTACTGCTTGTCCCAGCTCCCCATCCCATCTGCGTTACCTGGTCAGCGTCATGTGAGAAATCCTCAGTGCAAGCTCCTGCCACCACCACAGACAGCCCCACTTCAGCTGCCCCGCCTCTCCACCAGGGTCAACTAGATCTTCTGCAACTGTGAGTCAAAGTCAACCACTCCTTCCTGAGTATTTTCTATCAGGTGTTTGGTCACAGTAATAAGAAAAGTCACTAATATAGCTGTTCAGAGACCTGCCCCTGTACCTGCTTCTCTTAGAGATGGTGTCTGGGCATATGAAGAAAGGATGTACCATCAGGCCTCGTGGTGGAATGGAAGGATGAGGTCTATGAGTTTGCACGAAATTTTCTGGAACATCCGTAGTCTCTGCTCTGAAGTGGCTGCTCTGGGGTGTACATCAACTGGTGACTCTCTCTAGGCCTAGTGAATCTGATAAACTGATCCAAAAGATGGATGAATGGCATGACTTCCTGTGTCAACACAGACAATCTCAGCATCTAGATAATTTTAAGCATGTTAAGTCTTGCTGGTTAGAGGCCTCTTAGCTCGTGCCATAGTGCTCAATGCCTTTTTCTTCCCTGTGTGCACCCAGTAGGACCAGTGCCTCACAGAGACTGCACCCAGTATGCTCCACAGAGCATCTATTTTGGGTTTCATCTCAATCCAAGCAGAACTTGAACCTAGTCAAAGTAAAAGAGAATGCCCAGGAACATCAAATATGCCTAGGGGGTCTCTGATCCCCAGTCTTGAATATTCTGGTTAAATTTAATTATAGAATAAAACTCAAGAAGAGTTTCCTTTTCTCTCTCTGATTTAGGCATCCATGTGTTCATACATCAGGCCATAAGCACGTGTGAGGCATTTTCAGTATGTGCCACACTGAGCAAAGCCCTAGGGGCAGGTCAGTCTTCTGAAGTAAATGAACTTATGAAGTTCAAGACCACAATTTAAAAACACACATTTCCTGTTGCCTTAATTTGAAGAGGAATATAGATAGCTTAATTTCTTTCTCATATAACACTTGCTGTAAAGAGGTCTTGACTTGGGTCCTGCTGAAAGCCTCTTTGAGTCACATCAGAAAGAGGCTGGACCACAGGCTTTTAGAATGTTCAACAGAGGCTGCTGAGAGCTCCATTTAGTTGCAAATCCATCCACTATCAAAAGTGAACCAGGAGAGGGGCCAAAGCCTCCTAAATAGAAAGAGGTCGTTACTGCGCAAATGGAACCAAGCTGATGATTTCTCCCAGCCCCTTTCCAGTTTGCTTTTTCTCAGTTTGGATGGAAGCAGTGGACAGATTGGGTGACTTGCCCAAGGCCACAAAGTAAGCCACCAGTAGGTTTGGAATGACACATTGATTCATTCCTGGCTCACAGACCTTTCCCTGACAGGCTTATTTTTTCCCCCATTGGCTTAACTACAGGGATATTATGGTTGCTGTGAAGAAAAGGGAGAAGGAGAAAAGGAAGAGGAAAGCGATGAAGAGGCAGCGGAGGACACTCACGTCACACAGACACTAAAGGCCCATAGTATCCAACATTTGTCTGTTTCATACGAGTGAATGCTACAGGTTTAACTATTCAGACAGCACATACAACATGGACCAGTCCTGGACTTGGTAGGAGGACTACCAGCTCTGAGTCTCTGAGAAGACAATACATGCTTTGCCTGGAGAATGACCTTGACTCTAGCCAATCATGTCCAAGCCCTGTGTATGGAGAAGAACTTTGATTCTGACTGTCCATAGTCCTGGTTCTGGAAGGACGGGCTGCCGAGAACACTCAAGGACAACCCATTCCCGGATTCCCAGCCTCCCCAAATGGCGACCTCACTCACAAAAACTGACATAAGGTGTCTTTCTCCTCTCTCCTGACTCACCAAGCTCAGAAGGCAGCCCTAACCTCAGAGCCCTTGACCAGTTCTTGCTAACTCCTAGCCCTTGGGGTCAAAGTACATGGATCCTTGTCCTCAGCACCTGGACGGATGGACTTGAGTCTCAAATAGACAGACAAACAGAAAGCATGCTGTCCTTCATGTCTCTGCACACCCCTGCTGTGTGGAATGTCCCGAGTAAGCACAGCCTGAGGGATGGCTTGTCCCAGCACCTGTACAAACGCCTCTGAGGTTAAATGCCCATGAGTAGCCCAGAGCTTCCCATGCCTCTGGCCTGACTACCTCGGCAGAGGAAGGAGGGTGAGCCCATCTGTCATGGATTCTCCCTTTCTCCCACACCCTGCTTTTTACTTCCTCCTTCTCCCACAAGAGCTGAGGCAAACTGAACAAGGCTGCTCACTCCCATCGTGACAAGGTCAGTGTGGAACTAGATGCTGCCCACAAGGTAGACGCTGCAGGAGTGAGTCACAGGACAGCAGGATGAATGACCCAGGGTTCTTTCCTATGACCTGCACATCACACAGTAGAGTCACAGCCTTTGTCACACCAATGCATGTCACGTGTGCAATGCTACCCTTGTCTAGTACCAAAGGCCCTTGTCTGGTGGCTCAAGCTTTAAAAGTTCCAGCTCTGGCATCACCTGCTCTAACCATCATCCAGGCAGTGAAGAGTCCACAGTCTTTAGTGACACGCCTGACCAACCCATAAATTATCCCCTGTACACTATGTTCCAGAGCGCTGGGGCTCTGGGATTCCTGTCCTAACTGCTCGGGTCTGGTTTCCAAGGCCTGGGACTTAGTCCAGACTCATTCACGAGTGGTAGTCAAGGGGTACACCTTGTGGAGGGGTGATAGGGGCTGGAGGCCATGCACAAGTAGGCTGGGGTCACCACACATATGTGGGTTAGGCACTTCATGTCCACTCTTCCCAGTCTCCAGGGTGTGAGAGACCCTTAACATTCCTCCTTTAGGGTAGTTACTGGTTCCCTCTGCTAGATCAGAGCCCTGCTCCTCCTGGGTCCAGTGATCAGCGCCGTGGTAATCACTCCTTTATTTATTTTTTTCTGCTGAACTCTAGAAAATATACTTTCTATTTCCACTTAGATGTATCAAATTATCTCAGACTTCACATAATGAAAACTTGCTTTTAAACCTTTGCCTCAAACAGCATTCCTCTCCTGCCTCCCAACTCATCAACTGGAAGGAATCTCCACCTGCTCCAGTGCCTCAAACTGGAGGACCTGGGAGCATCCTTATTTCACGGCTGCTTTATTCCGCCACATCAACTGTGTCAGCGCTTTACCTAAGACACTTTCTCCTGTACTCCTTCTCAAGCCACCTCTGTCTCTTCTGTCCCCACCGCTGATCTGAAATCCCTTTTCCCCAGTGACCTGTCAGTTGGGCCATGTCTTTTCCCTGTGTGACAGTGGGGGAGCGTCTCACAGCCCAAGGGTGTGGCCCCTGCCTCCCTTTCCTACCTCATCCCACAGTGTTCTGGAACCGTCTCAGCAGGCTGCCCGCTCAGGTTGGCTACCTCCAGGCTGCCCCCTCAAGATGCCCCCTCAGGCTGTCCCCCTCAGGATGCCCCCTCAGGCTGTCCCCCTCAGGCTGTGTCCCCCAGTCTGTGTCCCTCAGGCTGCCCCCCTCAGGCTGTGTCCCCCAGTCTGTGTCCCTCAGGCTGCCCCCCTCAGGCTGCCCCCCTCAGGCTGCCCCCCTCAGGCTGCCCCCCTCAGGCTGTGTCCCCCAGGCTGTCCCCATTCAGGCTGCCCCCCTCAGGCCGCCCCCAGGCTGCCCCCTCAAGTCTTCCCCACTCCCCATTCCAAGGACACCCTCCGCTCCTCCATCCTTCGTACATCTCACCATGAGGTTTCTGATCAGGGGTCAGCAGCCCTGGAGCCTCCTTGCAATCTACCAAGCAAAGGTCCTCATCCCCGCGTTCATTCTCCTCACAGCTGCTTCCTCATCCCTGCATGATGCCTCCTGTGTTCGAAATTACCTTAAATGATACAGCTTGGAAATTGTCTGTCATTCTGGACATGAACTCTTCAAACACAATGGTCATGTTTATCCGGCCCACATTCTCTCTTCTGTGCCTAGGACAGTCAATCCACACAGTAGGCACAGGGGTGAAAATCTGCCGTGTATATTATAGATACCAGTGAAGAACTTGTGGATATGACCGACAGCTAAATAAGAGTGGCATCTCCTATGTCCCTGGGGCACTCGGGCTCAGTCACGTGTTTTATACTCGCAAGAGTCAGCTACTGGTGTTTATCTGTATCTTCTCTCCTGGTCATTCATGTTGGTTTCCAGAGCCTGTGTGTGCCCTCGGGGGTCCCCAGTGATCTAGTTCTATAGAAAGAATGTAAGGCTCCTGCTGAAGCTTGAGCAGAGGTATTCTACTTGCCCCAAGGAACTGAGAGAAATGGATTCCCACCTCAAGAGTGACAGGTTCCAGCTCTGTTCAAGGGGACAGACCCATCCTCAAAGACTCCTGTGGGTTTATCTGGGCAGAGAAATTACAAGAACCTCTCTGTTCCTGGTGGGGTTTTGTTACTTTGTTTTCTTGTGTGCTCAGTGGCTTGTTCCTAACTTACAGCCAATCACCACACTTGCCAGATGGTGTGAAAGATTTACCGGAATTTCGTTTTCAAACAAACCACAAGCTTGGATGATCTAATGCTGTTCCACATAAAAAAGCCACAAAACTGGACAAATTAACGTTGTTTCAAGAAAAGAAACGTGTCGAAGCCATCAATTTTGCCTGTCTCAAATGACTGCCCTGAGACCTACGAGCAAGGGGTGCTTCCTGTAGGAGCCCAGGACAACAAAGGACCAGCAAGTCCCTTGGCCTTCACCATTGCCGCCACAGAATAACCTGAAGGTAGTTTCTTCACTCCCTGGCCGGTTAAAATGGTTTCTGTCAAGTTCACATCCACACATTGAGCACCCACGGATGTCAATACTCTTGTCCATCCTGTCAGCACCACGTTCTCTCTACAAATGCTGAATGCCTCTGACTGCTCCCTGGACACAGGCACTAACTCAGAAGGTCCTCCATGGCAGCTCAGCAGATGTGAGCAGTGCAGGAAGAGTAGCTGGCCCCCACCCTCGGCAACAGTGACAAGACAGACAGTATCTCAGACAGTGTCTCAAGACCAGAGTCCTAGACTACACTGCATTACAGGCTTGGGATCACAAACAGGTTGTAAGCCTGTCGTGGACATGGTTCTCTCAGCCTTCAGAGGGAGACAACAGTAAACCAATGACATCATTGTAAGATGAAACACGAGCAGATGGATAAAGTCCCAGAGCACTGTGCCCAATGCACAATGAGCATTCCCTAAATGTGGATGTTATGTGGGGTGAGGATTATGGTGGTGGCGATGAGGTCAGGTGCACAGCTGCCCCAGCTCTTCCTATAGCAAACATCACATCCATCTAGAGCTAAAGTGCTGTGGGATGGTCTGTATGTCAAATGTGTTGCTCTGATTGGTCAATAAATAAAACACTGATTGGCCAGTAGCCAGGCAGGAAGTATTGGTGGAACTAACAGAGAGGAGAATTGAGAGAACAGGAAGGCGCGGGAGGGGGGGGGGGGCGACGGGCGACACACTGCCAGCCGCCGCCATGACAAGCAGCATGTGAAGATGCCGGTAAGCCACGAGCCATGTGGCAAGGCATAGATTTATAAAAATGGATTAGTTTAAGATGTAAGAACTAGATAGCAAGAAGTCTGAGCCATTAAGCCAAACAGTTTAAATAATACAAGCGTCTGTGTGTTTATTTTATAAGTGGGCTGTCGGACTGCCGGGGCTTGGTGGGACCCAACTACTCTCCAGCTACACTAAAGGGCTGAAGGGCCAGTCTGAGGAGTGTGTCCTCTACTTCTGTGGTCAGTTAACAGAATCCAGTCACAACAGAAGCTGGAAGATCCACCCACGAAGAGTCTAAGAACAGCCCCGTTTCTTCTCCTTCCTTTCCCTCTCCAACACCAGGATAAACAGCTTGAGAAGTTTGTGTCAAATTAGAATCTGTGGATTTAACTCCTTGCTCATGTTGACACCATCAGCACTGGTGGATAGCTGTGATCACATGGGATAAGAAACTCCAGAATTCATGTGACGGGGGGAATGTCTTTCTGTACGCTGTGAATATGTGTTGCTCTGATTGGTTGATAAATAAAGCTGTTTGGCCTATGGCAAAGCAGCTTAGAGGCAGGCAGGAAATAAAGAGAGAGAGAGAGAGAGAGAGAGAGAGAGAGAGAGAGAGAGAGAGAGAGAGAGAGACAGGAAGAAGGGGGGGCCCACCAGTGAGCAGCCCAAGGAGCAACATGTAATGGGATGCAGGTAAAGCCAAGGAACATGTGGTGATACATGGATTAATAGTTATGGGCTAATTTAAGATATAGAGCTAGCTAGCAAAAGGCTTGAGCCATGGCCATGCAGTTATAATTAATATAAGCTTCTGTGTGCTACTTGGGGTACGTGAGTGGGAGAGATTTGTCCCGACCACCGGCAGGCCAGTACACAGGAAAACTTTAAGCTACAATCATGTGACCGGATTCAACACACGGAGTTGGTAGTTAAAGTCCAGACACTCATTACTTTACGGTTGCTTTCTGAGCTCAGCAAACTTGGTTTTGTTAAGTCCTCACTCTACATTAGTGTTATACTGCCTCCCACTCTGTGAGGAGGAAAGTTTTTGCTAGTTCTAAAAAAGCCTTACCTGATTGGTCATAAACCTGCTTGTGTGTTCTAATGTATGTTTTGATAGACGTCACTAGAGATGGAAATTAAGCTGGCATTAAGTAATGGTGCTGAGAGCTGGGCGGCGGTGGCGCACTCCTTTAATCCCAGCACTTGGGAGGCAGAGGCAGACGGATCGCTGAGTTTGAGGCCAGCCTGGTCTACAGAGTGAGATCCAGGCCAGCAAAAGTAAACAAACAAACAAACAAACAAACAAACAAATAAATAAATAAAATAATGGTGATGATAACAGGGTACCCCCAACACTAAATACCTTGCAAGTGTTCCTCAGTCTTCAAAACTACCCTGTGATAGAGAGGCTCTCGGTGTCCCACGTCACAGATGAGGACCTCCACAAACACAAAGGCAATAACTGTATCCCAGAAGCAGAGCTGGGGTAAGCAGCCAAGCAGGGATTCTAACCAGGCACTTTGACCTTGACCTCTGGCTCTGCTGCTTCCAGGAGGGAGGGCTCAGCTCTCAGAGGTTTGCATGCTGAATAAAACCTTTCCTGTTACTTAGTTACTTCTCAGTGTGGGACAGAATGGTTGACAAAGGTGACTTAAAAGCTCATTGTAGCTCACAGTTGGAGGACAGAGTTCATGCAGAAGGAGGGTGAGGCGGCTGGTCAGAGTCTGTGCATCTGCAGTCAGGAAGCTGAGAGAGATGAACGCTGCTGGTGCTCAGCTCTTGCCTTCTTTTTAGTCAGTTGGATGGGGCTGCCCAGTTAAGGTGGGTCTTTCCTCCTCGATGAACGCAGTCCGGAAACTCCCTCACAGAGCTATCTCCCAGGTGATTCCACAACTTGCCCCATTGATAATATTACCTACCACACTGTTCATCAGGCCGGTTGTCTGAACACACCACATCCACCACAGCAGAGCACAGATCTGACCAGCTTCGTAAGAGGCCCTGCACACCGCTCCAGACTCACAGGGGCTTAGCTGGGGCTTACTATGAAGAGGGAGGACAGGCTCTGGCTTCCTGATGCCACGTTGAAAAGCCTGCTGGTGTGGGGAGAGGGCAGTCACAAGAAATTATTTGCTGACATGAACTTATAAATTTTTTAAATTATATGTATTTACCTGTGTGTGTTGTAGGGTGTGTGTGCCTCTCTGTGTGCCTCTGGAGGGCAGAGCTGACGCTTTCCTTCCACTATGATGGTTAATATCATCTACTGGACAGGCTGTAGACTCGCCTAGGAGACAAACCTCTGGGACTAAATACAGGCCATCAGACTTGTGGGCCAGAGCCTTCACCTGCAGCCATCTTGCTGGCCCAGAAACTGTATATTTTGACTGGATTTCTCAGAAACATGAAAGGAGACAAATCACTGTGTCCCGCACCCCCTCCCCCCCGACACACTTCACCTTTCTAGGGTTAATTCTGTTCATTCTGAAGTCTTTCTTTTCACCCCCACACTCTTGGACCCTGGCTAGGCCTGGCAAAGGCCCGAAGCTCTCAGGACACAGAGCCCTTGGCAGGTCAGACACAGCTCAAAACAAACGTGAGTCTCCTCATCAAGTACCCAGCTGGGCTTCCCACCCCAAAGCCTCCTTCAGCGGCCCTTGGGGATCCCTGAGGGGACCTGCATTTCAGACCCACCCCATGGCCGTGCTTCCCTGCCTTGGGCAAGCCCTGCCAGCTCTGACTCACTCACCACTCTTTACTAGAGGTTCAGATGAAGCAATTCACAGGAGAAATCCGCTCTCTGCTCCCTCACTCTGACCATGACTCATTATTTAGCACACACCAAATGGCTCCCCACCTCCCAAGGAGGAGGCGCGGAGTCCGTTACATAAGTGGCCTCCACAGCTGCTGCCGGTAATTGAAAGTGAAGCTCTTCTGACTAGAAGCCTGCTGGGAGTGGGGTGACTCTTTCCTCACCCCGTGATAGCATCTTTATGGGAGAGGTCCCTAGAGCCGGGGTGTGGTGTGTGTATGTGTGTGTGTGGGGGGGTGTTCTGCACAGTAGGCGAGACTTCTGAATAGCTTGTGCTTTCTACCTTGTTAAAACGTGGCCCTTCCACAGCATCTCTGATCTTAATCTCCCAAATAAGCTGGAGCTGAGCTGTATGAGGCAGGATCTGCCTGGCTCTGCAAAGCCCAGGAGGAAATGTGGCGTGGGGTTTCTATGCCCAGAGACCCACCCAAGAAGGACCACCCAGGAACACCATCTCTGGGCAAGAGTTGTAAGAGCTGTGCTTATGTAATAATCCCAGAAGCGGGATCCTGGACAACAGAGCTGACTTCCAAGGCCCAGGGCAAAGGAGACCCTGTTGATCTGGTTCAGGAGGGATGTGACTAAATGGTTCTTGAAAAAAAAGACCTAAGGGATCCTGTCTAGACCCCATGATCCTGTCTTCTCCACTGGCGTCACCAGGGAATTGCTTTGAAGGAGTTATGGGAAGCCAGACACACTCTGACATCCTTCCATTTCCAGTATCCATTTAATGCAGAGACAGCTGACTGCAGGACCCTTGGAAACACGTGCCCCCAGGGGACGTCTGCCTGCTGGGATACCCAGACTAAAGGGTTAGATCACTAGGTCAGGTGACATTTCTGGTTCTCTGGGCCTCAGTGTCTGCCTCAACTGAACTGGGAAGAATAGCCAGGGGAGGCAATTCCAGCACATTGGACACCAGCTAGTCAACATTGGAGTCCCCAAGGAGCACGTTCCAGAAAACATCTCGACACCCAGGAACTGAGGCCCTAGAGATGACTAGTCTAGGACTCTCAGAAAGGCTAGTGAAATGGGTATCTTTGTAAGGACAGAGAGTGGAATGGCACCACTGGATTATTCAGATATTGCACAGGGCTGCGGACACAGTAAGATCTCAGCCTCCTGAGTCAGTGCTCTGGGCTCCATTGATTCCCATGTTGAAATCTGACCCCACAATGCCACAGGCTCAGGCTGATTCAAGAAATAGTACAAGGTGGCCCTCATGCAATATGACTGGAGTCCCTACAAGAGAAGACGTAACAGGAAAGGAGACCACGCAGAGGTACAGGGTGTAGCTGCCACCCGCAAGCCAAGCAGAGGGGTTGCCAAAGAAACCAGCTTGCCGGCATCTGGCACTCAGATTTACAACCTGCAGAACCCTGAGGAATCAGGTCTAAGTTCTGGTGTGAGCCACTGGAGTATGGTGCTTCATTTGGGCAGCCAGAGAGGACAGTGACACTTGGTGATACTGCAGCCACCCTAAAGTTGGGTTGGGGGAAGGGTCATTGGCTGTTCTTCCAGGCATGATGCACAGACCTCCCGACACTGTTCTCAAGAGACACACCAGGGTCTGCAGAGGCTATGGCCACCGAGGAAGAAACTGGATGGGGAAGAGAGACAGGACCACAAGTCCCAGGGGAAGCATGGGTCTCCAGAAGGCCCCCAGCAGGAAACAGTCACAGGAGCCTCCAGTGTCTTTGGTGCCAGCCTTCGCTAGAACATCCACTGTAGGAGGTCCTCCAATGGCAAGAGACTCTGGGTTCAAGCTGCCTTTCAAATGCACACAGTAAGTGCCACAGGCCAGCCTCTCAGAACACTCCTCACGTTACTCTGACCTAAGCCCTGTCAAATGTGGCCCAAGAGAAGCTTCTAGTGTCATTACTGCATCAGAGACAAAAATACCAAACAGAAAAAAAAACATCAAGAGAACAGACCACTGCCATGGGCTTGGCAGTGCATCAATACCAAGGTAAAGTACACTGTAAAGAAACAGTTATGGGTGTGGTGGTGCACACCTTTAATCCCACACTTGGAAGCAGAGGCAGGAAGATCTTTGTGAGTTCGAGGCCAGCCTGGTCTACAGAGCGAGTTCCAGGACAACCAGGGCTACACAGAGAGACTCAGTCTTGAAAAATAAAAGAGAAAGGAAGAAATAATTAGATCCTAAACCCTTAGGTACCAGCTGAATCCAGCTGTAACAGCCTCATCAACTCTGGAACTTCCGACACAACCCCAAGAACCCTGCTTGCTCCCACGCGCTGACGGTGTGTGTGCCTGGCCTTCTGCCAGGGAACTCAGTTGTGAAGCTGGTAACTCCCTGATTTCAAACAATGTTTGGGTGTTTCCGCTTCCTACAAGCAGGGGAGGAGGGTAGAAAGTTTAGTAAAGGTTTGCTTCTCTCAGTCTGGGCATGTGTTTCATCTACCTCTATACTACAGCTTTTATAAGTGTGTCATGAATAAAAAGCAGGGGCCATAAACCAATGTCAGGGTGGCTGCTTCCCATTTCTCTGCTGCTGGGTAGTGTGCTTGGTCCTGCATGTGACAGTCCTTTCCTGTCTCTCCAGGGCAGGCCTGGTTCTGCTTTCTATGACTTTACAGTTCAGTTAGAACACTAAGCATCTCTTCGAGAAGGAGTTTCTAAGTCTCATTCCCTTCCTGGGTCTGCTGCCTTATTCTTCCCATTCTAGCCATGCACCTGCCCTCCCGCCTCTCCTCACGCCCACCTTGACTGGGTTAGAGAGGAAAGCAGGTAGCTATTCTGTCTTGGCCTTTGGGAAGCAAGGGGGAAGGAGAGCAATTCTGCCTCGTCTAGGAAGGCCTCTTCTCTTCCCAGAGGAACTTCGGCTTGCGGAAATTGGCTGGGAGGAGGAGGTAACTTGGAGGAAGGGAAACATAGATGCGAGAATATCACAGTCAAAGAAATTGGGGAGCGACTGCCGTGTAGCTCACACCAGGAAACCCACTCCGGAGGAGGCAGCAGAGTGGTGAGGTCAACGCTAGCCTGAACTAAACACAAGCCAACAGTGGTCGCGAGCAGAGAAGAAGAGCAGAGGTGACTATGAAAAAAAAGTTCAAAGGCGCCAAATTCCAGAGCTTGAACAGAGCTTTGGATGTCTGTAAACATATGCCCTCACTTTACAGATAATTGGCATCTAAGACAGAGAGGGAAATCAAGTCAGGGTCTAGATGCAAGCCCTTCCTATACACCAAAGAAATCATAACCCACCTATCCCATTCTCTTCAATGAAGCTGTCTGGGGATGTTACTGGGAGCAGTGGGTCATGTACTCCAGCAATAGAGAATGGAGGGGTGAAGTCTGCAGAGTTAGGAGCCATGAATCCGGACCCACCACCACCAATCCAGGAACCTCTGGAGAAGGCATTTATAAGGCGTCCCATAGAATCACTGGACAATGTGAATGAGAGTCACTTAGGTCATTTTGAATTGTCTAGTGATCCTATTAAGAAAGCAAGAGAGATTCATTTTAAGTACATTTGTTTTTTTAATATTTATTTTGCTCATCCGAGGGTTTAGCTTGCATGTAATTCTGTGCCATGTGTGTGCCTGGTGCCCACAGAGGTCCCTTGGAAATAAAGTTGCAGATGGGTGAGCTGCCATGTGAATGCTGGGACTCAAACCCAGGTCCTCTGAAAGAGCAGCCAGTGCTCTCGACCGCTGAGCACCTCTCCAGGCCCTACATTCCTTAGTAAACCTCTAGGGCAATGCAATAGCCAGTGGGTCCAAGTGTCAAGCCTAGTGACCTGAGTTTGATCCCTAGAACGCACATGGTGGAAGATGAAAACCAACTTTCCCAACTTGTCCTCTGACCTCCACTCCCCATGCACACTGTGATATACATGCACTCACAGATCTGCATAAATAAATAGACAAATATAGACTAAAATGTCTTCAGTTAAAAAAAAGTATCAATGACAGTTTAGATTCCTGTTGATTTTGTAACTCCCCTTTAAATCCTCTGTACCTTTCCAACTTTAGAGCATGCCCCGGCTCAGACTAGCCCCTGCTTAGGCTAGCCTCTGCTCAGGCTAGCCTCTGCTCAGGCTAGCCATTTCAAATATGTGGGGGCCACCTGTGTCGTCCTGTGACAGGAGGACAGGAAAGACCTGGGACAGTTTTCTTGTCTGTAACATGAATTTATCGGTAAGACTATCAGTAGCTTTCCAATTGCCCTGGATTAGAGTGCTGGAGCTTCTTCAAAGTCCCTCAGTGGTGTGTGTGTGTGTGTGTGTGTGTGTGTGTGTGTGTGTGTGTGTGTATGTGTGTGTGTGTGTGTGTGTGTGTGTGTGTGTGTATGTGTGTGTGTGTATTTGTGTGTGTGTGTGTGTTCATGTGTATGTGTGGGTATATGTATGTGTGTATGTGAGAGTGTATGTATGTGTGTATGTGTGTGTTCCTGTGTACGTGTGGGTGTATGTATGTGTATGTGTGTGAGTGTGTGTGTTCCTGTGTACGTGTGGGTGTATGTAGGTGTATGTGTGTGAGTGTGTGTGTTCCTGTGTACGTGTGGGTGTATGTATGTGTATGTGTGTGAGTGTGTGTGTGAGTGTGTATGTGTGTATGTGTGAGTATCTGTGTGAGAGAGGGTTTGGTTTCAGTGGGATGGAAGTTGACCAGCCTAGGGATCAATCATTTGTTTCTGCTTCCTGCCAGGTAATTCTAGACGTCATTGTTTTAAATATCTATTGGACTTTAGTGTCTGATCTTGTTGAAAGAACTGGTTCATGGCTAAATAAAGAAGCTGACAACCCTTGTACAGCATAACCTGCAAGCTGCACTGGGAACCCCAGTGTAGACTCTGGCATGTCTCAACAAGGAGAAGTCACCTGCCTGGGATCAAAGAGCCAGGTGACGAGCATGGGCGTGGCCCCACACTCCGGGTGGTCACAAAGGACATATGGCTCCATGGATGCACCCTGTAAATTAGTGTATCAACCGCAGAAGGATCCCCAACTACCTGGGCAGGTTACTGGTTAACTGTGAGTGGTGGGGTGGGATCTGAGCTTGACCTAGATCTTTAGAGCCTTTTCCATAGGTTACTGCGTGTAGAATGTGGGTTGAATGATACACCAAGGTCAGGCCTGTGCGAAGCATAGTCTTGGCTCTCTTGCTAAGTGTTCTGACAAGAGGACACACTGCCCAATAGGGTTCTCTATGTGGCTCTGTGCATTTTTCCATGCTCTCTTAGTTTGAAATGGAAACATAGAAGACACACACAAGCAATTCAACAGCTGTGAGATTCAAATGGCAGCATCGGCAGAGGGTGAAGTTGATGAAGGGTATCATTAAATCCAGGTTCAAGTGCAGCCGCCAGCACACCCACTCACTTCCCAGGGCCAAGCCAGAGTGAGACAGACCTTGTGGCTGCAGGCTTTTGAAACCCAATCACTGGGAAGGCATGCATTTTGGTTCAATTATTTTCCTTCATTTAATGAGATTTGAAGCAGTACCACTGTTAGACATGTGGTCCTCACTCCTCTGGGACTTGAAAAATATTTTGGTAAAATGAAGATGTCCTTCTCATTAGTTGGCTAAGGGTTCCCAAGTCTTAGGCAAACTAGAGATGAGTGAAACATGCATCAAACTCTATAGCTTCTTGATTGATTCTTTGGGCTGTGTGTTGGGATGTCATGGTACAATAAGAAATATATATTTAGTCTCCACTCTCAGTTTCTGGCCAGAGCTCCTGAAACACTGAGCAATTCCTAAATGATAAAAATCTAAAGGTCTTTTTTATTCATAATAAACTCCTTTATGAATTTATGTTAATGAGGAGACTTTTGGAAAGTCCCTAAGGGTGGATGTGTGGTTGCCATGGGAATCATGTATGTGGTTGGAGGGTTAGGGCTTCTAGGAAGTGGGAAGGGGCAGGGGGAGGGGGAGATTGAGTTAATCACCAACAAGGGACAACTGAATGGCTCATACCTACATCAGGAGGTCTCCACAAATACCCGAAGAGATCGGAGTGCAGAGCTTCTGCATTGCACACACAGGGGGTATTTATGGGGTGAAGTTCCCAGAGTTCAGACAGCCCTGCCTCTTCTCCCATGGCTTTTCCTACATACCTCATGATCTGGCTTTTCAGCTGTATCCTCTAATGTAGTTTGTAGTAATTCAGTAATCTAGTAAGTCAGCTTGGGTTCTCTGAGCCACTCTTACAAGGATTCAGCCCAAGAAGGGGGTGATAAGACCTCTGACTGTTGCCAAGAAAAATGGAAGCTGGAGTGACCGAGGGACCTGAACCTGCGCACAGCACCTGTAGGGGAGGAGGGCTTCAAAGATGGCGGCTTAATCTGAAGGGTATGTACCAATTCTGACTGGTGTCAGAATGGCGGTGAAGGATAACCAGCTGGTGAATAATCACAGAGAACTGGAAAATTTCTGTATAAACACACACACACACACACACACACACACATGCGCACACATATATACACAGTTACACATACACATGCATGTGCATACACACACGTATGCACACACGCACGTGTGCACATACACGCACACACACATATATACACAATTACACATACACATGCATTTGCATACACACACACACACACACACACACACACACACACACACACTCATTTTGATGGCCAGAAATGGAGCATTTGGTTGCTGAGTCAGGGCCTAGTGGGTAACAGTTTGTTTTCCAGATCAGATAACAAGTAGAAACAAGTCCTCAGAGGCAGCTCTTGCTCTTTCTCCACGTCTAAGTGACAACACGTAATTAAGAATGATAGCCTTCGCAATGTGCTCGACACAGACCTGTTCACCTCCTGTGACATGTTGCTTCATTTTATTTCTCAACCTTCATGAGACACACAAGACTCACAGAACAGGGAAGTGTCTCTGGGGATAGGAAACTTTTCCCACATCATGGTGCCAGGGAGAGAGCTAGATTGGCTCCTCTCCTTTTGCCTGGAATTTTAAATTCTAAACTAAAGCTGCACCCAAACAATTAAGATATTAAATGATAATCATCCTCAGATTTACCTAGCCTGGAGCATCTGCTGCCCCTCCGATGACATCGGAATGTGTAATCCCCTCCTTTGAATGCCCCGAACCACCTAACACGAAGCAAGTACATTTTTGTGTTGTTTAGCTTACTGAACAGACGTGCTGGTAACTGGCCTCAGGAGGTCAGAGTCAAGTCTCATCTTCCCACCACAGGATCAGGAGACAAGCCATGGATGATGCCAATCCTGCTGACCACACAACCTTCCTGCCTCGATCCCTGCATCTCCCATCCAGCCCTACCAAAGTCCTTTCCCGCTCTTCCAGGACAGAATTGAGGGTGCTGTACTCTTTTTTTTTTTTTTTTTTTTTTTTTTTTTTTTTGCCATGGCAGGTCCTTGAACAAGCCTAGTCCTACCAACTCTTATCCTCAGAGTGTTGACTTTGAGTGGTGAGCAGACACTGTGGGGTAGGAGCACTAACTCATGCGTAAGACAGAAATCACCACCTTGGGAATCTTACTCTACCACCTTGCCTAAGGTTGTCAGATCCCTCTATTTTTGAAAAAGGAAGTTCTAAGGATATTTTCTGTCATAATGGTAGAAGAAATGGCAAGTAACTATGCTCTTGCTCAGTAATCATTACAGGAGAGATACTGACTAGGTTATATATGCCTAAGCTTGACAGACACAGAAAAAGCACCTGTATTTACAACTACCAGTCTAGGCCAATCCTAAGAATATATGCCTCTCACTGCCCAAACTCCTTCATTCCCACAAAGGGCCTAGCTTATTTCTAAGAGAACAAAATGAGACTAATGGTTTGATGAATGATTATTCTGATACATGTATTTAATCATACAAAGCCTTCGCAAAGCATTTCAAATAAATTATGTTCAGCTCCGCATTTAACGATGTACTTTCCTTTTTTAAAAACAGAAGGAAGTAAAATTTAGATTTCCCAAGAAAAACAGCATCTTGACTCAAGAGAATTACTTTCAGCTGGTTCACCTTTTGCTTTACCTGGTCCAGGTAGGTTACACAAACCAGTTAGGAAGCACATGGACACCTCAGTGTTTACATCTACATCGCCTTCTGAAAAACAAAAAGCCTTTTCTAGGCTCAAGAAAGAGACTGGAATGGTGGACTGGCCTGCGCTTTGGATGAAGTTCTGGATGGTGGCCCCATTTTCTTAAATGGTCATAACTTCTCTCTCCTCAAAACTCCAGTACTCCTTTCTTTAATGTATGACCTTTGCCATTATTTAAGTAGAAGCCGCGAGAAGCGACCCTCCACAAATGACTACTTCTCTCACGTGAACGGACTTGCCCACAGACACCCCCCTCCTTTCCCTGATGGATGGATGTCCCTGCTTCTGTGTAAAGCCAAGCTCTGCTGTAAGACCCTGTGTCTCCTCATTGGCTCCACGTCTTGTCTTGCTCCCATTTCAGTATATGCTTTTGTCTTTTCTACTTGACCAATTTTTTCTGCGTAAGAATGAAGCATGATCCTAATTAGTCTTAGCAATAAAACCCACAGGCAGATATTAAGGTGAAAGCTGAAAAACCAGAGAAGCAGAGCAACAGCCACCAATGACTTCTTACCTCTACAATTCCTTAGACCGAATGGGGTGTTCCTGTCTCTATGAATCCTCAGACTGAATGGGGGCCAAGATCCTGTATCCACCCACCTCATATTCCTGTCTCCACCTCCCTAGTGCTGAGAGTAAAGGTGTGAGCTATCACTGCCTGGCCTCTGTGGTTAGCTAGTGACTAGCTCTGCCCTCTGATCTTCAAGCAAACTTTATTTGTCAGAACACAAAATATCATACAACATATGAATATGCTTTTATTTCACTTATCTACACAACAAACTTTCCCAACCCTACATTTTCTTCTGGATTCTGTCATATTTCTTTATATAGAAAATGCCTTGAGACAGGTATTATGGCTCCTATCTATAATCCTAGTATCCAAAAGGCTGAGGCAGGAGAACTGACAAGAGTTCAAGGCCAGCTTTGGCTATATAGTGAGTTCTAAGCTGCAGAATGAGACAATGTCTAAAATCAAAAAGAAGAGGAGGAGGGGGGAGGAGGGAAAGAGAAAGGGGAGGAGGGAGAGGAAGGAGGAGGGGAGGAGGAGGAAGGGAGAGAAGGGGGAGGAGGGGGAGGAGAGGAGAGAAGGAGGAGGGGAGGAGGAGGAGGAAGGGAGAGAAGGGAGAGAAGGGGGAGGAGGGGAGAGAAGGAGGAAAGGAAGAGGAGGAGGAGGAGGAGGAAGGAAGAGAAGGGGGAGGGGGAGGGAGAGAGGAAGGACTGTTTTATTGTTTCCTGGTCTCTTTCTCTGGGTCCCCACTACACTCAAGCTTGCACTTCTCTCTTTCAGTGCAAAGGATCTCTTCAAGCAGCCAGGGAGCCTTCTGGTCACTCTCACTTGACCCATCAGTAGCACTGATGCCAGCCTTACCCCCTCCCCTAGAGCCTTTCTCAGCTTGCACCATTCCTGTGCCCTCGCTGAGCGTTTGTCCTTGTTTCTTTGTATTCAAATGTTGCAAGGCTGGTTTTGATCGCTTTCTTTTTTGTAGCCATACTTCCTTGAAGATCTTGTCCATTTCATGGCTTTTGATTCTGCCTCGATACTGTACACATCTCCAGCGTCGACCATGCTCCTTAACTCCAGACTTCTATCACCAGATGCCTGTTCCATACCTTTAGGAAGCTGTGTCAATCATCTCAACCACAGCATCAACCTTCATGTACCACCCTGAACCTCCTCCTCCAACATCCTCCCTCTCTAGGTAAATGTCAACTACTCCACCCTTCTCGCTTTTCAGAGGAAGAAAATAAGGATGGAAATTGTGCCTATCTCACGGGGCTAATGCCAAGATGAGATGATCAGTGCTTGCCATCAACTTGGAATAGTGCCCAGCATAGAATTACTGCATTAACTCTCGCTAAATGATTAAAGTAATCATCTTTGGCGCTTTCCTGTCTCTCAGTTCCCTGTATCTCATCATCAGTTAATCCTGTTGGCACTCCCTTAGAAACATATCCAGAGCATGGCTGCTGCTCATCTGTACCGGTAACACCTTGGGTCAACCATCACCTCTTGCCTGGAGTGCAACCTAGTATCTTCCTTCACTGGTCTCCCTTCTTCAGCCTCTGCCCTACTACAGTCGATACCAATTCAGCACCTGAAGTGGCCCCTTCTGAATAGAAGTCAGATCATGGCATGTCTTCCTAAACTCTTTAGTGCTCCTGCTTCACGCCCGGAGTAATGCTGTCTGTCTTCCCTGTGCCCGCTTCACGCCTGGAGTAATGCTGTCTTCCCTGTGCCCGCTTCATGCCTGGAGTAATGCTGTCTTCCCTGTGCCCGCTTCATGCCTGAAGTAATGCTGTCTTCCCTGTGCCCCTCCACCTGGGCGAGGGGCATCTCTGTCACGGACGACTTACACCCTCTGCCACAGCCATGCTCTGCCTTCCTTTTCTTGCTTTAGTACTGAGCATGCGCCTGCCTCCAGTCTCTTGTGTTTCCTGTTCTTTCTTCCCAGGTTGCTTTTTCTTGCTCTCATTTCCTTCAGACACACTCTAATGTTGTCTTGATAGAGAAGTCGTGGCTGCTGGCCTCCCTTACTGTGACTATTGCCTCTGTCCTCCCCTTTCCTGCTTTTCAGGGAGTCCCCAAACCATGTGGACTAACTATTAGTGCTTATTTGTCTGTGAATCATCCCCCACCCCATCCCCACTGAACTGTGAAGAGCTTGTTGTATGTGCCATGGACCTCCACAGCCTAGAACAGTTGGCACACAGAGAAGGTGCTGAATAAATACTGCTTGAAGGATTCATGAGTGAAGCCCCATTATTTGTGCAGGCCCCATTTCCCAAATAAGGTTGGCTCTTAAGTGTATACCCAAGGAACTCCTATTTGGGAAAAATTCTGAATCATAAGCTCTTTCAGAGTCAACTTTTAGAGAAGAAGGCAGAGAAGATGGACTCTATGAACATCAGTTAAAGCTGCCTACATCTGACAGAAGCCTTCATCAGCCTCTCATGCCCATGCTGCCAAATGGCCTGCTTCTATCACATATCTGCTCCACACATGCCGAAAATCCCACCTAGGGCTGGAGGATGCAGACATGAGGCTGTGGGGACAGAAAGCTGCTTTGGGGGAAGTGGGAAACAAAGAGAATTAGTGACAATGCCATATAACACGCCAGGCACCAGGCTGGAGGATGCACCATCCATGGAGCAGGATTCGTTTTTGTTCATTAAAAATAGATTGAGCAAAGCTAATGAGCAAGGATCCAAGGAGCATAGCACACCATCGCCATCTTCAGCACTCGGCATCAGACTTCAGCATCTCAGCCTTTCTTCACTTTTATAAAAGCCACACTGAGATGAGCCTTGTATCTATAAAATCAGTAGTATTAAATTAAATCATTGTAGTAAATTTAGAGAGTTATGCAATTGGTACAAATTAACAGAAAATTCTTTCCTATTTGCCTGGAGAATGTGTGCATGTCTGTGCAGATTGAGTGTATGTTTGTGTGTATATGGTTACAGGTATGTATGCACATGATTGTGTCAGCCAGAGGTCAACCCCAGGTACTAGCTAACTTCAACATCCTAACCCTAATCCTTGTGTGTTTGGTTTGTTTTCTTGTTTCATTAAAAACAAACAAACAAACAAACAAACAAAACAAAACCAAGGTCTCATTATGTAGCCCTGGATGACTTGGAACTCACTATGTAGATCAGGCTGGTCTCAAACTCAGGAAGATCCATCTGCCTCTGTCTTGCAAGTCCTGGGACTCAAGACATGCACCACCAACTTGAACCCCCTTGTTTTTGAGACAAAAGTGTTGTGGAATAGAATATTTATTTAACTATGTAAAGGTATGTTACATTTGTTTGTGTTGCAGAATAATTGTTTAACTATGTAAAGATGTGTTTCTGTTTCACCTTGCCTGCCTAAGGCACCTACCTGATTGATCTAATAAAGAGCTGAATGGCCAATAGCTAGACATAGGATAGATGGGGCTGGCAGGCAGAGAGAAAAGGAGAACCAGCCAGCCAGCCAGGACTCAGCCAGCCAGGGGCCAGAGAGACAGACAGACAAAGAGGAAGCAGGAAAGTAGGATGGACAGTAGGTAGATGAGGTAAACAGGCCTTGGGGAAACACGTAGATTAATACAAATTCATTAATTTAAGTTTAAAAATCTAGCTACAAACAAGCCTAAAGCTAAGGCCAAGCATTCATAATTAATAATAAGTCTCCATATCATGATTTGGGGGGTTGGCAGTCGAGAAAGCCTGCTACACCAAAGTCTCTCGCTAGGACCTGCAGCTTGCTGATTAGGCAAGGCTGAGCAACTTCTCCAGCTCTTGTGCAGAGTTTGAAATCATGAATGGATCTCAGATTTTTGTCCTTTATCTATTGAGATGATCTTGTTATTTGCCCTCATATTATTATGTGTGTGGTTTCACATCTTCAGTCACCTTTATGTTGTGGGTTACATCATGATTTGTGTTAGAGCACAATTCATCTTACATGTTCCTAAATTTAATTGGCCTGTGTTGTGATAGTGATTTTTGGGCCCATGTTCATGAAGGTTATTAATCTGTAACTTTCTTTTCTTCTGATGTTTTTTATTCAGCTTTAATGTCAGGATATTGACTTCAGAACAGTAAGACACTCACTTCTATACTTTCTGAAAAATAATGGAGGTCTAGTGCCGACTTCTTTAAATATGGAGATCTAGTGCTGAGTTCTTTGAATATGGAGGTCTAGTGCCTACTTCTTTAAATAGAGAATTTGGTATCTAGGTCTGGCTTCTGTCAAAGAAAAACTTTAACTTAAAAATTTTAACTTACTTATTTGTCTATACAGATATTTTATTTCTTCCTAAATCAGTGATGTTTTAAGTTGTTGGCATAGGACTACTCATAACCTTTTCTTAGAATCCTCTTGTTTCTGTAGGACTGGTAGTGATGCTCCAGTTTCACCCAGGATTTTGTGAATTTGTGCCTTCTTTTGTCTAGGTTTCTGCCTTGAGTTCCTGTCCTGACTTCCCTTCAGGATGGACCCTAAGCTGTAAGATGACATAAACCCTTCCTCCCCAAGTTGCTTTTAGTCATAGTGTTTATCACAGCCATAGAAAGCTAACTAGGACAGTCAATATAGTTACAAGGTTATTAATTTTCTTCATCATTAAAAGTTGCTTTATATAATTTCCTTAAATTAAAGCTAATATCACTGACTTGAAGCTTTTTTTCTTTTTAACATAGGCACTTAAAGTCCTGAATCTTCAGACTTTGTACAGCTCATGTGCAGAGTGCCTGTGAAAGTGTGAGACCCTGCATTTGCTCCCCAGGACTGGAAAACCTGTAACAATAGTAACAAAATATTCAAGTTTCCCTGTGAGTATGGCTTTGCCTCAGCCATTAAAGATTGTTGTTATACTCTGGCTTCCTTTTGTTAATAACATTTTCTGGTTTTCCTTGTGATTTGTTTAGAGTATTTTAAATGTCTCAATATTTGGGAGCTTCTCTGATTTCTGTTTCTGATTCTTATTGAACTTGATTAGAGGATGTTTTTCACCTTAATCTTGATCTTAATCTTCTAACCCTATTGAGACTTATCAAGGGTCCCACCTACCACGGTCTGTCCTTATGTGCCGGAAAATAGTTCTGCAGGAGCTGGGAACCATCCTTTACACCAAGTACAGTGAGGCAGCCTTATAGTGCAGTAAGGTCCTCCATGTTCTTAGTGCTTCTGTGTAGTGTTTCTGCTCATTGCTGAGGATGGTACTGGGATCTCTGACTAATTCTTCAGTTGTAAAATTCCCTTTCAGTTCTGGTCTATTTGTTTCAAAAACTTTTTGGCTCCTGTTGTTAGAGTTTTTTTTATATATATATATATATAATAATTATATCTTCCAGGTGTCGTGACAGGGAAGGATCATCATTTCCTGTTTTTAAGGTCATCTTTTGTCACCTTCCTGGCCACTTCCTCAATTTCCTCACAAGTCAAATAAAGTTAATGATATGATGGGGCTCAGGACACATCATGCCAAAATATGAGCATAGAAGATCTGAATATGTAACCTGCAAATACACTTTGTAAAATCCTCCCTCTCCCTCCCCACTTTCCTCTCTCTCCCTTCTTAAAGGGTATTTAAGAACTTTAAGCTTTTCTTTGGGATTTATTTATTTCTCTGGGTCTCTTCCAAGTAGACATGAAGCACACACAGTATCAGCTTCTTTTTGTTTTTCTCTTGTTGATTTGAGTTATGGAGAGACATCATTAGGAATTATTGGGAGTAGAAGGAAACTGCTCGGTGGTTGTAACAACGAATAATTAAAATGGGGAAGCTGCTGTGTGGTGCCAAGAAGGGAGGTGTAAGCATTTCCTTCTCCCTGTCACTTCACATCTCTGGAAAAGTGCACAGCTGGCTTTGAAGGCAATTCTAAAAGGAGAAGTTTCTTATATTACTTTTGTTTCTGTAAATATCATTCTTCTCCATAGGAAGGCATAAAGGGCACACGAGGCAGGCAGGAAGGTGACAGTGATCTTCAGTCCCCATCGCTGTCAGCCACTGTGAAGTATGCAGCTGTCACATCACTCGCCCCTGCACACTGTCTTTCTGGACAAATAGGAACTCAACCCCTCCCACTTTCTTGGTGACTATAAGCTCCCAAGTCTGGACAGAACCATTTCTTCTCTGTTGACAGAATTAGAATCAAAGCGAGCAAATATCTGCCACGTAAGCTAAGAGGGTTGAATAGCAATTACCCTTAATATGCAAAGGACTATTTCTGATGGAGGGAAAAGGGTTATTAGGGTGGGGCAGCAGCAAGGGCTTCTGGATGTTAGCGACCTGACTTCAAATCTGGGTTTTCAATTTGTGCATTCTCTTATCAGTCAGGCATTCTTATTGTGTACATTTTTCCTATGGGTTTTATGCTCTGGGAAATAATAGTCAATTCAGTACTGAAAGGGTAGGTTAGAGAGACAGCTCAGCAGTAAGAGAGCTGACCGCTCTTGTAAAGGACCTAGGTTTGATTCCTAACATCTATATGGTGGTTCACAACCATCTGTGACTCTAGTTCCAGGGCATTTGACAGCCTCTTCTGGCCTCCACATGCACCAGGCATATACATCATACAAACATACATACATACATACATACATATATACATACAAACATATACATATATACATGGAGACAAAACACTCATAAAATAATAAATAAAATCTAAACACCGAAACAATGATCAGCTACAGTTATTATTATTATTTTTATGGGTGCCAGAAATTGAACCCAAGCTCTCCCACATGCTAAGCTTGGGCTCAAGGCTGAACTGCTCCTCTGCCCACCCCAGCTGCACACATTCTTCAGCAAGCCTTCACCCCACATCCCAGGCCACAGGAAGAGTCGAGCTCACTCACATTGTCTCATACAGGATCATCAGCTGTGTGCTGTTACCAGCTCTGAAGATAAGGACACCAGCCTGGGGAGAGTTCATCCTTCAACTCTTGATCATTTAGTCATTTAGTAGCTCTCACAGAGCAGCTACAGAGAAGGCGGGTTTAGCATTCGGGAGTGTTTCCACTTCAAAGCTGGCCCCATTACTCAGGAGACTGTCCATGATTAGAATACAGTCGAATTTTCCAGGCAGATGAGCTTCATACAACTGT
Organism: Peromyscus californicus insignis; assembly: GCF_007827085.1. Classification (NCBI taxonomy): domain Eukaryota; kingdom Metazoa; phylum Chordata; class Mammalia; order Rodentia; family Cricetidae; genus Peromyscus; species Peromyscus californicus. Next base: position 158,343,247 of record NW_026294584.1, on the reverse strand, counting down.
CTTTGGTTTATTTTTGTTCAGGTGTTGCCGAGAGAGTTGCAGGTTTATTGATGAACAGTACAGAGTGACCCAATCTGTGGCTGCCTTGTCTCCCCTTTTCCATATCAACCCCTCTCTTCATCTCTTTTCATCTGTGCCCACCCAGGGAACCCGGTTCACCCACCCATCTCAGGATGCTGGCCTCAATCATGCAAAGTCCATTTGGTCCTGTGAAGTAACATTTACAGGATCCAGGGATTAAAACATAGGTGTCTTGGGGAGCAATAAAGGCAGCCTGCTTTCACCCCTTAGCCACCCCAACAAGGAAAGATCTCTGAAATGAAATTTTAACAGTTGACTCACTTAAGGCCCTGGTGACTTTGAATGTGAATGTACAAGGACAGGACGTGCCCGTGGTTCCAGACTCAATCTTTTACTTGGTTATATAGCAGCTTCTATGTGCTATAACCCCCTGATTTTTAATATTTGACATTGGTGCTGTCTTTGTTTTATTTTGATGTTCATTATTTCTTTAGTTTAAATGAGATAAGGATACATACTATGACTGACTTTTAAAAATCATTTTTAAAAATAAATAAATGAATTACATAAAAAGTAATTCATGTTTTGTATATTTTTGTATTTGGACACGACTAAGTCCACCATAGTTTTATTCAGACATTAACTTTGCCTGTTTTTGTTTTTTGTTCTTTGAGAGGAATTTATTTACCTTCTATACACATTTATTTAAACAAGAACCACTGTGGATATGATAGAGTCAAAGAATATCTCAAGTCAGTAGATGTTCAGAAGCCCATCCTTGTACAAGAATATGCTACATAATTTTATCCATATTAGACATATCCAAAATTTCATAATGAAAATTATGCTTTCCTTTGTCTCAGATTTTTTTCTCTTAAAGGGAAGGTAGACTATCACATAAGAAAAAAGTGTTTTTAAGTATTTCATGGTCAACACCTCAGAGCACTCACTTGCTCTGAACCCTTTCATGGAATGGATCTTCTAGAGTGCCACTGGTCTCCCAGGACAGAAAGAGACCACTGTGGTTAAATAAGCCAATAGAACAAGGTTCTTGTCTGACTCTCTGAGGGAGGCCTGTGCTCTTTGCAAATGTAAGTAACCATGCCAGTAGTGAGTTCCCGTTATTGCTTCTTCAAGCCAAGTCATGCCTTCTCTTACCAGGTGTGCGTGCGTGCGTGCGTGCGTGCGTGTGTGTGTGTGTGTGTGTGTGTGTGTGTGTGTGTGTCTGCACGCGCGTGCGATACTTTCAGTGGGAAAGCATTCCATATTTTTCTTTCCTATTATGGCCCAGTCCTAGCCACAACATGATGTCTTAAATGTTGGCTTTGAAAGGTCAATGTCAAGCATGATGTACATAGTGCTGTTCCATTTCAGGTATTAATTTTATTAAAGAGATTCAAAGAAATGTTCATTGTTTTCCAACCCAGCCCTTCCTTTGGTACTTCTGAGAAAGTGTCCGTCTCTCTAAATGCCAATTTTGAAGCAATGGTCAGTGTTCTGGTTTGGATAGGAAATGTCCCCCGGAAAGCTCAGGGGTTGAAGACCTGGCCCCCAATGAAACGCTCAGAGGCAGGTTTCAGGGAAGTGATTGGATCATGGGGTCTCTGACAAAGTCAGAGCAATAGGCCATTGTGGATTCACAGCTTGGTGCCTCATTGGAGGATAGTATAAGCTAGGAGGCGGGGCCTACGTAGAGGAAGTATGGTACTGGGGCATGCCTAAAGTGTCTTGTGCCCCCACCCCCCACACCGCCTCTCTGGTTTTGAGCAACCAAGAGGGGAGCAGCCCACCTTACTACATATTCCTTGCTATGATATTTACCTCACCACAGTGCAGCCAGAAGGTTCTTCCAGACCCGCCTGGCCCCAAGATCCCACAGCCACTTGTTAAATAATCATTCAGAGGCTTAATATTAATTACCAATTGCAAGGCCTATGGCAGCCTTCTTGCTAGCTAGCTCTTATAACTTGACCCATTTCTATTTATCTGTAAGTTGCCACGTGGCCATGGCTCACTGGTATTTTCACATTTTGCTTCTTCTGGTGGTGCTGGCATCTCTCTCCCCTCTGCCTTTCTTCTTCCTGCCTCTCTCTTCCATTTCTTGCCTAGCTATAACCTGACTTGCCATAGGCCAAATCAACCAATCAGAGAAACATATATTCACAGCATACAGAAAGACATCCCACAGCAACACAGTCTAAAAGCAACTAAGGTAGAGGTTAGAGAGATCACTCAGTGGTGAAGGGCACAGACTGCTCTTCCAGAGGACCTGAGTTCGATTCCCCGTGCCCACATGATAGCCTACAACCATCTGTAACTTCTATTGCAGAGGCTCCAATGTGTTTTTATGGCTTCCATGAACAATGTAAGCAAGTGATGCACAGACATTCATGCAGGCAAAACACCCATCTACATAAAATAATAAAATAAAAATTAAAAAAAGAAACCAAGATAGCTGGCCATAGGCAGAAACCTCTGAAGCCATGAACCAAAATGAAGCTTTTCTCCATCAAGTTGTTTATAACATACATGTTTTAATCACAAGGACATAAAGCTAAAACAAGCAATTAGAAAAACATATTTCCCCAACCTATAGCTATATTTCCGGTTGCTGTGCAAAATACTCAACAAAAGTGACTTAAGGAAAGAAGGGTTAGTTTTGGATCTTGGCGTAAGAGTATCATGATGAATCCACCGAGGCAGCAAGGGGCAGCAGGAGGAGCAGGACTCGCTAATCACGCTGGTACTCAGTGTGCATGCCTGCTCTCCTCCCCACGTTACTCAGTCTGGCGTGCTCCCTTCTCAGTTAAAACTGCCCCTGGATAACTTTACAGACACACCCAGAGGTGTGTCTCCCAGGTGACTCTGAGATCCAGCCAACTTGACAAAGAAAACAAACCACCCCATAACCCCAGCAGAGTATGTCTTCCCTGTGTCTGTGTGTAAGCATGCATGTGTGCTTTGCATGTGTGAGTGGTACACAGAAGAACTCTGTGCCACCCCACAGCTTACAGACATACCAACAGTGCCCAAACTACTTATCACAGCATACCAGTCCTTCCAAGATCCCATCAGCATAGACTTCTGCATTCGTATCTGGTAGCACCTACCCCTCCAACACAACACTCTGATTCAGGTACTTCGTCATCTTTCTGCACTTAACACCTAGCTTCCCAGTGCGTTTGCTGTTCCTTCTACCTGGAGCACGATCATCACAACTCATTGCCCAGCTCTTGCTTGTCATTCAGGTCCTTGATGCAGTAATGCGCCTATCAAGGGGCCTCCCATTGCCAACCGACCTTTTGTTACTCGATGTTCACCTCTCCCATGGGAAACTGTTCTGCACAAGCCTTGCCCACTGTGTGAAAGGCTCTGTTTCTTGCCTTATTCTTCTTTCTCACTGTCTTGCCCACAGTGCGGGCCTGTCTCTTGTGTGGATGTTGGCGTCTTCTGCTCCTGGAACGGTGAACAGCATGACACAGGTTATGTGGTCAATACTACTGAGGTAGAATCTTTTACATGTTCTTTCTCTCTTGCCTTTCTTTTTTTTTACCTTGTAACCAAGGTATCTTTGGGATAGGGGTATCCCAAAGAAGCTTAGACCATCCAAAGATCAGTGCAGCTTGTTATAGTAAAAGAGGCTCATGGAAAAACCTCAGGAAAGAGCTTGGAGTACAAGAACAGGGGGCCTGAGAATGTGGGAATGTGAGCTGACAGTTCCTCTGCCCTGGCCTCCCTTCCACCTCAGTCTGGCACAGCTAGGGTACATCTTTTTGATCAGCTCTTCTCCCAGTGTATACCTGGAATGGGAAATACATGAATAATTGAACGGTCCAGTCACCACGGCTGCGTAATAAAGGTTTGGGGGCAGTGTGACTAAGTACGCCAGTACAGCAACATGGCACTTGCTCCTCCAGAGATGCTGTGCTAGGGACTCCATCAGTGAGTCACTCTGGGTAAGGGGTGAGGCAAGGCCAGGCACACAGCAGTGGGGACAGCTCCCCTAGCTCTGTTTTTCCTGCCTCAGAGGCAGAGGGCTGAAATAGAAACCTTTAGCTAAGCAGGAAGGGAGGCAGGGAACAGCAGGAATGGGGGAGGCCCATCTCAGCCCCAGGCTGAATTACTTCCATTATTTCTCAATTTGAGTTAGGGTAAAAGCAGTTAGATTGTCTTCTTTAGTCCTTTTCTTACTTGCCTTTCAATAGATATCTGAAATCCAGAAATTGATATAATTTAAGTTAATGAAAGGAAATCTCAACAGCTGCATTGAATTTCATGCCATTCTTTCCCTCTTCGTGGGTCCAGCCTCACCCAGCTCCTGTGGCCTCCTGTCCCGTTGCCAAGGGCCCAGTGTGGCGTGGTGGAGACACTCAGGCCACCGCCAGCCGCCCAGCTGAGCCCACATGAGTCACTTGCTAAGATAAGCTGGAGCCGAGTCCTTTTTTAAAAATGTATTTATTTTTAAGCTGAACCGGTAAAAAATGTCCCTGGACGTGGCGGAGGCACCGGCAATGACAGGCAGCAAGGAGGACCACTGTTTCTCACCTGCCTCCTGGTCCCAAAGCCTGGGGTTAGCTTTAAACTGCTTGTTTGGCCCCTTTCTGGAAATCATGGGGAAAGGGAGCTCTGATTTCTCTGTGCAATGAACACAGCCCTCCCTTCTCAGTCAGTTTATGTGTTGAATGTGCTGCATTCATAATTCTAAAACAGACAGACAAATAAAATCAGAGCCAGAAGACAGTGCCCTGCACCATGAATCGTGGGGCCTCTGGGCCAGTTCTTCTCCTTCCCGGCATTAAATGGCCTCCCGAATGTATCCGTGGCAGATTAGTTGTCTGTCACTGAAAAGGTTGTTTGGGTCCCCCTTCAGCTTTTGCATTGTCTTGAACTACAGGTGACCCCTCTGTGTGAGCAACATACTTCCGTAAAGGCAGAAGGATGGCCGCAGCAGAAATGTCTCCTGCTTTCCCTCCTCACACAGCTGAGAAAGGCTGGCGTGGGACCCCAGAGCTCTTTGGAAGTCTGCAGGCATTGCTCTCTAGAGGACAGTTCAGCTTTGACAAGGCCACCAGAGGCACAGTCAGGGACCTGTGCCAGAGGACCCAGTGTCTGTCGGCAACATGAGCAGAGGCTGAAAGTGAACCCTACTTCTGCAGATGAGTTGGAGTCACTGTCGTCCCTGGTCACAGTTCTGCACCACAGTGAGAAAGGCTGTACACACTGGCTGCAGACAGACTCATGAGGATAGCCAGGAAGTAGACTTACAAAGGATGACGTCATCCAGAGATGGCTCTGAGGCAGAGTGCTCTAGAAATTGCTCTCTGTTTTATTTAACGAGGGGTAAGTACACATGTCTGTGCAGGCACACATGGATGTGTGTTTGCGGGTGCGAGGAGAGGTCAGAGGACAACTTCAGCTGTTGCTCCTTGGGGACTGCCTACCTTGTTTTTTAAGATAGGGTCTCTCACTAGTCTGAGGCAGGGCATGTTGATTAGACCAGGTTGGCTGGCAGGCAAGTGAACCCAAGGGTCTGCCTGCCTCAGTCTCCTCCCAGCATTGGGATTATAAGCACACACCTCCAAGCCTCATTCTGGTTTGTTTGTTTAAGCCATGGATTCCAGTGTATCACACTCAAGGCCTTGTGCTTACAAAGCTAGTACTTAAATTACTGCATCATCTCTCCATCCCCCGAAATCACTCCCCATATTAAATATAAGCATGGGTGTCTTAGTTGCCTACATAGGGGGTAGATAAAAGAAAAAGGACTCTGCTCTCACACCAACTCAGAACTGCCCTATTTTCCTCAGTCCCCATCATATATCATAACAGAATCCCCTCTTCTTGCATCTCAAATTCAAAGATGGGTGGGGAAACAAGACTGGTATGTTCTTGTTGCAGCCCCCCTCCTTTGATGAGGGAAGGGACTTCTGTAAGGGTAGCTGATGACTTTGTCTGAGTGCCAACAGCTAGCAACTGGCAGTGGAGCCTGGACAAGGACTGGGCAAACGGGCTGATGGAGAGTCTGTGATTTCAGTCACAGAACCACAGTGAGGCAGACAAGAAGCTTGCTCTGCGGAAGTCACAGTCACCAACACAATGTGTTAACACCCACGAGAGCACATTCCTGAAGAAGATGCTGCCTGGCTGCCTCCTAAAAGTCTCCTGTCACAGTTAGCCTCTCCTGATGGGTGCTGTGGTGCCTTATCACTCTCCTTGACTTCCACTCTAAATCACTGATGTTGGGACAAGACAGGTAACTTCTATTTAACTTTCTTATATTTTAAAAAAGAAAACACATTAGGAGAAATGTCCATGGATAAATAATTAAATAATTAGATAACTAAGTAATAGAATGTGGAGGAACCACTGAGTCCTTGGAAGGCAGGGGTGGGAGGCAGGGGTGTTAGCCTGCATCCCAGAGAACACGAACCAGAGATTTTGTGCTTACTCAGACTGTACACAATTTCAGGACCTTGACAAACAGAAAGACATTTTAAACTCCCAAGGTAAAAGAAAAATAAAGTATCTTAGTTAGCTGGCTAGGTTTTATGGCTGTGAATAGACTCCATGACCACAACAACTCTTTTTTTTTTTTTTTTTTTTTTTTTTTTGGTTTTTCGAGACAGGGTTTCTCTGTGTAGCTTTGCACCTTTCCTGGAACTCACTTGGTAGTCCAGGCTGGCCTCGAACTCACAGAGATCCGCCTGGCTCTGCCTCCCGAGTGCTGGGATTAAAGGCGTGCGCCACCACCGCCCGTACACACAACAACTCTTATAAAGGAAAACATTTAATTGGGGCTGGCTCACAAGTGCAGGCAGACGTGGTGCTGGAGAAGTAGCTGAGAGTTCTACATCCACATCGGCAAGCAGCAGGAAGAGAGAGTGACACTGGGCCTGCCTTGGGCTTCTGAAACCTCAAAGCCTTCCCCCATGACACACTTCCTCCAACAAGGCCGCACCCACTCCAACAAGGCCACACCTTCGATAATGCCACTCCCTGTGAGTCTATGGGATTCCATTTTCTTTCAAACCACCACATTCTACTCCAGGGCCTCCATAGACTTGTAGCCATATCATAATGCAAGATGCATTTAGTCCAATTTCAAAAGTCCCCATAGTCTTTAACAGTCTCTGATGACCCTGGGTCTCTGCTCTGTCCTGTTTGAGCTCATGGAAAATGATCATGTTGGGTTAGGAGTCTTCTTGCTTTACAGCCTGGATATTAGATTGAGAAGTATCTTTCTCCTGTTAAGAAAAACAGTGTAGGAATTCACTAAAGGGATTATAATATTATATTCTTTTGTTTTTGTATTTTTTTCTCAAATCAAACAAGTCTAAAAGCAACTTTTGACTGTTAGTAACAAGATCCAAACTTTTAAAAAAATTGATAAAAACAGTCTCTTTTCTGCTTTATGTCAAGGTCCCCGCTGCGCTCCTAGAGTATAAATGGAGGTGTAAAACAGAGAAATGTTGTCTCTGAAATATATGTATTAAACAGTAATTTCACTAAGCCCTTCCAGGAGTCCAACTCTTACAAAGCAATGTGTGACCCCTTCAGAAGTCCTGGGTGTCCTGTGGAAGTGTCACATGTTCTTTCATGTGACCTCCTGTTACAGTGTGACTATGAAGTGTCCCCACAGGCTCATGTCCTCAGGTTTGCTTGCTGACGGACTTTTGGGGAGTGATTGGATCCTGGGGTCTCTGACCTAATCGATGAATTGATGCCTTAATGGGTTCGTAATGTGATGTGTTACCGTAAGGGGTTGGAGGAAGTGGGTCGGTGAGGGATGTGTTCTTGGGGACTAGATCTTGCCCTGGCCTGTTCTATACCTCACTTCCCTGTTTCTTGTCCACCATAAGGCGGCCAGTCTCTGCTACACAATCCCGCCACCACGGTGCTCGGCCTAATCCCAGGTTCAGAACTGACAGAGCTGGCCATGACCATCTGACATCTCTGAAATCAGAAACTAAAGCGGATCTTTCTTTATTTGAAGCTGTTGATGAGAGGCATGCTGTCACAGAAATGAGAAGAGAAAAAACAGAAAAACCCGACATGACACCCCTTCCAATCTTTCTCAGTCAGGAACTGCTGCTGTGTCCTGGGAGAAACATGCATAAAACTCTGTGTTGTGGGTCTCTCGGGGTTCCCATGCTGCAGTCTCCATGGACCCTCCTTAGTTTCTGGTTGTTTTTGCTTCACTTGAAAGAAAAGCAAGGAAGCAAGCTCACTTGGGGTGGGAGGGGTTGGAGGTTTGGGTAGTAATGGTGTGGGCGTGCCCTTTGCCTATTCATGGTCTAGTCAGCAACCTGGACACTCCTGAAAGCAAGAGCTTCTTTCCTCCTGTACAGAAAGGTCCTCTCATGGCTGGGTTAATGTCAATTTTTAATTTACAAGGATGCTGTCGATCTATAGCTGGTCTGTTTTAGCTCATCAGGGTCTACAGGGTACATAAACTGCACATTTAAGTTCAAACAGACAGGGCTGGCCTGTTTTGCCCACTTCTGCTCCAACCCACAGGGCCTCGGGCAGGCAGTGTGGTCTGGTAAGCAATGCTTTGGAAAAGGTCTAGATGGGAAACTGCAGAGCCCAAGGGTGCTGGTTTTCCCAGAAAGGTCCTTAGTAGGGCTTTCAGAAAGTGCTGCCCCACTACGGGATCTGAGTTACAACAGCTGTGCAAGGTTCAGGGACAGAGATAATGATGAGTGAGAAGAAGGTGACTGTGTGTCTTAGTTACTGTCCTGTTGCTGCGAAAAAAGTGACTATGGAAGGAAGGGTTTCCTCTGACTCATGGTTTAGGCAGGGATAGCATCGTCATGGTAGGGAAGGCAGGTAGCTGGAACAGGAGGCAGCTGGTCATACTAACTCAGGAGTCAAGACTGAGATTGGACAGGAAAGTGGGCAGGGCTATGAACCCTTGAGGTCTCCCCACAGTGACATACTTCCTTCAGAGAGGCTCTACCTCCTACAGTTCTGCAACCTCTCAAACAGCATCATCAGCTGGGGACCAAGTGTTTAAACATCTGAGCCTGTGGGGAGGTTTCACATTCAAACCGTAACATTCAGCTGGGTCTGAAGAAAAAGGCCTGTATGTATCTGTGCAAACACTTCTTAGACCTGCCAGGGCTCCAGAGCAAAGGTGGCAGGCCATCCTTCTAAGCAGTTACTGCTTCGCTCTCAGAAAGGCTTATGCTCGCCTGTCATGACATTCATTCTCCAAGGGCACCAAGCCTCTGGGCTTCCAGCTGCCATGACTTGGAGGCTTTGGTTCACTTTCCACACTGATTAGAAATCATGTCTGAGGAAGAACACAAGAAAACCCTCAGTATTCCATGCAGTGTTTGCAGGGAGACGAGAGGAGCTGCTATTTGGTGTTCAGCTTCAGAAGATAGAAGCTAACTGTGTTTCTGATGAGTGCTTTGCTAGAGGAACTTTGGGACCTAAAAGGATTCTCTGGATTCCTGCTATGTCTGTGATTTCAACACGAGGATAGTTACCACTGTCCTCATCACCACCACCATCATCACTGTGTTAATCAGGGCTCTCGAAGGGAACAGAACTAATAGAACCCACACACACCCCACAGGAGATTTAGTAGAGTTGCTCATATAATACAGTCCAGGTAGTCCAGCAATGGCTGTCTCACACTAGAAAGGCTAAGAACTCTGTAGTTCTCAGTCCAAGGCTGGATGCCTCAGAGGTCTCAGGCTGGTGCTGAAGGCCTGGAGGATTCGTAGAGAGCTGCTGATCTTCAGTCTATATTGGAAGCCCAAAGAATTTGGCTCTAACTCTGGTGAAGGAATGCCTCAACAACAGGATAGATAAATTTGCCAGTAAGATGAGGGCAAGCAGGCAAAAAGCAAAGTTTCCTCCCTCCAAGTTCTTTTATCTAGGTGCCACTAGAAGGTGACACTCAGGTGTCACAGGTCTTCCTACCTCAAATGACCTGATCCAGAAAACCCCTCACAGAAGTGCCCAGTGGCTTGTGTTTTAGTTGATTCCAGATGTGGTCAAGTTGACTGGTCATCACAGTCACTAACAGCAGCACCATCACCAACTTCTTCATCATTGTCAATGACCTTGACATGGTGCTGACCAAGGGCTCTTGAGGAATCCTCCAGGCCTTCAGCACCAGCCTGAGACCTCTGAGGCATATTTCTCTTTAACTAGTCTTTGTAAAGCCCCATGATATTTGGAGGATGTCTTCTCTGTATATGAACTTGAGGGGCCATCCCTGACAGTTGAGAAATGCTCTGTGATAATTCTGGAATCAAACTGTCTGCATCTGAATTCCAGGGTTAGCTTGGGCAGAGCAACTAATTTCTTTGTATCTCCTTTTTGGGCCTCATCTGAAGGGTGATAAATATGCTTTTGTATATTATTTTCATGTGTTAAAATATGCAGACTATATGGGCAGTGGTGGTGTACACCTTTAATCCCAGCACTTGGGAGGCAGAGGCAGGTGGATCTCTGAGTTTGAGGCCAGCCTGGTCTGCAAAGCAAGTTCAATAACAGTCAGGGCTACAGAGAGAAACTCTGTCTAAATGTGTGTGTATGTGTGCACGCGCACATCCTATTATTAAGGGACTTATTGCTTTAAATTTATATTGTTCCATTGAAGTAATAGTTGGTACTACAATGACAGTCTTTCCACAGTCCCTTAAATCCGCAACTTTGACCCTATCTTCAATGTTCCCCAAGTCAAAGTGCTTTTGCAATAAGAAGAGGCTGTGGGACGACAAAGAAGGACAGGGTCTGTAAAGATGGCTCCAAGGTTAAGAGCACTGGCTGCTCTTCCAGAGGATCTGGGTTCAATTCCCAGCACCCGCATGGTGGCTCATAACTGTCTGTAACTTGAGTTACAGGGGGTCTGATGCCGTTTTCTGGCTTCCTGGGTCACTACAGTCACACTATGCGCAGGTATACATGTAGACAGAGCACCCACAAACATACAATAAAAGTAAATTTAAAAAGCAAGGACAGTAGGGCCATCTGGATCTGTTTGTTAATTCCCTTGATTTTCGGTGGTAGATGTTTTAGAGCTCTAGGGTGGTGTGTGAATGAAGCAGCTATGGAAGCTGCCTGCTATGTGAGGGGTCTGTAGAGGGTTGTGTCTATTCAGACACAAACATTCCCCAAGTGCCATTGATGGTTTCTCCATGTTAGACCCCTTCAGTCCAGGACTTCCCACCAATGTTTGCTGACACCCTTTCATGGCCGGACAGCAGTAAATGAGGAATAGATCTCTAAGGGCACCTCCAGGAGCTGTGTGGAGCTCTGACTTTCCCATTTGGGAATGCAAGTTGTATTCAAATAAAACCGAAGCAACTCAGCTACCTCCTGTGAAGTGAACTTCAACTTGTCATCAGGAAAGAAGAAATTGAAAGCAGTGATTTCCTCCTGTATTTTATAGAGTGGGGGGGGGGGGGGTTAAACTGGATGCTCTAAAATTTTGCCCTGTAAGATGTATGAGTAGTCCCTGTCAGAAGCTTTAGCCCAAAGACTGCACAGGTCTTCAACAATCCTTGAGAGAATCGCTCTTTTATCATCCAAATGGGAAGGTTCTCTTAGCTCCCCCATTTAAAAAAGATTTTTTTTTTTTCCATTTAGGAGTGTGTCTGTGTGAGTATATGCCACATGTGTCTGGATGCCTATGGGGGCCAGAAGAGGGCACCAGATCCCCTGGAGCTACCTGACATGGATGCTGGGAACCCAAGTGGACACCTCTGGGAAAGCAGCTAGCACCCTAACTGCTGGGCCATCTCTCCAGCCCCCAGGTCCCTGTTTTGAAGCTCAGTAAATAAATATGACAAGCTGAGGCACATTTGTCCCCCAGACTCAGCCCACTCCACCCTTCCCGGAAGCTTGGTTGAGGGTTTGATGTCACTAACTAAGGAAAGAAGCACACTTCTGCCTAACCTGGCCCCACAGATAGCTGGCCCCAGGTGAGAAAGAAGTAAGTGGAGGCCTGAGGGACCCTTTAAGATCACAGGTCTGTGGGGAAGAGAGGACAGCCTGTCCCCCTTCCCTCATGAGCCCCTCTCCCTAGGGCTGCTGAGGCAGCAGAACCACATAGAAACGTCACCGATGAGCAGCGTTTGATTTGTGCAGGTCCACATCCCGCCTGTTCTGTGAAAGCTCCTTGGTAACCACACACAAAGGTCCCTTTAATTTTTAATTGAATCCTAAGAGGTCTATTTTTTTTTTTCTGGAGGTGCCAGCTTAGAGTAATTACTAGAATCCCCAACAGGGCTAATCAGAGATTCATAGAAAATAAAGACGGCTGAAGGGACCTCACTCGATAGGCGGTTGTCACCTTGCTCTGAAGGCTCTGAAGATCCAGGGCAGAGGTCACAGTTCTTGCCACCCTGAGCTATTAATAGGAGTCTTGAAATCAACCCCCACCTGGTGAGATAAGAGAAAGTGATTATACTGCCCGGGTATCTCTTCTCCGAGGGCCAAGACGTCTCTCGTTTTCATCAGCTGTTTATCAAAATCAGATTAGCAAAGGAATAATCAGATCAGAATTGTTTACGCCTGCCTCAGTCTTGAGTTACAAATGGCTTTCCTGTGCGGCCTGAACTGAACGAACCACCCTGACCTACAGATGAACCTGCCTTTGTGTTCCCTGCACCTTGTCCTGAACCTGTAATTCCCCAAAGACCACAAGCATTAAGCCAGGCTGTTGATTGCCGTAAGGCAGGTGAGGCCAGTTCCAAGGGGCTGAGGAGATGCGGGCAAGAGATTCTATCTTGGTGATAAGTCATAAGTCAGTAATAGGTTGTTCTGAATGCTCCCAAGCAGAAGACAATGGAGCATTTAGTAGGTTCTGGAGTTACGTAAGATGGCGCTTTCCAAACAAAGAGCGGGCAGGACACCCAGCCAAAGGGCTGAGCACAGGAGGTGGTGTGGGCTGGTGGTTCTAGGGAGAGATGTGGGGGCCAGGGCTTCCTGGGTTCAGCTACCAGCCGAGACTCTGACTCAGGGGGAAGCACAGCCAAGTCTCTTGGCTCGAGGCAGAGGCTGCAAAGCCCGGGAGACAAAACCACAGGTCTGTGCTCAGGGACTGGGGAAAGCACATTTTGGGAATTAAAGGAAAAAAAAAAAAAAGGGATCACTCTGTTAAGTTACAATTTGGGAGTTTTTTTTTCTGCTTATTGGCTGGCATCCTCCTCTGGGCTGATGTGGTTCCAGGCCAGTCTGAGGGTGTTCTGTGGAAGATGACGAGAAGCCCTGGGTCTGAGGAAAGTCAGTCAGCCTTGGTGTGCTGTCTGTAGTGCTCAGGGATCCAGACTGGGGGCCAGGAGCTGCTGCATGAATTCTCTCCTTCTGTTCATCCTCCCTTCACAGTAAAAGCCCTCTGGACCTGTGTGAGGAAAAGTCCCTTCCCTTTCGCTCTATGGAAATCTCCTTTCAATAGGTCTGAGCAGAGTGTCACTTAGTTATAACCAGCAGTGGCTTTAGCTGCAGGCTGACAGTACAGCCAAGGCTAATGGGAGATAGTCTCAGTGTCCCACCAACTCTGGAGCTCTGTCAAAATCTTGGTCAGACAGAGTAGGTGGCTACCTACATGGTTGGGTTTGAAGCAGGTGGCCAGGTCTCCACTCTCTGGCATCATGATTCATTTCCCTAGATCAGAGAATTTTGCTGGCCCTTAGAAAGAACCTATTACTGTGTGGCTTGCATTTATGGGAATCGCTATATTAGCCACTAACATTTGAGTTCACAATACCTTAACAGAATCTCAAAGGAAGGGGAGGCAGGTTGGCTATGGAGTGTGTGCATGTGTGTGTGTGTATGGATGTGAGTGTGTATGTATGGGTGTGTGTGTGTATGATCTCTGGAAGACTGCAGAAAGCCCACAGAGAAGAGAGAATGCACAAGTAGAGAAACCACCTTGGCCACTTTCCCCAGAGTTATCTGGAGCAACTTTGAAACCGGGTGGTGGGTGGAAGGCTGTTCCGGAGTCATTGCTCTTGCTCTAACCCAAGCCAGGCCAGACAGAACCCAGTTTCTCTGTGGTTCCCTCAGCCAGTGTCCAAATATGCTCAGTGTCACTCCTCTACACATTTCCCCCATTCCGGTCAAACTCAGTGTTTGAAATCCTAAGCTTCCCTATAACAAAATGAAGGAAGCCCTCTCTCCTTTGAGAATGACTTAACATCTTTATGTCATTTTGCTACAATCTAAACCAAACATGACTGCAAGACAAAAGCTACAGGAAGTGATGCTGTCTGAGAAGACACGGCCCCTTTGGTGAGAGTACATGGATTCCACCCCAACGGAAGAACTTATCTTCAGTCACACTTTCCAACCAGGTTTTCCTGAGTTTGACAGTTCAGCCCACCTGCCTCACCAACTTCAGGTCCTCCCTGGGCCACCAGTGGCCTAACAGACTCCTGTACAGGAAGATGGAGGAAAACTTGGTGGATTTCATAAGATTACAGTCATCTCTGGTCACAGAGCTCAGTCCTTGAGGCAGCCCTGGTCTGGAACTACACATGATCAGGCAGAGACGACACTGTGAGCGTTTCTGGGAAGAAAGGTCTGGAAGGAAGTTCAACAGAGTAGATGAAACATCTCACCATGTTTCCAGGTCCGGGGCTCCACGGGGCCTCTCATCTCTCTTATCTGCCAGTCTCCTACTTGGGTATCAAGGACCAGCCCACATTGCACAGGTGAGACTCTCCTACCGAAGCGACAGAGGATGGCCCCACCAAAACTTGGGGTCCCTGTAATCTTTGCATTTGGAGTGCTGATATAGCCTCTGCTTTCCCCAATGGCAACGTGATTGCATGTCACAGCCCCTTGGGTTAATAATTCTTCTAATGCTCTTCCCCAACAAAAACAACTGCCTTTAAGTTCCCAGGCTTTTCAAAGGATCACTATACATGTATAAATATTTGCTGGAAAGACAGAATGAATGCATTGTTGTCTCAGAATAGTTTGACTTTTGCTTACACTTTGAATTTTAAAAAATGCATGGTAATATACATCTTATATTTCACAATGACTAGCCTATATCCAAGTTACTCCTGTAGCTAGATGTGGGGAACAAGCTCGTGTCCATGAAAAGTATCATAGGCTACACCAACCAGCCACAGAAGGAGGAAACCGTGTACTGAAGTTTCTTGGGTAAGTGCTACTTCATTTCACTTTCCCCCATGTTACTGTGAGGAGGTTTGATTTTTCCATAATTTGCATCTGTGGAAAGTAAAACCAAATGGCTTGTCCAATGTCACAGCAATCCGTGGTGGTCAGACTTCTAACCCTGGGGCCTTAACACTGAGTAATGAAATGCAGCTCAGGGGATGCATTGGTACTTATCTCCTGCTGTTTGCATTTTAGAAGCTTTCCTATGTAAACAGAAAGAGAGAGCACTCACAGTATGATGGACTCTTACATTGCCTCGGAGTTGGTAAGAGGAGGTGTGTGTGTGTGTGTGTGTGTGTGTGTGTGTGTGTGTGTGTGTGTGTGTGTAAGCTCTAGTGTGGTGATATTGTGTTCCTCAATATATTGTGCACCCTAATAAACGTATCTGGGGTCAGAGCACAGAACAGCCACTATATTCAACATAGGTTTAGGCAGTGGCAGCACACGCCTTTAATCCTAGCATTCCAGAGGCAGAGATTCATCCGGATCTCTGTGAGTTCAAAGCCACAATGGAAACAGGCAGGCATGGTGACACATGCCTTTAATCCCAGGAAGTGATGACAGGAAGCAGAAACATATAAGGCATGAGGACCAGGAACTAGAGTCTTTTTAAACTTTTAGCTTTTAGTAGCAGTTCAGCTGAGATCCATTTGGATGAGGACTCAGAGGCTTCCAGTTTGAGGAAACAAGATCAGCTGAGAAGTTGATGAGGCGAGGTTAGCTGTGGCTTGTTCTGTCTCTCTGACCTTTCAGCATTCACCCCAATATCTGGCTCCCATGTTTTTTATTAATAAGACCTTTTAAGATTCATGTAACACTCTAGTCTCTACATACATGAGGAATCAGGCAGTATTAATCTTTCTGAACCTGCCTTATTTCACTTAACACCTTGACCTCCAGGTTCTAACAAGTTTCTGAAGCCAGCACTGATCTGAACAATTTCACATATACCAATTCACATGCATCACACAGTCACATTAAAACATTTGTGGATTATGAGAAGTTTATTAATAATGGAAACACACAACCTCCCTTTAAAAACAACCACCTCAAATGTATAGAAACACTTCATCTTCTTCTCTTGATTTGATCAAGGCCAGGAAAGGAAACTGCAACACCAGAACACAGAGCCACAGTTCTGAAAGGGACAGTGCTCATTTGAGATAAGAAAATTAGAAGACACGAATTCATTTCAGTGGCTTGACCACTAAGCATTTGGCCATCAGACAGACAGAATTTACACTGTACTGCTAAAGCACATTGTGAGTTTTTTAACTGGAGTAAAAATCCAGTGGCATATTTATACAAATGTGATCATGCAGCAAGGATTCAGAGACAGTCACCAGGAAATACCAGGACACAGTTCATGTTTGCAAATGATGAACAGCTTTCGAGTTCATTTCTGATGGTCTTTCGGTAACCGCTCCTCAGCTGCTCCCTAATACCCCCCCCCCCCCCCCCCCCCCCCCCCCCGCCCCCCCCGGGCAGCTTTTCTCCAGTCTCTACCACAGTCTCAGAAAAGAAGAGCATGCTGCACATAGAAGGCAAGCGAAAGAGTATCAGGAAACCACCTTGGACATGGATACAAAACATATACAGAACGGAATTTTGCTGTGGGAACACACTGGAAGGCACTCAGAAAAGAACATCTAAGCTTTCAATCCAAAGAAGGAGCAATGTGAGACCTGCCACTTGACTGCAGTTTCTAGGGCTTTGGAGTAGCTATGGTTTAGGCATGGCTCCAAGGTGCTGCCTACACCAATTTGGATGGAGCTTGGGAGCCACAGATGATGGTCACGTGAAGGCGCAGACCCATTGAGTGGGCTCGGTTACAGTCTGTACATTCAGACTGTCGTATTCCTATTCCAAGTACTGCCAAGTCCTGGCTGCTTCTTTTCTCTGCAAAATCTTGCTTCATTTAATTCTCCTGAAGGAGGCTTGGGAGGGGGGCTGTGCAAATCTTGCTGTTTTGGGGTTTGGAAGGCACAGTCACCATCCTGGCTCTTGGACAGATTTGAAGTGTAACATTCTGCTAAGTGAGAAGCTCTGTGCCTGCTCCTTCTCTGTTGTCCTTAGTGCAGCTTCAATATTTGCAAAACATAAAGTCAAAATACTTCAAATCCAACCCAAAGCCATTTGTTATTCATGCAGCACAGTTCTTACACATACCAGTATACAGTGAGCTTTTAGCAACGGGATCCCTTCGTTTGGTTTTGCTCCTTCTATGCACTTACAACTTTGTCCTCCTCTTTGGGGAGTTAAGAATAATTTGATCATATAATAGTAAAATCCCTATTCTATGCAGACAAAATATTATAACCTTAAACCATGCCTACTTTTGATTGTGTTAGAAAACAAGAAACCTGCAGGCTAAAATTATTGTACCCTTTAAAATGCCCCATGAGTTGTTTGTAAAGCACAGAGCAACCTAATTGTGTAGGGAATCTTGATTTTCTCTCACACGCACAAAACCCTTTTGATTGTGCTGGTCAAAGTCGTGGAAAGTGTTCTGTTGTTCTGGGTGCCTCTAGCGGTACCCAATGCACAGCCACTGACTTGAAAACAACCTCCCTTTGAAAGGACAGCCTGTGACATCCCCATTCCCAATCCTTTTGCTATTTCTACAGAAAACTATCATAAGTCAATGTGAATTTGGTTATTCCTCAGAGTGTGCAGGTGCAACTGTGTGTGTGTGTGTGATCTATGTGGAGGCCAGAGGTCAGCGGTCCACTCTGGTTTCTTTTTTGTTTCTTCGGTTTTTGTTCCCTGAGACAAACTCTCTCACCAGAGACCTAAAATTCGATCTTAATAAAGCTGGCTGGTCCAGGAGTCCCAGGGATCTACCTGTCTCTACATCCTCAGTGCCAGGATTACAAGCACATATCACTATGCCTGGCCTTTTTACCTGGGTTCTAAGGATCAAGTTCTTACTGGGGTGGCAAACACTTGGCTAACTGAGCCATTTCCCTAGCCCAGAGTTGGTTATTCTTAACAAACACGGAAGGTTTTTCAGGTCAGTATCTGGAGGCTTAGGGTTGTGCACAGCTGAGATCAGACCTTTGGTGGGATTTTATCCACCAGACACTCTGATGGGCCTTCCTGATCTGAGCTAGCAGGCAAGAGGGGCAGACTCAGGGCAAGGCAGAACACAATGAGTTTTACCTGGAGTGAACTACAATGGCCAGTCCTCCAGCTGACCAGCCTAATACGTTCCTTTAGTTGGGATGTGTGTGTCACACAGACTGATTCCACTGTCACCATCATGGAACTCTCCACCGACTCTCAAGGAGAACACATGTTCCCATAGGACTAGGGACTAGGAAAGTGTATGGACAGCCACGGTAGAGAGCAAACCTGGCTGAACCATGACCTGGAACTTCTACTTTTGAAAACACCAACTAGGAGAGACATTCATGGTGGTCTTTACACGGTGTGGATTTCCCAAGTGAGCACCTTCCTCAATGCACAGATGCTCTTCTGAATTTAGTAATAACAGTAACGCAGCAAAGTCTATCCTAACAAAGTACCTGTGTCAAATCTAAACTGATAACAAACTAAATCGACCCTCTAACTGTGGACATATCATCCAAATGATGGCATTGAGACATCTGTCTCTAGGTCAACTGTAAAAGTCATCATTAATAGGATTTTATAAAAAGCCCAAGTTTACGACAGGACTCAACAGTGGTACCCAATCACCATCAAAGGTACCTGCTTGTCAAGAGAGATACTCTTCAACACATCACACATCACAATTATGCTATTAGTGTAAGTGCTTCGCTTCCTATGACAAATGCTCTTGTTTTTTCTCTAAGAGTGTTTTAAACCTGAGTGTTAGTGTTTTACATGTTCTTTTTTGTAGTGGTTGGCTTCCAGGAGAATGGATCTTCAGACATCTTCCCTTGTGGTTATAATTTTTCTCAACACCAACAGCACTGCCTAAGGACAGCCAGAGCTCATTAAACAGCATAATTATAATGAACAATTAGCTGGAAATTAGTCTTAATGATTTGTTTTAGATGATAGACTAGAGGCATAATGTAATTATTTTTAAACTTTCTACATCGTTAAGAATGCAACGGCACTACCATTCAATTATGTGAAGCGGGCAATCATGGAGGCTGCAGACCATCACGGAGGGAGGCTGCAGTCCACTCATGGAATGGGGTTAAGGCAGCCAGAAGGCTGCACCCCACCCAGGCGTTTATAACTACTCGGCCTTCCTGTTCTACTAGGTTTTTTTAAAGCTACTTCATGCCTTAAAGACATCTCTACTGTGATAAGTTAAAGCATTCAACACAGAGATTCATCTTTCCCAGACTCTACCATTCTCCTCCAAGACACCAGGGTGGATAACGGCAGGTGGTAGAAGGAACTAGAAGAATCTGGAGGCTAGGAGGTGGCCTCAGATGCCAGTTCACACCATCATCCTGGATGGACAGGAAAGGAGGTTGTGTAAGTCATAGATGAAAGAGCATTAGGAGTAAGCACCAGAAAGCAATTGATCTAGGTCATTCATTCCTCGTCTGTTATTCCTTTTCCATTTAGAGTTTGTGAAATCAATTTGAATCTTATTTCTCATAAAAACTTTAAAAGTTTTTGTTTTGTTAAATTATGTACATGTGTGTGCATATGTGTGGGCACCCAATGCCCCTGGAGCTGGGGGTACAGGTAGTTGTGAGTCACCCAACTTGGGTTCTGGAACTGAACTTGAACTCGGTCCTCTGCAAGAGGGCTTGTGAGCCATTTCTCCATCTCTGACCTCCCAAGAATTTTTTAAAATGTACAATAGATATCTACAAAAAGTTCTTTTGTTTTCTGAAAAATCTAAAAATATTCACTTAGAGAATGAATAAGCATTTGTTGTCAAAAGTTTGCCTTTAAAAAAATTGTGTTTTTCACCTTGGCTAACCAGGGTTCTGTTTCTGCCTCTACGCCCGAGTCAAGCTGTTAGGTCTTTTGTTGTTGTCCATCAGAAGTCATCAGGGAGCGTAGCCCAATACCCACATAAAAGACCTGGTACCTGTGTTTCCACATCACAAAGCAAGCCAGCAAGCACACAAGGCCACAGACCAGGTTTAGAACCATCTGGATAATTAAGAACAATTTGAAAGTGCCAGTGATGCTGGTACAGTCAGCCACATCCCGGTAAACAAAGGTCCTGCTGAGAGGCTCCGAGGAAGGCAGTTTGCACAGGCAAGAATCGAGGGAGGTCTCACAGGTAAACTGTGCAAGCAGGGAACAGTGGTGGGCGGCAAATGCCACGGCCAGCATGCAGACCATCAGGCCCAGGGCACTCAGCAGGAAGTAGAGCACCTGCAACAGAGAAGAAAAGCCTTCTGTTACAGAGAAGATGGGCTGACCGCAAAGCAGGCTAGTGAACGGTTTTACTGAGTTCTCTCAAACCTTAATACCAAGACACGGATATACTTCATGTTGATTAGTTAGATGACTGATGGATTTTTGCAACAGGGTCTTATGTCCCCCAGGCTGAGGATGATCTTTAATTCCCAGTCCTCCCCCCTCCTGTGCTCAAGTGCCAGCATCATAGGTGTGTGCTACCGTGGCCAGCTTTAGAGTTATGTATGCCATTTGTCATGCAGTCCTTGGCTTTTTCCATGACCTGCAATGACCTGTTGGCTTGACTGTGGGATGTTTATGTCTAGATTTAGCAGGAAACGTAAATGAATCCCGAACAAGCCCTCTCTCCCAGATGACACATGGCACTTATTTTTTAAATTGAGAATTGCCAGTCATAGGATGGAAACGAGATTGGAAAGTAAAGGCCAGGTTTCTGCAATACGAGCACCGTGTTGGTCAAAATTATTACAGGTTGATCAACTAGTGATAAAGGTTAATGGAAAACAGAATGTACTTGATACTGTAGTTATCATACTACAGCCATGATTGTCAAGACCCCCGAGCAAGAGGCCTCTGGGTAGAAAAATAAGTGATGGCTATGGAAGGCAGGTGACTTAGCCTACATGGTAGCTCTGGGATTGGTCGTGCTGGTTAAAGTTCTAGCTCTGCTTGGAAGGAATTGTGGACTCTCCATAAACGTCTCTGGTTTACTTTACTTACTTCTGGAACATTGTGTCCAAAAGTCGTGGGTTCTCACCAACAAGGCCACAATAAAATTCCCTGTGCAGCACAAGAGATGCTCTTGGGACTAGAGTCACACACCAGACACAGTTCTCTTTGTGGTCTCCCTGTGTGGGGTCCAGATAAAACCGGACTTTGGGACTAGTGCCTACAGTTTGTAGGACAAGATTTATGCTGCAACATAGACAAAAGCCGCTCCTTACTGAGAGCAGTTCTGATGTATGGCTGAGGCCAGCCTTGAACTCCTGATCCTCCTGCCTCTTCCCATCAAGGGCTGGGATTTCAGGCAGGTATCATCATGCCTGATAAAACATCTTGTATCTTAGAAACATAACAGGAATAATTTGTACTTGACATGTTTAGTGTTCCTTGGAGGGGGAAATCAGGGAAGTGCAAAGTGGCATCATTATAAAATTAGAAAGGATTTATTTAATTTGTGATATTAAAAGGACTGCTTCGGTCCTGTCCCCAGAACATTCAGTGACAATATTTTATGTAGACTTGGTGTGTTTAGACTTCAAAATATGGATTTATTGTGTAAGGCTAATGGCATAGAATATTGAAAATATTGTGGATTATTCTGAAATCTTTGGGTTTGGTGATTGAATTTAAATTCCTGGTATGGGGAGCCAGTTTATGCTGCCCACGTGTGACTGCTTGCAGGAGGAACCCCAGTTAAAATGGTCATTTCCCTTTGTGTAGCCATCCACTTAGTAGAACAGCCCCAAATTGAAATTCTGCCACACCATTTTATTTTTTATTTTTGGCCACCAGCAGACAGATCCTACAGTTGCTCTTCTGTCTACTGCATACCCTGCCTTGTGCACACATTCACAATCACACCCAGATGCACACACATGTCCTTAAATGGTAGCTATTTCTAACACTTACTATGGGAAAGTCCATTTGTTGACAATAAGAAGTCTGTATATTTTAAAGAAAATAGGGCTGGCAAGATGGCTTAGTGGGTAAAGGCTCCTGCCACCAAGCCTGATGACCTGAGTTCAATACCTAGAACCCACATGGTGCCCTGCAAGATGCACCCTGGCCTGTACACACACATCATAGCACACACACACACATCATAGCACACACACACACACACACACACACACACACACACACACACACACACAGAAAATAAATAAATAAAATAGAATTTAAAAAATTTTTAAATGATACATTGTAGCTCAGATATTTATTCCCAAGCACACAACAGTGAAGGACATGAGCCGGCAGGCCAGACCACCTAATTAAGGCTTTGCTCCAGAATGCTACCTGGGGCTCATCTGTTGGACATATTAACCGTCATCTCTTTACCTGCACATCTGTCTGGAGTGATACTTCTAACCTGACTTCATAGTATCACCCTAAGGATCAAGAGCAGATATCTCCCAAGGGCACAGGAGTTAAACCAGCAGAGACGGAATGCTGCCATTTCTAGAAACCTCCCAGGACCAGCTCTACTATCTGTCTTGTTTTCTGCTACGTGGGAGGAACAAAGTGGACTTGGCTTGTAGAAGGTTGTAAACATTGACACAAACACAGAGGTTGCTTAATTGTAATCTAGCTCCTTTAATATGCAGAATCCAGCAGCTCAAGGACAGGGGAAGAGAAGCCACATCCCTTCGCAAAGTGACATGGGCACACATCAGAGTCAGGGAAGCCTCTTGTCTGAGGTCACAGATACTCAAGCCTGCTGGTGACATCTGCAAGGTCCCTTCCTGACGGCCACAGGCTCGTGCATTAAAACCCACAATTTAAAACCAGGCACCCTGTTTTGCCCACATGACAGAAATAAACTGTCAATGAAGGCAGGTGTGTGGAATGACCTTGGATATGACAGCAGCCTGTGTGGGTGTCCCAGCAGAATGTCCCTGGAGGCCAGTTCTGTAATCCCCAGGCTTGCTCCTGACCTGCTGTCTCTGGAACCTGCTGAGACTTTCCCACTTGGCGGCTCTGGGAGGAGGGGAGTTCTGGTTAGATTTAATGTCTTCCCCTTGGCCAGAACTGTAAGGCCTTTCTGCTGCTGGGGAAGTGTCTGCCACCGAGCAGCCTGAGGAACCGCCAGCAAGGTGTCTGCAGACACATGACCTTCAAATGCAGGAGAGCACTCAGAAAAGGGGTACACCCACAGGGAGGCGGGAGGGTCCACACCCAGCGACCTGCTAGGCCCAGAGGCAGAGAGTCCAGGGGAAAAGCAGGGAAGTGCTAGTGGTCTCCAGGTCTAAGAGCAGGGGAGTGTGAGTATGTATGTGAGTGTGTGCTTGTGTGTGTTTGTGTGTGAATATTTGTGTGTTTTTATGTATGTGTGTATGTTTGTGTGTGAGTTTGTGTATGTGTGTGTGGTTTTGTGTGTTTGTGTGTTTGTATATGTGTGTGTGCTTGTGTGTGTGTGCATTGTGTGTATGTGTGTTTGTTTTGTGTGTGAGTATGAGTGTGTGTATGTGTTTGTGTGTGTGTTTGTATATTGTGAGTGTGTGTGAGTGTTTGTGTGTGAGTGTCTTAGGGTTTTTTATTGCTGTGAAGAGACATCATGACCACAGCAACTCTTATAAATAAAAACATTTAATCGAGGTGCTTCCTTACAGTTTCAGAGGTCATCATGGCAGAGAGCATTGCAACATGCAGGCAGATGTGGTGCTGGAGCTGAGAGTCCTACATCCTGACTCAGAGGCAACAGGAAGTCAACTCACTATCACATTGAAGGAAGCTTGAGAAAAGAGACCTCAAAGCCCGCCCCCACAATGACATACTTCCTCCAACAAGGTCACACCTCCTCATAATGCCACTCCCTTTGGGGGCCATTTTCTTTCAGACTACCACAATGTGTGTGTGTGTGTGTGTGTGTGTGTGTGTGTGTGTGTGTGTGTGTGTGTGTGCGTGCAGATGTGTGAGTTTGTGTATGTGAGTGTGTGTTTGTACAAGAAGACTCCATCACCATAGCATGGTGACTTGTCCTGTCTATCTAGGTACCCAATAAGAGAAAATAAACTAAAAAGCTTAGCCAGGGGAAAGAGGGCTAAAATGCAGCCACATGGTGACAAGCCCCTCCAGAAGGCCCATTTCATTCCCCCTAAACCACCATGGGAAGCACGGCACGAGCTGTGCCCTGTTGGAGCCCGGACAAAGCTCTTTCTGGAACAAAGATGCCACAAAGATTGCTGGCAGCAGCCTGGCTGAAGGTCCCCTTCAGGGAGGAGGAAGGACCGCCTGTCTGTCAGTCAGTGTCTGTCTTGCTGAAGAAAGGAAAGAGCTAAGGAGACTTTCCCAGGGGGGTCTGCAGCCTGCCGACACCAACAGCCATCCTTCTTCTTCTTCTTCTTCTTCTTCTTCTTCTTCTTCTTCTTCTTCTTCTTCTTCTTCTTCTTCTTCTTCTTCTTCTTCTTCTTCTTCTCCTTCTCCTCCTCCTCCTCCTCCTCCTCCTCCTCCTCCTCCTCCTCCTCCTCCTCCTCCTCCTTCTCTCCTTCTTCTTCTCCTTCTTCTTCTTCTTCCCCATCCCTGTTTTTCTTTTTCTTCTGTTGTTTTTTTAAGGGACAGATGTTGAGACGCCTGACAGGGGACTCACTGAAAGGGAGGCTTCATCTGCACTTTTTCAGGAATCAGGAAGGGAGTAAGGAAGTCAGGATGCTCTCCATGCCTGGATACAACCCACACCAGAGTACTCCTACCTGCTGGATGAATCTCCTGAAACTTAGCAAGCTATTTCTTACTAGGTTTTTGGCTTTCTTGTTCTTTTCCTTTCTTTCCTTCTTCACATCACCATGCCTTGTTATTTGATCAGATCATCAAAAACAAGAGCCTGAACTGGTGTCTGCTCCCTCTTGCCTTCTTCTAAAAACAACAACAGCAAAAACAAAAAACAAAAACCCCTCATATCAAGAAGGTACATTTCAGGGCTGGAAACATGATTTAGGGGTGAAGAACACTTGCTATTCTTACAGAGGACCCAAGTTCAGTTTCCAACACCCACATGGTGGCTCACAACTGTCCTTCAAAGTGTGAGCACACTGCTTTTTATACCACCATCTTTGAATATATGACATTCTCCTCCTCCTCCTCCTCCTCCTCCTCCTCTTCCTCCTCCTCCTCCTCCTCCTCCTCCTCCTCCTCCTCCTCCTCCTCCTCCTTCTTTTGAGACAGAATTTCATGTAGCTCAGCCGGTCTCCAACTCAGTACATGGCTGAGGCTGGCCTTGAACTTTTGAACTTCTGATCCCCCTGTTTCTGCTTAATGACTGGTAAGATTATAGTCAGTCATGTGCCACCATGCTCCGTTTATTTGGTGCTGGGAGTCCATGCTAGGCAAGCACTGTATCAACCGAGCTACATCCCCACATTTTAAACACATCCTATTTTTTATCTTTGTGGCTTTTAAATGACATTGTTGACTTATTCTTGGGCTTCATGCTTCCTCATTGTAGCAAAGAACGTGCCTAGAAGAAAAGTCAACTACAGATGGGCAAGAGAAACATACAGAACATTCTTCATCCTTGGCTATGGCACTGAGTGAAATCCACCAGCCAAGCTGTTTGTTTTATGTTCCTCACCTCTGAGGGAAGTGTTTAAGTCTCTGTTTAAGTGTTTAAGTTAAGTATAATCTGGAGATTATATTTGTGGAGCGAGGTGCTGTGTACTTAAACAGACTGCAACCAAATGCACTGTCCACAACAGACAAAAAGTTCATAGTAATGAAAGACAGAATTGCCAAGCCCTGCATAGCCTAGCCATTTCCCACAGACTATTGGCAGGACCCACTGGATTTGGCCAATGTTCCTTTTCTGTCTTGGTGCTCCCACCTACAAGGGGAAACACTCAGATTGTTTCATTATTGAAATATTCCAAATAACCACAAGATACGGAAGTGGGCACCTTTCCCTGGCCAAGTGTTTCCTTGAACTGATGACTGTTCAATATTCCTTTTTGGGACATTAAAGGTGTGCTCTAGGAACAACCTAACTCATGGAAATTAAAAGGACCAGCATTACCTCTGCGTCTGGACCAATATGCTCCTAAAACATGTTTGGACTGCCTGAAAACGAAGTTTCTAAACTCGTCAGATATGGAACACTTGAAAAGCCCTCTTCTTTTTGTGCTCACGTTTCTTCCTATGTAATGATTCTGAAAAAAGGAGAAACAACTTACTTTCATCAAGAACTGGACACATGTCCTCTCATCAACTTGATATGAGACACAAAGCATGAACAGTCCAAGGTAGGCCACCACGCAGACCTGCAGCAGGGACAAAGGACATCATTGGGGCACACGTGTCAGGACTCCAGAAACACTCAGCTCTGTGTCCTTCCTGGGATCACCTATTTTGTCAAGCCCTTCAGTTCATTTTATTCATGTCAAACAGGTTTTTCTCAACTTGTGAAATTCAATTTTAAAGATGTATTTTTGCTAATTTTTATTGAGTATGTGTTTGTGTATCTATGTGTGGGTATGTGAACATGAACGCAGTGTCCTCAGAGGCCAGAAGAGGGTGTCAGATCCCTAGGCAGTTGTAAGCCATCTGACTTGGCGCTGGGAACTGAACTAAGGTAGGTAGGTTCTCTTTGTGAGCAGTCTGCACTTTGAACCATGGAACCATCTATCCAGTCCAGTGGAACATGGTTGTAAAATAGCAAAGACATTGTTTTAGCTTAGCCAGTATTTATTAAGTTCCTCTGTGTTCCAGGTACTACAGAAGATGGTTCAGAGTATATACAATGATAAATTAAATTTAATCTATTTGATTAGTATATGTCCAGTAGAGTCCAAATAAACTCACACACTACGCTAAGGCAGGACATTTTCTGCTACGTGCCATTCAGAGAACTATAAAAGCTTAAAGAAATTGAATCTAACAGGAAAATACAGAAGGCTTTGCTTAAAACTTAGGCTTGGAAAGGAATAATAATAGTGACAGCCACTAGCAACCTGCTGGAGTTCGTCTAAGGACTTTCTTCATGTCATCATCACAGAATCCTATAAAGGGGGTTTTGGGGTGATGGAAAGGAAGCCAGGGGCCCACACTGCAGGCCTGCAGCACACAGCAGTCAGCCTGGCCGAAAGCAGATGCAGGAGCCACAGCCCAGCAATGGGACAATGTAGAGCAGGCTAGCAGAACAGACAGACCCACAGCAGAATTGTAACAAAATGTAGAGTAGAAAAGGCAGGGGAAGACAGGACAGAGGGGTGATAAGGCGGTGGCTTGGCTCTCCAGCAGGGGGTGACATGGCTTTAGATACACTTCAGGAAAATAATCAGAGATGTCCGGTGATGTGGCAAGGATTCCGAGATGCTATTTCAGCAATCTGAACAAGATTAGTCTATTGGGAAGCTAGGTGTGGTGGCCTCATGCCTGTAGTCTCAGCACGCTGGAGGCTGAGGCAGGAGGACCACCGTGAGCTCCGGGTGACATTTCTAGAGAGGCACATCATTGGAATCATGAGCATGCTGGTCTGAAGAGTTGTGAATGGAAAACAAAGCAAGACTCAGGGAGGTGGTTCTACAGCACAGGACGGGCAGGTGCGGGCGGGGAGACAAGAGGCTGGGCAGTTCAGGTTTCTAAGTCGGGGAGCAAGTCCTTTGTGAAAGCACTTTCAAATTTGTTATATTATCAGCATGTATTAAAAATACACAACAGATCTCATCATGACATTTTTCATACACATGCATAATATATCTTAATCACATCATCCACTTCCTTCACTGCCCCCTCCCATTCCAATGACCCCCTTTCTCTTTCCACTCAGCACCCTCTGCCATTTTCATGTCTTTAAATACATTTTTAAACATTCCAGTGTGGCACAAGTTTGGCGAGGCTGTTGGGGTTCACTACCTCTCCTCACACAGAGGATCTGCAGGACTGAAGCAAAGGGACAAGGGCCTTGGTTTGTTTTTTCTTATTTCTTTTTTCATTCACAGCAAGCCAGACAGAATGTTCCAAACTCGCTCCTGTCACATCCTGAAGCACATGCCTGGGCTTTCTCCTCAGCTTCTGTCAGCAGGATCAAGATTTCTCCCACATAATGTCTTGGTCCCTGGAGGCTGCTGGGCTGAAATCTCAATTGCCAAGCTCTCCGTCCTTCTCATGATGAGACATGTACATTCTAATGATCAAGACTGACTGATAGTTCCTCCACAATACAGAGCCCCGTTAGCAGCCACTCTTGGGTCACCTTCACTAGGCCTGACCTCCAGCAAGACACTGTGCAGCATTGTAATGCCCAGCCACTTGTCCATCTACTGAACTTCGTGGCTTACACAGTCTGTACTGCTCCATGACTCTGGGAACTGAGAGACGAAAACCACAGTCTCACTCCGAGGCTGACCCAGCCTGACAGAAGGAAGTGGCAATATAATGGAGGTGTGAACAGCATATAAGCTGCAGGAATGCACAGATGGTGTAATTGACCTGATGAAGGCTTGGGGAAGTTCTCTGGAGGAAGATGGATGAGAATATGTTTGTCGTGTACCTAAGTTACCCACTTTGGACAGAAAGTACCTCAAATATACTTCTTTTAACTTTGGTACATTGTGTCATATTGTTATAGGGCTTGTGCTAGCTCAACACATGTTAATAAGTTAGCATGTATAAGCTGAGGGTGGGGTCTTCTTACCCATAGCTTCACATGAATTATCATTTTTTTCTTGTTATTAGTAGTATGTACAGGATGTTACGGAAAAATCATCTTCATCGAACACTTCAAGCTGAAGGCTTGACAGCCATAGGGAAAGTTCTCACGCCAGACTGAAGAACCTACTTCCTGAGCTGGCAGGATATGGACATGCCAGAAGACATGGTATTCTAGTTGCAGGCAGGGAAGGGGAGGGCATGCTAATGTACGATCCCCCTGGAATCTGGGCCAGGGGAGACATGGGGCTCTGAACATTAGTGCCAAGAAGCAACAGGGCCAGGGTCACTGAAGGCTTGGGGACATTGGTTCACCACAGGTGGGTAACTGTATTGATAAGAAAACCTTAAAGTATTCTTTTGAATGGAAAGGAACAAAAGACAAAAATCATTTTAACCTATTTTTTGTTAGACATACTCTTCTACAAGCACTTTGCTTCTAAACCCCACAATCTATAGAAAGACAGTTCTGTCTGTACAGGGGAAAGTCCACCTCTCGTGAGCTGTAGAGCTAAGCGGGGCTGGAATGTTCTCTGAATGTCGAGTCTGTTTCCAGACAGAGGGGTCGCAGGGCTTGCCACACACTGGCTTTGCTTATTTGACCTAATTGACTGCAGATACATCCCTTAAAGAATTATGAGTACAAGGCAAGGAGATGCATAGGTATAAATTATTTTTTCATTTTGCCATGGCAAGAAAGTAGCACCCAGAATATTCTGCAAAAATGAGAATTATTATCATTTACCTCTCCCTTGGTGTATATTTATATTCTGGCCTTGTGATATTCTCACTGCCTTCAATTTATTTGTTTTCTTCTTTCAACATTGTTGTCAGAGTTGCTAGACAGGGTTTTTGGGGAATAAAAACGTCTGCCGAACACCTTCCATTATTTCTCTGCCCTTCTCAGCCCCATTGATCAACTGTAAATGCGAAACGTGACTCTATTTCTGTAAGTATTGGATGCAAAGTGCTTTCATCCAATAAGTATTGTAACAAGAGGAACTTAACCTCTCCCCATGGTCATGAAGTCAATGGACCACTCAGGAAAGTAGATTGCATCTCACTGGTTTTTCTGAAGGGAATCTCTATAGAAGTCACCTACATTATGTAAGGAAAAGTAAACTATTAGGAGTCATTTTCAACAAATGATAAATGTATTGTAGTCTCTGTGTGGTGTTGTCTTACTCAAGAGAGCTGTTAACACATAATGTGCCAGGAAAATAAATAATAAGAAAAACAAAAGAGCTATTGGAGGTTGCTTATTTGATCAAGATTTCAAGACCGACAGGCATCCGTAAGCATGGCTGAAGAATTTTTTTTAACTCTATTCTCATTGCTGGTTCCTTATTAAACAAGGCCAAGAAGCCTGGTTCAGAATCACCTGAAGAGCTTGGTCCATCCCATCCTCACAATTTCTTACTCAGCAGGTCTAGGGTTGAGACCCAGAATCTGTATCCTTAACAAAATTCCAATACTGCTGCTGTTGGTCCTAGGGCCACACCCTGAGAAGCACAGGTCTAGGTGTGAACAGTCCCCTGAGTGCCTGTGTGGAGTCTATCAGAATGGCAGAGCACTGTATAGAGTGATTCCTCATGAACAGTGAAAACAGTATGTATTATCCAGGACCACTTACAGCGTGTCAGCCCTATGTAGAATGCAGCAGACTTTCTTGGACTGCCAGCCCCCCAAATCATGACACAGAGACTTGTTATTGTTTATGAATGCTTGGCCTTACCTTATGCTTGTCCCACTAGCTCTCACAACTTATGTTACTCTGTTTCTCTTCATCTACATTTTGCCTCAGGGCTTTTACCTTTCATTCTGTATGTCCTACTCCGTGTCTGTCTGCCTGGCAGCTGCCTGGCTGGCTGGTTGGCCCTGGGCATCTTCCTCTCTTTCTCCCTCGTTCTCTCTCTCTTTTCTTTTTAAGCCTAAATTCCACCCCTTATTACTTATTCTCTCTGCTCACCAGCCCAGCCTATCCCTCCTCTGCCAAGCTATTGGCCGTTTAGCTTTTCATTAGCCCAATCAGGTGCCTTAGGCAGGCAAAGCAACACATCTTTACATCATTAAACAAATACAGCATAAACAAATGTAGTACACCTTTACATAGTTAAAGTAATATTCCACAACAGTAGAATGCTTTACATTTATTTCTTCCCCTCATCTTCTGAGACTTCATAATGTAAAAGGTTAGGTGTATGTTCATTGTAAGATGAATTTTTAATATTCATAATGTATACACAATAAAAGTGTTGGTACCATGAGACAAGCTAGTACTCATAATGTAAGAACTCTTAAAATTGGTGACAAAATCCCTCTGTCTCTGAATTCTCAGCACATAGTACATACACGTCATCCTGATATACTGGATGGGTATCACCCACATCAACCCAAAGCAAAACGATCTCTTCAAAAATTGGACCACATCTTCAGGGGCATGACAGTTAATGTTCAACAATGGCTCAGAGCTGTTTGCCATATCCAGTCATTCCCATGGAGTAAATTCTACCAGGGCAGATTTCAAAGTACCAAAGAGAGCCATCAGCTTTCATGAGTGTACAGACTTCCCTCCCACACTCCATCCCACCACATCTTCTGCCTCTGCTTTGATGGAAGCATCTGCTCACCCAGTGAGGTTGGTTTATTTCTGTTTGGCAAATTAAGCTTTACTAACTGCTTAGAATCCATGCAATAAGCACAGAGACTCAGTACAAAGGGACACAGGAGAGAGCCAAAGAGAAATCCCACTGCACACTCTAGTCTGTAGCTAGAGTTTTCCTGCCTGGCCCACAGTCAGGGCAAATCTCTCTCACCTGCCAGTCCCACAGCCGTCAGACCCGACCAAGTAAACACAGAGACTTGTATTGGTTTCAAACTGTATGGCCATGGCAGGCTTCTTGCTAACTGTTCTTTCAGCTTAAATTAATCCATTTTTATAAATCTATACCTTGCCACATGGCTCGTGGCTTACCGGCATCTTCACATGCTGTTTCTCATCGTGGTGGCTGGCAGTGTCTCTCCGACTCAGCCTTCCACTTCCCAGCTTTATTCTCCTCCTTGTCCCGCCTACACTTCCTGCCTAGCCAATGGCCAATCAGTGTTTTATTTATTAACTAATTAGCAACACATTTGCCATACAGAACATTCCACAGCACTAGTCTACCTGTATCTATGAGAGACTTATTCTAAGGACTCCATCAGATGCTCAAGACTCTCAAGGTAGTATCTCTCTCTCTCTCTCTCTCTCTCTCTCTCTCTCTCTCTCTCTCTCTCTCTCTCTCTCTCTGTCTATGGCAAATATATCAAAGCATGGCATCAGATTAATCACAAAATACACTTATAACAATATGC
The DNA here is from genome assembly GCF_007827085.1 of Peromyscus californicus insignis. Classification (NCBI taxonomy): domain Eukaryota; kingdom Metazoa; phylum Chordata; class Mammalia; order Rodentia; family Cricetidae; genus Peromyscus; species Peromyscus californicus. The sequence goes on along the minus strand of NW_026294584.1, from coordinate 158,311,000 downwards.
TATAATAAAGTTATCAGCATCAATACTCTAGTATGCCAAGACCATTAGTAAATAAAATGGAATTATTTGAATATAAGCACTATACTTAGAATGACAGTTGATTTGGTAGTCTGTATATCAGCTAACTGGGTATTAGGTGGGTAGTGTATACAGCATGGAAACACTGAACAAAGGGATGAGTCCTACCCTGCGAAATAAGCAGTCAATGCCATGTCCCCTTCCAATTGTCAAGTCCTTCATCCATTTCACAGTGTCATCATCATGAGACAGCTATATCTCTTTTTTGTGTGCTGTTTGTTAAAGATACAGCTTTTGGGGTTAATCAAATAGAATTTAAGCACAATGGAATTGTGAAAGACATCCTCAGCATTTGTTATCATATTAACACTTTTCATTACAGATCTAGGCAAAAGCAAAATAATCAGACACAGAAATGTGTCCTTCCAAATTAGATTACACACACACACACACACACACACACACACACACACACACACACACACATTAAAAAAAATAAAAAAAATAAAAAAGAACATTCAAACCCACAAAACACTAAGTCACAGTTCCTTTAACAAATGAAAACGAGCCAGGCGGTGGTGGTGCACGCCTTTAATCCCAGCACTCAAGAGGCAGAGCCAGGCGGATCTGGTCTACAGAGTGAGATCCAGGACAGGTACCAAAACTACATAGAGAAATCCTGCCTTGAAAAAACCAAAAAAAAAAAAGAAAGAAAAAAAGAAAAAGAAAAAGAAGAAGAAAAAGAACAAATGAAAACAAATTGCTTGGTTCAGTTGAAAATCAAGTATGAAACTGTACATGTTATTAGAGCTGCATAGTGGGAAAAATGTGGGTTTTATAGCTTGAATTGATTGAATTGATTCCTTTTTTTTCTTTCTTTCTTTCTTTCTTTTTTTTTTTTTTTGTTTTTTGATTCAGGGATTCTCTGTGTAGTTTTGGTGCCTGTCCTGGATCTCACTTTGTAGAACCAGGCTGGCCTCAAACTCACAGAGATCTACCTGGCTCTGCCTCCTGAATGCTGGGATTAAAGGCGTGTGCCACCACCGCCCATCTTGATTCCATTTCTTTACTCATGAAGTGTCTTAGATAAAAGTCTTTCTCCCTCTGATCCTCGACCTGCGACAGAATCTCATGAGATCCAGGCTAGCTTGGAAGTCACTCTGTAGCTGGGACTAGCCTTGAATTCGGACCTTCCTGTCTCTACCTCCTGAGTACCGGGGCTGTAGGCATGCACCACCATGCCTGGCTTTAACTGATTCTCTGTGTTCTCAGTTCCCCCATCTGCAAAAAGAAGCAATAATGCTTTGTTGTTATAGTTAATTTGACGACTGATAGAAATGTAAAGAAAGTAGCTGGGATAATCCTTCCAACAGCCAGAGGACACCACTGATTGTGGATATATCGTTAGCTAGTGATTACTAATGCATAGTTATTGTGACCAAGGTTAAAATCTGTTAAAAGGTCTTGAATGTACTGTCAACTTAGCCAGGCTCACAGCTGAGACTATAGGTCACACTTGCTGCATCTTCTAATCAGTATTTGTGTAAGTGGTCACTGGGCATGCTCTTGATATTTATGTAGGAAAAGCCCGTATCTAGATGATTTGGCATCATGCCAACAGTGAGCGATTTTTTTCCATGCTCAGTACCTCAGTAAGTGAGTCATCCCATTTCTTTTGTTGGTTTTGTTGTTATTGTCGCCTTTAAGACAGTTTCACATAATCCAGGCTGGCCTCGAACACACTATGCCACTGAATATATGACCTTGAACTCCTGACCCTCCTGACTCGGCTTCCTAAGTGGTGGGTTCACCAGTGTGTGCCACACCTGGCTTCTATTTCACACTCACAAGTGTCCTAAGAAGTCACTGTTACTAGTTCTGTTTTATAGACAAGGAACAGGAAACTCAGTGACAGGCTTGATGATACCGTGGCAGAGTAGAACATCACAGAGCTAACAGTGCACTTGTCAGAGCGCACTGCCCTGTCTCCTCACCACTGTAGGGGCACGGTGGTGTCTCCCTGGAGGAATCCTGGCAGCAAGCAGCAGAGATCTGTGGAGGCTGCCAGCTCATGCTCCTGCCCTGAATGGCTGAGTCATGGCTGAGGCACTAAGGGCTCAACTCAGTCAGGGACACTCGCTTATCTAGTACTCAGTGGAGAAAGTGATACTGGCTAATTTATAAGTTGTTTTAAAGACTTTGAAGTAATGTGCCTGGAACAGCAGCAGGTATTATTTTATTTTCCATCTCACATCAATCTCTGCCAGTAACTTACTCTGAAATCTGAGCTGAAAATGAATAATATATGTAAATGAAAGCACCCTGTCACATCTTAGACATAATCTCACTCTGCTCTTTTAACAAATATTCATTGTACTCTACCATGTACCACAGACTCTCGGAGGCTTGCAGACCTTACAGTGAGGAGTCAAGACCCAAATCCCTGCCTCGATGGCCTTGAGTAGAGCGGTGTCCTTGAACAAATAAGCAAGGGGGCTGTAATGCAGCAGTGGCCGGGAGCCACAGACACCTCAGTGCTCTTCTCTAGCAGGGCAAAGTGATGCAAAAAGGGCCATACATTCTTAAGTGATAGTTTTGCCTGAAGAACAAGAACTGATAATTCTCAACAATTCCAATATGCAAGCTTGCACATGCACATTTGAGAGCTCAAGTACACACACAGGCACACGTGAGCACACGCACATGTACACACACACACACACACACACACAAACCCAGTGAATTTGCAGTTGCTTCTCATGCGAATCTTGCTAGCTCCCTTTCTTCAACAGCACAGACCCACTGCACATTTCCCAAGACTGAGGCTATGTATGTGACATGCATGGATCCAGGGAACAGAAATGTAACTGTCCGCCGGGCGGTGGTGGGGTGCGCCTTTAATTCCAGCACTTGGAAGGCAGAAGCAGACAGATCTCTGTGAGTTCGAGGCCAGCCTGGGCTACAGAGTGAGTTCCAGGAAAGGCACCAAAGCTACACAGAGAAACCCTGTCTCGAAAAACCAAAAAAAAAAAGGTAAAACCAAAAAAAGGGAAAAAGAAAGAAAGAAAGAGAGAAAGAGAAAGAAAGAAAAAGAAACGTAACTGTCCACGGTTTCATTGTGAGATGGACCACACAGCTTACAATGGAAACCTAGCACTGGATCTGGCAGTCCCAGCATACCTAGGACCTCAGAGGTGTCTGCTTCCCACACTGCTGAAGGAGTTAATGCGACAGCATATGGAAAGGGCTTAGTCTAACACCTCACAAGGCAGCTGATAAACACCATCAAATGGGTAAAAGAATCCATTCATGTAGTGGCCTGGCCTGCAAAGGCCACTTGTCAGGCACCCCCTGGGTAATGCTGGCATGAACAGTTAGCAAATATCTGGGTGATAGAAACCTCTTTTTCTGCTTCATTCTGTTTCTGCTTCAGACCAATTTATTACCAAATGCCCCAGAGATGCCACTCTTGGTGACCACAGTGTGCTCTGTATGTTTCTGTCACCCTGTCCTGTGATAATATATAGAAGCGAGCATTTATAAATGCTGGGGGAAAAAAAACTGTTCATTGAAAAAATAGTTTCTGCCCATAACAGATCCAAAATTAGTATTATTTTTTAAAACCACAATCGTTGCAGCTGAACCTAGTACACAAGACATCAGCTGAGTACAGGAGTGACAGGGACAAACAGAAAGACCAAGAACCAGTCTGGGGACCGGGCTGAACCAAACAGGAAGGATGGGGCACAGTAGTCTCAGGCACTACACTTTCGGCTTTAACTGTAATCTTTAAAAATAAATCTTGGTTTCATAAATCAGACTCAGAATAGTGGCTTCTTTTCTACTACACACAAAGGTATATAAGTGAATGAATTATATACCTAGGAACTTTTGCCACGGGGCATCTCATTTACCTGTGACATGGCAAGAAGGTGGTCAGTGCCTTGTCATTTACCTTCAGAAACTACAGTCCTCTACAGTCCTAGAGGACCATCCTCTTTACTCCTTATTTTTACTTAATTTTTAAAATCTTTCACTGGAGCAGAGATTGTTGACAGAAAAGTCTAGCAGAGAAATCACTTTGCCTGCCCATGAAGATGTGGTCTGAGTTTTGACTTACAATCTAGGCTTTGTATTTCCACATCTTCCAGGGAAGTTGGGGAAATCTTTAATATTTAATTTGTAAAGATGACGATGTTTCTTGAAGCACAGTGGGGGATGGCCTCGAACTCCTGTCCCTCTTGCTTCTGTCTCCTGAGTACTGGGACCATAGGTACGTACTACCACACCCACATATTTCATTACTTTTAAAAGAAGTAAATATTAGAGATACAGGTCAAAATTTTTCTGTTAGAAGGGAAGTGTAAATAATAAATAATTCTATTGCATAAAGTGTGCCTTCTCAGGGTTTCAAGAGAAATGAGATCCATTAAGCTTTTTCACCCATTTTTTTCTTAGTTCTTGTCCTTTTGCCTGAAAAATTTCTCTGTGGCAAGCACCTGTCTGAACTACAATAACTGTATACACTTTTCATATGTAAGTGTGTAAAGACATTGAAATTAAACCATTAATAATATGGCAATTACCTTAAAATACAAAAGCCAACCTAGCCCAGTCCACAGGTGTGTTATATACATCTTTTTACAAAATAAATTGTGAAACAAAATTTCTGAGATTCTTTTTTAAAACCCAGTGATTCTAAAGGCAAGTATTGCTCACAGCACTGGCAGCAGCAACCTGCTCTGCTGTGGCCAAAGCCCTGATTGGTAGCATGAGTACAGGGCCTCAGGAGAACTTCTAAAACCAGTGATGTCCCTGCCACAGTTCAATACCTTCTGTCCAGCTCAAAGTGATGGGCTCCATCATGATTTGACACTTCCAACAAAGACAACTGTTTTCTCTTTAGTGTTTTCCACAGTGAAGCTTTGGAACTTGCCCTGCTGTGTTTAGCCAGATCTCTTTCACAAGCACCCGAGTGCAAAGGAAGAGGGTACTCCTCAGATCACCGCCTGCTTCCCAGCACACAGCACTGTGCTGCACCAACTTGCTGCCTTGTACCACGTACACATGATTCCCACAGAATTGATGTTTAACATGCAAACAGAGGCTGAATCGCGGGGCGTGAACTCCCTGAACCCCATGGATACTGCACATTTTCCTTGATGCTTCTGCCAAAGCAAGATTTCTGTTGGAAAAGTGGGAAGATGCATGGGAAGCATGCCAGCACTCAGAAGCCCCGACTCGGATGTTCCAAAGCCTCATTTGAAAACCATTTTAAGCGAGTCATGACTGTAAGCCACCGGGCTCTCTGCCTGGGTGTTTCACCCACTCTTGGAAACCCACATCTAACCCAGTGTCTTCTCTATGGCGTCTTTTCACAATGTAGCACAGATCTGTGCATTTGGGTGAAGGTTAATTCTTTACAGGAACTGCTGAGATATTTCAGTTACATCCTCAAAAGACTGAATAAAGACAGACAACAGAATCGTGAAGCAACAAAGTAGGTTTTGGACGAAATCTAAGCTAAATACCAACAGGACAGAAACTGGGTCTTGGACTGAAAATGTCCTTTACTTTCCTCACCTGCCTGGGGTACCGCCACTCCTCTGTCTAAAATTCAGCATTATTCTTTAAGTCATGTTCAAGTATGTCCCTACTCAAAAAAAGCGACCTGACCTTGTATACATTAGCTCATTTATGCTGTGGGATGGTCTGTATGTCAAGTGTGTTGCTGATTGGTCAATAAATAAAACACTGATTGGCCATTAGCTAGGCAGGAAGTATAGGCTGGACAAGGAGGAGAATAAAACTGGGAAGTGGAAGGCTGAGTCAGAGACACTGCCAGCCGCCATGATGACAAACAGCATGTGAAGATGCCAGTAAGCCACGAGCCATGTGGCAAGGTATAGATTAATGGAAATGGACTAATTTAAGCTGTAAAAACAGTTAGCAAGAAGCCTGCCACGGCCATACAGTTTGTAACCAATATAAGTCTCTGTGTTTACTTGGTTGGGTCTGAGCGGCTGTGGGACTGGCAGGTGAGAGAGATTTATCCTGACTGTGGGCCAGGCAGGAAAACTCCAGCTACACATTTACTTACAAAAATGCAGTACGTAAAAAAAAGTATTATATTCCTTTATAGAAAATTGTGACTCCAGAAGGTTAAGAGAATTGTAAGTTGATCCAAAAAAGATTTTAAAAGCATCAAGAAGTTTTATTTTGTATAATATCAAGGACTAAATTACATGAAAACTTCTTATAAAACATTTTAAAATACTTGACTAAATGTAGCAAATATCTTTTATATTAACTAGCAAGAAAATAAAAGGAGTTGATGGGGGCAAAGATCCTAAAGAGACAGTGCACAGTGCGGGAGGCTGTGGCTGTTTGCGGGTAAGAGGAGATCGGTTTTAATAGTTACACAGGCCCATGACAGTTTGAACATCTCTATAGGCATCAGCATGGAACCAAGGAACCAAGTCTGTGCCTTTAGTATGGATACACCCTGACAAGTGTAGAAAGCAGTCAACCTCCAGCCCTGGATGGCTTCAGAACTGTGTCTTGTCTAATGGGACATGGGTTGGGGTGAGGTCTTTTAAATTATCTGCATGATTCTGGAACTGAATAAGATGGACATAAAAATGACCTTGATTAACAATTGGTTATTTCAATAAATAAATAATGGGGGTGTGGGAAATAAAAGGCAAATCTTTTAGTAAAGGAAATATAAAAATCATAATAACTAAATTACAACTAGATCTTGATTTTTAACAAATTGTGAAGAAATATTCATAAATTAATTATGGCTGTTTGAACACTGATTTGTTCCTAGTAAGAAATTAATTTATGTGTGATACTAGAATTTGATTATATTATAAACTTCACCATTTGACTTAACTAGCAAAATATTTATGGATAAAATGACCTCAAGACTGGGGATTACTTCAAAATAACTACAAGTGGTTATACAATGAATAATGAGAATATACAGAACAAAGCTGGGTGATGGAAACATGAAGTGTCTAATCTGTAAGTAAAGTGTCTAACCATGTCAGTAAAGTGTCTAACCTGTAAGCATAAGGACCTGAGTTCAATTCCTCCCAAACCCACAAGAAAAGAGCCGGATGTGGTGGTGCATACTTGTCATCTCGGCGAGGGGGTGGGGAGATGGGTGAATCCCTGGGGCTTGTTGGTAGGCCAGCCTAGAATTTGGTGAGCTCCAGGCCAACGAGACCCTATCTTGAAGAAGAAGGAAGAAGAGGAGCAGGAGGAGGAGGAAGAGGGAGAGGGATGGGGTTGGGGGAGGTAACGGGAGGGGAAAGAAGGAAAGAAAGAAATGACTGCAGAGGTCTGACGTCCCCAGGCTCAGACATGAGAATAGCACACTTGACAGAAGGTTACTCATTGTACAACACAGGACATGCAGAGAAAATCAGTATGAACCATCTTGTTTGATCCTTAAAACATTATCAAGCAGCTTCTCAAACTGCCAGTGTTTTAAAACTATAAGCTGGCCATAAGGGAACATTAAGCAATTAATGTTAGTATAAGCTTGTGTTTGAGAATCCTTCTGTCCTTTTCAACACGAGGAGGTCAATGTCCCTGAGCAGCCCGCAGTCTGTCCTGTGTGCCTCTCCACAACGCAGCTAGTCAGACACAGGGCTTTTTGTGAGGCGTGTGTGAGGACAGGGAGAAAGGGAGTGAGGCTTCGGGGAGGTCTCGGTGTGGAAAAACCTGTGACGCACCAGATTTGATGACTGAATGAGAATTATTTATTGAGGGTTGCAGGACACAATCTCTTTGGTCACCCATGTTCATTTTTAAAATCATAGTTGGTCTTAGAACCCTGAACAAAGACCAAAAGCCTTCAATAAACATCCAATAAACTACCTTTTCAGGATTGTTTGGACCCTCTGTTTCAGAATCAGGCTGGAGAAGAGCCAGCATGGGAACAGGGCATGGTTCACCTGAGAAGGGGCTCCTGAGGATAATGTCAGAACTTAGCCTTTCATGCAGAGTAAAGCTTTCCTTTGTTCTCCTGAATTGTTTACCTTGACACCCTTCTTGTCCTTTTCATGGCCTTGGGGGCCCTTCCCAAGGTAACATGGATCTCACTCTTCCCCCTAAGAGTCGGGCGGTCCTGCCTTTGCCTTTCTCTCTTCACATTCTCCTGGGACCACAGAAGCCTCAGCTTTCACAGCTTTCCCTACACAGCTGAACAGGAGATAAGGTACAGCCTGGGCCTAGTGGTCTGACCAGGTCCCCCTTCTGACGCTGTAGAAAAGCTAGGGTGTCATTCTCCACAGTGATCGGTAACATGGCCTCCAGAGTGGCTAACACATCAGCAAATCCCCCTTTTCCCCCTTGTCTCCTGCTCCCTCCACTCAGGAGAAGGGGCCTCGATAACAGCTTATCATAAAGAGGTTTGTAAGGGCAATGTGACAACGACTGCTGAATCAAACATCTTCAAGACAGCATCGGAGTGAGATGTCACTGAGAGGACCCAAGCAGGGCTCTCGAAGCCTCTCTCGGGAGGACAGTCCCAGCCAGGCGGCAGCTGCTCATTTCTACACTGACAGACACCAGAGCCCTTCTTCACAGGAGCCCAGCAGAGAAGCAGTCACCACTGGCCTTTTGCCGCCCTCCGGAAAGGGCAGCACGGGAGCACTGCTGTCGGTTGTGAGGCAGGGGCTGTGGTTGTGAAGACGTTAGACAGGCAAACATCAAGATTATGGTCAAAAATCAAAGGGGAGGGCTGGGGAGGTGGCTCAGTGAGCAGGGCACTTGCCACGCAAGCCTGAAACCCACATGACAAAGCCCAGCAAGGGCATGTGTCCCTAATCCTACAACTGGGAAGTTCGGGAAAGACTGGTCCCTGTGCTTCTCTGGCCAGCCAGTCTAACCTATTGGTGAGCTCCAGCTTCAGTAAAAGACCCTGTCACACATGTGCACATGCATTTTCATGCACACACATACACACCCAGACCAGAGGAGGCATAGGGAGGTTCTTGAACCTCCTGTTGGCAACTGGTTTTGGAATGAAGCTGGGGCTGACTGCCCTGAATGGCTTTGTGTTTGGGTGTGCAAGCCGCCTTCCCAGCTTTCCCTGTGGGATGGCTCAGGAAAAGCAAAGCCTGGGAGGTGACTGACCAAGAGAATCCCATGAGGTGTTCTTGAACTATCTAAGTGGGGGCGCTAATCAGGAGGTATACCTTGATGGGAGGCTGTGACGTGAGGAGGTCCAGCATGGAGACATACTTGGAGATTTGTGACACATTCTAATTAATCAAAATATTAATGGATTTTTCATTACCAACATCAAAAACTGCAAACAATGGCTGTAAATTATAAAGACAAGCTCAGGGGTAGCTTCTCTTGAGTTCTAGAACACCAAAGATCTTAGTTTATTTTTCTTTGCCCAACCACAGCAACTTAAGAGAGAGGGTTTATTTTGACCTGTAGTTCCAGATTACAGTCTGTTATGACAGAGGAGTCACAGCACTAGGAGCTTGAGAGGGCTTGGCTACATGGCATCTGTAGCCAAGAAGCAGAGAGAGACAAATACCAGTATGGACTCAGCTAGCTTTCTCCATGTCCTAAAGCTCGGGATCCCTGCTAGGGAATGGTGCCGGCCACAGTGGGCCCTTCTTCCCACTCAACTAAGGCAAGTAGGATGAGCCCCCACCCAGGCACACATGGAGGCCCATCCCCAGATCCTGTCAAGTTGACAACTAACACCCACCATTACAGCAAATATGAACCAGTCTCCCTCACGGGAGAGCAGGCTCCTGCAGTTGCTCACTGTGAACATCTTCCCACAACAACACTGCTCAGCCAAAGACTGACCTAGCCAAGATGGAAGTTAGTGACACTTTAGCATCAAGGTACTCCCTGGAGCAGGGAAGGGAGGCAGGAATTGACCAAAGCCCCCACCCCACACATGTGCTTGTAAGAGTTAATGACATTCTTCAGTCACTCTTACAACCACTTTTACTAACTGGGTATGTTTGATTTGTAAATTAACAGAAACTTGTCAAAAGAAGCAATCAGTAATTGCAGGGAAAGCAACCTCTCCCCAAATCTACAAACCACCATGTTACCAGACCAGCATAGGCCCCATTCTAAGCACTTATCCTTATGCCCACAGGAGCTCCCACCTCCTACCAAAGCTTCATGCAACATACAGATCATTTCAGAAAACCACAACTCATCAAGAAGCAGAGAACAACTGACCCTGGGGTGCTCAGACCCAAGGGATAAATCTACAACACAGTCCCCGCACCCAAGGCTCAGGGAACATTATGGAAGAACTGTAAGAGGCAGAGGACTAGGAAGTCTGTTGTGATCTATTGTAACCCCTACAAGTGACAAGGAAATGTCACCCATGATACTTCAAAAACATGGCTTCCCAAACGAGACTTGAACAAGGACAACACCAATAGACACGCTGTATTTATATATTTATGTACATTATGGTGGTTTGAAAGAAAATGGCCCCCAAAGGGAGTGGCACTATTAGGAGGTGTGGCCTTGTTGGAGGAAGTGTGTCACTGTGGAGGTGGGCTTTAAGGTCTCCTGCTCAAGCTTCCCTCAGTGTGACAGTCAGTCAACTTCCCATTACCTGTAGGACTCTCAGCTCCAGCACCACATCTGCCTGCATGCCGCCATGCTCCCTGCCACGATGATAATGGACTGAACCTCTGAAACTGTAAGCGAGCCCCCTCAATTAAATGTTTTGATTTATAAGAGCTACCGTGGTCATGGTGTCTCTTCACAGCAATAAAAATCCAAACTAAGACAGAAGTTGGTACCAGGAACTATATTGCTGTGATAGGCCTGACCATGCTTTTGTTTGAAGGAATGTGGACCTTGGGACTGTAGATTAGAAAAGCAGTTGAACGCTTTAACTGCTGCTTAATGGGTCATCCTAGTAGGAACATGGAAGACAGAGGTGCTGAGCGTGATTTGATGAACTGTGGGAGGCTACCTCAAGAGGTTTCAGAGGAGAATTTTAGTATGTTTCCTAGAGATCATTCTTGTGATATCTTGGTGAAGGAAGTGGCTGCCTTTTGCCCTTGTCTGAAGAGTCTGCCTGAGGCTAAAGTGAAGAGATTTGGATCAATTCCATTGGCAGAGGAAATCTCTAAACAGCCTAGTATAGATTCTGTCATATGGTTTTGGTAGTAACTCTAATGAAGATTTATAATGAAAAGGAACTAAAGAAAAGCTTAGAGTCTGGTGTGGTGGTGCATGCCTTTAATCCCAGCACTGGGAAAGCAGAGGCTGGTGGATCTCTGAGTTTGAGGCCAGCCTGGTCTACAGAGCAATGGTTACATGATGTTTTGATCACATTCTGATGCTCTCAAAACTAACAATAAAGCCGGGCGGTGGTGGCACATGCCTTTAATTCCAGCACTTGGGAGGTAGAGCCAGGCAGATCTCTGTGAGTTCGAGGCCAGCCTGGTCTACAGAGTGAGATCTAGGACAGGTACCAAAAGCTACATGGAGAAACCCTATCTTGAAAAAAAAAAAAAAAAAAACCAAAAAAACAAAAAAACAAAAAAAACCCTGACAATAAAGTTTGTTTTGAATCAGAGGGTGGAGCTAGCTACTAGCTACTAGCTGACCAAAATTAATCATAGATGTTTTTGGAGGACTGAGGACAGATAGACACCAGAAGTAGTAGGGCAGGTTTGAGAGAGGGTCTTGGTACTTTTGGATGGAGGAATGAAAGAGATAAGAGGTCACTAGTCACTTCTCCATCACTTCTCTGATCACTCAAGTTCTTACCCCAATATCTGACTCCTGAGTTTTTATTGATACAGAATAATTAGATAAACACATCATCTGGTGTCCAATTCAGGGCATGAAATCACAAGGTAGCCACTCATCCCTGGCTTTGCAGCCTCTGGAGCTGCTGGCTTTTCCTCCCCTGCCCCAGGCCCTCTGAGCAAGTCTGGGATTTTCCTGTTGCGGCCTCTCTACAACAGCCTCCAGTTGCATCCATTCCTGGCCCCAAACTCCACAGACCCCAAACTCCGCAGGCGCTGGGGCCCCAAATGCCCTGAGTGAGCCACGCACGGCCAGCTGGCTCTGCCTTCAGGCGCCCTGGGCCCTCACTTCCCGCTACATGTGCTTCTTCCACTCGTTCCCATGTCTGCTTTCAGGAGGTTGGCTCTCTCTCCCCGTAGGCTGCAGGCTTTCTGTGGAACCCTCCTGTGCCACTGTCACCTCAGATCAGGGGCCTCGACAAGCCCCCCGCCCCCCGGTTCAGGCTTCTGATGTTGTTGTGACCACCACACACTCTCAGCTCCCAGCTGTTCTCCAGCAGCTGCAGCTGCCCTCAGCCAGGCTGTGCAGCACCTGTGTCTCTGCCCAGCTGTGCTGCACAGTGACAGCCAGCCTTCCACTTCACTGTCATCGTCAGCACATCTGGTGAGACATCTGGGAATTCTTAAGGGGGTGGTTAGTTTTTTTTTTTTTTTTTTAATTTTTCCCCAAGTTAAAAATGGGAGACAATGCCATGATGCAGGGGTCTCTGTATGGTTTCACAAGATGGGTTGAAAATGGAACAATTAAATGAAGGGATGAGATTAGGTGAGATTGATATAATATCAATTATAATTACTATCAGTTTGGTAATTCATGGTTTATCCCTAAAAAGGTTGTTTGATATTGGTGCCAAATATAAAAAAATTGACTGATAACATACAATCCTTAAAAAAACATATTAGTAAAACTAAGAAAAATATTCACACACAGACAGAGGAGTTTAGAGCAGAAGCTACTGCACCACTGCATTATAAAATTGAAGAATAGCTCAAGGTTATTAGAAAACTAACCTTTATTCAGTTACCATTCAAGAAAGACCACCAGATGATAGGCATCCCCAAGGCTATTCAGAAGTTAACTGGGATCCTATAGAAATGTTAGATTTGAAGAGATTTAAGGAAGCATAGTTTCATACGGTATGCATTCACCTTTTGTGAAACAAATGTTAAATTCATGGGCCACTCAGAACAAAATTATGCCACAAGACTGGAGAGATTTAGTTACAGCAGTATTGGAAGCTGGTCCTTAGTTACAGTGGAAAACATGGTGGAGAGAGGAAGCCAGGGCCAGAGCAACAATAAGGTAGGGCTAGAGGTTATGAGATTTCCCAAGATCAAATTCTTGGTGTAAGCCATTATGCTGATTTGCAAAGACAGGTTACATTTGATGATCACACCTTGGCTCTATGCCATACAGCAGCTTTGAATGCTTGGGACAGGGCTGAAGAATCAGGAAGGAGGACTAAGTCATTTACTAAAATTATACAAGGCCCAAAAGAAAGCTTCACAAAATCCTTACAAAGGTTGACTTCAGCTGTAAATAGAATGACATCAAATCCAGAAGTTAGACAAAAATTAATTAAATCTTTGGTTTTTGAAAATGCTACCTCAGAATGCAAAAGGGTGATTAGGCCTTTAAAGACAAGATCAGGACCCACAGATGAAAGGATTAGAAATATATCTGATATAGAATCTCACGCTAATGATGATACTTGGATAGGAGAAGTTATTTCTAAAATTTTTAGGAAAAATCAAAAGATTAGATGCTTTAATTGTAGTAAACCAGGTCATCTGAAAAGGGATTGTAGGCAAGGTGTTCCTAGGAACAATGTTTTTTTTTTCTATAGATAATCTCAATAGAAGGCCTCAACTTTCTGGAAAATTCAGGAGGTGTGGCAAAGGCTGACATTGGACTAATGAATGCAGATGAACATGGGAGAGGCAAGGTTACCCTTTACCATCAGGCCCCTGTGTCAAATTTGGTTCAGTCATTCCCTGTGAGCACTGAGGAAATCCCTCCACAGAACAATTAAAAGACTGAATGCCTATTGTGAAAAACCATCCTGCTCAAGATGACAGAGCAACTTTAGAAGATAAAACAAAATTTTCAGGAGAAATATAAAGCAAATATTTGGCAAACTTCTATAAAAGATCAAACACCAAAGGTAAAAATACAAATAAATGGAATTGAAATTGAGGGTTTGGTAGACATGGGGGCAGATATAATAATAATTGCACCAAAATCTTGGCATCCAAATTGGCTTCTTCAGGAGGTAAAATTTAAGCTTCTAGGGTTTAGAACTTTATCTCAGGTAAAACAAAGTGCAAGATGGGTTGAGTGTATAGGGCCAGAAGAACAGAGAGGAAAATTAAAGCCATATGTGCCTAACATAGCAATAAATTTATGGGGACATAATTTGTAACAGCAATAGAATACTAAAATTAACATTCCTCTAATCTCAGAAACAAACCATAAACTGTTCTATGTTTCTGAGAAAAATATTGAAAGTATTATCAAAAACAGTAACTAACCATTCAGGTTGTACATAAACAGGACACAACAGCTGCTGATCTTTCAAAGGTACCAACAGACCTACCCTTAAAATGGTTAACTGACAAACCTGTCTGGGTGGAACAATGGCCTTTGACATCAGAGAAATTACAGGCATTAGAAAAGCTGGTATAGGAGCAGCTAGATGCTCAACATATTGAAGAATTGACCAGTCCTTGGAATTCTTCTGTATTTGATATTAAAAAGAAATCTGGAAAGTGGAGAATGGTAACAGATCTAAGAGCTGTTAATAAGGTGATTCAGCTAATGGGCTCTATACAGCCTGGAGTTACCTTGCCTTCTCTATTACCCAAAGGATGGTCTATTGTAGTAATTGATTTAGAATACTTCTTTTTTAATATACCTTTATGAGAACAAGATAGAGAAAAATTGGCCTTCACAGTGGCTACTTATAATAATTCCTAGCCTGTTAAAAGATATCAGTGGAAAATACTTCCACAAGGGATGTTAAATAGCCCTACCTTGTGTCAATATTTTGTACAACAGTCATTGGAAATAATTCTTAAATAGTTTCCTCAATCTATAATTTATCACTATATGGATGAAATCTTACTAGCTGATTCTGATGCAGATACCTTAGAGAAAATGTTTGAAGAAGTAAAGAAAATTTTGCCTTGTTGGGGATTACAAATTGCTCCTGAAAAAAATACAGAGAGGAGATTTATTAATTACTGAGGATATAAGATATGTTTATAAAAATTCAACCACAGAAAGTACAAATCAGGAGAAATCTATTATCAACTAATGATTTTCAAAAATTGCTGAGAGATATTAACTGGCTATAGCCCACAATTGGATTGACAACTCAAGAACTAAGTAATTTATTTCAAACCTTAAAAGGTGATAAGGACTTAAATAGTATAAGAAAATTATCAGCTGAGGATGAGAGAGAATTGGCTTTGGTAGAAAAGAAATTACAGGATGCACATGTGGATCGTTTGGATCCAGAGCTTGATTGCATTCTGGTTATTTTACCTTCTACACATTCTCCTACAGGAATTCTAATGCAGAGAGAAGAAAATATCTTAGAATGGATATTTTTACCACACAAACAGAGTAAAAAAATTAAAGACCTATGTAGAAAATTTTCTGAATTGATTCTGAAAGGAAAATTAAGACTGTGGCAATTGGCAGGAATAGACCCGGTGGAAATTATAGTATCTTTTACTAATGCTAAAATTTCCTCATTATGGGCAGAAAATGAACATTGGCAAAGAGGTTACAAAATTTTTTGGAGAAATTAGCTACAAATATCACAAAAGCACGAAACTTCAGTTTATAAGAGAACTACTTGGATTCTTCCTCACATTGTATGGGGAACACCAATTTCTGGAGCAACTACATTCTATAGTGATACAAACAAATCAGAAAACGCAGGTTATAAATCAGGAAATGTAAGTGGCTCAAAGCCCTTATGATTCTGTTCAAAAATCAGAATTATATGCTATTCTAATGGTATTATTAGATTTTCTCAAACATCTTAATATAGTTACTGACTCTCAATATGCAGAAAGAGTTGTTTTACATATTGAAATGGCTGAACTTATTCCAGATGATTCAGAATTAACTTTGTTATTTATTAAACTACAAGAAATAATCAGAAATAGAAATCATCCCTTGTATATAACACATATCAGATCCCATAAAGGTCTAACAGGCCCTCTAGCATAAGGAAAGGATGAAATTGATCAGCTATTGGTAGAAAATGTGATAGAAGCCTCAGAATTTCATTAGAAACACCATGTTAATAGCAAATGTTTGAACCAAGTTGACACACATGTATGGCATGTACACACACACACACACACACACACACACACACACACATACACACACATACACACCATGAAAACTAGGGGAATATAGTAAACTAAAAAGCCCATGACATCTTGAGACCCCATCTAGCTCCACATTCTGATTGATTTTTATGATTAGCATTTCAGATTGACATGTTCTAGGCTCCCAAAACGAACTGCATTTTTCAATGAAATGGTACCTACTTCAAGTCCAGTGACTAATTTTCATTCTCATCCTGAAGTTACATCAAGATTTGCAGGCTGGAGTATTTGTCGTGGCCTGCATGCATCCCTTTAATGCTGATGTGCTTTCTCAGGGCACAGCACCAGCTTGCCTGCATGCATCCCTTTAATGTTGATGCGCTGTCTCCAGAGCACAGCACCAGCAAGCAGGGCTGAGTAGACAACAATCTTAATAGAAAAGGCAAGGATAGCACTGTGGTGGTGGTGGGTGAGTGAGGGAACCCAGACATTTCCTCAGAGCAAGCTAGAAGTGGACAGCATATGAGAAATCTGTGAATGACTAGACTGAAAATTAGAGATTTACCTTATTGTTTCCCTCACGGGGGGGCCTAAGAGCACCAGTGCATCAACTCCAGAAGTCATTTCTTCTAGCCACGGAAATGCAAAATAAGTCAAGTGAATTCATCTATTTTGTGGTTGTTATTACTAATTATTTTTTAAGATTTATTTTATTATTTTGTGTGTGTGTGTGTGTGTATGTGTGCAAACGTATATGCAGGTACCTGAGGAGGCCAGAAGAGGTCATCAGATCTCCTGGATCTGGAAGTACAGGCAGTTGTGAACTACCTGATATGGGTGCTGAGAACCAAACTCTGGTCCTCTGAAAGATTAGTAAGCCATGTCATCTCCCCAGCCTCAAGCCACTTTAAAACATCTTGGAAATCATGAGTCAGTGTTCTGAACATTCCTGGAGCCCTGAGCCAGAATGCAGCAATGACAACACACTACTGTTACTTTAGGGTCCACTCAAATGCTCTGTATTTCAATATTCAGCTCTATTACTTTAAAATGGGCATACATAAGTTCAGGCAGAAGCTCTGTGTAACCCCAAGTTTGAGAGAAATAGATTTCAATGTGATGTGTTATATGTTAGGGGACACACAACAGCCCCGTGGATAGGGAGTTCAATAATGCATTACTTTCTTTTCTTTTGGTTACCCCCAAAAGCGGATGTGCTAGAATTACTCTTACAAAAACATCAAAACTCAGATGATTCATGTGGGCATCTCAAAGATGTTTCTGGAGATTAACCTCTAGGTAAACTTCCGAGTGGAATATATCCACAAGTGAATGGTTTTTAGCTCTGTCTCCTCATTAGTGAAGGGAGTATCTAGAAATCTGGGCTATCATGGGGCTAGATGCAGAGGTAAAACTTCTCACACAATTTTGGGCATCTTATGATTTTGTGCAATCCTAACCTTTGTAGTGGGTAGCTGTTCCAACTTTGACCTAGAAGTACTACCCCCAGTGAGACTTCTGGCAATGGTCACATCTACCTATGACCTGCCCCTGAGGCAGGGCCAAGATGGGAGCCCTTAAGACCCAAGATCCGGATGTGCCAGCTCCCTTGGTTCCTGGTGATCCTAGATGCTGGATGGTAGACCAAGCAGAGTTCTTCAGAGAACCCAGCTAGACTGCACCTCACCTCTCCCAGATCCTGTAATCAACCCCTTTACTAGCTGTAAGTTACCACCCCCAAAATAAACCTCCTTTTTAACTATGTGGAGTTGCCTTAATAAATCCCCCAATAAAACTTCCTCTTCTCAAATTCTCAAATATTCCATGCTATTTTCATAAACTCATTAAAATTTTTATATTTGATGTGAGAATTTCACATGGCTATCAAGTTATTTTCTTGATATCTGTTATATATGCTCCACGGGGATTGAATCGGTCCTGTAATTATTATTCCTTGGTTCTAGCAACCCTGTGACAATCGCATAATAAAAACTATCACTCAGTGGTACTCCAGGTGCTAGACTGGGTTTGGGAACACATATTAAAGTCTCAATATGAAAAATAATGAATATTACACAGTGTGTTTCTAAAAATATTATTCCAGATCTAATTTTTCAAATCTCAAGACTCCTATGTGGAAACTGACAGTATCTTTGGCTTCCTGACTTGATAAAGAGTCTATGAAAACCAGCGCCAAACCTTCTGCTCTTCCGGCCTTTCCTCACGACCATGGTGGAGCTCCTTAGCTAGATCAGGCGTCTAGCTGTCTCTAGCTGTAAATCATAAGTAATAACTACACTTCAGTCTGACTTGTGATGTGTTCTAGATCTACTTGCAAATTTCTCAGTAAATTCTCACAAAGCGGGTGCTTGCAATTCTCTCTTAAAATAAGTAGTCATCTTTCTCTTCTGTTATGTCAAGTCTTAGCCAGTTTTGAAACATCCAAATACACCTGCATTTCTAATCCCTTGGAGAAATTTGAAATTTGAAGTATTGAAATTTCGTGTGTGTGCATATATTTTGAGACAGGGTGCCACTGTGTTGTCTAGATTGGCCTGGGACTTTCAATCCTCCTGCCTCAACCTCCTGAGTGCTGGGATTACTGCCATGTATCACCATTCCTTGTTCTTGAAATTGTTCTTGAAATACCCAGCAGGACTTATAATCATTACACATTTATATGATGGGTTTCAAGACTAATCTTGAATACAGGAAACATGGTTCCCTTTAAGTCCTTGCCTTAAACTCTCTGATATGGTTAATAATATGACACAAATCTCAGAGTTTGGATTCCAGTGGGCAGGATATGGGGATGATGGAGGGGCTGCAAGCGGAGAAACTAAAGAACAGAGCAGGAACCAGGGCAGGGCAGGGCTGCGCCCACCCGCAATTCTAGCCCTCAGGAGGCAGAGGCAGGAAGTTCAGAGTAAGTTCTCATCAGCCCAGCCTACTAGGTGACTACAGGCCAGCTGGGTCCTAGATACAAGAACATCTCACCGTCCTCGGGGGAGGTGAGAAGGAAGAGCGGGTGATGATATTGCCTTCAGGACTGAGATGCCAAAGGAAATAAATCACGGCCAGGGACTCTCTGAGAGGTAATGGCTTTGGAAACACCAGTGTGGGTTAATTTTCTAATGGGCACTATTCATTACTGTCAGGTGTGGTAAGTGCTCAGTCCATCAGCAGTTGGCGATATCCCCCAGCTGCAGGAACACCATTTTAGACTCATGCAGACACCCCTAACAAATGTACTGAACAGAGAAAAATAAGCCCAAGTTTAAACATACAAAACATCTCAGTTAGAACTGCACTCACTGAATTCCCAGTCGTGGATTCCTTCACTGGCTGAAATGGCTTGGGGCGTGGAGGCCAGAAGATCGGGAGTTCAAGGCCAGCTACATAAAGTTAGCTACGTAAAGTTCCTACATGAGACCGTCTTGAAAACCAAACATAAAATTAAAATCTAGATCGGCGATCTGGTCAAACAATAAATAGGAAAAGAACACACCGAGAATGAACGTCTCTCTCCTAGGTGCTTCGCCTGAGCCCCATTTGTCCTCAGAGAGACTGCTTCTCTTCTTATTGCCATTGTGATTTACAACCTCTGCCATCTGCAAGGACTCTGAGCTGATGTCATGGTCTCCACTGCAGCTCCATTCAACATCTTCCCTTCCTATACAGAAATCTCAGGCCGCTGAGGTATGAGGAGTGGCGTCATTTTTATGGACAGTCACAGTGGAGGAGAGAGAGGAGATAGCCTAGTTGGCCTCCCACCATCCCACTGGACTGAAATCTCTGAACATAAGCCACCCAGGACCTCTTTAATCTCTAAGTACAAGGTCTGAGCAAGTCACAGAGGCAGTGGTCAAAGAGAAGCCACCTGTATGGGTTCACCCAGCTATCCAAGTTGTACTGAGGAAATGCTAACACCCAAACCTCAAGTTAACAGGACAGCAGATTCTGAAAACTGAAGCCAATCCTTATGCCAAGAGGCAGCCTGAGTAAATAAAAGAATGGAGCACACACAGCTGTGGACCGTGGGGGAGCTTCAGCCTGCATTCCGGAAGTGGGTGTGGCTCTGTTCAGCCGTGGGTTTGGTGGCAGTAAGCCTTCTACTAGAACAGGGCAACTTTTCAGGGTCCCCTAGGATATACCAGACTAGACTCCACATCCGAGAGGAAAATGACCCCTGGGAGGGGCCCCCTTTCACACTAATTTTTATCAACCTGCAGAGAGATGCAGAACGTCCTGGGCTAATGTCATATTGGTGAACAGTGACCAGGAACGGAGAGAGGTGACATGGTCAAACTGATCCGTGAAACACAGCAATTCAGGACTCTTCTGTCACCCTGGGGATGAACCTTGCAGACTGCCACCATCGGCGACTGTTCCCAAAAGCTGAAGCACGGTGCATCGCCACCTGTTAGCTATGGGCTGGCGCTGTGCTGAGGTTTCATTGATCTGTTGATTCCTCACGGTGACCCTAAGGGGTAAGGCTTACTTACTATCAATAAAGAAGTAGGAACCAGGGCTGGGGAGATGATCAGGGTAAAGTGCCTGGTGCACAAACATGTGGCTCTGAGTCCCAGAGCCCCAGCACCCAAGTAAAAAGACAGGTGTGGCTCCAAGTGTCTGTGACCTCACCATGGCAGAGAGGGAGATCCAGGGGGCGCTCCTTGGGCAGCCAATCTAACCCAGTTGGCAAGTTTGGGGGTCAGTGAGAGACACTGTCTCAAAAAAGGGGTAGAGAGTGATTGAGGAAAACATCACAATGTTGCCCTCTGACCTCCACAGGTCTATGTGCATGCCCTCCCTGACACATATGTATGCGCACATGAACACAGTCACACACACACACACACACACACACACACACACACACACACACACACGATCCCCAAACCCCAAAAATTGAAACCTAGAGACAGACATGAACTAATTTTTGAGCCGGGACTCAACACCAGGTGTGGTGTTTACACGCCTGTCCTTCACCATCTGCCTCCTGCCTCTCCCTCCCTGACAGTCTGGAAGAATGCCCCAAGACCAACCACAGACAGTGTGGTCAGGCAAGCACAAGGTCCCTGTGTCTGAGAGACAGGGACACACTGCCCACAGCCCTCATCCTGCCGAGATGAGACGTGCCCCCACCTGGCTTCTCAGAGACCCCATCAGTAGGCTGTGGACATGCGTGCTAGATGCTCTGACTACCCAGATTCTCTGTTGAAAGAAAACTGAAGCAGTGCCGCATGCTATGGGTGGACTTGAAATGAATCCGAGGCTATAGAGAAGAAACGAGACAGAGAGTCCCCTGCTGTGCACCAGGCTCTCCATGCCACACCCAGGACGCCATCAGGGACAGCAAACCTCACAGGACCTTTTGATTCCTGAAGTTTCAGGATTTCTGAATCATGTCTTGAACATTAAAACACGGTTTGTCCCCCCAATCTAATTCATTTCTTTGGAACTGGTCTTCTTGAAGTTGAAATAAAAGCTGGTCCTCAAAACCAGCTTCATTCCTTACTCTTCCTTTTGCCTAACCTTCAAGGACAGATATTTTCCCCCAGAGTATGTTAACAGCCATCGAGGAGACTAAAATATCAGTATGTCTGAGAAGTTATTTTTAAAAATCATTTGGCTTAGAAAACTCCAATCATGATAATTTCAAGGGAATTCTCGGGACACAAATTAAACGTTTTAAATTACTCTTCAAAGATCTGTGAGTTCGAATAATCTTAATTTAAAAATATCCGCCCCCATGCATATGCATCAGGAGTCTCTAAGTTCTGTACCATACAACATTATGTTGGGATTTCCTTGTGTGGTCAGCAACAACACACGCATACAACGCACCGGCACCGTGAGATGGACCGCAGAAGGGCCGGCCCATCTCCCCGACGGCACTTTCACCTTCCGGGCCTGAGGGTGTTTTACCTTGTTAGTGGGCTTCCTCGGGCCCAAAGAGGCGTAACAATCCTCACTGTTGCATGCATCAACTGAAACACTCTGTCTGAAAGTGTAGTACTGGCTTTAGATAATGTGGTATTAAAATAGCAAGCCAGAATCCGACTACAGAGATGCCAGCCTGGCTGTCTCATGACCTTGGGCGGGGCCAGCCTGGCTTCTCTAACTTGAGGACTATTCCCTAAGAGTGGACTTACAAACTCAAGATAAAAGCTCTGGCAGGGCAGGTAGGTATTCAGTAAGCTGCATCTGTTTTACCTTAAAGAATTCACACACCAACTCAAAGCACTGGGTGCCCACTAGTACGGTCCCAAACACATTTCTGCCACAGCCAGAAGAGCTTCAACCCGCCTTACACTGTGTGGATTGGGGCCGCACTTGCTGTGTTCTCGGGCCCTGCCTGAGAACACGATTTCAGGAAGCCTACAGGGCACTGTAGCTTAACAAAACCAGTGTGTCTACTCCAAGTTCGGGTTTTCCTACCCTGCCTTTCCCAAGAAGAGCTTCACTTTGTGCTTCTTAGGCAGACAGGCCTGGGCAAAGGGACAAGGACCAAGCCACACAGGGTGCCTCTGCAGTTGTCTTTGAGGCTGTGCAAGATGACCACAGGGCCTCTGGAGCTCCAGCAGATTGAGAGTCAGGGCCCAGGGAGGAGCAAGAAGCCTCAGGCAGGAGAAGGCCGGAATCCTGCGTCCGGCCTCGCGGCGGGGAGCCCAAGTGTGCCCACAGTCAGTCTCCAAGCAGTTAGGGGTGCAGCTGGGGTGGGGGTGGGGGCGCATGCAGCTGGGTTAGTCTCCACTCGGCCACGCGGCTTGGCATGCCCGCTGGCGCTTAGGCAGAACAGACTCGATGCTTACAATGATCCCAGCCCAGAACGGAGTGTCTCTGACTAGCAGCGAGGGGCTGATGCTCGCCATGAGGAAGCCCAGCACCGTCACCGCGATGCCCAGCGCCAGCTGCAGCAGCGCCAGCAGCAGCGGGAAGCGGCAGCCGCAGCAGGTCCGTGCCTCCTCGTCCACGCGCTCCTGCGCCCCGGGGCTCGGCTTGCGCCCCATGTTCAGGCCGGTGGTGGCTGCGGTGGCTGCGCCTGGGCCGGGCGGCTGGGCCTGCCTTGTCTGCAGCTGAGCAAATGTGGAAAACACTCTCAGGCCACTAGTGGCCGAGGGGGACCCGAGGGGGGTCGCCAACTGCCAACGCGTAGGGACCCGGAGCCTAGGACCCATGTGATGGGAATGCCAGCCCGCTATGCTTTTTGGTTTCCAGGACCTGCAAGGCAAGGTGATGAATGCTGAAACCGCTGGTGTTTAATCAATAGATCACTGGACACAAAAATGGGCTCGGCTGGCTGCACTAACAGCTGAGAAGTCACTGCCAAAAGTTAAATTACGTTTTTTTCTAAATCTGTAATCCAACTAACAAGGGAGGTAGGGAGGGAGGAAGAAAGGAAGGAGCAGAGGAAGAAAAATTAAGAAAATGGTAAAGAAAAAAAGGAAGAGAAGAGAAAAGAAGAACAACCCTTTTTTCCCCTCTCACTGAGGTTCTTTTCATTGCTGGTGGGTGAGATGATCTGAGTTTGCTCTCCAGACCCACAGTGGAAAGAGAAAACTGATTCCGAAAAGTTGAATCCCTGACCTCTCACACATGTGACTCACACATCGCACACATGCTCACACACCATAATGATAATAATTGATTAAAATTTAACAATGGAATAATTGTTCGAAGGGCGGTTGGGCTAATGGTTTGTTTTCAAAAGCGCTTCGTCCTCATTTGTACGTTGTGACAGTCTCTTGCAGCCCAGGCTGGGTTCAAACTTGCTGGACATCCAGAGATGACCTTGAATTCTTACCTCTCCTACCTCTCCCTCTCAAATGCTGGGATTACAGTGTGCACCACCACACCCAGCCCCTGGATTTAAAAGCTATTATAATCGTGTCTCTGAGGCCCCCAGTGAGTCTTCACATTTTGGCTAAAGGTCTAGGGGTGTTGACGACTCTTGATAGAGATGCACAGTTGCCCCCAGGCAACATCTAAGAGCTAGTTCTAGCACCTGCAATGTACCAGGACAGGTAGCTACAGATCTGGTCCCCACCGGAAGGCACAGATGGGTAATTCTGGTTGTTCCTATTTATGCCTACCTTCATACAGCAGCATTTGGGACAAACTACAGTGTGAAACCACGAAGAAATAGTCCCTTTTTGGGGGTGGGAATTTAGACTTCCTTTTGTATGGTCACTTTCACATTCAGAAACTTTATTCAAAAGGAAATTATGTTTCCAAGATGTTAATAAATAAATGATGCCTACTGCTAGGTTGGTTGAGATGGCCAAGCCTAGCTCCCTGCTGCCCCCTCAGAATTCCAAGCTAATTGCTGCCTACTTCTTACACACAGAGGCGCTTACTCAGTGAGACTCAGCACTTGCCTTATACCTTTTCTATACACCAGTGAGAAAAATATGGTTCATAGATTAAGTCAGTCAGAAGCAGAACCCGAAACACACATTCAGTCCCCACTCAGGATGGCCTGATCACTGCCACACTCACCAGGGGACAGTGCGGCACAGGAAGTCTACCATCAGTGTTGGGGTCACAGAACCATGAGGATTTCCACAAGGTATGGACAAAAGCTGCGATTAATATAGAACATGATTCCCACTGACAAGGACAACCCAGCAGAAAAAAAAACCAAGAACGCTTGGTCTTTCTATGTAAATCTGGTAAAAATCACAGGGAGCCAGCAAACTATCTGTGACTAGCTATTTGTTCCTACAGCACAGCTCCTAGTGGGCCTGGTGGCACAGGCCCATATTCCCGGATACCGCGGAGACGGAGCAGGTGGGTTGTAAGTTCCAGGCTAGGGTTAAGGGAGTATGGAGAACTCTGCAGAGGAGAGTCAAGCGCCTGCTTGTCCCTGTCACTGTCACTGTCTAGTTAGCGTTTCTATTGCTGTGATAAGACACCATGGCCAAAAGCAATTTGGGGAGGAAAGAGTTTATTTCATCTTACAACTTTCAGGTCACAGTCCATCACGAGGGGAGTCGCAGCAGCAGCTGAAGCAGAAGCCATGGACAGAGGCTGCTTCCGGCTTGCTCCCCGTGGCTTGCTCAGCTTGGGCTTTTTTTTATTTTAAGAGCACTCAGGACCACCTGCCCAGTGAGCTGCCCCCCCCCACATCAGTCATTAATCAAGAAATGCCCCCACAGGCTTGCCTACAGGCCAATCTGTGGAGGCTTTGTCTCAACTGAGGCTCCCTCTTCACAGATGACCCTAGCTTGTGTCAAGTTGACAAAAAACTAAGCAACACATCCCTGGGGCTAAAGAAATGGCTCAGAGGTTGAAAGCACCTGCCACTCTTGCAGAGAACGTGGGTTCAAACCCCAGCACCTATATTGAGCATCTTACACCCATTTTTAGCTCCAGCTCCAGGATTGGGTGCCTGTTTCTGGCCCCCATGGGCACTGCACACACAAGGTACACACACACACACACACATGCAGGCAAAACAGTCATGCACATGACATAAAGGTAAATACATGTGTGGAGCCACCTCTCTCTGAAGGGACAGCACACAAAGAAAATAACCAATGGTTAATAGAAGTATAAAGCTGTAGTAAAATTTCTCTCTTGTTACGGCTTGAATCTAAATGTCCCTCAAGTGTCCATGTGCCAAAGACACTGTCACTTACCTCAGGCACTATTGGGAGATGGTGAAGACTTAGGGAAGGGGGCGGAGTGGGAGGAAGTCCTGTCCCTGGGGCATGCCCTTGGAGTGGATACTGGGACCCTGCCCCTTCCTCTCTCTCTGTCTTGAGGGAAACTGTTTCTGCCATCATGAGTTCTTGCCGTGATAGACAATGTCACCACAGACACAAAGCCACGGGGCCAAGTGACCATGGACTGAGGCCTCATGATCAGGCAACTTGCCTGATCATTACCATCCCCTGTGTGCACACACACACACATCAACATCTTTATCAGCGTCCTCCTCAGCACAAAGACATACCGAAACATCTCCCTGAAAGGGGAAAAAGGCAAGAAAACCAACTGAAAAGGAGGCCAAGGTTTAATCTTGCTCACGGTGTCTGAGGCCTCAGTCCATGGTCACTTGGCCCCGTGGCTTTGTGTCTGAGCTACCTCAGATCTCCCCAGCCTATCAAAATACATTTATAAATCCTAACTGTAATCTTGATTCTAATATTGCCAATATAAACATTTCTTGAAAATCTTTGACTGCATATTTTATCTGTTGGCTGTTGTCTTTAGCAACCATTTGACCACTACACTTTGGATGGATGATAGTCAGGTTTTCTAAGCAATGACATTAAAAATAGCCACAGCAGCAGTAATGCCTGGGAGATACACATGCTAGTCGAGGCTAGAAACTGTCTTACATAATATGTATTTAAGTGGGAATTTCCCAAGATGGGATAAGTGGGTTGCTCTAGTCCTTTTTTCTTTTAACTTATGACTAAAGCCTGCAACTTTTAATCTAAATTTCTTTTTCTTTCCACTTATATTTTGAGCTGAAAGACTTGGGGGTTTGATTGTACAGATTTAATTTATATGTACCTAAGCAGTTGTTCATGCCAAGGGAATGTGCCTCTGTTGTGCACAGACTTCCTGTCATTGTATCAGGGTGGTGAGTTAAGCTGTGATGTGGGGTGTCAGCCATGAGTCCCTCTTAGTGATATTTGGCTCCATATTACCCACCTCAGTGTGAGAGAAACTGTATGTTCTTTTTTTATTTTTTTGTATGTGTACATGTACATGTGTGTGCACAGGTGAAGTGCTGTTGCACTAGTAGATTCACAGCATGTGGAGGCCAGACTTCCATGTTGGGTGCTACCTCAGACTTCCATGTTGGGTGCTACCTCAGTCACTTTTCGGGACAGGATCTCTCACTGACTCTGGAACTCCCAGGCTCAACCAGGCTCTGATCCTCTTGTCTTGGCCTCCCCAGGGCCAGGATTCTAGGCACACCAAGTTGTGTCTGGTGTTTAAATGTGGGTGCTGGGGACTGAACTCGGGTCCTCAGGCTGGCTTGGCAAGCACTCTCCCAACCGAGCATCTCCCCAGCCTATCAAAATACATTTATAAATCCTAACTGTAATCTTGATTCTAATATTGCCAATAAAACATTTCTTGAAAATCTTTGACTGCATATTTTATCTGTTGGCTGTTGTCTTTAGCAACCATTTGACCACTACACTTTGGATGGATGATAGTCAGGTTTTCTAAGCAATGACATTAAAAATATCATAAAATCATTGTAAACACTCTATGTGTTGTACAGAAACTATGAGGTTCTCATTCTGATAACCAATTCTCCCCCCCAGATGAGCAGTCAAGTCACCAGCTGCCTTTAAGCCAGACTGGCATCTCTGGTCATCTTTAATATGCGCACTTCCATGGACTCAGTCCCCTGCACTTAATTCCACATCTAGTCACCACCACTCTTAATGTTAACTTAGGATGCACTACTAACCATGGTAGGGCTAGCTCCTTCTGTACCCCAATTCTGTGAACTGCCAACCTCAGCTGCGTCCAACTGTGTCTGTGAGTGGAGCAGCTCCTTGGCCGACTCAGTCTGCTTTTCTTGCATGAGATGTGAAGACTGACGATACTTGCCTCAGAAGGTTGGCTTGAAGTTTAAGTGATGATATATCCTAGTATTAATAATTGATCAATTGTAAGTGATCAGTAATTATTAGCTGTCATCTTTATGCTGTCTCCCTGACCCTCTGCTTTTTTATTCATAATATTCTTCAGTGTGCTTTGTGAAGTTTATATCAAATAGAAAGGGTTCTCTATATATGATCTGCATAGTTTATTTCAAATTATTTTGTGGGAGTTATTTGTTTCTGGCACTTCAAAAACATTTGTTTGGCATGGTGGCACACTCCCATAATTCTAGAACGTGGAAGGTGGAGGCAGGAGAATAAGGGGTTCAAGGCCAGCCCCAGCTACATAGCAAGTTCCTGGCCAGTCTCGGCTATGTGAAACCCTACCTCGAAACCAAACAGATAACAAAAGAAATGCTTTGATAATCTAATGTTGATAGTTAATCTTCATTGTCAAGCTAACTAAATTTAGAGTCCCTAGGACACACAGCTTTTGGTACGTCTGTGCGGGGGGGGGGGGGGGGGGGGGGGGGGGTTATTGAGTAGGAAGGATCCACCCTGAGTGTGGAATCCTGAATTCCATGGACTGGGGTCTCAGATGGAATAAAAAAAGAAGAAAGGGACTGAGCACAAGCATCCCCTCTGCCTCCTGACTGGACGCAGTGTGACCAGCTGCCCACACTCCTGCCTCCACAAGTTTCTCACCATGATGGACTACACCCCCAAACTACAAGAAACTAAACGCACATATTCCTGTTGCCATTGTCAGACACTTTGACACACAAATGAAAAAGAACTAACGTGAGAACAGTGAAGCAGATATAGCCAAACTCAGCAGGAGAAATTCACATTTCTCTAACATTTTACCCCTAAAATAGTATTGTGTTAGAGACATCACTGTTTTGAGACCTAAGATCTTTCCTATCTCTCTTTATGTCAAGAAACAACCTACCCCATCTTGGCATCATCTTGAGGGGCACCCATGGCCCAAGAACTGGGGCCTCAGCTTGATAAAACACAAATCAGGGTACCCTGCCCACTACCCTGGGATCAAGGAGTGGGTATATGAAGGACCATGCCGAAGCAGGTGGTATAAGAATTCTCTCTTTAGATATGATGAATAGATGCTACAGTGGAGGGGGGGGGTCTCTTCCTCTTGGAAGCCAGCTGCCCACGATTGGTGTTCTTTCCCATAGTTTAAAGCGAATCACTATGAGAGGTAAGAATAAGGTCAATGGGAAATAAGAGACAGACTAATAGAGGGGAAAAAAATGGTGTGTGTGTGGGAGGCTGGTGGCAGTATTTAAGCATCAGAAATTAATTGTGCCTGAAGCCAGAATCTTCTGGAGTGTCCCTTGGGAGACCATCTTGTACCATTGCCTCTCCACAGCATTTGCAATTTGGAATTTCAGGTCCTATTTAATAAGCAGCACACTGTTATCTGGGGTGTATTTGTGTCTACGAAGCAGCCTGGCTGGCTTACTAAACGAACTTCAGCCCAAATCAGAGCTCAAGTGTTGTGTAGACAGACACTCACTTGTGTATCTCTCACACAGCAGGTACCAAAACCAAACAAACAAAAATAAAATAAAATACAGAAACAATGTAAGGAACAAAAGGTTTGTTTTGGCTCATGGCTTTGGAGGGTTCTCTCTTCACAGTGAGAAGTCACACGAAGTAGCTCAGATCATGGTGGTAGGAGTGTGGTGGAGGCGGGTCCCCCTGAATGCCAGCTCTGGCAGCTTTCTCCTTCCCCCTTTTCTAGGCCCCCAGTCTGAGGGTTTATGTCAAACTATGCTCAGAATGGGTCTCTCTTGGTCAGTTAATCCTCTCTGGAAAAACTCCCACAGGCACACATAGGGGTGTGCTTCCGTGGTCCCCTGGGCCACTCTAAATCTACTCTAGATGACTGGAGGTTAACCATCACACTGAAGCGCCATGGCTGGTTCTGACCTAGCTGGGCTGAGACACAGCTTGGTGACCAAGGCCTGCTAAGCACTGCAGTCTGGACCCCACAAAGGCAGCGGGACACACCCCTTGTCTAAGTCCCCTGGCTTTTCACTGCTCCTTCTTTCTCTGCGGTCCTCACACTTGAGAGGCACTGGCAGTGCCCCTTAAGGTTCCCGCTGGACTATAGGAGGTAGCTGGGCAGTGTGAGGCATGGTAAGACACAAGAGCCTGGTGCTAAGGGGGTGTTTTTCATCAGGAAGCTTCATGAGAGGAGATAGACTTCTCTACATGTACACACAGGACACTAAGCTCGGACTGATCCTGGCTTCGGCTTGGGGCACCAGGCTCTTCAGTGCCTGTGTCTGTGACTGGGACCCTTCCCTGGTGATCCTGACTCAGGAAGAGGACTGGAAAGCCTGTACTTTCCAAAGAACTCCCGAATAATTCTGATACATGGTTAGGCCTACAGGTCACTCTCAGTCACAGAGGAGAGAAAGGAAGGGAGTGGGTGAGTGAGTGAGGAGAGGGAGGGAGAGGGAGGGGAGGGTGGAGGAGGAGAGAAGGGACAGAGAGGGAGGGAGGGAGAGCAGGAGGGAGGAGGTAGAGAAAAAGGGAGGGAAAGAAGGAGGGAGAGAGGGAGAGAGGGAGGAGACTAACCAAGCCATGTACTGTAGCTAGAGTTTTTCTGCCTGGCCCACAGTCAGGACAAATCTCTGTCACCCGCCAGTCCCACAGCCGCTCAGAACCAACCAAGTAAACACAGAGACTTATATTGCTTACAAACTGTATGGCCATGGCAGGCTTCTTGCTAACTGTTCTTACAGCTTAAATTAATCCATTTCCATAAATCTATACCTTGCCACATGGCTCGTGGCTTACCGGCATCTTCACATGCTGTTTGTCATCCTGGCAGCTGGCAGTGTCTCTCTGACTCAGCCTTCCACTTCCCAGCTTTATTCTCCTCCTTGTCCCACCTACACTTCCTGCCTGGCCACTGGCCAATCAGTGATTTATTTATTGACCAATCAGCAACACACTTGACATACAGAACATCCCATAGCAATGTACCAAACAGATGCCTCTAAAACGGAAGACTCTGCATCTCTGCCCATGTTTACTTGCTAAGACTATAGGTATTCAACAACCTTCAGAATTTCTCCTGGGGAACTTTGATAATTATAAATGCGGCTTTTGTTTTTAAAAATGGTGACCATTAACCTAGAGCAGAGATTTAAAGTAAAGATGCTGACTTCATCCCCGATGCCTAAGCGCTCTCACCACAAAATTCTAAGGAAGCCTTTACACTGTGACTGATCAAATGACTGACAGCTGGAATGAATGAATGAATGGATAATGGATGGATGGATGGACAGATGAATGGATGGATGGATACATGAATGAATGAATGAATGATCCAATGCTTCAGATCACCAACTTCCCATGACCTCACTACTGACAAACGTCGGTGCTGGCTGCCGATCAGCTCAGCCTACACCCAGTACCCACGGCCTCTCCTACTTACTGCTCAACAACTGCCAGTCATCCCTGGTGTTAAGTCCATCCTTCGAAGGATACAAAATAATGGGGACTGGAGAGATGGCTCAGTGCTTAAGAGCACTGGATGTTCTTTTTTTTTTTTTTTGGTTTTTTCAAGACAGGGTTTCTCTGTGTAGCTTTGTGCCTTTCCTGGAACTCACTTGGTAGCCCAGGCTGGCCTCGAACTCACAGAGATCTGCCGGCCTCTGCCTCCCGATTGCTGGGATTAAAGGCGTGCACCACCACCGCCCGGCACTGGATGTTCTTACAGAAGACCAGAGGTTGGTTCCTAGCAATCAAACAGTGGCTCACAACCGCTAACTCCAGTCCCAGGGCATCTGACGTGCTCTTCAGGCCTCTGCAGACAACAGGCACATGCATGGTATACAGATATACATGCAGACAAACACTCAGCTACATTCAATTTCTAAAAATTAGTACAAGTACATTTTAAAAATAGAGAAAGAAAAACGATGGGGCTGTTAGCATTTAAATGCAGGTCTTCAAAAATGATTTAAAAAATTCTTTGAGCCACGGTCACACTGTGCCAGGGGCGTGCCTTTCAAAGCGACTGCCTTGAAGAAGACAGGCAGTTTTGGACATCGGCATTCTGTTTCATAGGAATCGAGTCTTTGATTCTGTTTCCCAATCACCTTGTGCTACCCTCTCATAACTGTCCCAGTGGCAGACACCAGTGCTCTGGATTTAGTTTACCAGCTTCTATCAGGTGATTGATTTTCTGGACAAAGGTGATTACCCCACTGGACAAGTTGGACTCAACTGCCCTGCAGAGTACAAAAGCAACTCAACTTTGCTCTATAATTAGTGTCTCCACTTTCACAATCAAATGCTTTTAGATAACGCTGCCCATCTGACTGCCTTTTATAAACTGACTTGCATTTCCCAAAGAAACTGTGTTTTTCTAATGTGTTCTCAGAGCACTCCCTATTTTGAGCCACTAGTGAGAAAACACCGCTATAGTATTACCTGGTCTTAAAAACAAGACTGAATGAAAGGGCCACAGCTGTCAACCAATCCCCTCTAGCAATGAGAAAGTCCTCAACCTTGGCCCTCAGTAAGGATCTTCCAAGGTGTTTGCTGTTATCATGGCTCCAAGTAGAAGATAACACGGAGTTCTGATAGACCGAGAGCAGACCAAAGGAGAGTTCCCAGTGGCGGGAGAGCTGCTACTCAGAGCAGCTTCTTAGACAGGAGAGGGAAGCCAATGGCTCTCAAGGGAGAGAGTGCTCCACACCATGGCTTCTTCACTGGGGGACTCATGAGAATGAGTGCTGGGCTTTGAACACTCAGCACAAGTGTGAACCTCACCAAAGACTCTGTGCCATGTCTGACTCATTTGCTCTATGCCCAGAAACTGGCAGATAGCAAGATGTGTTTTGCTTTGTTTTGTTTTTTGAGACAGGAGCTCACTATCTAGACCAAACTGGTCTCTACTCATGGTCACTCTGCCTCCACCTCCAGGATGATGGGTTTCAGGTGTCTACCACTATAGCAGTCCACTTATTGAGTTTTTTTTTCTGAGGCAGGTTCCCACCCTATAGCCCAGGCTAGCTTAGAACTCACTGTGAAGCATATAGGCTGATCTGGAACTCATAGAAACCATCCTGGTTCAACCTCTCAAGTGCTGAGGTTTCAGACAGGCATGTGTCATCACGTCTGGCTCTCTTGGAAATGTTATGACTTTCTTTCCAGAGGGACAAACACTTAAGTAGCTCACCAGCTTTTTGTTTTCATTGGTGTCCAATTGCTGTGTCCATGCAAACACCTGCTGGACACTTGCACATAGAGCAGTGCTTGGGTTCTTTGGTGACTGTTGAGTTCCTACCTGTGTAGGAGATGCTGGAGTAGTCAGAAGGAGCTAAAGTATAAATGTTTAGTTTCTTCCTCTTCCTCCCCAGGGGCCTCACGAATCTTTCAAGTTTCTGTGAATCTTAAAATAACATTGCCGGTATCCTAGGAAATATATCTGGAAGTAACTAGTTAAATTTAAGTCATCATTTGCATCTACTTTCACATGGAGAGGAGGTGCATTTCCTACTTGCCCACTGAGCTCACACCTTGGAGCATAAGCTCTGTGTGTCTTTTTGTAGGACAGAACTTCTGGGGTTAGCGTGGGAGGTGACACGAAAGTCCCATTCCTGATTGTTAACCCTGACAAGGCCCTGTAAGCACCCTAATGTCTAGAGGTGTCAGGACACTCTGTTCATTGTTTCAAGAAAAGAAATCTCGCTGTGATGTGCCCAATTGTGTGAACGAATGTTCAGCACCTCCTGCTTGGATTCACGGCTAATGGTCTAGATTCTGAGTCTCCCAGGACCCATTGTGTGGCCTCCTTCCTTCACACCGCCTTTCTTTTTAGCAGTTTCATGATTTGTTCACACCTCCAGGAAGAACTTGGAGAAGGAAAAGAAACACAAGTTCATCAACTTCTCCCAATGCCAATCTTCCCGGTTCTCTGGTTCCAAACCAAGCTGTAGGAGAGTCAGGTGGTCTCTGGGGAGACCAGACAACTATGCAGCACACAGCCTCTAGCTGGGACCCACAGGGCCCGTCTCAGTGATAACAGCAGAAACAGGTATTTTACTAAAGGTACACATGCACACATACCTGCTAACACAAGCCAGTGTTTAGGGGTTTCGATGCCGTGAGCATCATCAGGGAAACACACAACATTGTACATGTCTGTGTGACTGAATTAGCTGTTGCCTCCTTCACTAAGCATGGCCTTTTACAGCTGTTTTTAATGACCACTGACCACTGTACTAGCCCAGTTTCGCAAGGCGCCTTTGGAGGCATTTGAACCCACGGCTGCACAATAAAATCAACGTTTCTGATCCTGGGTCTGTATAGCTGCTGGCAACACACCAGCAGGACTTCAGTTGACCGATGTGTTAGGGAATAAGGTCCCTAAGCACACGTGGGCAACAGCAGGCCTCTGGGGAAACAGACCCACCTTGCTCTGGACTCCTCTTCTGCCAGCTGGCCATTGCACCGTGAGCTCTGGGTCCCTACTCTGTATTCAGAAGGAGCCAGCTGATCACTGTGGAGGAGATCCAGCCATAGGGAGAACCCGAATCCCTTTCACCCCATCTCCACTGTCTGGTTATTGGTGGTACCTATGATCTGGCTCTCTCCCTGAGCTCCTGTGACAGACACAATTACTGCTATACCTCTCACCTGGAAAAGCTGTGAGTCTCTGATGGGCAGGTGATTTAAACTGGCCCAAATAGCTATGCCACTGCCAGCTCTTTACAGGGCTTGTGTCTTCAAGCTCCTCAGAAGACATTCAGGTTTTTAAACACCAGACTCAGGGAGAATGCATCAGGGGCCAGGCTTATTGGAGACCTGAGTGGAACATGCTACCAGGGGGTTGGGGTGGAGATCTTCCAACTTCCTGGGGCTGTGGTGCAGAATCCCAGCTACACCCGACCTGGACTCAGTTCCATTTGCTGTTCCCTGTACCCAACCTGTCCTGTATCACTGTTCTGATACGTCTATTATTCTTTGACAACTGCATATGTCTACATAATGTACTTTGTGGTCATTTTCTTATTACCCTCTCTCATCACACTCCCACTGGACCTTTCCTTCTCTCCACCCCCTCTCCAGTGCCCCCCTCTTTCCAGCACCATTGTTTGTGTTGTGTTTTTTGTTACCCCAGGTTTAAGTAGGGTGGCTTGCATGAACATGGGTGGGGGATTGCTTAATGGAACACAGACTACTTAATAATGGTGTTACCACTGAAGAACATCCCCCCAATTTTTTTTCATCCCCCAAATTTTAACCAGAGTTAAATTTGTTCTTTTTTTTTTTTTTTTCTCATTTCTCCTCCATCCTCACACCTCCCCACTCAAGCTGGATGTCATCCTATATCTGCATCATTATTGCATATCCATTGATCCACAGTCCCTAACTGGCCTCACTTTCCACCCTTTGCTAGCATTTGCAAATCTAATCCAAGCGTACAAGTGCCCTCTCTCCCTCTTAGTGATGCTGTATATCACAGATACAAAACATATAGTATACAGGGAGAAATGAAGAATCAGATGGGTGGTCTGATGGCTCAACCTCACTGTCAACTTGACTGCATTTGGAATTGACCTGGGAGACACACCTCGAGGTGTGTCCCTGAGGACATTTCAGAGAGGATTAGCTAAGGAGGGAAGACAACCCTGAGTGTGGGTGACGTACCTATAGGCTAGAGTTCCGGACCCAGCATTCTCCACTCTCTGCCTCCTAATCAATATCTGAGGAGTCCAAGATACTCAAAGTCCTTACAGTCTGGGGAACTAGTCCCAGAGTCTAGCTTCTCTGCCTTACAGTTACAGGGATTTCTTAGACTCTTAGTGGGTGTAAACCAGATGGGGTCTCTGGGGGCTTCCATCAGCTTCCCAGTCCCTCCCCTAGGGTGACTTGACTGTGGCCATGGGGTAACATGACTATTCAAAGTTGAGCATCTTTGATGGTTATAGATGAAGACAAAATTCCCAGTGGCCCAGCACGTGTCTGAGAGCTTGGACCCAAACATCAACCAATCACACATCCAGGAGTTGATGAGCCTCGGCTGGAATAACAAGCCACCAACAGTAGAATTCTAGTACTCAGTAATTCTCAGGGGTCCACTAAAAGGGACCACCAACAGTAAGATGGCTCATTGAAGCAGTGTGCCGCTCTTCTGATGCCATTTTCTTTACATCTTCTCTTTGGGTCCTTGCCACAAATCAACATTGCTCAGCTATTCAAAAAATAATAATTACATTTTTCATACATGGCACTGCATTTCATAAAGCGAATCACATACAAATATGTAATGTACTTTCTGCAAGCCCCATCCCTGCTCCTCCTCTGCTCCATTAGAACTTCTATCCTACCAGCCTCCCTTCCCATATTGGTACTACCTCAAAGTAGAATCCAACAAGGACAAACAAGGACATTGAAAGGTCATAGTGAGAAATTTGGACTTTATTCTTAAGGTAATAAAAACTATGCAAGCACTTGAGGAGCAAGTGAAGCGT
This sequence comes from Peromyscus californicus insignis, assembly GCF_007827085.1. Classification (NCBI taxonomy): domain Eukaryota; kingdom Metazoa; phylum Chordata; class Mammalia; order Rodentia; family Cricetidae; genus Peromyscus; species Peromyscus californicus. The sequence goes on along the minus strand of NW_026294584.1, from coordinate 158,274,697 downwards.
CTGGATTTATACTGTGAAAATGCCAAGAGTTACAGCATGAACAATGGACGAGGGGAAGAAAGGAGACAGCGACATCCCCTCGGAGGCCACCATGATGACCCAGCAGTGAACTGGTGGAGTAAACAGAGCAGGAGACTTGGGAACAAGAGAGGGGGGAATCATTCTTAAGTATTTACCAGTTCTGGGGTGCTGTTTCCACTGCACAGGACAAGGGGCTGAAGCAGTGGCCGAAAGAGTCTAGACCATGAAAAGCAGCTGTTCAGGAGGACTGACTACTGTTGGTCTGGACAAGCAGCTAAGACAACAGCAGCAGACACTGGAGTGAGACTGAAAAGAGGACCCACACACTGGGGAAACCTGTGAAAAATCCTGAAATGATGACGGATCCAGACCAAAAATACACAGAGAATTCTCCAATTCAGCAATTTAAAAAAGATCCAGTGAAAACAAGCAAATGGTTTGGACAGAACCCGTGTGAAAGAAAACAGATGGCCAGTCAAGAGCTGAGAAACGCTTCCTATCCCATCCCACGGAAACGTACATTGAAACCACGGTGGGAAGTCACTCCCCGCATCAGAACAGCTATCACTACAAAGACAGGCAGGGACTGGAGGGAAGGCTTAGTGGTAAGAGCAAATTGCTGCACAGGCATGAGGGCCCGAGTTCGAATCCCCAGCACCCATTTAAAAGCTGAGTGTGACTAACTGTACCTACAATCACAGTGTTGAGGGAAGGGGGAGTGAGGCTTGCTAGCTGCCACCCTTACTAGAGACCCAGTAAGAGGACCTGTCAAAAGGCAGTATGATGGATAGTGATAGAATACCTGGACCTCCACTGGTCTCCATGCACACTCAGACACGCAGTCACACACAAACACACATGCACACACATCACACACACAAAAATATTTATTTATTTATTTGTTTGTTTATTTGTTTTTCCAGATAGAGTTTCTCTGTGTAGTGAGTACTGGAACTCACTGTGTAGATCAGGCTAGCCTCAAACTCAGAGATCTGCCTGACTCTGCCTTCTGAGTGCTGGGACTAAAGGTATGTACCACCACTGCCCAGCCCCCCAAAAAAACAAAAATTAAGGGGAAAAAAGAAAAGTAGGCTGTTGGCCCTGCATGGAAAATGATAAAAACCACTTGGGAAAGGAGTGGCCATTTCTGAAGAAGTTGAACACAATCTCATCAAGTGAAACAGCTTAAGAGAAACCAAAGCTGATGCAGTGTGGGAAGATGGACACTCGCAACCACAGGCTTACCAGCTTTGACAGAGCCACAGAGAAAGCATGCACAGGGCAATCTGTAGAAGTTCTGCAAGGCCACTGAGAGACACACAGAACAGAATTCTAGAACATTCAGAGTATAAGAGGGACAGAACGGGGGCCAAGGGTTTTATGGACAGGGTGGGGAACGGAGGAGGCATTAGTGTGAAGGGTGTACATATCAAAACTTATAAACTGTAGGGACCGAAGACCTGGGTTTGATCTTCAGAATCCATGTAAAAAAGCCAGACATGGTGGTGAGAGCTTGTAATTCAGCACTTGGGCAGCAGAGACAAGGTCTCTGAGGCCAGCCACTCAAGGCACCTGAGAAATGACACTTAAGGTTGGCCTTTGGCCTGTGTGCACGCGCACGCACACACACACACACACACACACACACACACACATACACACATACACACACCTTACCAAATGGTACACTTTATGTGTATGTCATCGACTGTCAATCATACTCCCTATAAAACCATCCATGGGCCGGGCGGTGGTGGCGCACGCCTTTAATCCCAGCACTCGGGAGGCAGAGCCAGGCGGATCTCTGTGAGTTCGAGGCCAGCCTGGTCTCCAAAGCGAGTTCCAGGAAAGGCGCAAAGCTACACAGAGAAACCCTGTCTCGAAAAACCAAAAAAAAAAAAAAAAAAAAAACCATCCATGGAAAATCACAGGAAGATGTGGTCAGTATTTGCAGTTTAAGTAGAGCTGGAAAAGCAATCAATATCTAGCCAAGATGATATTTAGAGATCACTATGTGTGCAATAAGGTAGTGATGATGCCCCCAGAAGTCTGCGTTCAGCCTCAGTCAATGCCTGATATTTTTCATAGCTACCACAAGGAGTTTTGCTGGTTTGTTTTTATTTTGTATTTACTAGGCTGTAACCAAGGCACATTTATTTTCATGAAGATCAATGAAAGCATTGCCATTTCCCCCTACAACACTTTCAACCACAGACTTTCTGCCTCTTCTAGCCAGGATGCTCCAATAGAAACCTGTAAACTTAATCCAGAAATGCCAAGCACTCACCTATTCCATTTCTGTTTCTGAGCTGTCCTGCGTCTACCTATTCAGTGGCATTATTCAAATAAGTCATCATTTTTCCATCCATCCTTGAGGACACTTTAGATTAATCGTCCACAGACAGGAGCCATGGTCAGCACAGTAACAGAAGAGATAAAAGTCCAGGACAATATAGTGTCCTGGGGTTTTATTTCCAAATTCATTGAAATATAAGATTCTAAGATAGAGTATCCTGTCCATAGATGCATGAAATAACTCCCCAAGAGAAGGACACAGGCTTCCAGTATAGCAAGCAATCATGTGTTTGTGCGCACCCCCCAGACCTATAGAAATAGCCTTAAAGAAGAGGAAAAACTTGGAACAAACTTAGAGAAAATAATAAGGCACCTGGGTACTGTGTGAGCCATCAGAACAAGAGCATCCTGGCAGGGCAGGTGGCCCTGGGGAGCCCCGAAGAGAAGGGTTCCAGCTGAGGTCAGAGCTGGGGCTCTGCAGGGAGCACTGGGGAGGCACTGGGCTCTGCAGCTGCAGTTTTGAGAGTAAAAAATTCAGAAAATGGGTCTGCAATCTGGGGCATCATTAAAGAGTGGAAGAATAGGGGGATGAATAGGAACAAAATGCAATGATAAATGCATGAAGATGAAATCTGCTGCTCTGTTACTAACTCTCAAACTTACCTAAAACAAAGACACTGACCATTCATGTCCCAGTGTGAAGCTTCCCTCATGGAAGCTGGAAGTCACCCTATCTGCAACTCTTCCATCCCATCTCTTTGTCTAAGTGTGAGCAAGTGCCTAGATGTCACAAACGTGTCCATCCAGTCAAGAGCACAAACCACAGGGGCCAAAACAGCAGCTGCCAAAGGTAACAATTAAAATGCATGCAGAATCAGAACGTGGATAGTGTCCAGAGAGGTGACAGCGATGGTGACAGCGAGCTTCATCGGACTCCGATAGAGAAGGGTTGACTGAGCCAGTTGGTGGTGGTGGTGGTGGCGATGGTGGTGGTGGCGGTGCTGGTGGTGGTGGTGGTGGCGGTGGTGGTGCTGGTGGTGGTGCTGGTGGTGGCGGTGGTGGTGCACACCTTTAATCCCAGCACTTGGGAGGCAAAGTCAGGCAGTGTGGCAGGCTTCTTCTGCTGGGCCACCAAGCAGGTCCCAAATCATGACATGGAGACTTACTAGTTATGAATGCTCAGCCTAGCTTAGGCTCTTTTCTAGCTCTTTGAACTTAAATTAACATGTTTTTCTTTATCTACCTTTTTTTTTTTGCCTGGGAGCTTTTTACCTTTCTTTCCTTTTGTGTATCTTACTTTCACTGCTTCTCATGTCTGGCTGGCTGGCAGCCGCCTGGCTTCTTGCCCAGGGTGTGTCCCTCCCCTCCCTCTTCTCTCTCCTTCTCTCTTTCCTCTCTCAAACCTAGATTTCTCCTCCTATTTATTCTCTCTGCCCACTAGCTCCACCTATCCCTCTCCTGCCTAGCTATTGGCCATTCAGCTTTTTATTAGACCAATCAGGTGCCTTAGGCAGGCAAGGTGAAACAGATGCATCACATCTTTACATAATTAAACACACATCCTTACATCATTAAACAAATGTAACACACCTTTACATAGCTAAAGTAATATTCCGCAGCATAAACACATCTTTGTCCAGTTAAAATAACATTCCACAGCAAGGCAGAGCTCTGTGAGTTCAAGACCAGCCTGGTCTACAGAGAGAGTTCCAGGACAGCCAAGGCTACACAGAGAAACCTTGTCTTGAAAAACAAAACAAAACAAAACCCAGAAGGGTTAACTGTAACTGTACCTTTGTTAAGAGAGCTAACCTGTAACACTTGAACCACATCTCCATCGCTTAAAGTAGTTTCTGCCCAAGTTACTTACCCCAAGTCTTAGCTCCTACATCTGTAAAATAGGGATTAACAATGTCTTCTTGTGGAGTTCCCATGGTGATGCTCCATGCTCTGTGTGGCAAGCAGAACTGTACACCACGTTTAACAGATGCCAGCATTTCCACTCCATATTGGTTCCACTACTGAAAGGGCAAAGATGTTGCTCCCCAAACCTCCCGCATTTGGTTTGTAGTTAGGATTAAGGATGGGACAAAGACTCCCAAGTGGAAAGAGGAATCTTCTCAATGAGTACATATTCAGTGAATTCTAAAGCAAAACTGATTGAGTTCTGCATTGAAGCAGATTTCCTCTAGATTATTTAGAGTCAGCTAATCACAAGTCACAGGGAAAAATTAGAGTAATGAGGGGGCTAATTAAAGAACAAGAGGTGAAGCAGGCGGCTGAGAAGCCTATGTAGATGTTTTATAGTGCCTGGCTGCTTCAAAAGCAGTTCAATCTTCTAATCAACCCACTTGTTTCCATCTCAGTAAATACAAGGAGACTCAGAATAGCACCGTGTCCCAAAGCCAGATTTGAAGCCAGGGAAGGAAGCTGGTCCATTAATGGCTCAGGACAGTTCCTAATTAGGGCAATTGGAATTAATGCATGCATCTGAAGATTGAGTTTCCTCGCTCAGCTTTGTACTAGATAGGCACTGAGAAAGTGAGAATAACCTGTGCTAGTTCATCCTCATCCTACATACAACAGGGGCAATGTCTGCTCACACGGTACACAGTCAAATGTACAAATAAATGCAGTTACTCAGGCTAAGCCAGAGGCTCAGTTGGCAAAATGCTTGCCTTATAACCATGAGAACCTGAGTTCAGACGCCCAGCACCCACATAAAAAGTCAGGCACAGTGGCAAGTGCCTATAATCTCAGGACTGGGGAGGCTGAGACAGGAGGGTACTGGGACTCACTAGCCAGCCAGCTTAGATGAATCAGTGAGCACCAGGTTCAATGAGAGACCCTGTTTCAAAAAACATAAAGTGGAGAGTGATTGAGGAAGGCATTTGACATTGACACACATGTTCACAGATGCTCACACCCAACACACACACTCACACCACACACACACAGCTGTTACATACACACACTACACACACACACAGAGCTATTACACACACACACACACCATACACACACAGCTGTTACATACACACCACACACACACACACACACACAGCTATTATACACACATGCAGCTATTACACACACACTCACACCATACACACACCACACACACAGCTGTTACACACACACACCACACACACACTCACACCACACACACACACACACACACAGCTGTTACACTCATTGTCCCACTCTGTGGAGAGCTGTAGGCCCCACTGCATCCGCACAAGTTCATCTTGCCACTCATTCCCATTGCTTCTTAAAGGTCTCAGCTTTTACCCAAATGCTCAGGCACTCAAAAGTTGTTTCTCTATATAGACTCCCTCTCTCTATCCCTGGAACCCCTCCACAGGGCATCTGAGGACTTCCAGTCCAGTGTGTGAGACAAAAGGGAGAGCCAAAGTTTTAAGTTTTATTTACTATGCCTAAGAATCCATAAAGCAAAAATGTCTCTGATCAGTGAGCCTCTTGCTCCAGGACAGCTAGTTCCTGAAATGCTAATGTTTATGGGAGATAACAAGCCACATATTTTCACTCCCCTAAACAAATTTGTTTGAACCATCTGCACTGGATGTGCTTGATCACATGTGGGCGGGAGGTTCACAGGCAGGAAACACGTCGGGATATATGCTTGCCCCTGATTGGATGTAGGCTGGACGTACGTCAGGATGCATGCTCGCCCCGATTGGACGTGATAGGAAATACTTAAACTACGGCAAAACGTGATTTGGGGCCATCTTCTGGAAACCCAGAGGTGGACCTGGCCAGAGCCCAACCATCTGGCCAGTATTTAATTAAAGCTTGCTTCAAATCTGGCTTTAAACTGTGGTGGTGGTCTTATTCTCGAATGGTGGGATTAACACAGAACAACCGTTCTTCTCTCCTCTCGCCTGTAGCCCCATGCCATCTTATCACACCATCTTGGATATGCGGGAGCTTCGCTTGTTCTAGGAGAGCAGACAGTCCAGGGCCAGACTCAGAAGGCAGTGTAGCAGCATGGACATCTTGCAGCATCCCAAACTCTCCTTACTGAGCTCTACACCTCACATACAAGGGAGGGGTGAGGGGTGTTCCCAGACTCCTGGACAGCCTTCCACCTTCTCTCTCAGGAACCACTTTCACAGCTCAGCTGCCCTTGAGAAAGGCCTGCCCTCTCTGTACTGTGAGTGAATGAAAAAGCAAACGAAACAAAAAAACCTCTGAATTCTCCAACTTAGTCCTTGACAGGTTCATAGGGAAAAAAATTAGAAAATTATTTCTTTCTGGGCGAAACTTGACTCATGTGTTTAAGATTTTCAAAAAGCCCATATTGAACTTAGAGGCTAAATACTAAGCTTTCTTAGTCCTTTGCATTCCTTCTACAACATTCCACAATCCTCCTCAGGCAAAACGGTAAAATCAGGAAAATGTTAAGTATTTGTTTCAAACTCCCCATGACGGCTGACTGTCATTAGTCTAAATTCAGGTAATTTTAATGGTCAACAATAATTTGCATATTACCCAAGAGGCTTCTGTTTGTGAAAGTTGGTTAGACAAAGATAGAGAAAGAAATTTACTAGAAAAAAATTGATCCTTTGAGAGTGTCAAAACTAGAGAAATGCCTGCTGCATACTGGGATGCTTTTCAGGCATCTCAGACATTTCCTCTGGATTCCAGAGAGATGATTGGTAGATATTTGCTCTTGGATGACCAGCATTACCTTAAATTATTTTTAAAAGGCCCACAATATTTTTTATCAGTTTATATTCATTGTCCATGGTGATAAGTTTAATAAAGATGCTTTCATTTGATTATAACATGTACTTTACCACATTCCCTGTCCATGTCCTCCTCTTCCACCCCATCCCCCTTCTCTAGTCCCCTTCCCTCCCCCAGAAAGTCTCATTTCTACTTTTATATCACACACACACACACACACACACACACACACGCACACACGCACACACGCACACGAGAGAGAGAGAGAGAGAGAGAGAGAGAGAGAGAGAGAGAGAGAGAGAGAGTCTAGGATTGACACATGATAAAACTGTGATATTTATCTCTGAGTCTGATTTATTTTACTTAAAATGGTGGACTCCAATCCAAACCATTTTCCCCAAATTGCATAATTTCATTCCTCTCTATAGCTAAATAATATGCCATTGTATGTATCTACTATATTTTCTTTTCCCAAATCATCTGTTTATGAACACGTAAGTTGATCCATGACTGAGCTACTTTGAAAGTACTTCAGTAATATAGATATTTCTTTAAAAACCTTTTCTTTCTTTGAAAATCAAAAAATAAAACTACTGTAGTATGTTCAAGGCTAGTGTGAACTACACAGAAAAACCTTGGTTCAAAAGAGCAAACCTAGGACACAGGTCTGCTGACACCAGTCAAGGCCACTTAAGAGCAGGCACAGCCACTAGGCAGTTCCTCGATGGAAGGCAGCAGGTCTGTAGCCTGACTCACTGCTGTCCAGTGCCTTTCTTGCTAATCAAATGCAAGGTCAGATTGAACTTGCATCCCAAGTGTAACCACTCTCAACACCCACCTGCCCGAAATTCGGGGACTCTGCTCTCTCATGTAATGGAATGACTACCCACAGGAGCTGGTGACAGCTTGGAGCATGTTCAAGCCCTACCATGCCATGTTGGTCCTCTGGTTGGGTTCCTTCCCTCTCACAGTAACACAAAGGTCAAGACTGATGGCTTCCCGTAGGAGCATAAACACAGCTTTGGATGTTTGTAAGCATGCCTCTTCATGAAGGTGTCACTTCATTCAGGGTGCCTGTCCCCTGTGCACACTGGTATTTAGAGGTGTTATATTTTTCTAAAAACATGCTTTGGATCCAGGACTCTAATAAACGATAATTTTCTTTTTGAAAGCTTTTCTATTTTTTTTCCCATTTTCAAAAAGTCTGTTATAAAAGCAAATTTTCTCTTCAAATGAATGACAAGATTTTTTTGTGTAGTGATTAGTAAATTGAATTTGTATATACACATATACATAGACACACATACACACATATACATCATCTATGCACATATACATACACACATATATATCATACATATGCATACACATACATCATATGCATAGACACATATATACACATTTATGTCATATACACACATATACATACACATATACATCATATACACACATGCATACATACATATCATATATATATACACACACATATATATCATATACACACACGTACATATACACATGCATCATATACATAAATACACATATATGGACATATATACCACATACATATGTACACTTACATACACACATGCACATATATACATCATGTCATATACACACACTCTCCTTGCCTTTTTGTAGATGAATTTCTAAATGGTCTTATTAAATAAAAAACACAGAGCCAGGAATTTGGGTTAAAGCCTTAGAGAGATCAGGGAAATAGGGAAAGCCACCAGCCAATCTTACCTCACCAACTCTGCAGTTTCCAAATGGCGTGACTTCCTGTTTATCCAGGCTTTATATGACTTGCTGTTCTGCCCTCTCATTGGCTCTCTTAGACCAGCTACCTCACTTCCTTGTCACTGTCTGTCTGTACAGACCCCCAGGTCTCTATGGTTAGTACTGGGATTAAAGGGGTGTGTTACCACGCTTGACTGTTCCCTAGTGTGGCCTTGAACACACAGAGATCCTTCCTGCTAAGTGATAGGATTAAGGGCGTGTGCTACCACTGCCTGACTTCTTTGTTTACTTATAATGGCTGACCTCCCCCCCTCCCATCTCTAGGCAAGCTTTATTTATTAAAGCACAAATAAAGTATTACCACACCTTTTAATCTTTTTAGTGAGACCATATTTCTCTACAGATGACAACTATCAATTTAATTCAAAACCATACTTGATATACACATGGTAGGTACTATGTTAGCCATCATACCATGTTTAGGGTACACAGTCTTCTCAGAGAGATTTTTACACAATGTCCTTAATTTAATGAGTCACAGGAGACTCTTCCTTTAAACACGCCTGTGTCTTCCTCTTGCTCTACTTGGACCACAGCCAGAGCAGCAAGACCCTACACCCTCCCTGTACCCTCTTCTGCAACCCAGAACTTTAGTAACTCCTTGACCTGAAATTGCTGGTGCTCAATAAATACTAACAATTGAGTTAAGTTCTCCAGTGCCCTCACAGAAGCCACCAACCTGCCTGAGCACAGCATCTGTGACAGGAAAGACAGAGGGCCCTCTGCAAATGCTGTTTCCTTCATGCGGAGCAGAGTGTGGAAATCCCATTGGGTCATCAGCAGGTTGAGAACACTGGGGGAGAGATCATGGGGGCACCATTCTGAAATGGTTAAAGTCCCCTCCTCCAATCTCTGTGGACATTTCATAACTTCTTAGTGTCTCCCATTCACTTCATGTGCCAACCCACTGCTTACCTCCCAAAGGTAACAGCTTTGTGGTGTTGCTCCTTCCTCTGAGAGGCTCCCTGCTGGAGGGCAACTCCTAAGACAAGGAAGCTTACAGGGCCACCGGAAGTGCTTGAAACTTACAAGGCTCCCTTAAAAAAGTCACAAGGTGCCTCCCCAAGGCTGTAAAACAGTAAACAAGTGTTGGGAGTGGGCACTAAGGTGGAGCCCTGAAGGCTGTATAGGGAGCACAAGGGACTCCCACACATCCTCACCTCCCACACATCCATCTTTTCGTTGTAACTGTTACCACTGAATCACCTGTGATCCTGTAAGTAGCCTCTCAGCCACCCTCCTGTAAGTAATCCCAATAAACTGACTGGTCCACCAGGCTAGACGTGGGCAGATTCATTTCTCTGGTCTGTCATTGGTGCTGCATCTGGAGTAGACAGACATTTGTTCACAAGTCCCCTGAGATAATTCCATCTTCATGTACCTTTCTTGGCTTTTTTTTTTTTTCTGTTTTGAGACAGAGTACCACACCATAGCTCTGGCAGACCCAGTACTCAATATGAAGCTCAAACTGCCTTCAATTCATGGCAATCCCCCTGCCTCGGCCTTCCTACAGCTTGGATTCCAGTTATCCTTATATATCTTGAAACATTAAAACAGTAGTGTGTGGTGGTATTGTGTTCCCCGAAATATTGTGCATGCTAATAAACTTATCTGGGGTCACAGAACAGAACAGTCACTATATTAAACATAGAGGATAGGCAGTGGTAGCACATGCCTCTATTCCTAGCATTTCAGAGGCAGAGATCCATCTGGATCTCTGTGTGTTCAAGGATATAGCCAAGCATGGTGACTCACGCCTTTAATCCCAAGAAGTGAGCCTTTAATCCCAGGGAGTGATGGCAGAAAGCAGAAAGATATATAAGGTGTGAAGACCAGAAACTAGAAGCTTTTGACTGGTTAAGCATTCAGACTTTCGAGAAGCAGTTCAGCTGAGACCCATTTTGGATGAGGACTCTGAGGCTTCCAGTCTGAGGAAACAGGATCAGTTGAGGAACTGGCGAGGTGAGGTAGCTGTGGCTTGTTCTGCTTCTCTGATCTTCCAGCATTCACCCCAATACCTGGCTCCTGGATTTGATTTTATTAATAAGACTTTTAAGATTCTTGCTACAGTAGTGGTAATGAGTGGGGATATTTTTTGAAGATGGCCTTTTCCTGGCTGTGGGGATGGGATGGAAAGGAGCAGAGGAGCAGGCCTATTACTAAGCTCTGAAGCCAATTTTACTTCTGAAAAGAGACTACCTCAGCCTTGCTCAGCATCACAAAGGGCAGAGAACACAAATAGAGGGGAAGAGAGGGAGAGGGAGGGAGGGAGGAAAAGAGAGAGAAAGAAAGAGAGAGAGAGAGAGAGAGAGAGAGAGAGAGAGAGAGAGAGAGAGAGAGAGAGAGAGAGCTGTTATTGCTCAGATGGTACAAGCCCTGGTAAATAAGCTTGCTTGTATTTGTTGAATGAAGAGACAGGTCTTTCATGCCTGCTGGTTCCCACGATTAGTGAGAGAAAAGCTGTGAGAAGTCTGCTTTGCCCTTTCTTTAAGAAATATGTGGTGAAGGACAGGATAAAGATGGCCTTTATCAGGGACTCTCAATGACACCTCTGTCCCCCACACTGTCATTCTTTTCAGACAGCTGATGATTTTTCTAACCTTTTTAAATATGGCTTTCAATATGTAAGTAACATAAACAAGCAGGAAATGGGATAAAAACAAAGAGGAGTGGGAAAATACCAGTAAAATGATATCTTTGACCCAATCACAGCAAACCCTGAGCTGTGTTGTACTTTCTCCTGTAGACAGTCTGTGCCTCAGTAATATTCTAGCCCTTGATATGTTTGTTTTGTACCTCAATGAACTGAGTAATAAAGCTATAATCCATATAGTTACACAAGTTTGTTTAGTTTTTTTCCATTTTAGCAAACATAACTGTAGGGTAAAAAGTCCAAGTTCACTTCCAGGTTTTGAAAACCCACCAATCCCTGAGCTCAAAAGCCCACCTGAGCGCAAAAGCCCACCAATCCCTGAGCTCAAAAGCCCACCAATCCCTGAGCTCAAAAGCCCACCAATCCCTGCATTCAAAATCCCACCAATCCCTGCATTCAAATATAGGTGTAACAGTCTTATTAAATAAGAAACACAGAATCAAATGCAGAGTTAAAAGCCCAAGAGGTCAGAGCAGTAGTTAAGAGCTGATACTAAAAAACCTTTCTTACCCTTCACTCCCCCTATCGTCCTTCCCCTCAGAAAGAGACCTACTTCCTGTGTATCTGTCTTTTTATTGACGTTCTGTTCTGCCTTCTCATTGGTTGTCAACCACATGATCTCCTCATCACTGCCTGTCTATACAGACCTCCAGGTCTCTATGATTGGTATTGAGATTAAAGGCGCGTGTCTCCATGCTTGAACACACAGAGATCTGTCTGTCATATGATCTGGATTAAAGGTGTGTGCCGCCACCACCCGGCTTCTGCTATGGCTTGCTATTAGCTCTGACCCCCAGGCAACTTTATTTATTAACATACAAATAAAATCACATTTCAGTACAAATGAAATATCACCATATTCAAAAGTCCATCAATCCCTGCCCTCAAAAACCCACCAATCCCTGGACTTGCCCCAAGTGAAGGACTAGAAATCTCACCAATTCCCACCCTGGAAAACTCCACCCCCAAGAAACACTACTTAAAGCCTACCTCCCACTCACTCCCCTGCTGCTTCTGGCCAGCAGAGGCGGCCACCCTCCATTGTCTCTACCAATAAATCTCTTGTGTGAGATTTGTTATATGAAGTGACTTTTTAGTATTCCTTGGCTCCTGACTCCCAGGATACCATCCCCCTCAGAGTGGCAACAACTGCACTAACCATATGATTTCTCAGCACCTGTAGATAGCCAAGCCCTTGATCTACGGGATTCTGTTGAACGCTGTGATGCAGTGTTTCAGACCCAGATGACCCCGGGTTAAGCTCCCTTCAGAGTTGAAAGTATGTTGTTTGGGCCAGTGTTTTTAGACAGATCATCAGCTGCAAAGCTCACCAGGAGAGGACTAGGTAGGAAACATTGCTGGCTCTGGCTACACAGTCTCCACACAGTGACTTCATCGGAGCTCTTAACCATGTGTCAGTAAATAGCATTGTACGTTAAAATAAAACTTCATATGTAATAAAATTTGAATTTCTTTTCTGATGTGTCTTTCTTTTTTTAGCTCCTAAAAATACAAAAATCTTTCTTAGCTCACACACAAGACTTTTGAAAGTAGGCAACAGGCCCATGGCTGATAGCTTGCTGGCCCTCACTCCAGAGTGCAGGGATACTGAAATCAGAGGCTGAGGCCCTTGGTGTATCACAGTCAGTCCTTTGCTGGTGGTATTGGTGATTACCTCCAACCAGGCTTCCTAGTTGCTTGGTTTCTGGGTTTGGGCACTTGTGGGGAGCAGATGAACAGCTTGGATCAATAGACCACTTAATTTTTAAGCGACTATGCAAAGGAATCGCCCTCAAAGCTCATCATATTTGGCCAATAACCATGGTGTGTGTGTGTGTGTGTGTGTGTGTGTGTGTGTGTGTGTGTGTGTGTGTGTGTGCGCGCGCGCGCGCCTACCTGTGTGTGTGCATGCAGAAATTGAGGACAGTCTCAGGTGTGCTGCTGAGATATCTTCCACCTTTTGTAGGAAATGGTGTCAGAGCCCCTGTCCCTGCTTCCCATCTCATCATCACAGAGAGGACAAATACTTGTTGCCATATGCACCTTTTGAATATGGGTTCTGGGAATCTAACTCAGACCCTTATGCCTACAGGACAAGAACTTTATCATCATTATGCTCTCTCTCCAGCTCTGGACGATGTTCTTAAAACCCTGGAGGAGAGGTCATCATCTACCTGAAGCTGGACAAGCATCCAGAGGGGCTCTCTAGGATGTCTTCACAGAATCCGGATGTTTCCCAGGCAAACACATTTCATGCTGCCTCTCCATTGCGCCTGAGAACACCTGGCCAGCTGCCACCTTGAAACACAAAGGCAAATTATTAAGTTAACCTCCCGTTGCTCTCTGCAACCCAGGCTGATAATAAGACAAAGAGCAATTTCCTTTTGTGCATTGTGAAACTGCATGGGGAAAATACCTTTCCTCTGATCTGAGGTTGACTCAGATCAGGAACACTGCCTCCGAGTTCCATGTGTCCTGCCTCTGGGCTGTCACGATCACAAATGGGTGTTTATCAGCCTCTGCTGTTTGTATGCCACTACTGTGTGAAGCGTGGGGACAATTAAGTCCCACTCTTTTCCCCCTTAATTATTAAATTGTACCCTAGATGATTAAATGCTTCAAGCCCTGAGGACAAAACCAAGCATAATCAGTTTGGACACATAGGACAAAGCTGAGCAGTGAAAACGCATGGCGTTCACTAAGACATCAGCTTCTCCCTAAGATATCCGCTTTTCCCTAAGACATCAGCTTCTCCATAGTAGTCTCAGAAGTCTGGAAGAGGTGGGTGAACAGGACACGCCCAGGCTGGAGGACTTGCTAAAACTACGAAAGGCTGTGACCATGACCTTGTTACATACTCTCTCCACCTTCTGGTTGATGGAATTTGAGAGTTCCAGGGGGCTTATATCATCTCCCAGAGTTTTTCTAAATAATTCTTAAATTTATGGCATGAAAACGGCACATCCTGCCTGGACCCCAACTGGAAGTCCAGAATTTTTCAAATAAAAACATGCTCAAAAAGTTTTTGAGTCAGGCATAGTGGCACAACCCTTTAATCCCAGTGCTCAGGAGACAGAGACAGGCAGAGCTCTGTGAGTTCGAGCCCAGCCTGTTCTACATAGTGAGTCCAGTCCAGCCAGAGCTATATAATGAGACCCTGTCTCAAAAAGCAAATATATATATATATATATATATATATATATATTTTTTTTTTTTTCTTGGTATCCCGAACAACCTTTCCCTGTGATCTAGATGTTTTCAAATAGGATTAAGTGTGTGTAGTGTGTATGCATGTGTGTGCAGGTGCATGTGCACAAGTTGAGTGTGCACATGGAGATCAGAAGTTGGCAATGGGTATTCTCAATCATGTACCACTTCATTTAATGAATGGGCTCTCTCTTTGAACCCAGGTCTCTTTTTGAACCCAGAATTCTACTCTCTACTATCCAGTGTGCCCTGGGGATCCCCATTTCTGCCTTGGAGCTTGTAGACTTTAGGCAGGTCACAATACCCCCAGGATCCAAACTCCAGTCTTCCTGCTTGCACAGCAGGCATTTTATCTGCTGAGCCATCTCTGCAGTCCCTTAAATGGATATTTCTTAAGCGTATATTTATATAAGCGGGGCAATAAACCGCATACAGAGAAGAATTACATTTCCCCTGAGAATTTCACAGGGTCTAAGGCAAAGTTACTCACGCTGAGAGCCGTCTTGGGTAGAACGGTTTACAGAATTCATTCTGTAAAGGAAGGTCTGGGGGGCTTGCATGTCTACAAATTCAGAAATGACGAAGGAACAGTAAATGTGGGATTAGTAATGCATGGCTGGCTTTTATCAAATGGGGATGTTACCACAAGGAAAACAAGTAAACTTTATAAATAGCCTTTCTTGAGGAGAGACAGGGTTTCTCTGTGTAGCCCTGGCTGTCCTGGAACTCACTATGTAAACCAGGCTGGCCTCGAACTCACAAAGATCTGCCTGTTTCTGCCTCCCGAGTGCTGGGATTAAAGGTGCACACCACCACATCCAGGTAACTTTGACTTTTTAAAAGATTTGTTTTTAACATTTTTAAGTGTGTGTGTGTGTGTGTGTGTGTGTGTGTGTGTGTGTGTGTGTGTGTGTGTGTAGGTATATGCATATGAGCGCAGGTGCCTGCAGATTCCAGATGGAGCCATGGAAGAAGCTCCTAACACTGAAGTAGATTAGACTGGATTGTACAGGCTATCTTCACAACCTTCCAGTATATGAAGACCTTTGAGAGGAGAAAGACATGGTGATCTATCCAGGGACAATAAATCAGATGCTAAGTGCTTCCGTTACTGTCAAGGTGCCGGGTTTAACAGAAGACAGAGCCTGAAATGTGAATCCACTGTGGCTAAATGAACAGTCACTCGAGAGAGTCTGGGGCTTGGCTGACCTGGAAGCAAAGCTAGTCTGGGAGGTTTTCACAAGGCCACACAGAGCAGGGTGGATTGTAAAAACAAAGTGTGGTTCCACGTCTAACATAGTAATGACTTTGATATTATTTGCAAACAACATGGCCAAGTGAGATGGTTACAGGGGCCAGAAGGACAACTGGAGGGGTGACCAAGAGGACCAGCTGGCAACGTGACGCACAGCTCCACAATGAACGCCTAGATGAGGGAATGGGCACTGAAAATATTTACACGTTCCCTCATTCATTAGAGTATGAACCAGAGGCCCACGATATGTTAGATAGATACTAGTCTAAGAATCAAACCATTGACCTTGGAGTGTAGGTTTAGAGGGTTTAGATTTAACAGTAAGCAGTAAATATAATAAGCTAATTATGAATTATGTCAAGGGAGGATAAGACTTGAGAAAGGAAGGAAAACACGGAGCAGATAATGGTAGGCAAGAGGCTCAGAGTGACAGGCAGGCCACACAGAGGGCGAGGATGTAAGCAAAGATTCCAAGAAGCTATGAAGTGAACCCAGAGCCTGTAACCTCTGGAGACAGCTCCAGGCAGAGGAGCTAAGGCCAGGCCCCCAGGGACAGGGGACAGATGTGTTCAGGAATAACAGGGGGGTGACTCATGTGGCTGGGAGGCAGCAGTGAGGGGAAGCAGATGAGGCCAAAGGTCATCATGGTAGAAAGCCCCAGGAGGCCCATGCAGATCTTTCTCACACTGAGTTTTTCTGTTAATCATCAGGGGCTGTTGAACAAGACAGAGATAGAATCTAACTGAATTAAAACTTCCGACCCAAGCTGCTAGGTGAGGAGCAGGCTGAAGACAGCAAAGATCTTTGTGAGGTTCCTGTCACAGCTCTGGGTGACTCCAGCAGGTGGTGGGGACAACAGAGGTGATATCTAAGGGGATTGGGTGCTACATGTTGCCATCAGGAAGAAAGCGATTGAAGAGCTACCAGACCAGCTCTCCCCATAAAGGGGGAGATGTACATGTACAAATCAGTGTGTGCGTTACAGATGTTGGACGATGCTGCTTGGACGATTTTTCAAAATGACTAACAGCATTTCCTGAGAGATGGGTTTGCTCTGACAGTTTCTCTAGGACAGCGGTGAAGTTCTTCTGCGACCTAACACACAGGTGTTATTTGTGTGTTTATTGTAGTTATTACTCAGCCTGTGAGAGGTGGAGAGGTGGAGGCTGACTTAACAAACAGAAGCTTATTTGAAGGTTAACGGGTATTGGTGGGGGCAGGACAAATTAGGAATATGAAGTAAGTGCCCGTTTTTATTTTAAAAACCTAAGGATATCATGTTTCTAGTTTTTCTCTTTTTAAAAAATGTTTGGTTTTGTATTTCACACCTGTGTGTGTGTGTGAGAGAGAGAGAGAGAGAGAGACAGAGACAGAGACAGAGACAGACAGAAAGACATGCAGGTCCCTGAGGAGGCCAGAAGAGGGCATCAAATTCCCTGGAGTTGGAGTCACCTGAGGTTGTGCGACGCTCCGTGGGTGCTGAGAACCAAACCCCTGTCCTCTACGAGAGCAGCCAGGGCTCTCAACCGCCAAGTCATCCTTCCAGCTCCTTGCTTTTTTTTTTTTTTTTTGATCCAATATTGAATATCATGGACTGTCCAGGGTGTCCCTTATGCTGTTGGCTTTTTGTCTTTCAAAAGGACTGTTCCCCTCTCCATGCTCTGTGGCCTGGATCACTCCCTGCAATACTCACACCCTCCTGGGGCAGATCCAACTTCGGCTTCCAGCTGCTGTGTGCCCTAGGGACTGGGAGAGAACTGAACCTGTGCTCAGGGACGGACAGCAGCACAGAGAGGCGCTTACCCAGCCTGGCTCTCCCAGACCCTTCAGAGCAGCGCTGGTTTTCTTTGTTGTTGTTGTTTTTTTGTTTTTGTTTTTTGTTTTACTTGTTTGTTTTTTGAGAGTGTCTCTCTCTGTAGCCCAGTCTGGCCTTGAACTCACTATAATGACTGGCCTCGGACTCATAATAATATTCCTGCTAGGATAACAGGAGTGCACCATCGTGTCTGGCCACATATTCGTTTCATACTCAGCCAGTATCTGCCCCTGACATTTTGGCTCCATTTGGGACCCTGTCCCTAAGAAGGAGTCCTCAAGGGCATTGTCTAGCTTTGCACTCCATGTCCACCCCCCTTTGCCTCATGAATGGGCACAGAAGGGACCTTCATCTTGAAACAAGCCACTTAGGAACAGCTTCTGGAAAGTCCAGGAGGACAGAACCATGAGGATCCTGGCTGGCAGGCACTACCCCTGCTCTCCACCTGCTCTTTTGTTTTTTGTTTTGTTTCCATGTTTCTCGTGTGTGTGTGTGTGTGTGTGTGTGTGTGTGTGTGTGTGTGTGTGTGTGTGTGTGTGTGTGTGGTGTTCATAGTGTATTCCAGTGGATGTGTTTGGGGGGCATTCCCAATTAGAGGCCAGAGGTTGATGTTCAGTGTCTGCCTCTAGCACTCTCCACCTTATTTTTTAAAACAAGTTTTCTCGCTGAGCTTAGAGCTTGCACATTATCCAAGGCAGCCATCAAACCTCAGGGATCCTCCTGCCTCCACACGCCCAATGGAAGGCACGAACCGTTGCTGCATCTGGCTTTTTAAACAAGTGCTGGAGATCTGAACTCAGGTCCTTACACTTCCACAGCAAGCGCTGTACTGACTGGGTCACCGTCCAGTGTCTGAGCAACTTAACACCTTACTAGTAATTGAGAAATTTTTGCACTAACCCTATGGAATGATGCAGAGGTATAAAACACAGCCACGGAGTATGTAGAGATGTCCAGTGTTGATGTTAAGTCATCTTGACTGTGGTGTCTAGTAGCTGGCTGTCATTCTAAAACAGAAATCTGGATGTGTGGGCATTCTCCCAGACAGCCTTGAAAAAGTCTAAATTAGTAATCTGAGCAGCTTGGGGTATTACCATGGCACTGGTAGCAGCAATAAGCACATTCAGTGTGAATTTTTGTGGGCACAGAGATGACTCTGGGTGGGCCAAACTTAATCACTCCACTCCATTACCCACAAATGCTGCAGTATAGAGCCCAGACTCCAGAGTCAGCACGGAAACATTCCCCAGCAGCCCGTCTGCTTTATGAATGAAACTAAGTCAGTCATTTAAGAACTGCCTTCTATGTCGGCTCCTCTCTCTTTGCTAAAAAGATCTGGCTCAACCAACCTAAGGAAGGGGAGGCTGGCTATGGTTACAGGGATCCAGCTTATCATGGTGAGCACCGCATGGTGGTCAGATCCACCTCCCATCTAGGTGGGTCAGGAAGCAGGGGCAGAATAGGAAGCAGAGTGGGCTACAGACTTCAAGGGTTCCCCCCAGTGACCCACTTCCTGAAGGTCTCCCAACCTCTCCCAGCAGCTCTACCAGCTGGAGTGAGCACTCGGACACACGAACAGTTCCTATTCAGATCTTAGTATTTCCAACTGACTGCTGGATCCGGGAAAGCTGCCGATCAAAAGACTTGTGGTAAAAAGAAAGGAAGGACAGACAGATAGCCGAACAGTACTAGAGTTAGTCAATGCACAGCTTAGGTTCTGTGTGAATCCGTGCCTGAACACACTACCATGACCTAAAACACAAGCCTGTGCTGAATGCCACTGTCACCTGTAAAGGATGGCTGCTTTTATTAGAAACAAGTGAGCAAACAAAATGTAAAATCAAACAAACAAACAAAAACACCCCACCCCATTCAAATAGGATGAGAAGGCCTTATTCAAAAATATTTCCCATTTTTTGATACTAAGGTTTACCACCAGACATGCATTTTGTTTAAAATAAAAATAAAGCAGAATGTGGAGGAACACACTCAAGTGTCCGAGGCAGGAGGATTATCTCAATGATAAAGCTAGCCTGAGCTGTATACTGAGTTCCAGTTCTGCCAGAGAAAGGAGGAAAGAGGGGGAGGGAGAAAAGAAAAGTGGGGGAGAAAAGCGAGGGAAATGTGGAAACTCGGGAAAGGAAGGGAGAGAAGGGGGGAGAGAAGGGAAGGAGGGGGAGGGGGAAGAGGAGAGGAGAGGAGGAGAGGGGAAGAGAGAAGACAAAACAGCATGGTACGCTATGGTTCTGAAACCTGGGTCCCTGGACCGACCACAGGTGAGTCCTTCAAGTCTGTGAGCCACGGTTTCCTCCTATGCAAAGTGGAGAGAATAAATTCTCCCTCCCAGCTGTGTGCATGGGTGTTTTTTGCACCCTCCATGTCTCTGGGCTCCTTGCACAGCCACCATACTTCCTGCCAGGCATCTTTACAGAACGCATCCTTAGCTCCTCTCTACCACTTCCCATGTGTCCACCGAAGCCAACCATCAACTACCTGGAGTCTCTTGTGACAGATTAGGGATTCTCCAGCCTTGTCCACAGAAGAGTTCCCATGAATCTGGCTGGGCCACTCACTGCCTTTATTGCTCAGGCTCTTGAGAGTAACCTCTTGGGCCTGAGGAAGAACAGGTGGTTTGACCCGAGGCCCACTCACTCCGTGGACCTCCCTTTCTCATTTCTCTTTTTCATCTTTCTAGTCATGATTTATTTGCATGTTTGCCCCACCATTCGAGGGAGATGCCATTTATATTGCCTCACACCCAGGCTGAGCGCTTCCCTCCCATGGCAGCTGCTCTGTGAATGGAAATGTTGTGGGCTTTCTAATGCTGCAGGCGGTGGTTCTAATCCTGGCTCTGGTATTTACTAGCTGTGTGGTTAACAGTGACTTCTCTGAACTCCCATTTCCTCATCTGTATAAAACCAAATTCACATCTATGCCTCGGGTTTCTCGTGATTAAAGGAGAGGCTTGTATCTGAATCATACATGGGTCATCAATACATGCCTATTGCCTAACTCTTTTATGGATGCTTCCTTCTCTTTATTCTATGTCAGGAGTTCTAAGTTCTTTACTCTCCATGTCCTGTCTGTCCTTTCTCTGCCTTCGTCATTTTTCTAGCTTCATTTCTGTCACTGCTATAAAATACCCTGACGAAAACCAACTGAGTGGAGGGTTTATTTGGCTTATGTGTCCAGACTATAGCGCATCATTCGAGGAAGTCAGGACAGGAATTCAAGCACACCAGTCAAGAGCAAAGAAAGGCACCCACATTGCCTACTTGCTTGTTGCTTCATGTAGCTTTCTCGTGTTCTAGAGAGTTCAGGAACCCCTGCCCAGGGAATGATGCCCACCACAATGGGGAAAGCTGGCCAGAACCATCATCTCCACTACGGTGCCCTCGACTAAAGGAATTAGCATAGCTCTTGTCTCAGAGCCTCAGATCAAACCGCAGACTCTTCCTCCCAGCTGTCCGCACAGGCAAGTCCTGACTTGCCCGCTGCATGGGACTGTGCTGGTGGGGTGACGGA
The DNA here is from genome assembly GCF_007827085.1 of Peromyscus californicus insignis. Taxonomy (NCBI): domain Eukaryota; kingdom Metazoa; phylum Chordata; class Mammalia; order Rodentia; family Cricetidae; genus Peromyscus; species Peromyscus californicus. The sequence goes on along the minus strand of NW_026294584.1, from coordinate 158,253,415 downwards.
CGTGCAGAAGGCTTCTGTGTCCTCTCTGGTCACCTTCTGGCTCTGGTCTCAGTCTCTCTGGTTCCTTATTGAATCTCACTCACTTTCTTTATACTCATCACAAGTGATTCGCCTTCATGTTTTTCTAACCTCAAATTTCCTCTTTCAAATTAACTTTTCCCTTTCTGCCAAATTACTCTCTCCACTCGCCTACACACATACACACTGCAAAACCACTGGAGGGTCAACAGCCTACACACACTGCAAAACCACTGGAGGGTCAACAGCCTATACACACACTGCAAAACCACTGGAGGGTCAACAGCCTACACACACTGCCAACCACTGGAGGGTCAACAGCCTACACACACTGCCAACCACTGGAGGGTCAACAGCCTACACACACACTGCAAAACCACTGGAGGGTCAACAGCCCATACACACTGCAAAACCACTGGAGGGTCAACAGCCCATACACACACTGTAAAACCATCAGAGGGTCAACAGCCATACACACTGCAAAAACACTAGAGGGTCATCAGTGTATTCTGGAGATGTCAGAGGACGTTTCCTTAAGTGTTAGTATTTTTAATTCTTTTGTGCTACAGTCATTTAAAGATAAATGTAGCCCCACTTTTATATCCTTAAAGATCTGACTTTCTTCTCCCACAAGATGATACCATGCCTGTCTGTGTTCAAACATATGCACCCATCTTTCTTCTGTAGCCTTCCCTTCCATGTTCATAATGGTTTCTTCTTAAAATGTCTCCCTTCATCTATGAACTCATCTTTCTCTGAGCTCCACTATTTGATCTACCCAACATAAGAAGACGTAGATGTCACCCAGTGGTCACACTGTATGTCCTGGACACACAAGTCATGTGTTTAAGATCATCCAAATACAAACTGTTGTCTGATCTGCTGCTTTAGTGGAACATGGGTCTCTACTTCTCCAGGAAGTAGATGGAAATCAAGAATTGAGCTGTGCAGTGATTGGGGGAGATCCAGCTTTCAGTCCCCAGACAGCTTCTCATCTGTAGAAGCCCATCCGGTCCTAAGTCCCAAGCACTGTTTTCTGTCGTTACACTGCCGACATTCAGTCATCACAGTGCCCCAACCTCTGGGCCCAAACTCCATTTCCTTCTACCTCAGCTCTGGCCCATGATCTGTTGTGCCGTGTGCTGATGAACCCCAGTTAACCCTGCTGTAGACAAACACCAGCTCCTTAATTCGCTTGTTTATTATATAAAAATGGAATATTTGCATTAGCTGTTTCTTTCTTTTGTGTGACAAAAAATACCTGATGAAGGCGGATGTAAGGAAGGAATGAAGGGCTTACTTTATGCACAGTTTTAGGCTACAGTCCATCATGGCGGGTTAGTCACGGCAGCAGGAGCATGAGACTGCTGGCTACATCACACCCACGGGTGGGAAACGGAGCGAAATGGATGGTGTTCAGTTCATTTTCTCCTTTCATTCAGTCCAGGACCCCAGCCCATGGAATGGTACCTCTCACACTGTGAGTGGGCCTTCCCATCTCAAGGAGCCCAGTGTAAAAAGTCCCTCACAGATAGGCCCAGAGCTACTTCTCCCAGGCAGTTCTAGATCCTTCAGCCCCTCAGGTGCTGAACACATAGTAAATGCCAGGTTTGGGGCTATCTCAGTTAATACTCATAAGTTCAGTTTTTATTTCTATTTTCCAAATTAGAAAACTCAGAGAAATTTGGGGATGGTGGCTCCGGCCTGTAATCCCAGATGCAGAAGAACCAGAACTTGGGGTCCATAGGGCATCTGGCTTGTCCATCTTGGGGGACAGTATGTAAGTTCTCACAATTTAGAGTTCATGACTGGACCTCAGTTCAGCCCATCATTTCTGATGATTGGCATCACTGGAACACTCAAGGAGGACCAGTTCCCAGAACTCACAGAAGCTCACTTTCCATGGAGTCCAGGGGCTCCTTTTCTAGTAGAAATCTATGTTCTCAAAATCGTGCTGATTACAGGACCAGTTGATACTATTTTTCAATAGTAACCCAAGGCTTGAATGTGGTCACTCTTAATTTCTGTGTTCACTCATTTAGAAAGACACTCATTCACAAATATTTAAGTGCTGTCATGGTTTGATTCTGAAACATCCCCACAGGTTCATGGCTTAGGCATTTGTTTTTGAGCTGTGGATGCTGTTTGGGGAGGCCATGGATTATTTCAGAGGGTAGAGTCTAGTAGGAAGTAAGCCACTGCAGTTGGGCTTTTGAAGATTCTAACTTGGTCCAGGCTTCTGATTTCTCTCTGCTTCCTGATCCAGCAAGATGTAAGGACTGTAGCAGGCGCTTCTGCCGCCAGGAATGCAGCCACCAGAAATGCAGTCACCAGGAATGCAGGCACCAGGAATGCAGGCACCAGAAATGCAGGCACCAGAAATGCAGCCACCAGGAATGCAGCCACCAAAAATGCAGCCACCAGAAATGCAGCCACCAGAAATGCAGCCACCAAAAATGCAGCCACCAGGAATGCAGCCACCAGAAATGCAGCCACCAGGAATGCAGCCATGCCTTCTTCCCTGCCACCGGGAATGCAGCCATACCTTCCCTGCCACTGGGAATGCAGCCACTAGGAATGCAGCCATACCTTCCCTGCAGGCGAGAATGCAGCCACCAGGAATGCAGCCTGCCTTCCCTGCCACTGTGGCTAAAACCCTCTGAAACTAGGAACCAAGATAAGTCTTCTCCCTTCACCTGTTCCTTTCAGGTGGGTCTGTCACAGTGAGACAAGAGTGACCTGTCCGGGTGTGAAAACAGAAGCGCAGGAGTTGTTCAAGGCCGCTGTTCCCAAGGAGCCCAAATTCCAAAGGAAGAGACATGAAACAGACAAATACCTTTAGATGGGGACAAGGGTTCTGATACTTTAATAACCATAGAGGTGGTGTGGATACTACTCAAATAACTGGTGCTAAGCCCAGAGGCTAAGGGTATATTGTACTTGGTATGAACCAGGCAGCAGACAAAGCTTCCATATGTTAACCCAATGGATCCTCATAACCCTATGAGGAAGAGGCCACCGCTACTTTCACACAACATCCTGAAGCTGGGTAATTTGCCTGAGTTCAGGAAACTGGAGATGTAGCAGAAGATGGAGCTGTGTGGGTGGGAATTACCTGAGATAGAATGGCCAGGGAACATTCTCGGAGGAGGAGATACTTAGCTGGACCCTGCATGGTGAGAAAGAGCCAGTCCTGGAATGTTGTGGGGGAAGAGCATTCCTGGCAGAGGGAACAAATGTTAGGGCCCTGGTTGCTGCAGGGGAGATATGTTAGAAAGCAGCCAGCCCGGCTGGTGCAGAGTGCTTGGGACAGGCAGTGATGGCCAAGACAATTCGGGGGGGGGGGGGGGGGGGGGGGGGGGGGGGGGCTACCAGGTAAGAGCTTGAGGTTTCCTTGGGGGTCATGGAAAGATTTAAGATTCTATGTGATAAGCCATGAGACACTTCCAGGACCATGCTGGCCCTGGGTGCAGAATTGGCTGTAGACACCTGGCTTAGTTAGGGTTTCTAGTGCTGTGACAAAACACCATGACCAAAAAGCAACTTGGGGAGGAAAGGGTTTATTTGGCTCACACTTCAGCATTGCTGTTCATCACTGAAGGAAGTCAGGACAGGAACTCAAACAGGGCAGGATCCTGGAGGCAGGAGCTGATGCAGAGGCCATGGAGGGGTGCTGCTTACTGGCTTGTTCCCCATGGCTTGCTCAGCCCACTTTCTTATAGAACCCAGAACCAGCAGCCCAGGGATGGCGCCACCCACCATGGGCTGGGCCCTCCCCCATTGGTCACTAATTGAGAAAATGCCTTACAGCTGGGTTTCATGGCGGCGTTTCCTCAGCTGAGGCTCCTTCCTCTGATGACTCTAGCTTGTGTCAAGCAACACACAAAACCAGCCAGTACAACACCTCCCAGGTGGACAGAGCATGTGTGTGTGGGGGGTGGGATTACAGCAGGGGTGCAGGTGGAAGGGAGGGGAAGGGTTCCCCTGTGGTGGAAGCAGGGAAGGAGTGGCTCCAGGCTGGAGAAGAAATTCAGCACATTAGCTGTCAGACAGATGAAGAAGGCAGAGGGAGTCACTGACGGTTACTGTCTTCAGCCCGACGCGAGACAGCTCTGAGCCTACTGTTAACCGCCAGAGAGTTTGTAAGCAGCTGTCAATCACAGCCATTGCTAAAATTTAAATTGCATAATTTGCAATTAAATACATTGTATTAAAGCAGAGGAGATAAATAGTCCACATTTACCACGTCCTAGCCGTTGTACTTTCTCTGGATGTTTACTCAGAGGCAATTTACAGAAACATTACCTCACGCTGAGCTTTCACTGGTGTCGCCTCTGACAGTCTTATACCATGGTGATGAGCAGATGCTACAAACCAGAGCTCAGATTGCTTTTTTAAAGATTTTTTTTTTAATTACTCTATACATGCGTGGTGATTGGATGTGTGAACCTAAGTGCAGCTGCCCTCAGAGAACAGAAGAGAGCATCAGCCCCTGGAGCTGGAATTACAGCTGGTCATCAGCCACCTGATGTGGGTGCTGGGTCCCAAACCTAGGTCTTTTGAAAGGACAGCGAGTGCTCTTAGGGCCTGAGCCGCCTGCCTCTCGGGCCCCGTCAAATTATTGCTGCGTTGAATGTCTAGAGTGAAGAAACTCACGAGGGAGATCTGAAAGTCCACAGTCACACTCGAAAGCACACTGAGTCTTGCGTCACTGGCTTGTGAACAGCACAAAAGAGGCGTCAGCCCTGTCAGCTTTCAGAGGTCTTACCGCTGGGCGTGCCTCCTCGGGTGGCTCGTCCACTCAGTCTGAAGTACTCACTGCCCAGAGGCAAGAGTTAACCCAGCACCTTGGATGAGAAAAAAAAATCTCGCTGTTTTGTTTTCATTTACAAGAAGATTTTTGTCATAGTTTTGTTCTTACCCGGGACTAGGGCCTTCTTTGCACCATGGAACTGTATCCTCAACCTCAATTTGCTACTGTACGGGTCACCTAAGAAATATTAGACCAGATACAGAAGAAACAAAAGATGTGTTCTACACAAGTGTGTCAGCAAATCCCATGGCCCTGTTATGAGAAAGTTGTAACAAATGCCCCTTGGAACATGTGACCCACAAGGTATGGCCAAGGCTGGATATTGCCAGGAGGTATAAGTTGAAGCCCCTGTGGGGATGAAAATGCCAGTCCCCCGAGGCAAGAGGCCTTGTGTGCTTGTATCTTAAGAACTCTGAGCAGTTTCTGATGACCACACAGTATTTAATGAATATATATTGAATGAGGGGGTGAGAGTTATTCTCTTATAGTGGGGATTTTCTATGAGGAGGTCTCTGAACAGAAGCTGAGAACTCCACCACGGATTTCGGGAAGCAGGGAAACAGTAAGAGAAAGGCTTACTGGGGTGATCCCTCCGTGCTTCTCATGAGCATTTCCAACAGAGTTAACACCAGATGGTAGCAGGGGTGATGCAGCCTTGCAGGAGGAAGAACCTGGGGGCGGGGGTTGAGGTTTTATAGCCTTGCTCCTGTCCACTCTGCCCCCACCCGCTTCCTGTGTGTGGATGGAAATGTAATCAGCCAGCTTTCCTGCCCCTGCTGCCATGCCCTCCCAGCCATTATGGACACTCATCTGAAACTGTAAACCCTTTCTTCTGTAATTTGCTTTTGGTTTTGGGGCTTTACCCAGCATCAGAAAAGTAACTGACATGGGGTTTTGCTTTGGTATTTTCATGGAAGTCGATCTCAAGCTGGCATCCAACATGACTGTTTTTCCAATGGTGGGGGTGGAACTTACTCAAAGGGGGGCATTTAGCAATCAGCCACGGAGATTTTAAGTGTGTGTGTGTGTGTGTGTGTGTGTGTGTGTGTGTGTGTGTGTGCATGCTTATTTCCAAGTCTTGCTTGAAACTCCACTAACAGTTACCGGTAATACCCAGAATGCAACGCAGAAGAACTGTATACCTTAAAAGCATCCTGGAAATGATTGTGACAGGAAGTCATCTCTCAAGGCCTGTTCATACTGGCCAGTGAATAGTTTTCTAGAGAGCTGAGCCAAACAGCTCAGACTTGAGAATCCCAGGAGGGATTCCTGCCTGCCTCTGACTTTCCCAGAGGCAAAACTATCCTGACTAGAATGCATTGTTAGTGATGGTGATTTGTAGGAGGAGTCTAGAAAACCCAAAAGCCTTATGCCTCCTCCTCCTCCTCCAGTCCACTTGATTTCTCCACTCTGGGGTCCACATGGTCCTCTTTAATATATTCTAGTAGGGAGATAGTTTATAATGATGTCTATAGACGGCTCCCCAGATTTAAAACACGCAGAGATTTGCGCAAAAATTATGAGTATGTCTTTTCATTTGACTTCTTTTTAAACAGGCAACTGTGAACAGCCCTTCAGGAAGGATGTTTAAACTGTATTACATGGTAATTAAACAACATAGTCATTCCTGGGAAAATAAAATAATTAGCTTAGGTGGAAAAAATAAACCAGTTTTGTAGCCTCTGTCTATAAAGCTATAACTGGTTAAAGACTAAACCATGAGGTGCCAGACTTTTTGGGGGGTGGGGAGTGGATCCTAAAGCCTTTATCGTAATGTGCCATTCAGAACATTCAGAAACACCCAGTCAAGGAGCACTATCCCAGGCAGGCTATGTGTTGGAATGAGTGTGTGTTGGCAGGAAAAGAGAAGCATCCTGTGCTGTTCTGGAGTCAATCCACCTTCTCCAAAGCGCTTCCTCCAGTATGGCTAATGGGACTTGGCCTTGAGCCCTCTGACACAATCAAGAAGGAGCTATAAACCATGGGTGGCCAAGGTTAGGACAGCATTCAGTTGGCAGGAACTGACTTCAAGTTTGAGACAGAGCACAATATAGCATAGTGATGGGGTCGTGTTTCTTTCTCCACTTCAGAAGACATGAGGGATGATAGACCTTGAGAACATATGTGCACAATACAGGATTTGGATTCTAGAACTTTCCCTTGGAAACTCCAGGCTCAATATGGATGAATTTGAGTGTGTCTGTGTGTATACATGTGTGCATGTGTGAGTGCATCCATATGTGTGTCATCTATGTGTCTCTTTGTGTGTACCCATTTGCACTGTATTACCAGCAAAGCACTGTGACCAAGTAACTGGATATCTCACTGGATATCTGGCTAGGGAAACTTATGGCGTATGCTCCAGATAGAACAGTATTTCCAAAATGTTAAGTTTGTTGGACCTGCTGCTGTCAACACTAACAACAAGCAACATGTATTGAGTGTAAATTATACGCCAGGCATGAGCATGCTGTGGCTTGTCTAGTGTCATCAAACACTTAGAAGCTTGGAATAATTTTCAATCATGAATCAAGGCTGAGAGGGTCAATTTGGTGACTAACTGCCCCCCGCGCCCCCCCCCCCCCACACACACACACATCGTCCACATGATGGAATTTGGATGATGTAGGAGACACACCTCTAGGCATGTCTGTGGCAATATTTCCAGAGAGGCTTAACTGAGGCCGGAGGACCCACCCTGAATGTAGGGGCCACCACCCTGTGGACCAGAGTTCTGGACCCATAAGAAGGAGAAACCTAGTTGACTCCCAGCATTCATTTCTCTGCTCCCTGATGTGGATGAAGGTGACCAGCTGCCCCCTGCTCCCGCTGCTGAGCCTGCCTCCCCCACCATGACGGCGTGAGCCCTCAAACGTCAGCCACGGTGAGCCTCCCCCCCCCGCCCCCCCAACGTTGTGTTTGCCAGGTATTTGGTCAATAACTTGTACCAAGTCAGACCAAAATAACAAAAAGCTATTGTTATTTTGACATAAATAAAATGACTTAAATATTGAAAAGAAGAAATTAATCTTTCTTAGTAGATAATTTTTAAAATAATTCTTATTCCTCCCCTGGTATTAAATCACAATTATAATTATCATTTACCACATGATAGACAGACACATAAAAATGACAAAATAAACTTTTCTGGGTTGTTTACAAGCTCAGAGACAAAATCAAGGAACCTGTACTTCTGGGTGTGGAGGGTAGGTAGTGTCTCTGCCAATAGCCAGTTTAAAGGCAGTTTATATGCAACAAGTAAGGGGATTAATTCCAGTATTTGTCATTTCATCATAAATGCTTCTCCATTATACTTTAAAAATAGAAAGTGGTGCCGGGCGGTAAAAATAGAAAGTGGTGCTGGGCGGTGGTGGCGCACGCCTTTAATCCCAGCACTTGGGAGTCAGAGGCAGGTGGATCTCTGTGAGTTCGAGGCTAGCCTGGTCTACAGAGCGAGATCCAGGACAGGCACCAAAACTACACAGAGAAACCCTGTCTTGAAAAACAAGGAAAAGAAGAAGAAAAGAAAGAAAGAAAGTGGCTTCGGGCTCTGCAGATCGCAGACCTTACTTGAGCAGTGCTGGCCGGGGACAAGAAGGATGTCCGACCGTTTAAAGCCTAAGCCTCTGTGCAGTGTGCCCATGTGTGAGTGTGGGGCGTGCAGGCCTGAGTTTGAGGCACCCAGGCTTCAGTGTGGGGTGCCCATGCTTGAGTGGAGCATCTTTATCTACCTTGGTTCCCGAAGAGTCTGCGTTTGTTCCCCAGATATCTCTGTCAGACTGTGAAACATGAAAGAGAAAGCACAAAACTCAAGAGGTGTTTAAAGAGTTTTTCATGTTTTCACCCAAGGAAGACAAAAGTGTAGGAAACGGTGCTCGAGACAGGTGACGTGAGTTAATGGTTAGAGTGCAAGACCTGAAGCTGTGGGGCCTTCAGAAAAGCGGCTGCAACTTGCTTCAGGCTCTCCACCTTCACCCACATCTACTCCACGCAGCATTAGACACGCTGGTCTTCAGGCTCTCCACCTTCACCCACTTCTATTCCACGCAGCATTAGACCATGCTGGTCTTCAGGCTCTCCACCTTCACCCACATCTACTCCACGCAGCATTAGACACACTGGTCTTCAGGCTCTTCACCTTCACCCACATCTACTCCACGCAGCATTAGACACGCTGGTCTTCAGGCTCTCCACCTTCACCCACTTCTATTCCACGCAGCATTAGACCACGCTGGTCTTCAGGCTCTCCACCTTCACCCACTTCTATTCCACGCAGCATTAGACCACGCTGGTCTTCAGGCTCTTCACCTTCACCCACATCTACTCCACGCAGCATTAGACACGCTGGTCTTCAGGCTCTCCACCTTCACCCACTTCTATTCCACGCAGCATTAGACCACGCTGGTCTTCAGGCTCTCCACCTTCACCCACATCTACTCCACGCAGCATTAGACACACTGGTCTTCAGGCTCTTCACCTTCACCCACATCTACTCCACGCAGCATTAGACACGCTGGTCTTCAGGCTCTCCACCTTCACCCACTTCTATTCCACGCAGCATTAGACCACGCTGGTCTTCAGGCTCTCCACCTTCACCCACTTCTATTCCACGCAGCATTAGACCACACTGGTCTTCAGGCTCTCCACCTTCACCCACATCTACTCCACGCATTAGACCACGCTGGTCTTCAGGCTCTCCACCTTCACCCACTTCTATTCCACGCAGCATTAGACCATGCTGGTCTTCACACAAACCCACACTGTTATCTATATCTTAAAAAGTCAGTTCTAGCCAGGCGGTGGTGGCGCACACCTTTAATCCCAGCACTCGGGAGGCAGAGCCAGGCGGATCTCTGTGAGTTCAAGGCCAGCCTGGGCTACCAAGTGAGTCCCAGGAAAGGCGCAAAGCTACACAGAGAAACCCTGTCTCGAAAAACCAAAAAAAAAAAAAAAAAAAAAAAAAAAAAAAAAAAAAAAAAAAAAAAAAAAAAGTCAGTTCTAGAACATTCCATAGGCTGATTTGGTCAAAATTATATTCGGATAAATTTAGAATCTTCTCTCTACCACTGCCCAGAATAAGAAATAGACACTCCATGTTTTATTTGCTCATAGTAGGCTAACGAGAGGCCAATCTATATGATTAGAAGTTAAGGAAGCAGAGCACAGGAGAAGGTGTAGAGAGTTCGGTGCTTACCCCACAAACGCAAAGCCCCAAATGTGAGTCCCCAGAACCTATGTCAAAGCTGGCATGGTAGTGAACATGTATAATTCCAGTCATTTCTATGGTGAGACAGGAGACAGAGACAGAACTCCTGTGAGTTTTCAGGCCAGCTAGTCTCATGTATACAACAAAAGAGAGAGACCCTGCTTCAAACACGGCAGAAGGTGAAAGGCCAACACCAAGGTTGCCCTCTGACCCCACACATTCACCAGAACTCACATTCATGAATATGTACACACACGGAGCGGGGGAGAATGAGCAGGAGTTTGAGGGAGGAGCTAGGCCACTCCAAATCCACCTCAAGATAAGCCTGGGTTACAGCTGCCCTGTGAAGAAATCTCTGTGATCCCAGTTAGGAGCCCGAAAATGGCAAGTGAGTGGCAAAGCAGCACAGACTTGGTCACAGGGACCCTGGCAAGGGGCATGGTGCTGAGTGGGCTCAAGACGCAATTCCCGCCCTTCTGTCAACAGAGACGCACATAACAGAGCTCCAAACACACCAACTGCCTTAAAATCCCCCTGCCCTCATAGTATATATTTCATGAAATAAAATATTTACTTCATTAAATTAATATTAACTAACATGTATTTAAAACATCCAAAAACTCTTCTCAGCTGCAAAGGCTGTGGTCTGAATTCACACCCTACCCATTCTGAGAGACTTGCCGCACTTAACTGAGTGCCTGTGCTGTACACTCTGGGTACTTGCCTGTGTGCCTAGGCTGTATCTGCAGCAAGTCACCAGGCAACACAGAGAGGCAGATCCTGAAAAGCAAGCTCTCTTCATTGACAATCCTCCACTGTCAGTGCGCAGAGGATGAGCAGGGAGAAAAGGAAGTCATGCCTTGCCCAGCTGTTTCGGGCCATACAGAAACACACGGTAACACGCTATGTCATGTGTGAAGCAGCCCCTCCAGGCCTCTTGTCATGTGGAATACCATCATGCCTTCGTCTCCTCACACCTTAGCTACACTAGGCATGGCTTTATTATTTTACAGAATGTATTAATCGAGCTACAGCTCAGGTACCGGTGCTTTCTGAAGCCGGAATTAAGCATGATCCCTTCCCCCCCACTTGTCACTTTGGCTTTTTGGTTTTTTTTTTTGTTTTGATGGGGTCTCAAGTAGCTGAGGCTGGCCCTGAACTCCCAGGTACTAGGGTAACAGATGTGCTCCACCACAACTTGTATTTGTGAATTTACTCAAATTTTTAAAGAGCATCCTAAGAAAGAGTTAAATCCTTCTGGCCTGAAATCTTTGTTCAGATTCTGGAGTCTGTGCTCTTGGTCACGTGTTAAAGCCTGTAGAACAAACATAGCTGCACATGGAGGCTTTACTCTTACATACTATTTACATTTATTAGCTTGTAACTAAAACTATGTCTTGGAATGTGGATTTTAGGTTAATTCAATCAAACCCTACAAGTTTTACACTTACAGAGAAATGGCTTTAGTATTGATCACACCTTTGTGTTGTAACATCCCCGATCATGTGGAGAAAATGGAACCCTCATACATTCCTGGCAAGAATGCAGCAGGTGCTGCAGACATCTTGCAAAGCTGTCTGTCACCCAGTGTCTATATGACTCAGCATCAACCCCAGCTCAAAGCCAAGAGAAGTGAAAACAAGCCACAGAGCCTCGTGCCCAGGGCTTGGAATGTCACTCATGAGAGCTCAAAAGAAAATACCCTGACTTCTATCAATTGATAAATAGACAAATAAAATGTGCCATATCCATGTGATGCAATGTTATCTAGCAATAAAAAAGAATAAAATATTGTATGCTGTAGCAAGGATGAACCCTGAACACAGGAAATGAAAGAAATCTATTGCAGAGGGCAATGAGTCACATGATTCTGCTCACATGAGATGTCCAAATGGGTAACTCCATAGAGACAGAGGGTAGATGGGTCGTTTAAATCTACACTAGACTGTCTTGATATGGTGCTGCAGAAGTGATTATATGTTTAACAGCTTCATCGTATTGTTCAGTCTATGGAAATGAATGTAAACGACTCTCTGGCCTCAGCCTTCCAAGGCCTGGGATCTCAGGTTCACAGCACCACACGCAACTCCAAGACACAATTTCAATCAGTATTTAGAATATTAGTAGCATATTCATACAATATTGATAATATAAGTAATATGTAATAATGTAATCACAGAATCAAAGTTTAATCATGTAGAAATGGGAAGATGAGGTGGCTGGCCCACTGCACCTCAGCAGTGGCTCCCTCTGTGAGATCATCTAGTCTTTCTACAAATACTCACTGAGCTCCGGTCTGTCTTCGAGAGTCAGGAGTAAATAAAAAAGCATGCTTCCTCCCATCCTGGTGCTTTTCTCTGCCTCATGTGGCAAAACTGCTAGAGTGCTACCTGTTCCTCACGGCTCCTGCTTTTGTGTTTCAGACAGGATAATGGAAAACACCTCTGTTCTTGAGGGGGTCACCATGGAAGAGCGCCACAGTGCAGAAGTCACATGTCTCCATTTCAGCAGGCCAGTATAAGGACCATCCCTCACCTTGTGGCTAAAGAAACAGGGAAGTCACACTGCTGCTGGGTGGTAGTGCCAACAGCTCTAGCTCCCCTGGGCACTGGAAGCTCTCTGGGGGCTTTTGTTCCATTGGTTTTACTGGGGTGCCTTGGAGCATGGAGGCCAGGGTTGATGTTCATGTTGTTTGGCCACGTTCTGCACTCTAAATCTCTAGCTGGCAACATCAGCCTTACTCAACATTTGTCCCAATCAGCAAACTGTACTTTAAGGTCCGTCTCAATAATGCGCCATGTATCTCACGTGCCAGCACGGCAGGTGTTTCTTTCTAGCTGTTCAAACTCATAGTTGCTGGCGGGCAATGAAGTAAAATCCCCAACAAGCCACTGACGTGCCTCTTCTGCTCCCTCCCTCCTGTCACCCCCAACTTCACTTTTACTAACTCCATGCTGGTAGCTTGAAACTGATGCAGGTATTTACACTACAGAAATTGGAAAGAGCCTGGGGGGGGGGGGGGGGATTTCTTGGTTGTTAGACCAGAGAAAAAATGTTTAGGATGCTGATTATGCTAAGCACTGTGCTGTGTCTATACATTGCATTGTGAATAACACACACACACACACACACACACACACACATTTTCTATCATGTGAAAGTTATTATTTAAGTAACAAATTGCTCATACATTTAACATATGACTTTAGGTTCTTTAAAAAGTCTTTCTACATAGCACTTTCACCTTAATCACTAAAATAAACAAAATAACAACCAACCTTCATGTTGGAATTACATTTATGAATTAATTGCAACCGTAGGCTGGCAAGGGATACAGGGCTCAGCAGAAATCAATAAAAGCATTCACTGAGAATTAATCGGCGTCAGGAATTTCTATGAGTAATGCATATTTTATTATTGCACATGACTGTGTGCCTTTCCACACATCTTTCTGAAAGCACACACATACCTTTCCCAGAGGACCAGTTAAACATTCACCACCACACCACCACTCACATCTAAACCTGGCTACTACACGCAGGATTATAATTCAGCATTGAAATTATGATATTACCATTTACTTATGAGAAGTAGATAAAATGCTGACAGCAAATTCATGACCACTCTTCTTAAATGTTGATATATTATGCCATTTGGTTTCCAGTAAAATTCAAATGGATCTGATAGTTAAGAGTTGAAGGGAGCCGGGCGGTGGTGGCGCACGCCTTTAATCCCAGCACTCGGGAGGCAGAGCCAGGCGGATCTCTGTGAGTTCGAGGCCAGCCTGGACTACCAAGTGAGTTCCAGGAAAGGCGCAAAGCTACACAGAGAAACCCTGTCTCGAAAAACCAAAAAAAAAAAAAAAAAAAAAAAAAAAGAGTTGAAGGGAGACCAGGGAGGCCCAGGAAGTGTCTAAAGGGAGCGGTAAAAGAGGGCCATGTGGAGGCAGCAAACAGTGAGGCTTTTCTGTGCCGTGTGGAACCGTGTGTGGGTGTGTGACATGAAAGCAACAAGGGGACTCTGGGTGGAGGAGCAGCACGGAGAGTAGGAGTGACAGGAGCAGTCAGGAGAGGGCACATGCAAGGGGCCATGCATGGGTGCATGGAAATGTCATAATGGAACCATTGCTTTCTGCACTAAAATACATGATACGTGGACAGATAGTGACAGACAGATGATAGATAGACAGATAGACGGACAGACGGACAGACAGGTGGACAATTTGTCAGATAACAAAGCCTTGGGAAGGTGATGGTGCAGTTTTTTACTTGCCTGACTTCAGGCTTAGTAATTAGTATTTTTCTTCCCACACGAATACATTACACATGGTAGGAAAGGAACAAGCTGAGAAGCTGTCTGGCATTTGGTATTTAGAAATGACTAGAGCAGCTGGACTTTCACTGTGTGACAGGACAGCCACTAACCACCTGTGGCTATGTAAATTTAAGTTGCCTAAAATTAAATACAATGAAAAATCCAGTACCTTAGTGTAGCTGACCAAATTTCGAGTACTCAATAACCACACGTGGCCAGCAGCTGCCATATTGGTTAAGACTTTGCCTTTCCCAGACAGGCAGATGGGTCACAGTCAAATCTTGTGCCCAGAGTTTCAGACCCCAAAGCCCACGTGCCTTCTGACACAGTGAACCTCAAATAAAAACCACAGATGGTGGATGGATGGGGATGTCTGGCTGCCTGGTGGGGCATCATGCTGGGGGCTGAAAGGATGACGGTGCTACCTGCAGTGTCCTACCTGCTGCAGACCCTGCCCTCCTACTGACTCTCTATGAACCAAGAACCAATTATTTGGCTTGTTTCTCAGTTTCCTCATTTTCTGATGCCCTGATCCTGGTGTCCATTCAAAGGGCTGTTGAGTAATTTAATGAGTTAGTATTTGTAGGCTCTAAGAGTATGGCACAGAATAACTACTATAAAAGTTCTCTTGAAGTTGTACCTGGTGCAGAGCCTGTAATCTCTGCTACTGAAAAGGCCAAGGAAAGGATTTCACAAGCTCAAGCCTAACTGGGTTTCAGAGCTAAGCTCAAGTTCAGAATGGGCAACTTAGTCAGACCCTGTCTCAAAATAAAAATTATAAAAAGGCTGGAAATGTAACTTAATGGCAGAGCATTTGCCTAGCACATCCAAGCATTGTCTAGATATTTCATTCAAATTGAAACAATCCTTCTAAGAGGGAAGCAGGAGGCTCACAGACTCAGGAAGTAAATAAAACTTGCAAGTCTTAGGAAGTTCCTGAAACTTACAAGGCTCACAAGGTCCTTCCCCAAGGTTAAACAATAAGCAATGATTGTTTATTGCTCCCTTCTATAAGTAACTCCTCACCTGTGCTCTGTAAGTATACCCAGTAAATTCACTGGTTTACTTGGTACCTTCTCTAAGGCAACAGATGTTTACTCAAGTCTCCCTGGTACAAGTTAATTCAAGAACAAAGCCCTGAGTTCAAATACCAGTAAAACACACACACACACACACACACACACACACACAGTGAGAGAGACAGAGACAGAGAGAGAGAGAGAGAGAGAGAGAGAGAGAGAGAGAGAGAGAGGAGGAGGAGGAGGAGGAGGAAGAAGAGGGAGGGAGGGAGGGAGGGAAAGAGAGAGAGAGAGAGAGAGAGAGAGAGAGAGAGAGAGAGAGAGAGAGAGAGAGAGAGTGAGCAGATGAATCATAGACTCTGCTGTTTCTTACCCAGGGTGTAGGATCCTGTGAGCTTTGCACGCAAGAGGCATGGATTCACTTATGGAGGCAGGAGGATTAGAAATTCAAAGTCATCTTTGGCTACCTAGTAAGTTAGTCCGAGGCAAGTGTGGGCTACACAAGACCCAGTGTCAAAAACTTAGAATGGAGAGTACTTATGATGAAGCATGAAGATTTGAGTCTGAGCCCCAGAGCTGGAGAAATGGAGACAGGAGGATGGCCAGGGCTTACTGCAAGCCAGCCTAGCTTAACTGACAAGCTCCAGTCCAATGAGAGACTCTAAGGAGAGGGCTGATATTCCTGAGAATGACACCTGAGGTTGACCTTTGGCCTCTAAACAAACATGTGCACTCATGCACGTACAGGTGGATACACATGCACCTGCACTCACACAAGCCCCCATCCCAAAGCAAATGCGCAGAAATCAAATGAAACAAACATATCCAAGAGGGCCTTGGTGTAGATGCTGTGTTCCCTTGACCTTGGGTAAATGATCAAGGAGTCTGTTTTCTGGAATGGGACACAGAGATGGCAATGCCTACTGGGATTGCTGGTGGTACCCTCTGTGATAACACATAACAACTGAGTGATAAATGGTCCCTATTATTTGTCAGCTGCCTGGATAAAAGCATGGGTGGCACAGACAATATGGATGTCTGAAAAAAGTGACGAGTTAAGTAATGTACGATGATTATCATCATGTGGTATGTCTGATGCGAGGTTTCTAATGCAGCAAGATCAGTGACATGCCAAAGCAGCTGCGTTCTGCAGATCGCCATGGAACCTTCCCTCAGACATGTGGTGCCCACCAGTGAACCTCAGCTTCGGGAAGCAGTTGGATTCTGCAACTTCTGCACCAGGCAGATCAACACTGCCTATGGAATACTTGATTTTGAGAGTGAGAATCCTGAGCTTGTTAAGCACCAGGACAAATGCAAAGCTGGTTTGGGGTGGACAGCTGAAATGGCCCCCACGCTGCTGCAGCCTGTGAGGTGGTGACTAACCACCCCCAAGGACTGTCTTGTTGTGCCCATGGTCCAGACCTGGTCTCAGTTACCACATCCTGCTCCCACACTCCTCTGTGACGTTTGTCCGCTCACTCCTTGCTGCCTCTGTGCCTACTAGTTTGGCATTCTGATGGACTGGCTTCTTCCTTCTGTGGCTCTTCACTCTCCCACTTTGTTCCTGAGTCTGAGCCCCAACTCCTCCACCCTGGCACACTGCTTGTTTCTTTCTGCACTCCTGGTAACCAAGCTCTTTGGCTGAGCCCCAAGACCTCCTCCTGTGATCCACAAAGCCCCATAGACTTGGGAAAACAGTTCACCATGGCAGGCTCCATGCCCACTCCCCCTTCCTGGGCCCCTGAGAGCCATGGCCTGTATGTCACCTCTCAGTCCCTGGCCACTGGCACACCTGTGGAATTCAACTAGCTCAGCTCTAGCTCCAGAAGTCTCTATACCATGCTAATATACACTGTGAATGGAGGTAAAAGTTCTGTGAGTGAGCCATACCAACTCACAAGACTGCTAGAGAGCCTGCTGGCAGAGCTTCTGCCCTCTGGGCACAGAACATGTTCACCCTAGCATGATGGCCAGCAACAATTCCAGAGCACAGACCCTGCCCCCACCAGGACTTACCACTTCTTTAAGGACCAGGCCAGGCCACTGGGCTGCCTGCTGGATCCCAAACACTTCCTAATCATCACAGGCCTGAAGAGACCAAGAAACAAGGATGCGGTGTCCCACACAGTGAGGGTGCCCCAATCCACAACAGCCACACCAATGCATTCGTCCTGCAAAGCCATAGGAGGATAGGCAAAAGCATTATATTCCTCATCTGCGACAGGAACCAGGACCCTTTTTATGTCATACATCCCGGCTATGACTTGTCATTCAAGGATTGTCTTCAGCACAGATGATTTAGTGCCTCTGGGAGTCACTAAAAACCAGCTCTGTATCTGCTCTGAGCTCACACTTAGCCTTGGGAATGAAGGAGTGAAAGGGTGAGGTATCTGCCTTTGGGCTCATAGACTAATGGGGAAGACAGAGAATTAAGTTTCATGGACCTTTCAAATCACAGATGAGAGGCTGGGGAGAGGTTCAGTGGGTACAGTGCTTGCTGAGCAAGCATGAGGCCCAGAGTTGGGACTCCCAGCCCCCATGTGAAAACCCGGCACAGTGAAATATTTGTAACCCCAGTTCTGAGCTGTATGGGTAGAGACAGGCAGCTCCTCGAAGCTCACTAGCCCAACAGTCTAGCCAAATTGGTGAGTTCCAGGTTCAGTGGAAAGATTCCATCTCAAAAAAATAATGTGAGCAATAGAGGAAGACAACCAATGTTGACCTCTGGTCTACACACAAATACACACACATACACACACACACACACACACACACAATATACATGCAATCACACATACCAAACTCGTACACATGCACAGACATAACTTTTGCATACACACACATACAAATGCACCCACACATGCACAAATACACATCATCCATAAGAACACACACACACCATACACATGTACACACATATACTATAAACATACACAAACAGAAACACACATACACACACTCACACATGACAAAAACCAAGCAAACAAACAAAACAATGGCAGAGTTATTTTTCAAAACAACAGCAGGTACAAGGGATGGTTCTGGCGGCTGACTATGGTATACATAACCAGGAAGGGCATCTTGGAGAAAGCCATGTTCGGATGTCACCTGAGGGTTAGTAGAGGGAAACCTTGTGAAGGCCTGAGATAGAAAGTGTGGAACACATTAAGTAAAACTGTAAAGAAAGTGCTATGCTGGCACATGGAGAGAGGAAGAGGAGTGAGAGGTGAGGCTGAAGAAGCAGGTCATTGCCACATCACCCACAGCATCCTTCAGGTCATAGAAGACTTTGTTTTTATGACTTCGGAAATATGGTGATATTTTAATTGTACTGAAATGTGATTTTATTTGTATGTTAATAAATGAAGTTGCCTGGGGGTCAGAGCTATTAGCAAGCCATAGCAGAGCCGGGCAGTGGTGGCACACGCCTTTAATCCCAGCACTTGGGAGGCAGAGCTAGGCAGATCTCTGTGTGTTCAAGGATACAGCCAGCATGGAGACACACGCCTTTAATCTCAATACCAACCATAGAAGACCTGGAGGTCTGTATAGACAGGCAGTGACAAGGAGGTCATGTGGTTGGGTTTACAACCAATGAGAAGGCAGAATAGAAAGTCTATAAAAAGGACAAACAGACAGGAAGTACCTCTCTTGCTGAAGAGGACAGCAGCAGTGAAGGGTAAGGTTTTTAGCTCTTAGCTCTGACCTCTTGGGCTTTCATCTCTTCATTGGCTCTGTGTTTCTTATTTAACAAGACTGTTCATCTACAGGGAAACTACTACAGTTTCAATCAAGAGAACCACATGGGCTGAAACTGTTGTTCTGGCTAAAATATGGTGAGCAGAGTAGGTGTGCTGGTGAGACAAGGTGGGTGTGCCTGTGGGTGTAGCGCAAAGAGCTCATGGTCCACTATGTACCCGCTCCACCACTGCCCACGCCTGGCCTGGTCACAGGAGAGAAGCCTGGAGTCACGTGCCAGAAACCTTTGTCTACATGTCCCCAGCTCAGATTCGGCTAGCAAGGGGCCCTCGCATGAGATGTGGCAAATGGTGGCAGACATGTCCACGTGTAAGATTCACAGTGGGTTCATGTCAGTTCCTACACATCACTGCACACATCTAGCAGTGACCTCAGGGACACTCAGGTCTCCATGCCTAACCCCCAGTTCCTGATTGTCAAAGATGTCCTGAAAGTGAGCATTTCCTGTGCTCACCTTTCATGAACCCAACCTTTGCAAAGGTCAGCAAGGCCTTCCAGCCTCTCTATTAAATCTCTCCTATTTGAGATGCCTGTTATTCTTATTAAACCCCAAAGTTTGGAGTCAATCGCAAAGATCGCATTATTGAGCTAAGAGATTATGGATACTTGGTCTAGAAAGTAGATCATACACACAAAGAGAAGATGGATTTAATGCATGTCTATGACATTGTTGTCAGCTTGGGAATTGGAGGAGAAGGGGTTAAGAATGACCACCAGACTTTTGGTTTAAAAGCTATATCATCTTGGGACTGGAGAGGTAGCTAGATGGTTAAGAGCACTGGCTTGTAGAGGACCCACGTCTGTTTCCTAGCACTCACATGCAGCTCAGAACAGTCTGTAACTCCAGTTCTTGGGGATCCAATACGTTCTGTTGGTCTCCTTAGGCACTCACATGGTGCACATACATGTGTGTATGTACGCATACACATAAAATAAATACACCTAAAAAAAAAACATTAAGAGCCAGACAGTCTTGTTAATGTGGCCTTACACTCTCATGGTGTTGGAAGGAACATGCACCTTGGGCTGGAGTTGCCAGCTCCAGGTTGAGCTGCTGAAGAAAGACTCGGTGTGAAGCGCATCCACGTGAAGACAGCTGTGACCTCTGCAGGATACAACATCTGTACTAGAATGTCTGGGGACAGGATAATGAGTTATTCATTTTTTTTTTCAAACCCAGCCTATTGTGGAGCATAGAAAATTAGCTAAGCCCAACACTGCCCAATCCCCCTGAAAAGAACCCCCTTGGCCACCTGCTAGTGACTGGGTGATCAAGGATGAGGGCGCTAAGGGGCAGAGGCTGAGCAGGAAGGGCTTACTGGAGACTCTCCAGAGTGTGGGAAACAAGAAGAAAACCCAGTGATGATACACAGGGCAAAGCCAAGCCCAAAGAGAAGAGAGAAAATCCACAAACAATGACATGAGAAGGAACCAAGCTGCTTGTCATGGGAAGCAGCAGAACCAGAGAGGGAGCATGCTGGGAACACAGAAGGAGGAGCTGGAGAAGCTGGAGGCGGCTGGGTGCTAAACAGCACCCCCTTAGATCAGTACTTCTCCAGTCAGTGGACACAAAGACCTGGCCAGAAGCCATCTAAGGGAGAAGGGCTTGTTTGAGCTGTCTATGCACAGAAACTGTCCATCCCACAGGGAGGGCTTGCCAACGAGCAGCTGAGAAAGGAATGTCGGGGTTTAGGTAGCTTTCTCTTTTACCTGTTATGGTTAATCCTAGCACCCAACACATGGGATGGCCAACCCCACTGCAGGTGACTCTTCTTCACATGTCTCATTAATGCTCTAGGTGTTTCTTAAGCCAACAAAGTTGACAATAGAAATTAACGCTGACACCAGGGAGCCAGGGCAAACGGAGGGCCTGGGTATGACAAAGGTCAAGACCGCTCAAGGAAACGAGGCAGACGGTGTTTTCTCACCAACCTTTCTGCCCAGTGGCCTTCTGGCCAGGGTAGGCTCTTCTCACCCACAGCAGAGGTCACTGACTGAATTTTCTGGAATGGTTTCTGATGTGCATTACTAGAGAAGTGAGAGCAGACCTCAGATGCACTGTGGAAGAGGTACCGTCAACCACTGAAAAGTAGGAATGTCCCCTTTTTGAGAAATTAGATCGGTTAGATTGTGAGCTTGTTTTTATTATTATTTTTTAAGATTTATTTATTTAACATGTATGAGTGTTTTGCTTACATGTATGTATGTGTGCCACCATGTGTGGGCCTGGAATCTGCAGAGGTCAGAAGAAGGAGTCAGATTCACTGAAAGTGGAGTTACAGATGGCTGTGAGCCACCATGTGGGTGCTGGGAACTGAACCCTGGTCCTCTGGAAGAGCAGCCAAAGCTCTAAGCCCTGAGCCACCTCTTCAGCCCCAAATGAGCTTGTTTAAGATGAGGTTTAATGCTGCTGAATCCTCAGTGCTGCCCCTAGCATGGCAGAGGTAAACACAGTAATTTCCTTAACGGATAAGGCTTGAAAAGCAGATTTTGAAACATCAAGCAACTTTGCCCAGTGGGCCCAGGGCTGATCTCGTCCCTGTGTCCATTTGCTGATAAATCCCTGTAGAGCACTGTTCAAATGTCCAGGAGCACCAGTCTATGGCTGGATCTGTACATCGCTAACGTGGAGTGAATGGTGCCTGGTGTAAAGAATTGAGAGGACCCAGAAATGTCACCTGCCTGCACACCTGTCTGCATTCATCACTCTAGGTGCAGCTGGGACAAGATAACCATAACCGAGCAAGACAAGTGAAGAGAGGGGGAGTTTGTGGCTCACGGTTGGAAGGGAGCACCAACCGTGGCAGGAGCAGGGGCTGGCTAGTCACGGTGCATCCACAGCCAGGAAGCAGAGAGATGGGTGCTGGCGCTTCAGTCCAGGACCCAACCTGTAGGATGGTGACACCCACATTCAGGGAAGGTCTTCCCTCTTAGTTAAGCCTTTCTAGGGACAAGTGACAGATACTCCAGGAGCCAGATTCCCATGGTGACTCTAAATCCAGTCCAGTTGACAATGAAGATTAACAACCACAGAGGGTACCTTTGTACTAGAAGCTTCTCTCCTTTTCCCAAACGCCAGAGGCAACAGACACGGTGACAAGATGATGGCACAGGAGAGGGAGAAGGCCAGACAGAAGGAGACGGTCCTTTCCCAGATACACACTGCTGAGGAAGATCAAGTCTGGGTCAGCTTGCCTCCCTGGGGAGACTTCTACAGTTGTAACTTGAGATGTTGAAGGCCTGGTGCTTATGGACCTGGTTAAGTCTGTGCAGCTACAGAAGGAGAGGAGGACCGGACATTTCCTGAAACTGGGATTCAACACCTCACAGCCAAAAAGGACACCGCCAACACAGAGGGCACGTGGATGACAAAGAACCACTGGTAAAAAAAAATGCTGAGCACAGCCCCCATCAATCACCACCGCACAGATGACAATGCCTGTCCCAGTCTCACTGTCTCTGCCCATTCATTAAGACACCCCCCATGTCCACGTTATCAGGGAGTCACAACGAAAAGTCTACTTCTCGCTCCTTGGCATTATGACTGAACCAGAAGATACAAGCAGAAGACGTTGAGTTGGACATGCAAGGAGAGCTTCTTAGAGGGGCATCTCTCAGCTGACAGACCCCTTTTGTCCAGGCTGCAGTTTACAGCATCTGTGACCACGTGTCAATCTTGGGAGTGAAAGGCTGGGGGCGGGGCGATGTGGGCATCTATGAAGCTGATGGGACAATGACTGCTTCAAGTGATGTCTGGACTACTTCCTTACTTCCATGTGACCAATGGAGAAATTACTTTTTTTTAAAAAATATAGACAATGTTATTCTGGTTCAAATACAGTTTTTAACTAATGTAATATATACAGCCTAGATTTCCATCTGTTTGCTTATTATGAGCAAAAATTATGTTAGCATCAGAACTAAATGCTTTTTGGTAATTATATATACATTCCTACATTAAGTTAACTGTTGAAGCCAGGCATGGTGGCCCACTCCTATAATCTCAGCATTTAGAAGTCTGAGGCATGAGGTTTGCTGCCCATCTGGGCTACAGCAGAGCCCCAGACCAGCCTGGACTACAGAGCGAGACTCTGACTCAAAACAAAGCATCAGCCCTTGAGTCTAATTAAAGCACTGGTTCTACACGTAAGTGCAGGTTAAATCTCTCTCTGCATTTCCTTCACTGCCTTGTGAAGTCACGTGCTCTGAGACAGACCCCTCCAACACTGCCTCGATATGCTGACAATAAGCTTGGGGACCTCGGAGATCCCAGAGTCGGGGAGGATACAGCTGCTCGGAGCTTCCTCCTGAGAAGGCTTCACATGGGTAATGCGCTTCTAAGATGGTGGTCTTCAGCCTTCCCAACGCTGAGACCCTTTAATGCAGTTCCTTGTGTTGCAGTGACCCCCAACCATAAAATTATTTTCACTGCTACTTCATAACTGTAATTTTGCTACCGTTATAAATCGTAAATATCTGTATTTTCCAATGGTCATAGGGTCATTTGAC
Organism: Peromyscus californicus insignis; assembly: GCF_007827085.1. Lineage (NCBI taxonomy): Eukaryota > Metazoa > Chordata > Mammalia > Rodentia > Cricetidae > Peromyscus > Peromyscus californicus. The sequence goes on along the minus strand of NW_026294584.1, from coordinate 158,229,774 downwards.
CCCCTCTAGGGATCAAGACCCACAGGTTGAGAACTGTTGCTCTGAGACCTTTTCCAGAGTACTCCTAGTAGCAGCAAGGACGGAGACACTCCTTCAGCATTCCTCTGTCCAGACAGGTCAGTAGAACCCAGAGCAAGGGCTGCAGTCACTCAGCAGCCCCCGCAGGCTGCTGACCTGCCTCCCTCTATTTTCAGGTCTCACTACAAATCAGTCTCAACCTCTATGAACAGCACAAACACTGAAAGTGAGCAGGCAGATGAGAAACCCAAGTGTCGGGGACTCCCTGCCCCTACTCCTCATGGCCTTAGGTGTAACTCTTCAGTAATCATCTTTTGTATGCAAAGAACCTCAGGGATTTTAAGAATATACAAAAATTGAGATAGCCTGAGCATTTGTGAAAATTATATAAGCAAACGATCATAGCAAAAATAAAGATTTACTTCTTATACTTATCTATGTAATATCATATATAGAGTATAACATAACCATGTTGTCTTATATTCAATATTTCATGATTATCTCCTTGGTGTTGCACAGAGTAGTGAGTGTATAAACACACTGCAGAAAGTTACATAAATATAAAAGGTGATTTGTTAAGTCACCTTATAGCCACAAAGACACATTCATTGGCAATCTTTGGGAGAGACTAGGTCCTTACAAATGAAGAGGGGGTGTGTGCTGTTGGGCCAGTGTGTTGAGCACGAAACTGGAAACCCAGACTTCTATTCTGGGACTGAAATCTAGACCTTCAGCAAAAAATATCATCAATATTTTAAAGTCATATTTGGACTGTGAGAGGAGCCATAGGTGTCCCCTCCCCTTTCAGAGACTTCTAGGCACCTCCCTTTCAGCAGTGGTTCTGTGAGCATTAACCCTTCTCTGGCCAGTGAGAAGGAATTCCTACACACATGCCCGCAATGCCGAGGCTTTGATGTGGACACCAATGCAAAGCATTTTTAACTTTAACTTGCTTTTTGGCATGGAGTTGTGTGATATAGTGGTAAACTACACTTGGGAAATCACTAAAACCTGAGTAAAAGATGCACCTGGGGTTGGAGCACCATGGTGGAGGGGTAGTACCTGCCAGGAGTGCACCAGGCCCTCAGTTGCCAACCCAGGGTCTAAAGGAAAGGGATGTGCCCACCTAGAGATTTTCCTCATAGTGTCACAGGTCGGGGCACAACCTGGACAGACCTCAGTCAGAGATACTTGCTTGATTTGTATCAGATCTGGGATCCAGAAATAGCCACACACCACCTCTCCTGAGTATCAGTGAGGCCTAAAGAATCTTGACAAGGCAGGAAACTTCTGCTCTCAACAGAATTATGATCCTCTAGGGAGAGCCCGGTTTCTGTAGGAAAAAAGACACATAGAACCTCCTAAAGCCACACAGTTGGTGCTTGTAGTTCAGGGATTCGGATAGTTGGGACATGGGGCTAAATGACTCATTTTACCACAATCTACAGGGAACAACTTTCCCCGTGTTAAAATAAAAAGACATAGGGCTAGGGAAAGGTGTTGCTGCACAGGCATGCTGTGGATATCGCTCTGTATAAATAAAACACTGACTGGCCAGTAGCCAGGCAGGAAGTATAGGCGGGACAAGCAGAGAAGAGAATTCTGGGAAGTGAAAAGCTGAGTCAGAGAGACACTACCAGCCGCCATGACAAACAGCAAGTGAAGATGCCGGTAAGCCACGAGCCACGTGGCAAGGTATAGATTTATAGAAATGGGTTAATTTAAGATATAAGAACAGTTAACAAGAAGCCTGAGCCATTAGGTGTTGCATGAATCTTAAAGAGTCTTATTAATAAAATCAAACCCGAGGCCAGTTATTGGGGTGAATGCTGGTAGATCAGAGAGACAGAACAAGCCACAGCTACCTCACCTCGCCGGATCCTCAGCTGGTCTTGTCTCCTCAGACTGGAGTCCTCATCCAGAATGGGTCTCAGCTGAATTGCTGCTCAAAAGCCTGAATGCTTAACCAGCCAAATGCTTAACCAGCCAAATGCTTAACCAGCCAAATGCTTCTAGTTTCTGGTCCTCGTGCCTTATAAACCTTTCTGCTTTCTACCACCACTCCCTGGGATTAAAGGCTGCTTTCTGGGATTAAAGGCGTGAGTCACCATGCCTGGCTGTTTCTAATGCGGCCTTGAACTCACAGAGATCCAGAAGGATATCTGTCTCTGGAATGCAAGGATTAAAGGCGTGTGCTAACATTTTCTAGCCTAAGTATCTTGTGGCTTTTCTGTTCTCTGACCCCAGATAAGTTTATTAAGGTATACAATATTTTGGGGAGCACAATACCACCACAATTAGGCCAAGCAGTTTAAATAATATAAGCGTCTGTGTGTTTATTTTATAAGTGGGCTGTCAGACTCCCGGGGCTTGGCGGGACCCGGAGAGAAAACTCTCCAGCTACACAGGCACAAGGACCTGAATTCAGATTCCGATTGCCCAGGAGTCACGTGGACACACAATGGCAACTCCAGAACTAGGAGTGCATAGCTCAACAGCCCGCAAGACGGGCTAAAACAGTGAGCTCCAGATTCAGTGAGAGACCTCAATAAAATGAGGGAGTGTAATGGAGGGAGAGCCTCGATGTGGCCTACTCCACACAGAGAGAGGGGGAGAGGGAGAGGAGGGAGAGAGACAGACAGACCGACAACAGGTACCACCACATACAGACACTGAGGAGAAGGAGGCGGATGTTGCAGTGGTAGCCAGAGAGGCAGCAAAGGTAACAATGGTCCACCCACTTGTCCATGGAAGAGTGAAGTTAGGCATCTTTAATAGCAAGTGGGACCCTCACTAATGATTGAATTATAAACAGGAAGGGACGCTGAGCTCATTTTGTGTGTTACTGGCTTCAGATGGTATTAAGTAAGACTCCATTTGCCTGTAAATACGCTGGAGAGGGCAGTCTGCGTTCTGCTCTCAACAGTTCTAGGTTCACCATCAGTTTCTAACAGTTTCTAACCCAAAGTCCTCATGTCAGCCTTGGCTTGGTTTGCTCAGTAAAGATGGAGAAGTGGATCACCATCACCTTCTCACAGTTGAACTAACTTTGGTATACCTGTGTAACATTATACAAGCTAAATAGGTTACGCAGACTTAAACCAGTGCGGGCCGAGTGCTCCCTGCACATCTCATCCGTGTGTCCAAAGGCTCTCACACCTTTGCCACACCTCCCATCTCTACAGTGAGCTCCCATGCTTTAATAAATAAACAAATAAGACTTGTTTACACTTATTTCATGTATGTAAATGTTTTGCCTACTTGTATGTCTATGCATGTGTGTGCAGGCCTGGTGCCCAAGGAGGACAGAAGAGGGTGCTGGGTCTCCTGGAACTGAGGGTTACAAATGTCGATAAGCTTCCACGTGGGTGCTGGGAATTGAAATCCAGTCTTCCAAGAAAGCAGCCAGCGCTGTTAAAACACCAGAGGCATCTCTCCAACCCTGAGGTCCCCCAATTTCCCCTCTCCTTCCCCGTCTCTCTTGCACCCCCTACACACACTCTCACACGGGCAAATGCAGAAACACCCGTGTGCAGCCAGTGTGCACTTCGACGTCACGTGAAGAAGTGAACTGCACAGACTCCAGAGCACGTGTCTGCCTGACAGTCTGTCTGTGAGACCTTTGACACATCTCAGTCTCCACCAAGGATATCTCTTCCTCACCTGCAGAGGCACTAATAATAGCATTAATGCCTTATAGGGTCATGGCAAACATTGAAGAATTCATCCTTGAGAAGCCCTTAGGATGGAGCCTGCTACTCTAATCCTGAATGCTGTGCATCAAAGGAGGACTGATCCCCACGGGCAAGCGTTTGAGACAGAAGTGGCAACAGACTCAAGTTTAAGACAGGGGATGTGCAGAAGTGTCATCATAAGAATAATTAAAAGAAGGCAAAGCAAACAGAACAAAAGCACAGGGGATATGGCGTGTAGCAGGAAGAACGAGGAGAGGGGAAAGGGAGGAGAAAAAAGCAGTAAGAAAAACAAAACGGTGAGCACGAAGGACGAGGGAAAAAAGAACGAACCAAGGGCAACAATGGCGATTAAGAGGGGGTCTGGGGGTGAGCAAAAGCCAGGTGTGATGGCACACACCTTTAATTCCATCACTCTGCAAGCGGAGGCAGGCCAGCTTGGTCTATACAGGGAGCTCCAGGCCAGGAGAGGCTACACAGTGAGACCCTGTCTCAAAGAACAAAGCACTCACAGAACTAAAAAAATAAAAATGAAAGGGACAAAAAGCACATTTACATCTTGAGCTGTATCAGAAGTGGAGAGATTACAGAAATGCTGACTGTGGAATTAAAGTTTGAATCAGAAGGGTGGGAAGCCAGGGAGCAGGAAATGTTGGAGAAAGCTGAGGTGAACAGCCCAGAGTCTCTTCAGGGATGGTAGTTTACAAGCTCACCTCAACCCTTCCCCTTGATCCTCAAGGCTCCTGTTCCTTTCCTCCTGTTTCAGCTTCAGCTAAAAGCTGGCCCCACTTGGTCCTAGAGGTCCTCTGTCCAAATGTCAGCCTTGTGACTCCTCTGCTCTCCTGGCAAGGCCAAGATGCAGCGACCCAGGCTTATTCAGCCCCCCAATGCTCTGGTCATAATTTTAAAAGGGGAATTGGCTCTGGAGTATGTTTGTGGAGTACCGCGAACTTTCAGAAATCTGAACAGGGGGGCTGTTGTTTTTATTTTTAAAATTATTCACCTTAATTTCCCGCGCCCCCACCAACCTTGCTGGTTAAGAACTAGAAGGAAGCAGTGATGCTATACTGCCCCAATACGCTGTTTGGAGCTCTAACTTGCCTTGGAATCAGAAAGATCCACCACTTAGAGACGAGAGAGGGTGGGTCGGGGCTTAAGATAAAAATCGGACTTAAGATAAAAATGCGCATTTTAAAAATCACTTTCACTGTTATCTTTAATTAATCGCCTGCTGTAAAACGCGCGGTGTCGCCCTACTCGAGGAACCCAGGAGGGTGCCGGAGAAGAACTCCTCGCCGCGGCTCCGCCCAGGACTCGGCTCCAGAGCCTCGCGCCAGGCTGGGAGGAGGCTCGGCGGCACGTGACCCGCTCCAGCCGCCGTGGCTGGCGACCCAGATCTGTCCCTGGATCCCAAGCGCCGCTGC